>NC_142245.1:54058355-55358355 GCF_052056855.1 Sturnus vulgaris | reverse complement strand
CATACAAATGATGACATTATCTAGGAGTGGATTATCTTTTCTGCAGTTCCATCCTCATGCCAGCTATGTCATTGTATTATAGTGAATACTTCTGATTATCTTCAGCAATAAATTTGTGACTTGGTTCCTGACCTAGAGTTGAGAGCTCCATGCCCATCTTCCTTGGAATGTCTGTAACTGATTGTCGGCTGTCTTTACTTACTATGAGGTTTCAAGGCTTTGGTTTTTATACAGAGACGGGTTTTCTTTTTTTTTTTTTTCCATTTTTCTTTTAATATGGAGACAGAAGCTTTGGCTGTAGATCAATGAATAGACAAAGAATTATTGTATTCATGGCTCTAGGAGTTTGAGGGGAAGCCTACTTGAGAGTGTTGAGTTCATGTTGTTTTGTTACAGGCACAAATGATGGAGCATTATTTGGGATGCTCTGTGGCTTATAGTTGCTTTAAATTGCTGCATTTGCTGTTATCAGCCAAAACAATGCCTCTTTCAATTTTTTTTTGTTTAAACAAACAAAAAAGCACACTTTCACTTGAAAAGTAATTACATCTCTCATGTAAATACTCCTGTCTTCTAGTGAATTGCTCTGTCTGCCTTGTAGAAAAGAGCACAACCTGAATGGGATTCACATCTAAATCCCATTGTGGCCTTATTAAAGTGTCTCCCACTCCTCCCTGTCTTGAGATTTCAGTGGTGAGGGTCTTTGTGGCATCTTTAAATAGAAATATTGGTTGTATTTTGGGACAGTGACAGGTATTGTTCACATTCATAAGTATCATTCAAACAAACATTTTCTTGTTACAAGTGAAACGCTAGTTGATAACTTAATAGTAGATGCATGCATATATATACATTATATATATATATATATTATATATATATGTATAACGTGTGCATAACATCAGTAATGCCTTAAAAGGAAGAGATGGTTTTTGTCAGACTGCTTCTCAAGTTCTTCTCTTGTGCAAGCTGCCTCAGATGTGAGTGTAGATGAGGCAACTGGGAAAACACTGCCTAAATGACTAAAGAAAATGGCAGTGTATTTTTCTCTCACTTTAGAAAAGGCAAAATTGAATCTCCAGGTACTTCAGGGTGAGGTGATTCATTTGATTGTTTTGGATGGGAGGACAGCAGAAGTGGTGGTGATACCGAGTTTACAAATGGGTGTAGAATATTCATTTTTCACTTCTGCATATAACAGGAATGTTGAGTTTATGTATTCTTTTACACAAAACATTGAAGAAAGGAGCAGGTAAGAGAAAAAGGTTGTCAGTTACTATTTTAAGTAGTGTAGGCTTTTCAGTGTCCTACCTTAATGGTTGTATTGTCAATCTAAAGACTGGGAATGAAACCTTGGCCCTGTTGAAATCATAAGCAAACCTTCCACTGGGTGTTCTAAGGTGCTCATGAGACACATAATAGGCAGGGACTCCTGTGAAATGCTCTGTTCTCACAAAGCCTGATAGTACATGTGCAAATGAATCTGATACTGACACAAGATAGGCACTATAATAAAGGGGTTATAAATTATAGTATTTTTGTGGACTGAAGCAAAGAACAAGACTGGGGTATTTCGAGGAACTGCAGATCTACTCAAAGTTTTAATGAAATGCAGCAAGTTGAAGAGGAGGTGCAGAATCAGAAGCAAAAGGCAGAATCCATCTAGGCTTGCCTGAAAGAATATGGTGGTAAAAAATAGCATGAGCAAACACTAGATAAACTGGCAAAATGGTAATGTGTGTATTAGGAGTAAAACAGCACTAGAGAAAAATTGGACTGTTCTGTAAAGACAGGAAAGGAAACAAATGGATATTGATTACTACAATGACACTAAAGTGAAATTTAATAAGTAATTAAAACTTTACACTACAGCATGTTATAGAAAGTAAAGGCATGGAAGATGTAAAAATACACACATCATCCATTCATAGTCAAACGTGCACGCTGGGTTTTAGAGGAATATGATGCAGTTAGAGCAATGCTGTCGTTTTTGGTAAATGTTAGAGAGCATTTGTGGAGGGGATGGGTTATGATCCTTACGGCATAAAGAGGTTGATACTTCTTATAATCATCCTGCAGCTGAAAACTTGTCTTTGAAAACTGTTGGAACTGATATTGAAGAAAATACTGGAACTTAATAAATGTTAAAGGAACCTTCAGATAAGATTATAATATTTGTCTCAATTAACAACTTCTTTTAATAAGTTTTCAAAACGTCATGGATGAGAGAAAGTCTTGTTATAGGAATGAAATCAAAGTATACAAGAATGATGAAGCTAAAAACTTAATTTCATAAAAAATTCCTATAACAAGACTTTCAGCCATGATGTTTTGAAAACTTATTAAAAGAAGTTGTTAATTGAGACAAATATTATAATATTATCTGAAGGTTCCTTTAACACAAATACTTTGGATGGTAAGACAATTGTCTCCTTCATTCACTACCTGCAGGGGATAAGCGAAGGCCTGCCCCAATAGCTCACCCTGGCCCCTTCACTGCTCTGTGCTGGATGGGTACCTGGAGCAGGCACATCCGCTGCCTGTGAGGATTGAAGGGTGGCTGTGTGTTTAAAGACAGCTGTATCTGTGAAGGAGACACACTTAATGTTGCAAGGGCAAACTTAATTCCAAGAGCTCTCAACTTCTGCAGTAATAATCTTTCTTAAGCCTGGGGGAGAGCTGGCTCTTAGTTTTTGTTTTGCCTCGCAGAATATGTTGACAGCCACTGAGTCACTGGTAGATGTCTTCACCTTTAGCTGCACTACATAGAGGGTTGGGATCTAATCTGAAGGGAGCAGTGGTGACTTGCCACCCTCCATAAGGTCCATAAGGACCGACCAGTGCATAGGATGAGAAACGTTTCCTCACCAAGTCTGTCTTCTCCGACCCAAGAGATCATAGAACACTCTACTGTTTGTTCTTTCCCTGAGATCTTTGGAGGGAGGAGGGAACAGGCAGCACTGACAGCTAGGGTGGGTCCCTGTGGATTGTCCCAGTAATTTGTCCAGGCACAGTCATTGCTCTCTCAGTCTAGCCCTCTCATATTCAGGTATCTCAGTCCTTGGTCCAGATTCTTGACTTGAAGTGTTCACAATAAATTCTGAGTATGTCCAGGTCCCTTGCTTTCCACTGACCACAGTCCCCCTCAATTCCAGTGTTGTCTGAGACCCCGCAGCTCCTGGTTACTGGATTTATAGCCATATCTGAGGCTCTTCATCCCTCTACCTTTGTGAATTGGAGGGATATCACCTAAGGGAAAGAGGAGTGGCTCACCTGAATAGAACACCTGGAGAGGTGCAGTGACGGCAGGATGGTGAGAAGGAGGGAAGGAAGGATGCAGTGCAGTGAGGATCACTCTCCCAACACGCACACAGACGCTCCAGTGCTTGGAGGTCACTAGTCCAAAGGACAGAGACTCTTTGGCTTGTATCCATGTTACCTCCTGACCTTGTTTCCTCTTCTGCCCTTCAGCTCCTTCTGCCTCATTTCTGTCTCCATTGCTTTTTTAACTCATTGTCCCTCTTCCTTTGTCTGGCAAATTCAAGGCAGCCTCCATACACTTTGTAACTCCGCTCAAGAAGCCTTGCCCTGCCCATCATGTGCTCCTGTTTATTCCCCGTGTGCTCCTAGTCTGGTGACATTCAGATGCTCTCTCTGACAGCGACACGTGCCTTGCCTTTCATGAATGTCCAGTGTCACCCTGGGAAATTAAAATTCTCTGCCTCAAAGCATGGTATTCAAGAAGTATTTTCAAGTGTTTTATGTGAGAACATAAACCATGTATTTTTCTGTGACCTCATTCTAAGACATAGTTGAACTATTTCTGCTGAATTTTCCAGAGAATTTCAGCCTCAGGCATACATATGCCCTGGAAAATTTCAGCCTAAATGCCTGAAGTTTGGCAAAGTTTATATGCACCTGAAAGTAGTCTTAATAATGGAAAATGTCAGATTGTTTTAGCAGTGTAGCTATCTGCCTTATTTATATTTAAGAACTGGATACAGAAAAGAAATTACTAAATTCAAAATTAATTAAACTTGAATTTAAGTAAATGTGGTTATTGAAGATGAGACCTGGAAATTATACCCAGAAACAGAAGATAGCAATGGAAAGTGCTTTTTGGCTTCATGGGAATCTAATGGAGGAAACTCAAGACTTGCTTTGAACAAGGATTTTTGTTTGAGAAGAGGATTATTACAGGTTATGCACAGGACATTAAAGCAAGAAATAAACATAGATAAAGTGTTGTGGTCTATAGGAGGAAATGTAAGCTGTCCCCTGTGACACTGTAAGAAGGAATCTGTAGTTCATCTGCTTAGTCTTTGTGTTTTTAGTTGAAACTGTGGTGAGAGTGCATGATGATCTAAAAAAAAACCCCAAAGTTGAGAATGTTGTTGTGGATCAGGTGATCTGAAGTGGTTGAGGAACCATTGATTTTGGAAAGTATAAAATATAAATAGTAAATTACCCAGGGACATTTAGTAGCAAAAAATAGAAACTTCTAATCTGGCTACAGAGCAGGCAAACAATAAAGGGAAAATTGCTGAGTAATACTTACCCAAAATTAGCAGTGAATGTGGAATTTGCTATGGTAGCAAAAAAGGGCAGTCCACTTCTGAAGTGAATGGAGGTGTCATGTGAGGAGGTTATCATTTCCACCTCCTCAGGTGTAGTGTGCCCATATTCAGAATACTTTATTAGTTTTGGGTGACATTCCTGGAAAATTGGTATTGGTAATGGTGGAGACAGCTGGGAAAAAAAATTAAGTTTCATGGATTTTATTTGCAGTAAGGAAAGAATAATAGTTCATTAAGCAGTGACTGTTTTGGAAAGGGCATATTTTGGATAGGAACAGAAAAAGTAGTGTGTTAATGGTACAAACAGCAGTGATGAGAAGAAACAGGGATGGGAGTGGGAAATGTTAGATAATGTCATAATAACTATTACATCAGAATATAATAGCCAGAAAGGACTTGAAGAAGCCATGTTACATAGGAGGTTTTAAAATTAAACTGTTCAGCAGTATGATGCAGGAAGACGTGGAAAATGTGCTGCAGGAGGGAATCCTGCTCCTGGTGGGGGTGGGGGGGTGGGCTGTCTGGGGGAATTAACAGGTCTTTTTTTGGTGGGGGGGAGCAGGAAGGGGCTGTGTGCTGCTTTCATAAAGAAAAGGTTGTCATGGGCTTTTTGAAAGCTTCCCCCCACATTCTTCATGAATCTAACTAGAACTGAGGAATTGAAAAATGGATGTAGCATTAACAATACAGGGCTTCACGAAGTATGGTACTTTTTTTCTGGTTCAGTTAGTTCTCAGTAATAAAACATGAGCGTAATACTACACAATGGTTGACACCTGTCCTGAAACTGTTACAGGGCTTGGTAAGTGCTGCCAAAAAGTCTAAAAATAAAACTTCCCTCCCTTACCTCCCTTCCCCCTCCATCACTGGTTGCAGTTCGGATTTTCTGAAGTCTATTAAGGAGGCAAATAAACTTTCATGTAAAATGTGGATTATGACTTGCTTTTTGATCTGGAAACTTATTAATGTGCATGAAAGCAACAGGAAAATGCTGAAATGCAGTGTTCTGTATGCATTGCACTTCTTGGAAACTTAATCTTTTCTTTCCAGTTTCTCTTTTTTTTTATGTGAGAGAACAGACATTTTCTCAAGGTTAAATGGCTTGTCCACTGTTTATGTCTCTCTTGATATATATTTATGTTTTATTTTGTTTTTGTTTTAATATTAAGGTCTGTGATGCTAATCAGTTTGCAGCGCTGTATTTAATTATTTCTTAAGCTGAAATTTTTGGGCAATTTTTCTGGTTTCTCTTTATATAGGTAACAGACAGCCTCAAGTTTTAGTGCACAGTAATTTTATAAGTTGTTTTAAATGCAATGGAAGTCCCAAACTTACTATTCAAAACCTCGTATAATTAATCAGAGAACCGAGGCTATGGTACTTTGCCAGTTGGTACATCGAGTCAATATTTGATGTATAAAGCATTGAGAAAACACGTTTAATTCTCCCGCAGTGAGCATGACGATTCTGCCGTTTTTCTTTGCATGTCTTAAATATTCCTTTGGTTGTGTTTGCCAACAGGGCAGTGCGATGGACCCGATGGTGATGAAGAGGCCGCAGCTGTACGGCATGGGCAATAACCCGCACTCTCAGGCACAGCAGAGCAGCCCCTACCCCGGGCAGTCGTACGGCCCTCCCGGCCCCCAGCGCTATCCCGTGGGAATGCAGGGCCGAGCCCCGGCAGCCATGGGAGGAATGCAGTATCCACAGCAACAGGTTTGTGGAGGATTTTTCTGGGTTGCTTTGGTTTCCCTCCTCTCTTTCTCTCCCCTTCTGACATTCCGGCAATACGGAGGGTGCAAGAGAAAAACCTCAGAAATAAGTATTTCTTGTGCAGAAGGAGGATGAAGGACTATTTTAAAACTAAATAAATTATGTTCACAGTGGGAGTGTTTTCTGAAACCCCTTACGGTTCGAACAGGATTTAGTTTGTTGCTGGTATCTTTCTGGACAGAGAGAAGTATGTCAAATGCCATGAGTTTTCTTTTTGTTTCCAGTAGACACCACTTCTCCTCGCGTATTTTTTGGTTCTTTTCTTTGCTGTTGTTGCTATTTTGTTCCTGGTTTTTTAGGGGTTTTTATGTTCTCTTTCTCTCTGGCTTACATACACTTAAATGTAAGATGAAAACCTAGAGCTGAAATCAGTACATCAAGGCTAGTGTGGTCCAGTGCATACAAAAGTGTTACATATTTATATCAGTTGTTTGTTGTTGTGGTGGTTGGTTTTCTTTTTTCTCCTCGTTTTGATAGGAGTCTGTAGCTTTTCCTATTTTTTTTTCCTTTTACTAACTCTTTAAAGTCAGGATTTTTTTAAATGTACCAGAGTATATAGAAAGGTAAGGTTCTCCTTTTTATCTACTTTTTATCAGGATTCCACTGGACCTCTTGTGCTTTTTTCCTACCCTTTTTAAGAAGGTCAATCTCAATGTGCATACCATGTATTAAGAAAAATACTGCAGTTTTCAAGAGGGAGAGATAAATCGAGGTTATAAAGAAGTTAATGTTTTCTAGGTTTTTTTTTTGTAATTAGGGATGTGAGTGTAGGCAGTGAGAGCTCTGCACCACCTTGTGAGCACAAACTTGATCATTAATGGGAAAGAACATTTGTTTTGTGCAGCTGACCAGTCACAGATTAGGGTTTTTTGGTATCATTTATTGTTAAATATAGAAAATAAAATAAAATTTTGGACACCTGGCAGGTAGGTGCCTGGCCAATTCTTGTTATTACCCATCCAATAGGACAAGATGTTAATCAGACAGTTAATTAAATAACAGTTTCAAATATATTATGGTATCATTAGCACAAGTCTTAATTTTTATTCTTTTCTGTTATTAAATAGATACTGATGAGGTAAAGATTGTTTAGTTTAGAAATGCCAAACAGTATATTTGGTTGCTAGATTCAGGCAGCAAAGCATTTTGTCAGTTGCAAAAGGGAGGAGAAATTGAATAAAGGAGGCTTTATTTTTCTCCGTGTATCTGTAACCAAAGGGAAGTTATTAAAACACATTTTTAATTTAAAAATGAGTTATTCTGTGTTAGCAGAGAAGAGCGTTGAATTTTCAGTGCATTTGCTAATTGCTGGGTAATTGTAAATGACCCGTCAGCAGGCAGTGACCTGGCAGCGCCATTGGCTGCCGGCCCCATCCGTCTCCTCGCCGCGCTGCCCGGAGTGGCTGCACGGCCCCAGCGCCGGCGCTCTCCGGGGAGAAAGGGACAGCGTAATTATGACACTGAATTTTTATTGAACGGACATCACCACCTAGGCATGGTTTTGTTTTGGACAGCCTCCAAAGCTTCGTGTGTTTGGTTTGTGAACCTCTAATGATCTGAATCCAGTTCTTTTCATATTGCTCATATATTACCACCTTTCTACAAAGGATTAAAATGCAGGAATGCAGGTTTGTAAATTGAATTGCCAACTTACCAGCTGAGTGGTAAGTTGTCTTTGGCACAGGATGCTGTAGTTTGATTCCTGGCTGGATTTTTACTCCTGTGACATGAATATTAAATAAGGAGAGCCTAGCTACGCTTGTTAAAACTGTGCAGCACGTACCTACTTTAGATATCATATATATATATAAAATATATAATATTGCTAGAAGTTTCAGAAGATGAATCTCAGCACTTTCTGGAAATTGGACTGCTTTACAGTGTCACATTGAATTTATCAAAAGCGCAAGGCACTTCCAAAAACTCGATTGGTTAAAAAATACTGGGCCTTAAACACATACCATGCTCAGATTTAAGTATTGTGCAGAGATAGCATTGAGTAGATGGATTATGAGGGTGGAAGTGCCACACTGTAGGAAGGGTGGGAAGCATCAATGGGAGAGATTGTTCTTATTTTAAGCTATAGTTTGCTGTTGCCCAAAGATAGCTGAGGGTGTCAGCTCTGTTTCCTTGGATGAAACAAGAAGGCTTTTTGTTAAACTGTGAAGATTTTTGAATTTTGAAGAAGACCTTGAAATGTTAAGTCTGGCTCTTTGTCAGCAAGTGTTGTGGCTTGAGGTTAGAACTATGGGACTTGACAGATTTTAACTTGCAGGCTCTGCTGCAGGATGCTGCAAATGAAGAAATAAAGATGAAAAACAACACCCTAAAGATTGAGCTAAAATTAATGAAAGTGGTAGAATTGAAGATAATTGCCTAGATGTAGTTAGCTGGTCTATGTCATATTGCAGCAGAGGATAGTGTGTTCCAGCCTGCAGCCCAGAGGTGGAAGAGCTCTCTCTCAGGAAGGGAGGCCTCTGGCATAAGCACTAAAAGATTAAAGAGCATGAAAAAGATGAAATGTTTTCAGGTGCACTCAGCCTACATATCTGCAGCATGGGTGTCAAGCACAGCCTGCTAACCAGTTTTAAAAGGAGTATCTAGGAAATGCTGTCGACATTCTCTTACAACTGGTGTTTGGTCTAGGCATGCTTGACACCAAACATGAAGGTGCAAATAAACCCCCAGGTTCTCTTAAAATTCTGTGTGGAAACTGCAGGATGTTGAAGTGACTATGGAAGGTATGGGATATGTTCTGCAAAGGACTGAAGAGAGAAAGCAGATCCCCTAAGTGAGTTTGGAACTCATCTCTGATGAGTTCTCGATGATGAGCCCCACCACAACACGCTGGGCCTTACTTAAGGGGCACAATTTGAAATCCAGGCAATCTCTTTACACCAATAGAGCTAAAGATAAAGGGATCTAGATATATAAATGGCCGTATAGGAAAGGCAGATTGATTGTCATAAAAGTAATGGTATCCTGAGATTTTTGCATTCTTTTCTGGCAGTTAACAACAGAGATACAGATTTGTCATGTAAAGATGGGTGATAGCCTTCTGGGACAAAGTGCTAAGCAGTTTGAAGAGTACTGGAACACTTTGTAAGATTTTAAGGACATGTCCACTTAGCTCAGTGTGGGTCAAATAAATATGTAAAGCATTTGGACCGATTTGACATCTATATAAAAGGGAAGACATGAGAAAGGAAGGTGATACAAAAAGAGTCATATGCTTAATCTATAGGATTGCAGACTTGACATACCTCTTGTCAGGATGCATTAGTATGGAAAATTAATTACTTAGAAAGAGATTTTTATATTGTTAGGAAACTTGGGATTTTGTTTCTTTCCTCGCCTTTAGTGGGAGAGGGGGAGAAGGCAAGGGCGAGATGACCTGTGCCTATGTTGTCAGTCTTCATGAATGAAACACTACTTGCAACAAGGCTTTAAAATTATATTCTTACATGTAAGTCTTAATACTGCTATCTCATAATCTCATGAACTCTCTCTCCTGGTTTGCATGGAGTGAATGTAATTTTTGGATTTTTAGCACTCCTTACCCAGGGAATGTTTGTTAAACCAGAAAGCAAAAAAATATTCTTTCAGATTTAACTTTCAGTTTCTAATATCTTAGATATCACTTGGAATTACAAAGAGATAATGTCAAAATTGAAAATTCTAATATGCAAGGATAGCTAGCACCTGAAAACTTCAGGCTTGATTTTGCAATATATCTCACTATGAGTGAAATACTATGTGAGTAATAAGATCTGATTATAAAGACAATAATTTGCTTTTCATTGACTTCTTTTTTGCCTCACACCCTTTTTGGACCTCAGTCAAGCAAGTGATGATGCCATCATCAGTTCATTCTGGCTTTAGTTCGATTGCCCTCTCAAAGTGCTTTAGTTCTGTGTGCTGTAGGGAAACTTTCTGCTGCTTTGTAAAGACATTTTTGCTAAAAACAAAAAGACCTCAGAATACCAGTCAAAATAAGGGGCTTTTTTCTCACCAGTGGTGTTGCTTTTTCATTATAATAGCATGCAGTATTTCATTTTGTGATGAATTTCATTAAGCTTAAAAATCATATACTTGAAATATTCACTTACAAATTTTGAAAGTTTTCATCAAAGTTTGAAGGCTTGGATTTATGAATATGTTTGAAAGAATTGAGTGGTGTGATGTGCCTTTTTAATCAGATGATCATTGCCTAATTGATTTTTTTTTTTAGCATGCATTAAAATTCCTTGTGTACTTGATGGACTGGAACAACAACTTATTGTGTAAATAGGATCGTGTTGCTATAATGCATAGTAAATTCTTTATGAAAGATATTTGCATGGTTATGTACAACAGCCATCCCTAATAGCTATTTAAAATGGAACATTTCAGTACTGATCATGCAGTTGCCTTAGTGCCTTGAGCCTGCTTGCTGCAAGACAAGTTATGAGGCCTGAGCCTCAGTCTGCTCTTTCTCTTTTTTTTTTTTTGCTATGGAAATACTGTGAGATAAAAGGGTGCTAATGCTAATTATTTGTCCCTTTAACTTTTTTTTTTTTATTCTTGATTTTCAGAATTCAAAACCAAATATTATCAGTGTCCTCACTGTTTTAAGAATGGAACTGTAGATACTCAGAGAAGTACTAATTCCATTCCCTCCCTTTTTTGATATACAGATTATTTTGAGGTGTAAGGAAAATATGCCTGTTGTTGTCCTATTTGGCAAGATTCAATATGGAGTAATTTTTTTTTAAAGGGGAAAAAAAGCTGTAAAACCTCTAGGAATATGTAGCAAGGATTTATTGTAATGGAAACTGCAAGTAAACCAGAACTTTAGCATCAGCAGCGTGATTACATCATTTAGGAAAGGGTTTACCGTGCCCGTATTGGGTAATATCCCCGGTTGGAAATGTCGAGTTTACGCCAAGGAAATCAGTTGGCTGTTGGCTTGGCAGATAGAGTTATAAAACTAGCAAACACACGTTTACTCCTGGTTGGCTGGTTGTGTGCATTACTTTCTGAAGTCATTTTAATTCTAAAAGATTGAAGTATGCCAAGAAAGTGAGGGTTACTGTCATATTTTGCCCTGAACCATTAACTTAAAATGCTGTGTATACATACAGAAAGTACTGGTCAAGTGATTACCTTTTTGGTCCTCTGTGAGTATAATTGCCCTCACTGCCTAGATGATACTTAAATGCGTTGCAGTTTTTTTGCTCCTAAGTAGGTGTTATCACAATTGATGTTAGTCTTGTTTAAGAGAGCAGACACTGAAAATAAGCACCATTTTCAGTTCTTAGTCTATTTATTTTGAGAGAACAGAGAATGAATCAATGTGACTGAATCTCAAAAACAACCAGCAGAGGACAAAATAGTGAGATGTGTTGCTTTTTCTTAAAGATTGATAGATGCATTTGATGCACACACATAAGAAGGGAGTATGAAGCTTTGATCAGTGTGTGCTTCAAAAGTACATTTTTCCAGATTTTTGTTTGATTTACCTTGGAGGTTTTGGGGACATTTGTTTTTCTTTTGGTTTTGGTATGGCTTTTGTGGCATGTGTGTGTTCTGTTTGGGTTTTTGTTTGCTTATTTCATTTATTTTGGTTTGCTTTTTTCCCTGGACATTCGTTTGGAGCTGCCACTAGCAGAATATGGACCAACTTTGTTAATTCCTGGAAAGCAGAAATGTTGAAATTCTAAAGGATTATTTTTCCCAGCTTCCTGTTCTGTAAAAAACATAAGTACTTTTAATTAAAATAATTCCTCAGTAACCTTTTTTTGAATGATAGATCTGCTATCCTGTTGAACTTGTATAAATCTCTAGGAAAAAAAAATCAGTAAAGTAGGTAGAACTGCTGCTTCCTGGAGAATGTAAAGTTTGAACCAGAAAAAGGGACATAGCTAGTTGTCTTTCATGTAAGGTCATCTTTAAGAATGGGTCTTTTGATAGTCAAGTGTTAATAATTGCAAAGAAAAGTTGCTGCTCTTTGTCATGTAAAGAAATGGGATTTTTAAATTTCAGATTTAGGAAAATGCTAACTACTGTGCTTATGCAGACTGTAGGAAAATGTTTAGCATGGTTCTTTCTTTTGAGTATACTAAGCCTCATTGACTAAATTGAAAAAAAGGCTGCTACTTTAGTTCATGGCAGGATAAGGCTTTATGTTGTATTGTCTCCTTTAGAATTATCCCTTCTATTGAGTGTAATTCACTCTATAGAGGGAGGTGAGCAGAGATTACAGATAATCACAGAATCAAATTCGACATAAGTTTGTGGTACTTATGATAGTTTAGCTCTTCATCTTAATGCTGGTCATCTGAGATTGTTTACCGAAGAAAATCCCTAAAGTAACAGAATTGCATTATTATGGTAAATAGAAACATTTCAGTAGCTTCCTCATTCTCTGAAACAGTGAAGAAAAAAATGTAGGTTGAAAAGGGAAAAGAACTGATCTTTCAGCTGGTGAGAGATGGCTCAGAAATGAGACTAGGTCGACATTTTTATTTGTTGAATTACCATGTAATGATGTTCAGTAAATGCTAATTTTTACATCCAAACTGGAGTAAGAGGCAGACAACGTTTGTACATAAAATGTGTAAGAATGATCAATGTATTATGACAAATGAAATGTATTTTTGTTACTGCTAAACGATTATCATTTAGCTGGAATATTTAATAGCTGTAATCACATTTGTTGTTCTGCTTGGAAGTGGGGGCATGAGAGAGGAAAGCATGCAAGCCCTCTGTGTTGGTGTTCTGAAAAAGGTTGTTAGAAGAAGCAGCAGTTACTTTGTTATTGGGAGCTTGGTTTTGCTAGCAAAATTAGCTTTCAGCCTGCACTGGAGTTAGGCAGGAAATACATTTTGGTGATCAGGAGTGGAGAACAGAGAGCTGTCTGCTGCTTCACTAGGAAGGTACAAAATCATTTACTTATGAGCAGCTCATTTTACATGGCAGCAGGAGACATGAGTTTATTTACATTTGAAGTAAAATAAGCATCTTGCTTTAAGAAAAGGCTGCTGCATTACTCTGTTCAACAGCTGCCATATAATGATTATGCCAGGAGGGTTTTAAAGTAGGTAAGGAATAATTGACTGTTACTCTTAATATTATAGTCATAGTAGTTTTTTGTTAATAATATTAATCAAAGAATAATTGACACTCAAACGGTTGAAATGATGTCCTGACCCAGTATGCGCATATACTGTATGATTTCTGTAACCATATTGTAACTGTATTTCCCAATATTCCTGAGGGAACTCAGATATTTTTTTTTTCTTTTTTTTTTAAAGTCATGCTATGAGTTTCTCAGAAGATGCTATCATTTGTCTGTAAATTTGGACTTGCTCAAAGGAGGCAAGGGAAGCAATAGACTTTGCTTTTTTAAAAATAGGGAGTGTGTTTCCCACAGCTGAAAATAGGGCTGAAGATAAGGGGAAATCAGTGGGAAATTTGCTGTGACTTCATTGGAACTACAATTTCACTTCAGGGCCACATTGCTGGGATTGGGTGACTTGTCTTTAGTTGACATCAGGGTAGGCAGAATTAATCTGCTAAGTCAATTGAAGAGAATTTCAGAATGAGACAGGTCAGTACTGTTCACTTTGGTTACCCTGGGACAGAGTCAAGTAGTTTTCTTCTTGGAACAATAGGCCTTTCAAAAAATATCTGATGTTTCAATAGTTCAAGATTAGACTCCTATTGCTAGTAGCAACTTTTATTTTTATATAGACTAAGATTTATATTAGATTTAGCTTCAGCAAAATTTGTGCAAAAACGTGGAAGAGTTAGTACTGCGAAAAACCAAAGTATCTTCCATACCTTTTTTATCTAGTCAGTCTTAAATGGCATAGGTTCCACACAGTACAATTCAAGCCTGCTCAGTAACCTGCTTTAGTTTTGCATGGTTTATCACCTAGAACATTAAGACTTTGTGGGAGTAGATGAGTTATAAAATCTTTTTTAAAAAATCTTGAATATTTTAATTCTCTGTAGATAATTTTTTCTAATACTAGTGTTTGTTTATATATTGCATTGCTCCTTATAACTGTTCTAACCGGGCACATCTAAAAATCCTAATGTAAATACTTTAAGCTTTTAGTGTTTTGTTGTTTTTCAAGACGGATGAAAGAAAGATTTAAGAACTTAAGGAATAGCTCAAATCTACAGCTCATGCAATCTCTATAGGCTTTTATTCTTCTGCTGCCTGGGGTGGCCCCATTTTTGGGTACTTCTGGTGCTTGTTCATTGCTTTGCCTGAAATAGAAAAAAATGTGTTAAATGCTTGCATCCTTGCTGATAACGTATTTCATCTCTGAATCTTATAAAGTCTTTTGGAGGTGTGGAAGGAGAAATTCAGTGTCTGTTTTATTTCTTTGTGCACTCTATTTTTTCCCTTCTCTTCTGAATATTGTTTCTTAGTAATGCTTTTTGCATTTGAGTTGTAAGAGCAAGACACATACCAGGTAATAAACAACTCAGTGGCTGGACATTACTAGAAATCATATTTGAATCTTGTGTCTAAATACACCTGAGGAAAGTAAGTGGATTTAATTTTGGTGGGTACGTCAGAGGGACAAATTGCACTTGCTTGTTAGTTTCCTTCACAAAACAGTGATGAGTTTCTGTGTATTTCTTGGTGAATTGTAATATAATTTGTCTTTTGAGACAAGAGTCCAATCAAAATAAACAAGATTTATATAGCCACTTAGGGAAGATGTTTTAATGATAGAAGTAACATTAGTTATCTGGAGTCTATATACATGTGTGTTTTACAGGCCATATTGGCAAAGATGTGCTTTACAGGACAGATTAGTGGAATCACCATGTTCTTCACATAGGATTGTCCCTCTGGTTTGTGCTCAGCAAGTGGTGCTTAATAGAAACAAACACCTGAGAGTCCGTGTGGAGAACAGACTGAGCCTGTGCATGGACAAAGCAAGCAGGGCTCAGCAAGGACCTCTGCTTTTAGCTACTCCTGCCCCTCCTCAGAAACTCCACTGCTTGCCTCTGCTGTCTCTCCTAACTTTCCCAGCAGGCAGCACTGAAAATTGGCATGTGTTTTGACTCTTCTAATGTACTGAAGAATGTTTTAAAGGACAGATGCAAATTGACTGGTTTGTATTTTTCATTGGTTTCATTTTATTGCTGGTTGCCAAAACTGAGGAAAATCGGAGGCCAGGATATCCCCCTGCAGGTTTGGGAAGTGTGTACTTAACGGATTTATGGCCCTTTTATGTTTGGAAAGTTATTCTAGGGAGGAAACTATTATTTCTAAAATGAACCTTAAGTCCTGCAGAAAATTATACTTTAGACCTCGTGTTCACAAAAAATCCTACCTGATGATGGAGAGCAGGCAGGTGGGATTTTAGTCCTCTGGGGTGATGCTGTGAGAAATTCCATGTATCCTTCTAAAACTGAAGATTGTTTTATGACCTGAGTAAATTTGCCGTCTTGCAGCAAGTTGTGAAGAGTAGATTCAGTAAATGCCAAGATTGTGTGGGGTATTTGGCCTTTTCTGCTTTGATTTTATACATCACAAGAAAAATAATGTTTTTTAATATTCCTTTAGGCTTATAACACCAGGGTTACAAGAGGAGCATAATCACAAAAAGTAGCTGAAGAATATCCAGGAAAAGATTAGATATACTTCGAGTGTATTAGGTGTAGGCTTTTCTTTCTTCTTTCTCTCTTGTGTTCTGTCATCCCATTTTTGTCTTTCACATGTAGAACTGACTAAAAATACACTCCTATTCTTGGCATGCATTAATATCTTCTAAAGCAGAATAAAAACTTGACAAAATACCAGAACCCTGTGTACGTGTGAGTTACTGTGTCTTTACTGGAGTTGCTTTAGACCTGCTTGCAGGAGCTTAGAAACTTCAGCTTTCTGCATATCTGGTTCACAAAAAAAAAAAAAATAGTTAAAGAGTTAATCTGTTTGTAAGACTGCTGTTTATAGGAATGTGGAAACATCTATGTTACGTGTAGTGTTGTGCTTAGTGGAAAAAACATGTTTTTACTTGAAAAGTATTTTTTATACATGGACCTGATATTAGGTATTGCACTTCCAGACACAGGCGGCAATGGCTGTGTCCTGAATTCTTTCAGGTAATAAACGTAAGTGATCTCAATATTTTAATAAATGTTTGCTGAAAGAAAAGAGAGCACACTTTGGCATTTGGTGTTGATCTTGTAGTAATGAAATGCTGCAAATGATAGGGTTTCTTATTGCATTGTGGTTTTGTTGGGTACTTTTTACTTAGAGATGCAACATTTCTATTTGCAATATCAAATGGTAATTTCTCTGAAAAAGGTGGGTGCAAATTCTTAAATGAGAGTTTAGTAAAAGGCATGGAAGGGAGCTGTGACTAGTAGAAAAGCAGTATTGGCAGTGCTAGCACTGATTGTACAAGGAACAATCATCCGCTTCCTGGGTGTCAATAAAAATGCAGGAGAGCACCTTTCTTGACACAGAGGTTGCTGAAACATCAGTGCTGTCTTTTTTTGTAATACTCCTGTGGATGTTTTTGCACAAAGTGGTATCTGTCAGAGCTTGAAATATTCTTGCACAGCTTCCTTTGAACAGGTAGCACAGGACAAGTTCTAGCACATAGCTGCTTGACATGGGGCCGCCTACCGCGGGGAAGGAATGCCTTGCTTACATACGTCTGAGTGATGTGCTGAGAACTTTGCCCGTCATTTTGCCAGTTACATACTGGGCTGTAAATAATTACTGAACTTCCATTTTGAATCACCGATTTTTTCCCCCTTTCTTTCCTCCTCTTTTAAAGTAAAATCATAGCAGTGGGAAATACTGGGAATGCTTTAACACTTTGTGATTACCCTGGAGATATTTTTACAATGAATGTAACATAAATCTGCACGTCTTTATTGCTGTGCCATCTTCATTTTTGAAATGCAGTATTTGTTGTCCTTTTGTTTGCTTTTGATGAATAGTACTATTCATCTAATAACCACCTAGTGTGGGGTATGTGAAATTACAATGGGAAACAAATTTGTGAGTGGTTCACCTAAAAGATGCAATAAAAATACTAAGACTTAATATTTTCCTGGAAAAAGATGCCTTTTCTTTGTTATTTTCATATACTTGGCAAGAGATTGAAGGTAAAATTTAAACAGTTGTTGAAAACAGCATAGTCTTGTTTTTGCACACTTGCTGGAGTTCTTAATCTATGCTGTTAACATCTCGGTTTGGAAATTGAGATATTTAGATATCAGGTTTTGATACGTTGTGAAAATCACCATTGTGTTCAAGAAAGGTAGAATGAACTGGGTGGTAGGACTCCTTGAAAAGATGTGAATTCATTCTTGTCCCATAATTTTTCCTGCAGTTGAAGTCAGTGTAAATGCTTATTGGAGCAAACAGCATACAGCAGTGTATTTGTGTGCAGCTGCCTTGAGGGATTTTTCTTGTCTTTTTTTTTTTTTCCTTAAGATTCCCTGTCTTGGGGCAACTTTCTCTGTTTAGTTGAAGGTGAAATGAGCCTTGCAAACCTATTTGTCAGCTGAGGCAGAGGTGTACATGTTTGTCCATATTGCTATGTTAATATTGTTTGTTACACTGTATTTACTCATGGAAAATTAGGTGAGTAATGAAAGACTGAAACCCTATTCTATATAGCGGTGTTATGGATGCTTGGTCAGTATTCTGCTTGCTCTCCCTACTGGGTGAGGAAACTGTATTGCTGGGGGGTCTTCTCCCCGTTTGTGTTCAGGAAGGCCACCACTGGCCATTAGCTCTCCCACTGGCTTACATGATTTTTAGTGAAATTTGCCTAAGGTTATGCTATTCATGTCAGTTTTGCACTTAGCACTGCAGTTTCCAACTGGAGGCACAGAAGGCTTCCCATTTGGGTGGGGGATCGAGGCTACCAGCCCTTTCCCTGGCAGCCTGTCCCTTCATAGAGTTATTCAGTAGGAAATTATAGTGGCTATGAGCTGATCTGTCTCAAAGGCCTCCCCGTCTGCTTGTGAGACAGTCGAGGTAAATGTAGTGACAGTAGGGCTGTGGAAAATTTTGGACCTGTGTTAACAAAAAATACGTCTTGAAACAGCAGTCATTTGGATGGAAGTATGTTTTGATAACTATTAAGAAAAGACTTGACATATGAGAATAAGTGTACAGATGCAAATCTTTAAAAAAGAGTTGATAATCTTTCTCCTGAACAAAGCTGATGATGATATGTGGCTGGCTACTATGTTTTAGTGTCTTTGCCTGGAGTTCTCATACCTTTGTGGACCCTACAGTACCACTGATTTGGAACTGAAATCATACTGCATATCAAAGCAGTAGTTTATTGTTTTTATGGGTTTTGGCGGGGGGGGGGTTGTTTGGTTGACTTTTTTTGTTTTGTTTTGTTCAGTTTTTTTGAGAACAAAATTACTATCTCAGAAACATCAAGGTGGCAGAAATAAGCCGACTGCTGTGGGATTGGAGAACTCTGAGAACTCTGAAGCTGTGAAGCTTGAATTGTTTGACTTTTCTGACATAAAGAAGAACTTCAGAACATCCTATGATGTAGAAGAAAACTCACTTTTTCCATTTAGTGCAAGAAACCTAGCACCTCTCCTTTTCCCATTCCCTTTCCCCAGCTGCATTTGGCTGTGCTGTCAGTCAGCTGTGGTGGAAGAATTCACATTAGCTAGGTAGGGTTTTGATGTTAGTTGCCAGGAGGCGGAAGCTTTTTAAAAGCCTCTTTATGCAGTCCTTTGGCTCAAACTTCCTGATAAAGCAGTACAGAAGCAAAGACCCTGCAAGTGTCCCACTGGCAGGGTGAATAATTTGGTGTAGTTGGTGTTTTCAAGAAGCTGGTTATTGTCTGCAAAGGGAAGGGAGCATGTTCTTAGGCTGAGCTCCCCTGGGTAAGCAGAGAAGCTATTTCTTGGGGTCACTTTGGCTTGGGTGAGTAGAAGAGCTCAGAGCTGGGGCAGTGGGAGTGGAGGGTAACTTTACAGTACAACATAACATGTAAGCACACACTGAGATTAAAATCATGGTTTTGTGGACAGCAGTGATCAAGGAACTAAACATGACAGGAGGGACACCCCCCACCCCCCCCATTTAATTGCTATACTCTAATGCTGGCAGCCTGCATAATAAACAAGAGAAGCTGAAATTTCTTATTTACAATTAAAAATTTTGTCTGCTCAGTATTACTTGAAATCTAGTGGGAAGGTTCACAGGATTGCAACGTTAAAATGAATGGTTATAACCTATTTACAGAGAATTGAATGGATAGAAGGGAAAGGAAAGTGGTACTCTGTATCAAGAGTGATATTATGTATTTCTGAGTAACTGAGTACTCAAAAGCAAATGATATTAAATGCTTGTGAGTTATTGTCCTGGCAGAGAAGGCAGGAGATGAGGGTACTAACCAGTACCTGCCAGCTACCACTGAAATGAGGTAAAGGCAAGATGCCCAGTCCCTCAAGAATGTTACTTGCACTGGGGAGAGAAGGGGGATGCAGGGACTGAACACCACCTGCTGCAAGCATTGAAACCCTTAGGAATTTCTGTTAAAAACTGCGTGTAAATTCAGGCAGCAGTTTGTCTGGAAAAACATTGTATCTGGCACTGAGGAATTCAAAAGCAGATGAAGAACTAGTCACAGAAGTAAATCAGTAGTTTTTTTAGTCAAAAGGACCATAACGATTTAATTAAGTTGTATGCAGAAAGAATTGAGCTCAAATAAGCAACAATTTAAAATCCATGAGCATGGATGCATATTGATTGATAGATATGTTGTGTTCATACACAAACACGTCTGTTGCTTTCAGAGGGACAGCAGCACAAAAGATGAGAATGGTCATGCACTGAATCAGTTTGAGGGATTTTTTTTCTCTGTAGACGATGCTTGGAATGGCTTAAAGGGTTTTTTACTAAACAAATAATTGAAGAAAAAGTTAATGCTGTCCTGCTGTTCTTGTTTCCAGCATCTGTCAGAATTTTAGAACTAGAAGCTTCACTTCTTGAAGCAATTTCTTGTTTTGTTTATAAAGAATATTTTGAATGTGGATCAAGTTTATTTTTAAATGGTTTCTTTAACTAATGAAGACCTGTTTTAAAAGGAGTAAAATTCCCTCAACTATAAATGAGCACTAATTATGAATTTAAAAAAATGATCTGGTGAGAAAGAAGTGTTCTGTTTGCCATTTTTATAATGTAATAAGCATGTTAAACTTAAGGACTGAATAAATATTTGTTTAAGCACCTAATTGCTTAAATAAGTGCATGAGGACATTAAATACATTTTTCTGGTTAGCAAAAAAGGCTTGCCAAGCATAGTGTGAAAGCTAGAGCTAATAATAAACTGAAACAGAATAGTTACCAATCAGTGAGACTAAACTTTCCTTTAAAATAATAAAAAAATTAATGCAACACAAGATGAAAATACATTACTCGCACCACGTTTTCCTGTTGCCAATTTAAAGGAAGATAAGACCAGACTTATAGAGAATACTTTGATTTGAATAAATCCATTGTGATCTATGAACTAAAATGCAGTTCTCACTTACGGGATATCGCTTTCTTCTGGAAACACAGTGACAGAGAAAGCTTTGAAGGTCATGGTAGATAATCAGTTGAGTGCAAGTTCCTTGTGCAGTCCTGCAGTTTAAAAGCATTAATATGATATTTGGCTGGGTAAAAGAAAGTGATACTGGCAGACTGAATCTGAGTTTTGGTCCCTCAAAATGGCTAATAGAGATGGTGCTCAGATAGAGTTAGGATGGCTACAGTGAACTGGAGAGTGTGGCTGATAGTAAAAATTCCAAAGAACTGAACAACCTTTTAGGTTAAAAGGAAGTGATTCAGGTCTCTTGGCCTGAACCTGTGTATAACCGAATACGTGGAATGGAAGCTTTAAAGAATTTTTCAGTCCAGCACAGAGGTATATATGGGCTGTACTTTCACAGACAGGGAAGGCCCATTAGCTGGAGAGCTGCAGCGGTGTGCAAACGTTGTTTAAGGCTTGCTATGCCCTTCAGGTAAGTCAAACAATCAAAATAACCCCAAGAGATTTCACAATTAACATGGTCTTTAAAGTATTGAGTGACATGAATGTGAAATCACTTTCCTTCTGCCATATTGCAATCAGAGCAGTTGTTTTTCTTTCTGTAGTGAATCACATGTTCCAGCAGTGTGGTCAGTTTATTAAACCTGCACCACATTGTTATGCCTTCAGAAACCAGAAACTTTAATTACTGAAAAACCAACGTGCCCTGGTTCCTAATTTTGTAAAAGTGAGTGCTTTTTGTGGAAGTGGGTTTTCTGTGCCCAATATGTTTGCCATCAGGCAAGTAACTTAAAATGCATGTAGAAGGTGTGAAAGCACCTTCTGGAGGTGGAAAATATTCTTACTTCTTCTGAAATACCACATGAAAACTGTAAGAGTTCAGAAGACACAGAAATGATATTTTGTGTCTCACTTGGAAATCATGGGCAGAATTGCACCTGTGTCCTGCAGAAAAGAAACCTTAGGACAGCAAGCAGGCAGGCCAGTCTCTGTCTGGGCTGCTGAGGTCTCCACAGCAGGGGCAAGCTTGGCTGTGAGGATCACTGACCCCCATAGCTGACAGGGAGGATTTCTGAGCAGGACACCCACTGAATGGGACACACAAAGGTTTAGCTCCTGAATTTGACTTTGTCTGACTGTGTGAAGTCCATTTAAACAGTGGAGGTCTTTTTTCTTTTAGTTGTTTATATCCCACTGAAGCTTACTGAGTGTTTCTCCAAGGAAGGGAGGTCAGGGGTAGACTTCGCGTGAGACACTTCTGGAGGATGATTTTTGCATTTTTTTTTAATGTTGGTTAGCCATCATCTTAATTCTCAGGCTTGAGAAGTCAAAAACATGCAAATAAAGGAAAGATTACCTTACTAGTTTCCTTGTGAAATTGTGTGCAAGTGTACCCATATTAAGTACACTGCTGTATATCTGCTTTTGTCTGCCTTGGCATACTTTGGGAGTAAGGGTCTTAATACTGATTAACACTTTACTTTCCAAAATTGACCACAAAGAAGAAAATTTAACAAATTCATAAAACTATAGTAGATTAAACTGAGGCTTAATAATAATATTTAGTCTGACTCTATTAATAGCTAGGAAATGGCTTTATATATTTTTAATACCTGGAAGCTGTGTTACAATACACTCAAGTTACTTTTCAACCTCTCGTTCTTCTTGACAGTGAACAGTTATTACTAATTTTTATATAAAATATAAATCTTTACTTTAGACATTTTGGGAGTAGTTTGGAGAATGAATTAAACTTAAGACACTATTTATTGGAATTTTTTATGTAAGTTTTGCATTTAATAGTTGCATTTTCTTTCAGATTTTGGTAAACCTAATAAAAATGTAACTGTAGTTATATATTTATGATAATTTCAGTTGTACGTGCTTTTGGAAATTCATGTACATTACATACTAATGAGCAAATGAGATAACACTTCAGAATTGGAATATAGAAAGAATCCTAGTAATTAGGATGCTTTGGTGCAAATTTTGACTCTGCTGCTGAACTGCAATGCTAATTTATTATAAAATGCATGATATGTGCAAATAAATGATAAAATACCTACCCAGTGCTGCATATTAGTAGTACTTTATCCAAATAATGTTTATTGAGCAGAAATGGTGTTCTTGCAAAACATGGGAGTGAAATCTGAGTTTTCAGTGTGCTGGAGTTCTAGCTTGCTTTGAACAAATCTGCTCTTGCACATCAGGTGGAAACACTTGTGCTGTAGATGCAGCAATTGATAGGTTTTATCTCAGCACTTAATTTGATCTTGCTTCCCACCTCGTCCAATGCAGCCTTGCCTTGAAACCTTTTCTGTCTCAGTTGATGCCAAATGTGCCATGTTTCCATCATGAGAAACTGCTGCCCTCTGGCACTGGGGTTCCAGATTTATTCTCAAGAGTAGTGGGGTTTGCTGTGTTGTTTGCCAGCTCAGGTTTAATTGGGTTACATCGTAGGAGATTAGATGGGGAAGACCTTTCAAAATGAGTATACGTAGGGGAAGCAGAAACCAAGAGAGATGTACTCAAGGGACGACGTGGCCAATGCAAAGAGTCAAGTAGGCATCTGCAGCAGTGTAGGACAGCGGGGTACAAAGCTGGTGTGACTGCACCGAGAGGAATGTTGCAGTGACTGACCTCAACTGATGAGAGCACACATAGGATATATAGCTATGCAGGCAGGGGAAACTCTGCATTTTAGGTGCTGTTGCTCTGCATGAAGCATCAGGGCTTTGGAATAATTAACATCAGGATTATTGAGGTAAGTGTGCCCAAAGACTTATTCAGGCACAATTAGTTTTATGTTTTCTTCCATGGTTTACTGGTGTAAGATGCTACTGGATCCCTGGAAGATCAGTATGCTGCAATGGGCTATGTGTACATGTAGCTTGTTAAAATAGTACATGTAAAAGCAGTTTCAGAAGTTTTATTTAAGTGGGCAAACTGGTGTGTTTTTTCCTTGAAACAAAAAAAAAAAAATTGTAACAGTTTCTGTTTAGTTGCTAGGTGTTTGTTGTCGCTTTTTAAAGAAAAGATGATCACCAGAAAAACATCTTGGCCTACTGTATCACTGAGGAGAACTGGGAAGGGCGTGTGTAGGCATTCCCTGCCACCAGCCAAACTGGTGAATAGTAGATGCTTGAAAACAAATCACTGTGTGTTTTTGACCTTTCTCTTCCATCTGATCCCAGTTTTGTTAAATTTTGTCTCGGATGTACTATGCACATGCACGTGTATGTAAATATATATACACATCCATGTATGTGGTGGTATGTAGCTCTCCATATCCAGAAACATCCTGATGGCATGGATTCTTGGGCAGTAGTAGGCACCACTCTTAGTCATGGCACTGGCTGTTCCTGGCTCTGTCAGCCATAGTGATGCTTTAAATCTGGGATTTACTATGACAATTAAATACAGAGCATGTATAGCTCACAAATCCCCCTCTGCCATGACCCCAGATATTGATTTATTTGATTGGACAGTTGGAAGACTATTCAGAATTATCTGTGGAGCAAGCAGCATTTTGAAACCAGTCTCTATTAACATTAAAATGATTTATTTCTCCTTATCTTTAAAATAACTTGGAGTTTGGGTCTGACGTTGCATAAATCTCTAGGTAGTGGTGGGTGTTTGAACAAATTTTATGCAGTCTCCTTATTCATTTAAAATTTTCACAACAAGTATTCAAAAGCTGCTTCATTTGAAAGGACAGAGTTTTCACAGCTTACTAGGCTGCAGATTTAATACCAATGAACTTGGAAAGCTTTTGCCGGGACAAGTGCATGCATCTTTGTATTGCTCCACAAGTTGGTGGTTTAGCTGAAAAATAAATTGTAAATGTCAGATCTGAAGAAGGGCTTGTGTGACTGTAAATTCGTGTGCCGTGGTGGGTTTTTTTCCCTCCGATTATGTTGGTTAGCTCTCTCCCCCTCCACAGGCTTCACTTTATTTATTCCATGTATAGTGTTATTTGTTTATTTATGTATTTATTTTTAAGTATCGTTTGCATTCCGGTCTAAATGTGCTTGAAAATTACCATCTGCTCTCCTGCTATTTAGATAGGGCATGCTACAACTGAGGTGAAGAGCTGTCACATCAAATATTTTCATTCTAGCTTTCGCACCTTTGATATCAAGTTACGTAATTGCAGTGCAGGACCATTTCCAGGGATTCCTTATTTTCTTTTTAACCCTACATGCTCCCAATCTTTACTGGTGTTTGCTGGTTTTTGAGACTGTTTCCAGTGCAGATAGACATTTGTGGGTGCTGGAAGAGGAGGGTTCATCCCCTCAGGAAGGGCTTCTCCTTTTGGTAAATGTTAAAATTAGTGGAATAAGCAGGAATATAAAAGCAAAATTTGCCTATTTTTGGTGCAAAATGTTTATGTGCAGATAAAACAGGTAGCAGTAGGGTGATTCTGGGGCTTGGTTGGGTTTCTTTTCCCTTTCATTGGGTTGTTTCTTTTCTATTTTCCACATTTCTTGTCTTTTCTCAAACAAAGTAAAAGACAAATGGATCAGTGACATACACAGAAGGTATGTTCCATAATATTGAGATTTAATTTACCTGTGCTTTGGTGGATTTTTGTTCAATTCTATTTTTTCCTTAGTTTTGTTTTTATTTTTGTTTTGTTGGGTTTGGTTGGCCTTTTAAGTTCAAGGAATAGGGGAGGTGGAAACTGCTCTCAAAATTACACCATTATAAAAACGAACAGATCATCTGTATTCATGCTGACAGTCACTTTGGGTTGAATGGGAATAAACTGACAGAAGATGGTGTTTGGAAATGAAACATGATGGGAAAGCAGTTAGCACAAACTGCCCAATAATTTCTCATAGTCAGGAAAAGAGCACCATTATAGAGCAGGGGTTGTGCCAGTAAAATAGCTGTAAGATAAATTAATGGTTTTGCAGTACCAGGCAGTAAATTTGGTGCATGTCATCTGCCTCCTCCCCAGTGGTTAATATGGTAATGGGGTGGGTACTGGAACAGGCACCAAATTCCAAGTGTCTGAATCTTCTGTGAGGTAGAGTTTATTACCCAGCTTGTTTTGACCCACTGGGGCCCTGGTGGGACAAACTGGTGTTGGCCACCTCCTGGGTGAGACTCCCTTGTCTTCTGTGTGGGGTGGCAGCTAATTCCCTTGCATGCTTCCCAATCCATCTTCTTCACTTTTCTAGAGACTAACAGTGGTGCTCTGTACAAGGTTTGGGTTTTTTGTTCTTTTGCTGCTGAAGCAGTGGATGCAATAAATTTAATTAGTCACTTTTACGTGGTGGTTTGTGCATTCTTATGATGTACATTGGAGGGATCTTTGCTTTCACTGACATCTGGGTGGATCTTTTCTAGCTGGTGGACACTGTGGCGACTTCAGTGGCAATTTGGTACTGCCAGAGCCTCTTGTGCTTATGTGGTATGGGCATCTCTCTGCTCCATCCTTAATGCAGCACTTGAGTTACCTGAGCTTGAATAGTGGGATGGAGGAGCCAGGCAGTGGGACGTGGCTGAGGTCATGAAGCTCAGCCAAGCCAAGAGGATAAAACATTTCCCCCTAACCATCCCCTTTTATTTTCATCATTTAATGTGTAAAATCACGTTGGGCAGTTAATCATAATCAGAGTGTGTGGTATCAATCCCTGGTGTGGTAGCTGTGACTCCAGGCCTGGAAAGGATGTACCTGTGTCGTATGGCATCATCCTTACTGCAGGCATGCGTGTGCCACGTGCAGGCTTTCTTTTACAGCAGTAGATAGGACATTGTCCCTGTCTGGAAAGAGCTGCTCCAGAGTGCAGGATCACAGGTGCAGTTGTAAACTCAGAGAGGAGAAACAAACATTTGTCCTGGATTGATCCTGTTCTCTGCACTACGCCAGAGGGTTTTGTTCCTGTTTGCAGGTGCCACTTCATTTTTTGAGCTTGTGTTCCATTTCTTCTGTTGGTCACCTGAAGCATCTTGAGGATAGTGGAAACCTAGTAACATACCCTTTTGCTCTGAGGCTATTGGGTACCATACAGAGCTGCATAGAGGGCCTTGCCAAAATTCATCCCAGCAGCAGTTATGTATTTGCAGTATCACCTTGAGCTTGTTCTTCCACAGGAAACCAAAAATACTCACCTTCACTCAATTGATTAATTCTCTACCTCTTTTTCTGCAAGAAGAGTAGAGCATGGGAAAAAAAATACATGTCCAGCCACTAAAAGCTAGAAACTGCCCAGCAGAGCTAGGTTTATGTTTTCTTAAAACTTATCTGCCTCCTCTTAGCAAGGACTCATGTACTTCAGGTAATTGAATGGGCTGCAGGGTACATTGGGAATTGTAGTTTTGCAGTGATTTGTGCTCTGAAGATTAATAATCTTACAACCCTCAGAGGGAGATAAAGAGAAGATGTTCTCAGACAAATTGTTATCTTGTATTTCAGAAATGTGCTTTGAGCACTGAGCGTATCTTCAATTCATCCGTTCAGTTTTTACCTTGATACCCTTCTTAATGGCAATATTTTAAACATCTAGGCTTTTCTTTCTCACTTCATCCCTTCTTGGTTTTCTGCAACTTTTTGAGATTGTTCTCGAGATGTTTCATTTATGTGTTTTTCAGCTGTGTTTTTCAGAAAACTGTTACTGAAATACAAAACTTGAGGAAAAAATATTAAAAATGCTATTGGTTTTGTAACCATATAGACATGCACTGTGCAGATTGAACAAATAAGATGTTAGCCTTTTATGTTTGAAGAGTCCTGGCAATGTCCTAACAACAGTGTTTTAAAAATAATTTATGTAGTCTCTAACTTTCAGATAATTTTTGGCTTTTCTCTGCAAGGGGTTTCAGTAGCTTTTGTTATAAATTTGTTGAGTTTCTTAAATACCGGTTTTGGTTTAGCCACTGAAGTAAATTGTTACTCAAGAGCTTAAGTAGGCTGAACACCCAAATCCAGTTAGTAGTGAGAAGGTGACCATCTTTCTTCTTCACCCATTACTTCTCTGCATGTACACCAGGGAGCTGCAGAGGTTTTCATGGCTCACTGAAGAGCTACAAATTCTTTATTGTTTCTGTGCTTTTAACACATACTTAAAAGTGGCTAAGAATACATACAAGTACTTAGAAAAATGTAACTTTAGGCTGGTTGACTGAACCAAAATCTCTTGCTGCCTTATTTATTTTTCCTAACACCTTTCACATCCCTCGAGGCATGTTATGACTTTGAAAACGGGATTATATATGTGCATTGACTACCCAAGTGCTTAAAAAAACTACAGTATGCTAGACACATTACAACGTATTTGGAAGAAAGGAATTGGGAAAAAATACTTAGCAAACTAAATTGTTGGGAAATGATAACAGGCAAAATGTAATTCCATATAGGGAGAGTTTGTTCCAAAGAGTTGAGAGTAGGTGGTGGGCTTCATTGCTCTGCCATAGATTTGAATGAAAGGTTTAATATGCAGTCTCTACTGAGGTAATAATATCTGTCAGCTTCACTGATGTATTTTATGCATCAATGTGAATTACTTAAGTATTTTCAGATGAAGGACTAATTACTAACAAAATTCAGTGAGTATGTCTGTGTTAAGTATAGATGTGTGTGTATGTATGTATTTAATGTCTTGGATGTTGGAGTGATTTTTTTACGCTTCTGAGATTCTCTTATGCTTTTTCTGCTTTGCATGATGCAAAATGCAGTGTGCATCAATCACATTGCTGTTATATGGCGCTTACTGGTGTTACAAATCTGAGTCAGACTTGGGCAACTGTGGGAAACAGTTTTCTTAATTTTGAATGCCTTTCTGTTCCTTGCAGCACACTGATTCCCGTTGGATCTCCTTGGGTCAGTCCAGTACATTCCTAATTTTCATGAAGCTTAGCAATGTTTTGCTGAATGGGTGGGAGACTTTTGAGGTCTTTTTTGTTGGGAGGGACTGGAGAAGGCTTCGTTTTCTGCAGGTTCAGTGTGCTAAAATGGCTCAGCTCATGGCTAGGCTGATGCCGAAGCCATGCAATAAAAAATAGGGAGTATGTGCCAGGAGGATTGAGAGGAGGTGAATCTCTGGCACTTGGCAGTTAGATCGACTTGCTTTGTTGCATTGCCACAGTCAGAATAACTTAAAAATAAGACATAATTGGTTAATTAAGGCTCATGTCATTGAACAAGGCACCTTGATGGCTGCAACTGGATGTGCCAAAACTGTGTGGCAGTGCTTTGTGCTCTTCTGCCCAACAGTCTCATTCCGGACCTAATAAATGTTTAAAAGGAATTGATAAGTTTCCATTATTTTCTCCTAGGTTTATGGAAGAGGATTTTGTCAAGATGCTTTTTCTGACTTCTCAAACTTCTCATTTATTCAGAAGGATGATAGAAAAGCATTGTTTAGCTTGGCACTCTTAATGGGCTAGTAATTTTTTTTATTGTTTTTTTTTTTTTAAAGAAAATGTGCTGTCAGTGCACTCTTACCTTATGAACTTGTTCTCTGTGCCAAAATGCTGTCCCCTCCATCCAGATTTTTGAAATGGTTTTTGTTCTCCTTAGCTGTGGTAGAAAAGAACCTGTACAACACTGGTAGCAAAGGTGAATAACAAGACTAAAAGACTGTGATAGTTGGCCCTCTTGCTGCTGTCGTCGTGGGTGTGTAGTTGCTTTTGTACATGGAAAAGAAAAACTGCAGAAGTCTTTCTAATGACATGGATCTGCTACCAGCGTATGATTGCTCCTCTGTGTATAACAGCAATAGGCAAACACAGAATCATTTAATTAAATTCATGTATCTATTAATTTTCTCATAATATGCTACATACACTGGAATCTTAAGTTCCTTAAGATTGTTTGGAAAGCTTACTTTTTTCTTCACGTTTCCTAAATAATCTTAACAATCTAAACATCAGACAGACTGTTATTTGACATGGATTTGTTGTCATATTCCAGATCTGCCTTGGATTTTGGCAGAATTTATTTCATAAAATCTCCTCCTTTTTATTTCTCTTACTTTTTAAATGGCACCACATCAAATGTTGTCCAAAATCTGACTCACTGCTGAAATAAGTCTTTAAAAAAGACAGATGGAGAAAGCAAATGTTGTTAAAAATTTTGTCTGAAGTATTGTAGCTGTGCTAATAGTCACTTTTAAATCATAATTGTTATACAGAATTCTGTTGGTTTTACATTAATTTTTTGTTCTTTGTGGTTTCTTGCTTGTACAAAGCTATTGTTTTGGCTATACTAAAACCATTATGCTCTCATGCAGTTTCACAGTTGAGAAATATAAAGGGAGGTTCTGTCTTGCAGGAGAATAGACTAAATTTCTTTTTCAAAGATATTCTCTACTAGAATTGTTCATTTTTTATTCACTTTTTTCAAACTGTAAGCCTATATAATTGTTTACTGAAATTTGTGGATATCTATAAAGAGGTACAAAAATTCTTAAATACAGCATTTCATAGATATACACAGCATAGTTTCTATTAAATTCACAGTACTGTGGGGAAAAATATGATTGAGTTTTTATGTGTGTGTGTGTATGAAGCTGGTAAGGCTTTTGTTCTTCTTGCAATTTGTTTATTAGTTCCTCCAAATCTGTACATAGCTGTCTTCTTCTATTGATTTTTAAAGGAAAGACAGTAGAATTTTTCTTTTAACTGCTCAGATAGAGCTTTCAATCAGGGATACTTCTCAACTGTGATGTCCTTTTCAATTATAAAATAGTATTTGCCTTTTATAGCTACGTATTAAATAAATTTTAAAATAGGATCAGCATAACTGAAATAAGATCTTTTTGTCAAGATTAATGTGTGTGCATACAGAAATACTACATTTCTGAGTATGGCAAATAATACCTCAAATCTGAGGCACAAAATAGAAATGTAGATGGATCCTTGAAGTGCATGTATTTTATTGCTACTTTACCAGTGATTTTTCTTTCATGCAGATTGACATAAAGACAAATACGTACTTTCCTTTAGATATTAAACCCACTATCACACCTGTGAGGGATTGTAAAATTATATCCCTTTAAAAGAGAATACATCAATCTATAAAAAATTGCATCTTCAAGACAAGGTCTTTCTTATTTCTCTATTTGTTGGTGCATTCAGAAAGAAAGGGAAAGCTACAGGATTTAAGTCAATCTGAAAATTGCATCAAATACTGGGAGTCCTCTAATTTTGCTTTAAAGTTATGTAGTATATTGACATTTTTTCACACTCTTTCAGTATAGAGTAAAGAAGCATTTGTTTTGTGAGCGTCTGTTCAAAAAGTTTTTTTAAGGACCTACATCAAAGGATGTTACCACAAATTTAAAAGGATGTAGAGGTTTCTATGGCACTATAAACAATATAACAAATAATTTGTTGCAGAAGCAGCTTCTAAAATTGAGTCTTTGGGGTGGGGAGAAATGTTTAATCTGCGGATATAGCTGGTAGTTCTTAATGGTAATTAGTAGCTATTGAAGTAAGAGTTTAGGTAGAACATTAATTAAAGTAATCCCATCCAAGCCTTGCAATAATAGGCACTGACTGCCATCTATCCATGTGGGGTTTTTAATAAGGTTTATCAAACCATCATTAGCTTTCTGCCTAGCCTGTATTTTCAGTGCAGTTTTACATCTTAATACCTGAAACCTTCCTCCTCCTGGGTGATTGCCCAAGACTTACCTATCTTCCTGCAGGACTTTAGTGTCTATCTCATTGGGTCTGAAAGCAGAAATACAGAATATTTTTCTAAGTATACCCTAAATCTAGAAACAGCTTTATAACTGAAAGGAAAAAAAAATACGTTTGAAGGATGGGCATGATTGCCTTGTTAATGTGCTTCCCTATGTCCATCCCCTCTCCCATCCATTAAAGTACTGCTTGGTCATGAGTTGAAAAAGCACTGAAGATGGAATTAATTCAGGCATGACTTTTTTTGTGTCTTCTTTCAGTTAGATGAAATATGAGGACAGCTGTCCATTCTTACAGCTGCTCATAGTGGTGGTGGAGCTCTTACTATTTCCATACAACTTGGGTCAGGGAGGAGAATGGGTGCAAACAGTTGGATACTGTCCTTAAAACTTAAAAAGAAAGTCTCCTGTTTCTCCTGTTTGAAGTTTGCATTGGTAAGTATTCGATGAGCCCTATTTATTTACTCTAGTCTTGTTTGGTTGTTAGTTCAGATGATATTCATGCAAGGGCTTTGCTGCCCCTGGGTGGGAGAAACAATAGCTTGTGAGGCTTCATTGCCCTTGGAGCTTGGGATTCGACTAAAATCTCATCTTTGAAAAACCCCCGAGCTGTGCAGCCCAAACATTGACTATCAAGCCTATGTTACTTTCTGAGCTGAAAATATTTTCATCAGTGTTATTCAGGTCTTTGGTGCTTTTGGTTTCAGAGCAATTTTAGAGAGGATACCAGTATATTTAGTATCATAACTCCACTTTCATTAACTTTGGAAGAATGATTTGTTCATTTTATTGATGTCAAGTTGCTTATGTTTCAGAGAAAAGGAGTTAGAAAAGGCCTGTTAGTGTCCTGGAGCTCTGTCGGTGGGTTCAGCATTTTTCATGTTAAAATTACCTTCGCCTCCAAGGAAGTCATGTTCTACTGTGACTCAGCTCAGTGTGTGTGTCTGCCTACAGGTTTATGTGAACACTACATTAAGCAGACTATAACACGATGTATAAGTTTTAACTCAGATTATCTTTGTTCTGTGTAAGTCTGTTGTAAGTGCATATCTATTGTGTCTATATTAAGTGCTTATTAATTTCCACGTTACCAAAGTAGGATGGTGTGTTGCAGTGCATTTGTTTGGTTACCTGTAAGCTTCTGGAAAATGTGGCGAGTGTAGTTTTCTACTGGGTGATGAATTTTTGTCATAGTTATAGTATCATCAGAAGAAAATCAGGTTCAAATGAAATACTTGGTGGGAATTTCAAAAGTTTTGCTTCTCCCCCCACCCCAAATACTGGTTTTCTTTTAACTAACTTTTTTTTTACTGTTGTAAGTTATAACTTTTACGTTCTTGGCACCTACAGTCAAATCTAAATATTCAGATTTTGTAACTTACTTTGGTTTTCTGTTTTGACAGACTTTGGTTTTTTTTTCTTTTTCTGTGTGTATGTATGATAATGCTTTCATTCTGAGTTGAAAACTTCCTGGTTAAAAACCACTTCTAATAATTTCTGCCATGCTTTAGTGTACTGTGTTTTATTTAAAACTAAACAAAACACCTGAACTAACCCTCAGGAACTTTCACATCTCCATATCAGACATTGAAAAATTCATCCTTATAACTAAAAATTTCAGCTTCTAAGGAAAAAGTGGTTTTCACATTTCTTTTATTTTGAAATGTCATAGACATCAATTTTATTTTTCTCCCTCTGTCCTGCACTTTGGTGAACTCTAAAGATCCTATTAATCTTCAGCCTTACTCTCCCCTTTCTTAAGCTCTTTTGAAAGCTCCTGCTTTTTTGTATTGGGAATTCTGTCTCAGTTTGCCAACTTCCCTTAGCATGGTAGAGTGGGGAGAGATAATGGCAAGGGGGGAGATGCTCTGCCTATGGCTCAGAAGATTTCTCTCCCATTATAGCTGTGCTGACTTCTTCCTTGTCTAAGGTAGGGCAGGCTTTGATAGATCTTTTAATATGAGTATCATCTTCCAACACAGAGCATGGGAATGGATTAGCCTAGAGGATATGAGAGTCGTTCTCTAAGATAGTATTTTAGGGAGAACATCAGTGACAATTCTGCTTCATATCTACTTTTCGTTTTGCCAGCACTGTTCTGTGTGTATGTGTATGGGGAGCTTTGAGACAATTTCTACTGTTAGATGTTAAAATAACTTAGGAGTACATTTCCTAGTGTTTGGTTCATTTGCTCTTCATCTTGTGCATTCAGGTGGCATCCAGCTTGCTTATATGGAGAGCAGTTAGGGAGATATTTAACTGAATGTGGGGTTTTTCTTGAGTCAGACAGACTTTCTTTCAGTATTTTGGTGTATATAGGCCTGAAATAAGTTCTTAGTAATTACAAAAAAAAGACAATGAGATGATACTAGTTGGATGTGTTCAGTTCTAAGTTACACTGGAATATTAAGTTCTCAGGCAAAACAAATTCAGAAGTAAAAAGATACTGCTGGGATAAACTTTGGGGCAAAGTTTAACCTGTAAACAGTTTTCTGGGATCTACCATATTAAGCATGTGGAGATATTGTAGCAGATAGTGATACAGTGCTGGAATTTTTAAGGAAAGAAATGACTTTGTTGTTGTTTTTCCTAACAATTCACTAGTGTCATAAAAAATATTTATTTTTGCCAGTAAAGTAGAAATTCAACCACTTAAAACATAAGCAATATCTGATTAAATAACTTTTAATAAAGATTATTATGGATTGCTGCTCTTGCAGCAGTAGTCTTCCTCTTGGTTAGTGAGAGACTGTGAGTGACTTTTGAGCTCCAGTAATTAATCAGTACCCTTGATCTAAACAGGTATTTTGAATGTATGCCCAAAGATAATCCTCCCTCCTGGTCCTTTTGGTTTATTGATGGAGAACGTTGGAGTCTCCCAAGTGTTCTGCGTAGATGATAGCATTAGCAGTGAAAAGGTAAAATGAATGAGAGCATGAAAACCACAGTACAAACAGAAGAGAATCCTGGTACTATAAAATAAATCTAAAGAGACCACGTGTAGAGAGATCTGCTGAGTGAAAATAGAGCACAGAAAGACTGAGAAGAAAAACTCCCTTGAAGCTGGTGGAAGGCACCATCTGTGCCAGTTTCTGGAGTTGGTTTGAGCTTTGGGGAGGCTGCAGCTGATTGGGTGCAGGATGAGGGGCAGGGGTGAAGGTGCCCACTCCTCCTCACCTGAGAACTTGTCTGTGTACAGGCAGGGTCACTTGGGCAGCCTGAGTAAAGACTGTTCTCTGCCTTTGCTTTTGCAAATCCTGCTGTGCAAAGGTGGTGCTCATTATATGCCATCACGGTGAACTTCTTGACTTGGACTGAAAATTGCTAATGCAATTCCTCCATCAGGTCCCTGAAGTCTGAACCTCTCCTGTGGACTGGTGGTGGTGTGTGGTTCCTGTGTTGCTCCATCACATTGTGCAGGGAGGGGACAGCTGTGTTCAGTAATTTATGTGACTTGGGTTTGGTATTTTCATAAAAGAAAATTTCAGGGCATGGTGAATTGCTAGTTGAAATCAGCCCCACAATCTCCTTTTGCATGCTCATCTGCAGTTCTTTGGGGGTTTTATTTGGTTTTGTTGTTTTGTTTTGTTAGGTCCAAATTGTTCTATATAATCTCTTTCCCCTTCGACTAGCCTGTCTGAAAGCACTTTTTTGTTAATATTACTGAAGTGTTTTACTACAGCAGTGGCAGTGATTACAAGACTACTACGTTTTGGCTAACAAATGCAATAAATGTGATGAAAATCCCCCTGTGTTTTACATTTCACTGCATAACATGTTTATATAACATGTTAAACGCTTCTGTCTGAAGAACAGCTTTCTACAAAGGTAAAATGTGTTTTCCATGGCACTTTTTTAGAAATACTGTGGGAAAGAATAATTCTTGCTCCCTTCTCACTCCCCACATGTCTTAAATCTACATTTCCAGTATCTTAAAAATACACATTTTCTTATTTTCCCGCCACACTTTGAAGTACAATTTTTCAGCGTGTCTTTTGAGTTTTATGAGGTGAGAGACTGTTACCTGGAGGACACGGTTTTCCCAGGGCTGGGGACCTGGCAGAGGTGCTGGCTTGGAGCAGGCAGGTCCCTGCCTGAGCGCGCCGTTGCGCGAGCGCTAATTTGGCCTTTTGTATTCTTGTCCTGTCTGTTTGTGGTATTTAATGCTCTAACATCTCTCTGGTTGGGTGAACCCATATGTCATTCAAATGGGAACCTGTGCCTTGCCATTGGCCTGACAGCCGCTCAGCCGTGGAGCACAATGATAAAATTATGAAAACTGTGTCTCTGCTCATTGGACCAGTGGAATTTACAAGCATTTCTCCTCTATGTGCCTAAATGCTATGTTGCTGTGCCTTGGCTCACACGGCAGATTTTTCTGGATTATAAGCCTTGTCAATAGTGTGAAACCTCACTTGTGTCTTTTTCTCTTCTACAATGTTGGGGTTTTTTTCCTCTCTCCCCTTACTTGTAGACATGTGCTTCTCACAGGCAAAATCAAAAGTCAGCTGCTTGCTTTGATGATTGCAAAAATAAATACTTTGTTTATAACTTTAAAATAAAAGCAGAGATTTTTACCCATAAGCAACATTTTGCTGCTGTTTGGTTCTGTCAATGTATTTAATAGTCGGTATAAGAAATGTTATTTATATGCAGATTTTGTTTACTTCAGCTTTATTTATAAAGCAATACTGATAGTATTGCTGGTAGTCATGTAGTGCTGGTAGTCATGTCTGTAAAGTCATGTTTTTCTTCATGTCTCTCTTTTTATGCTATGGTGCACATTACAGATACATAAATGTTATTTGACATAAGGGAATAAAACTATTTTCAGCTCATGAAATAACCCTGTTAGTATAAACTCTAAAAGCTCTTTCTGTAAATCACTGCTGCTGAACTGATAGCACATTTCTGCTGTAGTGTCACCTTTCTCTTTTGTGTGTGGTTGAAATGTCATGGTAATAATCAATTCATCTTACGAAAGTCAGTGGAATATACTTGCTCATACTTGGTCACGAAACCAAACCCTGCAATTCTAATGTATTAGTAAGAGACAATTTTGCTAAAACAGCCTTGGCTTCCATTTCTATGTGTCTTACTTGTATATACCTTGTTACTGATGGTGTTCAGAGACACAAGACAAGCTTCCCAGTAATGAAAATTATCAGGGTTGTCCTGCACTCTTATAATTATGACAGAATTTACTGCACTTCATGCACATGAAGGATGAATTTGCTATTCAAGAAAGTGTTAAATATCTAATGCAGTGTATATATCTGAATATAAATATATATATATGAGATCTGAAATATCAGAGAAAGAGTCATTGCTAGGCTAATGATTGCTTGTTTCTCTGATAGTGAATTCGATAGTGTCTGTGTGTGATTTTTTTCCCCTTTTTTACTTACTGAATAAACTTAACAGCAGGAAAAATGTAGCGGAGGTATAGTTAGTGTAGTTGAAACTGGTTTTGTGTTTTTTTTTTTTTTAATAGAAGTAGTATAGTCTTTTGCTTTAGACAAAAGTAGAAAAAGATTGCTAAGAATGGCAACAGGAAAAGTTGGTTTTCCAGTTAATCACAACTTTCTTTTATCATATCTTGTATGAAACTTTCCTGACTACCATCATGAGATGGAAGATTGTGGAGTTCTTTTAATCTGACATTGCAGAGCTTTTTCTGGGCTCCCTGCTCTCCTCTTTAGGCTTGCTGGTAAAATTTTAAAACTGAAATCTGAATTTCCTGTTTTCCAGCAAAATTATGTGCTGCTTTGTGACATGTAGGAAAAATATTCATTGCCCCAAGGATATTGTGGTATAAATCCCTCAGCTCAGTAGGTTGATGTGTGCATCACTGGTTACGTGAGTGGCATTGACTCTGTTAAGCTCTGTGGCACTACTCTTATGATTAAAATTTTAAATTTCATAGTAGTTTGTAGAGTTGGAAGTTGAATCACACATAGTGGAAATAAATAGGATGTGGTTAGGAAAGATGTATAGAAAAGGCTCAAGTTTTTGCTGAATTTGTAGGGTTTCTTTGGAAATGTAAGCATTTCAACTGGGACCGACTTCATGGTTTTATTTATAATATCAAATTTAATAAGTTATAAGACCCACAGAGCAACTACTTTGAATTTGGGTATTCCATGAATTGAGCCATTAATGTGCTTTGTAGGCTGTGCAAAGCACTGCACTACATTGTGGGTCTGCTCTGTTCATGTGTTGAATTTCTTTCCTACTCCTTTTACATTACTGCACTTGAGAGAATTTTCACTTGCTAGTTGGAGCAGAAGCTGAAAGGGATCTTTAGGAAAGCACAGTCGAGCAGACATAATAAATTTTGAAAGGCATAAAAACCTACCTCCCAATTGAGGGAGGTAAAGATTTACAATACATCACAGAAATACTTTTTTTCTGAGAGCAAAAATCTTCTGACTTTTCTCGCTGAAAGGCAATGGAAAAGCCACTTGCAGTGTAACAAGTTGTTTTCTTTTTGACTTGAAGATGATACAATATTTTTAGATCAGTTAGAGGCAACAAAGGAGGCAATGCTTTTAAAGAGAGGTGCTTGTCTACGTTTTTGTTTCTGAAGCACAGAATGGTTACACTGGCGGCTAATTATTTGATTACATGTCTTTTCTTCTGCAGAGATGTTGAGATACACTGCACTGAAGCAGCTTATGTTTCCTCAAGGGAGCAGATCCTCAATGAAGTGCTGCCCAGAAAGAAGAACAAACACTAGTGAAACAAACTAACGTTTAGTTAAAGATAGCATATATTAGCTGGTGCCTTGTGGTGTGAAGTTGTAGCTGGATTTTTAAGGGTCCTCAGTTGACAGGTCTTCCCTTTAAGTAAAATAAAACAGCACTCCCCAAATCCCACCGCTAACCCAAAATGTGAAAAAAATATTTTCTAAAACTCCCAAATATTAGGCTAAACAGGATATATATCTTCAAGTTTTGAAGACAGTTTTTTCTCTTAAATTGATAATTTAATGACATTCACCACATATTGAAGCTATTGAGAGAATTGGATTATAAAGATTTGTAGATAGTTTTTAACAACATAGGCTATTAATTTATTTTACCTTTCTAACATTCCTGCTACTTTGAAATGTTTCTTTTTAAAGAGCTGTTATATTTTATCATAAAGCATTCCTGCTTTCACTGCAAAAGAGTATTTATTACTGCTTCTCTTCTAGGTGACATCATCTTTTCTCATCTGTTTTAAATGTAGTAAAAGGGATGGTTCTGCAAGCACACTGCTATATGTGAGGAGCAGAAGAAAACAGGTGGACATCAGAAGTGTTTTATAATGGGGTCCTACCCATAAGAGACTTCGTTTTCTGTAATTTAGTATAGAAATGTACTTGTCTGACTGCAAATCACTAATTTCACCTTTTTAATCCCCAAGTAAGACTTGATAATAGATTTTTATAGACATTTGAAGGTATTTGTGGCTACTCTATTTGTGTGGGGTTTTTGGCTGTCATTACTATTTTGAATGTTGATATTAGTTTAGAATCACAAATGTTTTACAGCTTCTTCAGCATACTAAAATTCTTCAAACATTCTGATCTTGGTGAGTAAATAGCAATACATGCCATAGTTCTTTATCTGTTTCCTGTAAAATAAATTTTTTAAAGTTTTGATAATTTAAAGGAAGGGGATTTAGTTTAGTTTTGTCTTGATGTACAAGGAAAGCTGACTAGAAGCTGAAGGACTAAAGCACCAGTTATTTAATGCTTTATTTATTTCTTGTTTGCTATTAATAAGCAGTGTTCCTATTCTTCTCCCATTCCTCTTGCCTGCTCAATCCCTACCCCGCAATTTCTGTGCTGAACATTTAAACCAGAGGTCAGTTTGGGTCCGTGTGTTGTTTAAAATATGCTCCAAGTGACCTGCTAAATGGAACAACAGCATCAGCATAAAATGCAGAGACCATATTAGGGCTGGGAGAAGGGAAGTGCACAGAGGTTATCAATAAATACTCAAATCAAAGTGAGCTTACTCTATAGATGTATTTTTTCACAGTGAACTAACAGTGTTGTTTAGCTCCAGTCCTCTTCTCATCACAGAGTAATAATCCCAGTTCGTGCTGTTCCTGTTTTCTCCTTTTCTTTCTTCTAACTCCCATAGCACAGCTTTTTCAATCCAGCATTCACTGCACATGTTCCAGTCATGAGGTTACAAAGCTGACATTGCAGTCTCAGCAGAGGTTATCTCTTTAAAATTCCCTAAAATTCCCCTTTGGCACATCCAGTTTGGCAGCTGGGTTTCTGTAGGAAACTGATGGAGCCACCCCCTCCCCTTATGTCCTTTATAAAAATAGAAATCTATTAAACCTCTGGCCAGAAGGGCAGATGGGTAAGTACTCCCTCCAAAGCAGATAGTGCTGCTTCCTAAGCTTTTCTCCCTAGTTTTATACTCTCCAAAAAAATAAAAAAAAAGAAAAGAAAAAAATTTCTATACTTCAGAGCCAGCTAAGTAATGAAAATACCTGGTTTTAAATTAAAAAGCCTGTTCTTCAGGAGGTGTGAACTCTGTGCTCTGGAAGATATATACAGCTTCTGAGAAATATTGACCTATTGTTTGAAATATTTTAAATAGTTATGCAACTGCAAAATCAGAAGCTTAGTTTAATCTTAGAAGCTCATGCCTGGACTACGCTGTAGCCACTAAAGTACAACTGGTACTCAGAGGAAGATTGCCAAACCAAACAAGAGATTGAAATACCTAACAACCAACATAGATAAGTGATCATTACCCTAATAATATTCAAGAACTAATCTAAATGGGCATTACCCACTTGCACTTCACTTTCATGCTAAGAATGTCCCTGAAATGAATTAAGTATTTGCTTTTGTCCTGCAAAGAAGGAGAGTGAATTGTGTGTATGTCCCCTTCCCTGTATCACTACTTTCCTTTGGATGTCACTCTGGGTGAGAGCAGCAATGAATTATTTTCTGTTTAAAGTGGATTAAATTTTATGGCAGAATTTGAGTGTCTTGAGTTTGAGATCTGAAAAGCGAGTGTCGTCCCTGAAAGTCAAGGAGAGGCTTCTTTTGTAGCTTCAGTTGATAGTGCAGCAGCTTTCTCGTGGCACCTCTCCCTTAGAAGGGCTCTGCATGGAGAGCTGGAAGTTGTTACTTTGCACATGGAATGCTTCTTTGGAAAGTGAGAATTGTGGATTTGGATTCACGAGATGAGAAGAGCCACGGAAAACCTAAAGCAAAGAATCTGCAGTTCAACAGCAGCCAAAGCCAGCCCAGCTGGTACCTTCAGTGCCACTTCCCTCTTGTCGCTGCTGGGTTCATCTGGTCGTGCGGAATTGTTTTGGTGAGCTAAGCCAGCAGAAGGCTGTCCATTATCCTTCTGCTGTTTGAGTGTGGCAGAGCCCTTGGTAGAGAGTCAGGGAGAACTGACAGGATGGGTGAAGGAGCGGGGCTTCTGTGGCAGCAGACAGATTGGCTTGCAGCTGTAGACCAGTTGTGTTGGTGCTTTTGCCTCTGGAGCATTATACAAAATGTGATCAACTCGCACTGTGTCTTCCGTAGTGCCTGCTGTCAGGAGACCTTTCTGCAGCTCCTCAGCGTGCAGAGGTGGACACTGGGCAGCTGTGAGACAGGAACCCACACTGGGCATTGGATGAGGAGCTTGGGAGCATTTCTGCATGGCATTTTTTCTAGAACAGCTTTGAATGGCGCCTTCCTGAAAATGTGTGGGTTTTCCATCGTCCTTGGAAGAACATAGCATTCTGTTGGCCCCACTAAAGAACTGCAACAGTAGCTGGAATTTTGTCTCACTCTGCCTGGTACCTGTGATCGCTCTTTGAGCTCACGAATGGGCTCATCTTATCTCTTTGCTGATGGTCAACAGTGACTACATGCCCCTGACACTTGATGCTAAATCCCATATGAGTTGCACAGGGCATTGCATTTTCTCATTGTAAGCTACTGTGTCTTGGTTTTACTGAGGAAAACCTTTGCTAACATGGCCTCACTACTTAACCATCTTTGAGTCAGCCTGAAGCCCTTTTCTTAGTATGTTTTTTATGCAATGAATTGTCTACGTTCTTCTTCCGCTGTTTTTACCACTCCTGATTTCCTCACCTATTATTTATTAAGAGCTTGGTATGTGTTTGTCATGTGAAACAAGTTTGTCTCCTTGTCTTGTGTTTGCTGGGACATCCCCCCGCTTACCCCCTGTCATGAACAACACAGTGGTTCTAATAAACTGTAACATGAAGGATATGGCAAGTTTATCACCAGTCTCTGTGGAAGAGTGTAATGCATTGTGTGCGCACCTGTAACCCATTTCAGTGTGAAGTCAGATGGGCTAACACAGATTTCCCTTCTCCGCCACATGTGCAGAGAAATTTATTTATGTAACAAAAAACTGTTGACAGTCACCTCCTGCACTCCCTTTTTGAACAAACTGCTTCTTAAAACATTTTGTAAGGAGAAGTTAGAAGGCAGAAGATGAATGTTCACCAAGTGTGGGGGGAGTTGCGGTTGACTTGGGGCTGAAGTGAGGAAGGTGTAAGGTCCTCACTTGTCTGTTGCAAATGTTCTTTCTTAATCAGCTTTCCAAACAGTCTGGAGGCTGGGTCTCTTGTGCTTACCTGGGACATATTACACAAAAGCAAAACAAACTATTCAGTTTCCTGCTTATCTCTTAGTTGTGGCAAAATGCACTGTACCAGATAGGTCCCACCATTCTTTACTGCCTGAGTATCCTAGAGGAAAAAAACCCCCAAAGGTGATTGGTTTCTTTGTTTTTAGCTGAAAGATTTCTCCATAATGCAGCTGTCTTGTCAAAAGATACTCTTCAAGACTTTACAGTTTGGAGGTATTGAATGTTCCTGATGGATCCTTTAAAGTGTTTCAAAGTGCATAATTGGGGCACTTGAGCATAAAACTACAATTATACACTTGTGTGTTAATTTTGTGTACAGATAGATATTACTTCAGTCTGGACATAAATGAGAAGGAAACATTTTCTTGTGTGTGTAGGGATTTGTTTTGTGAATGTTTAAACAAAATAGGTGTTCAGATAATAGCCCGAAACAACAAGACTTGGGGGAAGCGGGGCTTGAGCTTTCAAGAAAGGAAGGAGCATGTGTGGATATGCTGGAGATGCTTGCATGCTTTGAAAGAATGGTAGGTATTATGAACATTAACAGATGAAGCACAATATTTGAGTTACATTTACATGCAATGTTAATTTAAAAAAAGTTCTAGTAGTTGGGTAGAATGAATATATGAATGTGGTGGTTGATTCTTCATAGGTTTTTAAGGGGCCTATTTTCAATTAAGCAAAACAGGTAATTTTTGATAAGTTATGTTAGGACTTTAAAGGTTCTCATTTGTTTTTCTGTTCCATTTTGAGTATAATGTTACATGAATTGGATTAACTGTATCCAGATACTTACATTTAGCAGATGTTTCTAAAACTTACTTGTGGTAACTGATAGGAGGAATAATTTACAGTAATCATCTTATTTTGAGTATAATAAAGCTGTAATTATTTTTAAAATTATGATATGCTATACGGTTTCAGCTATGAATTTATAAGATAGATGTCTTTGATGTTTCTGTCAGAGTTCTTTTGATGTTTTCCAGTGCTAAGTAATAGGTCAAATTAAATAATAGAAATAGAATAAATCAAATATCTGAACTCTGTGGCTACAAGGAATGATTTGAAAGTTTTCTTTTAAAAATACTTGCAGGAATATTTGGAATCACAGCTGATATGTAAGTACTCCTGTTTAAGAGGCTGACTTGGTTTTTATCTGTTCCCAGTAGGGAAAGGGAAAGAAAAGCCATCACAGAAAAGATCTACATCTTACCTTTTTTAAAAATTGTTTTGGTTGGTTTTGGTTTTATTGGTGGTGCACTTTGATCAAATTCATTTAAAGAAGAAAGGCTTCTGATAGGAGTTGCTCCGTATTTCTTGATTTTCTAAGCCAGCCTAAGTACCTTCAAAATAATACTGAGGAACTATTCAACAGGAGTGGGATCCTGATCTTAGGCAGTTAATGCTATGCTGCAGGATAATAAATTGTCCTGGATGGGTAGAAATGTAATCAAATTTTCTTACCGTTAGTTCAGCCAGCATTCTCTTTGCCTCAGGATTCCTTGCTGTGGGGAATTTTTAATGTCCAGGTGAAAAGTATGATTTTGATTCTGCTATAATAGAAGAAACTAAGAGAATTTGGACTGTACAAATGACTAAATTTATCACAGGTATTGCTGAACCTAAATGATAGATATGGGAGGTCATCCCTTTTTCTTTGTGTGTTGAGTGACCTGTTGTGCTGTGGACACTACTTGGGGATTCAAATCCATAATGGGAACACAAAGAGCTGTAAATCTCTTCTGTCATTTTATGTTCATTGCAAGTTTTCTTAATTAAAAGTCTGATACTCCTTAACACAGTGGAGGACCAGAACAAAAGATGCCTTGCTGGTCTGCTGTTTGTGGGGGTTAACTCCAAAGTGATAACTTTGTCAAAGGTGTTTGTGCCAAAACCAGAGGGGTTCTCTGTTAAAGACCAGAAATTGGTGCACCCCTTGGCAGATAACTTTGTACTAAGACACTACTAAACTGAAGTATAGAATCATACAATGGTCTGGGTCAGAAGGGACCTTGAAAAATCATCAAATTCCAACCACCCTGCTATGGGCAGGGACACCTTCCAGTAGACTAGGCTGTTTAAAGCCCCATCCAACCTGGTCTTGAACACTTCCAGGGATAGGGCATCCAGAACTTCTCTGGGCAGCCTGTTCCAATGCTTCACCATTCTCACATCCTTTCCTAATACCTAATTTAAACCTGCCTTCTTTCACTGTGAAGCCATGCCCTTTTGTTCTGTTACCACATGCTGTTGTACAAAAACCCTCTGCAGCTCTCTTTTAGAGTCTCTTTACATACTGGGTGTAAGGGTGTGCACTGTAAGGGTCTGTGAAGCCCCATGAACTGGACAAGTTTAGGTGAAAAGAAGAGAAAGGCTTAGCTTGCTTAAGAGTGTGTGGCATTGCTCCCTGTGGAAGATCTTTTATATTCTTCTCCTGCTGTTTTAAGAGATACAGTGAAGGGCTCTGAACGATCTCAAATGATTTAGTTCTGAATGCCATTGAGTTCAGGAATGGTAAAGACAGTATTCATCAAGATTGATATCTTTGGAGGAGAACATGAATTAATTAAAAAGCACCCTTTTCTTTCGAAAGACTGGAAGAAAGAAGGAAAACTCAAGGGTGTGCAAGATGTCAGGGAAGCAATGATAAACAGGGTGTATGCACATTCTGCCTTTTCTCACTACTGAGATTAAAGCATGCTTGCAATTTTTCCTCCTACCAAGACAATGTACCAGAAGAAATCTGGAGTGAAAGCTATTTCATTGGGGGATTTTACAGTCTCCAGTAGTTAAGTGTTAGGTGTCTCTCTGTGTATAAAGGTATAAAATTGGAGGATTACTCAATGCAGCTGGATTATCTGCTATTCAAACTCAACCCATACCTCTCATTTATGTTCCCTACTTTAGAAGGTTTGAATGGCATTGCAGAATTTGTCTGAAGAAATAAGTTTCTCTATATTTTTTTAACCCTATTTTATTTTAATCACCATATGGGAACTAGTGGTCAAAATTGTTACAAATTTCCTGGAAAATAAATGGCAACTAGAGGATTTGGGGATCAGAGATCACTGTTTATTCCATTCATGGATGCTCAAGAAGTGCCCTGTAATAAACTATTTGTTATATGATTAAAAGTCAGTTAAATATAGGTTATTGCATTTTTCTTTAATGGCTGGCATTTCATAGGTGAATTTCATGCTACTCACGCAGCAAGAGGTGAGGTTTCCTTCAAGTTTTTTACTGAAGCCCCAGCCATTAGAATCACCACAGACATCAGGTTGTGACAGTTCTGATGTGCTTTTCCTTATATTGGTTTATAAAGTGGAAATCTATTACTTAAGCAGATTGCATGATCTCTTTAAATTCTTTTGATCACTTAAAAAAAAAAGGAAGGCAGAGTATAAGAATAGGTATCTTACCTGACTCATCACTTAAGAGTGTCTATGTGTATGTAGGCACTATGATTTCTCTCTATTTGTAATGCAATATATCGAAATAGCTCTTCTAAAAACAATTCGGTTGCAAAGTTTTAGTCTTCTCTATAGTGTCAGTCTGAGAACATAGATGTGGCAATGTGGAAATCTCTTACTGGAGATTATATTTTCATCCCTTAACTTGCAGAATGGACCAAATGTTGCGTTAGTTCAAGCTGTAATGCACTGTGTGAATCAACACTGCTGTAGGAAAAATTTCTTCCTTTTGTTTCTAGACTCAGCTGTTTACCTCTCCCTTGAAACTAATTTTAGCTCATCTGAAACATGCAAATTTTTTATTTTTGTTTGTTGTTTTTAGGGGAAGGTGGGAGTGGGAGGCGGTTGTGATATTGGCATGGATTTAGCATTTACAGCAGAGGTAGTTTTCATCAATTTCTGACAGGGGAATCAAAGTGTTCTTTTTTGGAAGGAGAGATATTGCTTTTCCCTATAAATGATTGACTATTTTGTGGTAGTAGTCTTTATTTATTTGGCTCTCATCATGAAGAATAGCAAACTTATTCAAAATCTCAGTACATCAAAAATATATCAATACATAAAACATAAGTACTATTCCATACTACAGTCTGTGCAAAAAACTATGTTAATAAGATGTGAAGGTTGCACAGCTAAGAAGTCAGAAAACATAAATGATAAGATTCTAGCAGCCACATTAACTAAGCCACATTTCACATCCTCTGTATTTTATGAAATGCCTTTGACAACATAAATCAGAAAGAGAAGGTGCTATATATGTGTAACATGGCTCAGTTAATGTTGCTTTTGGAACTTTAACATCTATATTTTCTGACTGGAGAGTTCCTTAATCATGTAATCTTAGATTTTTTACACTTTTTTTTGGTAGGTTGTTTTGGGGCTTTTTTTGGGAGAGGAAAATTGTCTGTATTAATAATTGGTTAGCTCATGTTGCTTTGATTTTAGCTACAGTAAAAGGCAGTATATAGAGAACACCTTATGACAGGTACATATGTGATGCCATATACATTGCACTGACAAGTGGTGTAATTGTGCTGTTGTGTAGTTCTTGGGGAAAGGGGGATTACAGGCATGTGTGTAAGTCCTGTCCTTTCTGTAGTTCTGGGTATGACTGCATTGCAGACTGCAGCGTCTCGTGAAGAGGGTTGAGCTACCTTTTTAAATGAACTGGCTTGTGTACAAGAAGCAGTCTGGCTGTAAGAGTGTGGGTCTCCCTTTGACCTAATTCACCCTTCTGTGGAGCATGGCAAATCAGCTGAGCACAGCTTTTGGTGTAGGCTCCTGCCAGTGTCTGAGCTAGTTTGCAGATCTCTGTGCTGCACTGCAGTCTTCAACATAGGCATGCATTTAATGACTCTGCAAAATCCACTACCTTGCAAGTTCTGGAATGGGGATTATTGTTGTATTATTGTGACACAGAAACATGCTTTTTATGCTTTTGCTTCCTTGTTTTGTGTCACAGGGTGGACCAATATCAAGCCTAGTGTTAATATTTTAAAGGCTGTTAATAAGATTTTAAAGTTCATACTTCAGTGTAAAGGCAAGCAGTGTAGGAAAGACAGTAACACAGGTGAACATTGTGACCAATGAATTGTCAAAAGGTCAAAGCTAAGTGAGAAGAAGTAATGGAATTTATAGAATGTATGAAAAAAATGCCGTAGCATCAGGATTTCAGATTTACCTCTGATTAATAGCCTTGACATTAACACCCAGCTTTCTACTTGGTTTCTTTTTAGATTATTTTTCTTTTTTGTCATTCAGTGAGAAGGATTTTTAGCCTTCATTAAGAGTGTGTGCGCAAGCATGTTGGGGTTGAACATGTTGATTTGAGACAGGAGACCATGCTGCCCCTAACTGTGACAGAATATTCACTGAACATGTGCCAGAGGATTTCCTTATGCTGTATAAGCATATTATATTTTTCTTCTTCCTATAGTTTAGCTAAACATACAGATGAAGACCTGGGCTTATGTGAATTTGAAAGTTCCAGATATGAACCAGATCTTTTTGTTAAGTGTGTGAAAGTCAGGGAGTTAGTTTTCCATTACAGCTTTCTATTGGAAAGTATGGAGAAATGCATGGTTTGAATATCTGGAGGAAAATACTTGGGGTTTGGCAGAGGTCTGACTTTGGAAATCTAAAACTGAAACAGAAGTTGTTTCAGAAATCACAAGTGTTTTATTTGAGGGTTTGATAGGAACTGAGTGACATCTTTCTTTAAAGTTATAACTGAATTGACCACTGCAAAATTAAAACAAGTAGAATGACATACTTTCGTTAACCTTTTGTTAAGTGAAGGAATATGCTGTTTTACTCCTAATGTAGGGTTTTATTTTTCTGAGATTGCCCTTCACTATACATTTAAAAATTCTAATTTCTATGTAATTACAGTGTTACAGGTGCTAAGAAAGTGGAATGCTACTGATGATTTTATTACCCAGGATGGTACTTGTTTCACAATATTCTGTCTCACTGCTCCTCAGCAAAGTTGGCCACTGAACCAGATAGTGCCACCCTTTCTTCTGAGTGGCACCCCTGCCCCTGAAGTTCAGTTTTACTTTTCTCTGTAAGCTGGGCTTAATGCTGATCAGGCCAGACAAACCTGTTTTCCCCCAGATTTTTATATCATGACACTGTGGTCCACAGCTTCCAGATTGTGTTATTGCCTTCTACCAGTGTCATCCAGGGTAATGGATATCCAGTAACATGCCTCACTTTTTGGGCACCCAGTAGATTTCAGGGAGAAGCAAGGATGTAGGCAGGACTCTTCCCCTGTAGTGAGCATGTCATGGTATCTAAGGTGTTGCAGTGGATCCCAGAGCGACTTTGCAGAGCTTTTTGTCATGGGGGACATGTAAAGATTCTTCCATTATTGACTGGATGTAGCCATCAGGATGGTGTAAAAGGGCAGTAGCTGCATATTGCTGGTATTATTAGTGTAACTATGCTAACACACTAATTCTGTTACATTTTAATTTTTAAAATTATTATAATGACTCTAATGCTGTCTAATGATCCTTCTTCTTTGACATCAGTCAGGATTGTGCATGCAAAAATTGCTTAGATCTTCCATTTCTATCAAGGTATTACCTGGAAAAAGAATGCCTGCCACCAGATCCCTTATTCAAACAAGAATTAAATATAATGGGCTAAGGTATAGGTTTAATTGGATTTGCCCCATCTCTTCATTTTGGCTGCCAATTTTGTTCCTTTTATTCTCATCCTTTCTTTCTTTGTGTTCAGAGTGGTGCAATCAGTGATGGTCAGTCATACTTCTCCCAAAATAATGCTATTTATATTGTGCAAGTCAGATAGGAGTCCAAAATAATTATTACAGTTTCTGTGCTTGCCTAGGAATAGATTAAAACTCAGGTCTGTTCTCACTTCAACTGTCCCCAGAATGTCTGCACTACCACAGGCATGATGAAGTTTGCCAAATTCTTGTCTCCTGCATTGTGTGGCCAAAAAAATGTGGGTGTAAGGGAGAAGGGGAGGGAGGGTTTACTTTATGAAGAAAGAGGATGCTTGGGCCATTCACTCCAAGCATTGTAAGTAATTGGCTTTAGATTTGTTTTGTTCTGGGGAGATTTTAATTAAGCTTTTTTTTTTTTGTATGCTGTTTAATAAACATTTGTCCATAAGCGGTATCTTGTGATCCCCATCAGTAAAGCAGGAGGATTAATTTGCATGTTGTTGTTTGTTATTTATTTAAATAGCCACAGCAGTTATAGGGAGTGTTCTGCTAAGGCAGTAGTGATGAGTCTCTGCACTGAAAAGAACAGCATCCAAACACACATGTAGTATTATGAGTATTGCTGTATTTTAGGTGGTGGTTTTTGGTTGTTTATTCAAACAGTTTGGATTGGGAGGATATGGAGGAAAATTGTAACATAAGTAGCTAATATGTAGGATCAGAACAAGAGCCTGGTACCCTTCCTTAAACCTTCAGTGTCTGAAAGCAGATTGCTTGGGAAAATGTTTTTTGCTTGGGAAAATAAAGAAAATGGAGAGCTTTGGAAGTCAAAGTGTTATTGTCTCTTCAGGTTGCTTACATTTGTTACTTAGTATCTTGCAGGTCAGTTTCATTGTTTTTTCTGGGGACTTGACTGCCTTGCAAAGAGGCGAGAAGGTAGGCATGGCTCTATCAGGGCAGATCAAGGGTTCATGTAGTCCCGTATATCCTGCCTCCAGTGGAGGCTTTAATTGGACGCCTAGAGGAGAGTCAGAACAAAGCAAGCATGTGGTACTTCCCCCAGTACTCTTCACGCCTCCAGCTATTTTCAGTTCAGGGACTTCCTGAGCCAGATGTGGCTCTATAAATTTGGTAACCCTCAGAGGATGTATTTTGTGAACTTTTCCAGTCTTTGCTTGAGCCCACATAAACTTTCAGCTTTCAAAACATCAGTTTGGCAAGGAGTTCTAAACATCTGCTACCTCTGTGACTAGAGAACCTGTTTCTCTCCTGTTTTGAAGTTTGCTTCTGCTATTGAATGCATCCTGATTGTTGTTGGACAAGATGCTTTTGTAAGCTTTCCACCATGTTCCTACTTTCTGGTGTCTTTTCCATCTTCAAAGGGTTATAGATTATTTTTATGGAAACTGTTCTGTACCTATGATGATTCTTGTTGCATTTCCCTGAACCTTTTTGTCTCATCTTTCCTAGTAAGTCCAAGAAGTCAGTAGGGAGGGATTTTCTTTTGCTGTGTTGATGTTTTCTAAATCTCATCTTCATTCTTATCTGTCCTGATTTATCCAGAACAGTCATCAGTGTTATATAGTCTTAAATTACTCAAATCTCTGACTTTTCTTTTTAAGCCGTACTGCAATTCTCACCTACCAAAGCAGCTCCAGTTTAGAGGTTGTATATGGTCATTAGTAATTTAGCTTTTTGAATTTGATTAGACCTCTGGAGTGATACTTTATGGTCCCAAGCCACTTCTCACTGATCATTTGTCTCTTTATTCTATGAAAAGTCCCATCAGATTCAGAGACATTTATCAAGTCCCTCACAAAGGATTCCAGCATGGGAACACCCCAAGATTTTTCCACAGTTCACACTAGAGCGAAAGATTTTGTTAAGCTTCTCTGTGATGGCATTGTGCTCTCTGTATCTCCCCTTATACCTTCATCATTCGTCACTTCAGACTCTGGCAGATCTCCTGCTTCTGATGTGTTTGAAGAAATGAATCATTACTCATTTGATTCTCTTTTCTAGCTGTTCCAACAGTTCTTTCTGGCCTGTCTTACTACATTTGAAGTGCCAGAGTTTACAGTCTTTTCTGTTTTCCTCATTTGGGCCTGGTGCTGGCTTATTGAAGGGGATGTCTTTTTGCTTCTAGAAAGCTGCAGTGAGCCTTGCTGATGTCCCTTTGCTCTTATCAAGTTTTTCTGAATGATGGTGAATATTGTTTCTGTGCTTTCCATGTGGTTGTTGTTAAACAGCTTTGATGCTGCCAGTCAGATTTTATTTCTCATAGCTGTCTGTTAGAGATTCCTTTTAACAAGCTTTTTCATTTTTGTATAGTTACACTATTTGAAGTTAAGCATGACAGTAGTAGATCCCTTGGGTTTCATTGTTCCTGTAGGGATGCTCAATTTAACTCTGTTATGGTCACTGATGCACAGTGGTTCTGCAGCTGCAGGATGCAGTAGTAGATGATTCTTGCTGTTCCAGACTGAGCCAAAGGGAGCAGCTCTTCATGCAGATTCCCTTACCTGCAGTTCCATGGAACAACCTTTGACAGTTATCTGATACTTTGGTTTTTCAGCTTTGTAGTCTGCTTACTCAGTCTGTCTGGGAGGAGTTGAAATCTCCCCCTAATCAATCTTGCAGCATGCCTTTTGCTGATCTTGCTGGTGTGCTGCTGTCAGCATTGTTGTAGTCTGGCCATGCATGGTGGTTCCAGCACTCCATCTTCTTGATCTCACCAAGCTCCAGACCTCGGTGAGATGGAGTTTCATTTTGATTAGTTTTTAAATGCTATGTAGCATGTAATGTTACTTTGTTATTAGCTGCCTTCCCCCTGAACTTGTATTCTGCTAGTGACCCCATGAATTTTTTCCTTTCTACCATATTTCTTACATGACCACTATTAGTGCTTTTGTTTGCAATTTGATGTTCCAGTGAGCCAAGCCACCCCTCTTTGTGTAGAAGTCCGTGTATTATTGGAATTTCTTGTTGCCACTCTATTTACTCTGCAGTCACTGCATGTCTATTTTTCATTCTTTGATTCTTCTCATCATCTTCATTTGATGACCCAGAATCTCCATGTCTTCATTTGACATAGCTATTCACACTTTTAACCATGTGTTCTTCTAATCCCCTCTTAATTTTAAAATTTCATTTTCTTGCACCTTATATACCAATGACCTGGCTCCTATGTTAAAGTGAACTCCAGCTCTCCTGTACAAGTGTCTTTATTCTAGAAATATTCTGTTTGCTCATGCATCTGATCTTTTGCTTTGTTACCATCCTGTCAACTGGCATTCAAGTTCCCTTTTTTTTGTCTTTTTTTCTAGCAGCCCATATTTTGCTGTCTGGCTATCTTTCCTTTTCTTCCCAGTGTAACTGGAACCCAGATGGGCCACAACATAGGTTTCTCCTCAGCATTTACTAGGAACCACTCCAGGCTCTGTGACCTTTGCAGATGATGGGCAAATCACCATGTGGTCTTCTGTCAGATCCCAGACTCCAGCTGCCTGTTTGCCTGATGATATTCCAACACACCCTTTTTAGTTTACGTTATAAAGGCCTCATTTATGCATCACTGGGGAGAGGGTATTTGTCAGAAAGGGTTGCTTTGGTCACAGAAACATTCAACTGCCAGTGAAATTATGGGAAAGGAAATGGAAGTGAGGGCAAAGAGAGCAAGTGCAGGAATGAGGTTACAGTGCTGACTTTAGGGGTAACCAAGAGGTGGGACTACCAACTTCTGGCAGAAGTAATAGGAGCAGATCAAGCTGTGGTAATAAAAACACCCTAGGCAGGTGTTTAACTTTGTATTATTGCTATTATTATTACTGTTGTTATTATTATTATCGTTATCATTATTATTATTATTATCACCTAGCAAATACTGTTGAATGAATGTAGTAAATTAACTTTAGGTAGAACAGGTATGTGTTTGCTTGTTGAATAAACAGATGTATCATTACATCAGAATTTCAGTAGCAACAGATCAGAGATCAAAGCATTTCAGATGTGCTCAGGTATTTGAGTCACTTGCTTAGGGCAGGGATGTGCAGGACCAACGGGAGGGCCATTCTTGGAGGGAGAAGTCATGTGCTGCATCTTATTTTTCTGAAATGATATTAAATTCCAGAGTTTGGGGAAAAGCATAGGTACTTAAAATCAAGGAAATCTTGGCAGGATATCAAGAGTCTATTGAAAGTGTGCTTTTTCAAATACCTCAGGAAAATGTCAGTGTCTATTGATACAAGGCTTAGAGACTAAACTAATGCAGAAAATTTCTCTGACATTGTAATTGACTTGGTTTTGATTCTAACTTAAATTCTCAGTGTGTGCAGGTTCTCAGTACGTGATACATGTTCCAGCTGGTGTGTAACACATTGTTTTGTTTTGTTATTATTTTTAAAAAAAGTATATATCTTAGTAGGGGGGAGAAGACTAAGAGAGATTGAACTTGACAAAATCAAAATCCTGCCAAACTCCAAGACTTTTGTATAAGGCTTAAATACAAACACTAAAACCCTGAGGATTGTGGGCAAAACATTAAATAAATATTAGTACCTGATTGGTAAAAAAAGCAAAGAAAATTTTTTAAAAAAGCATTTTGCATTTCTCTTTCAATGTCTGTTTAAGAGTTATGCCATTTTTCCACGGTTCTTGGGTCAGCACATCAGAATGATTCCTCTGTTGATTCGCCTGAGTAGTGTGCCCATGGAGAGCAAATATTTCAAATAACTGCTTCTGTGTTTTAAGGGTGGGTATTACAAAATTGTGATGTTCAGAAGTGTGGTATTTTCCTTAGAAGCTCTTCCTGAAAAGAGTAACTATGCAGGGCACTTGGGCTTACTGCTGTTGCTAAGGCAAGCCGATCTAAGGGTTCCCATGAGCTGCTGAGTAAAGGACTCAGAGCAGCGGGTCAGGTGTGCAGCTGGGGATATCACTTCTGCTGAGGTTGCCACATGGGTGGGACACAGCTTGATTTCATGTTCTTCTGCTTCCACTCATGCATTTGCTTTGCTTGGCTCTTCCAACAGATCCCACCTCAGTATGGACAGCAAGGTGTAAGTGGCTACTGCCAGCAGGGCCAGCAGCCGTACTACAACCAGCAGCCGCAGCCGCAGCACCTGCCGCCCCAGGCACAGTATCTGTCACAGGCCCAGCAGAGGTACCAGGCTCAGCAGGTAAGCACTGTCCTCTGCTACTGACACTCCCCCTGGGGCTGGGAGTGTAAAGGGGGCCCGTGTGCACTGAACAAAACACACCCCTCGTCTTTCGTGTTAATTGAATAACAGTAATTAAATACTAAATTGGGCAAAATTAAATAAATGTGGAATCAGACCAAATCCTTCTGAGTGATCTTCAGGATATATACACAAATACATCTGCGCGCATTTTCAGACTTCATTTCATACCACTTGTTTAGGGTAAAGCCAGTGTATATGTCCCAGCAACTATTAACTGTGCTTTTAAAAGCAGCTAACAATTTCTTGATGTCAGTGGATGCTGGAGCTTTTCTTTTGTTTTGTTGTTTCCTCACAAGACAGATGTAGTTGAGAATTCTTGCATCTAATGTGGTCAACTGCTGATTTGGGGTTTTTGTGGGAGGAGTTCAAGGCGTTTTGGGGTTGCTTTGTCAAGGGAGCATCTTAAAAGATATTTTAAATGGTTAATGCAGCTATTAATTTGAATGTTGTCAGTTTGCACGTCCGGTTAGTGAAACTGCACAGTTCGTTACCCATTGTTGGTTTTGAATTGTGCTCTTTATATTAAGCATTAAAATTAATTTCAAGTGATCTTGTTTTTAACCAAGATCAGAAGTGACAGTGTATGGGTCTGGTTCCCAGACCTGAAGAAACACTTAGATTTTAGATACTGAACAAAATGGATGTGCATAGCTGATGCAGCTGAACATGTAGGCTCAGTTCTATCTGCAGTCTCAGCTCTGTTAATCATGGAGAGGTGATCTGGAAATGGAAAGATGAAACTAAAGCATACTCACCATCCTGGGAAATCTAACAAAAGTGAGTTGTTCAAGACTGGATATTAGTGGAAGCATCAGCACTTGCTGCAAGTCACTGGGGAATTCTGTCAGGCATGGTTGATTAACATTTTGGGATTATGCTGGTGCAATGTAGAAATCTTAGCATGAAATAAAAATAGTGTGTAAAATAAACTAACAAAAGATGCTGTAAGTGGCAATGATACTGGAGACTCCCCTCCTTTGACTTTAAAATAAAGCTATGATAATTTTACTGTGTAATTACATGTTAATTTTTCTTCATCTACATTTTAAAATTCCATTGAGAATTAACTTTTTTCATTAAAATGCTGGATGGTTTATGAAATAGAATTCTTAATTGTATCTATGATATTCTTGTAAATGTCACCACATTTCGTCTTTTGGATTATATGTAACTGCAACTTTAAAGATTGCAGTTGTGTCTTTAAATTTAATTTTCTTCCTTTTTACTTTGCCATTAAATGCTTGATTTCTCTATGACTTGAAAATACTGTTCATAAGCATCTTGGTGAAGTCTCAGCAGATAAAGACCTAGTAATACAGCCTATAAGATAGAAGAAACACGGCTGCTCCAATGTCTAAATATCACAGTGTGTGAAATTGAAATGGGTTTTTTGCTGCCTTGGATGCCTTGTCATGTTTTAAATATACTGCCAGTTGAAATGGATTGAATATTTTGGTTTAAAAAATACACAAAACATTCCAATTTTATAGGCCTTACGAGTAACAAGATACTGATTTATCTGTTGATAGTTGTTCCAATTACATCATTTGCTATCATAGCTGGGAAAGAGAAGGTTTGTGCAGTGACATGAGAGGGATCATAGAAGGATGAAGGCAAAATTAGAATAAAGCCCTCCTTATATTTTGAATTTCTGAGAACTGAGTTGAAGAGAAAGGCAGGGGCAGATTCACAGGTAAAAGATACCAGCCTTGATATAGCCAAATTCCCTTTTGAGGATTTGAGGTGACACTGAAGGACAGTCTAAATCCAGGCTCCAAGGGTGATACAGGCATCTGAAGGTCAGTAGGCATTTTTTGCCTCAATCTGCAAGTTGAGATGATGCATGAGGTCCTCACCAATACACTCTTGCAGTTGGTAGTTCTTTCTGTGAGAATTTTACCTGAATTCTTGATGGTTTGTGAATGACTTCTTCAGTAGTGGTCAGCCTCTTAAATTTTGGACTCTGATCTCAGGTTCTGAATTGTATGATAGTTTCACTACATAATTGGAGTATTTGTGTGTAGATGGGACTATTTTGTATAAATAATAAGTAGTCCTAAAACACTTTGGGGCTTGCTTCTTTCCCAATCTCCAAATCGGTTCCATGGCTGCTCTTGCCCCTTTCTCAAGAAGAATCAGCAGGTGAACACTTCTTCTGTCATGTTTCTCTGTAAAACCTCACTATATGCTTTCCCATTCTTTGAGAACTGTTCATCTAGTAAACAATTCCTAACACAAGAAATTGAAGTCTGTATTTCTGACACTTGAGCAAAAGTGTTCTTTCTCTGCTGGTAATGCATTGTAGAAGTACCATCCAGCTGTAACCAGTGTGGAATACAAAAGTTATTACTAAACAAAAAACGAAAAAAGTTGGCAACATACGTCAAATTCTGCTGCTGATAGAAAAGAATTACAAACTGGACTTACATAAGCATAAATATATTTGCTTATATAAGACTGATTACCTTTGAAAAATAAAGAATTATAATTTATTTGATTAAAATTTTAGCAAGAGAAATCGGAGCAGGTACTTGTTTTGTTTTTAGGAGAGGTACCAAGCTGGAGAATGTGAGTGAGAACAAAGCCAAACTCATCTCAGGGACACAATGGAAGGACAAGAAGCAGTAGAGAGGGGCATTTCAGCTCTGTAAAAGAAAGAAAGAAACAAACTCAAAAATTATAAACTCCACAAAATTCCAGAGAGACTGGAATCTCCATCACTGGAGAAATTCAACTAGACAAAGCCCCCAAGCACCCTGTTCTTGCTAGGCTTGTTTTGAACTGGGGGTTTGACTACATGACCTCTCTCTGAAGGTCTCTTCGAATATATGTGATTGTGTTGCTGGGACTTAAAACTGGCTTTACATATTCTGAATACAATTTTCAAATAAACTACAGAATCATATATTACCTGTTGCACCAGTTGGTGTATCTTTCTTATTCCTGCTCCTAAAAATATCAGTACATCCTGTTTATATAATCCTGTCAATTAGAAAGCTGAGGTAGTTTCAGTCATACAATCTGTCATCCTTTCTGTCTGTCATCCTTAGTTTTGCTCTTTCTTTTCAGCTTGCAAATGAATTTCCTTCATGTTTTCTATATTATTCATTAACCATTTTTTTGTCTTTCTATATTGATTTTGTGATGTGAGTGTGATTGAATTGGTTTTACTTCAGGAAGGAGAAGAGAAATGCTTCTCTAATTTGCCTTCTTTTCCTGACTGTATTTTCTTTATTTCCCTTGTAGATTTATGTCAAGCTACTTGTTTTGGAGATTATAAAGCTGAAAATAATGTTTATTCTGTCTGGATGACAGACTTTTTCTTGCCACCAGTTTCCTTTTGTGTAAAACCCCATAGTGTGAAGATCTGGGTATTCTGTTATAGGGACAAAACTGATGTGAAATTTCTTGCAGATGATGTTTTATTTTTGCTCTTTTAGACACATTGTGAGTGAGCTCCTGAGGTCAGGTATAACTGTGTTGTGCCTTAGAATTGGTGCTCATCTTCATTTCTCACATATTGTAGAAGTGTGAAGCCATTGCTGTTTTTCCTTGACTCACTTGAATTCAATATGCAATCTTGTCTAATAAAAGTAAACAGATAAAACAATTTCTGGGACTGTTCCAGTGACTTGTGACTTTCATTCTTCTAATAAGCATAGATGGGAAGGAGGAGAATGGGATTTATTTGAATGTTTGAACTGTTAAGTTGTTTAGATCTTTGTTAAATTGATTGCATAGTAGGCAGAAAGGGAGTTTCATAAGAGGTGATTTGATAGTAATACTGGCACAGTTTACTATAGAACCATATTGTAAGCCAGCATCAGTCATCCCCTCTTCATATCAGGAGCCTGCTGTGTAAAAACTATAAAAGGAAGAGCTTTGTTTTAAGCAAATTTATTGCAGTAGCAGATTCATTGATCATTAGATATTGCCAGTAGATGTAGATACTGCCTCGGCTGGTTTTTTCTTTTTTCTTTTTTTTAATGTTTAACATCTTTTTACCTTTACCGCTCTTTAAAAGAAAAAAGAGAAAGAAAGATGTGCTACACTGCTGTAGTGTTGCCCTTGGCAGAGTTTTTCATCTTGAAATGGCATATAAATGAATAAATGCTTCACTTGTTTTTTCAGTTTTAAATCTTTTGCCATAAGTAGAAGTTATATTTTGCTCAAGAATGTCGTGTAATTGCAAACTTAAACTGTCATCATTAAACATTATTTTGTTAAGATAGTGTAATGTATATTTTTGGTTTTTATGCTTTCCAACTGGCTTGTAAACAGCCATGTTTATATATTTCCTTGCTTTATGTAGCATGTGTTCATATGTATTGAGATAGAAATGTGCCTTTAAGCTTTATTGTGTTATTTTATGAATTGGGACCATATCAGTTTTTGACAGATGAAATGGATCTGCAAAATAGTTCTCACTCTTAGTTAAACAAAAATAGTGATTTTATTCTACACCTACTGCTGTTACCCTGAATGAAGTCATCTTTTGTTTTACACCTTCCTGGAAGCTCTCTGCTTTCAAGTTTCCAGAATAGAATGCTGATCTCTTTCCTCATGTACAGGCGTGAGATTAAACTGGGAAGAAGTGTGGCAGGTCCTTGAGGTGGGGCATGCATATGCCCTTTTCTGGGGCATTGGTCATTCTGGTTAACTCTATGCATGAAGAGTTTGTGTGTGTTTGTACATCATTTGTTGTGGTTATTATGGGTTTTTTTAAGTAGTTCAGGCTCACTCTTTAGTCTGCTTTTACTTAAAAGGAGAAAATGTTTTATAAACAAGCAAACAAATAGCACTCTCTCACTGCCTCACAGGTTTTATTTAAATGTTCTAAAAGCTGGCCAAAATCTTGTTTGTCCCCCAGCACAATATACCTTACTTACTGATCTTGGCCAGATTTTTTTCCAATGCAAACTGTATAGGACAAATAAAGAGCAGACTAATCGGTGGGGTTTTTTTCTGAGACTGAGCCAAGGGACAAATGCAGTTCGGGCCAGTGGCAATTAGTAAATTGTTTTAATAGGCCCAGGTAGAAAGGCATCTGAAGCAGAAAGTGTACATGAGAAGGTGGGAAGCATCTCTGGTGACACTTTGGTCAGTCTCTCCAGGCAGAGGGTTGGAGACCACTGATTCTTCCATAAGGGGCTGCGACTTCTCTAAGTTTCCCTGAACTGAGATCAATAGTGGGAATTAGTCTCAGTTTTAAGCCTGAGATGAGGATGAGAATGTTCTTTCACAGACATCTGTTTCTAGTGTTGAGTCAGTGCAAGGTAGGACAGATAAAACATTTCCTGATTTGAAACAGTCTTTGAAAATGTGAACAAAATGTGAAACTAATTAATCTGTTTTCATGTCCAATCTGTATGACTGTCATGAAAACAGAACAAATTGTATTGTGGCAAAATGCACCAAATTATTAAAGTGATTTTGGTACAATGAAGATGAAGTATTGTTTTTAAATTCAATGTGAGCTGCTAAAGTTCTTTAAACAGTATAATAAGCAACATGTTAATTAACATTGTCAAGCTGTTTTGGGGTGTAACACTGTACAAAAATAGTATTGTAATAATAGGAATAACTGTCATACATTCAAATACCAAATTCACTAGTAAGTAACACAGACAGTCCCCAGTGAGTCCAAATTTGTATACTTCATATAATTTCTCTTTATAGTAAGATCACTCTTAAGATACTAGAAATTGGCACAGAATTTGCAGTCGACTGTACTGTAGTTTAGTCTCAAATCCTCCAGACTTTAAGTTTGTTTTAAGGACTACCATATAGCTGTGCATGTCTTAAAAGTTGTAATAAAAATCATTTGTCCTTCTGTCTTTTTTAAACTTTTGTGTCTGTAATCATTCTACCACTAGATGAGTGGTTGCACTTAATATTTGTTGGGTTATGAACCACAGGAAATCTGGGGAAGAACAAGCTTGTATGTTAATCTGACATTTGCTGCCAGGCATATAGGAGAGTATTCTTTGTGGAAGTTGGCTATTACAGTTATATGGGAACTCATAATCAAATTTAATGTTCAGGAGAGATAGTTGCCTGCTGTCAGCAGCAATGGCTAACACCACTGCTTGTTATGTATCATAAATCCTTCTTGGCTTTCATCATTGCAGCAACAGAGATGCCTGGTGCTCAGTGTACGCTCACTCCATTCTGAAATGCTGGACTTGTTTCTAGCTTAGGAGCAATTATATTCTTTCCAGAGTGAAGAGGTACAAGGGAGAAGTAATTCCTGTAAAATATTTAATCCCACCCTCATGACACTAAGAACTTATGCAGATACATTATATATATACTTTGCCAGCTTTTTCAGCCTTCCTTCTGGCAGAGGAGGGAGGCGCTGAAATTAGGGACAAGGAGCACCACTAGTGCTATTTTCTATGAAGGCATCAGTTTTGGTACACTGAACCTTCTGTTGTCAACGTGCTTCAGAAAGGTCAGATAGCTACCAAAAGACATAGTGCAATATTGGCTTCTTGCATCTCTAGGTAAGTTTGACTGGCCTTGGGGAGCAGGGAAGGGGAGCAGGCTTTCAGCAAATGGCTTCCAAACTCACACACCACGAGTTAAATCCTAGCTTCTAGTCAAGCCACCAGTGACCAGCATCTGCTGAGCACTGAAGTGATTTAAGAACTGTTGAAATACTTAGGAACTGTATTGAACTTGTGCATAAAACTGATTTATCCTTTTTGAGTCTTTATTAAGCACGTGATATTTCAGGAAGGACAAGAGAGGTTTGAACCCTTGCATGTTCAATGAGTACTTAACTGACTGAAATATTTGCCAGTTAGATAACGCTTTTATGAAGACTTATTTCATAATCATGATGCTGCTATGATAGCAAATAAGTGTTAAGCATAAGGCTATTTATCTGGTGGAGGTTACTTAGCTCAGCTCAGGAGTTCAGTGAAACTGACTCCTGTGCTACATCTTCTCTCAGTAGTGGGAATGGCTGCTTATTGTCCGTTTGGGGACTGCTCTGTTTGCTCATCATTGCTTATATCATTCCAGGAAATGTGTCAAACCTCTCTCTTTTTTTACTCAGTGATTTCTCTCTGTATTTATAAGTTTATAATAGGTACTACCTTGTCAGACTTGGAGAATAATCTTCCAGAGCCAAGTAGCTAGAAGGAATAGAGTCAGGCAGAAGAAGAAAGTATAATTGTCTGTAAACTCACACCTGAGCACAAACCCAAAATTGAGGGCATAGCACAGAGCAGCAGTCACAGCAGCACAGGCTTGTTTTTGCTAAGGGCTTGTTGACCAAACCCAAAAATCTGCATTCAGATTTAGAGAAGACTTTCTTGGCCCTGTTATTTTAAAGAGAGTGTTTACAGACATTGTGATCAATTTATGCAAATAAAAATCCAACTCCAGTCTGTTAGGCCTGAAGCTGTTAAAGTTAGCATGTATAACTACCCCTTACACATAGCTGTCTTTGTAGTAACTTGAATTTGTTAAGTGATACTACTGGGAAAGGAGAAGTACTTAATCTTGCAAAGTGGTACTACTGTTCATGTATAAAATGTAGCAAGTTTGTTTATACTTCTGTTTTATAATCTTCTGAAGGACTGTCAGTGAAAGAATTTGTTTGCCTCTGAGTTGTCTCAACAACTGAACAGCACCTTCAGTTTCAAGTTCCCTCATTGTAGTTAAACATTTTCTCAGTATATATGTTCTTTTACTGTCTTCATCTCTTAATGGTTTTCTGCTGAAAGCAGACTTTTCCATTTGAAGGAGGAATTCTGAAGGTCAGCTTTCTTTTCCTGAGAAACCAGCAAGTGCACCTCTTTAGGCATCTGCTGCTGATGGGGGTTTGATGATACCTGGCTGGATAGTCAGAGGAGATAGGTCAGCGCACGTTGCAAACCTGTTTGGCAGGAATGTTCCTGACCACCTGTATCCTGCTGGTTTTTAATTTTTACTCCTGTGTCTTTGTATCATTCTGGGCCTGGCAGACACATTGCAGCTTTTGTGCTTGAAAAATATGCAATGCTGAAAGGCCTGAGTCTTGATTTTTCCATGTACTAAAATGAAGTTAGCATACAATATCATAAAGAATCTCTGGCAATAAAAGCTTCCTTTCAGCTAAATTGGAAAGAGAGAGAAAACTTAATCTCCTAGGAAAAGGGAAGTCCTGTTTAGCTGCTTTAAGTTTTAGTGTTCAGTTACTTACTTGCAGTCAGTTTGTAGATTCAGTGAGCAGTGTCCTATGTCCATAACAAAAATCTTCACAAAGCATTCCAGTGCAAAAAGTAGGGGTGCTGAATCATTTGTTCAAACTAAAAACTTCAGTATTTACAAGTAAATAATCCTAAAAGGAAACATTTTGAGCTCAACTACAAAAACTATGTAAAATCTATCATGGATGTAGTATGCTATGGTTAAAGAAAGATTTTTTAAATTAGTTTAGAAACGCAGTAAGAAACACGTGTCCAAATGTATTTCTTAAAGTTCTCAAATCAATGGTTTGGCTTTGATCCACAAAGTATTGTTGTTGTTATGATGGTGGTATTATTTAAAGTTTCTGAGTTCTGATTTCTCCCAGTATTTAAATCACAGAAGGTTAATTAAAGCAGTTCTTTATTTTGCAATTGCCGTGGAATATTAACCTCACAAAGCCTGCATTAAATCAGTGAAGTGACAGAATTGCATTTGCTTTATAAAATAACTCTACAAGAGCAAAGAAAAGCCATTTATAGTTCAGTGCCATTAATTGCTTGGCATTTAGATATTAGCATAGGAGTCAATTAATTAACTTGATAGTAAAACTACTAGATTGCAGGCTGATAAAAACTATTTTGTTGTAGGAGATTAGTGATCGTAACTATTGTTGCTCCCCTTACCACTCTCCTTACTGCTCAAGGAGGGTTTTCTTTCAATGTTATTCTGAGAGCTAAATTAATATCCCAGGAGTAATTTTATCCATACCTTTGAAATTTAGGAGTAAGTTAAACAGAACAGTGAGTTTATCAAAAGATACCCGATCTTGTAATTGTCATTTATTTTATGATCCACTAATCTGATGGCTGTTCAGTGACAAAAATTATCTAGGCAAATATTTTAGAATATAAAGGCACAAATGCTGTTCTAAGAAAAATTCTAAAATGCAAATAGGAATAGCATTCTGAATTAAGTGATCATGTTATAAAGTGTGAGAACTACTAATAAATCTAAGTGGTTGGGGGTTTTTCTTACTGTTTGTTTTGGTAGGTTGGTTGGTTGGTTTGGTTTTTTAGTTCTGTATGAGCACTATATATTCCAAATTTCAGTGGTCTTGTAAATTGCACCTCATGTCCAGTTGCTATATAGCAGTATTCTCTTACGGGCTTTAAATTAACACACATTATTTTCCTCAGAGGTAGGGAAAATAAGTTTATTAATATTCCTGGCATAAAATCTAACTCTGCATTTTTTTTTGGCTGCATGCATTTTCTTTAATAATTGAAGCTGTTCAGTATACATATATTTAGTTTTATTTTCTGTATTTTGCATTGGAATTTTGTTGTTGAGACAATGTATTATCTGAATATTGACCAGCATATATTTCATTATCATGCATTCATTATCCTTTCCAGTATTTTCCTTTTGCTGACACCTTTTCCTATTGTAGTAGGATTTCGAATGGATTTTGGAGCATGCAGCTGAATTGTTACAGGGTGTTTTAGTTGTTGCAATGAGATATGTACAACAAAGACTGAAATGGCAAATCAAAATAAATAAGATACCACTTCAAAAAACAAGTTTACCTTTACATGTTGACAAAACTACTTGGTGTTTATGTTGCGGAATTTAGGGGAACAACTGTTGGTCTTGGTGAGCTGTCCCTCAATAAATCAAGCTCTGGAAGAACATAAGCCTCTCTCTTTGTCTCTTTGTCTTCCTCATGTTTATCCCTGACTGCCAAGAAGCTCTCTTCCACATGCATGTTTTCAGGTAGAAAGCTAAATAACCAGCTATAACCAGTCTGGGATTTGTGTCTCTGCCCACAGAACTCATGAATGTTGTTCTCCTCCCTCACAAAAAATAGAGGATTATTGTTGCTTTATTACCTAGTAATCCTTTACCAACTTTTAATGAACATAACTGTTTTTTCATTGCTGTGTTAAAGAGTAGTCAGTGGTCTGGTCTCAGAGTTTTAAATTTTTACCACTTCTTTCATTTGTCCACCACCGTCTTACACCCTCCTCCTTCCACTCCTAGCACTAGCCCAGCTGGGAATATTTTCTTTTGAGAAATTGTAGTGGTGATGATGGTGGTGAAGATTTTTCTATCTCAAAAAAAATAGAGAAATAGTTTAGTGCTGTTGATTTAAACCGTTGTATTGTGCAGTCCATTAAATTGGTTCTACATGTGGGTGCTTCCTTTTGGAAATTAATGTTCTTTTCCCACTCCTTGGACTAAGATACTGTTCGGTGTGGTGGGCTGGATTTAAAGATTTTTGCACAGATACTCTGTGTCTTCACAGACTGCAGAGAAAGGGAGGATGGTAATGCAGCTAATTTTCTACTTCCAGTAGCCAGCCCCAAATGTAACACACTAACGCTTTCACATACTGAAAAACAAAGTTAACCAAAACGGTAGAGACCAGTTGAGAATAACTTCTTTACCAAGTTTATTACAGGCTTTTTTGTATCTAGGCTTCAGTTCCTTCTCCTATGATTGTACTGTTAATAAAATAATAGGTAAATCTCTCTTCAGTTATTATTTAAGGGCTCTCTGTTGTAGAGTATTAGAAAGTAAGTTAGCCGGTGTTACTGGACTGTGATATAAATTGTCTGTAATACAATGTAGCTTTATATATGAGGACAGGGGCTAGGAAACAAACGTCTCTATGCTGGTTTTGTTTTTTTTAAAGTCACCTCAGTGATGTTTTGCAGCCCTTCCTCACCGATTTACAGGTTTTCATAGCCTTTAGATGAAGCCCTGGCATCTACCTCAAAGTGCAGACACAGACTAGCCCCCAAGAAAACACTGAAGTAATGTTTCCCAGTCTGAAGTGAGGAAGTCTCATCCTCGGGTACCTAGCTCGATTAGCCTAGAGGTAGCAGCTGCTCTCGGTGCAGCTTTTCTCTTTATTCTGTAAGCTGGCTTCAGGCTTTCAGCTCTGCTGTAAGCTGCGGGCAGTGCTCTGACCTCATTTCTGCCAGCGAGCTCTATGCTTGGGAGAGCTTCCTCGGCGGCAGCAGGCAGTCTGGGCCAGGCTGCTGCCCTCTGGGGCACAGAGCCCCCCAAGCTCTCTGATTCTGCAGCAGCCGAGTTGAAAGAAATGGCAGGTTTTAAATCCTGCCCCTCTCCCACCTTCTGCCGGGTTTAGCTGTTTCTTTGGGGTGCAGAGCTGTTTCTCAGCCCAGCTTCACGTCTCGGGTCTGCTGAAGTGATGCATTCCTCCTGGAGTTTTAGGAAGGACTAGTGTGGCAGGGCAGGATGCTGGATGGCACAAAATCTGTAAGTCATCACATTAACATAGTAGTCTGTCCCAAGTGAATATAAAGAATAGGACATGCAAAACTATCCAGGCCTCTTTTTTAAAAAAACTTTTTTGTTCTGTTTTGTTTTAAATATAACTTTGTCAGTGAAAAAATGGCAGGGAGGGGAAGGAGGGGGTGTAGAAAATGAAAGCGTGGTTAGACTGTCAAGCCTTGTGGGTTTTTTAGGAAAATTCCAAAAAGCTCTGTAAACATGGGGAAATGCATGGAAATAAAATGATCGTTTTACCCCTCATTTCCAAGTTATATTTCTCAGATTACTTCTTTGGACTCTCTCTCATCTCTTTATTTACACTGGAACTTTAGATGTGTAGAACAAAATCCTACCTTTTTTGCCTGTAAATGAAGAGCTGACAGCTGCTTATCAAGTTGTGCAGTGTGCAACAGTCACATTTTAATACAAACATCAAACTGGCCTATTTTTCTTGTGGCATGTTACAAGTATGAGAGAGGAAAACGAGAAGAAATGTCTTGTTTCTGATTAAATCCACTATTGATATGCTCTGTGATCCATGGAATGCAATAGTGGTGAAAGAGAAAAAGCAAGATAAGGGTTTCTGAGAATGATTTCATCTTGGAGCTCTTCCTGCATCACTTGCTTAATGTGGCTCCTGGAGGCCATATAGCAAGACACATGTGAAAATGGACTAGAGCGTTTAGGAAGAGAGACCCTTCTGTCTTGTTAGCTGGCTCAAGTTACCTAGTATGTGACTAGAAGCTGTGTTGTCTAAACAAAAAAATTTCCTGTAAGATGTGGGGAGGTTTTTTTGACCCTGTCTGTGCTTAAAATGTTTTCAGTGTATTCTGCAGCAGAAAGCCTTTAATAGTTAGATAGTCTGACTTTCTAATAACTTTCGGAGAATTGTGATGAACTGACCCTTAATAATACATTTGTTTACCTAAGTTAAGTATCTGTTGCATCAACTGCTGTATAGCATATTTTTTTCTTCCCTCTGCAGTGTCTTATGACTTGACTTAGATGTTATTTATTGATAACTGGGATCACGAAGGGAGAAAATTATGTTACCGTTGTAAGTTTTTTTTTTTAATCAGCTTAACAAAGGACATCTAGGAAATAGTAAGTTTCAGAAAGAAACTGCAAATATCTTGGAAGGGACAGTATTAGTAATATTGAAGACGATGATGAGCTGTCTTATAGACAATGACTGGTCTGCCCTTGAGACATGCAAACTGGCAGGTTTTACAAATATCTCCATGTACCTGGTAGAATTTTTCTCTTACAGATTAGTTATGATTTCTGGATTAATTTCTCCTCTTTGAAAAGGAAGGGGCTGTTCTGCTTTGTCAATTTTCTGCAGTTGTTGATTCCCGTTAGTACTTGTAAAGATGTTGAAGACCAAAGTTAACTTGGTGAGGCAGAGATTCGTGTTTGTTTCTGAGGGCATGTTCCTGCCCTGGCTTGACTGTGGGCAAATGATAAGGACCTGAAAGAGCAGCAGTTGCTGCTCACTGGTCCCACTGAAGCAGCAGTCAGCAAGATAGTGTCAGCGTGCTGAGGGAGATGCCAGCCTGCTGGTTCTGCCTGGTTCTTCAGGACCCCTGTGTTCCCTGTCTCCATTCAGGTTTCTGTGGTGGTGGCAGAGGGTTGGCTTGAAATGATTTACATATTCTGGTTGTGAACAGGGTTTATTCAGTTCATCACGTAAACACAGACTTGCGTGTTTAAGAGGATTACCAGACTGCATTGGTAATCCACCTCTGGTGGGTAGCACGCTCTTCTTTTTTGTTGGTGTAATAGGTGCTGGGACCGATGAAACATTGTGTTTTTCCTCCAGTCACCCGTTCCTCCTATGCAGCAAGAGACTTGCTTGCTGGTTTGTGCACAGTGCTCTCCAGCTGCAAAATACCAATGTTCTTCAAGGCTTTACGGGCTTCTGTTTCATTTTTTCCCTCCCCAGTTCTGATTAATAAAATTCAAGATATATATGTATGTATTTCTTCTTGACATAAGAACTTCTGCAATAGTCCATCCACATCCTGCAGGACTTCTGCAGATCAAGGATTCAAGCAAACGTCTCCACTCTTTTGTCCTTAGGAGCATTCCCCATAGGGCTGCTTGCATGAGACTTAGTGTTGCTTGTGTCCTTGGATATAACATTTTTTCTGAGTGCAGCCTTACCTGCAATATTCCTCTAACAGGTTGGCTGGCCTTTGTTGTCAGTTTTGTGCCACCAGAGAATATACAGCTTGGGAGGTGACATGTGAGGTATTAGGGTTGGGATAGTAGTTGGCTGTTTAGGGATATGTCACCATTATGGTAAGTAATCTTTTCTTTATTGTAGTCTGTTAGTGCAGAAGGTGGAAATAGAGTAGATGTGTTGATACATATTTATCTACACAGAATGAACAGATGCTTGGTTGAGTGGTAATAAGGCATATCCTTCTAGCATAGCCCCCTAATATATCACTTGTCTGCTTTCTATTCAGTAGTATTCCTTCAGAGATGAGCAAAATACTCTTGTATTGTAGGGCTGTCCACTTCTCTTGGCTGCTCTACTGGGTTCTGATTTCCAGTCTCAAGTGATTTGAGGCAAAAAAAATTTAAAAAAATTAAAAAATTAATTTTTGTTTTCAGTTTTGCTGTTGTCATATTGCTATAGAATTTGCTGCTCTTGCACTTGAAGTCTTCTTAAGATTAACCCACTGAATCAAGAACATTGGCTAAAATAGTTTTTAATGAGTTTTTTTCAGATTGAATTCTAGCATATTATTTTCAATAAATTATCTTCTTTCTGTTTAACCATCGTGATACTTATCTTCCTGGGTGGTCATGTTATCCCTCTGAAACTCACTGCAGTAGAAGTGAATGAAGCCTGAATGACATTTCTCACCCAGCCCTCCTTTAAATGTGGCTTTCCCTCAAACATTAATATTTTCACTATGCTTTCATTTTCCATTAAAAAAATAATATAAACTATTTAATAATTAGATCTAATCTTCTTCGGCAAAACTTAAAGCAAATGTGCATTTCATCTACATGGTTTCAATCATCTTTGGTGCCGTATTAATTCAGATTTGCATAGAACACATCCATGTGGACAGGCTTGCTTGTCTTGGGCTACATCCCGCTAGAGAATGAAAGCATGACACTAATTACCATTGCACATGAAAAAAGGAAAAAGCTGTCTGCCAGTGGCCTGATCCAAAGTGGTTGCAGTGTAATTGACTCCTGCAAGTGTGGAGCCAGGCTCATGGCTGGCTGCTGCCAGAGAAGGGAAGTTTCCTTCCTTTCTTGCTCACCCAACCTTTCCCAAGGCCAGTTCTACTCAGTAAGCCACGATAAAGCTGACGGGGAAGGGGTTACTTACCTGGCAGGTTTTAAGTTGCACCATCTAACAGAGTGGTCTAATAAAGACCACTAATACAAACTAAAGGATGTGTGTCCAGCTGCAAGAATTGTGGGAGGCAGGAACAAGGAGCCTTTGACTTTATTGCAGGCCAGTATGTAGGCTCACTTGTCACTTTAAACCTCTGTGGTAGTGAAATCCCACACCAGAATGGGAGACTTTGAAAGTCTATAAGATGAATACAGTAACAGAGAACAAGAGGGATGAAAATATCCCATTTCCTCCCTTACTCCTTAGACTATACACATCTTGAGCTCCATATACCTCAATTTGCAGAAAAAGCTGAAAGTGTACGTAAATAGGAGATGAATAACTAGTCCAAGCTCTGTGGATGATAAGCAATTGGTTGTTGTTGTTATTATTGCTTTACAAATATAATAGTTATTTAGGGATCAATTTCTGAACAAATTATGCAATATATAGGCTTTTGGCTCTGTCTAGTCCTCTTTATTTTTGGCTACCTATTTTAATCATTAATGTGTTTTTAAAAGTCTAAAAAAGTCCAAACCTCTGCTATTTTGAGTATGTTTATGACTTGCTGATTATTTGTCCTTGTGCTTTTCTAAAATCTGATGGGGAAACCCTGACTTTAGTTATTTTACAACTTTGTTGACAGTTAGTGCTGTAACAGCTATGATATGATTGGGCTTGTGCCAAGTTGGGAAGTTCTGAGTGGAAACTTGTAGCCTTCTGTTTATAAAAGCCTGGGTTTCTGTCTTACACACATGCTCATCTATGGGAGGAAGGATTTTCTGTGATTCATAAAAAATCATAAGCTTTGTTTTGAAAGCTGATGTCAGTGATGGATGAAGTACTGGGAATCAAAAAAAAAAAAAAGTCAGGAATCCCAGGAGAAGACTGAGCCCCAGTATCAATGGGGAATTCCTCAGCCATGACGGTAGCACAACACGTGGTAACATGTTCCTCTTCCCCTTATGTTCCCTCTGTTCAGTCCCCGATAAATCCATTGCTAGATGCTAGGAAGAAAAATGACCTTTCAAAGCTGTGAGAATTGCCAATTCCATGCATTTCCTCTGTGACAGACAATTTGCTCTAATACTTCTGTCCTTATTTCTTATTTATCTCTCAAAATCTGTTGCAACTATTCTGTAATATGCTGTATGTTAACAAAGTTTCCAAATGCAGAACTGAAGAAAGGCAGTAGGGATTTTCTCTCTTCTGTTTTTCAGTGAAAATGATACTAAGCACTACTTTGGTTATGAAGCCAACCTCTTAGTGAAATATGCTATTATTTAATCATTATGTTTAGGATATAAATGGACTGTTTTTATTGGGCAATACATGTGTATAAACAGATAAAATTATACACACAGTCCCATGCATATTTCATCTGGGAGATTCCCATGCCTGCAGCTTACTGAGAGCCAACTGATCCTTTACTTCTCAAGAGCCGCTTTCCAAGTTTCTAATGATCCAAGTATCTACATAGCTTTACAGAGAATGTAAGAAAGAGTTTGTAATCTCAGTCCCATTTGGAGTGCACAGATGCCTGCATCATTAACAAATACAAGTGTCTGTGTGTTTCCAAACCTCACCTAGAACTGAATAAATGGATTTGATTTTTCCTCAGACAGAATGGAAAGCTCTATGAAAATGGTGCATTAAAAAAGACAAAGAGTGTTGTGTCTGGGGTTTTTTAATGTGCTCTTCAGTGTGTGGAAAGACATTTCATACAAAGTCTTCAAATACCCAGGTAAAAGTAAATTCCACTCAACCTGCAGTATTTCTCACAAGAAAGCATACTGTCTCTTCTCTCTTCTGCTCTGATCTCCCTGGAAGTTTCAGTAGGAAGCAAGGTTAAAATCTTGAAAACATGTGGGAAAACCCATGCTTAGTACTTTGTAAGGAAGCAATGAATCTTGATTTTCAAAATGTAAAACATGTTTTGCTTCCCAGTAAAATCCTGTAGTGTCTATTTGGAAAAAGGAACAATTGTGTTTCTACAATGACATCTCCTAAACGGAATATTCCATTTATCCTTTTTCACCACTCTTGGTATAACTTTGTGGTTGTTGCTGTTGTCGTTTTGACAAGTGGTTTGTATTTGGTGTCATTTTTTAAGAATTAGGAAGAGCAGCGTTGAATGCTGAATTGGAAGTTGAAATCTGGGGTTGCTGGGTTTATTGCGAATGCCTGTGTAGTGACAGCCCCAGTGTGCGTGAGCGTGGTGTGTGTGTGTGTGTGCGTTTTTAAATAAAAAGGAAAGCAGAGGTTTGCTCATTTGTTTGCCTATTGTGAAGCTGTCCTGCACCTTTCTGCTCCTTTGTACTGGGGTGAAGGCTGCTGAATGGAGGCCTTGTGCCATTTGTTGATTTTAAACCTCACTGTTAATCCACAGGAACCTGCTGGTGTGCGCAGCAGGAGAGCTGTGTGACAAGTGGAAATCTGGGCGGGAGGGAGTGCGGGGGGTCACAGGGGATAATAATCATTCAGCCATCAGCCTTTGTCACCCTTAAGCCTAATTGTTACCCTCTGCTGGTAACCACATTGAAGTGCTGGCCTTTTAAGTGTTTCTTGATTTTACTTGGCACAGGCTTAGGGATAGGGTCATTTATTGCTGGGTTTATATCGTATCAGGTTTGCTGGGGTTTGTTTAATTAGCCCCATTGAATTTTCTGCATCTCTTAAAATAATCTATGAGAGTCCAAATGGGTGGAAGGGGCTGAATGGAAATGGTACAGTTGTTAACAAATTTCTCTCTGTCAGAAGCTGGGCTAAAACCGGAGACAGAAAGCTTTCCTGCTCTGCCAGCCAGCTGCCTTCTGGAGTCTATGCATGAGCCGCAGCTGTGGCTGTGGGCACTGGGCTGCCTGAGCAGCCTGCACAGACAAGGTGATGGTGGGGTGGGGCAGAGGGCAGCTTGCCCTGTCCTTCTGTGCCTTGCAGCTCCTGCCTGCTTCAGGTATGCCACAAAATTGAAGGCCTGAGGGTGGCTGAAGCCAACTGCACTGGTAGTAAACTAGGGAAGGGGAGAGGAGAGTTAAGTCATTTAAAAACAAAGAAAATGGTGAGATATCTTTTCTAGCAGGAACTGGTTCTTCAACTTTCCCTGCCAGTTCTACATGCTGAAGTCAGTATTGAGCTTTCTGTTGTTTTCCCTAAAGAAGCTGGTTTAGAAGCTGCTATAGAAGCTAAAATGAAGCCTGAATTTAAGGCTATGCAATGGGCAAGTACTTCTGTGAGTGAAATGAGCTTGTGCTGGGGGGTGGGGGATGGGGTGCAGGACAGGAGCTTGTTTCATTGCTCCCCCACCCGTGCATGGTGGGTGTTGTGTTGGGCCATTAACTACGACTACTTGGGCTTGTGTTGGGATGAAAATCTTCAGGTTACTGATACAAGCTTTGGATCTACTCTTGATCAAATAGATGTGCCCTCTAACCCTTCAGACACAATGTGCCTCCAGCAGATGCAGCGACTGTGCTGTGTGCTATGCCCTGATGGCCAGGGTTTGAAATTTGCGCCAGTTGTACTGATGGTAAATCCAGGGTTGTTACAGGAGTCTGATTACACAGCGTGATTGTAATCCTATTTTGAAGTCCAGTCTTCCACCTGGCTCAGTACTTTATCAAAATGCTCGAGGATATGTCTTAAGAGTAGGATGAATGTTTGTGCTTGCTACTTACTCTTTTACAGTAAAATGGAGTTGTTTATTTAAGAGGTTTGGTTTACTGTGTTTTCTTATGTTCCAGTGGTATGATTCCCTGCTGGTTATTGGCATGCATCTCAGCTCCCTGGTTTTCTTTACAAACAGCATGTCATAGTGGTTGGTACCTGTGTCGGCTTGATACTTGTATCAGAAAGGTTTAACTAGTAAAAACTTCAGATCAAAAAGACCATCAGCACTAAGCTATGGTATTTTCACCCTTCTGTGATGCAGATTTAATTATAATTACTGAGTCAGGTTAATAATTCTTCTACAATTGTTGTTACAGGACATGTCTCAGGAAGGCTATGGAACCAGATCTCAACCCCCTATGGCCCCAGGAAAGCCTAACCATGAAGACTTGAATCTAATCCAGCAAGAAAGACCATCGAGCTTACCAGTAAGAAATAATGTTTGTTTCAGTATTTTAAAATTGAAAGCACTTTACATACCAGTTCATTGCATCTGGGATGAGCAGATAAGAAGTAGTGAAAGAAGAAATACTAAATAAGGTTGATGAAAAATTGATTTTAAAAATATGGGAACAGATAGCTTGTATATGAGTGGAATTAACATAGGCTTGTTCTGGTTCAGAACAGCACTATTTATGCACATGCATGTTCTGTGCTTCTGCACATGTGTATTTGCATAGAGGAAATTAATTGATTTTTTAACTTTAGGAATTCCATACTTGTGCCAGAGGTGAGGAGGAGGCATTGTTCTGTGTCCTTTTTCAAATGTTTTCAGTAAATTATGGTTTAGAATACTGTTACCAAGAGTTGTCTGTTCCAAACCCTGATCATCAGTAACGAATTTGACATGTTAAATTCTGCTACTGTCTATTACTACACCAGTGTAGAAGCAGGAATGACAGGAATACTTAAGCTAGGTTAATTTTTGGTTAGGAAATTATTTTGGACTAATATTTATCAGCTTTTCTGAGCTCTACACATTCTGCTGTGGGGGAAACAGCACAAATAAAAATACATTGTGAAGACATTGCAACTGCTTGCATTTTTGAACATCTTATAATGGACAAAGTACTTAACCTTGTCTCTGTGTGCTCCTTGTGGTTTGGGGATTTTTTTGTTTGTTGGTATAAACCGGCATGAATTTAAACCAACTAGAATATGTTCAGCTTAAATGATGAAAACTTTATAAACTATGTGACCTCTGGCTTGGAATAATGTATCAGAAACATGTAGGATATTTCCTGCAGTTCACTGGGTATGTATTCATTTGCAGTTGGCAGAGGGATCTCTGAAAAGCTTACTGTATCAGGATATCACATGTATTTGTGAAATCTGGTAGTATGTTGTATATATTACCTCTGCCACATGGCACAACTGTAAATCCTTAAAAACAGGGCAATAAACATCTTCATAGCTTTTTAAAGTTACATCTTTGGCACCTAGGAGAGTATACGTGCTACAAATTCTTTACATGACATTTGAGACATGCAAGTCTCAGGAAAAGCTGTGGAAACTGGTATGAGAAAACATATCCATTTGCTTTGAACCTAGTATTAATTTGATAGTTTTTCAGGAGCCCTTTTTTAAACAGACTAATTTGTCTGAACAGTTCTCAAAAAATAAGGCAGTTACCTTAAAAATAGTAGCTCCTGTGGACATTGAACTGTTTTGGCCACAACTACCTAGTTTAAAAAGCAGGGATACTAAAAAGGACTTTTTATCACTCAGGTTTTCATGAACAGTGTTTATTAGGGTAGAGAGAAGTAAAGTTATTTATCAACTAATGTTCTGCTAATTTGCCTGTGTTTTTTCTAAAACAATTGTCCTACTTTTAATCCATGCTCTGTCCTATCTCCAGCATCATGATATTTAAGCAGAGTATTGGGTATTATCTGTGTCCCTGAGTGTTTGATATATTTAGTAGCTCATAATTATTCTAGGTATGAGTATGCTGGTTGTATTAACAGTGAATGTTAACCATTTTGGCCACTGAGCTTAAACTCTGAGTTGGTCCTGAATGTTGTTACTGAGACACCTAATTACTGAAAAGCTTTGATGCATAACCTCAGAGTACTTTATATACTCAAAAAACACTGCTGTTTTCATGTGGAGGGGAATGGAGGATACTGTAATTCTGTGTTTTGGTGTTGATGTGGGGTTTTTGTTTGTTTTGTTTTTCAAATTTAAAAAAAACTTCAATTCTTTGTATATAGCAACAAGGGTTTTTTTGATGATCCATACATTAAAAGCTTTAATGTAAGTCTATTTGGGGTAATGATTTGAACATGGTGGTTTTTCCCTGAAGCAGGAGAGTTCTGTATTCTGTTTTAGACTGCTTATGAAAACCCTTGATCACTATTCCTTGTTCAGTATTTCTAGTTAGCTTTGTTTTGGTATACTCAATATGGCTTCTTAAGCTTGTTTTTAGGGTAATGTGGTTCTTCAGGGTTGTAGTCAGTAAGTTGTCTCTGTACAGTGAAGCTTGAAATTATAGCAGTGGTGTTTGGCTTTTAATAAAATTTAGTTATGTCTTGTTTCATGGTATTCTGGTATTTATACAATTTGCCCGTTATCTTTTTATTTCTTAAGGGCATTGTGTAAAATCACAGCAGCTATATAGCAAGCTTATACAAGTGTCGAAAAACAACAAAAGAGATGTAATACTAAATGGTGAATGGTTTTCTCTGATGTGGCTTTAAAAAAAGAATTTCCCTTTGATGGATTCGAAGAGGAGCTGGCCACTTTCTGCAGCACTGAATGCTGGTTTGTGTCACCCTTTGGGGGAGTTTTTTCAGCAGGTTTGTGTCACAGTAAGCACAGCTAAACAGCTCAATAGTTGTTCCGTTTCCTTCACACATTGTATATAAAAGTCCTGGCATGAATGTTCCCATAAAGTTCAAAGCAGACAAATTTGTAATGTGGGTTGGTAACAAATGGCTACAAACAAAATATGGCTTTATTAGCTACTTCTAATGGCTTGTCAGATTCTATACAATGCTTGCTTTCCTTCTCCTAACTGCTCTGATATCTGGAGGGTTTGACCTGTGGGTCTCTGACCATGTGGAGTCACCGAGAGCCCAAATGAAAAGTTGCACAGAATAGTGCTCCAAGCACTTTTGTTGGGGTCACAATTAGAAGGAAATCTCAAGCCTTTGAGAAAACATGGGAGTTAGGTACTCTGTGAAGTAAAGGAAGTCATAAACAGAAACTGTTCCCTATTAGAGTGGAGGAATAAAGGGGAAGAGGCCTGAATGAAATTGTCTGGAGAACAACTACTACAGAACGTATTTATCATGACTTAAGAGATAATAGCAAAATACACATTTTTTCTATTGTGAGAAAGCTGGAGCAGACTTACAGGAAAAAGCTTCCAAATGATATATCTACAGATTTGTTGTTGCAGTAAAGGAGTTTGTGTCAGCAGTAGGCTCTGTGTGTGTATGAGGACTAATCCTTTATTTTGTCTTTAATAAGTGCATTTATAAATGTTCATATTGGATTGTGATGATGGAATGAGGAGCAGAAAACATGAATTAATTTAGTTTTTTTAAAATTTAGCGTAAATATTAATGTAATTTCAAATAGGTGCTAATAGGTGTTTTTGCTGTTACTTTGTTTTGATAAGGCCTTTTTTTGCCTAGTGTCAGGTGTGCTTGTTTGAGCTGTGAGGTCAAATGGCCCAAGGTTGCCAAGCTTTTGAAAGACAGGTTTCTGCTAAGGCTTTTTTCTTTCAACCTATAGGTAAAGACTTTGTGGCATCTCAAGCTGTTTTAAGCCAGGGCAGTTGCAGTCCTGCTGTGTGCCCCCCCACATGCTGTCTGTGCCATCCCGTCTCCTCCACTGTTGCTCCTGGGACTGACCAGTAGATTTGACTTGGGGAACTGAACCAGATGAAAAATAATCTATCTATATCTGGGTTAGTTTTTGACTGAATCACTTGAGTAACTGCATGGGCATCAGTGACACCTTGGAAGAGGAGATGGGAATCAGTAGCTGCGATGGGAAAGGGGACAGACAGTGGGGACCACAGCAGTTTTGATTTTAGCCATATCCTAAATGACTGTATGATCTTGCTGGAAGGGTTTAAGATGCCACCATCCTGTCAGCTGAGACATGGTGGCAGAGCAGATTCCAGAGTTCACAGTCGGGCCCTGTAGCAGTCACAGAGCCACAGACATAACAGAAGACAGTCCACTTCTTTTTGTAAGGCGAGTTTTCTGCCAGTTCCCACCCCTAAGCTCTTTAATGCAAGCCCATGAGCGCAAGTGCAGAAGCATGAGCGTGCATGGATGGAGGCTGTGGACAAGGTGAGGTTGTGGTGGTCCCCACTTGCATCCATGTAAATTGTGGGGAAATTTTGTTTTAGTTTTATAACTTCGGTTTATTTTGTGCTTTCTGGAGGTCATGCAGTGTTGAAAGGGGAAGATTGTATCTGGAATTGAGGAAATCACTACTCTGCTAGGTCGTTCAGAATTCAGTTTATGGATTCATTCTGTGACATCAGTTATTCACTGGATCTTTTCATTGAGGCAGAACAATTCCTATGCAAAACAAAATAGTAGCCAGCAGTAGAGGTAGAATGCCACTTGAATCTTCTGCAGTGCTGTGACCTGACAAAGTTGATTGTGATTCTACACGTCTATAGTTGTATGAGCTTCAGAGCCCAAAATGCTTGGACAGATAAACTTTTTTAAGATGTCAGTTGTCTTGTTTCATTATGCTTGGTACCGTGGAAAACAGCACATCAGCAATCCCTTCCTAATTTTATTAACTGCTTCACAGTTCTGTTCTACCTCATTTTAATGAGCCTCTGAAAGATGTTAAGAGTGCCGGACAGTTTTTCCTCTAGTTGACACACCTTTCTTGTAGTAGAAGGCAGGTACTAAATTAGATTTCAGAGGACCTCTGCTGGGAATTTATAGTGAACTAAATCCAAAACTAGATACACTTGACTCATGGAACAGAATCACTTCAGATGGATCTCAGTAGGTGTAGGCTATGAGGAAAATATATTGGAGGGTTTGGGAATCCAGATTCTCTGTCCCACTTCTAGAATATGAAATAGCTTGGAAAGTCATCTCAAACAACAGCACACCCTGAACAAGTGCTTTTAATGGGTAAAGTCTTAATAGACCAGGAGAACACCTCCTAGCATTACTTGAGCAACTGTGATTGAGAGCAGGAGATAACTCTTCTTTTCTCAGAGATTAAACTACTGGGACGAGGGACTCTGGTGACATTTATACACAGCTTAGTCCAGTAAGCCCTAATCATGATCAGGCTTGTGGGCACTACCATCATGTAAATATTAATTACCACTATAGCTCTTCTTGTAAGGACAAACCAGTATTAAGGAGAACATAGAGCAGTGACCCTCTTTTTTTTTGTCATCCTTGTTGAATTCTTTGCAAGTAAGCAAATACGAAGTTTGATCTAAATTTAAATATTATTTTAAAAATACAGAATATTGGTTGTGATTTGAGAAAGAAGAGAAAAAAATCCTATTATTTTTTATTTATCCTATTATCCTAATATTGATTATTTTTAATTCTTGGGAGGCAAATGCTGTTGCCAGCTGATAGATGTGTGTAGTACATGATAGCAAATCTGTCCTGAAGCTTCTCGGGTCTCTGCCTGAAAATATCTGTTTGGGAGTATGGTAAACCGTGAATAAGAAAGAAATGCGAGTATGTAATACTTGTGAATTAAATTCTCCACTGTTTTTACATCAAGTAGGATAAAACTGGTGTGCCTCTTTCCCACTTTTCCTTTCTCTTTTCTGCAACATTGTAAAATAACTGAATGATCTTGTTTTCCTTTGTTTGGGTCAAGAAATTTTAGCTGAAAATTGTTACTCTGTGAAAGAAGATTATTGACTCAACAAGCCTTCAATTTTCAGTGAATAACACTCCCACCCTCTAGCTTCAGGAACATGTGGTGCATGCATTCTATTTTAAAGTACAAACTGTAATTTAAAACTGAGGCAGTTTGATGCCCCACTGAACTTTGTTTAAGCCTGGAATAAAAGGAAAAAAGCTTCAAGTTGCAAAGAAGTGACTAAGCTATCTCAAAGGTTTTTCTTAGCCATTACATGCAGAGTTGGAAGAATTGCTATTTTTTCCAAGTTATTTTAATTCTGGATCAAGTGCAGTTGCTAGGTTGGTTGGGTTTGGGGTTTTTTTTCACCCCCCTTAACATTCTTTGTAAGAAACGTGTAGCTAGAACCTTTTTCACACAACACACATGTATGGAGATATCAAATATATGTATTTCTGTGTGTTTCTGAGGTGCAAAACATGTTCTGTAGCTGCTGCATCCAGATCCTGTATGTGGCTTCCCATTTGTGTCAGTCAGAATAATGGGTCCAAACCAGTGTGAGCCACTGCAGCACCACTGACATTGGTGAAGTTATCAGAGGAGGGAACTTTGTGTGCCCACGTCCTAGCCCATATTTCACATTTGACTTCAGTTAAACCAGGAATTCACCTAGGGTGGTCAAAGTGATTCATTGTCCTAGAGTCAACTTGTACATTAAGTCCCATTTTGGGGAAAATGTGCAATTAAAGTAGTGCAGAGCAGTTCTGGGCATGTGTTGTCCGTGTTGGGTTAAGCTGAAACATTGAAACCAAAATTTCAAATGCTTGAATTAGGTATTCATAATATTTGTAGTGTGAAGAGAAGAACCTGTTGTTATTAATTTGTGTTTTGTGCTTTACAGAATTACTTGGTTTTGCCTGACAGATTGATCATATTTATTTAAATGAACAGTTTTAGGTTTTTATTGAAGTATAAAAAGTAATTTCCCTAAGTATTGTAAAAAAGATACTTGACTATTCATCACCTTTTCCAGATCCAAAATACTTTACATTTACAATGTTTACAACATCCCTGTAATAACAAAATGGCTAATTTATGATCCAAGAAAATTTACAAATGCAAAAAGAAATATTTAGTCTGACCTCTACGTGAAATTTATGTGGGAAACCTGCTAAGGGATTATAGATCCCAGTAGTGGTTTAGGCTGCAAAAACTTGTAGTTAAATAGGCCAATGTTGTTCTAAGTGGAATAGTAAAGTATTAGTAGCTTTTTTCCTCCAGTGTTTTTTTAAGCCATGAAAAGTTGCATCATGTACCTCCAAATACTAGAATAGAGTTGGTGTTGATTCAGAAAATAAAGAAACTAGATTTAATTTGGGTGGTTTATTTCCTTACCACCCCCTGCCTCATGTTGATCCCTTCCACAGAGGCTGATGTTCTCTTAGGCAGACTGAACTGCACTTGTGGTAGCCCCTGAACCACCAAATCTTGCAGCTTGAAATGAGAGGCATGCTGAAAGCTCCCAAGGTTACTTTAATATGCAAGGCTGTAAACTGTAGTAGCACGTGTGCCTCTGCATGCATGGCTCAGATGTACCTGCTGCAGGGTCAGTAACTGCACTGGCTGTCCTTTTAATCTGCCTAAATTTCCAAGTCAGTGCCTTTAGGTTCTGCATTTGAGAATCTCTCTCTAAAGTGGTAGGGATTTTTTTTATTCAGGGATCAATTTTTACTGTTTGAACATTTTACATAATGTGTGTACATACATGTATAGTTTATAAAAGTACACATATCTTATCTGCTTGCTTGTTTGTAAATTTTGAGTTGATAGCATACTATAAATTCCAAAGCTTAATGTATTCACTGGTGCATGTCTTTGTTCATGCCTGTGTGAACATGGGGATTACAACGAAGAAAGTAAGACAAAGGAGTATTACTCACTTGAATGCCATTTCAGGAAGTACCTGAGACACTGTAAATGTTTCTTCTTTATTTTTACCACAGGTCTTCCTGTAAGATTGGATTTTTTTTCAAGTGCCTCCTTTGCTTGTCCAACCGTTGTGAAGTATGACCTCAGCTTCATAACCTTGGCTAAACACAGTAACTCACTCTGACCAGCAACATCTGAAGCCTAGCAGTAGATGCCTTTTCTTTTTCTTCCTCCTTCCATTCCTGTTTGCTGGGAACATGTTGGTTTCGGGTGCTATTGTTGCAGCTTTCATGTTTAAAAAAAAAAGTTGCCAGTCTTTGATGTGACGCTGACTCCTGAGTGGTCCTGGTCAGCTGCTGTTTCTGTGTGAGCAGATGTTTGTGCAGTCACGGTCAATAGTGTTAAGATTAGGCCAGGTTTCACAGTGCTTTGTCTGATTGTTTATGGTGTGTCCATAATTGCTGGGGATTCTAGGTGCCATCACAGTGCAAATGGCAAGTGTTTGTAACATACTGTTTGTTTCATAAAACTGTGTTCGAATAATGATAAATTCAGTCCTGTGCTGTGAGGCCATTCACATGTTTCAGTAGTGTTCTTTTGTTGTTGGTTGCTTGTTGGGGTTTTTTGAAGTTTCAAACAGGTTTTTAAACGTTCCTTTAATGTGTTTTCTTTAAACCTAATGTCTTGTACCACTTAAACCTCCAAAACTGTCCTTTCTTTGCTGGAGCCATACATCTCAGATTCACTATGAATCTTCTCTTGAAGACAGTGATACGTGGTGACTTTTTACAGAATCTGGGCTATATTGTGCTGTATGTGAGAAGTGCTTTTGAAGTGTGTCTCATGTAGATAAGTTTCCATTATCACATTGCCTTTAAAAATACATATATATGGAGATACACACACACAAACAGAGGGGGCATCTGCATTTGTCTTCGGAAGACATTTACATTTTAACCTGCTGCATCAGTTTTCTTTAAGATCATGCAGATTATTCTGTGCCATTTCCCACTCAATTCCAAACACAAGACTTTGTAAAAATGGTCCCATTTGAATTCACAGTGTAATTTTGGAGATGAAGCATCATAGAGTGTTGAAATTAAGATAGAAAAGCTGATAATGCCAGGAAAGGGCTACTTTCAGTTCCCAGTCTTTAGGCTTTTGATCTCTTTCCTTCTATGCATACAATTGCAGATGAAACTTTTAATCATCTTAACCTTATTGTGAGATTTACTGTGTTAAAATAAGACTTAGGACCTGAATTTTGAGGGACATTTGAATAATTGCATTAGGATAGGGAAATACGCCATCCTGGATAATTTGTTTTACATTATAGTTAAATTGCCTGAATTTGTCTCAATATGTGGTGTTGGGTTTGGTGTTTTTTCTGATTTTTCCCTTCAAGGTGGAGATTCACTTAGTGGTTTATCTTCCACCTTCCCATTGAAGTTATCTTTCTGGGAAGTAATATAGAGTTAAGCACACATGAGCATTTGTATTTATGTTTGCATGTAGTAATATATTATGCATCAGTAAGCTTTAGTAAGGTTTGCTGAATATACAGAAGTGGACTTAGTGTAGAGGACAAAGCTTGTTTCATGCCATAGAAAAAGGCATCACATATATATTTACAGTATCATAGCTGATGATATTTCCCAATGCATTTTGCACAAAAGATAATGAAAGAGATCTAAAATGTTACTATTTTTGTTTCTTAAACTGAAAATTACTCAATAGCAGGTTCTTACTTTTGAAAAGTATGGAAATAAAGAAAGTGATATGAGATTTTTAAACTCAATTGTTGCAATCGAAATAAGATTAAATAGGTAGATAAAGTGGTGTATGGATTAAGTACAGAGATTGACTGTAGTGAACTAATTAATTATGGCATGGGATAAAACTTAATGCAAACTGTTATCTTATAGGTTTAGACTTGAAACTGAAAGCCTTAGCAGTTTTTCATATGATACTCCACAGGAGAGTGGAGATGGAAGAAAAACTCCAGATTATTTCTTTTCCTTATTTTAACTTACGGTTCATGTCAATATTTTAATGGTATGACTTAATGAAAGCTTCATAGAAACCTTTTTTTCCCATCATCTTTGTTGTGTCATTATCATGCCTACATGTGGGAAAAAAAGTAAAAATTCAGTGCAATTTTCAGCACAGCTCTTCAGAATTTATTGAAACAAGGCTGTAAAATCTTAAAATCTGTGGGTTTTATTGCTGTTGTTTGGGGGGGGGCTGGCTTTAAAAAAAAAAGTAATATAGCGTCATTTGGATTGTCTCATAATCCATTTTCTCTCAGCCTTCTTTACTTTCCTTTTTTCTCCTTGTACCTTTAAAGATTTACAAAGACTGCATATACACATCAATGTTTTTGAATGACTGCTGATTCTTCTCGCATGGCTTTCTAGACATTTTGCCCCACTGGAAATTACAGTAACAGCATTTTTATTCCTATTCTGAGGTATGACAAAATACAGGGATTGTTTTTTGGCTCTGGAAGCTTTGGGCTGCTTCTGGCCAGCGGGTCATTGCAGTGCTGAGACCACAGCCCAGTGTGAGAGGGGGCATTTGGCCTACCTACAGAGTTGTTTTTCTCCTCTGCAAAGAACCAGAGGTTACATATCAAATCCTATGAAATTATGAGAAATTCACCCATGCATGTACTTGCATATACTTACACTTTAGCTCTTTAATCTTTGCTGGTTAGAACCAGTGATTTCTAGTGCTTGCTTTTTAATGCCATGTTCACAGTAATATAGGTCAGACTGAAGTGTATCATGTAAATTACCTTATTTTTGCTAGAAAAACAAACTTTCCCTCCTGTGTGAATTTTGATCGCTTGACCTCCATTTCCATGGAGATGTGGTCAGAGGGCAGTAGTCAGCTAGCCAGGCCGACTAAGGGGCTATCTTCACTTACAGCATGCAGTGAAACTCCAGAGTTTAGAAGTAATTAAAGGACTTTGTCTGACACATTTTTTCTCCACCACCCACATCCATTAAAGATGAAACTTGGAAACAAAATATGTGATCAGCTATGGTGCAAAGAGGGTTTTTTTTTATACTTATTTAAAAGAGAATGTAAACCAAAAAAAACAAAAAACAAAACAAACAACAACAAAAAAAACCCCAAACCTCAACCTCCTCCTTTATTTTTTCTTTTTTAAATTATTACTTTTCCCCGCAATCTTAAACGTTCTGTATACCCGTCTATGTATATTTGAATTTTTCGCATACTCTCAGTTTCTGTGTGCTTATTTTGAATAACGTGGGCTCAGGTTTGTCAAAAGCTGGATTTTGTATTCGCAGTACTCAGAGATTCATGATTAAACAAGTGCAGATCAGGCAGCTTATGCTTCTCCAAGTCCAGTCTGGTGTTATTGGTCCAGGGTCACATGCAGGATCCAGCTCAAGCTTGTGAGCAAGAGGGGCCTCCAAGCCTTACAGAGTGGCAAAACCCAGCAGCAAGTGCTGGCCCCCGCTGTGCCTTGGACTGGGACAATGTGGATCAGGGACAGGGTGTGGTGTTGTGTGCTGCTGCTCACCCGTCAGCTCAGGGCTTGACATCCTAGGCTGAAGCGTGTGCATGGCTGCTGTGCTGTGTGTGCTGGCTAACCAGGGTGCTCTGTGCTGCTGGCTTTGCGTTTAGTGTTAGAAGTGTCTCTGGACGCTTCTGGGCTCTCCCAGGTGGGAAGCTGCCTTTCTGGTAAGGATACAAAACCTCACAGTATTTTTGTACTGTGAAGGAAGCAAAGTGTCCCTATTTCTGCAGAACAGGGTTAGATTTCCTTTGGACTAGGCAATAACCAAGTTATGCTTGTAATACCATTTTGATTATACACACCTCTCTGTATGTGTTAACATTAAAAAATATACTTCCAAGTTTTGGGTTCTTTAAGGATCTGGCTTTTCTCCATCTGTTCTGTCTCCAAGGGGTTTGCAAGGTAACCCAACTTCAGTAAACCAAAAGGGAGTATGTCACTTGTATCTTGTTGTTGGCCCATGGCTGTGATGCAGTGGGGAACATGGCACCTTGGGAAGGAAGAGCTGCATTTCCTCCCGGAGACTCGACAGAGCAGATTTTAAAAAGTGCATCTGAGCTTGGATCCCTGGCTTCCCAGGCAGCACGCTGAACTATTGCTAGGCTACAAGGCCAGCTTTACAAACTGATTTCCAAGTGGACATTTTTCTCACGTTTAATAAGAGCACATTGATGAGACAGCAGTGTGTAAGCTGAGTTAATATCTGTATTTCTGCACTACCATTACTTTTTATTGCCATTGTCCACACCGTGGCAAAACTTAAGTGAGCTTTTTCCTTCCCGCTGAGGGGTTTCTCCCCAGAACTGATGATCTTACAAGTAAACCTACTCTTTTCACGTAGGATGAAAGAGTGAAAACGACTTTTGTTGTTGTGGTGGTTGGAATGACAGAGTAAACCCGAAAGCGTGTCGGTGTGGCAAGCTCGGGTCGCGCGTCCTTGGGCCGGGCCGGGCCGGGCCGGGCCGGGCCGGGCGGGCGGGCGGGCGGCGTTCAGGCCGCCTCGGCACGGTGCAGGGCATTTGTGTAATGGCTGGTGAGGTGGCAGGGAGCTCTCCCCGCTCCCTCTGGCTGCTGCGCGTCTGAAATTACAGCTTTGTCTTTGAAGCCGGGCGCTCTGTTAGCGTCGCCATGGCGACGGGCGGGTAATGGCCTCCGCCGAGCCCAGCCTGGTGTTCAGCGCCGAGCGCGGCCCTGCGAAGGCCCCGCTCGCCGGAGCGCTCACTGAGCTGTCCCCTCTTAGAAAATGTTTAAAAACTGCGCTTTTACATGGCCGTACCAGATTAATAGTCATGGTTTATTTCGTTTTAACTGCGGGGATAAAAGCATTATTCCATTAAATGGGTAGCTTTCCCCCCCCCTCCTTTGGTTTATGCATTATTAACACAAGCTTTCCTGTTTTGCTTGTAACATTTTATAGGCCCTTTCAAACATGTAGTCAGATTTGCTCTGCTGCTCTTTTATTTTTCAGGACTTAACCCTTTCTCTCCTTGATCTTGTCTTCAAAAACTTGGAGCCAAACCTCCAGCAAATTTGGTTGCTCTCATTTAATGTGTTCAAAACCAGAAAAAAGCTTTCTTTTCATTATTATTTTTAAATTTTTTTTCAACAATTCTGCTTTTTGAAGCACTCTAAAAAGCAATGCAGATTGGTCTGTTCTTGTAATTTAATTGAAGCAGATGCTGAAGTCAGTACACATGAGACTTGATACAATTATGGAGGGTTTGGGTTGAGGAAATATTTGGGGTTGCTTTTTAATTTGTGTGCCCATCTTCTGCCCATAGTGTTTTCACCTTATACTCTTTACATGTAGCATTTTTGTTGGCAGCCTTCAAAAGAGATGCACCTCATGGTTGAAGGACTGGGGAACAAAAAATCCAGAACAGTCCTGGGGACACAGTATTTATGTCGACCACCTTTCTTATTAATATGGAGCTGGTGAAATACATCTAGACAAGTAGAAGTATTGCTATAAACACAAGCTGCAGGCTTTGTTTCACTTTTCCAATGCTCTAAAATATAGCTTTCATTTTAGTCTCTAGTAGGAGGCATATATCGAAGCAGAGTCAAATGCTGTGGATACAGGGATTCAGTCATCCCTGCCGACACAAATGGTCTCTGTTACAAACTTGGAGGGTAACAAGCAAACCTGGAATTCGTATTTTCTCCCAACCTCCTCCCTTTTTATAAAAACCTCCTTACCTTTTTTAAAACTGAATTTGTTGTTACGGGGTTCTTACTGGAACCTTGCTTTGTCCATCTGTATCTATCACAGATCCTTCTGTCCTAAAAACTTCTGAGGACATCTCACAAAAAGACAAATATTCCTCATTTTTTGTCCTTTTTTACTGATGCCATGTGGCAATGGTGATGTGAATGGTACCTCCTGTGGGATGGACTTGTAGCTTCTGGACAGTGGACCGAAACGCTGAGATTTATTTCACCTACAGAGCTGACTGCAGACTGTGCTCGGGTATCTATGCAGGGAGGTTGTGCGTGCAGGGCTCCCGCTCTCCCCACCACATCCATCTTCAGCATCCATGTGACTCCTGCAGACACACCTTTGGTACGTCTAAAACTCAAGGGACACATGTTTGCTGCCTCGGGGAGTTGTGGGGTGGATGGCAGATGGACAGGCATCCCAGCCCCCTGGCCACCTGAGATCTGCACGAGGCCCCTATCTACTCCTGGCCAACAGCAGCTGTGGGCTGTGTTGCAGGCCAGCCTGGAGTTGGTGATTGTAGTGTTGATGAATGTGACAATAATATACATTTTTAAAAGCTTTTTCTTTTATGTGTTTTTAAAATTCTCTTTAAATATTAAAAAAAAAAAGGCAATGATGGGTAAATCTGCTCCGAGTGTGGATATAGTATTGTAGAACTGCATATATTAAATAGGCTGGACTAGAGGCTTACTCTCATCTTCAGGCTTTATGGGTATGAATTTCATCCTTTGAGTTGCATTCCCCTTAAATCTGCAAATTCTGGGAAAATTAGACAAAACAGTTTACATTCCATGAATAAGAAATTACTAATTGCTTCTAAAACAGGCGTATCTTTATCTACACAGGGCTTTTCAAAGTTGCTGCTTAATCTTTTTTCTTTTTTAATCACTAAATAAACATGTCTCAGCAGTCACTGGATATGAAACCAAAACCTGGATGTGGACAAAAAGCAAACACACTACACTAATTTTCATTAGCATATCCTATCTCCTAGAACATTTATTTTTTCATCTCCTTGTAAATTGATTTTTCACGTGCTTGTGACTGATATTTGAACTGTGTGTTTGTAGTAACTGACTTATGTAAAAGCCAGGTCCTGGATCTCCTAACGTGAATATATTATGGAGGTGACCTCGTGGGTTCATAGTTAAGGTTGCACTGAGTTTTCACTTAAAACGAGGTTTAAATCCCTTAATTAAACATTAAAACTCACATGAATTCTCAAACATGGACTGTTTCAATAAAGAGGATAAACTTTAATTATTTAGGTACTCAATGTTCTTCTTAGTGCTGTATTTGCAGAATTCAGAACAACTTTAAATTATTCCTTCTGCAGGTTTTCGCAGAGTTCCTGGTATTTTCAGTTTCTCAATTCTTTTTTAACTCTTTTTGTGCGCCTTTTGTTGCTTAATTGCATATCTCTGTTGACTTCATCAAACTATGACAATTTTCATAAAATAATTTAACTAACAGCAGTTCAACTTTAGCTATAATAATGCATGATACAGAAGAACATATAGAAGATCAGAAAGCTCTATATGTTTTTGTTACTTTTTTGCCATGGGAGTGAAAGAGTATACTTAGGCTTCTTGTAGGTGATATCAGGCTTTGATTTGGAATGAGAAGAAAAGACTAGAGAGCCTGGTTTAAAAAAAAACAACCACATGGAAGAAAAATCCAAACTCAAGCACCAGTAGCATCTCTTCCATACAGATGACTTTTTCCAAGTCAATGAACAACAGCTACAGTAGTCCCAAATGAATGTAAATTTCACTACTTCTCCTTATTCTTAGAGGACTCAGTTCAGACTTTTCTGAGGTGTGTTTCTTCACTGATTTCAGTGAGCTTAGATTAGGCTGAGTGATTCTTACCATCTGTTCTACCCAGTTGCACCCTGTTGCTCTCTATCAGTGTCCGTTTTGAGCCCCTCAGACACAGGCTGCAAACCTGTTGTACACGGCAGCACATGCACTACCTGTAGCGACCAGTAAATACAGCTCTCCTTGATAACGTTTGTAGCCTTTTACTCAGCTATAACAGCATCCTTCAGCACAGGTAGAAGCCTTGCTGAAAACAATGTATTTGCAAACCATACATAAATGAAGAAAAATTCATTTAGAAACCAGTATTACATAGGTTAGTAGTGTCTTTATTCAGAGCTCTAAGCCTTCAGCCATTCCTCTGACTAGCTAGAAATAGAGACAAACTGGAGGGAAAAAAACCAACCCAAATTCATATTAGCTTATGGCCCATGGAATGTTTTTTGTTTAAGTCTTTTTTAGGTCAGGATTTCTGTTTTTCCATCATTTTCATCTGACTGCCGCTATGGTCTCCTACGCCTATTAGTTAAGGTCTCCTGTCCATTAAAACACAACAGCTGGTACTTCTGAAATTATTTTTGCAAAAAATTCTTGTCCTTGTTACCAGCAGCAGCTAGGGCCTACAGACATATTTACTGCTTATATTAGAAAGCATTGTTTCAGAGTATGCTAGTTTTTGAATTTTGCAAAGCACAAGCACTATAGCCTTCCATAAATTCCATAAAAATTCAGTAGTACTTGTTATTTTGAAGAGTTGCTTATTTCTTTAGACATTGGATGAAGAACAAAATTCACAGGAATTACTGTCACTGACGTAAAAGTAGGTTCTCAAGCTCTTCCAGAGTAGGGATTGATATGATGGAAGTGAAAGAGTTTGTTGCACTTGCACATTGCAAGATTCATGTAGAAAAGCATGTGAACAGAAGCTACTGGGCCTGAAATGTTCTTTTGTTGGTGATGTTCTTGCATTTCACTGAGTCTACTGTGTGCATACTTGAGCAGTCTGAAATAAAATGTAGTGGGGAGAAATAAACGAGAGCAGCTAGTGGCGAAGTAATGTGAGAGTCTAATTTGTATGGGTTGGAATCTTTGGCAATAGGACCATATCAGTGGTCATTTTTATATTTTTGGGGGTTTATTAGCCTGTGGAAATTCTCTATGTTCTTTTTAGTGGGAGAAGGAGAACATTAAGAACCTTAGATCCAAGCACAGTATATACAGAGACAGCAAGGGGTTAAAGAGATGTAATTATGCATTCTTCAGTAAGTGCTCTGCAGTCAGCAGTACAGCTAGCTGTGCAGGAAGCGGGAAAAAAAAAGATGACAGAGGGAGAATATGGAGAGAAGGTCAGATCCAAGGATTCTCTTAGGGTGTTCTTGTGTTTGCTTTTCCTTTGTGACTTATTATACTCTCTCGGTAGAAACAGAAGAAAGCATTATGGCCTCTTGGTTCCTCCTACTGATCCTGTAAACTTAATCCTTATGCTTTATGGTAGTGGTAGAGGTGAATATATGGATTTAGTTTTTGAAGGAGTTCTGAGTCATCCCGGTGCTTGCCATAGTCCTTGTTCCCCAGCTCTTAGTTATTGCCCAGTTTATTGCAGCCGATGAACACAGAGCATTTCAACAAATGTCATTTTTCAGAAGTGGTTCACCCATTCTCTTTGAGAGGATTTGAATATCCAGCAAATCCATCTACTAGAATTAGTTTGGTTTGCACCTTTTCAGACGGTTTGGATGGATGAATAGAAATGAAGGATTTCAGGCTGATCTGACTTGTAAAAGTAAGCCTTCATCACTCCTGACTTCAGCTTTTGGGGAATCAAGGGGAAGAAGTATCCTGCCATACTTGATTATCATGTTCCTCTCTGGTGAAACAGGAGTTTGTGGAGTATTTTGGGACAGTTGCATTAATAAGGGCAGGATATCTGGGTTGAGCACTACCCTCTTTCTTCCATCCTGTGAGTTACCTGAGGTATGACTTGCTAAGTCGCTCAGTGTACAGATCCTTCTTTTTTAATTAAGCTTATGTAATTTGCAGTTGGATTTCAAAATAGCAGCAAAGCATTTCTGGGAGATGTTTGTGTATTTAGCAATGCTGTAGTCTGAAAGAGGTGTTTGGGGATTTTCCCCCCTTTTTTCTCTTTTTTTTTTTCCTTTGGGTATTTTCTTGGTTCAATTATAGGGGAAAAACTGAAGACAAATAAATGAATGGGATTTATCCCTTCATCCTTGAAAACTTAACAGAACACAAACGGCACAAACACCTCCAACCCCCAGAATAGCTCTTCTTTTGGAATAAAGATCCTTAGCATTGCCGTTGACCTTATGGGGACAGGCTCTTCTGTTTCCCCCAGGGAAGGGAGAAGTGTGCATCTCATCGGTCAGTTTACATTCTGGTGTGGCATGCCTTGCAATAAGAGCCTTTATGTTAATTTAGTTAATTGCACAAATTGACTAAAAATGCAGCATTAGTATTAGGGAATGCTCTGCCTCTAAGGACAACTGAAATCTTTCCTCCCACCCTTGAAAAACACCATTTTAAACCTACTGAGTCGCTTCTCCTGGAAAAATAAAAGTTAACTCCCATCATGCTTTTCCTCTCCTGCTCTTAACTTTTATTTTTCTCTGTGTCGTTATAATTTTAACCCTGCAAAGCTCTAAAAGGATTGCTTCAAGGAGGAGGGGTAGTCTGATAAGTCTATTTCCTAAAGCTTTTGGCCTTTCAGGGTTTCTCTTACGGTAGGTTGAGCTGTGCAGACGACTTGGATTGAGACGACAGGGGAGTAGTGTGCAATACTTTCTGCTTCCGATAGCTCTTTGTTGATCTAAGAGAGAGCACTTAGAGAGTGGTAGGTCATTTATGTGATTATGAAGAGCACTTGGTTCTCTCTTATTCAAGATGGAAAAATAATAGTTTTTGAATAAGAGGTCGCTGTCAAAATGACATTGAATGTGACTTTTCTTCCCTCTTCATTCCCTCCCCCACTAGAAGAAAAGCAGCACTAGACCTAGTCAGGATAGGACTGGATTTTTCCAATTCCATGTGACTTTTTCTTTTCTTCTGGTCTTTGTTCGTTTTATTTCTCACCATTTCCTCTCTGTATAATGTTTATACTTCTTGATGATATTTATGGTAACTAGAAATTTAAAAATAAATATAATGCATGTAAGACTATGTGGTTTTTTCAAGTCTTGTTTTTCCACTTTGCAGAATTAAACTGCGAATGTGTGATCTGGTATCTGCTTGGGTGACAGATGTCCATTCCTGATGCTGTGTTCCCTTTATGCTTTATTTATGGAGTGATTTGCTTCTAAAATAATCTCTTAATCTTTCTCAAACTACATTTCTGCATGTGCTCTTTTTACATATGCCATCATTTAAGGTAATGGACTAAAAACTGAAATTACTCCTAAAAGCTTTGTTTCTAAAGCTAATAATAGTGATATAATACTGTCATTTTTGGTTTGATATGTCCTTTCAGAACTAGGTTAAGTGTCTTCTTCGGTTTTGCTCTGGTGGTTTTTTGGTGTGTTTGTTTCCTGTAGCACTGCCATAATGAAATTGTTTTTTAATTTCATTCACTTATCAAATGAAAAGACAACACTAATATGTCCTTTTTTCTGTTAGGTTAGCTTTTATACCTCAGAAGAGGAGCTGTATCCCAAATTAGAATGTGATTGCTCAAAGTACAAAACATAATAATATATTTTATGAAAATAATTAATAGCTATTACTCTAGGGTTAATTTACTTAAACCAGTATTGAACATCAGCAAACACTCTAGTTCATCACAAGTTTTCTTTTGGTACATTTTACGAAGCGTGGTTTCAGCCTGGGGAAGGGCTGATCAGTGGAATATGTATGACTCCTTACAGCAGGGAAGACTTTTTGAGATTCTCTTATTTGCAGCCTAGAATTAAGTTTATATAAAATATGTTAAAATTTTCAGGTGTTTGCCTATTTTACACATTGAAAATAACTCAGCTGGAATTTCAAAATTCTGCTTTTTTGGAAAAGCAAAATCAGTTTGGAGCCAGTTTGGAGAAAAACATTACTGAAATACTTTGTTTATATTCTTGCTGAAGTGTTGGGGGGGAGTATTTTTCATTTTGTTTTATTTCATTTTTTATTCTTAAATATGAGTGTTAACAATGAACAGTGATTTGAATTACACTACAATACTTTAAAGTTAAGTAGGAGGTGTTGAGAACTTATATGATTTATTAGGCAACCGTTCAGAAAAATACAGAAAATTGTGTGCAGGCCTGAAATAGAATAGTGATGCCATTGATCTTCAGTTTCCAGACTGTGTAAAGTTCTGAAAGTTGAACTTGGCAACTCATAGAAAGTAATCTCACTTACTTTTAGTGCTAGATTTGGAATTTTTTGGACAGTTGTATTTCATTATTTTAAATTATATATGAAAGCATTGGATCTGTGGTGAGTACAGATGATGAGTATTGAAAATCAGCACTGAAGAAAAGCTGTAGTTCTGGCTCTAAACTGTACTCTTCCTGAGGGCACTTGCTGTGCTTCAGCCCCTGAAGTCCACAGTTTTTCTGGACACCTCTTCGATTCCTCTTAGGGAGCTTCATTTACAGAAACTTGGCCTTGCTCCTCCCGTGGTTGCTGAAGCTGTCCCGTGCTGGAGTGGGGCTGGATGAGCATTTTGGTTCATATCAGCCAAAGGCTTTTGAAGCGGCTCTGCCTTGAGCCCCGTTACCATTTGATTCACGTTACCCAGCAGGCAAGGAGCGAGCTGGATTCCTTTTGGATGAAACAAAACTGAAAAATGTGCCCCAGGAGCCTGCCTAATGCACTCCAGCTGCTCTGGGTACTCGGTCCGTGGGCCAGCCCGGCAGAGAGCCCTCCAACACGGGTAGAGCCTGGTGTCAGGTGCTCGGCACGGAGCTCTCCCGCCTGCGCCAGGCCCTGTGGAGCCGCACCGCTGGCATTGCCTTCCCTTCAGTGCAAGGTGCTGCTGGGCCACATCTGGATGTTTTACATAAGGTCTGGATCCAAAACCCTTTGAAGTCTTTGAATGACTTCTATTGACTTTAATAGGCTTTGTGGCAGACCCTAATGATTTGGTTGTGATCTGAAAAGGGATGTTCGGAGATTTTTCTATAATGAGAAAATGTTACCTTTTAAAGAACTGAGTTCTAATAGTCTGATCAGTTCTCAAGTGGAAGTGAGCTTCTTGCTATCTCCTGGAATCCTTTTGTCCCTGTCAGAAAAGCCATCAGAAAATTATTAGTCGTTGCTCAGGTAAGGTCCAAGGTTGAAATTAGCAGAGGAGTTTTGGGTCATGGATTGAACTGCACTGACAAGGAGTGGAGAGATTTACTCAGTGCAGGTGTCTGCTCCTCTCAAAATCATACGGTAAGCCCCTTGTTCTTACCAACAGCCACTTCCTTCACAGTTTTGAAGTAAAAATCCAGAAGAGAGGAAGGAAAAACCCAATGTTCATTTGTATTAGTAGTATTCCGAATGATGCCATAGGTCTGAAAACAGTGCCAATGAAAAAAATCTCATTTGTTTTTAGAAGCAAGGACAGAAAAGAAGGCATTTTGCTGTCCTACTAACTGGAATAACAAAACTACCAGTTTTTTACATTTCCCTGTATTTCACATGTTCCCTTGAAATTTTGTCTCTCATCCAGAATTTTCACCTTTTTTTTTTTTTTGCGTGTAAAATTTGCATGTAAAAAAAAAAATTACCATGTAAGGCATTTTTCATCAGTATTCAGAAAAGCTTTCATTTTCCTACTTCCTCTGAATCCTTTCTTGTGAGATAGGAAATCAACTTACTGCTTTTAACAAATTGACATGGACAGGTTGGATCTGTTGAGCTTCTGCTTCTTTATTTACTGTATTATTTTGTTTACTTAGACTTCATCTTTGTTAAATTGCAAAAATCTGTACTCATTTTTTCTTCATAAAACAGGTGTATGGTATAATAATGATATTGAAGCTATCTGGGAACAAAATGTAGCTCCATTTAATCATTGGATGCTAGGATCTAGTAGCATGTGCATTTATAATTTTATGTAATTGTGTGTGTCTTCCTGTAATGGTTTGTCTTAATATTTTTATTTGTACATGTGCATGGAAGAGTTCCTCTGAATTTGCACTGGGACTGATTTATCACAGTTATCCTTGTTTTACATCTGTGTAATTATTTTGAAATCATTGATCTTACACTGATAGAAAATTGCAGTAGTGGTGAATTGGGGTCGCACTCTTGATGGTGCTTTTTATTCCAGTTGAAATACTCTACTGATCCAGGTGAGGATGAAATGTTGTACTAAGCTGTGAGACATTTCACTGATTGGGTTCATGCTGCTTGTCTGTCAGCACTTCCCTTCCTAGGAGCTCTATTTAATGCAGTTTTTAATGTGTGCCTTGGAAATGCAAAGGAGTGGGGAGAAAAGTTAAAATCAAAAGCCCTTGGTTTTCTAGTATTTACTTGCAGGCTGAAGCTGAACAAAGTGGTCTTGAGGGTCTTGCACTGTATTTTTGGTGAAGGCATTATTCTGTCCTTCATCTTTGAAGGCATTAGCTCTAATAAAAGAAAAAAAAGAAGAGAACATTTTTAGACTCTTTTCATTTTTCCCATCTGCTTTGAAGCAATAGATTAGCGTGTTAAAAGGGAAGGATAGGCTGGTGTTACCAGGCTGGTTGTTTGTGTTATCAGGATGTGGAGGGTGCTGGTGGCATTCAGAATAAATAAAATGCATAGACAGGACACACCTGCACTTGTGTATCCATCAGCCATTCACAATCCCCGAGTTCCTCTCATCTCTGATCCAGACCTTGGAAGGGATGGAAGTAGACCAGCTGATAGTCCTCAAATAAGCCAGCCCTGTGTACCATCCTTTTGTTTCATTTTCAAAACCTTCTCTATCAGAGGGAAGCAGTCGGAGCCTGCATGCTGTCATGCAGATCTGGAGGGCGTTTTTTGATACTGGGGCCTGGTGTTGCCATGGTCTCAGCTGCCTGGCTTACTCACTCATCCCAGGACCTCTGGCTTCCATGGCTGGAAGCTGTCAGGGTGCTGCTAGCCTGACACTGGGAGTCTATGCGGCTGGAAGGATGCTGTGTCACCACCCAACGTCTTGTTTCCCCCGTCCTTTCAAGATTAGGCAAGCAGGTGTTAAGTCTCATTTTGAGAATTTATTGTTATCTGTTGCTGACGCTTTAGAGACCACTCTGCTTACCCGCCTAATAGCCAAATGCAAGCTAATAGTCTGTACAGGCCATTGAAGCCTAAAATCCTGCTAATTCCTTCCTCTAATGAATAATCCCTGATCTCTGTGTGTGCCTTGACTGTGGAAGGGCTAATTATGAAACTCATTGTAAGGAAAATTTCGGACTCATGATTTCTGTGCCTGGGATTTGTAAATAAATAATGCGCCTGCATGTATACCATGTATAAAGTATAGCTTTCATATGTAAAGTTAAATATCCCTGAAGAAATATAGTTAAAATAAATGGGATTGTAAAGCATTTCTTATGCTCAGTGGATTAATCCCTCATAGTTTAGGGAATAGGTTGCATATTCTGTATGAAAGGTTGTTCGTTTTAACCCTTAGGAGAGACATCATAGGTTGTGCTGGTGAGTAAATTTGTTAATAGCTTTGAAGAAAGAAGCTTCTTCCTGCTGCAGAGTGGGAGGTGGGATTGTGCACTGGTTCCTGGGGGCCCCTGTGCTGAGGCCTGGAGAGCCTTCTTTCCCCCGCAGGTAATTCAGAGAAAGTGTTACCTACTGTTCCTTGCCTGGAAGTGCATGGGAATGGTAAATCTGGTTCTCTGGGTTTGAAGCATGCTTGTAAGAAAAAAGTCTAGAGATCTTTTTATTTCAAATTAAAAAAAAAAAAAAAAACCAAAAAAAAAAAAACCAAAAAAAAAAAAAACCAAACACCAAAAAACAAACATCTAAGCAAACTGAAGTAGTGGGGTAGAGATGTTGCATATATTATAATGAGCACCAGAGGACACAGGATGTGTTCATTCCCAAGCTGCATGATTATTTCGTGTTGTGAAGGGTTAGCTTTTCAATTGCAAAGCTTAATCACTTTTCAAATGAATATTTCATAACAGTTATTTTTTCATCAAATATACAATGGCATGCTTATTTTGTGCCTCATGTGGTAGACATTAGTTTTCAGCAGCTTTAAATTCCTTTTATTTCCCCTCATCTCCTATTCTTGTTTTCAGCCATGGAAGGGCAAGAAAATACTTGGAAATGTTTCCTGATGAGTGGCTAATCTTGTGGCTGAGAACTAGGAAGAACCCAGAAGTTTTCTTAAAATTGGTCCTAAATTCTTAAAACATTCTAATTTATTTCGTGCTGAGTGCAGTTTTTGTGACTGATTTAAAATATTTTAAACTTAATTTAAAATGAAAACAGACTGTTCTAGACCTCTGCCACTACAAGGAAACTCAGTTTAGTGATGCAGCACAGCTGTAGTGCTCCTCTTACTACTTGTTGTTGCTGGATGATGAAAGTTATGAAAAAGCTCAAGTGGTTGATTACCCTTTAGTACAGCTTCTTTTTTGCTGGAAGAGTTGAGCAAGGGAGGGGTCTGTATAGCTACATTTGCACTTCTATAGCTACTTGTATAGGTATTTGAAAGTTGGGCAAAGATTGGAGAGCAACAAGGTGGTGCAATTGCCCTATTACATAGCTTTCAGACCTTGAGTTGGGGGAGTTTCTGCAGTGTGCTAAGTTGGCTCATGACTGCTTTCTGGATCTCTTGGAGCACTTTGGCAGATGGATGAAAATTAAACAAACTTGGAGGTTTTGAGTAATATTAACAGGCCTAACTGGCTTGAAAATACAAGATGTGCAAAGCTGACCTTAAGACACTCTCACCACTTTTTTTCTGTTCTTTTATTCAAGCATTGCATTAATACTCACCTGTCCAGTCTGCTCAAAATTATTTTTTTTCTTTGAAGTATGCAATAAAAGAAATATTTTTAAAATATCAAATTTGTTTTGACTAGACAGACTACTTATTTTACTTGTCTAGCTATTTTGTGCTCATTTACATTTACTTTACACAGAATATAGTATTTGCCTTTTTTTTCTTCAAAACAATAATCTCTAAAACTCATTTAGTCACATATATAAGACACAAAATAGTCTGGAATTGAGAGCAGTACAATGCATTTTGCCTGCACCCATATGTGTTGAACCAGTGCTTTGAATGTAAAAGCTGCATACAATTGGTGCTCCTCATAGAAGGAGTATTTTACGGGATTTTCCAGCCATATACTCCTCTGTATTGGACAGTAATGTTCAAAATTGAAGGACACTGCATCTTTCACACATAAATATGTGATAAGGGCTTAGAACTTCCTGACTCTTTCAGCACTTACTATGTGATTGGTGATCATGAGCTGCAAAGTCCATAATACACCCTTAGTGTACACTGTCTCATGGAGAATTCGGGTGTCTTAAAAATTCCATGGTTTTTAGTGCATAAAACAATCTGCAGAAATAGTTGCCTTGCTGTTTGGAATGATAAGGTGTTGGGTTGCTGCTATAGTACTCTGATGATACAAACAAAACAGAGTCGATCTATATGACCTAAGAGGGAGTGTGCCGACCTCACGGACATCAGCAAATTTCTTCTCACAACAGTCCTGGGAGGTAGGAAGTTGTATTATTACTATCCCTGCTGAGTATCTATGGCACAGAAAGATGAATTGATTTGCCCAAGGTCATGGAGGAAGTGAGAGGCAGAGGTGGAATTGTATCCAGATATTCTGCCTCCTGGTCAAATGCCTAAATCACAGGACCATAACCCCTTAATATTTGTGATTTTGTTTGCTTAACTAGGTGGTCTTCATGCTGCGTTTCAAAACCCTTATTTTGCCTTTTGTCAGTCCTCATCCATATGTTTTTTGTCCTGAATAGAAATTTAGTGAAAAGGATTTTTAGGGACTTCAGGTTTAAGTGCCATCTGTTCTTTCATATACATATATATTAATTCCAAGATTATAGATATTTGCACTTTGTTTGGTCATGTAGACCTGACTGTTGAAACTGCAACATAAGCAAAATGCATTCCGTTATTTTATTTAATTAATATAGTTTCCCTCCAATGTTTTTGTGGCAGAGAATTCATCACAATAAAGGATTAAACTGCCAAAAGAATATTAGCTGTTAGTGGTGTGATGATTCATTATATGCCTTCCTGTGTTTGGAGCCATTGTGTTCCACAGTGATCAGGAGATGGGGCTGTCCAAGGGGAGCACCGCAGTGACCATTAGCGGTTGATTAAAAGGGAAGTGTATGCAGTGCGGAACTGCTCATAAATTATGTCCTTCCAGATGGAGTTTATCTGTGTAAAAGGAGCTGCCAGCATCCTTATTTGTTCATTTGGCATCTGAAAGCACATGTGTGGTCAAAAAGCATTAGGGAGTGGTCCGTAGTAAGTGTCTGCACACGGTTGCCTTGTACATGCTATAGGTACATGGTCTACTGGTGGGGGACTTCATCTGGTGGTGAGCCCTGTGAGAGAAGAGGATGTGGAGCAGCTGCTGGGACCGGCTGGGCAGTGGACTGCCCCCGAGGTCTGACTGCTCATAGGATTGACCGTACGGGAGCTTCCCTCCTTCCTGTCCAGACAGTGAATGATTTGGCTGCGGGGAAATCTGCATTCAGTCTTTGCAGTTCATGGTCAAAGTGGGTTTTCAATCACTAGCCCGAGGCACACACTTAATATATAGAGTGCCTTGATGTGGTGCCCTGCTTTGCCACTGACACGTTTGAACCTCAAAGACATCTCCTAGCTCTATAGATGATAGAGAACAATAATGTAGAATGATTTTTTTTTCCTTCATTCAGTATTTATATTCGGTTTCTCTTTACACTAAAAAGAAAGTACTGAAAAGTTACATGAAGTGAATTCAAGTCAAAGGTGTTTAACGTATGTGAAGGAAATGAAGCTTAGATTTCAAGCAGTGATCAATGAAGTATAGTATTGTATGATCATTACCGAGCAATAAAGCAGGAAAGGAATTATCACAAGGATGTATATGCCATTCATCATACCCTTTTAATACCCCTTTTTCTTGCTTGCTTTCTTTTCATTGTCTCCTGTGTTTTATGTTCTTTGATCCTGTATATGGGAATAAAGTTCCCTCCTTCTGTCTGACATTTTCACCTACTGTTATACAATGCCAGCTTAGAAGAGTACTTCGGGGAAAGAAAGTCTATATACCCTGTATAAAACTTTGAATGGAATAAAAATACCTTATGCTTCAAGTTTTATAAATTTTGTGAGAAATCCTGCTATATTGCATCTATTCTGAGCACTGTCAGAAAGTTAGTGGCTTTGCTGAAAAACAAACATTGAAAACCGGAATAAAATGTCAGCTCTAGATTTGATGCAACTGAAAATTCTGTGATATCAAAACATAACCTGTACATTACTTGCTGCAAAGAACAGTGGTGGTGGAGGCATCGGGGTTTCTTCAACTCTCTTTTTTTTTGTGCCCTAATCAGTGACCAAGGCTGCCAAATGTTTATCCCTGTATATTATACAAAAGTAATTAATTAGCCATGAGTTGTTCTCAAGCCTAGAGAGTGTGAGATGAAAGATGCAATGCTATAAATGTCATCTCATGGCTTCTCAGGACAACCTTCCTCACGTTCTGGCACACTTTGCTCAGATCTGATGTTGGTGTTGTCCAGTGAACCTGGATGGACATCAGTCCCTGAAGTGATGCATCACAGCAGACCTTCTGCCGAGGCAGTGAGGTTACAAATAATGAATTCAGGGCTTGAAGCATAATGTTAAGCAATGCAAACTGAGATGTAAATTATTAAAGTTTTTGTTTGATGATGAGCAAGTGCACAGGCCCGTTCTCAGAAGGAAGGGTGACTCAGCTGTATCCTTGAATTGATGTATCAGGCTTCTGTGACATCCTAAGATTTGATGACAGGTCCATTAAGGAGAACAAAATAGTAATTTATAATTTCTGGAATAAATTAGCATGTACTATTATACCCTAGAAGCTTTTTCTTTGTGAGTTCATTTTTTCTTTTTTCTTTTTTCTTTTTTTTTTTTTTTTTGAGTGGTGGTGGTAAATAGCATTTAAAAGATATTTACAGCTTCATTCAAAAGAACAGAACTTTGAGGAATCTGCCTTGAAATGTTCTTAATTAAGATGCAAAGAAATTTATCTCAGTGCACTGTGTAGATATTAATCAGCGTAGGTGGAAAATGGGAACATACATGATTAGTGATAGTATTTTACCTTCAAACCTTGAAAATGGCTTAAAATGAAACAGTCTTAAATCCCTTGTCACCCCAAACAATATAACACACCATTTTGACTCTCTAATTACCAAGCTTAATTTGTTAATTTCAAAGGGGAGCACAGCAGCCTATGAAGGCTCGCAGGACTCTTTTGAAAAGAGCAATGCAGTATAATTAAAATGATCAAGTGGATCTAATTCCGGTTGGGAGGGAGATGTCTTCCCTCGTAAGGTTACTTCAAATTGAATTGGAGTTGGCATATATAGCCTGTAATGAGGTAACATCCCCAGATAAAACATCTGACTTGCTGTTTATTTTAGCCTACATTTATTTGCAGGCTTTTATAGTAAGAGAGCTCTGTCTAATGGTCCTGTGAACCTGAGTGCTGCTTCCAGCGTAGCAACTGGCCTGCTGCATGGCTGTGGGAGAGCATTATGCTCTGAATGCTGAAATTGGTTTATGTATGTTTCTGATGCATCCATCACTGTGACAATTATGCTTGAGAAAAAGCAAAATGTAGAAGTGATGCTCCTTGTATGTCTTTCCATGGGTAGTGGTGGTGAAAGCATTAAAGAGGCCATTTCCTTCCACTGTCTGCCTCCATAGGGTAGCTGTGTCACAGCCAGAGTTGAGCTTCAGCTGGCTTTTGGACAGAATTTTCCTGGTAAATACTTTCCAGCCATATTTTTCTGGGCTTATGCAGATGTGATTTCCCAGTGGATACTCATCTGCCAAAATGTTCCTGTTCATTCAAAGGCTGATAGTGTCTGTCTTGTGAGGCTGGGTTTTGGGGATGGGTTGGTTAGTTGTGGGCTGCTTGCACGGGGGCTGTTCACTGGTTTGGTTTAGTGTCCCCTCCACCCCTCACCCCAGGTAGTGAGCATCAGTGTGCATCGTACTGGGCTTTAAACTCCTGTATGAATATAGTTCTGTTAGTTCCATGTTAAAAAGAAATACCTAATCTGGATAAGTTCCTGATCAAAACACTTTAGATTGACTACAGTACGAGGTTTCTTGTTTTGTTTTGGCTCTTCTGGGTGTTTTATCTTATAATGCCCTGTAATAATAAAGCCATATGAATCCTCAGCTTATTATTCATATTCCTCTGTGTACCACAAAGGAGGAATTATGGAGCCTTGCATTTTAAAATGAAAGGTTCTGTGAAGAAGATGAAGCTTCTTTAGCAAAGCGCCTTGGTAGTGAATCCCACAGCAGGAGGATAGCAGGAGGGGAGGGAAGGAGTAGCAGCTACCCCAGAGATGAAGTTTGAGGGGTAATGCTGCTCTCCTTTTGTTTCTGGGCAGATCTTTACACTTTCACCCCCACCTATTTGTTTTGACCCGTGTATTGGTGGAGTGGGTAGGCTGCAATTAATAGATACCTGAGCTCAGAGGAGACAGAAGCCAGTGCCTGACAGATACTTCCCTGCTTAGCTCGGTGGTGGTTTTATATGGAAAGGCCATGCTAATTCTGTGACCAGTTGGTATCACCTGGGAGAGCAGAGGTTAATGTTTTAAAGGAGGAGGAAAAGCTGTTTGTATGCAAGTGACATTGAAAGGAGATATGAATATTTTAATACCCATGGTCAAGGCCAGTGGGTTGTACTACACGCACATGTTCCATTTTGGCTGGACTCCTTCTGAGCACCATTTGTCTGGACTGTGGAAATATAGCAGAGGTCTACATCAAAAAATACATTATAATCTTTCTCTCTTCCTTTTCTCATGTACATAGTAAAACTTCTATAAAAGAAGGGGGCAGAAAGAGTTGGGTAATGACACATGACTTCTTATTGTTATCGACTTAGCAAGCCAGTTTTGCCTGTGATGTGATTGTAAACTAATACTGTATTTTCTATGCAGATTGAAAAATGCACATTAGCAGAATTACCAGCATCTCTAAAGAAGTTTTTTTTCTAATATTTTTTGTTTCTGTTGATCTTGAACAGCATTAGCAGCATTTGCAACAGAAAACAAATCAAGAGTAAACATGAAAAGGAACTCTCCTGCTTATGGAGTGGGTTTTTTTTTCTTTGCTTGCTTTTATTGCATCATGCAATAAAGACAGACACAGTTAAAGAAAGACACTGTTAAAGAAAGAGTGATTCTGTCTACAGCCTTCTGAACTAATTACTTTCCCACTACTCAGAAAAAAGCTGGAATAGGTAGCTGCAAGTAAAACAAAAGTGAGTGTGTGTGTAGAATATTAGTAAACATTTCTAATATGCCAGTCCTGCATCCGCTAGCCATTTATTAGAAGCCTTTGATGTCCACTATTCTCCAAATCATTAAGTAAAATGTTTGAAAAGAAAAGAAGCACAGTAGAGCAGAGATGGAAAGTACAAATTATGAAACAAAAGTATAAAGCAGATCTGTATAATTCAGTAGATAGAATATTCAGTGGATATATAATTCGTCTGTAGATCAATAATTCAGTGCAATGTAATTATTTTGTGCATTCTGTATTTTTTAATTTTCTTGAGTGCGATTTGATGTAGGTAATAACAAGAGTAATGTTCACAACTCTGCTTCATAATGGTGTAAAGCCTGTACTTGTTGATAGGGAAAATGCCGTGTAAAACAAGTGGATTACACTAACATTTGAAATCCTTTTGTTTCTTTAACATGTCTAGCAACTACTGAGCCAAGTATGTAGAAGCCTTTACCCTCCTAGGTCAGATTCCAGCAAAGCCGTCTCGCTTTTATAGAATAATGCCATACGGCAAACTGACTCAGCTTTAAGCACCGCATATGGTCCCGAGGGGAGAAATTACCCATCCAAATGACGGGTGGATGGCAGGCAGGCAAGTTAGAATGTAGCTGCAGTGTGCTCATATTCTGTTTCACTAGGGCTGCAAACATTCAAAATAGCTGCTTGGTGTATTTGAATTTGATCCTCATAACAGTAAGGAGCATGAGGGGATTGGAAATAAAATAAGAACAATAGCTATTTCTCTTTACGCTGCTTCTGTAAAGTACTTCTGATACATTGCAGAGAATTAATGTCTTTTGGCATGGTTTATTTCATTTTCCAGAGTGGATCTGGTAAGTGAATGGGAATCAAATACAATTATAATAGGCCATTTCTCCTCCCTAAACAAAGTTTGGTATGCTCATATTAACTCATATGTCAGTAGTTGCTTAGTTCACATGAGTAAAAGTCAGTTTATAATAGCTGGGAATTTGACTAATTTTCTCATAGTGGAGCTTTTCTTGGGAACCTACAGCAGTAAAGAATCTTAGTTGTGTTTCAGTCAACATTAAATGAGTAGAATAGCAGAAAGTGAATTACACATTCTGTGCTCTGAAAGAAACAAGAAGTAAATATCAATGATGTGTTACAAAACAGAGAAAACATTTTGGGGACAAACCCAGCCATTTTGTTAATTTGACAAGTCTATAACATATACTGTAATTACCATGAAATTTGAGTAAACTCAGCCATATTGTTTGATAAATGCATCGGCTGAAGTGCATTAGTGGTAACTGTCCTGCATCCTTGCACTGCTCAAACGCTGTCACTCATCCTACCTGTTTGATTTACGGTTTTTTAAAAAATAACTTCTGCTGTGCTGTTTTACCTTCTTACTGTACAATTGTTAATTTGGGTAAGCTGGTAAGGTGATTACTGGTCATTGTCTAAAAGAAAATTATCCTTCAGTGAGTGGCAGGAATCAGATAAGTCACTGAAGGACTGTGGTTGGAGTTGGGGCTGAGTCTTGAAGTGAAGAAGGCAATGAAGTTCTTTCAGGAGGGCTGCTCAGATCTGAGAGGTTGAGGATTGCAGTATGCCCTCCTCCAGGTAATCTCAGTGGCTTTTCTACTCCTGGCTGGTTGTCTGCTGGGCACAGTGCAGGAAGCCTCCTCCTGTGGGCTGGGGTCTGAGCACTGCTGCCTCTCCAGCACCCCTGCTGAGGTGCACCTCTGCCTGATTCTGGCAGTAGTGCTTTATGAAGCTGTGAGATAGGTTGTGACATGTTTCTTCCTGTCACAAGCATGACCAGGTCTTCCAGGTGATCTTTGCTTTGAGAAGCAGTTCATTGAAGAATTGATATGCTGCTTCGTTTTGCTTGTGTACATTTTACTTTCCAGGGCATTCAGTCTTGATTTTTATAACCAGGCATACTGGCAAGTGAAACCTTTGGGTTCAGTTGCAAGTACAGCCATGTTGACTCCTCCCAAAATCTTGGAATGTATAAAAGCTGTAGAGTACACTCTGTACTCTCTTAAATTTTTCAGAATTTGTCTGGATGTGTGAGTAGTGTTGAAATGTTAAAGAATTTACATCACCTATTAAGGGGCAGAATGTAGCATGCTATTAGTATTGCCTTGGTTGTTGAACTAGAAACCATATTTTGAACTCCTTATGTGGTACTTGTCAAATCCTAGAATGAAGTGAGTTTGAAGATACTTCCATTTCTAAAGATTCATACAAAAACAAGAAATTTGTAGGTATTGTAGGGAACAACACCTGTTTCAGTGCAAGTTTGAACAACTGTCATTCTCATAGTCCTGAGTGAATAACTGTGCCATGCTGGAAACTTTGTAAAGAAATGCATCTAATTAAAAAAATATTGTGCATTTGGACCAACCTTCTTTTTCCCAAGTTTCATATGCTGTGTTTGCAAAGAAATTAGCGTATTTCTGAAACATCATTATATGCAAAATTGATTTATTTTTTAAATTAATCTATTCAGAGAAATGTTATTTATTTAATAAGCAGAATCTTGTATACACTGAAGTATCAAACCTAGGCTGCAATAATCATTCAACACCTTTTGCCATCCTCAAGTTGCACACTGTGTGATTCTTTCAAGTGTTTGTGGTAAATATTACTGTGACTGCAAAGTACGTAGGTTCTTTCCACATCTCTTGTTGCACTGAACTCCTGTATTATCTGTACCCATTCTTCTTTTGGGGGGGCTGGTGGTGGAGGAATCAGTTCTCTGATTTCAGTATAACATCACCTTGATGTTGTGTATTTTCTTCTTATTGTAGTAAAGCTAAAAGCTGATAGGAGAAGTCTTTAAAATCCTGTTTTAGACTGAGTACTAGATTATATGCTTGAAAGGAACTGAATAGGTATCTTCTACTGATGACAACCAGGACAGATGGAATTCACTTTCTAGGTTAACCTAATTTTTCAGGTTGTTTTCAAAAAAGCACTGCACTTGCAACAGTTCAAATATATTACTGACCAAATCCATGGAAAGCAAATTATTTGTAAAAAAGGCAAAACAAAAAATGACTAAAAAATGTTATTGAGGTTTTATATATTTTTCCCCTTAATTTTATTTCATTATCTGCTGAAACCTGCCTCATTGGAACTTAAGAACATCTCTAGACTGAGTGTTTTATTTTAGACAGATGGTGGAAGGAAAAGAGCAAGGTTTTCTACATGAATTGCAGAATGAGATGGAAGAATTTGTGCATTCTGATTTAATATCTGCATTGAAAACCTTTATGTTTTAATTTGCAGGCATTTGAAAGTTTCATTAGCTTACTTAATATCCAGTACTGTATTCATGGAGTACTTGATGCTTGTACGCACTGGTTATTATGAATACTTGGGTGACTCGTAACTCCTTCCTGTTTCTCACCTTGCGAGCAGGCTGGTAATTGTCAGAGCTTTTCATTTGTGTGTTCCTATTTCCAGTGAGGACACACCTAATAAAGATTTTTTGTGTATGCTTGATTTACATACTCTCACATTTCTGAATGTCTGCGTACGATTAGCATTGCACAAAACCCTTTTTTGTTTTTTTTTTTTTTTCTGAAGAGACATTGCCGCTTCTTTCTGGAAAGAGCTGGGGACTGTTTGGACTCTTGAGTTCTACTGCATGTCTTTTCACACATTCCTAGTGGGAGCTGGAAGAAAGCTATTAGTACTTCTGTACTGTAGATACTTAATCCCTTTGACATCTTAGAAGGCTGGTAACATTGTTTCAAAAATCCAGAAAAACTGTTGTTTTCCAGGAAAGCTTGTAGTTACTAAGGTCATTCCTGAAGTGTCTTGCTTAAGCAATAAAACTACACTATGGTATATTTTCAGGGAAGATCCACCCTGGAAAAAAGCATCTGATTGTCTTCTACAATCCTGCATGGTTGGTGGGTCTGCTTGATTTCTACCCTGTTCTGCTGTGTGGTCCTTACTTGCTTTGTGTTCACGCAAATGCTGGGCAGCTGTGCTGTCAGAGCCTCTTCAGATGATTCCTGGTACATGTTATCTAGAGGGTGGGATCTTGGGCAGATTGCTTTGATGGTCAAGAGAATTGGGAGCCTGACTGCCTGGGCCTGCTGGTGGATTTCACAAGGAAGTTCTCATGTGTCTGTAGAGAGCTCATTTATCATCCATCTTAGTAATTCCATTTTGGACAGGCCTTATGACTGCACTGAAACATGAGCGTGTTTTTCTGCTCTCCTCCTTGTGAGTTTTCTGAGCTGGTGGTTCCAGTGAAGGCTTGGTACCGTTGTCTCTGTATTTTCATGGAGGAAGGCAAAAGAGTGACTGATTGGCTTGACTGACTACTTTGCAATGGCCATGATACAGTTCTTGAAAGAGGAATATGCTTTTATGCAAAATGCTCTTCTTGCCATTAGACTGACAGGAATCGTGCCTTGAAAGATACATTTCTGGTGCATACAGTTTATGTTTATCTGAACACAGATTTCTGTTTGGGCAGATGAAGAGCCAATTTGAGCTGACTTGTCTTCTAAGAGGATCAGGAACCTTGATATTTGCAAGCTTGGTGCTGCTCAAAGGATCTTCCTCACCTGGAAACATGGATTGTGTGAACATCCTTTCTTGCTCAGCGGGGTAGTAGTGTGTCTATGCAACTAAACCAAGAAAGGGTCCAAGAACATCTTTCCTAAAGTGGGTTGCATCCCTGTATTGAACAAAATTGAACCTTCCCATTCCAGGAAAAGGATCAGTAACATCAAACTAGGTACTTGCCTCTTTTAAAACCTACCTGTTTAGATGATAGCATGTTTAAATGGAAAAGTGAACTCCTCCCAAAACTTCACACTCCAACGATCAACAGGAAAGGGAAAGTGGAATGCTTACACAGTTGTAAGCAAGATCTCTGTTTCCACTGGCAGTTTAAAATAATTTGGCTGTTGAACTTGTTTATGAAAATAGAAAGGTCAAAAGGCCAGGATTGCTAGTAAAGTCCTTTTCTCTCTATTGATCTCTCGAAAAAAAAGTTATAGTAGGCAGTGTTTTGTTTCAATTAGAAGGCAATCCTCTCATGCTGTGCCTTAATCCTTGTAAAGAACTATTACACAGTCCTATGTGTATGGGAGCCCATAAGGCAAACTTACCTAGGACACTGAAGTAAGAAGACAACACAAACTAAGCAAAAAAAAAAACCAAAAAAACAAAACAAAAACCCCCAAGCATCCCAAATCCTCCTTTTTCATCATCTTCTAAGGATTAGGAAAAATCAGAATTTATGTTTCTTTAAATAGATAGTTCTGTGTCAGTAGCACACAGACTGCTGGGCTTCCCCTACTATTGTCAGTATAAAATACCTATCAGTTGTATCTGCTTTATGTCCTGTAGGCTGAAAACCAGAAGGATTTGTATTAAAAATAAATAAATGATAGTATACTCTAGGAGCACTTCTAAGTGCTGACATTACCCTCTCTGAATATTTTATGTGGGTACTGTACAGTGGCCAACACTTGACTTTGCTTTCCTGTAGTGGGTACATTTTACCTGTTCTTCTCAAATTAATTTTTTCCAATATATGAGAAAGAGCTATACTGTTGATGGGTGCTCCAGCAGTTGGCTTTCCCATGAAACTGCAAAGGGTTGTAAGAGCTGAGTGTAATCCATGTAGCTGCTTTGCTTTTCTCAGCCTATGTATTTTTAGACTGTGGCTCTCTGTAAATTCCATTCAAGCAGTATTATTTGGAGGAAAAAAACCTCCTTACCAAATTCTTTTTTCCCAGACTTTCATTTCCGTCCATACAAGGACATTTTTTTATAGTCAGCAAAACACTGTGAATTTGTGCTAATGCGTGTTGTGCCTTCTGTGTTTCAGCATTTTAAGCTGTGGGGGATTTTTTGAGTGAAGACATGGACAAGAGCTTTGTCTCCTGTTCATATAAAAAAGTTTAGCATATGGTTTCACTAGTTACACATTTACCATTGGAAGAGGTAGGTAGGACTTAGCAGATCAAGACTATAATTCTCCAAAATATTTAGAAAAATGGTAAAAAGGAGGAAATCTGAAATTTCTGAATAGTTGTGACAATTTAGATAAGGGAATTTAAACTTTAGAAATGTAAAGGAAAGTGCCTGTTCACTAGAGACAATATATACCCTAGAAGAAGCAGAAGAAAATCTGTGAAGTGCAATTGCAAGGCAGTCTTTTTTCGTTTAATTGATATTTGAACATTGGCTAACATGGATCTTTGCCATTGAACTGACGTTAACGACCTCGGTTAACTTGGTTTTGAGCTTTTTATTTTATTACACTGGTTTGTTTGTTTTATGTTAATTTCACTTTAGTGCTTGTGTCCTTGTAAAATAGATTTTTTCTTTTTAAAAACAAACATCAAACATCCAGAATATCTGTTTTGTTTTAATATTTAAACATTTACACACATCTTGGGCATAATTATATATGCATTTTATAGCATGAAAAAGCAAACCATATTGATTGTAAATCCTAAACATCTGTACTGCAAACCAAAACCATACATTTTCTGTGCACCTTGCTTTTTTCTAAGTTTTTCTTCTCATCGTACTTCGAATATTTCATTTTTATTAAGTAATTGCTTGCATTGCTTTTGGCTTAACCCACACCTTCTTTTTAATTTTTATTTTGGTCCTTTAAACTGTTTCTCTTTTCTCCCCATCTGTTCTCTGCATCGGTAACTTGTTCGGAATAAACAAACCTTAAGACAGGCTTTTTGGACCACAAATCCATTGCTTCTAGTCAGGTAGGAGGCAGCGAGCAGCGAGCGGCACCTGAGGGGTTCTGCTGGAGCAGTGGCCTCTGCAGCATCCCTGTCCTCCCTGCTCCTGCCTGCAGGCACGTGCCCTGCTGTCCCCGAAGGGATGAGCTTGTGCTGGGTTTCCAAATGTGTCCTTACTGCCCATTGACAAACACTGCCATTAGTACGCTGCACTGTTGCTGTAGCCCTCAGCAGAGGAGGGTAAATGACTCGTGGTGCACAGCAACTTGCTTTGCTTTCCAGGGCTGGACACCTGAATTGAGTTAGGTGGCTTCTCATTGTCTTTGGAACAGGCAGAGGGACGTGCTTTCTGCCCTAAATGCCATGCACCACCTGGATTACATTAATGCCCATCAGCTGTTAATGATAGTGGCAGCTGTAGTTCAGATGCATTAAAATACTGTTGACAAAAGGAGCGTGTCCCCCCCCAGTCAGTATTCTACTTTTTCAGTAAAGCAATCCATATGTTTTCTTTTCCTGGTTTTAGCAAGCTTTGAGATTGTCACAGTATTTTAATCAGCTGGGAAATTGTTCACTGCAAGGGAAATGTCTGCATCTAAAGCTTCTTCACATCAGCAGCAACATTCTGCTGCCTCAGGACGCGTGGATATGGTGCTGATGGGAAGAAATATTCCAAAATTTGCCAAGCAGAACAACTAGACAGCATCTCATTTCTTTTCTCTCTGTCCATTCATTGTCTTTTACCCATCAGTAATTTCAACCCTTGCTGAATTTCTGCTTATATATTTGCATTTTCATTCAGTCTTTTACTAACTCCTCTTAACCTAAGGTCTTAAGGCGGTTAGGGTTGAGGGATTTTTTTGTGATCCTACGTATGGATTCATGTATACATCTGTGGTTACAAGGCACAGTGAACTTACAGTGAGAGAGAGAACATGTGTGCTGCCACTGCTCATTTGCTGTACAGTCTTGGTTGTGATGGAACATCTGATGAAGTTGCCACACAAGAGAGCAGCTTTAGAGCTGCCTGAAGAAATTTTATTCTCTGTCATCTCTCTTCCATTCCTCCTTGTGATCTTCCACAAGCTTTGTCTATTAAAATGACACAAAAAGCCTGTTTTGATCCATTTAGACACTCAAGCACGAGGATGTCATGTTTGGACATGTTGAAGTAGCTGCTGTAGCAGAAGAGTGATGGAAACCAAGGACCACTGTAGGCAGCTAGATCTTAGAGGTCTTTTCATGGATTGATTGAGCGTGGTCTTTAAACTGGTTGCCTTACCTGCACCTGCCCTGCTCTGTTTGGATAGCTGCTCCAGTATTTGCCCAAACTCATCTCTCCTGTGTTTTTGTTTTTATTTCTATACATTTGTCTTTGAAGTAGATTATCTGCAGCCTTCACAGTGAAGTGTTGTCTGTCAACACTAATTAGGCTTCTGCAACAAGTGGGAATTAGAGTGCATCTGGACTTTGAGCATTTCAGGTGGTGCAACTGTGTTGGTCAACCCTAGATGTTTGATGTTTCAGTGGGTGAGAGCTACTGGATTTTTTTGTTGTTCCTCTGTTTTTGTTTCCTCATTGAAGATGTGTGCTCCTCTGTTGAATTTGTTGGCCATATTTGTTAGTGCTGCCATCAGACTTAAATGGGTCAGCGTACTACAAACAAACATTACATACCATGAAATGTGGAGGTACAGATGCATTTAATACCCCCTTATCCCCTCCCATATTATTACAGAAACCCACCAACCCTACCCTTCCATTTTAAGTTACTTCCTTGGCAGTATTCATAAGTTCCTTCAATATTCTTTTTTGCTGTAGAATTTAAAAAGCGAATGACTGAAATCTACAGATGACACATTTCTTCAGAAATCACTTAGTCATGGGTCTTCAGCTGCATACCAGAAAGTACATTTGTAAATGACATACAGAATTTCTAAATATGTTTATAAAACATGGGGTTAGGGCTTAACTAATGAAGTCCGACAAGTGTGGGACTTTCTAATCACTGTTTACCTTCTGTAACGGATCTTTATCAGTTTAGGGAGGGGGGGGATTAAGTAATTAAGTTTTTTAAACAAATTCCCTTACTGATAACAAAGAACAAGAGTATCTTGACAGCACCTGTATCTGTGTTGCCTGATACAGAAGTGACCATGATGCAGCAATAAAACAATACAAAGTTGAGGGAGAATTCTGTCATTCATCTTTTGTTGCTCTCTTGCTTGTTTTTGTGATTAACACTTTTTTTGTTCAAAACAGTTTTTGAAAAACCGTTTATTCTTATAAGTACGCTATTTTCAAATACTGTTTACTTATGCTCAAATGCCTGTGGTTTTTATTTGTTTAAGTGATGCTTTTAATTTTGAGCATACTACAAAAAACTTTGTTGTTTCTGGTCTAAGACTTGGAGACAGTCAGCTCCTTACTTCTTTATCTTGACTTTATGCCTACTGGAAGTCATTAATGACAAATAGGTTTTATTTTTCAGGTCATACTTGGCAAGTTTTTTGTATACATTTTGATGTAATTTGCTGAAGCAATGTCAATTTGTCTTTAGAAGTAGGTACTGGCAACTTTTGCTTATGGTATTGGACACTGCCTAAATAGATTTGTAGTCTTGTTTTTCATATATTGAATACAGTTATTTAATTTAATTTTTGGAAAACGCATCATAAAAAAACTTGTCCTCAACATGTGCTTATATTAGACTACCAAAATCACTGTGTTTAAATGTAAATAAAATAGCCAGTTTTGACCTGGATGTTTGATTTATAAATTTTTGTGGACATACTGACTCAAAGTTCTAACAACTTCCACTGCAGTACTTGTTACTAGCTTTCTTTTTTCTTCATGTTATATTTTCACTTTTGTGCACTAAATATGTTTTCAAATTAAGGAAGTTGTGAAATTAGTTTGAAGCTGCATTAACTGGTTTGGGCCTATATTTTTGAGATTACTAGCATAAATCAGGAATGCTGATATAAATGTTTCTTGGTTGTTACAAAGTTGATTTTGAGTCTAATAGGAAATTACCTGAAAGAACATAAATTAAGGTTTATACTCTCCACAGCGCACAAGTATAACTTGTGCAAATAAAATTCTAGATACTTTGTTTGTTCAGAGGTAGACAGCTTTTTTGAGTTGCAAAATTTTCTCTTACAGGAAGACAGCCTCAGACTTAGAGGTTTATGTGACAACCCTTTCAAGAAGCAAGACATAGGGAAAATTGAGATTTTTCCACATAAGGCTGGCAAACTGTAGCATTACTTTCTGAATATTGTTCACATTTATGCTCACAGAAAATTAAGTGAACTGTCTAGGACCCAAGAATTCACTCCTAGAACCCTAGTCCCTAGACTTGTGCGATGTAATATGACAGAGACTATGTGTATTGATATGTAATGTCTGGTACAAAGTCCCTTGCAATGAAAGCAAAGGCTGCCATCGACTCAACTGAGCTTTTATCTGGCTGTGTAACGATTGTTAAGAGAGGTTCTTTCTTGAATAGAAGCAATAGGGGTTCCTTTTTTTTTTTTTTTTTTTTTTTTTTAATACTGCTGTTCATAAGTGTAGCACTTCATACTTCAGTATGACATGGTCAATGGTAAAGTCTTTTTTCTGGCAATAATTAGGTAGGTGTTTTCCCTTTTTCAACAATTTTCTGGTTTTGTGATTTTAAAAGATTTTTGATTGCTACAATAAAAACTGTCAATATTTTTGATCTTGTTGCAACCCTTTGCTTCAGATAATGTATCAGATATTTCTGGAGCAGGCGCAAGGTTCATGACTTAAAAGTCAAATGGACATTACCTGCCTTGTCTGAAACATGGAAGTGCCAGTTTCCACTGTATTGAGTTGGGGTATGCCTTTTTCCTGATATCTCTTGACTTCTATGTGGATAGATAGCCCAGGAGAAAGTCAATTAGTTAGAATTCATCTCTGCAGTTACAGTCTCTTCTGTCTTTCGTGTGTATCTCTTACTGTAGTCCTGATGCACGCAGTTTTAATGTCAGCAGGTAATTCAGTTCTGGTGGAAAAAAACCATCATCTGTCAGAAATCCTACCAACTGCAACTCCAATCCAAAATGAAGCATTTTACCACAAGCAGCTTCACTGCAGTGAACCAGCTCGTGCTCCCAGAGCAGCTCGCGTGCTGCTGCTTTACCTGAGCGGTGTCCCAAATGGGGCGTGTGTATTTTGAAATGTGATTTTGGGCTTTGTGGTGTTCTGTGTCCGCTTTGGTGTCAGTGAGCGCGGGGTGAGCAGAAGGCCGGCGCGAGGGCCGCGCGGGCTGCAGCAGGAGGCTTCTCCAGTGGGCTCCCATCTGTCGGGGCTGCGTGCTGATAAAGCTTGTGGCAGCTGGCTCGGCTCGCCGCTAATCCATTCATCCCGGCTGCGGATCAGAAGGTGGCCTGTCCCCTCCCGGAGGCCTGTGGACCCCGGAGAGTTGCCGTAGCCTCTGAGCAGTCCCACTGGAGCTGGCAGCAAGTATAATGACAGAGCGCACGCAACTTGAGCGAGGGGCATGTGTGGCGGCTGTAGGGCATTGTGCTGGGGACAAAGCCGCTCGCTCTCCTCCCAACTGACCTGTTGTGCCTTCGTCAACAGCAGTGTGTTCGCAGTTCAAGTGCTAGCTATGGGTGGAAGATCATTATTAATGTGTTACTTGGGGAGGAACTGTGAAGTCCTGGAATATTTTTCTGCATGTCGTGCAACTCGTTGCGCACAGACTGCCGAGCAGAGTTAGCCGCTTGGAGCTCCAGATGGCACCGACAACTGTGAGAGACCACGACTGTATGTGATCTTTCCTACTGCTTTTTGGTGTAGGCGTATTATTGCTGTTACAAATAATTTATGAGTATAGTGGTTATTTAAAACCATGTAGTAGGTTGCACTTTCCTCCCCTATCAAGGGTACATAGCTTGTTAACGCACAAAAGTAGTGAGATAATTCCTGCCCTAAAAATTTACAGCCTTTTGTGCACAAAATCTGTCGTTGAGCCTGGAAGGTCTGAGAGGAGGATTGCTGAGAACAGGAGACGGAGCAGAAGGTAAAAGAGAAAGCAGGAATAGAAAGATGACGGGTAAGTGTACGCCAGGCAGAGCAGTGTAGAAGCTGACATGCTGTAAAATTGTCCAGCAAGTAAGGCCTTGTAGGGGAGGGATGGTCATCTCTTAGGAATGGCAACTCTTTCTTATATTAAAGAGGACCTGAATATTTTGTGAAATAAAGGATGGCCACGCATCTGGATGACAAAATGGAAAGATGATTAAGTGGCTTGTCCCTGGTCATGGTTCCCCAGTGGAACCAGCACATCCTCAGCTACCACATCTCTTGCAACAGCATCAGTAGTTGTGTAGCGTTTCTGTTTATTTGGCAGCTTCCTTAAAAAAGAAGAAAAAGGCTAAATCTCAGAAGTCACAAAGTAATTAAACAGCTCAAAAGAAATTGGTTCTAGCCCACATAAGAGGTGCCTGAGAATTTAACTGAATCCTGGTCTAATGATTGGCATCAGTTGCAACAAATGCCTCTGAGGCAGTCCAGAAGCAATATGGACACATGCTTGATTTGATTCCCCAGTCAGTGGCTGACATGGCCTTCCTTCCATGCATATGACGTACTAGAAGATGCAGTACACAGCAAGTTGATGTGGAGGATGCAGCATAAAGAGAAAGAAACAAAAACTGCTCAGAGCTCTGTGACAAGCTTTTTACAAAACCTGAGGTTTTTTACAACCAAAGTTGCAGAGGCTACCAAAAAACCAATATGGTATTCACAAATCTCTTTATTTGATCTAAGGGGTGGCTCATCTTCACAGATGAATTGCTTTAAAAGGATATTTAAATTAATATGTATACAATAACAGAAAATGAATGGATTTTGCTCTCCTTTTTTATGACAAGACCCCTCTTCAGAGGTGTACTTTAGATGAATCGTGTTGAAGCCCTCAGAAAGAAAGACTCAGTTGTAGAGGAAGCATAAATAGAGCACACAGTGCAAAATATGGGGAGCAGAAGCTTGGATAGGAAATCATATTCACAACTTGGTGGATTGGGCTCCATGGTTTTGTAGCTCTGCAGGGAGCCCAGCTCTGGTTTGCTTCAAACATGAAAATCTATCTCAAGTAGCTAAACTGCAGTCCAGACTTACATGAACAGTTAAGCTCTCAATACCTTAAATACACTGTGGAAACATGGATAGATGAAACGGAACGTCGGATAAAATTGGATTTGGCATAGTAAATTTATATAGACTTTTTAGGCTTGTGCTATTTCTGTGGGACACTGTTCTGTTTTGACTCTAATTTTAGTTCAGAGAACTTGTTTGATTTCCTTTTTCACATCCATATGTGCTCATATGGTGAATTTATAGTCTTTTTACTAGGTTTTCATTATGTTAACTCTAATTATTATAGCACTGTGGAAGCAGTGCCATAGTTCATACTGAGATATAAGTTCTTATGTTTATTCAGTAGAAGTGGGGGTTTTTGTTAAACATTTCAATATCAGGACTTAGGAGTTTGAAACAGTAACATTTTAGAGGTATGCAAACTGATGCAGGAGGAAGGCATGGTGAAATCTGTTGATATGAGAATTTTTTTTCTGGATTAATCAAATAATTTTGAATGTCCTGAAATTTCCTACCATTGAAATAGAATTTATATTAATATACACTGCAGATGTTTAAATACTCTATTTCTAATAAAGAAGTTTAAAAAACACTGAAAATAGCTTCCTAAAAGAATGCATTATTTTGTTCCCTTTTAGTGACTTGATGGCTCCCAGTACCTCTTTTCATATGTGTGCAAGAGGTTTTTCCTGTTGAGGGCTTGTCCATGTGCCTTGTCATTATCTTCTGTCCTTATGTTGAGACTGGAATAGGAGCAGCAGCTCTGACAGTGGTTTTTACTTGGCTATCAAAGCCAAGGATTAAATTTCAAGTGCCCTGTGAAATGCCGTGTTCTGAGGAGAGTCTGTTATGAAAAGTGGAGGATTTATACAAATATAGTTTGACAGTGACATGTTTCTCTAAAAATACTGGCTGCCTTCTCCTTACCTCAGTTGTCTTTCTGGCTTAGTGGTATTCCTTTCCCCAAGGAATCAGTCTTGGGTGTGAAACACTGTGTCCAAGATTCACAGATCTCTCTTGGAGAGGTGACAAGATGAGAAGAAGCTCTCCCAGGAGCACACAGAAGAAGTTACTGGAGGTGGGCTTATCACCAGGAGGGGATGGACCATGGGAAATCACAGGAGGAGAAGGGTTGAGGAAGAAGCCTGATGGGGTAGATGGGGGAGAATGGGAATAGTTTGAGCTCCAATGAAGCCCAAAGGGCTTTCTGGGGAGAAGAGATGAGTTGCGATCTAGCAGCAGAAGTTTGTTTGGAAAAAATGGAGAGTGAAAATGAAAATGTGAACATGATCTTGCTGTGAAGGAGAGAAAAAAGATGAGGCATTAGTTGAAGTTGCCAGGGAATTTTGTTTCCCAAGTGGTGGAGGAATAAACTGTTGTTGAGGACCTAGGTACAATAGCTTTTTAATATTGGATAATTCTTCGTCACCATCCCTGGCCTTGCAGATGTTTCTGTGAAACCTCTCCATATTGTGCTAATACCAGCACATGCATCCCAGAGCTTTTATGGAATTTTCTGTGACCTGCCATACTTAAGCTGGCCATGTGGTCTGGCAGTGGTCACATCTGAGCACTGCCTGCCCCAGGTTTCTCAACAAATACAGCAGGATGAAAACTGATTTCAGTAAGAAAATTACCACCTGTCTGCAGTTTGTATCAAGGCAGAAGGTAGTGTTTGCCACATATTTTATAGTGGCATTTTGATGTTCCCGTGTTTGTATGGGTCATTCTTATGGTTAAATCCTGGGATGTGCTGCAGATGAGCATCCATGTTTAGTGCCCTCCTGAGACACAACAGCACTCTTTTTTGTGGCCTTACAGTTGCTCCTTCCTCAGCAATGTATGAAAAAAAATCTCTCTCATCAGCTTTCTTTTGCAATGAAGAAGTAGGTGCAAGGAAATAAAACATAATTGCATCATTTGGTGGGCAGGCCTTGACCGAGCTTAAAGGCTTAAATGACTAGAAAAACCTACCTATTGCTATGTTTGTTTTTTAATTAAAAGCTTGTGAATGGAAGACATATCCTATCGTGCTGCATAATTAACAAAATGTGTTTAGCCTGAAATATAGTAGCGTAAATGGATGAACAGAAGCAGAAACATCAAATCTTGCAAGAAAGTCACCCAGGAGTCGTGGTGTTTATTGATATTTAAAAGGAAACCAATACAGTAGAAATAGATTCAGTTTTTAGCCTAAGGCTGAAACACAGATCTTTTCACCATTCACAACTTTTTAAGAAGATCCATTTGTGACTGCAGCATGCCTTTGAGGAAGGACAGACAGTTGTATGTATCACTTCAATATTCCTTGAAATAAAAAAAAAAAAAATTAGACATATAGGGAACCATATTATATACTTGAACTAATACTTGTAATTCAGGGTTTATGTTTCTGCATTTGCCTAAAATGTCTAAGGGAAAAATAAAAAATGAGAGAAAGAAACTAAGGAAACACAGTTAATTTGCTATTGCTTGTATATGCGCTCTGAAATAAACATGACAAGGTCAGCAACACACCTAGGCACACTTCTTGGTGATCCAATAGCTCTGCAGCTGAGACCGATGAGGAGCCTTTGTGCTGTAATCACAGATCACCACAAGATCTGTTACTTGGTTCTGTGCACGGCACACTGAGTGCTCTTTTCTAAACAGGACCTGTCTTGCATTCAGTTCCCTGACTGGAAGGTCATACCATTACTTAAAAACTTCTTCTCACTTCCATCTTAAGCACAAGTTTTTACCCATTTCTGCTTTTGCCAGATTGACCTTTCTCTTATTTAGCTGTCTTTCCCATCATCTTTATCTTCTGATCATTTTAATTTACACAGTTTACTGACATTTCTTTCATAGGTATTCTTCATCTGTAGTAATGTACATAAAATATAGCAGTCCTAATTTTCTGCAGATTAGGTGTAGCCATCTGTACAGAAATAGTTTTGGAAACTATTTAGAATAGCATGTTCAGTATTTCAGAACTGGTCAACTTCTGACATCCATTCTGCTGTCCTTGATTATTATGTTATCTATAGCATCTGATTCCCAAACTGTTTAAATTCATTGTACCTTGGGAAGTGATGCAGATTAAATATAAATACGTATTTATATATTATCTTCTCTCTTCCCCTGCAGTGATTCTGTAGAGTAAGTGCACACTGATTTTATCACTAGAGACCAGGTTTTTCAAGGAGCACATGCAATGTCAGGCTCAGAGTCCAACACACTGTTATCAGAAGTCTTCCTCTACGTGTTGTCTCCCCAAAACTTTATTTTACCCCAGTTTGAGAATTTCATTGGAGTTATTTCACATAAGTAAAAAAAAACCTTGCTAGGTTGCCCCACAGATAATTTTCATACACTACAAAGTGTGAGATACCTAAACCAGGTATTTCATGAAGAGAAGTAGCAGATTTAAATGTGTTCTGCATTTAGAAAAACTTAAGTGTCAAAATTCTCAAGTTCAAGTCCAGGATGGTGAGTGACCCTAGCTTGTCTGATTCTTGGTTTTTAAGGTAAAAGACTGGTGATACCTTTTGATCTCGAGATTTCTGGTTTCATACCACTGTGAGAACATCCCGCATATGCTTCATTTGTCTTGGGAATGGTAAAATAGTTTCTAATTCCAAATTGTCTCCTTTTCTACTACAAGTAAGCACCTTAACAAAGCTGTTCCCACCTCAGGGGAATTCACTATCTTCTTCACTTAGTCGAATAGCTGTTCAATCAAAGAATCTTTGAGATTTTCTGTAGGAGCATGTTATGCCTTTGGAGCTGGAGGTGCAACAATAAATGCCAAAAAGCAACAGGTTAGCTCCATTCAGGCTTTAAAGATCATTGTAGAGAACATGGATTCAGTAGACCAAAGGTTGTACAGCAGCGTAGATTTTAGACCATGTGTTGTTTGTCTTGTCCTGATTTAATTTCCAATCAATAGAGTTCTGTGCAACCCTTCTTAACCATGCAGCTTCATAAACAGGCTTGACACCTAAAATCCTGCATTTAGACTATTCCCTGATTTGTGAGGAGGGTTGATTCTTTTAATATGCAGCAATATCTCAGTTTATGGACACATCCCAACAAGGAAATCTGTTCTTCAGGGCTGGACAGCCCCAACATGGGAAACCCTTCCTCTGTTTTTTGTGACAGATACTTGATTTTGAACAAGGTATCACATTTAGGCTGTGAGCACACAGGAGTGAGGGAGCAGATGACAAGATGATGTGCAAGAGACAGGCATTTCTAGCTTATTTTAAAAGTTATATTGTTATATCATGTGCTGATGGATAAACTCACCTCTATGCTCTTTGGCCTGACCTTCAATCCACAAGATTTTTTTCTGATATCATCTTACTGTGAAGGTGATGTTCCTTTTGCAATCACCTTTTCTGGAAGTTGAAAGAAATCCAGGCCCTTATTGCTGATGTTTCCCAGGCAGGCTGGACAGGATGCTCCTGTAGCACATTCAGAGTTTCTCTGCGAAGTGGCTTTTTAATTCCTCTTAATCTCAGAGGTCAGCAAGTATGGTTTTAACCTGTTTCCGTGCCAGAGCCCCTCTTTACATCTTTAATGTCAACATGTTTGTTCCTGGACCCCTACCAGGTTTGTGAGTGTGAATGGGGCTTGTTTCTGGACCTCTCTGCACTTGCCCTTCATAAATATAACCATAGGGTTTGAAAACAGACGTTACTTACTGCTAACTGACGTTCTTTACAACAGCAGCATACGTGAACATTCACAGTGGGCATTCCTCTTCCCCTCACCACACTCTCTCCCCTGAAAGTCCTTTTGGAACTCCTGTCTTTGGGATATTGCAGTGGGATTAAAAGCTGGCAGGATACGGACGTGCTCTGGCTTACGCCCCCAGGGAGAAAGCATGTGAGAGGCCCACAGCTGTGTGCCAGGCAGGTGCTGGTACAGGGCATCTGCTCCCGAGTGCCAGGTGTATCCGTACCTGCCGTGGGAGTGTACCTGGCTATCAGTGAAATGGAGCAGCAAATACAGCTCTTCTTTTCCTCCTGAAATCTCTTTCTTCTTTGTCTCTCACTATCTTAAGTGAAGTTTCTCTGCATTCAGATTTTAAATTCAGGCAAATCCATCATTGGTTGTTAAACATTCAGTTCATTGTAAAACAAGGTTCTCCTGCTCAGACACACCGTCCCATTTACTCCAACATGCCCAGCCATGTTTTTAAGCTTCGCTCATGTTCTTCTAAATGAAAATGTCACACTTCCTTTTCTAGCGAACTTGTGAAACTGGTCAAACTAGACTGACACAGCAGCATAATCTTACACTCGCTACTTCTTTAGCTTTGTAGACAAAATGCAACCCTCACAATGCCTGTGTATAGCTCAGGGTAGATTAAAGCATGTGCTTTCTTGTAGAATAAATGATGTGGAAATGTAACTCACCTTGATGTGTCCTCTCTGTCTCTTTCTTTCTCTCTTTTCTTCCCTCTCCCTCTTCTTTCTTCTGCTGCCCCTCATCTCTTTCAAAAATAGTGGAGACAAGTTCAAAGAGATTGAGACTGTCTTCCACCATGGGGAGGGAATAAGAAGCGATAGCTGGGGGAATGAAGAGAGAAAAACACAGCTCAAGTAGTGATGTTGGAATGGCAGCTTTCTCTTCTTTACTCTTCCCTGGGTTTTGGAGCCTGTGCAAGATGGCTGGAGATAGCCCATTTCAGGAATAAACAAATTCCAGTATGGATCACTGGAAGCCCAGCCACTCTGGAGTAGTTTGGCATCTTCTTTGGGATTTGTTGCACTCTTACTAATGGTATTTATAATTGCACAGTTTCTGACTGTTCAACCCAGGAAGGTGAAGGTCAGAGGAGCGATTGTAATCTGCAGCCCCCCTCATTTCCCATATATATGATAGAGCTGAGCAATTCCTAGATTTCAGAAACTGATACAAGTCCATTCTCAACAGTACATACTTCATTTTTTTATCTATTGTCTTTTACTCTCTCCAAGATATTTATTTGAGGTACCCCTATGTTCCCCTTTGTCCTCTCTCACCCAGCAATACATACATTACATACACATTTGTGTAACACAATACATTAGAAATAAGTATTAGTAATACAATGATAAAATTAGCTAAAATGGCCCTTTTAATTACATATGTCCTTTGTCAACTTAAGTATTTGGGAATGTAAAAAAATGCTTACTTAGCTGACCTGTAGTATAGAGATTAAGTTTTGTAATATTTTTTAAAATGGTAGAAAGGAAGTAATAAAAAGCAATGTGCAGTGCTGAGGGCAGATTCCAGAACAAGTTTTAAAGTAAAACAATTACTTCTCACATGTGGTGATCAAAATGGTGATGGCAGTGACACAACCAACTTCTAATTGCCTGATTCAAAGACCAAAGAATGACCGTGAAAAATATCTGCTAGGATTGTGAAGCCTACTGTGGATATATTCCTCTGGTAGATTTAAAAAAGAGTGAAAAATAGGTTTTTTTCCTAATGTCAAATTGTTTTAAAAACAAAGCAAGTGAAAAAGGGTAGGTAGATAGGGTATTGAATGACAAAAATGGTACATTTATATATTTAAAGTATATGCAAAAAATACACCCCTCCTCTCCCCCTATTTTCACTGCAGGGTAATAGTAAATAAAAAAGATCTCAAGCTTTCAATCCTGTGTTTTAGTTTATTAAAATTTATAAAAGTCAAATAGTGTTTCTTGCTGTTTGTTTCATGTTCCCAGGGCTGGCTTGTTTATCCCCAGGAAGAGGTGGGAGTGTCTCTTGGGATGCTAGCCTCATAGTCTGAGTCTGGGAACAAATTCATCTAACACAGCACTCCTAAATTAAAAGAAGAGTTACTGGTTGGTGGTTATGGAAATCTGTTTAGGTAAAGATATACAACAGAATCTAAATTTGATTTGGAAATTATTATGGGCAGGCGTGATAACACTAATATTCAGGGTGTCTGACATTTCCTACTGTAAAAGCCTGCTTTAAGTATTGCTTACAGATAGTTTTTTAAAATGTTGAAAATATCACAAAATTAGCTCTTTTTTTTTTTAATGGGTTTAAAGATTATTTTTAGACTGCCAAAAAAACCCCCACCATAGCACAACCTCTTCTATTCAAACAGGCCTTGCAGTCCCATTATTTTTAGCAGAAAGTTAAAAACGAGCTGACTGCTGCCACATTTGGCGTTCAGGGTGGGTCACTTGCCATTGCCAGAAATGTGCCCATTACCACACGTGGCAGATGAGGGTTGGTAACACCGCCTGCTCCATCCTGGAGTGCAGCTAAAGAGGCTCAAAGAGCCTTTCACCAGCCTCTCACCTTGCCCAGGCTGTGCCTGGCCAGGCAGACAGCAGGCAGCTCTGAAAGCAGAGGTGAGGCAAAGACTGAGCTGGGGATGTGGTACAGAAGGGCCCTTAGCAACAGCAGGAAGGGAGCAAAACCCATACTTGGAGGTGAGAAGAGAGGATGACTGGCTGAAGGAAAGGACAGAAGTAGGAGGGAGAACTAGGGGTCTGTTGAGGAGCCATGGGGAGGCTGGAGCTGCATTGTGGTAGGGCAGGAGTGAGCAGGACACCAGCACTGGAGGTGATGCTGGCTTTAGGGGAGGGCAGCAAAGACTGGACAGGGCATGGGTCCCCAGGGATGGATGGGCAGGGAAAGCAGAGGCTGGGAGCTGTAGAAATAGAAATCGTCCTGAAGAGAGGAGAGTGAAGCCTCTTGATCTGCCTTGAGATTAAGGCCAAGAGATTCACATGGGAAAGGTAGCAGGACTAGGTAGGACATGAACAAATGGGAGGCGACAGGGAAAGAAGACCACATCTGAGTTGACATCAACAACCTCAATATTCACATCTTAACTTTTGATCCTATTTTCGTGACCTAGTATAATGTTTTAACAGACAGGTCTCTGTGCGTAGGGGGTGTTAAAAATATCTGACCTTGGAAGAACATAGAATATCCTTACTGTATGAGCATTTGCAAAAACAGCCTGCATTTCACACGTACATACTACAACATCCATGACTTCCAGTGCTCATATTCTGAAAATCATGACACATCTTGAGGTTTGTGTATGTTTTCTTTTGAGAGGGAAAGCTTCATTAAAATAAGCTGACTGCAGTCTGAAACACATACACATGAAATTCTCCCTCATGAGAACAGCGCATCATTTTTATATTGCAAAACTTCAGTTTTGGTTGGCTGTTTCTATGAAGGTGCTTATAAACTGACATAGAGGCTTAAGTTACAACAAACGAGGTTACCAAAAGACTTTCTGAAGGAGGCAAAGTTGGGTGTTCAGCATGATTATTAGACTTACTGGTACTGTTTTCAAACCTAACTATGAGTCTCACTTGATACCAGCTTTCAGTATGACTTTGGCACATAAAGAAATCTTTTGTAAAAGAGGTAGAATTTAATGCAAGCTTTTTTCCTTTCCTTCCAAATGTTAATATAGCTCCCTTCAATTCTTAATAAAAATTTAAAATATCTTAAATATTCCACTGATAGGCTATTATTCACAGCGAGAGCTGAATTAATCTGTGCTCCAGAAAATCCACTGGAGTAAAAAAGTCACTCAGTAAATACTTCTGTTAGGAATGAATGTGGGCTTAAGGGTTAATGCTGTCTCTGTTAACACTTGTTATATAGAGCAAAGGCAGAAAACTTCATCAGTTTTGACTACAGCCTTTTATACAGGAAGAAAGTCTTTGCCTTTTTACAGATTTTTCAAAATTATTATTTTAACCTTTAGAGTACCTGACTTTACAGGGGATATCCAAATGTCTCTCTGTGGAGACTTAAACAGCCTTTGTGAATCTATTTTCAGCAGTGCTAATAACAATGGTTTCTGGCAGTTGCAAAATGAGATCTGACCAATTTCAGTAAAACACCAGCACTAAACCCACCGAGCTTGTGTTTGAAATGCTGTTTCAGTTTGAACTGAGTTAAAGTGATGTTTTCAGAAAAAGTTTTGCACCTCGCTAGAAATGACAGACAGCTGCTAGACGAGGTAATGATCTGTCTTCATGTTTGATGCCTTCTTTTATCAGTCTGAGGCTTTTCACTGAGTCAGATCTATTGATTAGCATTAGTTTACTTCTCAGGAAGCCTGCTTTGCAGGGAAATGTCATGGGCTGGGGATGCTAACTGCATATCAAGCAAGAGCTTGAACTCTGTCTAATGCTGCCAAGTAAATTACATGTTTGCTGAACGTTTACCAAGGGTAATAGCTTTGCAGCCCCCCAAAACATTACATGGGGTCAGTTTTGTCTCCTGTGAGCAAATGCTGGGAGAGAAAATAATGGGATCATAATGGAAGATACCCTGCGCTTTGCTTTGCTTTATGGGGTATAAGTTTATGCTGTTACAGTTGAGTGAAACTCCAGAAAGTTTGGGGGAAAACTGCTGCTTCACACTAGCTGATGCATCTGTATACAAAAGAATGATAATGGAAGAGTGGAAGGAGAAATAAGATCTATGTCATTACTATTAATGAAATTACCTTACCTCTTAAAAAAAAAATAAAAAAGAACACACAGAAGCAACTTGAGGAGACTTGATTGAATGCAATGTTTTAATCTAAAATACTGTAGGCTTGTTTTGTTTTTCCTATTTTACTCACAGGGTTCCAGGTGCAACATTCTACATATATATGGTCACTTTGAAAGCAGCAGCTTAAAAATAACACTGCTCAGTAATTATGCTGACTGCATTGGTGGAGGTTTGCAGCAAGCTAATAACCTTGCAGAGGAAGAAGAGAGTCTAGATATAATGAACAGGATTTTTAACAGCCCATTACTTGAGAGTAATTTAAACTTTTTTCAATGTAGTGAAAATCTACAATTTTTCTAAAAGTTCCTGGAAATTTTATTGTTGTAAGAAAGACAGGAATGTAAATATTGATATTCAGGGATTTAATATCATGTTTCATCTTTTCATTTACTATAATGCCTGTGTATTTTCCAGACAAGTCCCACACCCCTTTATTCTTTTTCTGGTTTTTTCGAGCTCCTTTTTCCAGAGATGTTTTTATACTTCACCAGGCCATGATAAACATTAAGAGATTGCATCAGTGCCTAATATTTATGTTGTGCACTACTTGTAAATAAGGGACTAACATTTCTCTAATATTTTAGGTGTTTTTTCATGCTGTAAACACTCAGCATATTTTCTCTAGTCATTGTAAGAGATATACTTAAGATCCACTGTAGGTGGTATTGATTCGTTATCATTTCTTGTACTGTCCATTCTGCCATGGACTCTTCCAATACCCAGGATTACAGCTGAAAAAAATTCACAACACAAGTTCAGAAAAAAAAAAAAAAAAGACAATTTATGATAAAGCAGTTCTTTAAAATAATATGGCATGTAGGCAATCTTTGCCTTTCATGTTTGTTCAATCGTTTAAGCCATTTCCAAGAACAATGCTGCATGCCTCACAAATGTGCAGTAATTGCTTTACAAAGAAATGTTTGCTTCTGTTTAATACCTAATTTTAAATAATAAACGACATAGTGTTCCTTAGCTCAGAGATAACACCATCTGAGAAAGCTGGCCGCTAATTTCAGAGAAGATGTGATCAAAATAGGAGAGAAATGGGGACGAGAGGGCATCTCATGATGATTCTTGAAGGAATATGCTTCCCATTTTGTATATCTATAGAGAAAACTGAACTGCAAATGCTGAAATTTCCTAACAGTTTTAAAGTAGACTAATGTGTGGCATGCCTTGGCAAGCTGTATCTTGCCAATTTTTCTTCATCCTCTCAAGCATATGCCTTGCTTGCATAACCAGTTTTTTAGCCACATGGATTCAGTGTTCCACACTGCACGGAGGCTGTGCAAATTTATTGCTAATACTAAAAGAACATTCATGTTAAGTTGTTTTGAATAGCAAATTCAATCTAAAAAAAAATCCTGGGTATTTAAAAAATAAAGAAATGATCTGGTGAGCAGCATGGATATGCCACAGTGTGTGTCACCCATCTCTGCATTCATCAGCTCTGCACTCTCACAAAGAGATCTTCCCATTGTGATGAAACTCCCTCCACATCTTGAGCTACCCCTGAATGGTCTTTAGCTTGGCCAGATTACTGAAGGCCATATGGCCCTATAACATTTTGTTAATGCTCTTCCAAATCTCAGTAAAAGCCTTTCTTTCCAGCAATGCTAGTATCTTGCCTGAATAAAATTAAATTTTAGTTCCTTGAGAGAAAATGTTATCAGCCTTCCTAGCAGCTGTGAGAATTGTGCTATGCTGATTAGATGTGACACATAGAAGAAAAACTGCTCTAGCAAGTGGTATTTGTGATTCAGTAGGTGACACTGTTCTCTCTAAACCCGTGCAGAATCAATGCCTCTGCAGTGTATCAGGGGACAATACACCTTTTGCTGGCCCTGTCATTCAGATGAGATGTAAAACCAAAGTCCTGGACACTTGCAGTCATGACAGGTTCCACAGCAAACTGGAAGGTAGGAGATGGCCCCAGCATCCTCACTGGATTTACTGATAAATGAATGTACTGGAAAACGCAGGCTGACAGGTGGGCATGGCTGTGTCAGCCTGGTGCGTGTTGTACACAGCTCCTGTGTGTGCAGGCTCCAGGAGAGGAGTCCCACAGTCACACACCTGGCAGCAGCCATGCATCCCGCTGCTCCCAGCACTCTCTGGACAAACAGGCTCCACAATGCATCCGAGAAGGGAACTGGGATTTTTTCAGTGATGGAAGAGGATGAACGGCATCTTTTGGGCTTGGAAAGCAGTGGCCATTTTTATGGAATCCAGGATGAACGCTTTCTGCTCTTAAGCACTGAGAATTCTAAGTGCTGCAACTAATCTTTGCCTTTGAAGAACATTTCACTTGAAGATTGGTATCTCAATTTCTTCATCTATAGAAAACCTGCATAAGAATTTAATGCGAGCCTAGGTTTTTTGCTTCTGTATAATTGTGAAGTATTAATTAATAAAATGGTACTTACAGAAATAGGAACTGTTCTGAAAATCCTCAAATACTTACCTGCACAAATTGGTTTGGGGTTGTTGGTTTTTTGGATTAGGGGTTTTTTTGTTTGGGTTTTTGTTTTGTTTTGGTTTGGTTTTGGTTTGGGGTTTTTTTTTGTTCTTCTTGTTGTTTTGGTTTGGGGGATTTTTTTGTTTGTTTTGTTTTTGGGTTTTTTAATCTGGAAAAATGTGAAGTATGAATTTTAAGATATTCAGGAATGGTGTACTGTAGTACAGTTGGTAGTATTTGCAGAATGGCAAGGGAGAGCTGAATTACATATTTTGTAGGAACCTATTAATCTTCCTTGGGAATACCATATGCAAAGGAATATGCATAGGAATATGCAAGGAATACTTTTAAAATTAGGCATAATGCACATACTGTGTAGTCAAGAGGGGGAAGGCAAGTATGAGTACTTCAAAAAGTGTATAATACCTTCAAAATGTGTATAATAGCAAAAAGATTCTTACAGAAGATTACAGTCACATATTACAACATTTTACTATCACAGAGATTAAAGCTTATTTTGTTACATTTAATATAGAACACATGTGACTTACACTAAAAGTATAAGTCTGTAAAAGTCTCTTTAGAAACGCAGTTTAGTCACGTCACAAAGAACTCATCAGGCTTATATTTGAATTTCCAAGGATATTATTCTTTTTTCTCCTACAATTTGATCCCACTGGACTTTTTCTACCAGTGGAGGATGAGTGGACTCTTTCTCCTAAACTCACCATTGTTTTGGGTTTTTTTGAGCTTGGCTTAAGTCTGGCAAACAATAGAAAAGGCACTTGCTGAGCTGGAAATTATTTTTCCTTTCTTTCTTTTTTTTTTCTTTTAAATGTATTGTTGCAGAAATGTAACTGTAGTTACAAATGAAAAATTGAACATTAAAACAGAGTGAGCTATGGTGAGTGAAATGATCTCCCCCTGAGCCCTGATTCCATAGTCATGGAGTCTTTTCAGAGGTATTTCTTATGCAACTTCTGAAAGATGTTACAATAAATTTTTCACATTTTGTCAAATCTGACTATAAGGGGGGCATGGAAAGAGAGAACAAATGAAGGGGTAGGAGGAAGAAAAGGTGAATTACGCTTTCATGCAAACCAGACCAGACAATTAAATGGCTCTACATATGCTCAAATTAAAATTATTTTGTTTATTAAAATCTAAAACGAGAAAATAATCAAAGTCTGTCTTCTTGCTTCTTTCACCTGTGCCCACGTGCACCTGAGTTATTACCATGGCCACAATACTGGTGGCTTCGTAGTGAGTCACTGAATAAAAGCATGGCTGCTTATCCCAGATCAATTTGATGTCCTAAATTGCTGTCTAATTCTGAACAACGTGCATGCAGTACCCACCCTCTTGTCCATGAGAATTACCATGTATTTCAGATGCAGCAAAGCTTCCCATCAGTTTAGTTAAAGCAGCTTGTGCAAATTTATCTAAACCAAGCGTGTGTAGAAGCGTGTGCATGTGTGAAAATGAAAAATCTTTTCTCTGAGCAGCTAATCCTCAGTGGTGGGGGACTAAGCACGGTTTCTGTTGGTTTTTTTCTATGAAAAATAATCAGTGGTGTTTCCCTACAGGCCATTTTCCAAATGCTGGGGAAGAAAGGAAACATCATATTCCTTTCCCTACTGTCTCTTCTCTTCCAGTATTTTGTTATTGCTGCTGCTGCTGCTGTTGTTAACAAGTACAAATAACAATGTTACATTATTGAGCTGCCTTGGCTTTTTAGGAAATCTGCAAATAATGAATTATCTTTGTTCTTGAGCATCAAAAAATAAACAACAACAAAAACAACCCCACCAAAAAAAGAAAAATACATCCCCCAAACGAGCAAACAAAATTCAGCTCGTTTATCTGTTAATTGCTCTGGTTTTTTTCAGGGCCTGAGGAAGCCCTGAAGGCTAACATGCCACTTAGGAGCTAACTTTGTACTTGCAATATGTGTTTTACAAGCCTGTCTCCCTATTCTCTTTTCATTTTCTTGTCTATTTGCTGACACAACACAGCTGTAGAATTCGTTTCTTTGGGGGCTGTTGTATAGGAGATATCAAGGTGAGAGATTTTTTGTTAGATTTCTCTTTTTAAACTTTCTGAAGTAAGTGATTAAGCTTTCCAATAAAACCAGTCTTAATATAAGTAAAAAAAGGTTTGGGTTTTCTTTAAGTTTTGAACATGGAGGCTCTAGAAGCCAAGGCATAGCAAGATTCTGATTTACATTGGCTTCTTCACATAGGCTAGACTGGACTGCTGTGCTGAACTGGGAGCTCTCCTGAGCCCTCAGCCCAGCAAACCAGGGCCTTATCAGAACTGGTACCATAGAAGTCAGTCTGTAGCAGCTGCAGATCAAGGCTGCAGGATGAGTCAAGGCAAATATCAGTACCATTTAGCTCTTAAAAATTGGTTTTATTATTGCTGTACAGCAAAAATGTAGAATAGGACAGGTTTGAATGCCTAGAGATTGTAAGACAGTTAAACTATCAGGGAGACATTGTATTTAAGGACTTCGGGAAGAGTACTTGAAAAAAGTTCAGAAGAAAGTTGAAGTTTTCATTCATTAATTGCATATATTTACAGCTCAGATACTGTGGTTATGCTGTTAATTCAAAAAACAAACAGAGCTATCATTTATATAGCCTGTCATTTTGCACCAAAAATAAGTATTCTTGTCCTCTTCTGGTTTTGGGAAAGCATATAATTTTTAGTACATCCTTGTTTGTGGGAATATATTTTCTGGCAATTGCTGAAAAATGAGTATTAATTAGTTTCAGTCTTCCCTAAACCTTTTCTTTCTTTGTTTTCTTCTTCTTGTTAATGGACTGTCCCATGTACTGGTGACTTGCATGCACCAGCTGGGGAGTGGATGTGAAATGAAAATGGAGATGTTGATGCAATGACTTTAGAGCAAAGTGAATCATTAGCAGAACCATTCCTACTCATTTTATTCTTCTAGGTGCATGTGTGAAAGCAGAAGAGGAAAAAACAAATTTTTTTTCATACTTTTAATCAGTGGAACCCTTTAACTGTGCAAGTACCATTGTGGGGGAGAAGTAGGTACGTGTGCATGCATGTGCCTACGCACACGGGACTAGAGAAGGAAAAACAAAGAATTCAGAATCATCACATATATCACAAAGTTATATTCCATTCCTTTAATACATACAAAGGTATAAAAGCAATGCCAGGTATGAAGAGATCCAACATTAATGTGTTGCATCACACTTCAAAAACAGCATTTATTTAAAACATAACACCTTTTGTGAATAATTGCAAAGATTAGTTTTCCTGTCCTTAGGTCTTAAAGCTGACTGGATTAGATGATGTGGGGTCTTTCAGATTAGTTGTAACTTTTTCCTGTATTATGCAAACAGAATTTTATATAGATTTACATTAAGGCAATAAGGTACAAACTCTATGGAAAGCATGGTGTTTACTTGCTGGTGTTTGTAAAACGCAGCATACCTTGTGCAGCCTTCTGATTTTTCATGCTGCAGAGGTGCTGTGGAGATGCAGTGTGTGCTGGGACACGCACACTTCGCAGGCTACGGCTCGTTACTATAGACGATGCTATCTCTGTGGTAGAACTCCATGGATCTCATTCTGCTTGCTTGTGGTTTTGAAATTTTTGCCTGGATGTTTTTTCGGTAAGGTAATGTGGATTTGCACAGTTGGTACTGAGAGATGCTATGCAAGTTTTCTGAAAAGTGAACATCTGTGAATCACGTAACTGAGTTCTGTTGAAAAGAACTCTATGTGTGTGTGTGTGTGTGTGTACATAAATAATAAATAAAGCTATTTTACCAATAACTCAGCATTTGCTACCATTTCTGTTCTGCCCGAGTTCAGAATTTGCATTGACACATGGGTGCAGCAAGGCTAGGGAACAAAATCCAGCCAGGCCAAAGGGAGTTAATTCCTGTAATTGAGACTTGGAGCCTTGTATTTGTAATGTTAGTGTCAGCTGCCTTTTGTGAAGACAAGTAAATTATGCACCCTGGAGAACAGAGATGATTTTTCCACTGAAAGGTAGTTTTGTGAGATCCTAAGCCAAATGTAATGTAAACCTCCCTCACCTTTGTAGTCATCATCCTTCCTGGCCTAAAACACCCTGCAAATCGTGAAGTGTGTTGAACTGTAGTTTCTGTTAAAGAAACACATTAGGAAATTATTTTTAAGTGCAGATATATATATATATATATATAGACACATACACAGATGTGAAAGCTGTAGAGGTGAGAATACATCTGCCTGATAGCACTGAGCTGTCGTAGTTGGATTTGAATTAACATCATTTCTGGAGTAAGTTGTTGTGTATTTTACGTCTGTTTTGAAGGGCTTGTCCTCATTATTAACCCAGGAAGTCTGGCAGTAAAGCCCAACAGTTATTTTTCTCCTTCAAAATAGGATTAGGTTAAAGTCATTTTCTTTATAGTCAGAAAACCTCCTTAAAGACAAGCAACACAAGAAAGAGCCAGAGGAAGTTTTCTTCCTATTTAATTTGACCTATCAGATTTAAAAGCTACTGCAGTTACTCTTGATCAAAGTATAACTGGGATGGGGGAGTAAAGTTAGGATAAAAAAATCTTTGTTAATTGTTTGTAACAACCTCTTCTATACAGTGTCTCTCAATTGATAGGACTGATATGCATATTTTTTTCCTTTAGAATTATGTTAATGAATTCAGTTCATCAGAAGGTTGATTTTTCTCTGAAAAATGTATTCTGTAAAGGAATGAAACACTGGCAGCCATACCAAAATTTTGCTAATACTTTAAGAGGTATTTATCTTAATAATAATGCTGAATTCAAATTTCGGGCAATAACATGATTTAAACTGTCAAAGTAAATAGCATTTTGCATATAGTCAATTAGTGCGTGTTTAACCAAGGTATTCCAACAAATGTTCTTCATCTAAGGCAAGGCAAGTATAAATTAGACTTTGTAACCAGTTCTAGTAGGGAGCTGGTTAAGGGAAAAGTTAAGATAGTTGTTTTATCACAGATGCTAAAGTGACTTAACCTTTCAAACTGTGCTTTCAAGAGTGAAAGGTTGGCTTTTCTATAAAGAGCTTTCTGGCTATACAAAGAGTGTCATTTTCTTAACTGTCCCCCAGATTTTTGACATGTGTCTCTATTCACTTGTAAGAGCAGCACCGTGGTGGTGTTGGGGTGCCACTTTCGGTGTTGGCAATTCTTGCAAACAAGTGACAGGTGCAGGAACTATGCTGCACCTGGAATCCTGGTTCCCAGCTAACATCCCATAAAAGGATGCTCATAAAAGGTGTAGTTTTATTTTTATTTATATGTGTATGTACAATACTGAGCACTTTAGGACTCCCATTCACGCTCCTCCATTCTGGGATCACATATGCATGTGCAGAAGTCCTATCTTGGAGTGTCATTTCAGAAACACCTGTGAAGTCCAGTCTTCGGTCTCTTTCAAAGCAAGGGAACATGCTGAAAGTAAACCAAAAGAGTCAAGTTAACTGTAGATACTGTTGCTGGAAGATGTTACAGATGCCAAAAAAGTACGTGGGCTCAAAATAAAGATCTGATAAATTAGTAGAAGTCCATCAAATGCTATTTAATACAAAGATGTGTGACCTTTGGTTCAGCAAGTCTTGAATTACAAATCACTGAAGATTGGGAATATATCTCTAATGAATGTATATGGCTAAATAAACCACATTTTTCAGCTTGGTGGGTGGCTGAAATTCTGAGTGAACCCATATGCAAGCACAGAAAGCCAGAAAATTTTATTTCCTCAGCAGTATCTGCAGAGGAACAAAACAAACATGACCCTGTTTCAGGTTGCTCTGCCCAGTATTCTGGATTACTTGCTTGAGCTGAAAAGAAGTGGGCCTCTGTTAAGTTTTCTCAGGTTGCACTTGCTCTCCCTCTCTGCCTGGAACTCCCAAGTAGAGATTTTCTCGGTGCTAATTCACCCCACCCTGATCCATGCAGTCTCTTCTCTGGCTGAGGAAGAGGTCCTTCAGTGAATCAGTGTCCACCTACCCTCTCTGTTAGTTTTACAGTTGTCTTCATGTCTGTATAATAATCCTGTCCAAAATGTGAGATCCAGGGCCTTTTGGTAGACTGTTAATTTTTAACTTTTCAGGACAAGATAACTTCTAGGACACACACTAAGGTTTTCCCTGAGGCACGTCAGAACTCGAGTCATTTGAGTCTCCCCAGTTCATGTTCATGTTCAGTTCACCTCTAAGGGCTGTAGACTTCCTTCTACATCTTACATGTTTCTTAATCATCATAAAAAAAAAAATCTGGAGGATTCCCTTGACTTTCTGGATCTGATGAGAAACTCTTTGTACCTGATATTTTCAAGACAGAGAGTGTCAGATAACTAAATGATGCTTTGAGGGTCATTTAGGAAAGTGGAAGGCCTGCAATGACCCAGGAATGCTCTACCATAGCCAGGGCAATGCCAGCATGCTTTCTGTCATATTTTTTTCAACACATTACCTAGACAGGTTTTTCACACGTTTACCAAGCTCTGCACCCTGTTGAAGCCTGGCTTCAATAGGGTGATTTTGGGAGAGCATAGCCTCTGTCTTGCATGGGCTTTGGAATCCCCCTTTAGGAAAATGGTATTTTGAGTGAAGTACAATTGGAAGCTCACATGGGGAGGCATTTAAAGAGATGGAGAGGTTATTTACTCACAGCTATTCTGCCTTTAAATGTGTTATTCTCCTATATTTTCATAAACTTTCTTCTTAGTGTCTCTTAGTAAAGAAAAAATCATCTCAGGTTAGGAATTGATGGAAGAGAACACGCCATTGATTTCATAGCTGTATGCAGGGCCTGCGGAGGGGGGTCATATTTGTCTCCCTCCTCCACAGATACTGCTGAGAAAATAAAATTCATAGGCTTTCTGTGCTTGCATATGGTTTCACTCACAATGAGAATGTGTAAATAGACAATATTTATACAAGAATAGTTATCTGAAACTGTAAAACACAGTTAAAAACAATTATTGATTAATCTTATGCTCAAACATTTTCAAATAAAGTTGTGTTTATGAAAGGTTGTGGGAACCTAATGAAGGTTGTTTCAATCTGATGGAATAAATTAGCTTTGTTACAGGTTTCTTGTTTCAGAAATTGGTCCCATTGTGCTGTGGAACATGCAGCACTCCGTTTGTAAATCTCTTGATGCGCAGTAGATGAGAACTTCAGTAGGTTGTTGAATCACTAGGGTGGAACTTCTTTGGCTTTCCTCATGTGGATTTGGGTGCTTGGTTTTTGTACAGTATTAAAACAATCCTAGTTTTTCAGTCACTGAAGAGGACTCAGCTTCCTTCAATGACCATGAATTCTCACTTTTGCGCACATCTACTATAATAGATTTCTTTTCAGAGAAACCTTGTTAGGGAGTCTGTGTAGTCTTGATAAGGATTTTCCTTGCATACAGCAGGTGTGATCAATGTGTAAATGCTTTCTGGTTTGGTGTTTACCACTCCTCACTTGAACAGTGGTAATGACACCAGTTTGAACCGGGGAGAAAAAGGGAAATATCCAGAAGCATTAGCAATTCATCTCAATGTTAAATCTTTAAAAGTGTTAATCTTTTAAAGTGCCCAAGGTTGCATCTGCCTAATCAATCTGTTGCTTCTATGCTGATCATTGGTTACTAAAGAGTCTTTAGATTTAGAAACTATATTGTAAATATATTAAAAATATTGTAAATAACCCTTTTCTGTATCATGCTTCATCTTTACCCATAACTTTCTCATATGTAGCTTTTCAGTGTCCTGTACAGCACAATGAGTATCTTTGCTCTTTTTCCTTCAATAATTGTTGCCCAGTCTGTTAGTTTCTAGTTCCTCTGCTAGAAGCAGCACCATGCCTTTTAAACAGTATTCTTCTGATATGGTTTGCATTTGGAGGACTGCATTAACTGGCTTAGTCTCCTGTTTCAATCTTGCTTTATTAAGTTGATGATATTGGGACTGACACTCTGCTAATGACAATTTCATTTAGTGGTAAAAGAAAGGGAATGGAAGGCCACACTCATCTAATCATGCAAGCATTCGTCTGAGTTGGCTCCTTTCACATGTTCTTATTTTCATACGTTTTTAGAGGCTTGGACCAGTATGTCAAATATTTATGCATATATACCTTATTTTCCCTTTCAAGTCTTCCACAGCGTGGAAAGAGATGTGAATAATTCCTATGAGGCAGAACAAGCTGTCTTAGAACTTTAAAAGCATTTTTCAGAGCTTTGTGATTGTGTGTGTTGAATGTTGCTATTGGATCTTGGAAGATTTGGAAATAGAGATGTAGTTACCAGCAAGGGAATTTTCTTACTTTTTCTAGAGTTTTGGAAACCTTATTTTAAGAAATTGGGGTTACTTTCTTGTTTAACAGGCACTGAAATGGATGGCATTTGGTTTTTATGCTTTGTATCTCTGAATGGTCTTGTAGGCACTTCTAGAATATCACACATACAAAGTATTTGTGTTTTCATTTGAAAAGATTGTAAGCCAATATAGTCTACATATTAGATGTTTGATTTTTCCAAGTATAAACAGACCATCTGCTTTCTGTATATGAGTTAGAGTTGCATCATTTTCCAGTTGCTGTTACTGTCCACAAGGTAGTACAAGACTGAAAAAAAACCCCTTCTTCAACCATATTTAAAATAATATCTGCTGCTTACAGGTCATTCCATCTGAGCTTGTACTTGTCCACATTAAAGTACTGATAAACTGCAGACAGTGGTCATTCAGTTGTGATCCCCCTTAATCAGAGCAGCGTGCTAGATTTTTTTTTCCACCGTGTGTTTCAGTTCCTCCAATACACCTCTCCCAGCCCCCATTCCCCTGGCCCTCAACACTGACTATTAGTTGAGACAGACTTAGAAAGCCTCCAAAGCACCAGCTCGGCATTGCTGCAGGGCCTGCCAAAGCTGTTAAGGGGAAAGCAAGTACTGTGGCAGGAGATTCTGCACTGTGCCTTTAAAGCACTTGTCATCAAAGAACAGCATTCCTACCAGGTTAACTATCTTGAGGTAATACGATGAGGATGAGATAATTTGGGGGTTTCAAACAATTTCGTATGCCGATGTAAGCCATAGGTTCCTCCAAGGATCTCAAGCTACAAATTTTGCCTAATGCTGGCCATCCCAAAAGCAGTGCTCAATTCGTCCTTGCTCGCCGCCTTCCCCGGCCGCAGTAGGGCTGGGACGTGAATTCATTCCCTCCTGCAATCTCTGTGCCTAGGAGGCCTGCTGACAAGGAGCGCTAGGACGCTGAAAGCCTCTGCAGCTGATTTTTCCCTGCATAAAGGACTTAGATCGAGCTAAAGATACTCCCTTACTATTACAGCAGGTCACCCTTTTTGGCGAGCGCGGCAGAAGGAGCCATTGTTGCCGCTGCCCTGCGCGGGGCTGAGGCAGAGGCAGCAGCCTCAGGGAAGCCTGGCTGCCGGCTCCCCGCGCGTTTGGACTTGGGAATTCACTGGAGGGTTTTCATGGGAGGGCACAGGGGAAGAGGAGATGAGGATGGATCGGGGATTGGATTTCTGTTTTCTTGGATAATTTGAGAAAACGAAACAACAATAACAAAACCCTTCAGCCTCCACATTCCACTGCTTGTAGGGGGGCATTTTTTAGCTCTTGTAAAACGGTGGGGGAGGGACGTGAGAATAATGATCGAAGCACCTACTCTACAGGTTCAAAAACTAGTATAAAATTAATCCAAAGTTGTTTCCTAAAAGTTTCTTGTTCTGTAAAGCTTTTTTCCTTGTTTTGAGCCCAGACACAGGATTTTTGAGTGCTTCCGCTTGGTAAAACTGACTCCAATTCTGGCAGAAGGCAAGAAACATGATTATTTTTGGCATTTCTCAAGAATCTTTTTTCCCTCTGTTTCTAATATTCGTCTTTAGAGCCACCCCTGTGCCTTGCTCAAACTCGCAGAAAAGTTCACTTGAAATTGTGGGAAAAACAGCCTTTGTACTGTTAGAAATAGCAGTTAAATTAGATGCAGTGAGGAATATTTGCACATGCAGTCTTTATCCAGTTTGCCTTTTCCCCTCTTTAAAGCAGGAGTGATTTTTTTCCCCCTCTTTTAATTCCTTTGTGGAAAATGTGCATTAAATGTGATTAATATGGCCAAATGTTTGGGGTCAGTCCTGACAATTTGTAAATGTATGCTTTATTTTCTGTTGGGATACAAGTTGTTTATTTTTTCTTCCACAGCAGTAACTGAAGCCAATCTAAGTATCAGATTCAGATAGAGCTTTGAATGTTTTTAATTCAATTGTCACATAGCTTCTGTAGCACTAGATACCATTGCCCAATGAATGTGTTTTCCTTTTCTAGTCTCTCTATATTTAATGTTAAGTAATTATGCCAGAATTCAGTTGTAATCACTCTGGGTTTTTTCTGTTTCAGAGATACAACCAGAATTTTCAAACCTAGGTCAAATTTAGATATGTAATGGCCTAATTTTCAGAGATGTGAAATTAATTGAAAATGTGAGTGCTTATCATTTCTGAAAATTAGGCCAATTATTTCAGTGACTAAATATGAACATAGGTACCTAATAGCAGGCAATCAAGTTTGAAAAATTTGTAACATTAGCTTTTATATCTCAGAATCAATTCCTTGCTTGTCTACGGTGATCTCAAACGCTAAACATCAGTGAAATTAATTTGTTATGGTGTGTGCACAGGAAGATGTTTGGACATTTTACAAATAAACAGCTACAAGGGATTAAAGTTTCATCTGACATTTCTAATATCAGAACAAAGAGCACAAATGTTTGTCTTCCACCTTTGCCTATTACAGTCAATTACGACTTTATTTACCGAACTCGGCAAAAGTCTTTCTATGTGCATTTTATCCTGGTCTCCTCTTTCTTCTTCCCGTCCTTGTCAGAACACCAGTAGTTCCCACCCTCTGTCCTCCCTCCCAGTCTTTAATTTCTAGTTATGAGGGGGGGCTACTGCGGGCGGCTAGAACGGGAAGCTGAAGGGCTGCGCTCCTTTTTAACTCGGAACATTTGATCTTTCCCCGGCATGTCCTTGTTGGCTCCGGGTCTGCTCTACAGCCTTTAATTAATTTCCGCATCTTATCACGAGGCGCAGGTAGCACAGGAAGACCTCACGAAATTTCTGTGGGGCGAACCTGCGTGTCCAGGGCCGGCCGGGGGGGCGGCGGTCGCTGCCTCCCATCGCGGGCCCCTCGCTGGCTGCCCCCCACCCCTCGGCTCGCCTCTCCTCCCCCGCTGCCGGGCCGGGCTGCGTGTCACGCCGGAGATCATCGTTCATGGGCACGGCAATTATCTGTTTGTGCTGGTTGCCAGGGCCGGGCTTTTGAGCAGGGGCTCGGGCAGTGTGAGGGAGAGGGAAGGACGAGCCCCAGCTCGGACGCTATCGCACCGCAGATCTGTAGCCGGTTTAAAGAGCTGGATTAACCCCTTCCCTTGCCAAGGAACCGGGGAAGTCGAAGCGCAGAGCGTGAAAACCCGCCCCGCAGCACCGAGAACTGCGAGGACTTAGTTGAGCAGAGCTTTTCTTTTTTTCCTTTCCCCCTCCCCCAAGTTGGCAGGATTAAAAGGGATTTTTGGCAAACGGTGCGAGGCGCCCCTTGACGATCCCGGGCCCTCGCGCAACAGCCGCCGACTACAAAGGTTGTAGCCTTAAAGAAAACAAGCCAAGAGCGCGGAAAGAGAAGGAGAGAGCGGGATTGCGACACCGAGAGCCGCCCTGGGAACGCCGAACCATTCCCAGCACATTCCCGGCAGGCCCCGCGCGGCCCCTCCCCCGGCGGCTCCGCTGCGGCGCGGGCTCGGCTCGGCTCTCCTGCTCCTCTCCTCCCCCCGCCGCTCCCGCTCCCCCTCCCCCGCACGTAGGCGCTTGGAACGGGTGGGGGGGAGGGAAAAAAAGCCCTTCCAGCCTGACTAGAAAATCAGCCTTGTTTCCTCAGAAACCGCAGCTGCTGCGAGCGGAGAACACGTCAGGCCGGCCCTCCGACACGCACAGATGTGCCTTTGTGAACCCACACACACGACGGGGAGGGAGGAGGATGGCGAGTGAGGGCAAGAGCACGGGGCCGAGGCGAATGGCAGGCGGCTGCTCCTTGCCCAAGGCCGCCCTCCTCCCCCGGCCTCCGCCTATTAGTGGTCCTTGTTTAATTCCTCGGAGTGGCTCAAAGAGCAACGAAAGCTGGAGGCGACCTAAATAGGGAAACTTTGGAACTCGGAGAGAGAGAGAGGACCCGCTTCTCACAGGCCGGCCCTGCCCCCGCCCCTGTTCACCGGGCCGAGCACCGTCGGGCGGCCGGGGTGTACTTGGCCCTTGGGGCTTTTTTCCCCCGTTTTAATTTTTTTTAGGACGTGTATTAAAGGAATGGGCTCCCAAGACATTGATCTTTTCCTGAGAGGAGTGGGAGAGCGGGAGGAACACGGAGGGGGGGAAGTTTCTGCTGACCTGGGACAGAGCCCAAAATAAAAGGTCGCATGGCCATTGGCAGCGCCGAGGCGCGGAGCGCCCCTTGCTGTGCCCTCGCCGGCCGCAACTCTCAGCTGCTCTTCTCCGCTTTCCCTCCCCCTCGTCCCTCTCGACCTCTTTCCCCACGCTTCGCCCGCTCTCTTTTTAATATATAACTTTCAGCCTGGATGAGTTGCGACTCGTTCAGCGTAATTGGGACGAGCGGCTGATGGCTGCGAGGGGCCGGGGGATGGGACGGGGGGGGGCAAGAGCGCACAAAAACAGGTCCGGGGGAGGGGCGCGCGGGCCGCCATTGGCGCCGCCATTTGCGAGCCCGCCCGGCCCGGCCCGGCGGGGGCTCCTCTGCTCTCTCCCCGTTCCAGCCAGGCGCAAGAGCCTTAGCACAGCGTTGTTTACTTCCTTCTGTTAACAATGGCTGCAACAGAGTTGTTGTAGGGTATTTTGGTACTTCCTGCAAATCTGCCCCGCAGTAGCTCGCTCGGAACGATAGGTCTTTCCTTTTAACACAGCCCTGCATGTCCCGGGCAGTACGAGTTATATACGGAAAGACCTAACCTACTTCGGCGCATATTTTTAATTTGACACTTCAGTTATCGGCCTGTCCCGGTCGACTCTTTATTTTAACCCCGTTTTGTAGGGTCTGGTTCCAGGGGCAGCGCTACAGCTACAGCTGCGAGCCACAACTTGGGCTGCTTTTCACTCAGAATTTAATTCTTCTTGTGTTTAATAAAGATGATGTGTGAGCACATAACTCAGAATTGTCTCCATGGCACAGGAGTGCCAGGCTTATGGTCGGGAAGCGAGCAAGGGTAGAAGAGGACGTACCTGCGTAGGCACAGGCACGTACCTTTGTGCTTTGGTGGAGAGAGACTCCGAACTAGGTTATTAATTAATGTAGCAGCTTTTGAAAAGGCAAAGTTTCACGTTTGAAATTTGAAATGGTATCTAACTAGATTTGGAGCTAAGGCAACTGGATTTTTTTAAAGCATGTTTATTTTTAAGGTATGTAAAACGAAAGGCTTTTATTACTTCGGCAGAAGGATTTGGACGTTCAAGCAGTTCTTGATTTCAGGAAGCCATTGCTTGTTAGTACGGAAACAAGTTTTAAAGCCGAGCTGTACTAAATAACACTTGGTGGGTTTTTTTTTCCTTTCAGAAAAGACAAGCGGAAACAAACAAACAAAACACACACACAAAACCACACCATGGGGACTGTCCTTTTCTTGCCTCCCCATGTGCTGTACTTGCCCCCCTTCAAGGAGTAGGAGGGACAGAAGTTGTGGCAGGGCGGGTACTGATTAGTAGCTGTCAGTCTGCACAGATTAACACCTATTTTTAGGTTTTCGAACCTCTTGAGTAATACTAGTTAAATTGGCACAGGTTAATAAGTTGGGGTCCACAGAGCCTCTTAACTGTTCACTGTGAAATTTGAATTAAAGAGACAGTGTCACTTTGTCAAAACGATGAAAAAAGGTTTATATACCAAACATTTACTGCATGTCCATGTTTGTGTGTATGTGTGTATGCACAGAGGAGATACTTAGGCTTGGAAAACAAAAATTGAAATTAATTACTTGGCACAAACAAGCAGTTGGAGGATCTTTGCAGAATAAATCTGCAGTGAAATCGGTTTTGAAAGAAAACATTTTCTTTCTTTACTTTTAACATAAATGTAGCATCTAAAAATAAAACTTAATCGTTATTTTTGCATGCGTTTTCTCCCTGTCCTCCCCCCGTTATATCATTACACTGTTACACTGACACCCACTGGTAAAAGTTGATCTGAGATCAGGATGGTAAACTGAGCCTCTTGATGAAGGGAAAGCTATTACTCGGGAATAAAAAATAAAAGGTGGACCGAAGAATAGCTTCTTCCCCTTCCTCCTCTTGAAGGAAAAGCATTGCAGTGGTCTTCATTTTAAATTAATTTTTTTTTTACAATTTAGTGTGTGGATGTTCCAAACATAACAAGGGAGACCGCAGTGTTTTTCTCTAAGAAACATAACAACATAGGAATAGCTGCATGGAAAGCAGCTTATTTCGAGACATTTATATGACTGAGGACAGACAACAGGCTGGCACAGATGAGAACAGGAGAAGAGTCTTAGTATGTTAGTAGCTACATACTTTTCCCAGGTAAAACGGCTTGAAACAAACCAGAAATAATGGTCATGCTAGAAATATAGTTATGTGGGCACTGACCTGATTGTATCAAAGCAGAGATGAATGCCAGCGCTGTGCAAGTCTTACTTAGTCTGTTTACCATTTATTTCAAAGTTGTTAGTGGTCTTGAAAGCCACTTGTGTTGGAGAAACAAGGCTTATTTTATTGAAATGTACCACAGCACCAAAATCTGGTTTGTGAGAGTGTCGTTCCATAGCCCTGCCTAGCACAAGAACAATACCACGCAATTATGCTGTTTCAGGCTCTGAAATGGGCTTTCTTCCAAAACACCCTCCCCTTTATATTATTAGATGTGTTTCTATTAATGAAATGATTGATTGAAAATCTTCCTGTGTTTATGTTGTTTGGGCAGCAGTAGCTTGGATTTCTCCTGTCTAGACTAAAATTGTATCCAGTGGAGATGCATGGGACAGCTGTTTGTAAACTCAGAGTGAGACATAACAAATGAGCTGCAGCAAAACCTGTCCATGACTAGCTTCCTTGTAAATACAGTTCTACATTCCTTATTGTTAGAGAAAAGGGGAGCCTTAGTAGAAATGAATAAAATAAAATGAACTGAAATAAAATGGACTCCACAAAACATGAAAGTGTTGAAAAGCCCTGCCAGGACTGCACAATTCAGAAACTAAAACTCTAGCCTTTCAGCTTTAGAATTGTAGTTTGGGTCTTTCTTTATATTCTGAGTAAAATGAGCTTAAAATAAGTATAAAAAGTAGTCTCTGGAATTGCCAGCTTTGTGTTACAATTAATGCAGATAACCTAACTGGAAAGCAGAGTGACCACTGGGATTCAGTTCTTCAGGAAAGTTGTAAAGAAAACCTTTACTGGGGTACTTGTAAGATACATGTCTACTTATGTGTTTGTATATATATAAATACATATGCATGTCAAGAAGAAATCTTTCCAAAAGTGGTCATTGAAGCTAAGGATTTATACTAGGTTTTCATGCCTGGAGATGTACAGCTACATTGAATATTACCTTATATGCACACTGTCATACAGAAATTATAAGTTTGGAAACCTGCACAAGGCTGTTAGCAATTGATTTGTTTTGCTGTTTTACTTTGAATAACAATAAAAGAATGAAGAGGAGGTTTACTTTGAAATTGAGACAAGCTGGGAAAAAAATGCTAGCTCGTATCCTGTAATTATCCAGAAGCACCCTTGTAGATCCAGACTAAAACTCACAGAACAGGCATAAAGCACAGTGAAGAATCAGAGTTTGTGAGGAGGTGGTGTGTCAATGGCCTGCCACATCCTTTCTCCTCTCCTTTTTCCCTCAGTGTCGTTCTTGTTCTATTTGGATGAAGATACTGCAGCAAACAAATGAGAAGAAAAGTGGGGGAGGGGGGAGAACATTTACAGTTCATATTGCAGTATTCAAATAAAATACTTAAAAATGCTATAAACAGTTTCATAGTCATTGTTTATAGACTAGAATTTTTAATATTCTAACATGTAATTGAATACTGAAGCCAAGATTCTGCAATTAATCAGGCTTTTATAAGTGAGCCACTATTTGCTAGCAGTAACTTCGAGAAGAATTTCGACTTAAATTAGTTTATTTGTTTGTTTGTTTGTGGCTATAGCAAAAAAGTGAAATGCTTAAGTGGTCAGCAAAATTATATGTTGTGCATTTGCATTGCGAAAGTCCCAAGCTGTATAAGTAGTTCAAGCATTTGAGAAACCTAATTGTTTGATTCCTGTATGCAGATTTGGGCTACGTGCATGTGAATTATGGAATGTGTGTTTTTGGAGGACATGTTTTCAGGGCTTGTGCTCACTTTTCTTCAGTACAATGTCTAGAGAACTCAAGTAAAATGGAAAAAAAAGTAAGCCCTTCCTTGGTTGTTCTAAGCTTTTATTATTATGCACCCTAATTAGGACTGAAATGATTCCTAGGAATGCTGGTATTTTTGCCTACTTCGTTGAAATGTTCAGTGTAAAGCTGGGCTAGATGCGAGATACAGTTTTTCCTTAAGTTCTGAGGAATTGTATTGCTATTGTGAGCTGGAGGAGTGTGGAGGAGTTATGGCACTGACTGGAGCACTTGTTCTTTCCCAGTCAACTCTTAAATCTTGATACCAGAAGGGTCAAAAACTGGCCAGCTGTGACATCTGAATAATTTTTAAAGCAGTTAATCCAGTCAGAGTGTTTATCAGTCTTCATACCACGTGTGGAGGCGATGGGGACACATCCTAAGATCATTAAAAAGGAAAGCTCCTATCATTGGCAAAAATTAAGTAGTTAGCTGAGTCTTGTTCCACAGATTTACCTTTTCAAGTTAAAGATGGAAACACAGAACACTGCCCAATTAATTCGACTGCATGGTTATTTGGCAGGTGTGTGCATAGTTTGTTGTGCAAACTATCCCTTCTAAACCTGTACACCAGATCTGACAATATGCACATGATGCCCACACGAGTGGCCCAGATGTTGTCAGCATCAGCCACTCTCTGTATATGGCATGATGCATGGGAAAAGGGGATGTCAGGAAGAGCCTTTGATCTACTTGGGAAAGCAGGAACCAAGTTTTGAGCGTGTGTCACATAGTGCTGGCAATTGCCTTGATCCTTTCCCCACATAATTTACCATTGCATGGAGCACCATGGTTCTCTTGTTAATTGTATCACACTCCTATAGCAACATTAATTTAGCTGAGTGTGCGATATCAGACATGCATTTAGTATGTTCTAATCATCTTCAGAAAAATATGTTTCAGCCTTTTTTTGTATAAAAGCGTAGGCTTTTCTTGCTTTCGTTACTCGGTCTCCTTTGGATCTGTTCTGATTTTTTTTCTGTTGAAGATGAAAAGGATAATTTTTACGTTAGCTAATCATTTTTCTCAAAACCGTGTTTTAGAAAGTCCCAATTCACCAGTCCTACAAGGGAAGCTGGAGAGAGGAAGCACAGGTATAATAAAGAATCAGTTTCTTCTGACTCAGAATTGGGTTGTGAGCAAGTAGTACCATATACAATCTAGAAAACAAGTACAGAAGACCATAAGATGTATGTAGGGTAGATCTTACAGTGATAAATTTTGCCTTGGTGTGATCTGGTGTTTTTTCATAAAGCACCACTTTTTTCAGATAAAGCAAGAAGAAAAATGAAACAGTTCTTGTGGGGTGTGAGTTGAAAGTACTGTGGGAAGTGGTGCTAAATTACAAGAAGGTGCTCAAAAAGGTGTTCTTATTTTCCTGTTATTTTTGTGATTCTGCTAGGTTCTGTAAGTTGCCCATTCCATTAAAAGTATGAATAAAGAATGCAATTTATGATTGCAATTGGTTGCGAGACACAGTAAAGGTTTTGAAGTTAAAATCATTTTTGTGAAACAGAATGCTCCCTACATTATGTTTAAACTCGCCTAAAAATTCTTTTTAACCCACATACTCAAAATAATGTTCTCTAAGGTGCGGGAAGCTTTTTCTCCTGAGCACAATAGGAATATGTTGAATCTCTTGAAAACAGTTTCTGTTTTTCAAACACCTTTTCTTTTTCAGCATAGATAATTAACGCCTTCTTCACAGTGCTTGGTGCCCTTGATACATCTGTTACCTTTGACAGATCCTTTCTGTTTGCCACCTCTTCCTAACATGCTTCCAATATTTTCAGCACAAAATAGCTTTGTATCTTTGATGTTGGTTGTATACGGGCTCAATTAAATAAGAAAGCTGCTGACAGAATGGTGTAGAGTTGAAGCTTTGTTTCTGTAAAGATTTTTGTCCTTGGTCACTTATCTTCAGTTTTTGCTGCAAAATATTTAACTTCTTTTAGACAAGATTGTTAAGACATGCAGTTTTATCTGGAACTGTGTTTGTTTTCACTTTTTACGTAGAGATGTAGGTAAAGGGGACAGAGCAGTACTCTGCAACAGCAGCCTTAAGCAGCAAAACCCCTTCCCACTCACCAGTGGTGGCTTTAAAACATGCCTTTCTGGAACTTTCTGGGACTAGTTAGAAACATTATGGCACAATGCAGCTGTTCATTACCACCCCCTAGTTGCTGGTGGATGGCATCTTCTATTTAGGCTGAGGAGCCCAGCTTTGTCTGGAAAGGGCTGTTGGGGCTGTTCAGATGTGCCCTTGGGTCACTGAGCTGTGGCAGTGGCTGAGCTGTGTCTCTGCTGGTAGAGGGCAACGGCATTAAACCCTATTTTGAGGTTTTCTGTAGTGGTTCCTCTGTAGCCCCACAGCGTGGTAGTACCCAAAGGCAGCTGCTGTAGAGCCCCTTTGCAGACAAGGTTTTATGTTCCTCAGTTTTGAAAGCAGGGAATTAAAATGAAATCGCAGTGTTGGAACAAGAGAGCGAAAAATACAAATGGATTAGAAAAGATGCAGTCACAATACCTAAATAAAAGACTTACTGGTGGCAGTAATTGTTACGGCTTATGTCACATGGTATAATGACAGTTTTTCAGGATTTCCCACATATTAGAATGCATAAGGTTGGAATTTTGTTTTTATGGTACCTACCACTCCTTTCTTAAGGGAAATTAAATAGCAACTGCTCCGAGATTTTGGGTTATGTACAACAGTCATTTTGATCTCTACATTGTCAAACAAATAAATATCAAAAGCATTTTTAGTGCAGTTACTCTGTTTCATGCAGTGTTCTGGTGTGAAAGAACTAATTGCATGTTACACATCTTTTGCATATATATATGAAAAACAGTATGACAGGAAAATATAAAAGAATTTGAATATATGCTTACAGTGGAAAAACGTGCATGGGTATGTGTGTGTTTATATATATCTTGCCTGTTTCATCTCCTAATGACAAGAACAAATGAGCATGTTACTGCCATGAATTTACTGATGATCCACTATTGATAAGGGATCTGTGGAGCAGTAAGGTGTGACAGAGTTGTAAGGGATGGGAGAGTGCTCACAGATAGAAGATTCTCCTTCAGTGAAGGTGTACTGGGCAGAGATGTACACAATCTCAAATGTCAGTTTCTCTGGGAATTGTAATATTTGTTTCCTGGTGCAAATCTCAGTATTTTTTGCACTTTTATACTTTTCTGTCTTCTGACTTAACAGAAATTGCCCCTTAGCACATGATTTTTTTTTCTCCTGAGGTGCCTCGACATGTCTAATTCTGTTGTATTATATCTCACAAGGCTGATTGTTATTACTTTTAGTTAGCTAATATTTTCTTCTCAGAGATTGACCTTGTTCCCAGGATTTTGCAAAATATTTGCAAAGGGAGACTAAATCAGCAGATCAGTCAATAGCACATCCAACAATGTGTGTTGGACTCAATGCTAGAGATGTGAATGATTTTTTTTTTTTTAATTGTTGTGAATCAGCTTCCCCAAAAGCACTGACGTTTAAGAAAAACTTCAAAAATACGACCAGGACAGATCTGTTCCACTAACTAGGTTTTAAAAACATGATACACCATTGTGTTTTATCTCAATCACTGGCTGACCAAGAACAGAGCTGCTTTAGTGAGCTGCGTCCTTGAGCCACTGTGGTGTCTGTACATGCTAATAAGGAGAATGAGAAGAAATAATACGCAATTTGAGCTGCAGAATAGTTTCTTGAAACATCTTTTCAGGCTTTTTTAACACAAAGTTGCACACAAAGTTACTCTATCATTTAAAGAGGGATCATTTTGTTACTTAATTTGTATTTTTCGACCTAAAGTTGTGTCTTCAAAAATGAGAACGTTGTTCTTTATTATTGCTAGACCCAGTGAGCTAAGAAATAAATGACTGATACTACAAAGAAGCAGCAAAAAAATGAAAGGGAAAGCCTAAGAAAAAGGGGATGCCAGATTAATGAATAATTACCTTGAACTGGGTCACATGGCTTCCAGTTTTTACATAGGTCAAACTGTGAGGCGATAGCATTTACTTAACTGAAAGGCCTGAATAAGTAGTCTCAACAGCCTTTGTATAGAAAGTAAGGAAATTTCAGCTGATCTATCCTTAATTCATGAGATATATACTATGTGACACACCTTTATTTCAGGCATAGATTCAGGGTCATAACAAAGGTGTGTCTTTGGTGTATTTATTCAAGGATTGCCCAGGGAACGTGTCCAATGCTCACTTACAGACCTGAAACCTAGCCTGAAGTACATGCATGATTGCAATTAAAAATAAATAAACAGGTGGCTGGTAGCAGAGAAAAGAGGGAAGGAAGAGTTGTTGCAGTTACTGAAGTTTATTATCATAGTTCAGTGGGCACTTAACGCTGTGTACATCCTCAGTAAATCCTTGAAAACTGCCAGAAACTAGTGTGGGTCACGTAGGTTTCTCCCTGCTCCAATGAGAAGGACAATTATTTGCCACAATTACTGAATCCTAATTACTTGAAAAGGATGGCAAAGGGAGATATTAAAGCTAGTTAAACTGGATTTCATAAAGATATTAATGACTATAGCTGTATTAATCTTCAAAATAAACTAAAGGCTTTGAAAAATGAAAACTAGATTAACATCCTATCACCTTCGTTTAAAAGATGAGTTTGGAACTGGTGGTGTGTGGTTGGGTGGCCTGATGGAAAAAAACTGAAACACTGAAAATCTACACTAGAAAAGGATTATGAGGGCGTATCTGCACCAAGCACTACAGCATCCTCAGCGTTCCATGCTATTCAGGCTATTTCCTATAGGCAGCTCAGAAGGATTGGTATATGGAAATAGTAATTGGAGTTACGTTTGAATTGCTCTGCACCTGGGCTAATGTGACCCACTGAGTTGTTGGAACTACAGAGCCTCTCCCTCCCCAGGAGTGGAAAAAGTCACCAAGTCCTGCATAAGTCAGAAGGCAAAAATGGGTACAAGACCAGTTTGAATTGGACAGTTATGTGGTGTCTTGGCATGATTGAGCAAGAAGTGCACCCCAACAGCAAGGTGATCTGGCAGTAGTAATTCAAGAGGATGCACCTGTCTTTCCTCATTCTTTTCAGATTTTATTATTACGGGGAAGAGAGTTCTTTCTAAACTGATTGATCGTTACCGAACAGGGAAAACAAAAGTATTGCAAAATGCAGGTATTAACTTACACACTTGTTTTGTTTTGAACATATTTTAGAAGAGCCAGAGGCATACCTTTTTAGTAAGCAGGCAGTTGGCGAAAACCCTCTAGGTATCAGAGAAGCCCTGTGCTATAATTTTCCTAGAATAATAATGTCAAACAAATGACAATAGAAAGCCTATAAAATTTGCAGCCAGCTGGGCAAATTCTCATGTGTGAACCACAGAAACTGTAAGTGCTCATATAAAATATTTTGTCTTGATCAGAGCTGCTCTAGTCTACTATGTCCCTTGTCAGAGTAGCTGTATCCCCCTCACCTGCCAGCTGCAAATAGTGGCTCCACTGGGTGAACTCCGAGGAGCTCCAGCCCGAGTCTCAGAGCAGCATTAAGTGTGTGCTGCGTTGGAAGTTTTTGCCTGGGTAGTTAAATGTAGATCGATGATCCTTCTCAGCATTAATGTTAACAGAATATTACATGGGAATGAGCATGCATCAGAAATTATTGTTAGTGCTTATGTTTAGATTCCCCCAAACAGGGTGGAGAGGGCTTTTGTAACCCATGTCTTCTGTGAGTTAGTTTTTTTGTCCTTGTGTACTTGGTATTTCATATTCTGTTGTTTGGATAACAGTCTGGGCATTAAGTGTGGCTGTAATTCCTCCTCTTAAATGAATATTCCACTTCCCATGACTCTTGCTTAGTTTCATCTAATCCTATCTCAAACAATGTCTTGATGAGCCAAGAAGGACCTGGGCTGAGCTGAGAACTGAACCAATGTTGAATATGGCTTTGAAGAAGACCAAATTACAATAATTCCTTGTGTGATCTGATCACTAGGTTGTACAACTTTGTTCCAAAAAGGCCATGTTCAGCATTGCACCTCAAGGGTTCTATCTATGTTTCAGCTCCTTTTTTCTTTGACAGGGAAGTAAAAATGACTGTGTGTAATTTACTGTAAGTCTCTTGGTCGCGATGCAATATTCTTTGCTGAACTGGGTCTGTATGAGTCATTTATTGAGAAGCAAAATAGAACTACTGACAAATTTTCATTACTTCTGACAAAAAGAGACTCAAGGCTACTCCCCATCTTGTTTCAGGGTACTCCACACGTTATTCATTGGGTCCTTCAGGCTGACATGACTTCTATGAATCCTTTCATCTTATAAAAAAATACTAAATGCTGTTCTATTCAAATGTTGAATCATAGAATACTACATAAGCAGTAGTGGTCTTGGCTATAGCTGCCCATTTTGAAGTCCGTGTAAGTTGTGCAGGGAGGTGGGAAGTTCACCTTGTCATGCACTGGGAAGGTTTCTGGACCCCATCCTGGCCATCCCAGAAGGCTGCACTTGGATTAGGCGTGGCAGCGGGGAGCAGATTATAGGAACGGTCAGTTACCCAGTTAGGACAGGCATGCTTAAGCTGTGGGATACTCCTGTTTAAACCACTAATTGTGTCTCGTGTAATTGATCCACAGTGTATGGTTAATACACACGTTCCCTAGAATGCAACCCCTTCATTTACCCCTTACCACTTACAATAGCCTTCTAGCCCAGAATTGCAGGATACTGCAAGTGTGGTTTGTTTATTAGAAGCAAAAAGGCTGTTTGGTTCTTCAGATAAACTGGAAAAAAACCGACCAAAGAACAGTGATCAAAAATTGCTTTTACATAGAAATTAAATACAGGGCAAACAGTATTCAACTGTAGCACTGTATTTTGAGGACGGGAAGTGTGGACTGGAGAAGAGATTCAGAGCAGTGCCTAGGGGAAAGTTGATGTATCTGATACAGATATAAATATGTACATGAAATCAACAGTGCTTCATTTAAGAATCAAGTCTTCACTTTTTGGTGATGCAGTGAATTTTTCACTGTAAAAGAAAAACACTCCACCTACCCAAGATATTTACATGTGTACACACTCAGAACAGCCAGCTAAAATTGAAAATGTTTAGCTGCCACAAATAGGTGTATAATGGGAAGGTCTTAATTAGCATCAGATTATCTTAAAGCAATAATGAATGTCTTGTTTATTTTTATATATTGGAATGGAAGGCACGTATTCTGAAGGCGATTAAGAGAAAAATGGTGCTTGCCTGATTCTTAAGGTAATGTTCTCTTTTGCTGGGGTGGTGTGGGTGCTGATTGAAGTACACGAGCATTCCCGCTAGAGGGGGGTCCACTCAGCGTAGGCTGCAATGCATTTTGGCGCTTTTTTTTTATTTTTGAAGGTCAGAATGAGGAAAACCTCTTGTTCCACATTTTGTTTCAGTCCTTTATGTTGTGTATCTTATGGTCTCAGCAGTTACTTGTCTCTTACTTAGCTTAACTGTCTTTTATACAAGGAGGTGAAAATCTAGTGCACTGTTAAACACAGTAGTAACAAAGAATACAGAGAATGTTTCATTGTATCATCTGCAAGGTGAGGACAATTATATATCACAGAAGTGGTGTGATTATTCTGAAAAAGTAGAAGCAGCTTTATCAGACCTGTTCCTGTTCAATAACATTTTTAATTAGAATTGTTATCTATCTTCAAGCCATTTTACTGTCTCTGTGATCCTTATGTTTCTAAGCATAAAAGAAAATATTTCTATATGTAAAAGAGACTAAGAGTATGTTAAACCAACTTAAACTTCTGCTTTACTCTTTGATGTCACAGTTTGTTCTTCCTCTCAGTTTCTTGGTGAAAAGGATTGAGTTTTGTGCGTGTGTTGGTCATTGTGCCGTGTTAATTAATGCGTCTTGGGGCTGTGGCAGTTGTGAGCATTCTGTTGGCCCTGAGCAGGAGCTTCTTCCTTAGCAGAGCCCAGGTGTTGACAGTGTGCTTGTGGTCTGCAATGAGGGTCCTGGAATCTGAGGTGGCCTCTCTGCACATGAGTTGCACTGTAGAGGCCAACCTAAAACTCTGCCCAATCTGTGCTGGGTTGGTGCAGGGTTTCCATGCCATCCCATCCACGTGGTGCTTCTGTGGGGCAGAGGACAGGCAGCCCCTGACAGGCTCAGTGGGCCTGTCCACCCAGCTGGGACCCTTGGGAAGGAGAGGGACAGCAGGGCAAGGGAGACAGTGTACTAGGGCTGGCAAGGCATCAGCAACCCTGGTGGATTCAAGGACGAAGTCAGAGAAGCACCCTGTGGCACAAAGAAGGCTCCATTTTCCCCCCCTAATAAATCTCACAATAGAAATGTAGCAGTAATAAGCATCCACTCTCTACAACTACCTGAAAGGTAGAACAACTGAGGTTGTAGCCAGGTAGGGATCAGCCTCTTCTCCCAGGCAACAAGTGACAGGACAGAAAGACACAGCCTCAAGCTCTGCCAGGGGAAGTTCAGGTTGGATATCATTAAGTTTTTCTTCACTGAAAGGGTGGTCAAGTATTGGAATGGGCTGCTCAGGGAGGTGGTGGAGTCACTGTTCCTGGAATTGTTCAAGAAACAACTAGACCTGGCATTTGGTGCTGTGGTCTAGTCGATATGGTTGTGTTCCCTCAAAGGTTGGTCTTGATGCTGGAGCTCTTTTCCAGCCTTTATGATTCTATGATTGATGGGACTGGAGATAGCATCTGGGATATCTGACTACATAATACTGGATAGAGAAAACTGAGTGAGTTTGAAAGTTTTTTGGATATATCTAGTGGTGGTAGCTGGATGCCGTATGAAAACAGCCAGCCTAGTGAAAATGAGCATTCACACTTCAGATGTATACCACATTAACCCTTAGCAAGATTCTTCTGATAGTGGAATGACTTTTTTCAGAAGCCACCTGAGCATCTGAGCAGGGCACTGTATTGTGACAAGCAGTCATATAGTTATTTCCAATCCAATGGCTGATTATTCTTTTTGGCCCTGGGCAAGTCACTTAACCCTCTGTCTGTTTCTTCATCTGTAAAATATATTATGGATATTTATCAGTCTCACCAGGACTGATTGTTTAATATTTATAAAGTGCCTAAAGGATTAGAAGCTTAATATAAGGAGCTAATATGTATCATATCATTTTAGATTGATTTTATTTACTTGGGCTTTTTTTTCCCTACCTCCTACTGAATGAGATGCTATTTTGTAGCCTCTTACTGTCATTCCTAATTAGCTGGACAGGTCACAATTGGGTAACGCCAGGTTCATTCTCTTCATTTATTCCTGGTTCCTATGAATGCTTTATCTCCCTCCTACTTTCTTTTTTTCCTCCCTTTTTTAATTTAGAGATGAAGAAATACCATATGTTGCTAGATCGTGACATAAATATATTTAAGTGCTGCCATCATTGTTAGTTTATCAGCCTTTCCATTATAAACCCTCTTGTTCAGGGGTTTATAACTCTGGCATTATAACGTGCTTCAGGGTGAAACTTCACATTCATTTTTTCGCTCTTGATTTGCTTTAAATCCTTCACTCTTCTTAAGTTAAACTGGAGATTAGATACATTAGTTATAGTTATACTAGTTGTATAAATTATAATGCAGCAGTAGGCATTCTAAATAGGATGTAAATCAGAGAAATAGAGAATTTCCTAGTTGTTAAACTGTGAGCCTGAGAGTAGAGATCTGGGATTCTTTCCATGACTGTGTCCCTGGCTTGGCACATAACTACTAAAAAATTATTCAACCTCTTTCTGCCTCACTCTTCTCTCTCTATATGGGGATGATGACATTTCTGACTTTACTGGTGTATTGGGAAGCTTAATTAATTAGAATTCATAAAAGACCAAGATTCTCAGGTGAAAGGTGCTGAAGTGTGAAGTATTTTTAAGGAGTCTAATGAAAAATCGGTGTGCCTGCTTTCCTGTGTCTGTTCCTGTTGTCACAGAATAGCGTGTATCAACTCCAGAGCGGTTCAGTGTGTGGCAACCAGCAAGGGCTTTAATCTGGAGCACCACTCGATGACCTGGCAGCTTGCTTTTCTCAGGCTTTCAAACATTCACTGTACCTCTCAGCCAGTTGGTCTCAGCTTTTGCCAGGGGAGCTTGTGTTCCCTGAATTCCAGTTTTCAAACAGTTCTCTAGCGCAAGACAGGGCAGGAGCGTGCAACCAAGACCTTGGCTGCAGAGTTTCCCCTTGTTGCTGTTCCACTTGGTGCTGGTGCAAAAATACCCAGTGTGCTTAGAAGGTAATAGGAAGGGAAGAGGTGAGGTGTTTCCAGCTTTTTTTTGCAGGGACTTACCGTGGCAGATCTTTCTGGTTGTGCTCAGGCAGCTTTTAGGTGTAGTCAAAATTCTGTACGGAGAAAAATGTTCCAGCTCTGTAGTACAGTAAATTCTGGGACACTGACAGGTACTCTTTATGTCATTCAGGTGGAGAAACCTTGATCGTGTCATGAGGGATGCTCTCCGAGTTTCCTCACGTGAGGATTTCTGTTGTCAGCTGTTAGTTTTGCACGTCCTATCACGTGCAGGTTTCCTAGGGTTGATCTAGACTGGCACCTTCATTTACAGATCTCTTCTTTGCCTGGACTGTGGGGCTGTGCTCAGGAGAGAGAGGTTCTTGGTGGTGGCTAAATTTGAAATTATCTTTCTCCTTATAATTTCAGGTTGAAGTCTTGGCCTCCGAGGATGCTACATTTGGACACAAGGTGTGTAGTTTGGTGCAGTTTTGTTATATAGGTCCCAAAGATATGAATCGTTGGATGTGATGCCACAGAAAATTACAATTTTCAACCTGAGAATTGATGATCCTGTGAATTGCATCCATCAATTCAGAAATTTTCCCTTGTGTATGGTAATCTGAGAATGGCACACAGGCTGTCTGAATTCTTTTCTTGCTATAAAACCCGTGAGCAAGTCTTACTTGCAGAAACCCACGTGGAAACATGTAAGGTCAGTAGTTAGCAGTAGTTTTTAAGATTGGACTTGCCCAAATGTTGAATTTGTTCTTGTTCCATAGATTTGCAACTCAGAAATTGTACTTGCTGTCTGCTTGGCAGTCTGCTGAGTAAGCCACTTTTTTCAGGCCCTTTTTCACAGAGCATCTCGAGTGGAAAGTAGTTCAATGAACAGCTGCATCACCCTGTGTTCAATGTAGATCAGCGTGTGGCGAGCAATAAATAGTGTGTGCTGGAGACACGACTTTAGACCTGCCCAGCTACGTGGATGGGCTGAGTCCTACTTAGTGCTCAAGTTTCTTTGGCCAGCGAGCATTGTGGTGATGAACACTGTTTTAACTGAGCACTAATAGCAGATTGTTTTAATCAGGGCAGATTGTGTGTATGCTATATCCAGTTATTCATGAAGAGAGTGGATGGGGAAGGGAAAAAGGAGATTGTAGGAACAGTAGGCTAAATCATAACAGTGAAGAGTTTCCTGCTGCTGAAGGCCCATGTGCTGTGATATTACTGCAGGTAAAAAAATAACAGTGCTGTTACTATTAAGGTAAAAAGGAAAAGCAAGAAAATATTAAATAAGTTCTTCAGGTTTATTTGGAATACAATAAGCAAAATTAACCAGCAGGGAAAAAAATACTTTAAAAGTTTGTAAATATTCATGATGCCAGAATTTACATTGTGTCTATATTGTACATTTTATGTTGATATGTGATAAAGTGATTTCAATAAATTATTAGAAAACAAACAGAGCTACTATGGTATTATTTGAAGTATATAATGCATGGTAGTCTGCAGTATTTTCTGATTTTATTTAATACCCAGCAAGCATACAGAATATTCATTGAATATTTAATAAACCTGGAGGGTCAGCTCTTGTGAGCTCATCTCCATAATCCCTCAGACTAGGTGGGTAAAAAGAAATATTACCGATGATTATTGTCGCCACTCACTCTTAGAGCTAAAAAGAACACTGTGGAGGAGGCTTCTAAGTTTTTTTCATGGCTAGATTTACAAGGTGTTTTTATGTGTTGTCATCCTGATGGGCATCCTTTGAAAGTCCTTTTTATTACAAAAACTTTTAAGAGTTTTCTGTTGCTAAGCTTCAGTGTTACAAAACTGGATCGGTATTGTTGCCAGCTCTGAACATCAATATCCAGAGTCCCAAGCATCTTCTTTCCTAAAATTCATTTTCAGAACCATCAGGATCTTTTAAACTCTCTTATAATAGTAGCTTTATGTTATATAGTGAACTATCTATGTCTAGGAATGTCATGTATTTTTTATCAATCAAAAAGAAAGCTAAATGTATCATCCAAAATTTGCTAATCACAGAATTTATTTTTGTTGTCTATTTAGAGGTGCTGCAAAAGCACTTTCTTCCCTTCTCTCCCTTACAAGATGCTTTCTTTACTGTCTGTCTCAATGACAAATAAATGCTAGTGTCTCTGTTACATTAACAGATGAGTTGGTATACCAGCAGAGAATGTGTTATCAGCAAAATTTTTTAAATGAAAAATAGTTAATTTTATAAACTAGAAAGTAAGTTGAATACCAGATAACACGGTTGAGAAGGATGTAAGGTTAAAGATTTGCACCATGCACTGCTTTCCTTGGTACCTGCTTTTAGCCTGAATTTTCCTCCAGGGCTATTGTAGACTGCTAAGAGGAGCTATCTTTTTTGGGTTTGGGTGTAGCATGTCTCAGCCTGAAACATTGTAGGGCCTCTCTGTATGCAAGAGCAGAAGCATAGCTTGCTGCAGGGGATGACTCTTCTTTTGACTGCATTCATTCCACCTATCCTAAGATGCCACTTAGTTTTAGGCTGTTGACAGGCTGTGTTGCCTGTAGATACATACAAGAATAGTGTCTTTCAAAAAAGGATATTTGGAAGGATATTTGTAGACTACTGAAAGAATGTACAATGTCATTTGTAATTCTTAAATTCTCTGTGATTTCAGTCTCATGGTAAATATGCATACTGGCAGCAAATGGGGCTGTTTCCCAGGAAAAGGTTCTGAACAAGACATCAGAACATTGTTCAGCTTTGCTGTAGTTATCATTGGCAAAGTGAAAATCTGGCTGATCTAGTGTGCCTCTTGAATGGTTGAGGCTTGGGTGATGCTCATCATCCGTGTAAGTGTACAGATCAGCTACGGGATGCTTTTGATGCCAGATATGCATTTGATTTAGACAAAACAATTCTTATTTTAGAGAATAAAATGAAAACAGAAGAAATTGTCAAACTGTCAAATACCCAGGGAAAAGGCACTTTGAAGTACCAAATCCTATCTTTACTCCTTAAGCATGGAAGAGGTGCAAATTGCAAACCATTAGTAGTAGTCCTTAAAAATGTTTCCTCCTCCTCAACTTTTTAATAAGTGAACAATCTTCCTGTAACAAATGTAGGACATAAGGCCTTTATTAAGAGTAAAAATTACATTTTAATACTAACTTATTTTCATTTTGTGCATATGTGAGACTAGTACTGTTTAAAAGGCCATCAAAATCTAAGGACAGTTTAAAAAAAAGTGTTGTTTGACAAGTATAAATATGTACAGACTTGATTGCATTGCTGTCCAAAGCTTTCTTTTGGTTGAACAGAAGGAAGTAAACCCATTCAGTTTTCTGTGCAACTAATTTTACTGAAGGAAGAAGCTGTTGGTGTGCTGTAACAGCTTTTTCAGAGATGGTACACGTGGTGTTCCATTAAATTTACACGTTTATTTGTGTGTGTGCTTGAATGCATGCTTGTTTTAAAGGAAAAAAAGCCTTGCAGCTTTTGACTGGTTCTTTTGTTTCAATATTTAGAAGGGTTGTGATATATCATGGCTACCTATAGAGAGATGTAGGGGGAATGACCACATAGCAAATCATGAACAGCTGATAGGTGATCTGGGACAGGCTTAACACTTATGCCTGGTTTGTTCTAATTCTGCTGAGGATAAACTTACATATCTAATAAGTTCCTTCAAAATTGTAGTTGCCAAGAAAGCAATGTAGAGTAAGAGTGAATAGATGGAGTGATATCTGCCTGAGTCTGCAGTCAACACACAGGAATGTATTTCAAAGTTGGAAACTCTTTGAGTCCCATTAATCTTACTAAAGCCTAATGATGACGTGTAAAATACTAACAGTACCAATTTATTTTGTGTTTATTTTAGCTGAGTAGGAAGTTATAGTTTAGCAGATGGGACCAGTGTTCACAGATGGCAGAGAAAATAGGAGGAATACAAAGACGTGAAAAAGAAAGAAGAAAAAAAAATAAGGTGCCTAGGGCAGAAGTAAAAGGTAAAATGTTTAACCATTTTGAATGATGCTGATTTAAAGACCAAGGCAATGAACAAATAAAAATAGGTGTGTGGGAGTTTTTAAAATCCTCCCAAGAGATTCAGATGCTCAATTTCCATTTGAACCTCTTTATCCCTGAGGTAGAATTGAAAATCTTAGTCTGAAAGGTTGGTTATTATATAAAGATTTAACCCACATTTTATTGTTGTAGGAGCTGCATGTTGGCATCAGTTGGAATTACAGTGTCAAATGCAGTAGCACACGCTTCATACAGGCTGCAAATGGTGTTTGGCCCTATCTAGAGAACAGAATGCCTGACTTTTTAAATGCCTCTGCTCGGTTTACTCTCCCTCCCTTTCCCTAAGGCTTTTACTGTCAGCATCCACCTGACCCAAATAACGTAGGGTAGGGGAGGCTTCACTCAGTTAAGCCTGGTGAGATCACCTCGTGCACATGTCCCAGCCTGTCTGTGGACTGTGGAGTGCCATAAGCCGTGTTGGCAGCGCTGGCCACAGAGCCTGCCCTCCACAGCTAATGCCGAGGTGCAGTGATCCCAGCTTAGTGCCGCATTAATATAAATAAGTTTGTTAATGGCAGTCCAGCAGCTACATGTCAGAAGGCTCACAAGTTTGTGCAACAGGAAAAGAGACACTTCTGTTCCCACAGTGGGGGAGCTCCACCAAGAGCAGAACTCTCTTATTTGGTAGTGAGCTTTAATCCTTCCATTGTGTGTCGTTTTAAGCTGTGTTGTGATGTAATTGGCTTAATCATTACTATTATGTTGCTTTGCACAAGTTAAGATTGTAATTTGACATATGGAAATAAATGGCAACTGGATTAGTGATTTGCAGGTGTCATTTAAAAACGGGGCAGGGTAGAAAGCCTTTCATATTTTGCAAGTGGCATGTTTGCTAATGTACAGAGGCAGAATTAACCACAAAACTGCATCTCACAGTTCACCTGGAACAAGCTTCACCTGTTCTTTTCTGGGACTGTGTGCTGCTGGAGTTGAGGAAAAAGAATCTCATTCCCGATGGATGTGCTCACTGTAGGAGTGATTTTATGTTTCCTTTGTGGAAGACAAATACAGGAGTAAAGCTTTCTCTTTGATCGAGAAATCAGCATAATGGAGAGACAGCTCTATCACAGAAATACAGCAAGGGTGGTATTTCTGATGTGGATGTGTCTGTATGGTGGAGCTTCCAGTATCGTTCCTGGAACTAGTTGTATTTTTGTTTTATGACACAACATAAAGTGATGGCCTTGTCTCCATAATTTAGTAACTCTGGAAGTTGTTTAGAGAGTCTATTCCTAAGTCTTTTAAAGTATGTGCTGCTGGACTGCATTTTTAAAATGTTCTTTCTCTGATACAGGATACATGTTTTAAGAATCAAATGTGCTCAGGACTAAAATATTTTTCCTGCCAAACATACTACTTTAACTTGAGTTTATTAAGGTGTTTTTTGGGTTGCTTTGGTGGGGGAGTGTTGGGCAGAGTGGGAAAGTTCATGCTTTTAGGGGAGGGGTTTTGATTTCCTCCACCGTGTAGATGCTGCATTATTGCAACTATCAGCACATCATGGTGCATCTTCTGTAGTCTACTTATTTTCATATCCCACATAGCAGAAGTTCAAATCCCAAGGGTAAATTGAGCTACCCAGTGTAGCTGTGTGTCAGCTTCCTGGTTTGAAGCATAGGACATCAAGGGGAATACATTTGGTGGCTGACTGTGAGTTGTGACTGTGCAAACCTAGAAAGAAACTGTTGTTCTTGCAGTATCTGTAACAGAACCCTTGAGCTATGAGGTGGAGATGGCATGAGATAAAATTGAGAGATATATTCTCGAGAGACTTTTTTTCCCCTTTCTTTTTTAATGTATTAGCTTGATTGTAATAAAATAGTACTTCTTGGAAAGAAAAAAATAACCAATTGAAAAAGAAAAAATAGACATAAAAATTGTTCTCTTCTATTGCTCACCTTGTTTAAGACAGCTTTCTTTTGTTGAAGACTGTAAGCAGCCTTTGCTCCTGCCATCTGGTGGTTGCTAATAACAGTTGCATCTTCAAAGCCAAATTAAATTGTTTTAAAGCCAATTAATCCTTTTCAGAAGAGAATGTTTTCAAGGGTCAGAATTATCTCTGTCTTGATGTGTTGACACTTGGATTGTCTGTGTGTGCTTAGTATATGGGAAAATATAGAGAAATGAGTCCTCATTTACATCTGTCTTTGCACTGTTGACTTAGATAGGAACCTGGGAGTTGTAAATAAGTTTCTGGATTTGCTTTAGCTTAGAAAAAATAGATATTCTTATTAACCTCCAGTAAATTCTGTTTTGCTACTCATAGGAGAGTTAGGATTGCATGTTTCCCCAGTTCTGCTTTTCATTTCTTTGTGGACTTGTTTCATCTGAGTTGTTCAGATGACTGAAAGGATTTTCCAACCTCTTTTCTCTGACTCGTTGTTAAAGATGTGTTTTGGGGCCGCTGAAGTCTCATGAGTGCCCTCTGTGCTGGGTATTTTCTGATAGTAGAGAATGGCATTATAGACAGGAACAAGGTGCTCTTTTTATATTCTTAGGGACCCCTTACAGATGTATCAAAGTGATTTGAAGTACTTATGACTAAGTAATTGAACAGGTTGCTTTCTAAACAACCTGTGTATATCACTGCTGTGCTATTTGTGACAGTCCAAGAAAACACAAAACCGAGAAATTGTGATCATATTTTACAAATTTCATCTCCATAATCAATAGTTCTTAAGGTCTGGTAAGTTTAGTGTCCATAAATAAATTGTACAGTCTTAAGTAGTCCAGCTTTGTCCTGAGTGCTGCAGGCAGTAGAGGAGTTTATTTAAGCACCTTGAGTATGGAGGGTAATTCCAAACGGCAACCACTGGTAGTGCCCTACTCCTCACAACTTTGTCCTGCTGCCTGTATGGATGGGAGAGGATTTTAAAGTTCTCTGGGAGGATGGAAAAAAGTACAGGCTTCCTGGTGATTGTGATGCCTCCTTGTGCAGTGGAAGTGGGTCTGCACAATTCAATAACAATCCTACATAAACAATAAAAGACAAAATGACACACAGATTAGGAGAAAAAAAAGCTATGTTAACTGAGAAGCCCCACTTGTCAGAAAGTAAAAATTGGCTGGATAAATGGCATAATAAGAGTTGATTCTCTCTTCCTTGAGCCCTGTGCCCTGTAGTCTGAGGAAATACAAGGCAAGGTGAGGCTTTTGGGAGGACCTGTCTCCTGTGGCAGTGTCCCAGTGTGTGTATAGCATGTCAGACTTTCTTGGATATTTCCTTTTTTCTTCTCTTCCCAGTGATCCAAGCTAGCCATAAATACATGTTTAATGTTCCTTTTCAGCATGAAGCATCTCATGGTGCTTGCAGAATAAATACTGATGGCCTCAGGGTTAGGCTTAGGCAGTTTACATGGGTATGTGGTAACATTTATTTTACAAAGCTCCCAAGCACTCTGTGGCAAGCTGGAGTGAGCACAGATGGTAAACGTGCCTTCCTCAGCACCCTTGAACATTGTTGGCCTGTGGTTGGCCCCATGCCCTGCAACCAGCTGGGATTAGTGCTAAGAAAACGCAAACTGCTGTCTTTCTTCCTACATCATCTTTACTTTTGGACATATATAAATGTGATGAACAGCCTTTCTCTCCAACACTGTATGGTTTAGTTTATCAAGATGTGGATGTGGCCACATTTTGGATTTTGATATGAATTTAAAGCTCCCATTGCCTTTCTGACAGTAGCAGTGTGGAGTTGTCAGAAGATACGTATGAAATTCAAAGCAACTGTTAGGTATTTGCTCAAGTGATATCTGTAAGTAAGAATCATGGAATGGTTTGGGTTGGAAGATTATCTAGTTTTAACTTGCCTGTCATGAACAGGAGTACCTTTCAATTTTATGAGGTTGCTGAGAGGTCCATCCAAGCTGGCCTTGAACACCTCCAGGAATGGGGCATCCACAGTGTTTCTGGGCAACCTGTTCCTTTCACCACCCTCACGGTAAAGGCTTGGCAATTAATTTTGCATTTCTGATGGATGAGTATCCCTCTTTGGGCAGTCCTGTGCCCATTTAGATTGCTACTATGTTAAAATGAACTGCTGCAACACTGGACCATCCAGCTTTTGTGGTGGCACCACCACCAGCAGCAGCAATCCATATTTCCCCCTGCTGCTTTTATGAAGAGACACTCTGTAGTATGGTTTTTCCTTTCCAGACTTCATAGAAATGCCAGAAGAGTGCAAAATTTGGTACTGCTTTCATGGTGGGAATATGCATCTCATCAAGGGTTTGAACCCACCATTTAACACCAGTCACTACATTGCAGCGACTTAAGTTACTACTAGACAAAAAGAATTTATTTTCTCCGTCTTCCTTCTGTTACTCATTAAATTTTAACTGGTGGGTGCACTCAGGCAGCCTGAGTCTGGTGTGCCTGAGCTGTCTGGCTGGGTGTGCTGCTCAGCATCCTCCCTCGCTCAGCTGCCTCCTGTTGACATGTAAACGGGGGTGATTCCTGCCTCATCAGGCGGCTCCTTTGCAGTTCCGTGTGGCCCCTTTGATTTACGCTGCTGGTTTGAACTTGGAGGGAGTATCAGGTTTACCAAGTCGTCTAACAATCAGAACACAAAGTTTGCTTGTAAATACCTGCACATTTTAAATAGATGTTGCGGCAGGTGGTCTCTTTGTTTAGGGGTGGGAAGAGAGCAGTTCAGAATATTGGCAAATAGTTTGCTGTTCCTCCTTCATGAGGTGAGCAAGTTAGACCAGATTTCTTTTTCTTCTGTAAATTCTACCCGATTGTACAACTGGCGGACCAGAACTGTGCCCTCCAGCAATCAAAACCACCTTGCTGCAGAAATCTTGCTCCCATTTAGATTGGGACTTAAAACAACAAAAACCCCACAAATATTTATTTTTAGATAAGGCTACTGTTAATGTGTTTGCCCCTTTTTTTTTTTTAATAGCATACAATTTTTTAGCAGCATGAAATACAAATATAGAAAAATGTTCAGATTTCTGCTATGTGGCTGCTTCCCCTGATTTCAGAATTGTCTTGTTTTAATTAATGCTAGGTTTGAGGAATAGGAATTGCAGAGAGGACCGTGAGAAAGTTGTTGGGTAGACAGATGTGATTTAGGTTTTCATTTCCCCTGATTTTTTTTTCCTGAGACAAGGACAGGTGTGTATCATTGTTCAGAGCTGTGCTTTGCTGGAAAAAGTGCTGTTGACATTTTGCAGATTTCAAGACGAAAAAACAATGATAATAATACAAAATCTGAAGCTTTTTACTGAACATGTATTTCTTTTACAGAAGACATCATTTTTTATCTTTGAAGCTTCAATTATTTCAGTTTGCTTTTTAATAATTTCTTCTGGTGAGACAGGGTTTTCTAATGAATTGGGATATTGATGGATAATTTTATTTGATTAGAATGACACTGGGAAATCTTGTTTTTCAAGGTCATTCCTTTGATTTTCTTGGTGAACAGTTAATTATACAGGGTCTTCATATTTTTTTTGTATAGGAGGATCGAGATTGCAGATAATTTTGGCATGATTTTCATACTGTTGCAATGCTTTACATTGTTTTATACTATATACATTTGAACTATTGTGACAGATTTTTAGTATAACAATCATTCCATGTGTTTTATGATTTCATTACTAAATCCTTGCTACTCCATGAAATATACAACAGACAAATTTACAGTCTCTTTATTAAAATTTGCCTTACCATTTTAATCTGAAGCAAAATAAGCATTTTTTTGTATCATTCAATTTAACGTGACTGTCTGTTTTCATTCCATCATCCAGTTCCACCTCCCCCTTACCAAGATCTGTTTGAATCTCCCCGAGCCTCCTGTGAAACTTGCTCACGATGTTATTGCTTGTGTCAGAACTGATGTACCGATTACCTCGTACATGTAATCTATATCTGGGGTGTCCTACAGCTTCAGTCCTTGTGCAAGGGCTGTGCTCCAGTGGAGGGATGTACACCTTAAAATCATCTGTGGGAAGAGCAGTTAGAATACATGCTAATTTAACAATTAATAAATGTATTTTAAGAAGTGAGTTAAATGCCGCTTATGAAGGAAAGCAATGAAGTGAATCATGTGGAACTGGTTTTTGTTGCATCGAAGTAACTAAATACCATTATAACACATATGATTCTGCAAAAGCTTTACAGTAATGTAGGTATGGCTGTTTATATGCTTATTAACTTGTAGGTTTTTTTGGCTGTGGTGTATGCAGAATGCTGACAAGGTCAAAGTTGTTAAGCTTCCCCGAGTAGTACTGGGGGAAGGAATTATGTTAGGTAAAGCACTGGGGCGTTTTATTGAACTAACATCTTTTTTTTTTTTTTTAACAGTAGTATTGTGGAAAAGGATCTTGAAGGAGAAATTGGGGGATGCAGGGTTTCAAAACAGCATGGAATTAAGGAAATAGGATTAGAACTGCAGTCTTTGGTGTAACAAATGTTGAAGGTGATCACAATACTCTTAGGATCCTGTGTGTTGTCTGGCTTAGTTATAGAGAGGTTTGAAAAGTGAGAAGTTCAAACTTGATATAGTGAACAAGGGAAAGCTAATGGAGCACATTAAAAATGCAAGCTGACCTAGATATACTGTTGAATGGTGCCATGTGGTGTGCAGCTTTATATGGCAGGCTGCAGTGCCTTGTTGACCAGAATAAAAGGTAAAAAAGCTGGTGATAACACTGCATTGTTTACAAGCTGAAAGAGAAGATAGAACAATTGGGCAGTCCTGTTCTATTCCATAGGTGACCTCAAGAAAAACAACAATTTTTCAACGTAAAAGCAACTATTGATTTCTGTTAAATGTATACAGTATTTTTTTTTTAATTACCTAAATAATTTTTGAGGAATGGTCAAGGTGCAAGCCTCATTGCCACAAGTGTGTCTGCTTTCTGCTCTCCCATTAAAGCTGCACGTACACAGAACCCTGGAAGAGGGAAGAAAAGTTAATACTATGCTAGGAGTTAGTTGATCAGAGCTAAATTCTTTCTCTCTGGAATATGATGATATTCAGAATAGGAAAGGGTAGCAGAATCCAGCCTTAATTTTATGGTACTTAACTTCCAGATTAACTTGGAAGAAGTGTTTTAAGAGGTGTGAAAGCATCAGAAAATATTAATAATAAATATTTTTCAGATAATACTAAAATAACTTTTAGCTGCTGTTTGAAACTTGATGGTAAGCTATTCATGTTAGTACTGAGACAATTTCAACTTGGAATTATTATCTTAACTTATTTATAAATACCAACAAAAGCTTATAGAGGAAATGTTGACATCCCTCTCCACCTATCTCCCACCCCATTCTCCTGCCTTGCATCTGCCTTAGCTCTCCTTGAACTGTGTAAATGCAGGCATATATGATTGGTAAATTATATATTTTTATAGGACTAGGTGGTTGGAAATTGATTTTTTTTTCCTAGGGCTGCACGTTATAATGCGTTTTCAATTGGTTGAATAATACTAAAAAAGGCTTGCATGTACCTGTGATGCATTTGATTCCTCCCTGCAGTGACTCATTGTGGATCTCTTACAGCTAAGTGCTTGTTCCTTGTGATCAGAGGAAAATGCTACACACCTTCTGCTTCGTGCCTATTAAATTCAAGTTTCTATTGTAGGCAGCATTACACAGCTATCTTTGAGAATTAAAGGGGGAAAAATACGAAGAACAGTAAGTGAAGTGAAAATTCAAAAAGCCACTTTGTTCGCCCTCAGCCCTAATTCTGATTGTTAATGCATTTCTGTTCTCATGCTTGCTTCTTCCAAATTTACAAATTTTTCTTTTATTCAGAGCCCCAGCCTTTGGTACTGTGTTGAAATTAATGACCATAATGACACTTGCTCTTTTCTGTCTCCTGGAACTTAAATGATGGATACCAACCTTTTAAATCCTGTTATGTTAAAGATAACATACAGTTCCTTTATCCAGACCACCATTTTGACTTGAAAAAGGAATTGTTTTCTCCAATTTTGTTATCATTTTTCCCCCTCACCTTTTTCATTCCCTGAGGGACTAGTCTGGAGAACAAAGTGTCCGTGTTCCTGGGAACAGAAATAGATTGTTCCATTCATAATTTAGTGATCTATTTCTGTTTGGCAAAGTTAAGCACATGCTTAACTTCAGGTCTGTGATTAAATCTCACTGACTCCAGTATGACTTAAATGCTTTGCAAAACTGTGACTTTTATTCCTATTTCACCATCACATCATTCCTTCTGTCTCATTGCTCTTTTTTTTTTCTTTTTTTCTTCCCCCCCTCTTCTTCCATGCTGCAAGTTGACTGTGCTTAGTGTCAGCAGTTTATGTTCTGCATGTTTAATGAAGGCCACGGCTCAGCTCAGCATAGCCCTTCCCCTTACGCTAACAGAATTTTGATAGATGAGATTTCCTCGTCTGGAGAGCCAAGAAGAGGTTTTGATGGGAAAAGGCAGGGCATGAAATCAGCAAGTGTCAGGGTGTGCAAATCATAGGCGTCTTAAACCAAAAACAAAATAAAGTAGTTGTTATGACTAACTGTCTTCAAAATGTGTAGCTTCCTATGAAGCACAAAAAGGATTTAACAATATACCAGCAAAACAAAACTACATTTGGAAAGCAATCTGAAATCTGTAATCTGAACCATGTTCCTATCTTCCTTCTTGCTCTGTATTCCCTGTGCCTGCCACCTCGATTGTCAAAGTATGCTATATATAGGCAATTGGATTACAATAATCATTGCTGAGTTTAGCACGTGGAAATGTGTTTCAGTTGTGGTTTATATCCTGTGTTGATCCAAACCATGAGAAAAATCTATTTTATGCCCGCTCGGGTTATTGACTGCAATAGAGGGAACTAGTGGTAGATAAAAAGAAAGTGCCAGCAGATATTGAAAGAAATCTTTTCAACTAAGGTGCACTTCTATGATTCTCCCTCCTTTCCTGTTTATATGTTTATTTTTCTGGTAGTGCTCACTGCATTCTACCCTCCCACCTCTATCCCACCTTTTCAGTCTTTCTCTTTCATGCAGATTTAGCTTGTTCATTGATCAATTTCCTATTCAGACTATATTGCTGTGTAATTTTTTTTTTAAATGGTTTTGTGTGCTAGCATGTGCCAGCGAGGTATTGGATTGTTGAAATAGCATCAAATTCTTCACTGAAGATTATAATCTGACATAAAGGATTCAAGGGCAGAAATGGATCCTCCATGCCTAAAACTGGAGCTATTTTATTACCTTAACCAACATTTCATAGAACTTTCTGCAGCTGTGGTGGATTAGCAATGAGTTGTTTTTATTGGAGACATGAAGAGAAAGGACAGTTGATATGGTTATAGTAATTAATAAATAACATAATTAATTACTCTGCTGGCTCTCCACTATGTTTAGAGATTAATTTAAATAAATTTGTACTTGCTTCTATTAAAATACTTGAAACTGTATTTTTATACATGCACATGGAAATATGAAATATATATATATACACAAAGCAGTGTATATAAATATACATGTAAAAATTTATTTCTTATGTATCTATGTTTAGTTACATAGACTTTTTTCTCTTTTTGTGGCAGGATTTTTGCATGGCTTCAAAAGAGATAATTGCTGATCTTGTAATTTTTTTCATAAGGTGGTTCATATCATACCTGGGCACTAAATCTTCCTGTAATGTCTGCAGAAAGTTTCTCAGGATTTTCTGCTCCTCTCCAGTTGCTCTCCTTCCCTTATGTCAGCCGGGTGCTGATGGGGCCTTCCACAGCTTGGGAGAAGCTTGGTGTGACTGCAGCATTCCTCTCTGCAGAAAGCCAGCACCAATCCCAGGTACTCCAGCTCCTTCTGGGCTGTTGTTTTGTGCCTTTCATTTTTGTGCCAAAATGGCAGTCACGAGTTTAAAGTCAAAATACACGAACAGAGAATCGTGTGGATCACGTTATCATCAAGCAATTGTGTACACACACACATTGTGGCACAGACCCAGTTGCTGGTAGTGATGTGCAGAACTATTTGGTTTGTAAATTATTTAGTCCACCATCTTCCATTGGCTTCACTGGGGAGTCAGCATTAGTTGAAGTAACTAGTGGGCTTTCAAGGTTTGTTTCAGATGCCTTTTTCTCACAGCAAGTGAGAGTTGGGCCAAAAATAATCTTGAATAGGACTGTGCAGAGAATCAAGTTGGTACTCCATGACCCAGAAGAAGAGTGTGGGGCAGATCCCTCTCTGATTTCAGAGGGATTGAGCTAGGACTTGAGGATACTCTAAAATGCATCCTTCCTAGGAAGGAATGCGTGCCCTCGTTTGTCTGGGCTGTGCTCATAGTGTTTTGGAATTACTGGAGAGAAGCTGTGCATGGGTAATGTGCTATGATCATATGGCCTTCAGATTTAAAATACAAGGTCTTAGTAAAACAGAAAACCAGTACCAAAAGGTAAAAAGAGAACTATGTCCTTTCCACATTTGAGAGTTAAATCCTGTTTATTTTACCTTAAATTGTAGGGAGTTGGGTAAAGACTGGTTACATTTTTTTAATCCCTGATCACTAAATCTCTCAGTAAGTGAAGCCAAATAAGTTTTTTCTTTTTGCTCCCTACCACTTATTTCCTTCAGACCAAACCGAATGAAATCATCACTCTAGAACAGAAATGTTTCAAAAGTATTTAATAAAGTCTTTCTACAGTAATTTCTAAAATATTGGATTACCTTGTGAAATAATTAAAAGTAATTAAAAAAACCAGCTTATATGGCAGCACCTGGTTCTTTTTTTTTCCTGCTGCAGCTATTGCCACAGTTTCTTCTTGTTGATCTTTACTGTGAATATACATTTTGCCAAAGAGCATTGCTCACTAAGATTTGGAGTTAGTTTATGATATTTTACAGTGAGTTAAAGTAATTATACTCTAAACTATGACAGTGTAATTTAGAGATTGCATTCCATACATACCCCCTTTCATCGTGTTCTGGCAAAGACCATCCTTCTGCTAAATCTGATGAAATATAAATTTCAAAACATTTCAAATGTTTTCTAAAACTTACTGAGGATGCCTGTCACTTCATGGTGTTGGCCAGGATGACCTTTACAGGTCGCAATGCGAATTGTTCTGTGCTGAGCTGCAGCAGTAGCGTCACTCCTGGGGGAGCACTGCCCCAGCCCATCACACCCCTGCTCTGCGGGCTGCGTGCCACGGCTCCGTGGGGGCTGCTGCCACCCTGGGCACGGTGCTCCTGCTTCACCATAAATGTTTCAAGAGCCCTCAATTAGAGGGCTTTCCAAAATGCAGAGTTGTGTGGAGCCTAAAGTCTACCCAGAACTAGGTGCTGTGGTGTACAAAATCTGAAATGAACTTCCAGTGAGGCCCAGATGATTGCTGTGCAGAGGGGAAGAGTTTGCCGTCTCACTTTGCTGCTGGCACATCTTTGAGGTGTGGGGGGAAAAAAAAGGCCTGTCAGGGCTGGATAGATTTCCAGATCTTTCTCCGGTTAGAATTGTCTCTTCTTATTTTAGTCTTGCACTTCCAATTTTGCTCTGCAAAGTTACTCGAGTTCAGCATGTTCTAATTTAAAAGTGAAAGATGGTTTTCGCTACACTCAGATACATGCGACCATTGCACTCTGGTCTCCTTGCATACTTCAGCAAGACTGGAATGTCTCACTCCAGGGCTTGCTTCCCTCAAGGCTCATCTCTCTGTGTTTTGATAAAGAGATGAGAGGTGCAGAAAAGGGCTGGTGTTGAATGGAAGTTCATTGTCTTGATCTTTGATTTATCCCCTTATCTAGATGTAGAATATCTTACACTTAAATATTTTAGTGACTATGGGGAAAGAACTGTGAAGTAATACGTTTTTCTAAATTTAATTTTCGAAATGCCAGCAAGCTCAGTACATTCTGGGACATGTAACCTCAAAGCACAGAGAGTCTGAGTGAGCCACTCGACGATGTAAATTGATCAAACACCAGTCGGTAGATTGAAGTGTACATATTTGCATATGTACACTTGTATATGACACTTGGTCTAGAAGAGAGTGGATTTGCTTTGCTGGAAAAATGTTCTGTAAAAGTGAATCCGACCATTTTGACATCTAGCCTAATCAGTTTAAGAGCAGGTTGCCTTGTTTCTGTAATTGTTTTTGCCCCCTTGTCATTTTAGTATTTAAAAAAAAAATTACACGAGAGACCCCAAATAACACGAAATAAGACTCAAATGCAACGTTATCTGTTATTATTTGAAAGTTACAGCTCCCTGCTGCGCAGTAGAGTTTGTGCTAGGAAGTCTAAGTGGAAAAGCTAGGTTCAGTTTCTGTCAATTTTGAGATTTCTTTATGCATACACTCTGAATTTTTGTGTGCTCGTTGAGAACATCTTGCAAAAGGCTTATGTACATATGAAGTTCTGACTGCGTATCTGTAGAGCTGTACATGCTCAATTGGAAGTAATAAAGTCAAATATTTTCTATACCTTGGGTCCATTTTCTGCATAGTAGCAGCATGTATAGCAGTAATAGTAAACTCTTTGGTGAAAATAAAATAAGCCTGAGATTGTCACTGTAGATTGCTCTGCTTGTTGCTTATGTGTCACTGCTGAGCTATAAGAAAGAGCATAATAAATTTGGGAGGAGTGTTGCGGGTGCCAGTCTTCAGTTTCAAAAGGGCTGCGCAAGCGTCTGGTGCTCGGCTCCTCCATCCCAGAGGTGGCATCTGCCATAGCTGAGCAAAGGGGAAACGTTCCCTTTTCAAGTCATTGTGTAACAATGGAAAGGCAGTTTTTTAAAGTGAATTTTGAAAGTTGGTTGCGCATTGAATTATTCAAAATTGCAATATAGTAATTCTGGATTTCAAAATGCTTTATAATAATTCATATTTATGTTTCTGTGGTAAATTGATATGAAGGAATTATTTGTAAAGGGATTGCAAATGGTTTCTATTTTTACATACATATGATCTTGCAAATCAGAAAGGAAGCAATATTTTAAAACAGAAGTTGTTTTAAAGTGCGTATATGTTAGCATTTTTATTCTGTCATTGAAACTTGTCATTCCAGACTTTAGAAGGCTTTTTAATACCTGGAACCAGTCTGTGAGGAAATTATAAGGTAGATGATGTGATGAGCAGATGTCTAATTCCAAAATACTATTTGGACATTATCCAGATTTTGGAATATTTTTCAGGGAAAGAGTCATAAGCAGTTTTAATAATTAATTTAGAGAAAGCACTTTTTGCAACCATTTTCTGAATGCAATTACTTTATTAATTTGTCTCATTTCTTTAGCATTATTTATAGAAGAAAACCATGACATTTTACTGACCCGTCTTTAGGATGATGTAAGTTATTTAATAATGTGGATTTGAAAGTCCTAGATAACCAAAGATTGTATCATTTCCTTGATATCTTACATATACTAAGAAATGTAATAAGCACATGTGCCTGCTTTCATTCATGCACATAGAGCAAGGGAATGAGAACAGCTATGCATGAAACTGATTGCTTCCCATATATTTAGACTTAATTTTTGCGATAAGGGAGCTCTAATCCCATTTTTGAGACCATGTATGTTTTTCTTACAATCCTCCAAGCAGTAACTAAAATGCAAAGTATTATACTCTGTAATAAGAACTCAACTGTATTTTCTCTTGAATGGAAAATGCTGTTCCTTTGGAGACACTTGTATCCCCATGGCAATAGGTGTGGTTATGCTGAAAGAGCCATGGAAAAAATAAGGCATCATTCCTGTTAGTGGTAGAGTCCAGGTAGCATAGGAAGTGTTTTACATTAAAAGAGGTTTCTAACTTTCCTCTCAGATTTAAGGATTTTGTGTCTGGAATATGATGCATATTTTCCTCACTATGCTCCCGCCCCCCAGTAAAGAAGAGGGAAATGGGAAAACAACATTCTGGGGAAGGCAATTATCCTCTCAGCTTTGTCTTGGTACTCCCGTTTCACTCTGGAAAAGTAGTGACTGAGTGTTGCTACGACATTACATCTGTGCAATTTATCAAAGCTTATGGGATTTTTACTTGGGTTACAGAAGGCTCATTAGTCGTCAAGTCAATTGAACACAGGTCATAATTATTACAGTATTAGAGAGTTCTTGAAAAAGATAAATAAATGTTAGGTCTATGAGATCTATTGGAATAAAAGTATTTTAATAAAAATGTCAGTATTTTAACATCCTTCAAGATCTACAAAATAAACTGAATCTGACTTTCAAATAAATTATAGTACTGCAACTGATGATGAAAGTTCAGTGATAAAGGGATACTGCTGCCTAATTTTTGAAACATAAACCAGTGCAATTGTGAAGGAAGGGACTATATTTCTGTCTATTTCTCTAGGACTGTCTATAATGAGAACATAAACAGTTCGCATCTATGAGAGAGTTCCTGTGTGACTAAACTTTGCAAATCTATGTGGTTTCAACAGTCTTTATGTCCCAGTTTAAAGGGTAGTAGCTTATGGTTCCCCACTAACCACTTACTTACACCAGAGAATACATCTTCCCATCTGTACTTGGATTTATCTTGCATACTTTTTCTGAAGACCATTCTTATGCATTCAGACACCATGATAGTGTCCAGTGTGTGCAAACTAACATTCGAGAAGCAAAGACTAATTTACAGAACTCTCCATCATCACTGTAGAGCTGAAGTTGGTGTTAAACCCATGCTTCCCCTACCCCCTCCTCCTCCTCTGCCGTGTCTCTTGACTATCTCATTGTATAGTTTATGTTTCTCTGTCTTTACAATTTTGCAGACAGGCATTGTCCAGGACTATGAAAATTGTGTCTCACAATGTCCATGTCACATTTGCACTTTGTAAATATCAACATAGAAATTCCCTTGCTGGTTAGAAATTTGCGTGCGTCTTGGAGGCATTAAAATACTGCATCTATAGGAAATCTTGGTAGAACTTGATCCATTTATTGCTTACAGAATCTTGATCATGAATTAAAGGAAATAATGTTCCTGAATTTCAGTTCCAAGTAATGTAGATTTAAAAGGGGTTTCTTAAGCTGTTCCTTTGTTCCAGGTGTTGGTGGAGGAGTTTTTATGGCATGTTTCTCCTTACATCTGAAATTCTGGAACCTTTTCTTAAAAACTGCTATTTTCAGAGCCTTTCATATTTCCTGTGAAATTACTTATCAGCACGTGATTTTCGATGCTGTTATTAGAGGAGTTACCCGTTTCTCAAAAACACGAACTCCAGTCTGGATGTGCCATCAAGCAGACAATATCCAAAACATAGGCCGAGGTGTTGATGTTACTGTATGATGAGTGTGCTTTTTATTTGCTTCCTTGCAACAGCTGAGAGCAGTCTCGGTGTAACATAATGTTGTAGAATTTGAGTTGTGTGATTTTAAGAATCATCTCTGCATTCTTTAGATTAGATGTGTATCAGGATGTCCTTTGTCAGATGATACTGCAGAAGGTGTTAACTACTCCTAGATACTTAGCAGAAGTTGCAAACCTCATAACACTTGCAGGTATACTTGCAGTAATCCAGACAGTCATAATTTAAACTATGGGCCTCGGTTTGAGTATCAGTATCTGGGTGCAAGTTCACATTCTCTTACCTTGATTTTTCTGTAAAAGCAGCAAAGCAGTGGGGTAGACAGATAGAAGAGCCCTAACCTTCATTGTTCAATCCTAACAGTTTGTTAGGAACTGTAGTAGTTATAGGAAAAGGGGCTTCAAACTGAAAAACATTAAATTTAGATTTGATGTTAGGAAGAAATTTTTTACTGTGATGATGTTGAGGCACTGGAACAGGTTGCCCAGAGAAGCTGTGAATGCCCCAGCTCTGGAAACGTTCAAAGCCAGGTTGGATGGGGCTTTGAGTATCCTGGTCTAGTGGAAAGTGTCCCTGTCCATGGCATGGGGGATGGAACTAGGTGATCTCTAAGGTCCCTTCCAGCCCAAACCATTCTGTGATTCTAACCTGCCCCAGCAAGATCTTTTGAAATAGGGCTGTAGAAACCTTTGCACCTGGAGGTGAAACAAATTGTTAACAAGGCTGTTTGCACTTCAATATACGTCACCAGTTCCTGGGAAGGCTTTGTGTTACAGGCTGCCAAATCCTTCAGCTTTTGGCTTTACCAGATGTATCCATTCAGAAATTAAGGAGACTTGTGTACCTCAGAAAAATTGGATTTGGTCTTAGCCTGCCTCTTCATAGAGAAGTTAATTTCATAAAGCTGGATGCTGGTGTTTGGGAAAAAAGAAAGATAAAAAGGAAGAAGAAAAGCAGAGCAGATGCATTTCTTAGCACAGGGCAATGTGAAAGGGCAGTGTTCGTGAATCTTGTTCAGGGACACGCGCTGTGCCTTTAGATTGCAGGAATGAAGAAACCTCAATAGCTCTTGAACGCTTCTTATGAGCAGTAAATGCAGTGCAGAAAGAAAAGCAGTGTCAGTAGGGCTTTATAAAGGTTCCTGTAACAGCATTTAACTTAGTGTTTTTTTCAATGTAACCTGTTATGACCAGCTGACTGGCCTTCATTCACTTTGCTGGGGTTTGTACAGAGCAGGAGTGAAATCAGCTATTACAGGAGGAAAATTAAAATTTTTTTCAAGTCTTTCTGTCAGTTGAAAGCCACGATTTAAAGCCAATTTTTAATGGCTCTTTTTTTTCTTGTCGATTGGCTTTGCCCCAAGTCACATAGTTTCCAGTGAATCTGTTGAGAGTAGCACAGTACCTAACATTATAAAAGGTAATAAGCTGGAATTTGGAAAGCATCCTCCATCTATTTGTATGAAGTAAGCAGCTTGGAAGGCGATGCAACAGAGTAACACAGGAATTTTAAAACAGTGAAAATTGTATTTGTATAACAACTCTATGCCATTTTTTCTTTTAAGCAAAGGTTCAAATGAGAAATGAGTTAAGATGAAAGGTATTGGAAGGGTACGGGTGGTAGGTCTTTTGTTCTGTAGCTCTTAGCAGAAGAAGCAGGCTTTGGCCCTGTGGTGGCACAGAAGAAAGCAGCAGCACAGAAAGCTGAATAATTACCACATCTTTGTGAGCACTCAGGTCTGTTCAGGGGACAGAAGCACAGATCCTCTACCAGTATTTTCACTGTGAAAGTCTCAAGCCTTATTTTGCCCTTCTCACTTGTGCTGTAGCTGCAGCAGCTTATGTGTGGAAAATCAGTAGTATAGATCTTCTGGAAGACATGGGGGTAAGAAAGGTACTTCTCTTTGTCCTATCCACAAGCTGTTATTCTTCCCTCCCCAGCTTTGTAACAGGGGTTTAATACCAAGTTGTTCCCATAGTTGCACTGCATGGAACAGTGCTGGTACACAGAACTGTATAATGAGATGTTGTACAAAATGAATTTAATAAATAAGGAAAACCCTCCCTATCTTGTTCAGCTCCATTTTGGAAAGCAAGGATGGGAAGATCACCACTGATTAAATGTATTTGGTATTAAATCTGCCAATGAAAAAGAAATTATGCTGGGGTAGAAATTTGAAAGTGGTTTGGAGAAAACAGTTAGGGGAGCAAAAAGATTAGGAAGAAGATGAAACACTAAATCTATTTTTAAATTATGATGTGTTCTAGCTAATATAATGTGTAAGCTCTCAAGTATTTAGTACCAGGAAGTAAAAGCAACCCCCTCCCTTTAGACTGAAATAGGTATGTAGCTTGCCTAAACTTTACTTCCAGAAAGTCTTGGGGTTTTTTTGTCATTATGTGCTATTCAACCCTATACTGGGTAAAATTTGTAGTTATGCACACTGCTAACCAAACAGCAGGAATGCACTATGCTAATGGTCTGGTTATATGTCTAACCACTCTTTTTTTTAGTAGCTTTGCCTTCTCTCTTTGGGGCTGAACTAGAAAATACGCTCAACCTGAGTCTGCTACCAGTGATGACAACAGCACAAATTTAGTACATCTCAATTATAATTTCAAAAAAGATAATTTGGCTGTTAGATTTCAGAAGACTTTCCACATTTGTAGTACGTTTGAAAATTTCAACTGTGCTGATGTAATACTGTGGAAAATCTTGTTTTGAATTCAATTCATATCCTGATTTCCCAGGGTATTGTTCATGCCCTCACTTCCAACTGTTGAGAGGATCTCAGACTGTAGAGCTGAGGCAGTCCTGCCCTGTAGGGTAAGCAGATCCCAGGAGCACACACAGGCCTGGGATGGTCCCACCGCCATCCACAGGTAGCTCCTCCATCAGAACATGGCTCTGAGTCCCAGAATGGGGAAGTCTCAGAGCAAATAGCTTACCTGAATTAGTCCTGCACCACCAGTTTGAGAGCTGTGGGGAGACTGCACATCCAGGAGCCCGTTGGCCTTAAGTTGGCATAATGGCCATGGAGAATTTCTGTTGATGCTCTCATTTGCTCAGATTGGACACAGGAGACAGCAATGAGATGTTAATTTACTTTTGTCTCTTTGTTTAGCTAGTGAAACACTTGTTTTATGTTCAAATAGACATGTAGGATTTTAATCTAGATGTATTAAATAGACAACAAGTAGAAATTATGCTTTGTGGGCATCTCACTAGTGTTGAAAACCAGAAGGCTAATATCTGCAGTAAGCAGCACCATCTAAAGCAGTACCTAACTGTGTTAGATCTCATAAATCCTTTATACTTAAAGGAAAAGAAATTCTGCTTGCTCTAACATGAAATGTAAAACTTTCTACCTCAAGCAACAAACCCATCTGTCAAAGCTAGTCTATAAAGCAGAGCCCCGCTGGATGATCTGAAGGGCAGAAAACAGCTGTGCTGTATTCCAGGCTGGCATTTGTTAGCAAACAGTCTTTGGGTAATATTTATCAATGTGCTGGTCTTCCTTTAAGAAAACCCAAACGGGTTGCATGTGTATGTGCTGAGAAGTTTAGCCCCAAAAAACAAGTTTGGAAAGGCAGAAGGAAATGGAGACCTGCCAAGCCTGTTGGCTGGAGTCATGGACAAGAGCAAGGCCTGTCTGAACTGCCACTCAGTTTTTATTCTGCGAGTTTGCAGGGTTGGTGATTAGAGTGGCTTTCGCCCAATTATGCTGTGATTATTCCACTGCACTGTAATTGACTGGGGAGATATGCTAATACCTGTCATTTGGGATGATAAAAGATGAGCGGAGGACGCAATGCATTATTTAGCTGGCTGTGTGATAGATGAGGGATGCGCAGAGTACTTTAATTGCTGAGAAGAGAGGTTAAGCTGAACGAACGGATGAATTAGAAATGAGTTTTTTTATGGCTTGTGGAAAAGTGAAATAAAGGGAAATGTGCTTTAAAACTGTAGCAGCAGATAGAAGCAAACACGACAAGACGCGGTCTTTTAGGCAGCTTACTTTCGTAATTTAAATATATAAGACACAATACAGTTTAGTGTTCAGTAAATAATAGTAACAATAATGATAAAAAATACTCGGTGAGATCATATCCTTGCCAACAAAATCGTTGTAAAAGGAACTGTTTTTGTTTGAGGTGAAATTTGGTTATTTGGAACCTTTGCAATTTTTTTGCAGTTCAGACCGTTGAAACCTTGTTTGTGAGGGCTGTGGTACTACTCGTGAATAATATTTTGTGTGCACAGGTCAGCTGTAGATTTACATAAATAATATCACACACACACATACATATATACACACACACACACAGAATCTCTCGAGTATTTGTGTTATACAGTTAATAAGTGCACAAAGAGAGAAGTGAGAGAAAATGAATATTCATAGCGGTTGGAGGAGTGTAACGATACAATTAGCAAGAGTATACAAATAACTCACAAGTGACAAAGCTCTTACCCTTTGGGTGGGAAGGTCATTAGAAACTGTATCTTATTTTTAAAAAAAAAATAACTAATGAGAAACAGTGAAGGCGTCCAGTAATTTTCCCATTGTGTCATTCTTTGCATTTATACAAGCCTTTGCCTGTGGTTCAGAGAAATATTTGGAGTCTGTTGCACAAAGACATTGGTTAGGTTTTTGGAAAGGACTTCCAATTTGAAGTTAGGAAAATAAGGTATCTGTCTGTGTTACGAATGAACCTTTATAAAATGGAGGCAGTTATCTATGGTGTGGTTGACTTGTCCTCAGACTTGTCTAACTGCTGGCAATCTGCTGCTTGTCCATTGCAGTATATTTGTTTTTTCCAGAAAATACTGGCTCTTGAGTCATTATTATTGAATGATAATGAATTTGTCTGTAATACCATGCCTGCAGAGCTAGATGCCAGCTTGAGGTGGACACAGTGTTATACATGTACTCTGCTGCTGAAGTAGACTTTGCAAGGCCTCATCACTCCCCCAAATATATTCATCAGCTTGTTCTTTCTGCCATTCACCAAAATTTCTTTATGGCTGATTTTCATCATCTTGGCTGGGGACTGGCAACTTACGTTACAGCTATGTAGTCCATTGTTAACCTTTCTTTTTTTTTTTTAAGTTAGTTTTAAAAGAACAGTTTATAAGCCAGTTTGCTGCTTTTATAGAGCAATTTATATTGCTATGTGCTGGTTAGTATAATTTTTCTAAAGTGACCATTTGGATTTCAAAATATAAGTGCCTCTGGTTGCACATTGGCTTCTTTCCATTACTTGAATGGATGCAGCTCTCAGAAAAGCTGTGCATCTTTGGAGAAAGAAGCAGTAAAATGCTCAGTTATTGTTTTATGGAGTGTTATATAGAAAAATCTTAACTTTTAAAAATCCCTTATTAACCATTTTTAAGGATGTTACAGGAGAAACTTTATTCTACATTACTTAGTTTGTGATATTATATTCAGTGTAAAAGAAATGGATTTTGTGGTCCAGAGATAAACTGAGTTTTGCTTCTTGAGATGGGGATACCCCTGACAGCTTTGGGGAGCATGAGCAGTGCTTGGCACTCTGTTGAGGTCTTCAACATTCGTGCAGAGCCAATGGGGAGATAACATTGTTAGAGTGTGGTCTAGTATAGTACAAGTTGTGATCCAAGTCCAGCAGCACACAGATGAGAAGAGGCTATGGAAAGGAGTGGGGCAGCTGCTGCTCATCGTGGGTCCCTCCAATAGGTGCTCAGAAGCAGCAAGATGGACCCACACATGCATCAGCCTGGGATCTGGTAACTTCTGACATGAAAAGTCTCTTTCTTTTGGTCTAAATTCTTCTGCCATTTTTGTGGGTTGTGATGTACCCCTGCAATTAAGAAGGGAATGGGGCCCAGCCCTGCTTGTGTGCAGTGTCAGCACCTTGGGAAGTGATCTTATCCAACTGCATGGACACAGCTGTTCATCTGCTTCTATGGAAGTGTGGATATATACAAGGAGGATAAGGCTCCTAACTTTTTTCAGACTTCTCTAGTCCGAATTCCCCACAAAGCACTACTTTCACTGTTATGCCATATACAAAGCATCTAATGACTTTCAGCATGTTGTAACTATGAACTCACCGTGCATGTTAGAGGATTTTCATACTCCTTGAACAGTAGATTTTAACTTGGCCAGAAAGATAAAACTCCTTACTTAACTTACAATAAAACAGCAAAGCCTTACTGAGAGTAAGCCATTTTTCAGTACCTAGCTTTACCAATCAATGATTACATTATATGTATTGTGTATATACAAATGTGTGTATTTGCATAAACATGTAAATATATGTAAATAATTGTGTAACATATGTAAAAATTATCTGTTACATGAACAAAGAATCCATACTGTTAATTTCTGTATTGAATTGTGATGCAAAGGGGAAGATATTACTTAAGTTATAACCCAATATACCTGAACTAAACAATTTGCTTATGATCAGATGAAATGAATTATAGGAAGGAACAGAGTGTTGATGGTAAGAGTTAATCTTTGTTATTTTTTCTTTAATACATTGTTAGGTCAATTGCAAAACCTTAGTCCCCCAATTGTCACTTGGCTTAGTACTATTTCTCGACATATAAGTATCTATAATTTAGATTCTCAGGCAAAAATAACTTTATTTTGTTACTGATAAAAGATGAAACATATTTGACTGACATCGTTGGAAATGAGCGATAAGAAACTTTAACAGATCTATCAATCAAAACAGCGGTTTTATTTCTTGTATTATTAGCTCCTGAGGCTTTGCTGCAGCGCGTGAGAGGTAATTTCTTACTGTAGGCTTTTCTTGCTGTGCACTTGATGTACTTCTGGGGTGGGTGGTGAAAACTGTACATTTTATTTTGTTTTCAGCATTTCAGTCATGAGGTTTTGATGATCTCAGCTTGTTCTTTTAGTAGTTATGTCTGGCTATGATCTAAGAAATCTTGGAAACCCACTAAGGCAATAGGAAACAGAGGTCAGGAGAGAACGGAGTAATTTTTTAGGCTTAAAACATTGGGGGCGGGAGGGGAGCAGTACTGCTCTTACAGTGCTTTATGAAAGCAAACCAACAACAAAACTCGAAAATTTCAAAGCATCCTTTCCTTTTCATAGTTTTCCATCACGGCTCTATACACATTTTGTGTGCTACTCTAGGCTCCGTTTGTGAAGTGTGCTCTGGATGCTGTGAGTGATGCTTGTGGTGGTGTTTGATCCCCAGATCAATCCCAGTGATGGGATTTTATTGAAGCCTCCAGTGGGTGAAACACGAGACAAGGCAACAGAAGCTCCTTTGATAGTGCCTGAGTAGCACACTAGAAGAGGTAGTGATGTCACCCAAAAGAAGCTATTTGGGAACCACAGAGTGCAGTACTGGAGAGAGCACTTTTCTTGACTCATCTAGCATGAATGTAGACCTGATATACATTTTTATTCAGAGAGAGGGAGGGAATTTCTCCCCCACCCCATTTTCTTCCAGTAAGTTTTGTAACATCATCCCAGAACCTTCCATCTTTGGATTTCAAATTGCTCAGCTACATAAAAATGAATAGTCACATCTATGTGTAAAGCCAGGCACATGATTCCAGGGCTTTGATTTGGACAGAAATGTCTGTGTTCATGTAACTGTGTAAATAGGCACACACACTCATACTCAATATGCATACAGTAGGAGTTCTCTTATCCCCAGTGGAAAAAGGCTTTTTGTGTTTCCTGAAAAAACCCTAGTATTAACTACAAGAGGCCAGGCCCAAGATTTGGTATAGAGACGTTATTCTGAATTGACAAGAACAGCTGTGAGTTAGAAAGAAGTGTGTAGGGAGAGTAAAAAATAACCATTCGTTTCCAGCTAACAATACCATTAAAAAACTTGGAATTTAGAGGACAGTGTAGTATCTTTCTATCCTGTGAGAGCACTAAACTGTGAGTGGCTTTGCTTTATACTTCTTTATACAATGTAATTTTTGTTCTGTGTTAAACTTATTTCAGAAATTACTAAGTGATTTGATACTTACTCAGTAATGCCTTTGAGCAGTAATTGCTGAGTCATGATACAAAGTTAGCTTTTGGTGGGAGATTGAAGGGGAGTGTGACCAGCATTGTATTTTCAGCTTCAAGAAAGACATTCCAGCAATTCCAAACAGATGTGGGAAGCTGAAAATGATGCTGTTTGGAAGCCTGGAATTTTGATTTTTAAAAATTTATTTTAAATGTTTCAAAGGTAATGAAACACTTTCTAAGAGTCTAAATGATTTTAGGGGGAAGGGAATGTATTTCCGTGGTTGTTGCTTAATCAACATCTACTCTGCCACTTCACATCAGCTTCTGTCGTTTCCAAGTGAATTAGTTCTTTGGGCAGCACGTTAAGAGGAAGTGTATTGTTCTTGGCAGGGCACTTGAATTTCTAATTACCAGATTCTTGCCTTAATTGCAATTACCTGGACACCCAGGCAGGGTGAACTTTTGGAAAAGAATGTAATTAGTGCAGAAGAAACCTCTCTGCCAACTGCTTGTCTGGATATCTGCACTAAGCAGAACCTTGATAAGTTCACATCTCTGTGGACAAGCTATCAATCCATTGAGATGCTGCCCAAATGTTGTGCAAATCTGTTGCAATGTGTATGATTACTGTGTGGTAATCTGAGACCTGGTGTACAGTTATTGTACAACTATTGGCTTTTCTATTCCTGCCTGAATTTAGGGAGGGAGGGACTGCTCTGAGAGAAATGTCTTTATTTTTTGTAGGTGCTCACCAATAAGGAGTTCATCGCACACAGAATTTGTTTAAATAAGTGGCAATAGTAAATTGTGGTCTGTGTGAGATAAATGAGCTGCACAGAGTAATTTAATTAAAGCAAAATTAAACAAATAAGTTCCTTTATTTCTAGTAATGTTTGTAGTGAGCCATCCTTTGCATACAACTACAAAGGCAAAGTGTTCCCAGAAATCTTGCAAAACCACACTTTTGAGCAGAGGTAGAGCCATAGTGAGGGTAGTTGAGAATACAAGCAAACCCTGATTATAAGCTGAAATCACTTGGCTTAAGGGCCTTTGGAAAGGTTTGCTGCATCAGGCTTTTATTGTCAACTCCCTTGTGTTGGCTCACAGGAAAAATTAAACTTAATTGATGAAAAATGAGGGAAAAGAAATTAAAGAATTACTACTTTAAAAAAAATTACTGAAAACCGTCTTTCTGTAATTGCAACCTTTTAGTAATGCAGCTTTCAAATAATATTGCTGATGAGGAAATTGAAAAACTTATGCATTAAAACACTTTATGTACTTTGGGGAGCTTTGTTTCTTTCCTTGATCCCTTTAATAAAAAAATTCAAACCTCATAGAAACATTGATGTGATTGATCCCTTTGAGGTCAGGGACGGACACACTTTGTCTCCATGGTGGTAGCCAGTTGTAACATATCGGTGTCACTTATTGATGGACTGAAAATAAGAGAGCCCCTCAGATAAGTGCCTTCTGTTTGTATAGAGAGAGTTATAAAACTGCTTTGTTCTTTCAAAAATGCAGTTAAGAGCTCTTCAAATGAGCTGCTCAAATGCAAGGCTTCCCAAGCGCACATAATGGTGAAAGGGTTGTGGTGGGAAGGGTGGTGGTGGTGTAAAATTCTTCTAGTTGCTTTGAAATAACACAGGGCTAGAGGAGATGAAGGAGGTGGGCTGATGAAGCCCTGGTGAATAGTTAACTGGTTTAAATTCAATTACTGGGCTGTTCAAGTCGTTAACAAGTACATCAATATGGTTTTTATTAACAAAAGTTTTCCTGTCACATATGGTGTGGTTGGCAGCAAGAACTTATTCTCAGCCAGCCTGGTTGCATAGACAAACCCCGTTCACTGAGGTCCCAGCAGATGTTGCCCATCCCTTCCTTTTGCCAAAACAGAAGTGAGGACACTAAAGGTTTTGGGAGGTAATTCAGGAGACTCAAGGTCAGCAAGCTTGATGGACTCAATATGGAGGATTTTATGCAGCTTCTAAGTTTTACACTTATGAAGAGAAGGTGATGTAAAAAGTTTGTTGCTACATTTTCCTTATTATTTTATCTCTCTGCTCCCTGTTTAAATTTGGTTGTTCTCAGTCTTAGCAGTCATGTTCTTTTTTCAGACAAGTATTGCTGGAGAAAGTCACGCTTTTCTTTCTCTCCATTTTAGCAAGAGTATAGGTTTCTATGCTTCTTGTGCCAGAAAATAATACACACATATTAGTATTGGGCAGAATATTGGAAAGAGTATGTGATACTCGTGCACACAGGGAAGCAAAAGTTTAAAAGACAATTTGTAGTTTTCAGATGCTATGCTGAAACACTATGAAGTCCTTTCTTTCCAGACTTCTTCAACTCTTGCAAAATTGAAGTATTTTTTCATGGTCTCAATCATTTGAAAAGCCTTGGCAAGAAGCATGATAACAAACATATTTTGATTATCAGATAAGCAGTTTCTCCTGTCCTTCAAAAATAAATAGGGAAGCAAAGCCTAGATGTACTAAAAGTATTAAAAAACAAAAAATAAAATAAAAACAACAAAAAAAAAATAGGGCAGGGGGGGAAAAACACAACAAAACCCCAAAACCATAACTTTTAGGATTTTTTTAATGTTTTAATTTTGGTAGTCTTACAACTGTAACATTAGAAGAGTTGCATGTGAGGATATAGCTCCCTAATTGTTACAGCTAAGCAGAATTCCCTACATGAGAGCTCAGTGACCACTAGTCGTGACCATGGCTTCTAACATCAGCAGAGTTGTTGACATGTCTTTGCCTGGTCACTTCACTCAGGAAAGCAGAGACGTCCTTAAAAGTTGTTTTTAGCATTCTCTTTTTTTAAAAATTTGCACATTTGCTGGCAGTATTTTTTTTCCCCTCAATCTTTCACTAGTAACAAGCAAGAGATATATTTTGTTTTCTTTGTTGTTCATATTTTTATGCCCTTACTGCATCTCCTTCTGTACTTCTAAATATACTTCCTCGTACCTTTCTTTCCAAAAAAACCACATAGTGCATTAGTATTGAAGAGCACTGGAAGAAAAAGGAAATTTGCTGCTGTTTAATACATACATGGCAATGAGTGGATGGAGAAGATATAACTGGTAATTTTGCAGTTCCCTGTGACAGTAAATTAAACCACAGATTCTAGAAAGTGGAAGTGGACCAAGGTAATATTTTGCTTCACAGTTAGAGCAGGTCTTAATGTTTCTAATTAAAGTCGTGGTGCACATATCGAAGTAGTAAGCTGTACCAAAAGCTGGCATGGAATCAAATAGTGAATCCCTTCAACTTTGCAGTTGCTCAGAGTGAGCAAAAGGCCATCTCTTCTGAGGATGAAGGGGGGACTGTTTGCCCTAGGATGATTGCTGGTTTTGCACCTAGGCTAAAATGCATCTCTTACCATGTGTATCTGCTAAATCGTGTGCTGCTAAAGTGAGCAGAGTAGACATTATGATTTGCACTTTGCTTCCTTTTGTTTTGAATTCAAAGGCCATCCCTAATTGATGGAGGTTTCCTTTACGATGCACTTATTTTCAAATCCATCATGCAGTGCTTCTGCTGCCCCTTGCCTTCGTGATGTGCTGGTCTTTGACCCAGAACTGGTAAATGAACCCTGCAGGGAAATCATTAGAGAATTGGAACGGTTGCAGTGGAGGGACCAAGGGTCAAACCATTACCTCCCTGTAGGACCGTCGACTTAAATTGGACTTCTTGCTTTTCGGAAGCAGGTCAAGTGTCAGGGACAGCTGAAGTGGTCAGGTACAAACCCTTACAGATCATGGACACAGTTTGGGGGTTTTAGCTTAAAAAATTAAGGCAATGCAGGATGGACTTAGTCTAATGATGCCTTCTCTGTTTCTCTCCTTTTTTCTCCCTTTAAAAAGAAAAAGTAAAATCCTGAGGAGTCAGTGAAAGCCAACACTGACATTAATGTGCTATTTGTGATCTTTTGGCATTCATAATTTTTAGAGTAGATGGTTCAACCTTTTTTTGTGTTTTCTTGCAGTTTTCTTTGATTGAAAAATAACAAATGATATTTTGTAACAAAGAAAACCTCCAATAATTCTTTTGAAGAATATACCTCCTGCTCTATTTCCCCTTCCTCAACTGTTCTTTGCATAATTTTTTATACTCTTAACAAATGTAAAATGACCTTTTTCAGGCTGTACAAAATAAATATTTTGCACTCCTAGAAGAAAAATCCCACAGTAGTGCATCTATGGCAGTGAAATGTACTGCTGGACATGACAAAGTATTTAATGATTTAATTTAGAAATTTGATGTCCTTGAAATATTTCTATAATGTTTTCTATAGAAAAATCCAAATGTGTAACTGTAAAATAAGTTTAAGATATCAAATATGACCAAAACTGCTGAAGAACAAAATGGATGGTTAAAAAGGTTAAAAAAAGGTTAAAAAAAAAGAAAAGATGAGTGTGTAAAACCTGAAGTTCTTCTCACTGTGACTTTAAACACTGCAGAGACCCCTGAAAAACATATTTTTCCTTGTTACCGTCCACTGCCATTCATAGCACACAGCAGTTAGTAGGTTTAGATCACTTTTTAACTTGTGTAAGGAATTCTCCTTTTCTGAAATAATTAATGAGGCACAAGAATTAATACAACTCTGTATTTGAGTAAGTGGGCTGAAACCCAGCTCTTCTTTTGAAATAGGTGGCAGAGGAGTGTTTCTACAGAAGTAAATGTGTTTTGACCGGAGAAGATAAATTAATTGCAACGTGTTTGCTATGTAAATGGTTTTAAAATATTAATAAGAAAAAAGTGAGGAAAGGGAAGAGGCTAGAAATAGAGCAGCATCTCCATTTCTGTGCTTGCAGACGGGACTGCAGCCTGCCCCGTGCCCAGAGAGCACCTTGCCTACTGATCAGGAGAGACTGAGGAGCTGCCAGCTGGAAACTGTTGTCCTTTCCTCCAGCTCCTTCCACTTCCAGCAGCTCTTTCCTCTCCAGGAGTGTGGAGCCAAGATGCACATCCTTGCTGGTGTGTGGGAGGAAAGCCACTGCCCTGGCACCTTGGGTTCTGTGTCTGGCAGAAGCCAGTGCAGGGCCAGCCTTTCAGAGAGCGGCTCCGTGCGTTCCTGCTGGCAGGAGGAGAGAGGGGTGGGCTGTGGGCAGAGGGCACACACAGCATGGCTGACAGCCCCCTGCCCGAGGTACAAACCCTGCCTCAGCACTGAGGCTAAAGGGAGTGGGCTGGCAGCCTCTACAAGTTAAACAGGGAGATTTTTCATTCACAAGGGCTGTTCCAGCAGTTCCTGGTGTTGATAATGATGAATGGTGTGTAATGAAGGGCTGCACAGCTCAGGGAAAGCGTTCTTTGAACATGGCTTTTCTGCTGTAGTGCATCAGGACTAACCCGACTTCTTCTGATAGCAGGTGATGGGATAGGAAGCAAACTGGAAGGAAAATTGTTTTCCCAAGCTTCTTACAGAAAGCATACAATGCACCAGGGGTTTTGCTTGTCAGTCATATAGTTTGCTTTAAAAGGTGAGGATCTGAGTTTATATCAGCAATAACATTGGTCAGATTTTAGCCAACTAGAAAGATAGACACAACTATTTAATGTACTGGTACATTGGTGTTCGGTGCAGTTCACAGGAGGGAGCAGTATTTTGGGGGTGGGGTTGGCAGGTGAGCAGTTACATTCTCTGCCTTGTTGTCTATCTTGTGTTTGAAGGAATAGTGACCAAGAATGTTTTTCCCATTGCTAGGCATCCCCTGTATAACATAAGGCTTGCTATTTTATTTACTTTTGTTTTAATTGGCAGTGTTTCCAAGGTTATGAACCTTTGAGCTTTATTAACGTTTTTACTTTTTTTTTTTATTCCAAGGTAATAAGTAGAAAATAAAAACCCTCTAGAGATAGCATTGCTAATTTCTTGATTTCCCCTAATATTCTGAAACTTACCATATCTGCTACTTGAAATCAGCATGCACTACATTATAGTGTTAATTTATTTCTAATGTGTCTAGTTTTACACATAGCTTACTTTTCACTCATCTGTATAGGTATGAATGTAGATAAAGGTGGGTATGTGTATGGGAGATGCAAGGTATTTTCAGTCGGCTATTTGTTAATCTCTGACAGGTGGAGAATCAACATTTGTAATCTTAAAAACTTTAATATCCTTTTTTTACACATTTGTAGCCTCAGAGTTACTGGTTCTGCCCCCTCTCTGTTTCAAAATTCAGTAAGAAAAGAAAATTAACACTAAATGTCACTTTATAATTGCAATAATGATCACACAGCTGTGCTTTGCTAGTTGTATAATGCACGTCAGGATCAGTTTAGGAGCTGAGCCTCATTTCCTGCCCAGATGTAATTCTGGTGCCCATTATTACAGTAGTAAGGCTCTCCTCATTCATTACGGCCGTGGTCTGGGGGAGGCCTGCACGGCATCACGGGGACCAGCATGGAAGGGTGTCACAGCTCTGGGTTAGCTGAGTGTAAGGTTTTACCAGCGCAGGATGCGTACGAATGGAGCGGCTGCAGACAGCGCAGCCGGCTCAAGCACATGTGCTCCTGTGTGCGTAAAAAACATAAAAAAAAAAAACATAATAAAAAATAACTTAGGTGTGCCTTTCTTTCTAATGAAATGTTGTCTTTATTTATGAGCATGTGAAATTCTGAGGAGGAGCTCTTACACTTAAATGAACCTGTGAGCAGCCCATAGAAAAGCAAGTGCCTGCAGCGCTAATAATGAGAACTGACAAGGCAATCCTGCTGTGTTTATTTATGACCTTCTGCCTTTGTTAGCTCTTGTGAGAAATTCCTCTCTAACCATAACAATATTGCTGGAGCTTGGCACTGCACTGAGGAATCCTACGGTGCCCTGAGGCCGCCCACTGGCACGGGTACAGCTCACAACAGATTGGCACAGTTGTTGAAATTTTCATATGTTTTCCCTTTATTTATTTTTTTACTTAATTCATGAGGCTGTTTCTTCCTTTGGTACATTTGTTCGTTCTGACAAGCACCCTTCAGAAGTATTTTGAGACTTTGCAAAGATCTAACTTACTGGTTTGCTTATTTTCCCTCTTTTTTGGTGGTCAATCTAATGAATAACTTAAAGGAGCAGTGGCTTGATAGTTCCATCAGGTACATCTTCTTAGAAATCGTGATACAGGTAGCGGTCTTTTTAAGGAAAGACAGCAGTGTATAGACACTGGCCCCATTTGTAGGCTTCAGTGTAGAGGACTCTGAAGAGGGAACTAGGACAGGAGCTCAGGCAAAACTGCTGCAACACAGCAATGACCTTAGAAGCCATGCAGCAAAACTTTCATAACATTAAGAACTGTGTTCTTCTCAAGCTGTAGCACTTAAAAACCATGCCTTGATACAGATGGCTCTTTTCCCATGTATCAGATGCACTCCCCAAAAGCCTTCTTGGCTCAGCTTCCTAAGTTGTGTTGCAAAGCTCAAACAGGCTTGGAGGATGGAGAATCAGCAATAGGCAGAGCTGCACCTGAAGGTCTAGCAGGGCTGCTTCCTCTTGCAAGGACCAGGAAGCAGCCATTGACAAGAGCTGCTGTTCTTTTGGCTTTCCATGGGGGAAGAGAAGGGGCCAGAGAGGTGAGCAAAGGATCACTGCCTTAGATCCTAGGAAGCCCTCTTTCAAAGTAGCTTCCAGCTGCGGTTTTCTTTTTTCACCACTGTCATTTTACCTGACATGTTTTTTCACACCATTTATGAATATTCTCAAAATTCAGTGCAACAATAATACAGATCAGTGGGGAAAGGAGTTACCTTTTGTACTATTTCCAAATATTTTATGCAAGTGGCTTCCAAGTGCACTGTGGGCTGTGGCACTAAGTGGTGCTCGCTGGAAGGAGCTGCAGCAGGGACATAGTCTGGCAGTTGTTGGAGAAGGACAATTGGCACCTCACCAAATGATCATCCATTGTGGCAGCCACATTTTTGAGGACCACAATTGCTGTACACTGGACATCCTACTTTCCATGCTTTCTTGGAACTTCTACAGACCACTTTTATTAGCATTACAATGACTAGGTAGTTCTGTGCGATACCAACCTCCTCCCTTAAAGACAAGGAAAATTTTGGAAGAACAACCCACTACAAGCTTTATCTAAAACATGTCAGGACTCCCTATCTTCTTTATCATAAGAAAAAGCTGCAACACTGAAGCATGCTCAGGCACACAAAACTCTCAAAATTCCCCATGGATGTTTTTCCTCTGTATGATGTATTAATTAAAGAACAGTAGTAGTTAATCTGTTGGGTTTTTTGGGTAGATTTGCTAGTACACAGTGTTTCACACTTCTATAGTGACATGTCCGTGTGTTTCTTCATTTACTGGATTTCAGGAGTGCACCTGAAATTATGAACCTGTTGGATAAAGTTTAGTTTAGTTCACTCAACGATCAAGACAACCATGGCATTATCTTAGCCTTGAGATACCTCTTCCAATACCAAAATGGTGCTTAGCAGTAGATGGGGAAGGGTATTGGTCTTTCAGAAGTTTTTCTTAATGTCCAGTTGAAGTGCTACAAGTTATGCTTCCTACTTGGCTAGTCAAGGCAATATTTCAAAAAGAAAACTGAAGCCAAAACACTTTTCTAGAATTTCAAAAGCCTTTTGAAATTTATATAGAGGTTTCTGAGACTTGAGTTCTACATAAGGTTATTAAAGCTGTATCATCTCAAAATACCACATTCCCTGGCCACTTAATTATTTAGCATGCCCAGCAAGCACTGAATTACTGCAAAGTAGTGTGAATTCCAGAACCTGGGGTGTTGTAGAAGCCTTATTCTAGCAGGCATGTGTGAGAAACAGTCTGAAAGTTTATTTTCTGCTTTTTTACTGTCTTGGATTTCATTTTCCAACCTTTTCCCAGGTTACTGGAGAATGTAAATGTGGGAGGGGTTGAGTGAACAGCTCTTGAGGAGTAATTGTTTGATTTTGCTGCTGTGGTCCACAGACCTCGGAAAGAAGTAAGCAGTTTGTGTGTGTGGCTAGGGGTGAGGAGCAAAGCAGAAGCAGAGCGATCACAGCCCTGTGTGTTTGTGCTCTACTGATGGTAAAACTACACTCCACTGAGTCGCATTGGGTTCAGCAAAAATGAAGAGAAAAAGGAACAAGGATGAGAGGTTCTTGCATGAGGATGAGACAGTGAGCCTGAAGTGGCAAATTAAGCTGAATTTACTGAAGTAAACCTTGTAACACTCATTTCTGCCTGTTAGCCCAGTATAACACTGCATATCCAGTATTTTAAATAAGACTTAATTCATTAATTAATATTGTTCTCTGAGGGAAGTCTCTTTATTCAGTTCCTTAAAAAGGAAGTCTTTATAACATTTATCAGTCTTTTTGATGTATACATTTTTCTCCTCCTTTCTACTTCTGATTCAAGAGGAAGAGATGGAAAGTTAACAGAGCACCTGTGTTTTTTGAAGTTTAAGATGTGTCTGGGGCTTATTTACCATCTCATTGAATTGTGGTATTTGGTTACAGGGTGTTGTGGGAGAGAGAAGAAAGAGACGCAGTATGATGCATGCACAAGCCCTAAGCTAATGAAAAACTATGTTTTGTAGATCCTTATTCCCACGGTAACCTGCTGGGACATACTTTTTTATCAAACCATAACTCTACAAAGGGTATTAATATGAAAAAAAAAAGAAAAAAAAGACAAAAGACAAGTGCTGTAGATCAAGAGTTTTTAAAACTTGGGCATACAGGTGTATAGGTTCAATCAGTTGTTTAAGCCCTTTATCGTGCTCCATGCATAGGTGGCCTTGGGCTGTCAGAACAGCTCACTTGTTATCAACTTACCTAATTTACTGTGGCATGACAATATCTGCTTTCAGTGATCAATGGGCAGTTGGTTGTTGGACCAGCACTTTCTCTGTTCTCCCAGCTGCAGTCTCCAAATCAGATAGTATTGTAGGTCCAAACTTAAAAGCACAGTTAATGACTTCTGGATGCCATGTGGGATAGTTTGAGGAGCATATGTAGAAAGATGTCAATTAATGGTTGCAAAATAGGTGTGTTGTGACTCAGGGTATGTCTGTAATAGTAAATAGTAAGGCACATTCAGCCACATGAGGTTATGTGGTCATGATCAAAGGGCTTCTCCTATGTGAGGTGCCCTGCACAGATCTGTTGAGAATCTCTGCACTGCAGTCTTGTGGGTGTAGTGCAGGTGAGGCATGGTATGAATTTTACCACGTTACATGTTACGGTATTATTTGTTTGTTCCTTTCTGCTTGAGCTACATCTACACAATATGAGGTTTTTGAATATATAGTCTCAAAGATAGATGGTCTATGTCTGACTGCATGTTCTGTGAGTTTCCAAAGTATGGTAGCCAGAGTAAATGGAATAAAGGGAGTAAGCAATACTTTCTAATGCATATTGCTGTTGCTCTTGCTGAAATGTTTGATCTCTTTCAGATCTACTGACCCATATGTTCTATTAATAATGTCTAGTTCTTTCTCATATGCCTTTGCTTGAATCCGTGTTTGTCTTCCTTGTGATTTGGTTCTCCTTCCTTACTTAGTCTGATTTCTTTCTACATCAACTGTGAAAGCAGAACAAGTAGGTAATGGGAAGAGGACTAGCAGCTACATGGTGTTTTCCCTATGACTTTTTGATGCTGAATTCTGCATGGCCAGAAGCACAGCCAGGAGAGGAGTCTGGGCTGGTGAGCAGGGTGGTCGCACAGTGTCCAGTCAGGTTAAAAATCAAGATGGCATCACTAATCTTGCTGCATAGAGGGAGAAGGATAGTGATCCCCAAAAGAACAAGCTCCAGAGAGCTTGAAAGGTTTTGGATCAGTACGTGTTTTGATTAATTCAGCTTCCTCTCTGTTTTATCCTGCCAGTTTAGTCTGTCTTCTCCCTATGGATGCAACTGTAGGCTACATGATCTAGGAAATGGTTGTAATCTGCAAAAAAGGGAGATTGTTACGTCTCACCTCACTGTTCTTTATATGAGAAACCCTTTAAGTTTAACAGAAGAGATTTCATGTTTGGGAATGGTTAAGTTTGGTACTATGCATGGGAAATAGTACGAATAAACTAAATTTTATTAGATTGCTGTTATGCAAACACAACTTTTCTTTCTTCTTCATAGTGGCCATTTGTTGTGGTTTTCATTGATTTGGTTGTTTTAAAGGTTGATGACTTATAGATGATAAATGACTGATGCTGTAGCTAAAAGAGTTTTTAGCTGGGAATTTTTCTTTGCCACAGTACTGAAGAAACAAATGACTCCTAAGGGCTTGTGGCTTTTTGTTTTTAAATTTTATTTCCAGAAATTCTATGTGCTAAGCATTCTGCTTCAGAGGTAATCAGAGAAGTTTGTATCTTGAGATAGTCTGTGTTATTGTTTTTCTGTTCTGGAGATTTACTGTTTATTTTCAATATTAGAAGTATCCTTGTCAGAAAGGCTGTGTGTCCTACACTTTACAGTCCTTGTTAGACTTGTCAATTTGCTTCGATGGCAAATGGGTCATTAGTATTTATTGTTTGACATGCAGGAGTCAGGGTTTAGAAACCAGTGACTTTTTTTGTGCCATTAGGTGACTTGATGCAGCTCTAGGACTTAGGAGCCCCTTCCTGGTACCTGCCAAGGAGCTGCAGACCCCGCAGTGAGTGGCACTCAGCAGAGGCAGGGAGGTTTTTTAATTTCTAGATAGTTTTTTCAAATTTTCTAGGTAGTTTTGAATTTCTAGCCGCCCTAAGTTGGTTTTGGTGTAAAGCTCTTGTCTGGACAAGCAAATAAGATCCCACTGTGGATCATTTTAGACACAGAAATGTGATTGTATCCATCCTAGCAACTGCCTCTCATCCCATGTCTGACAGATACAGGCATGTCACGTTCTGTTCTCAGACTCCTGTACCATCAGGCCCAAAATTTTTATTTTTAGGTAGATAAGGTTGTCTTACAAACACAGGTCCTTGGCTTGCTAAACAAATGTAGTAAAAAGTTGCTCTTTCTTTGAATAAACAGTCATTTGCTTAGCAGTTAGGTAGTAAGCCGTGATTTGAATCTGTTTTTCCAAGTCAGCTTTTTGTAGATAATTTCTTGAAGACTGATCTAATTCCAGGATCTCATAGATTGAAAAGACATCAGGCAGGGCACTGGCACTGCATTGTTTGATTGCACTTCTTGGTTACTTGAATGAATATAGGGTTTTTGGGGAAAAGATTTCTGCATCCTCAGGGACTTGCCTGTAAAATGTCTCAGAGAAAATACGTGATACTGATCAGAGAGAGTACTTGCAACACAGTTCAGTTATTTTGGGAAGCATGTGAGGTCCACAGAATGAAGGGAATGTGTTTCCCCAGCAAGTGATGCTTTGTCACTAAATTTAGTGCAAGACACTGGTGTTTTTATCATATACTTAGAATTGTCTTCCTTTAGAATATTGCATGAATAGTTTATCACATAGAGGTTAAAGTTAAAAATCTAAAAATGCTACAACATATAGTAAGTGGAATTAAATAAGATTTCTAGATAACATGAGTATCATAAGAAGTATCTCTGCCTAGCTATGGTCAAAGTTTGTGTTTGTCTTGCAAGTGAAACAAGCCTTCTCCTTACAGTTCTGAGGCAGAGTTGTGCCTGTCAATAGAAATCAAGCTTTTCTCTCAGGGAGGTGTTTGGTGGTCTTCTCTACTTCTCTACTTCTCTACTTCTCTACTTTTCCTGCTCCAGAGTTTGATTAAGCAAGATTCAGAGAATGAACCTTGTTTTCCCACAGAATTAATTTCAGTAAGGCATGTAAAAGGGATTTTGGCAGAAATGTAATGGCAGCCTTGCTGTCTCCTGTTAAACAGTTTTTTAAAAGATGTGCCTTAGGTACCTTTTTTGTGTTTAGCTGAGGGTCATTATGCAGCTGGCGTGGAAGGAAGATACCCAGGTTGGGGGTAGCAGCCTTTGGAAATGAAAGAATTTTCCACGTGGTCCCAATTGTTGCTGCGTTTTTCCGGTTGCGTAGGCGCTGGGAGGCTGTTAGCTCGCTCACTGCCTCCACAATGTGACCAGCAGGGCCTTTGGAAGACTTCTTGAAACATGCTATTATGGGCTGCTTTGAGATGAAAAGAGGTCTTACAAATATCTTGAAATTTAAACAGAGCTTTTGTGGGTTTTCCTTTTGTGTGCATATGTGTGTTTGTCAGCCAAATCATTTGTTCAAAGTTAATCTCAATTACAGAGCATATTGTTCATAATCCCCCATGGCTCCAAAACAATAGCAGAGTGTATGTCTGTTTGAATATATATTTACATACTTATATGTGAAATATGTTTGCTTGTATATATAATTTTGTTTCTAAAGTGGTGATTCATGTTAAAGAGATGGATATTTCATGCAGGATCCTGTCTTTTGAGCAGTGCTGTCCTAAGGAAATACTGCAGGAAGGTCTGAATGGAATGAGCAGGCTTTGATCCTGCAGCCAGTCAGCTGACACAGTTCCCTACGTGTAGCTCTGGGATTCATCCCAGTACAATGGATGGTAGGGTAGAGTCTGGGAGGCTCAGCTTCTGGGAGACAGAAAGGTTTTTGTGTCTGTAATTTTAATATCTACAGAATACCTCTGCTATTATTCTACTCCCTGAACATAAAAGAACTGATAGGCAATAGCTGGAAAATTTAAATAAACCACAGGTTGTATGTGCTCTGCATAATTCCTGCAAGAGAGCCCCAAAGTGCAGTAACTTCTTAGAGAACTTAACCTGTGATTTAGTGGCGTAGGAGCTTCATTAGCAAGATGTCCCATATTTTCTCCTTCTACTGATTTCAGAGGTGCTCATCCTTTTTCAACTATAAGTATTTAGCAAGGGATTCCCTTAAAATCTTGGTTTGTGTCTGCTGAGACATTGCTAAGCAAAGCTTGCAACTGCACAAAGTATTTGCAGTGTAAATTTTTGCTCCACGGTGAATGTTGTAATCCTGTCACACTTGATATGTAAAATTGTGGTGGTATTGCTGAGCTACTGTAGTCTTCCTTTTGCTGTTTATTGGATCTAGGTGTGTAAGTTAATGTTATTGTATTATATATGGGTGTTTGTAGGTGTTTGTAGGTGTTTTCTTGCTGTGGTCTCTTTGTAGCTTTGGGTTTCCTGGCTCTGAGTAAACAATTTGTTTCCTTCTACTCCTCACTGTCCACGTTGCAGTAGTAAAATGGTGCTGTTTCAAATGTCTCTCTCTGATAAGATCATGCCACCAGGAAGGCATAACATTATAATCCCAAGCACAATATGAACCTGTTCATTTCAGCTCTTGTTCTTGTCAGACAGACAAGAAAAAGGGTCGTGTATAGGTGAGAAGGTGAGGCTAGAACTAAGATAGTTGAAAATAGAACACTTTGCTAAAAGAGATGAATCCTGCATGGGAACATTTCAGTTTGTAATCAAGGTATTATGTAGAAATGAACTTTGAAAGCTGGGTAGGATGTCCTGAATAATACAGGATATAAAGCTGACATAGAGAATACAGAATTGTAATACAGATTTGTGATGGGAGGGAGGAAATATTTTGTCCTTCATTTTTTCTCAGATTTTATGTCAGATTTGAAAATATAGTCATAACAATACCATAGATAGGAATAATACGATTACTCTACAAGAAACAGATCTGTAAGAAACACAAGCCGACTGGTAATTCTAAACTTGCTAGATTTTACTGGAAGAAATGAGTGCTTTCCAGAAAAAGCCTCTGAAAAGAGGCAAAATTTAAGGCATGCCTTAGGGTATGGGGACTTCAGGCCCTTAAAAGAATCCCAGCAATTACCTAACCTGCCAACTTTCCAACAAGATAAATGGAAGCACTGTAGCTTGAAGGTGCCTTGGTTTGAATGAGATGCAGTAAGTAAGGTCTCTCTGTTCTTTACAGGCATCATAGATCTGATACTACTTATAAAAGAAGAATAGAGTTGGTGCCCTGCTGACTAAATTGTCCTCTAGAGGAGTATTAGTTACAGAGCTTCTTTGTTAACAAGGCTGTATGCTTAAACCTCTGTGAATTTCTCCTATTAGCAGGCTTCCTAATAGCTTTACATGTAGATGCACTAAGTAAATGCAAGTGTATCCATGTAATTTACGTATATAATGTGTATGTGTATACTGTTTTATATATAAATAAATGTTTGTGATGTGGAATTTGCACAACTTCACTACTGTTCTGTTAAAATGAGGTAAAAGCAAGCAATAAAATGCTGATAATAGGAGAACAGAAAGTCGACTTCTGCTCTTTCTGTCCATGTGCTTCACATAAAGTCTTTCTTCTCCTTCTCTTTAATTTCCAAATTAGCTTTTTTAGTTAGAGAGGTGTTTCTAAAGCCTGTGCGTGCTGCAGGTTTCCCAGTTGTTTGCCTTCTCAGGCTTTCCACCTTAGAAGACTAGGTAAGGCCTTGAAGTATATGTTAACAAAAAAGAAAAAAAAAAACCAAAATAAAAAACATCTCCCCCCCAAAAAAAAAATTTAAAAACCCAAACCACCCTTAGCCCACTTGAAGACGATGTAGGAGATTGTGTGGCACAGCCCAGACTTCTAGATAGGTAACAATTCTATGTGCCATCCTGAGATCAACTTCTTTCTCAGTTTTCTTCGTGTGTCTAGTGAGTGGACACTATTATTGCATCCTCAGCAGATACACTGACTGTGAAGTTCCCCATTCCCAGGAGAAAATCCCAGTGGTTACGCTGAGCACACGTGGGGAGCACAAGGCTCTGCGGGTGTGCTGTGCCTGCCCCGCTGCTCCCTCCGCCTGCACTGCAGGAGGGTGGCATGGCCTCACTGTTTAAATTGGCTGGTGTCATGCAAGCTCTTCTCTTCCTTTCCCACCTCCTGATGAAGGGGTTTCATCAGGGGGGTGAAGAAATTCCTGGAAAGCAGGCACTCGAGAAAATGCCTGAGACTCAGCAGTTGTTCTGCTCTTGTGGAAGGCTGGAGAAGTCAATGTGACCCAACGGGAGAAGTGAACTTCAGTCCCATCCTGAAGTTTTGCCTTAGCCTGTGAACAGCAGATAATTTCATCAAGGACAGTGCTAATTTCTTCATGGCTTTTCCATTATCCTGGCAAATTTCTTTTTCAAGTACTTCGGTTTGCCAACACACATGAAAGCTTTACTCCACACACCCTTTTAAAATCTTTGTTATTCTGGACATAAACCTATGTACTTTCTATATCTTCTGTCAGTTGTGTGCCTATCTAGTTTTTACACAGTTTATATTCCCATAGAATAGGCTCTCTTCTGCTACATTCAGTTTTCAGAGGTTTATTATATGCTTTTCAGCAGCATTTGTTTTATCAGCACTTCCTGCAGCATTTGTTACACATGACGACAGCAGCGATTTGATTTCATTTAGAAGAATACCATATTATGTATGGGAAAGCAGTAATTGCTTACCTGTTTGCCAAATACATTCTACTATGAAAAATACCTAGTTTTGCTCTATGCAGTACCAAGCAGTGTTATTTCTTGTTTACATTTTCTACAGTTGATAGTTCCAAAAAAGAAACAATGAAAATAGTTTATTGCCCACTTCATAATTAAATTTCCATTTGTACGGATTTGGAAGTCTACTCGAGTGAGTGCAGCATCCACATGTAGATTGAAGTTTTAGCCTTAATTTTTGCTTTTCATATGCCTAATGAAATACGGGTACAATTTAATGCTTGTCAGAAAGAGCAAAATTTAACTGGTGAGAGTTGTTCGTGAAGTATTTGTGAGAACTCATTGGAAATAAGATCTGCAAGATGCCCTGCAGAGAGCTAAGTCAGGTGGTTTGTATTCACTGCCCTTATGCACAAGGAGGAAGAACACGTGTAACATTCTACGTGGCTTCTAGTGAGTGTTAGCAGAGCTTAATCCTCCTCTTCCTGTGCCTTGAAAGACTGACCAAGTCCTTCTGTGAACCTGGGAACCTGGCTGTGAGCCTCCCTTGTAATGGGGGTACTCATCATTGGGCATGGTACTAAGTACACAACGTGAGTTTAGTCCCTGTTCTGTGACTTCTGAAAGACTTCATTTTTAGTTATGAAAATTAGGCAGCACTGAGGCTTTGCTTCCTGAGCTCTTTGCTCAGGCAGAACCCTGTTCTTTTTGTGCTATTCAAAGGGTCCTGCTGTCTTGTGGTGCAGCAACTTGCATGAAGTCAGGATCAGCCAAAGTAATGCACTCTGTCATCCCAGTTATTTCAAGTCTCAGAGGTCATTTAATGACCTGATTTATATGTGAGGTAGCTCTGTGCCACTTTTTTGAGCTTTAATTTGCTAATAGAAATAGTAACATAGTACCATGCTCCTCATGACCTGCCAATAGCTACAGAAGCACAGCAGTATTGGCACCTTTTGGTTTGTATGAGGTTTTTCTGTGATGCTTAGGAATTAGCATTTTTCCTGATAGCTGGGGAGCGTGTGCTTGCTTTGTCACAGCATTCTTGGTTTTTCATATCTGATCTTAAAATTATTTAAAACGCCTAATTGCTCCCACAGATTCAAAGAACAGTATAACTCCTGTGTTACAGCTTGAGGGAATATGTCCAGCAGTTCATAGTTAGAATTCAGATGTGCTGTGACCTACAGAGGAAATTTCTCATTGAAAATGCAGCAGAAATGGAGTAACTGTTTAGCAGTGTATTCAGATGAAATTGAAGAGAACCTGTGAGCTGTACACTGCTATTTGATGGAAGTGGAGAAGCAGCAGTCCTTCCTCCTTGGTGGCCAGCAGATCCCGTGCTGCTGCTGAGGGCAGGGCCTCTTCTCATCTGCTTGCTGCAAGGGAGTGTTACAGGGCTGCCTATTTTACACTCTTGTCTCATTGTGGTAATGGTTTAGAGGGAAGTGTATAAGCTGTGATTGTAATGGTAGCAAAACCCAAAATTAAATACTGTGTAAAAGTGAAACTGATGTATCATTTTCATTAGTTTTGGTATGCTCAGGCAGAATTTGTGGGATTAATTTTGAAAGCTTAATCCAGATGGAAAAGGTTAAATTCAATGCTGAATGAGTTCGGTTCCAATTCATTTGATGCCCTTGCTTGTTCTTTTTCTCAAAAGAATTAGAGATTAAGCGGGGAACTGTGCCTACTGTCCTTGTTTTCTGCCATCATTTAACTACATGTTAAAGACAACCTCTCAGTTATCTGCTGCAATAAGTAAACAAATAGATCTATTGCCATGCCAGCTCTTGAGTCCTGTGACCTGAGTATTCATGCAAGCACTTATGTTCATTTTTCCTTTTTCCTCAGGATTTATCTGGATCCATTGACGACTTGCCGACTGGAACTGAAGCAACCCTCAGCTCAGCTGTGAGCGCATCAGGCTCTACGAGCAGCCAAGGGGAGCAGAGCAACCCTGCACAGTCTCCGTTTTCCCCTCATGCTTCTCCACATCTCTCTGGCATCCCTGGGGGCCCATCGCCTTCCCCTGTAGGCTCACCCGTTGGAAGCAACCAATCAAGATCTGGTCCCATTTCTCCAGCGAGTATTCCAGGTAAATTTCTTCTAACAAACAAAATTAAACCAATTGGTAGGTTTATTAAATACATAAATAAATACTCCTGTGTTCAGAATTAATTTATTTTCTGAGAATCTTGCATTTTCAGGGCCTTTTTCTGAAAAAATGCATACTTAGAGCAGGAGGAAATGCAATCTAAACTTCAGGTGCCAAGCCCTCAGAGTGCTCAAAATTTTGAACTTGACTCCACGTAGGTGTTTGATACATGTCTTTATCACCAACCAATGCAAATACTTAATTGTAGGTTTTGTATTTGGTTTTTGTGTCATTTGTCACATGCTTCTCTCGGTTATTTACAGTCCTGTTTTTGTTCTAACTGTGTATTTTTGATGGGTTTGGCTCTTGAGCTTGAATGGTGGTTACAGGCCCGCAGGATGAGGCAGAGATTTTCCAGCTCTGTATTGTGGCACTGTAATTTTGGACATAAATACAGAATATTGTATGAGATATTTCTTAATGTTTGCAAAGATTCACAAGTTACTAGGGATTCAGCCCCACCAGTAGTAATTGGAATATCAGTGGCAGGCTTGCCTCTCTCTGTCTTACGCAAGTTAGAGTATGACACACAGTCATGTATATTCAGAAATTTGTGGAAATCTGTTAAGATACTCAGAAGAAAAAAATGGCATACATTAATTTCAGTTCTTACCTTATCCCTATCCATCTGGCATGTTACTTACTCCAGGGGGTCAGGCAGCAATTTGTATTTAGTATTTCAGGTGAGTTTGTTCTCTTTCTGATGCTCGAGTTTTTTTACTATCTTCTGACATTTTGAATACTAGGGGAATTCCTGAGAGTAGAAGAGTGCTGACATTACCCTAGGGATAACATCAGTTGCTGACAGAACCACAAAATAATAAACATAGAGCTCAGTTAAAAGAAACAAAAGCAGAGGTGCCTTTTTGTTAGGTGATTTGAGTGTTGCTGTAAACCAAATTCTGGTTAAAATTCAGAAGGTAGCATGTGTTTCAGTATTTGATACAAAGGTATCTGTGTAAAATGTTCATGCCTGTTTGTCTGCAGAGGTTAAACTCAGATAAGCAGAGGGAAGTAAGCTCAGTGCACACAGGAATGTTCAGTAATAAATGTGGCCTGAGCATGTTGAACCCTGATGCTGTGTGCATGCCCTGCAGTTATTTCTCCCCTCTCCAGCCTCTCTGACTGGCAGCACATGCTCAGGTGGAGCAGGAATAGTGGGGACAGAGTATTTGCATTGTATGCAGTGTGGTAGCTTTGTATTTCCAAGGTGGTTCCCAGTATTTGGTGTAGAAATCCATCTCTGTTGTTGAATGAAGCCAGATAGTCTACCTGGCTGGAAAGGTAACATTTTGCCACAGTCAGATTCAGGCGAGTAAATGGATTGGCATTTTAGCAGCCTGATTGCTGAATAGGGAAAAAATGTTGCAACACTGAAAATAGCTTTATTGGAGCCATGATATGTAAAGATGAGCATAAGTGTGTAGGGGGAGAGTAATAACTTTTATGAACCCACCTGATCCCCATGGGGTAAAAATAGAAGGGATATGGACTCAGAGGTCAGGGTCAGAGTCACGTCATTGCATCAGATGAGCCCCAAAAGCTCATTTTTATAACTCACCTAGTGAAAAGCATTGTCTCTACATACAAACTGTGCCACCATTTTGCACGGTGGTTTTCTGGTCTGCTGCAGTAACACAAAAGCAATTCTTTCTCGGGAAGGATTTTTATGAATGGTGCTAAATCAAAATCACCCTCCACTGTTTCGCTGTCATAGACAAGCTTCTGGTGTTTGCAGCTCTTGCTAAAGGTGAACTCCCAGACGTGAGCTAAGGCAGTGCTCTCCGGAGGGCGGCTGGGCTGCTGCAGCAGCATCACTGCTGCTACTGCTGCTGCTGCTGCTGCTGCTGCTGTTTCTCGAGCTACAAAAAACAGGAGCAAGGCTGCTATTTAAAGCCCTTTGATAGAGGGGTGCTGCTGGCTGCTAGGGCTTTCAAGCCATGTGAATTAGACTGTGCTTTCACCTAAGTGCGTTCACACCATTGTTTTCATTACAAGGACTTTGGTAGCTTTTATCATCAGCTGTATTCATGAGACCCTCAGAAAAAGTAACACAGAGCTTGTTTGCATTTCTGTGGCTGTTTGCAGCAGTCAGGTTGTAGACGTTTTTAAACATTGATTGTGTAGTACAGCACCTTGCCTTTAATAATTTTGTTCTCTGCTATTTTCTTCTCCGTTCTCACCCTACCCTTGTTTGTTCTGACCTCATTCCTCTCCTATTACCTCCTGCGATGTTGTGCCACAGTTTCTCAATGTGACATAGATTGGCTCTTTCAATCATTCTCTCTCCAGCAAGTCATTGTAAAATGAGCAGCTGTTGTGTTGCTGATAGCTATGGCTAGGGAAAGCCAAAATGTTGCAGGGGGTTCTTGGTGGGAAGACCGTTAAAATAAAGGTGTTGCTTTCCCAGGGTTTACTGGAAGAGAAGCATCCTTTTCCCAATGGCTCCTTCCTTGCAACAAAATTGAAAACTAATTTAACATCAAAAGGGAAGACAAACAAACAGCCCCCTATTAAACCGCCCAAATGGCTGATCTCTTCCACTGCCTGTTTAAGCTGTCTCCCCCACCCCTCCACAAGCCTGCCACCCCACATTGCTTTCTGCTGCACGCCACAAATTTCACAGGAACGGTCTGGCACAGGCAGCACTGACATTGGCACGTCCCTAGCTCAGTGGGCATTTCCTTCCTGTGCTCTCTGAAATACTGGATGGATATTTTGTGTGGTAAGTGGCACATGCATATACAGCCTTTGTTTCCATTCACATTACCAAAATAGACCAGGGAGATTAACTCCTAAGAGCAGAAAAAGCAACTTGGATGGATTTTGTTCAGAAAGGTAGTTTTGTTTCAAAATCAGAAGACTTCTTGTTCAGATATATGTTCATTACAGGGCTGAAATCCTACTTTTCTATGATTTCTACTGATTCAAAATGACATTATGATTTCCTATTAAGTAGATCATTATTCTGTTTTGCCAGAAATCCTGATCCCTTTATTTTGTAGCCATCTTTATAATTAGGGTACATATTCTTCCAAAGAATGAGATGTGATGCCCTGCACTGCTTTGGGTCTTGAACTGTGCCTGATTCAACCCTAAACCATTAGTGGAAGCTGACGCAGCACATATCAAAATGCACTGCTGTTGCCAGAAGATTTAGTGGCTGTTAATTTCACCTTTCTCTTTTTTTTTTTCCTTTTTCTTCCTGCTCTAACAATTTCAGTTTACTAACAAAGCAAAAATGTAAATAAGCTAAGCTCCCCTTTCTCCCCCCATCCCCAATTTTGATCTCACTGGCCAAAGGCTTTTGTCAGCTCTTTCTCCCTTGCGGTGTAAGCAGCAAAAGTTTTTTAATATTAAGAGTTCTGTAAAAGATTGCTGATAGGCCAGGAATCCCTTAACCCATGATGGACAAGCAGTTTTTGTACAAGTTAATAGATTTTGTTATTTTTAAACCCCTACAGCAATTTTTATCTATATAGAAGGGAAGGGTATGCTATGCTAATAATGAGTAGCAAATACTGCCTTTAGAAATCCGTAATTTTTTTTTTATATGCATCAGTATTTTGACTTCTGCTTGCATAGATCAGTATTTTGACTGGTGCTTTTAAGACATTCTATGTACTTTCTGAAGAAACAAGTTTATTTTCACTCTGTTAAGCATCAACTACCTTGTTATTTTTATTATAATTGTTGCCTTCTTTCACTGAGGAGCTTGGGTACAGATGAAGTTACAAAAAGTAATCCATTTGTGGATACTCTGGCTTAGGAGTGTTATTGCCAGGCATCTTAATTTATTCTAACCAGTCAGCATCCTCCCCTGATTAAAAATACCTCAAATTTTAATTGTGATAATTATGTGAATCAATGGATGTAATCCATTCAGTGTTAAACTCTACTCTTTGCAAACCTGGAAGTCTTCCACACCTTTATTGATCAGCTAGCTGGCTTGAGTTCCAGGATCCATCAGAATTACAGCATTACAGCCAGCACTCCAGGCAAAAAAGAGGAGCAAGAGGGAAATGGGATACCCAGTTGGAACAGTAACAGGAGATCTTGTCTTGGTGTGAATGTTAGTCAATGTGTGTGACTAAAATGCTGCAAGAAGAAAAACATGAGCAGTAGTCTGTCATAGTCCAAAGGGACATTGTACTGCAAGAATCTGAATAGTTATGATGCTTTCTTTCATGCCTTATAATAAAGAGTAAAACAATAGCTATACTGTAGATCTTGTTTTAAAATTAATTTGGAAAAATCTTTTCCTTGGGATTGAGCTATTTTACGTACTTACCCTGTGAACCACCACTACTTGTATGTGATAAGTCATGGACTTCTTTTAAACATTGTTTGAGAGAGAGAAGACTACCATATGAAAGTGATAAACACTGTTGAATGTCTTTGTGGGTGACAGGGACAGTGGGATCGAGTGCACCCCAGCGAGTTTGCCAATGACACAGAGCCGTGCAGGGCAGTCGGCACACAGAGGGAAGGGATGGCATCCAGAGGGAGCTGGGCAGGCTTCAGAGCTGGGACTGTGTGAAACTCATCAAGTTCAACAAGGCCAAGTGCAAGGTCCAGCACCTGGGTCAGAGCAATGCCAACAGATACAGACTGGGCAGAGAATGGATTGAGAACAGCCCTGAGGAGAAGGACTGGGGGGTGTTGGTGGAGGAGAAGCTCAGCAAGACCCAGAAATGTGCACTTGTAGCCCAGAGAGCCAACCTTGACCTGGGCTGCATCAAAACCAGCACGGCCAGCAGGGTGAGGGAGGGGATCCTGCCCCTCTGCTCTGCTCTGGTGAGACCCCACCTGAAGTTCTGCATCCAGCTCTGGGGTCCCCAACACAAGCACAACCTAAGCGGGAGCCAGTCCAGGGAAGAGCCACAAGGTGGTGAGAGAACTGGAGCACCTCTTCTAGAAGACAGCTTGAGAGAACTGAGCTTGTTCAGCCTGAAGAAGGCTTTGGAGAGACCTTATGGCAGGCAGCCTTCCAGCACTTAGAGGTAGTGTACAGGAAGGCTGGAGGGGAACTGTTTAAAAGGACATGAGTAATAGGTCAAGGGGGAATGGCTTTAAACTGAAAGGAGTTTTATATTAGATACTGGGAAGAAGTTCTTCACTCTAAGAGTAGTGAGGCACTGGAACAGATTGCCTAGAGAATCTGTCAATGCCCCATCCCTATAAGTGTTCCAGGCCAGGTTGGATGAGGCTTTGACCAACCTAGTCTAGTGGAAGGTGTCCCTGCCCATGACAGGGGGAGGAGGGTTGGAACCAGATGAACTTTAATATCCCTTCCAACCCAAACAAATGTATGAATCTATGAATTTGTAATACTATGCTTTTTGTTGAAGTTTTAAATACCCTAAAGTAATTGCAAAACAAGAGAGGATTATATCCTTGTAAAATGGATATGATCCCCCTGTCTAGAAAGATTATTTTAACACATCTATCAATGTTTCTCCCTTGGCTTCTCCGGAGGCAAAAATCTTGCAACAGCTTGTTGCAAGGAAGATGCATGCTGTTCATTGGCATGTAGACCAGAAAAAAGCCAAAACACAAAATGCCATTGACGTAGCTATGTTCTTAATCACTTACAGTGCACAAAACATCTAATCAGCAGTTTTGCAAATCTAGAATGCTTACAAATGAAATATGTGAATGTTTCACATAGTAGTAGTTTAAAACCCTTTATTTTAAGTGGTTAGAACAACATTTAGAGATTCTGTCTTTTCAAAGGATGAAAAAATAAGCAAATTGTAAAGCGCTCTAGCTCAGGGCATTGCTTCTAGCACAGGGAGTGTCTAGCCTGTGATACCTATTAGAATTCATCCCAGGTCACAGCTGATGAATAATCCGTTGTCTCAAGGCTTCATGAAATAACTAAATAGTCTCAATCAGGTTTCGAGGAGAGCTTATGCTACAAAAGGCACTATAAAAACTCCTATCATACTTGCAATGTTGCCAGAGATCAGGGAGGTGTCCTTCTCTGCAGAGGTGGTCTTTCCAGAACAGGTGCAGGAGATGAAAAGAGACAGAGACACGCTGTTCAAGTTCCTCCTGTTCAGTTTTCATGATGACAGAGGATTTCATATTCCACCAGCATTAACCTGCTGTTTTTTATTGGCTCAAAGTTAAGCATCAGATAGAAAAAGGGTAGATCATTTTAAAAATCACAAAAAACTTTATGGGGTTTAGTTTTAAGTGGTTTCACTTGCTTAATATCTGTTGTGTCAGTGTTTATATTTCACAGTCACACATTGCAGTTTTAGTGTTTAATTGCTGTCTTAAGCAAGTGCCAAACATTTCTGCCCTATGGACCAAGAACCCTGAAGGATCTGGTGCTGAGAGTTGTCCAGCACGCTCCCACAGATGGCCACAGCAGTGGCGTTGACATCCCCATGGCTGTGCTCTGCCCCAAATCTGGTTTGTCCTCTTTGCTGATTCCTGCCAGGCCTGTTTCCACCATGCTGGCAATGGCTGAGCAGCCAGCATGGCAGGGCATCTGCTGCTGTGGACACTGTGGCAGCACGTGTGCACAGGCCACTTTTTGTAGCTCTCTGAGTCACTGGGAGCACCCTGCCGGTACAAATCCATCTAGAGTATGAGGGCTGTTGAAATCCAGTTAACATATTTGCATAATTATGCATGTGCTCTGCTTCACATAACAAAATTCAAATATACTTAACCACAGTGGCCAAGATTTGACAGGTATGTTTGTTGTATGTTTTAAGGCCATCCTTGGACAATTATTGTTTACATTTGATCATTAACGTATGCATTTCTTTATAACTTTTTTTTTCTCAACCCCCTTATGTTTTTGTCAAGAAATTTAAAGTGGTGTCTTTGGTTTTGTATGTTTGAAGGTTTTTATTCTGTCATCATTTGGCTACATAAACGTAGATTCTCTGTCTTTGTCTTGGCAAATAGGGCATTAATTTGCTTTTTATCATAAATTAAAAGGTTGTCTCTCACTCTCTTGTCCCTTGCAATACTAAGCAGTGATTGATGAGCAAATGGGAAAAGTCTCTCACGTCTCCATCAGTGTGTTTTTGTTGTTGTTGACAGATGGTTGTTATACCTAGATAAAATAGAGCATAAATGTCATAAGGTATTTGGTTTCTGTGATGGGATAGGCTGCTGTAGTTCTCAGTTTTTCAGTGGACTATGTATCACTGCCGTGAGAGATATTTAAAGTGGCCTTCATGCTTCATAGTTAGTGTCAGACTTGACTAGACAGATACGTGGTGTGTCCCTCCTTAGAAGAAGGAGTCTGAGCAATTGCAAATATGGCTTGAATTAATTCTGTGCCTCAAAAGAAGAACATTTTCACTACCTCCAGATAATAATTTTTTTAAAAATTAATGAAAAGCGAGATATCCTTTCTCCTCCTTAGAGACAAAATTCATGCAGCTTGAATTGTGACTTGAAAGATTTGAACAGCCCTTTGACAGCATCGCTCTGTAGGTAGATAGGGAAGTCAAATTGCAAAGTGGGTTTTTAGAAAGCAAACACAAAAGACAAATTCACTCCATTGGCAGCTTTTCTGTTTTGTTCCCATCTTCAGATAACAGTGGACTCAAATTATTGTGATGTGTTGATTGATTACAGCCGTTAAGTTTCTTAGTAATCAGTTTCATCACTTATTCTCAATTCACGCTTGCACCTTTGATTTCTCTTCCACAACAGGGTGATGTGGGTTGTCGTTGACTAATGAAGAACAGAATTGGTTTCGGCGTGAGACAAACGGAATGCCGACACCAATCCCAAAATGCATTAATCTTTAATAATCCACATCTGCATGTTTATAAATGATATAACCAGGAGTTGCTAATGTTCATGCTCCCCCTTCCAAACAGAAGCTGACATAGGAGTTGGTGTTTGCAAACTGCACGAGAGGCACGTGGCCGCGCGTGGTGCGTGTGACCTTGCGGAGGGAGCTCGCCAGATGAAAGTTCTCGGTTGATTAAAAATACATGAAGAATTGCTTCGCTTCCGCACCGGTCTTTGGAGCTTATCGTTGTCGGGCAAGATGAAATATGGCATGATAGATCTTGTCTTCTAGGGAGATCAGACCCACCAAATGGTTTTTGGAAGCAGGTTTGCCTCAAGGTGCTTTTATCCTTTATGCATTCAACTTGCCCTTTTCTCCCTCATCCCTGAGAATTGCTGGGACCAGGGCTGTGTAATATGCAATATAACACAATAAGAAAAACTAGATTAGCTGAGGATTTGTTCCTTTTGAGGGTAGTATTAGTGAGAGCACATACATTTTGCTACTAAAATGCTCTTTAATCAGAGACAGTTATCTAGTATAAGGAGTAGAGGCAGGACTAGCTAAATAGCTCATTGCCATGTAGCGCTGCTCCAATTTTTCCCTGCTTGCTAGACTTGAGAGAGCCAGGAGGAGCAGGGAGAACTCAAACTCCATCGTTGTTGGTCTTCCAAGTTAATACTGCCTGATTCTGAGAAATTCTTAAACTTAACTGGATCCAGGGAAAAGAAATATGGATAAGAAACAGCTATTTCACATCACATTCACCCTTTCTTTTGTATCTTGCATGTTTTCACACTGCAGATATCATAAATGAAAATTGATCTGTGGTTTGGTTAAAATTTGGCAATGTTAAAGTTAGGAGTTAAGGTTTTTATTACGTGGCAAATTTTAGAAGTGTATATCTGCTACATCTGTTGTGCTTCTCAGGCTTTTGAATGCAGGTGATACAATGAGGAACAGCTTAGAGAAAAAAATCTCCTCCTAGTTATAAATACAGTCTAGAGAATGAGCACTGATAATGAAAAATTCTTCCTTTTGGAACTTGGTTTAAATCCCTAAATAGAATTCTGAGGTTTTAAGTTTCAGGTGTGTGGCAGGGTAGGTTTCATTTCTGGAAGGAAGAAATGAGCCAAATATAAGAAAGAAATACTACCCTCTCCTTTGTTAGGAGCTTTTAGATATTTAGTGCTTGCATCAATTACAGTTTTATATTCTGTTTAATTTACATTTTATAAAAAAATTGAGAATAGTTTTTCTCTAGCTGAAGTATATGCTTTTTGCATTACATGTAATTACTACAAACATGTAATGATGTGTCCTAAGTAATTACAGATTACTAAATCCATGCAATCCTTTCAGTCTTTTACTTCAGTCCAAATGCAAGCAAAACTACCATTTTTGTGGAAGGATTAAAAGGACAGAGTGAAAAAACACAGCATGACTACCAGGTCTGGATCATTCCCTAAAGAACATAGGCGATTCCTTCAAAAATTTAAGAAAATACAATTTTCAAAAATCTAAAAGCAATTCAGAGACCCTGTAGAGGTGTGAGAGAAAGTGCTGGCAAGCTGTGGCTGCAGCCTCTACCAACTCCTCTCATCCCAATTCACGCCATCGCTTTGGAGGGACGCAGTGACAGAGTGCAAAACATGTGGAGGGATGGTTAAACCAGACTTTAGAGGGGGAAAAAAAGAAATTAAATCAGTGGCTGAGCTTTGAAGAGGTCTGTCTAGTGCAGAGCAGTGAGCAAGTGGGGAAGAAAGGAGCAAGCACCTCATCTAATCTTTCTTCTGGGGACCCAGGTGGACAAATTGGCAACCCTGTTCACAGCCTCCCCCCAACCCTCTTTGTAGCGTAAGAACTGCTAATCGGATCCATGCTGCTGCAACTGTGGTTAGTTATTAACAGAATAAAAGCAGATTTCTTCAAAAGAATGGGTTGGGGAAAACGGCTCTACAAAATTGCAAGGTTGTTAGAATCTTAAATGCACAGCAGTCGGTTTTTCCCTATTCTGAATTAGGCGATGAATACGGCCTTTCATCTGTCACTGTGCCCATTTCTTCAGAAGGCAGCCAAACATTAGGCTTCTCAAACAAAAAAAAAATTGTTTGAAAGAGGAAAAATATTGGGGAACAGGAAGAATAGGAAAACGAGAAGGAGAAATCAGGTTTTGTTTTTATTAATTTGGCCTGGTGAGAGAAATATGAGCTTGCCTGCTCTATTCAGTTCCTGCATGCCAGCCGCTGTGAGCCACCGTTTCTGAATGTGGGGATTAGAAAAGATTTAACTGGTTGCTATCCTGGGCTGCACCATTCTGGACTGGCCTCCAGCAGAAATATCCTTGGCTGGAAACTCTCCCGAGCTTAATGAAAATAATGCATTAAATGGATGCAGAGTGAGGCAGAGGTGAAAGCAGAAAGAATTTGATTCCCCCAAATGAAACTTTTCATAACTGCAAAGTGAAATTACAGGTCTGGGGTGGGTGTTACTGAGGATAGAGAAGCAGTGATTCCTAGATTTAGACTGACTTATGCCTTCGCTTATTCAAGTAATTAAATGATGCATCCTTAATTTTGAGGAGCTCTACTGCCTTCCTGGTTTGCAGCAGAATTTTGGAATTTGTTGGGAAGGAATAGTCCTCAGGCAGACAGGTGCTTGCTGTGACCTCCTGGAAAGCCACTCATTATCTGGGTGAGTTGCATGCTTCTGAAGATTCCCATTGACAGCTTGCTTTAGGCTTATTTCCAAAATCTCAGGAGAAGGGGCTTCACTTTGGTCCAAACACCAAAGAGGACTTCTGGATGGGGCATGGATGAAACAGACCCACTTGGTATTGTCAGGTACTGCTTTTCCTTCCCTTCCAGAGCAAAAAGAGCTTTGGCCTTGGGAGGGCAATATATTTTCTTTCCTTCCCCTTGCCACCAAGACCGTTGTCAGTTCAGGCAGTACTAACAATTATTTCACTTCATACTCCTGAGTATTTGTTACGGTCTTCATACCTTACTCAGAGGTTACACAACCTGGGAATAAATCTTGTCTGTCTTAATTTGACAGGCCCCAGTTTCAACTATTTAATTCTTTTTTTTGAAGTCCATAATATAATGAATTATTCTGTAGTAAGGGTGACATTTGGATGGTGTTCCATAAGTAATACCTTGGGACTACACACTGAGTAATGAGGATGAAACAAAATATTGAGTAGCTACCTCATCCTGTCAGTGTCAACTTTGCTTTGAATTAAATGTTATATCGTGTCAAACAAGTAGCTTCTACTCATGAAATTAAGATATTTATGCTTTTGCATTTGTGCAGAGAAAAGTCAGAGCTAGGGTTCTCTGGGCCACTTTGTTCATTGTTTCATTTTTAATGGAGATTTGAGAGCAATTTAGCACTTAAGTTACAGTGATTTCTTTGAAACTCACCCACAATCCTATTACTGATTTGGTGAATATGACATAGATAGGAAAAAGAAGGTGAGAGTGTAACTTTCAAGTGTTGGTAGTCTGAGAATTTTGCACTTTCATGAGAAGCAAAGTGGAGGTTTTTACTTCATGTTGATTTAACATGGATTGTGATATATATGTTAGGGAATCTTGTGTTTTTGAAGCGGGATACATTTGTTTTAAGAGGTAATACGGAAAATCAGGGCTAGGCCTGACAACAATCTTGATAACACTTTATGATGTAAAGCATCCATAAATCTGGTGTGAGTTTATAAGCTTCTTGTTTAGAAGCTTGTACAGAAGCTTTGTGTTGCTGCAGGAGAACAAATCAGCTTCTTGTGGTCTCACCTTCAGTGAGCCTCTCGGCCAGCCACCAAAAGCATTCCAAGGCAGGAAGGTTCTGGGTTTGGTCCCAAGTTCCTGGCTAAGGGAGGTGGAAATTGTCTCGGTAAGCAGGCTGCAGTGTATTACCAGCATTGTGAGGGGTTATTAGCTGCAGTGTGGTGCTAAGCAGAGCCAGGCGGCTTGGTCTGAGTGTGTTTGACTCTACGTATCTCAGCACAGCCCCAGCTGCTGTGTCTGAAAACATCCTCATGTCTCAGGCCTTTTAAAACATCTGCACTCAGATTACTACATAGATAGGAGGAAGGTTTTAATACTTTGCATGTCTTAATTTGAGAGGATATGCAGACAACCCTTACTTTTTACTTGAATGAATATGTAATTTAAAAGGTACTGTTGATACAACAGGAAGCTTGGCTACAATGCATAAATTAAGGAAGAAAATAATCTTTATTCTTAAGGGGTCATAGGCTTTATAAGATGAAAGAGATAACACAAAACACATGACCAGTTTCCTTTATGCTACCCATAGAAAAATTTCTTTCCTTTGAGGTCATTTGCACCTCACTTCCAATTTCCTGGAAAGCTCATTTGAAACACTCTCATATAGAAGCCTACTTATGTTCTTTCATTTCTGATGTAGGGATCCAAGACCTGGAATGTCTCTTCTAGTCTATGAGCCTTTATTGTAACATTGACTGTGTGATGATTACCCTATTATTTTATCAGATTTCATCTTAATCACTAGATTTTCAGGACCTCATTATTCGTAAAACGAAGCTGTTTCAAGCTCCAGTAATGGTTGGATTATCCTCCTAACCATCATCATGCTCTTTTTCCTCCCTGATATTTAGTCTCAAATACATATTTTAGAAAAGAAGTCATAAAATTCCAGCTCTAGTTTTTGTCATACTAAATAATACTCACACTTTCAGCCTCCTGTCATTTCATGCTGGTAGCCCATTCCCATTCTAGTTTGCATTAGGCTTTCTGGGTTTGTCTCTATGAGGGCTCACCAGTGACACATCAGCAGTGATGTTGTGTTGTCTTACCTCTACTGTGAACAATCCTCCTACTTTATCCTAGTGATAAATTTGTTTCTTTGAGTGCCACATGACATGGTTAGTGATAGATGTTTGTAGGCTATAACCATTTTAGGTCAACAGATGTGGTCAGATTTTTCCCTCCTTTTATCCTCCCATGTCTGCCTGATAACCTACAGCTCTTCAGTTATAGAATGCCTGAAGATTCATGTATATAAACGTTTGCATTTTTAATACTCCAAGCCAAAAGGTGGTCCCAAGGGTTTCTTAGGTAGCATTTTGATCATCTTTTGTATTGAGTAATAATCCCTACTTTGTGATCAATGATGTCATTAATCCAGCTCTCAATTCCTAAATTAGATTGGGAATTGTCCCAAAGACAACCCACAAGATGTGTAACTTCTGCCTTCCCTTCAGCCTAGTGTTCTACTTTCAACACAGACTATGATCAGTTCCCCGCCCTCCAGTTCCTCATGCATCTTAAAATTCCTGTGCTTATATCCCTTCTTCCCCCCATAACTGGTTATTTCCTAGAAGGAGCTTGTTACCACCAAAGTGTTTTCTTGACTCAATTGTTCAGGCATAATTCTGTGAGGTATTGTCCAGCTGGTACAGGGTGTCACAGCCCAGCATCCTCCAGTATCATTACACTGATGGGAGCAGAGAGCCCTCAGCATCTTTCAAAACATTGCTGATGTGGACTGTAAGGACCCCTCTTTAGCAGAAATCAAAGGTCTGCTCTTCCTTGCTATGTTGGCCCTAAGGAATTGACTTTTTACAGTTTAACTGCATGGCTTTAGCCATGTAGTCACTATTTAGTACTTTCCTCAATCTTTGCCAAACGTAGTGTTCAGTCTCCCCTGATTCCATTCGAAGTGAAGATTTTCAAAGTGAAAAAATTTAAAAGCCTTTGATATAATTTAAAAAAGAGAAAACCTGCTTACAAATATAGTATTATGCATTTTTAAATTCCCTTACCTCTTCAGCTGACTCTTTTTTTAAAATTTTAAATAGCAGATATTATATTAGGTAGACTGCTGGTTTCAGTAGTTTTAACAACTAATTTTACTAGATAGCTATATAAATTTGAATAGCATTTTGCTCCTCTGTTAAATATATGGAAAAGAACTAGCATAGCAGCTTCTATCCTTTTAACATACATTATTGCATTTTCTGTGGTTTTGCATAATAGTAGTATTGTGAAACATCTGCAGTATTCACTTTGCATACGTTTTGGCAGGTGGAGTATCTCACCAATGTGACAACAGTGGTGTACAAAAGATGGGAAAAGGTCATCCCTGTTTAAACTTCCTTCTGTGTATGACTGGGTCAAAGGAGGCAGTAGTCTGTTAGTGGAAAAAAAGAAAAACAACTAGATTTATTTTTTTCTGTCTTGAATAGCTGCAGGAGTTATGTTAAAAACGAAAAAGGGTTGTTTTTCTTTCCTAGAAGTTTTCCTTCCCAAATAAAATAGAAAAGTCTGTTCATGTATTATTTAAAGTGTCTTCCAAGAAACACAACTGCAATACTGGTTGAAAGAGAAAAGGATTACTATCATTTAAAGGAAAGAAATGGAAAATCTTTAAGGTCATTTCTTTTCATGACAAAGAAACTTAAAAAGCATAGCAGACGGGATCTTCAAAGGTTTTAAAGTCCTGTCATCAGCTCCCAATCGATAGGAGTTTGATACCCAAATTAAGAGTTCAGTTCAAGTCTTCAAAGGTATTTGGGTGCTTAACCTCCTTTTACCTTTCACATCACTTCTAAGAATAAAACGGCAGCTCGATTGAAAACATTTTGATGCAGTACCTTCATGTCCAGCACCTGGATAATCTGTAGCACCCACTGATAATTAGCATAGTGGATACGTCTCTTGAAAGTTTGTTACTTGTTGGAATATGTGCCCAGTTGGTCATGTTTATGAAACAGTTTTTATTTGTGAAACAAAAATTTTGCTTTACAGTTTGTTTAATAAGGAAAAAAATCAGTACACTGAAAAAATAGCATTAATGTTTGTAGAGACTGACAATTCCCGTGAATCTGCAAAACTCCAGAGTCTGTATTGACTGAGGATGTGGATGAAACTGATTTCTGTGTAAAAGTTGTACAGGTATTGTTCTACCTTGACTTTACTGGTCTGTGATTGAACATTATCCTTAAGGCTAAAGCTCCAGCCAGATAACTGATGGTACTATCAATGTAAAAAAACAGACACCGTCTATAGTATATGCAAAGTATGTTGCCTATCATAGATACTCTCTGCACTATAGCTTCTCTTAAAGTTGCCAAGTCCACCTAAAGGAAGATCCTGCTGAGAGCTATGCAGTGCAGTCAGAACCACTCCTGCTTTGTTTTTTTTTTTGTTGTTTTGGGGGGGTTTTTTAAGTGTTTGTAGGAACCTTAGATGGTTCCCATCCACTTGAAGTGCTCTCTCTGATAGCGGTGCCTGGGGCATACACAGTGGAAGTGGCAGTGCCCTGTGTTAACATGGAAATGCTGTTTGTTTACAGTCTTGAGTCACTGAATCCTTCCTGTCAAGCTGAAAGCTTTCATTATAATGCAGGCACTTACCATCTCCACAGCCTGCTCTTGAGTGACATCAAAACATAAGCTGGAATTTGTCATTATTATTGTCATATGCCTCAGAGTTCGTGAATGGGCCGTGGAACCCAAAGCCTTGGGCGCTGAGTGGCGTGTTTGGTCTTTTGGAGGAGCAATTCTGCCTCTGGTCCAGCATTTGCATCTCTGAGACAGTTGTCACAGCTGCTCTCGGTAATGTTGACTGTCATGTTTCTAGTGCAGAAGCACCTCATCTGAATAGCTAGGCAGTAGTTACACTCTGCAATTTACAGATTTTTCTCTTTGTTCTGTATCAGTCTGGCCTTCTTCAGGGTTGGTGCCGAGAGCTGGTAGCTTTGGGACGGGCAGTGGATGGAGCAGAGCAGACTCCTTTTCTTTCCTGCATTTATGTCCACCTGGTTGCTCTAAAGCAGCCCAACCCTGCTGCCCCGCTGTCAGCCCGGCTCCCAGCGCCAGGACTGTCCACAGGATTCTTGCTCCTGCCACTGCAGAGGGGCAGCTGCTGAGCAGGAGGAAATGAGTCTCAGCAGGCACAAATCTATTGCCTGTGTTTTTATTCTTTCCATTTCTTTCAAATGGAAAACAATCTGAACAGTTTCCGAAGATGAGGGGTATAAATCTGTCTGCTGCTATTTATACCGTGCTCGTCACTACAAGTGTCTAAATGCTTAAAGTATATATTTGCTGCCTAACCTGAGGTGGTCTTCAAGCCTCTTGGGCTGTCACAAGCAGCCATGTCTCAGACCGAGAGCAAAGAGGAGTCCCAGGGGATGTCCAGGTCTCATTCTTCTTCCTGCTGGGCTGGGGCAGGTTGATTCTTATGCCCCTGGGGCATTGGGGGGTGGTAAGATGGACCTCTCTGCTTGACACGGTGTTGAATGGTCACCCAGAGGAGTGACTTAGATCAGTGCAATAAGCATCTGCTTTATTATCCATTTACACTGAAAGGGAATATTTTGTGTTCTGAGCCTCACAGACAGCACTGGCAGTGCTCTGCTTGTTTGGGTGGGTAGACAGCAGTGGATGTCTTTTGAGCAAGGCCATAAAAATGGATATGTCTGTTTTAGCTAGTTATTTTAATAAATAACTTCCTTTGCTTTTATTTGAATAATAAGATACCTCTTTTCTGGCTGATCTCTTTCAAACATTCACTTTCACCACATGTGCCTGCATGTTATTCTTTATTCCCATTTTCTACATGGACATTCAAACAATATTAAAACCACTGATTCATTGAAATACTTTTTAAACTGTTGTTGTTAGTCATTTTTGTATTGACCGAATTTTTCATTGGTAATATTGTTGGCAGCAGTCCATGTCTGCCTGGCTGGAGGCCAGTTTAAGCTAGGCAGGATGAGCCCTATTGTTCAGCAGACTTGGATTTTGTTAAACTCCCTAACAGAAATATGTGTCAGGAGATTTGCAGCTATAAATTGGATCATGTTGGTGAGGTTGGGAACTCGCTCAGTGCGAAATTGAACATTTCGCCATGCCTGTTGCTAAATGTGTTTGTGCATGTTTCCTCCATGGGTTTCAAAAAATAAAAGGAAGAAAAAAGAAAAAAGTGTGAAAAAACTAGACCTGTTGAGCTCTGTCTTTACCTTATACAGCTGGTAGTTTCTTTGATGTTGAGTGGTTGAAAAATGAAGCAATGCTTGGTTTTGTGCACTGAAATGCTAAAAGCAAGTGTGTTTTCCCTTTTCTCTCTGTGTGTTACAGGCAGTCAGATGCCACCGCAGCCTCCTGGCAGCCAGTCAGAATCCAGCTCCCACCCTGCCTTGAGCCAGTCACCAATGCCACAGGACCGAGGTTTGTTAGGTGTTGGGGCTTTTTCAATTGGTGCCAAATGCAGCCTTCATTTTAAGTTGCACATTAGTAATGTGAGATTTCCTGGTATTTCTTTTCTTTTCCCAGGGAAAATAATGACAGTCTTCATTGTAAAAGGCTTGAAGGGTTTCCATCTCCAGGGAAAGAGCAACTGAATAGCAGGTTTTACCAAACTATAATTGAAAACAAGGTTTTCTCAAAATACAGTGAATGCCCAGGGTATAAAGCAGTTTCTGTAAATACTTGAGTCATGTCCTGGAGAACACAACTCTTTGTTGCCTATCTTGGAATAAAGATGTAGAGAAAGAGTGCTAACTATGAGCAGTTTTGCTACTGTTCTTAATCATCTCTAATATCTTTGTGTGGACACAATAGTCCTCTAGTCAGTTCTAGGATAAAAATGTCTTTAAATATAAAGGGAAATCAAATATTTGGGTCAAATAGTTCAAACATTTGGAAATCTTGCATGGAAAACCTTGCAGGCAAGAGCACTGTTCTAAAAGGGTGCTCCCTACCGTGTGCTCACAAAAATAAGCAGAGCATTTTTAAGTTAAAGTTGCATTTTATAAACTTCAAGCCCTTTGTCCTTTCACCTCCTTTCTCCCTAACTCATGGAATTCAGTTGTCACAGCTTTGTTGCGTGGCCATACGTGCCATCAACTTCTGTAATCCGGGCATCCTGTCCTTGCAGTGGTTAACATGTGCCAGTGACAGGCTTGCAAAACAGACACATGATAACTGTGATAAACATGGAGTTATTTATGAAATGCCCCTCCTAAAATGTCTTGCTTCCAGAAATATCCCAAGTAGCACCATATGGGGATACCATAAATACTAGAAGTTTTCTCACAGTGAAACAAGTTGAACTCACAGAATGACAAATTTCTGGGATAGCATCCAGGAGGAGCTAAGAGGACTCACAAAGAAGAGCAGAGAGTCTTAATTTTTGCTATTTTTCTGGGTTGAATGTCCCCTCCTCCAGGAATGCTGATTAATGAGAACATGAAATACAGAATTCCATGCTGATTTGTTTTGTTTCCTTTTCAGTCATTCTGTATATTCAGTTGTTTGTTCAGGGACATATTTTCCCATTTAAAAAACTCAGAATAACGTAAATGCTTGGTGAAAAAAGAATGCCCTCAGTAGCCGATACAAATACATGATGCTTTGTGGGATAGAAATGTCATGAGGCAGCAAGAATGGATCAGTTGAAGGCTTTGAAGACCCAAGCATCTTAGAAAGATGTGTGCATTTCCTGGCATAACTGGGTCTTGGCATAAAATGTTACAGTGCCCACTAATAATTATTTCTGCAGTGTATGTTCCTCACCTGGCTTTGGGGGACAAGTTGGACAGGTCTGACAGAACTGGAAAGGTCGAACCTCTCTGTTCTGCTGTAGAACAAAACTGTGGTTCAGTGTATGGTCAGGAGAGGCAGACAGGTATTCAGAAGTAAAACAGAAGACAGCTGCCATAATTGGGAAGTCAAACATGAAAGTAACAGTGAGAAAAGTAAAATTTACGGATTGATTTAGTTTGATTTTCATCTACACAGCCAGAATTGTGGGTATGTTCTTAGAGAAAATGTGTTTTGGAATGTTGCAGGTTTTGCACACTTCGTATGCAAAATCTGGTGTAATATGCATGATCCTTGTGACCCAGCTTGTACAAGAAGTCCATTTGTTTCATGCAGGAGATTCAAAATTTGTAACTAGCTAGGTCATATTGATTTTGCAGAACATGTTCCCCAAAGCTTCTCTAAAGTCTGTGCTGTACGCGCATAAACATGCGTGCATTCCCTTTTGTGCCCTGTCATTGATTAGAGGCTCCTTTGAAATGGAAAACTTCACCTTTTAAAAAGGCTGTTACATTAGTTGATTCCTTTGCTTGCTTGAACTGGTTTCCACAGAACTTGAAGAAAGGAAGGAGGGGGAATGATGGGGACTCAAAGGGGAAAGTGCTTGTCATTTACTGATAAAAACCTGAGCAGAAAATCGTTGCTGCTAAGGACACCTGATCCTTGGGCATCTGTTACAGTAATTTAAACTCTCGGCTTACTGATACACTTTCTCCAAAAAAAGAGAAAAAAAATTAAAGGAAAATGAAAACAAAATCCCCAGAGATACTCCATAGGATAAGGTAATGTTGTTTGTTTTCACACTTTGTATAGCATTTCTTTCCTTATTTAGAGAGAGAATTGAATGAAGAAAAGTCTACTAATCATTGCTTGAGCAGAATCCTCTGCTTTCAATACTTGTAAAAAATGTTATTTACCAGCTACCATGAAGATTGACTGATGGGTGGAGTCTGATCTGTAGCACTTTTGGATGCTAAACCACTACCTTGAACCATTAAATTTACACTTACTGATTTTATTGTTAAAATGTTTATTATATTTTACCGTGCTTTCCGTGGTTACTCAGCATCCTTCTGGGATTTTTATGTTTGTCTGCCTAAGATTCTACATCCCCTATCTCACAGTGCAGCATGAAGCAATGAGCACAGTTTTACATATACATTCTGTGTGTAAAAGTAGGGGAGTAGTAATGTAGTGCATATATACAGTAATAGGAGTTTCTTGGAGAATTGGATTTTTTTGTGCTCCTCAACTTTCTTTTTATATAGTTTATTTCATACTTTTTGTAATAAGCATTAAAATGCTTACTTTTTAAAAATAATTTTTAAATTTTTCATGTCCGGCTCAAGCTGTAGAACATTTGGACCTGCTCAGTGTAATGTAGCCTGCTATTTAAGGCACTTCCTTTCTTGTCCCACAGCTGATAACTGGCCACTGTTGTTTGATGCCCAATCAGTAAAATTATTTTAGTTCTACCAACACACCTTGTCTACCTAAGAAATCAGAAATTGCATTTATTTTATGTACATAACCTATTTTTAGCTCACGTGACTTGAAAAGTAGTAGTACTTGAAGTCAAGTCCCATACATCCTAAAGAACTATAGGAGCTGGACAGCTGTGGAGGCAGACTGGTGTCAGAGGTCTCTTGGAGAAGCAAGAGTGTGTTTAACTGCTGCTGAATCCCAACAATTACCACTACTTGAGGTTAATGTAATGACAGTGTAGTCGTGACTAATAGAGGTAGTCATCGAAACTTGCTATGTTTTTGGGAGGAAGGAGGATGCACATCTTGCTCTCCATTTCTAATAGACCTACTCCAGACTTTCCTTTATATGATCCAAAGTAGGGGTTTGTTATTTTGTGTTTATTGAAGTCAAAGCTCTTTATAAACTTTTTTTGCATCAGCCCCAGAGGTAGGGCAGCAGTAATACCTCGGCTGTCATAATCATTCAGCAAATCCTTGACGTACACAGCCACTTGAGCCTCCCTATGTTCGCTGTTTCTACTTACTTGTTTGGGTTTCAGAAGATGTACTTTGAGGATGTCCTTAGTAGCCAGAACTGCTCAACGAGTTAGAATTTATTTCTAGGGATCAAACAGAAGCCCAGCACATCCCAATTGACCCTCTAAATTAGTTTCCTGAAGCTGCAGCCTGAAAAAGAAACCTTCATCCTGGCCAATAGCTTATACTCCCATACTTGTGTAAACTAATGGAGATTTCTGTCTGCTTATATGAACACTCACCTGTGCAAGCACTGTTACGAGAGTATTTGTCATAAAAATGTTGAAATAGGCACTTTTACCCCTGCAGAAATGAATGGTTCCTTACGAAATTCTGAAAAAGGTTAGAAAACTTACCTGCTTTTAAATAATATTTTCATGCTTATGCAATTGGGTATATGTAGATGTCAGGTTTCAGTCTTATATTAAAATAGTGAATTGGGAGCTCCTGAAAACCATTGAATTTAATGAAAACAGTTAATGACTTCACATTATTACTCTAGCAAGCACTCTCATAATGGGGATACTTAAAGAAGCCTTATTTATTAGTGCAAATGTATATGGGTCAGAATTAATTTTTAAAAAATCTTTAATTGTTTTCCCCTTATAATTTTCACAGCGGTACATAGTTAAATATTCATGATAATGCTGATGATATGCTAAAGGTCTGAAATAGATCTGGAGTCTCAAAATCAACACAGGTTATTTAACCCTTTTCATCTAATGCACCATTGGGGACTTGCGGAGTGAAATCCCAGAGCACTGGAATAATTAGAAGATAGTAATGAGGATTTAATTAGTCCTTGAGATATGCTGAAATAGGACCACTGAGAACTTTTCTTTTTGGACATGGATTGCAAGCAGAATTGATGCCGTTGCAGCTGCTGTGATGTGCTGGAAAATGTATTCCATTGCTGGAGGCAGTTTCAGGGCAGCATTCTGTGCCTGTCAGATCTATGTGGACAGTGCCTGGAGTAATCACCTCCAAAATTGTTGAATAGAAGTTGCCGCCTTCTCCATCACCTTCTTATAGTACCTTTTAATTTTTTTCTTTTTCATGTCATTCTTTCTGTTCTACCTTTATTTTGTTCCGTTGTTGACATCCAGCTTTTGAGGAGTGTTGTAGTTTTGTGCTCTATTAAAAACATATCACAGTCGGGGACAAGGAGTAGGAAACTGCACGCTCTTAAGAGTACAGGTGTTACACTAAGCAAAATTTGGATCTTTTTGACACTGCTGCTTGTAAGGTTTATCCTCAGATCTTGTCCTTATTTAGTATTAGATCTCCACAGAAGTGATATTTATCAGTAGCTGCAATGTAGTAAATTTAAATAGCTTTTTTGGCAGTCAAGATGTTATCCAGTGAGAGGTTGTAACAGATGGGATGTGATCAGGCATTTTGATGTTCTCTTTGTGCTTCCCTACAAACACTAAGTACCAACTGAATTCCTGTAACTAAAATTTCCTAATTTACCCATTAGATTTCATACAGGTATTTTTCTCCCTTTTAACTGTTTTCTGGGCATGCTTATTTGTACACAGTCATTACATAAATTCCACTGTCATGCATTTTCTTCTAACGAAAAATAAACGTTTTTGCTTGTGTGGAGGACACAGAATACCAATCAGGTGTTTTGCGCCTACAATTCCTGATCAGATTTATGGCTTAATACTGACATTTGATGGTAGAGATTCTTTTTCCCTGAAATCTATTTTCTACTTAAAAAGAGAAACCAGAAGGAAGAAAATAGATCAAAGAATTCTTATTGCAACAAAAAAGATACTGTAGTTTGCTTTTAGATCTTAAAAAGACTTTTTTCCCTGAGAATACGTTTTTTGCTCTCATTTGGGGATTTGGGATCTATTCAGAGCACTGAGGAGCTAGAGAATAAAATGATTCTTGTCATTAACATTCTTCTGCTTGCCATGTTAATGATGACACCACTTAAGGTTAAATCAGACTTGGTAATAAGTTTACTTGATGTAGACTGAAGTGTTTCAGGCTCTTAAAGAAAGATGCTTGAGACATGCATAGAGTGCAAACCCACAGGTATGTTTGAGTGCCTCTCCTGCACACAGTGTTCTCCAAGTGGGTCAGTGCAGGGGAGCTGACCTGGAGAGCTCTGTCTGGTATGCAGGAACACTCTGCCAGACTGGGCAGAAATCATGCCTGGAAAACTGGGGCTAGAGGAATTGTGCCCTCAACAAGCAGAAGTGCATCACATAAGGAGGAAAAGCTGAAACTGTCACACTAGCTCTGTAAAACATCCCTTTTTATCTCAGGGCGTGTGATGAAGCAGAAACATGATGCATAGGAGTACACAGAGCAGGTCTGTATGTGAAGGCAGAGCCATGTCGTAGAGCCAGGCACTAAGCTTTTTTAGTGACTCAAAAAGCTACATTGCTTTCTCAACTTAGTGAGTGCTAAATTTATCAACAGTCTTTTAAAAAGATTGGGCCAACATTCGTTTTTAGCTCTCTATTTTTAATTGGATTGTACAAGTAGAAGTGCACTGAAATGTAGTGTCAGTGTGATAAGCAGGTTTTTTTAATGTGCACACACTATTTTTCTTTGGTATTTTGATTAGCAATGCACGGCAAAAAAGCTTACAATATGTCCACTTTGATTAGTAATCAACGTCACTGGGATGAAAAGTTACTGTTTTTCTCTCTGAGCTGTGGAGGGCATAGTTTTGTGTCTGTTTGTCTCTCAAGTGTTTCAGGAAAACCTGCTTTTCTTGCCCAAAAGTATTAGAAATTTTGTTACTCTGCCAAAACAGGTTAATTCTTAAAGAAGTCGATTGCCGTTTCAGGATGCTGGTTCCCGATTGTACTTGGATTTCAGACATACACCAGCCAATCTCAGCTTTAGGTTGATCTGATTAGTTGTAGCCTATACTAAATATACAGCAGGCCATCTGCAAGAAGAATCAAAGGACAAAAGGGTATGATTTACATATGATAAGCCATGCTGGGGGACAGCAAAACTGCAGAAGTAGGATGTGAAGTAAATAATAATATCTGTACAATCAAAACCCAGAGTCAGGTCTCAACAAATAAATTTTGTATATGAGCAGCTGGTCATTACACTCTTCTTGTTTCTGTTAAATCTTGTTATACTTGGAGATGAATCTTTATTTCATTCTTTAAACTAAATTGGGGATTCTCTTTTTGAGATTAGGGAGCAGAATTGACTTATTCTGAGAGAGTTATATAGTTGCCAGCAGAGAGACTTCTCAATAGAAAAGTTTCCACTCACTTCATTAGGCAGCCATGAAATTCCCTGCCTCTGGGCTCAGGGAGCAAGATAAGCTACAGCAGTTACTGATGAAGAACTTAGAGTGACAGTCAATGTTGCTGTCACACACTTGATGTAAAGTTACTGGGTACGATCCCTGTCCCTGGGAGAGTTGCCCATCGTGGCCTGTAAACTGGGATCTGCCAGTGGGCTGCCTGTTAAACAGCACCGTGGTTGTCAGGACACTTTACTTCATCAGTACCTAAGTTAACCTAAGTACCTAAGTTTTTATGAAGCTTCTGTGAAGATAAACAGCCTCTGATCTAAGACCCTTTATGTCTTTGTAAATTAATATACAGGACAGTGAGTTGAAATCTATATAATATATGTAGTAATAGCTAACACTGGATAATTCCTACCATCCCAAAGGATGCCAAAAGAATAAACACTCATCAGGGAACAGCTGCAAATCAAGGAAAGAAAAAAGTCAGTCAAATCATAAATCATGGTAAAAATAAGGCTGAGGCAAAGGCATTTTGGAACTGGGGACAGCACACTGATTTTGTGTTTTTGAAAGAAACAATATGATTTATTTTACGTGTGTGCAACAGAAGACACATCATACATATATTTTAGTCTTGTCCACAAAATATATATAGTGATACTCAAAATATTTACTTCATGAAAAGGAAGATCTGAGTTGACTCAAGGAACCTTTGAACAGCAGTCTCTGGGGAGGATAAAATTTTCAAACCTGAAATTTAGACCATTAAGCCTGGAGGCTTTGCACATGACACATTATAAAATGTCGTTCCTTCCTTGCTCTCCTCCCTGATTTTCCGAAGTGTGCACATTATTAGCAAAACTTAGACAAATGTCGATTGTGCAAAGCAGACGGACTCCTCAGGTTTTTCATGTTGCTGCTGAGATGAATTCTAGCAGCCCAAGCTACCTACTGAAATTCAGGATTCCCTTCAGGGGCAGCTCGGAGGGCAGGGTGGGAGCTTTACCACTGCAAGTCACTGTGACCCTGATTTTTCAAGCACCATAGTAAAAGCATCTTGTGTAAGGTGTATTACAGCAAGAAATTATGTGTAAAAAGGGTGGATGAGCAATGAGATTTTTGTTTAGTCTGTGCATGAACATCTCCACAAATGTCTTTCCCTCTTTGTCCTCAGTATAGCACACAAAATTTGCATCAGAGAGCATTATGCAAGGTTTGCATTAGGAAAGGTTGGATATTTCTTCCCCAGCTACCATCTGGGTAATCTGTCTGATCCTTCCCCAGATTCTAATTTATCAATGATAGATTATGTGAATTTCAATGCTAGGCAGTAGCAGAGGGAGGTTTAGGGGTGGGAAAAATTTAAACATTATTGCATGCTATACATAGACCCGGTTTTGTAATATTGGAGAGAGAAGCAGAGGAGATTCAGCCAGTTAACTTAATAGCACAGCTGGTAAAACACTAGGGGGTCTGGGTTAAAACCTTAGCTAGGTCATTAGTTTCCATCTTCCCCAAAGCTATTCACATTGTGAAGAGAAGCAGTCAGACAAATAAACAGTGAGGAGACTGTAAGATAGATATTAAAGCATAATAAGAAAATAATTTTAAAGAAAAATAAAACCAGTCCAGCGCTTTTTCTTAAACAGAACATTGGTCTTTTTGTGGAAATGAGAAATACTGCAGTGGTCTTTGCAGGAAATCCTAATTTTGCTATAGTGATGTTTTCCTTACTGCTTTTTCACATAAGCAAAGAAACATTCTTTGTTGAATGGATATGAAGAAATGTAGTGGTTGTAGTGCAGATATTAGCAGATGCCATTGTGAAAATAAATTGTCCAGATACCAAAGGGAAATCGTGTCACTGTTACTCTAGCCTAGAGAGAGCTTCAGATGGTTTTCTTGGTGCTCTGATGGACTTGGAGAAGCTGGCAAGGTTTATGTGGGTTTTTATGTGGGCTGAAAAAAAATCTGAGTGTAGAAACTTGATTACATTTTTTCATGGTTAATGGAGAAACATTAGAAGAACTTCTAATTAGAAGAAGAGCAGTTCATTAGAAGTAGAAGAGTTCTCAGAAGAACTGAGAGAGTGAACGTCTGAGGAAGGAAATTTTGCCAAAAACTGTATCATTGATATGCAAGCATTTGCTCTTTTTTCTCAAAGACCTTTCTCCTAAAAACATTTCAGGACTTTTTTTCTAAAAATATAATGTGATTGGAGAAAGAAATGAGAAATTTTAAATACTTCTTTTAGCTTGTATAAAATACTATGTTCAAAGATACTGTATTGGTGCAGTGCAGGTATTTTATTTATTTGATTTGGTACTTCTTTTATCTGCCTATTAACTGGACAAGAATATTGAGAATTAGTATTTGCATCATCTAAATATGAGATTGACACTTCAAGCTCAGCCACTCATGCTCACCAACCCATCACCCTGTGGTGTGTATGGGTAAGTCAGATGCTTTGTGTGTGTCAAACACAGTTCTGACTGGGCATGTGTTAATAAGGTTGCTTTTTGGAAAATGGAAATATGATATGAGGTATCTCGAATGTAAAGAAATCCTGTGCCTGCTTGCTCTAGGTACCAGGTTTTTTAATGCTACATGATATCACTTTATTTACTTGGTTTCTTTTCTGGTACATGCATCAAACCTTCACCGGTTTCTTAATTGCTGTTATTTGTTTAGACCTGTATAACATTTTTGTCTGCTTAGATTTTTTCCAGTACCTAAATCTCTCTCACTGTGTCCTTTTCAGTGTTTATTTTAAGTGGCACCTGAAGGGTAGGTACCACACCATTCTTTGCCAGTGACAATAGTAGTTTATCCCAGGTAGAGCTGGCCCCCATAAGCAATGGTACAACAGTATTTTCTTAGCTCCTGCTGTCTGTAAGCCACGCATCAGGTTTGACCACACCATTTGAAGATGTTTGTTCAATGCCATCTGCAGACCACCTGGTTGCATATTTATCATTCTGCTATCTCAGGCTTATATGAGAATAACCAACTCTTTGAATTACTAGAACACTTAATTAATGTGTGAGTTGTGTTCTGTTGGATGTTTCCTTGCAGTGCTCTGAGGTGCTGACTGTGGACATGTTCAGCTGGGCAAAAACCCAGGCACAGTTCACCAGTCCGAGGCCTTCCTGAGCTGCCCTTGCCATCTGAAACGGGTGGACTGGGCAGAGTTTCAGTGTGACTATGATGTTCCTGAACATCCTGCCATGCTAACAGAGTGCCAAATCATAGAATAATGCATCTCAGTGTTGTTTATCCACAGTTGAGCTAGATTTGGGAGTCACTGCTTTAGATCCATCGCAGTACTATTGTATACTCTGGTGAAAATCCTGAGAGAGTGGATACAACCCAAACTGTTGTCTGAGAAAGGAAGGTCTGCCAAAAACTTGTGTCATGGGTGTGCAAACATTTGCTCTTTTTTCTCAAGGGTACTGACCAGTGCTTTGCTAAAATGCTAAGCATTGGAAATTTCTGTGTTTTTCCCCACACAGAAGTTTTTCCTTTAGGGGTAGTGGAAAACATCTCTTCACGTACTTAATTTTTTTGAGCTGATTCATAAGCATAGGATTTTATGTTATTTTTCTCTAATTAGTTGATGATCAGTGTATGCATCCAATCTGTTTCTACTTTTCTTATTCCACGATTTTCAGAGTAATAAGCTGGTCTAGCTAGTAATAGCCCTTTCTTCAGCCTCTGCCCTTGAACAAGGGGAACTTCCTTGTTCCTTACTCAGAAAGGTTCCTCAGTTGTTCTGGTCCCAAGCTCTGTCACTAAGCAAATAGCCCTCTAGAAAGAGCCGTAGCCAAGTGTATTTTTTTCTTAGGTAAGTTAATTTTTACAGTATACTGTTGAACCTTGTACCTTTCCTCATTTTTTATTTATCAGATGCATAAGTTAATGATCTGCTATCACTGTAAACTCCAAAGTTTTTGTGAGCTTAAAATGAGTAAGTGTTGCACATGTTTACAGGTTTAATTCATTCATGAAAATCGATGGACTACTCCTGGCTAAATCAAAAGACTTCTCATTGACCGTGGGTTAAGTGTGTGCCAGTAGACAGTTGCTGTCCATCAACTGATCTGCAATAACCTGTTCCTTTGCAGTCACGTCCTTTTTGTTTGAGCTTCTATTTTTCAGTAAGGTTTTTTCATATTCAAGCCAAGATTTTCAAATACCAAAAGAATCCATCTGATATTTTACAGCAGCACCCAGAACATTCAGTGGGTGTTTTCATGGGTAGTGCTAAGGTGATAGTGCTGAAGAAACAGATGGGTTTGTATTGGTCAATGTACAAATGTAAGACAACCTTAGTGCATAATTTCATGAAGCTTTAGTAATTTACTGTTGTGTATCTGTTTTGTGTATACATATGCCTGAGGGAAAAACAAGGTTTTAAATGTCTTTAAAAATGCATCATAGGTGGTATTAGCTATATGATGTGTGTTACCAGGTGTTAGTGCTCTTTAGAACAACAGAAGCTTCATTTCTGTATTTTCCTTCATCAAAGGAGCAGAAACACTTCTATCATAAGCATGGCTTGGTTTATTTTTTTCTCTGTATTTTGCTAAAAAGAAAGAAGAAAAATAGAATGCTACCTGACCATTTTTAAACACTCTATGTATGTTCAATTTGAACGTGCAAACATATTTCATTATTGCTATGGTGTGATTATTGTTAGTAGTATGCTACTCTTCACTGAGAACAAACAAAAAAAAACCTGCAAAGATGACTCTGCGATGTTAAAATTATTTTTAATACAGTCATTCTTCACGTATGTAAATGCAGTACAAAAGCTAACTAAAAAGGAAGAGAATGCTTCTGGCAGGGTCACTTTATTCAGCTGCTTCTGAAATAGCTTAGTTTGCCAAAACCCGCTCAAGTGTTTTTTCAATAAGTAATCTTTTGTTGTGATGGCAAATAAGTCATCACCTCTACCTCTTTTTATCATTAATATTAAAGGAAGGGAGTAGATTTGTTCACTGATGAGTATGTTGCCGCTGCAATTTTAAAGGCTTAATTCATAGCTGTTCCCTAGCAGTTTAAAAGACAAAACAACCCACCTTGTTGTCACAGGGGTTGGCATGTCAGATACAGTCTGGCTGTTGAATCACTTCACTTCCGTTACTCCAGTGCACCTCTAATGTAATTCTACTTCCATTCTTTACAGAAGAAAAAACTTTATCTTAGATCTAATTTTCTGGAAAGAAAATTTATTTCTTTTTGTATCGGCTATAAATGACATTGAACACTAGGGAAAATGTGTGTAAATAAGGAAAAATGAATGTATGCCAGCTGCTCCCTTTCATTTCTGATAAGATTTTTGATTTTATGTGGTTTTTTTCTTTATGATGCATGAATGTTAATGTATTGACCGGGGACTCTTTTCTCTCTAAGACATTTGAGCTTTCTGCAAATATTTAAAACGTTTCAAACTCATGCATTGGTCTCTGGATGTTTGCTGGGCTCTCATGGAAGTTAGGAGATGAGGATAGACTCCTCTGTGTTGTAATGGAATCCAGATGACAGTAAGAACTGTTCTTTGCTACTCCACATCTCACCTGTAGCTGAAAGGCCTTCTCTGCTCTCTGGATGGAAATTGGAGCATGTCCTGTTTTAATGCCATGCTTCAGTGTATGATATAGACAATGACAGAAGATAGTATAGCAAAGATATTCTTCCTGAATTTTAGGATTCCTTTTCCTTTATCTTCCTTCAAGAGAAGATAGCAAAGCCAACCATGATTTGAGAGGAATCCTACACCCTCTGAGATAATGAAACTCATGTCTCACATCAAAAGCAGTTTAGGAGTGTGTTCCTTTTCTCTTATGTTAATCAACATCTTTATTAAACTAAGGCTAGAGCATGAGTTTGAGTAATATCACACAGTTATCTCTGCTCTTGAGTTACTGTCACGCCCCTGGCTTGATTTTGGCCAATGCTCCCTGAGCCATAGCCCAGAGCATGGATAAGGCAGGACAAGGGACTATGCACAGAAGTCATACAGATAGGATTGCCAGGACTGAGTGGGAAGGTTTATCTGGATGGATACAAGTGTCCCACTCTCTTCCTGGCATGTTTTATTTATGACTGTACACGTTGCTGTACAGTCCATTCCACAGCATCGAAAATTAATGAGGAGGTGTTTACTGAAAAAGAGGTTATTTGAGTAGAAACACTTCTTTTTACTTATTACTCTTGTCCCTTGAGAAGCCTTTTTGACAACAGCAGAGCTGCTTAAAACTGGTAATCTCCATGTTTTTCATTTAGACATTAGTCCATGTTCTCCATTAGCTTCAACAACCAGCAGTCCCTCTGCATCACCACTGGAAATTACTGTACCGGTAGCTGTTAAGCATATCACCCTTTCTCGTGGTGTTAAGAAAAGTACTGCTTGCAGTAATAATGGGGCTGAAAAACCTTAGTCACTAGATCAATGGTTGGAAAGTCATCTCATATAGATTTAAAACTGAACAGAAAAAACCCTCACTTCTGTACTAGATAGTTACAGGAGCTACTAGTTACAGGAGTAACTTTACTATCTTTATAATAAAAATTTTAGTGTGACCAGTACAAACTTCTTCATTCAGATGGATCCCACAAGAGTGATATATGTGGTATATGTCAGGTACATGGACATTTATTTTGTACAGGCATACAATTGTTATTAGGTTTCTAAATTACTTACAGCACTGTTAGCAGAAAACATAGGCATTGTAATAAGAGCTGTGCCCAGAGTAGAACTGTTTTAAAAATCAAGGAGTATGTTTCAAAATAAAGCTAAATGGAGAAGGTCATGCAAGTTTTCCTTTGGAGAAGTGTGGAGTTTTCTAACCAGTACAGACCCGTTGCCAAGCTGCCATTTGGCACTCATTTTTTTGCTGTGTCGTGTATCTATGTCTGCTCTACCTTTAGAGCAAGTGCCAGGCTCTGACTTTGCAATTCAAATGTGATCAAGTTCTTTGTCTTGGGGCTTGCACAAAGATCAGGAAAAATTGATGCATATTCTGCCAAATCTTGAAGTTGGAGTTTTAGCACCATATGGGTTGAGCTGTTCATAGCATGAAAGAACTGGGCACAAGGCTTGCAAAGTCATCTCATCTCCTGGTTTTTCTCCTTATAACCTGCACCTCAGTATTTTCTGTTATGAGTTTGATCACATGGCTGGGTATGGCTCAGAAAAAATTACCTCTCTTGATTAATCAGGCATTGAGTGCCTGGGGGCAGGGAGCAGGGTGATGTTTGGTGCTAACCAGTGGGAGGACACCCCATCTCTGGGGGAGACTCATCCTTTTGTGCTTCACAGGGCTCCCTCCTCACCCAGCACGGTGGCAGCACAGCCAGAGCTGGCCTGTGGTATGCACAGGTTTTGCCTCTCAGGGAAATGAAAAGATGAAATGTAATATTCAAGCAGAACAGGAAAGAAAGTGGATTTCCTCCAGAAATTAAAAAAAAAACAAAAAACCCAACAACAACTAAATTTTGACACCACATCGTCTTTAGCATTCCAAGCAGCACTAAAACCTTTCAGGACATAAAACATCAGAAAACCAACATCCCTACATAGACATTTTTTGGGCAGGATTGAAGGATTTTTCCCAGTTCATGGAAACTTTAAAACCCCAACACAAAACCCTCTACATCCTTCGTGCAGTAGGCTTAGTTCTGTTCCTTCATGTGAAGCTTCTAAATTTGATACTGTTTCACTAGGTCTCTTGCTGTAGCCTTTGAACCTTAAATTAAATTGGGATTCATTAATACATTTACGAAAGGGAAAAAAGAGAGAATGCAATGGAATGTTCTGGGGAAAGGCTAGAAGAAGGACCTAAAGCACAAATACATAACAAAACAACTGTTATTTCTGGCATAGAGGTAGATTTCTCACATAGAAGTAAATTTTAGCTCTGGTGAGTTTGTTGACAATAGAGGAGTATTTACAGCGGATTTCTAGATGCTGAAGTGAGGCATTTTGGTAGCGACAGATAATTTTGGAAGATGTGATACTCCCACCATAGGTCATCAGGCAAATTCCCTGGTACTGCTAATTAAGTAATGCATATAATTGCCTTTAATGTTTTTACCAGAAAGTTGTTTTAATTTTTAAAATTAACACCCATTTGTAACTAAGCAGGACTGCCCAGTCTTCATTTACAAGTAAAGGTTTTCAAACCTTATTTATAGGTTTTGGTGGTTGAGACATCATTGCTGACTTGGAGATGTGTTTGGTTTTGTGTGAGTAACAGCAGTTTTCTGGGTATTCTTAGTCTGAGATAACTAAAGAGGATTAGTTTACTTTAATGCCAAAGATTCTTTAAAAATAAAGAACAGTTACCTGAATATTAATTTTTGCTTTGGTGCTTTTCTCCCTATAGGTTTTATGGCAGGCATACAGAGGAACCCCCAAATGTCACAGTATGGACCTCAACAAACTGGACCTTCCATGTCACCACACCCCTCACCTGGAGGTCAAGTGCATCCTGGAATTGGTAGCTTTCAGCAGAGTAATTCAAGTAGTACTTATGGGCCTCAAATGAGCCAGTATGGACCACAAGGTAAAATGCTTGCTGGTAACAGATGCAATAATTTATATATATTTTTTACAATATATATATCGTGTATGGGAGTAGGTATGTTGAAAACAACAAAAACACAACACTCTCTGTAAAAATAAAAAAAATCCGCAACAAATAAATCTGTATCCAAAGGTGCAGCTGCACCTTGTGGAAGAAGCTGTTTCTGTTACTAGCACCTTTCTCTGTATAAAAATAGTGACCTTAAATTAGGCAAGGAAGTGATGAATCTGTGGCATTGCCAGGTCTATTGTTTAGGAGCCCAAGCATGTCATCTCTGTGATGAGGCTTCATTTGAGCAAGCATGGAATAAGGGTCACAACACCGATCCCAAAATAGGACTTCTTTTCTTGGATGAAATCCCAAGGCCAACCTGAAATTGCGTGGTGACTTTGAGGGTAAAGTCTTCTAACAAGCATAATAATACAGTGGCTACTGTGAAAATAGAATATTGAGCTCTAATGCATATGGTTTGTGAATCTTAACTAACCCTTCAGACTGAGAGAGACAGTTCCTTTTATTTTGCTTGTTTGACAGAATTGGTGGGGGAGTAAAACAAAAATAGAATACACAATTTCTGCCCCTGGACAACCTTGAACTTGTCTATTGTTTTGCCTTTAATGGATAGCCTTTATAAAGTATGCATCTGTTTAGGGTTTAATGAAGTTGAAGTCAAGCCACGGAATATATAAGGGTCAGTATTTTCTTTAGAGGTACATAAAGAAGCTTTTCTATTTCAGCACTTCCTACTGTTCTGAGGCTTTCTTACTTAAAAGCCTCAGAAGGGACTTGAGCCAGCGATGGGAATTACTGTAGGGCTCAGTGACTCTCCCGTGCTAGCAAGGATGGTTATTTTAGTCTTCTGAGTTTCTGAGAACTAGTTCTGATGTTTATTTGCAAGGAGCCTTGCTGCCCTGTGCAATGTTCCTTTCTGTTTCATCTCTGAGTAGCGTTTGATTTAGTGTTCTGAGCACAGGGCTACAAGCCAAGATTTCCCAGTTTCTAATTTTGGCTCTGCCTTTTACATCATCTTTCAGCTTAGGCAAGTAGATTCATTTCTCTGCTTTGCTTTCCTTAACTATAAAATGGGGCTAGTAATGCCTTATAGCCATGTGTGAAGATTAATTACCTAACTCCAGTTGACTGGTGCTCTCCTTTTATTTGGAAAGCATTTTGTGGCCATAAAATGCTGTCCAAGTGCTTATTTTTATCTGCACAGTGAGCAACTAGCTTAACTGGTAAAAAATCCAGTGGATTTATGATGTGCTATCCTCACTTCCAGCTGTACTGCTGCTGCTGAGATTCCGAACCATGGGAATAGTGGGTGTCAAGTGCAGTAAAACATTAGCCATCCACACTGATTGAATGGAAAGGTTTTTGTACTAAATCAATGCATTTAAGTAACACGCCAAATACTACTTTCTCTTTTTGCTTGAGTTCAGCAGTTCTTTTCCTCCCTCTGTAGATGAAAGTGCCTATGTAATGATTTTATGGGTCATGGTCAGGAAGAAACTGCTATTAAAAAGTGAACTTAAGGGACAGGAAGAAAATGAGCATCATTGGCATTAACAGGCCATTTCAGAAAGGTTTGGTGAATTGTGTGATGGATGAAAACCATGTTCTTCTGCCAGTGCTTGGAAAGTACCAGCGATTCTGTGCACTGGTCATCATAAAACTAGGGCCTTGTATACTGTTAGCTCTATAGGTAACAATTAGACCAGAAGAATACATTTTCACCAGGTTGATCTAAACATTAATAAAATACAGGGATGAAGATAGTGATATTTCCATGTTATGTGTTTACTTGGATTTAAGGTTTTAATAGCATTTTTTCATTTTAAATGAAAGTGATCCATAATTGCAACTCTTAACATACCTATTACAAAGCATAATCATATGCCAGCAATGATGAATATATAATAATGTTATCCCATTTCCTTTTTTCTGCCAAAATAGGAAATACAATAAAAATTAGCTGGGTTATAACCAAGTTCTTAAATTATTAAACTGAAGTAATTCCCATGGATCTGGTTTGTTTTCCATGTTTTATTCACATAGGCCTTCTTCCACAATATTGTTAAGCTTAGGCTGGGTTTAACAGGACTACTTGTATTTTCATATATGCATCAAAGCATTCTGGACACTAAGCTTTTGATCCAACTTTGAATACTGGATTTCACTATGTGCTGTTCTGAAAACAATTGCTCAAGGCTAGTGTCCTCTGTGCAGTGGAATTGCTCACCATAGTAAAGACTACATCATTAAGTTTGGACTGGAAGTATTAGCCTCCAGTTCATGAGAGCAGAATGATCCATTTCATGCCTATGGTTGATTTATTTGATTTTCATGTGTTTACATGACACTTAGAACTATAATAAGACCAGAATATATTTTCCCAGGAAGCCGTTCTGTACTGGGTTCTAGTCCAATTCTGTGAAACCATTTCCTACAAAAATAATAAATGGCTTTGGCTCCACGCTCCTGTGTTTCTGGGATACAACACAGGAGCATGCAGTACAGAAGATTAATTTTAAATTTTTATTAAATCCCAGCATTTTGTGGTCCCCGAAAATTAAAAAAAAAAAAAAACACAACAGAGCAAGGATGGAAGTTGTTACTGAAAGAATCTCTCTGGTTTGTATTTGGACAACATCTAGCTCGGGGGCTAATGAAGCTCTGGTCTATGACCCAAGCAGCAGACTGCTGCCACAGCAAAATGTCCCTTAAATGCACTCTGGAGAGCAGTCAGATGCTGTAGTCAGTTGGATCTTTTAGGACTGGGGCAGAGAAAAGCTTCCTGTGAATCAGTAAAATGTCTCAGAAATGCATCCTGTCTTCCTAACTTTTCCTACTCAATTCAGCAGTAAAACTGTTCTGTTGAGGTATAACAAAGAGAGGAATTGCTACTGAATTTGTTTGAACCACAACCCCAGAGCTTCACTGTAAGTTAAATCCCCTCTTGCTTGTGATAAAGTAGTATGAATTGGGTATTTGTGCTTTTAATGTTGGACTCATTTCACAAAAGCACTTTGCTGTATAGTTCCCACTGATTTTAATCCTAGATTTTAATTAAAATGGTAGTATCCTAAGGATGAGATGCCCTGCATATCTTGAAAGTCTGGACCTCTGAATCCAGACCCATGTATGCAAGAATCTGTGGAGCTAAGACTTCAATATCAGCTGTATCTTACTGAAGTCCCCTAGGTAAAACAGTTCAGAGGAATTCAGAATAACACATTTAAATTGTCAGTAGAAGAATGGCTTGATGGTTAAGTGCACATATAAAAAATTCTAGAACTATTCTAAGATGCTGTTTTTAATATGGTCAATCTAATCTATGTCTCTAAAGCAGAGAGCAAAGCTAACAGGTAGTTCTCAAATCTCCCTCTTTTCAGTTTGCCTAGAAATGGCAAGATCTCAGAGCACTTTGTTCAGCAAACCTGAACAAAGTGGACCAGAGTTTCAGCAGTAAGTATGAACATCTGTCTTTGGCAGGTTGTTAGTCAGCTTTTTTATACTTTATCTTCATTACACTTTTTTTTTCCCTCCTGATTCCTGTTACAGCATTGTTTTTTCTCATGCATTAGAGGTGTCGTCTCTCTGGGTACAATTCTACTCTGCCAAGGGGGAGTTGGAATCAAAAATCCCTCAGATATGGAGGGGAGGAGTTGTTCAGTAGTGCTGTGCAGCCGCTGTTGCCAGGCTTGTACCCACTTGAAAAGTGTGGGCTCTTGAACTTGGCTGCCTGACACGTCCAGCTGATGTGGGCTGGCCTAGCATCTGCTGCATTCATTGTGTTTAATGCTGCATCCATCTGTTTTCTGTCAAAGCCACTGCCAACAAATTACTAATCTATTAGAGAAACATGGAAATAAGATTGCACTCCTCATTCCTGGCAATTCCTCTTGTATTTTGTTTGGCTTTTATTTTACCTCTTTTTTTTCTTTTTTTTTTTTTTCTTTTTCTTTTTTTGGTTTTTTTTGTGGTCTAGGAAAGGTATAAGAATAGCTAGTACTTGAGATAATGAGGAAATGCTTAGGGAAAAAAGACATGGAAAAAACCATTGAAACTTGTTTTCCTTACTAAAAAGATACGACTTCCCTGTGCATCTTGTATCCCTGAAGATGAATGATTAGGAGCTATTTTAACTGAGACACATATTTTTATGGAGAAGATTCCACTGTTCTTTCTGTGTTGTGTGTATGCTGAAAAAGCCAAAGCATAAAAGATTACATTTTTTTGTCCCATTCAAAATAGCATCAGAACAGCAGTAGCATTCTAGCATTGGTGTTTGCTCCTCCACACATGCTGCTGAATGAACTTCATAGACCCTAAATGACAAAACAAATTGGCTTTATGTAAATTGGACTGACAGTAGCTCCCAGTGATCATGGATATCAGATCTGCTAGTCTAGGGAGAGAATTTGCTTCACTTTGGGAAGTAGTGTTACTAATGGCATGTACATAAGATATGCAAACTGCTGTGCATAATCTTTGAGTGCACATATACACCATTCTGCTGTATTGCATTTCTTTTGCACAAAGCAGCTGGAAACCCAGAGCAGTATCCAAATTGTGCACTGTTGCCTGTAACACATAGAAGAGCAGTGTGAAACTAGTCAACCCTTCAGTCTGTAGTCACTTATGCTGGATCAGACTGCTTGAGCAGGTCTCAGCAACCAAAACTCTGGCTGGGGGCGATGGCTCACTGAACAGAGAATAAGGCAGCTGCCAGCAGCCAGGCCTAAAGGAGGAGGAGAAGTGACAGGGCAGTCTTAAGCCAGCATAAAGCTGAATCTGGAGCCTTTCATCTCTGCTGAACCACATATTTGGGATCCTTCTGTGAGGACCCCCAGGCAGAAGCCTGGATTTTAAAGGAGAGGAGAATGGTTGCTTCATTTCCTTGGGAAGCGTAGGTCTCATACGTTCTCGCCGAGGAGATGTTGTAGTAGAGTGAGTCAGTTACAGGGTGGAGAGCAGAAAATTAGTGAAAGCACAGCAGCAGGAGTATATGAATTAATTATGTGTGCATTCAAATGATGGATGAATATGTTTATTTTAAATACGAACGGGAGTTGGATGCCTCCAACTTCTCTGCCTGGTAGCTGAGGCCTGAGGAGAGGCATGTCTGATCTGCACAATCAGAGGAAGAGTCCAAGGGCTTCTGCCTTTGAATAAGCGTGGGAATATCTGAGAGTAGTCAGGAAACTCTGCTTTGCGGCATCCCACAGGGAGGGAATGGGTCATATTTCCACTAATCTGGATGAGATGGAAATGGAGACAAGTCAAAACTGATGACTGAAGTAGTGCAATGTGATACATTTCCTAAAATAGTTTTCTCTCGTATCTTTAGCTCTCTTTTTTTTTTCCCTCTTTCTTGTGCTGCCTGGGTTTGTTTCTGTAACACTGCATGCTGTATACTCGATTTTTCTTGAGATTTCAATGTGACAGGAAAACCAGCACTCAAATGAGTTAAGCTGCTGCAAGCAGAGCACTTTACTCCAGTGACAACACAGACTGGGTTCAGCCAGGTTTTCATGCCGTCCTTCATAAGGCACCTGCTTATATGAGTATCTTTGTACTGTTGCTGTTTACTTGTGTAAAACTAGTTTTCTCAGAGGAGTTGCACTGTAAGTTACCACCCCGTATGCTGACATAGCCAAACTGAAATTATTAGGAAAGCAGGGTGGGGCAGGAGAGAGCAGGAATCTTTCTCGGACCCCAGCAGTCATGTCATCCTCACCAGTCCACACCAAATCATCTCTGTCTTAAATGGGCAAAATAGTTAGGAGCAAGAAGCCTGTTGCTGAAACTGCAGAAAGGAATGAGAACATGAAATTACAAAAATGAGATTTTCCCTTGAACTTATGTAATGGGCTTCTTGCATGCCACATACCTTTCTACTGCATCAGGCAGTGTGTACGTTGTGCTGTGCTGTTAACCCTCTGGAGGCTGTGCTTTTCTTTATTTCCTGTTGCCTCATAGCATACATTAGACAGAAAATGTTAGAGGGTACATGAAAATCAGGTTCATAGGATCATTCAGGTTGGAAGGGTGCTCAAGAGCTGTTCTTGGCAGGCCTTGTATTCAAATCAGGGTCAGATAACGGATCAGACCAGGTTACTCTTGGCTTTATCCAACTGAGGTTTGAAAACCTCCATGCAGGGATCCTGCGTAACCTCCTTGGGTAGTTTGTTCCACGTTGTTCCTCATGTGGAAAAGCGTTGTCCTGACTTTGAGGCCAGCGTGGGTCACTTTAGTTCACATGTGTAAGTTCTGCAGCTGCTAACTTCATTTGCTCAAAAGTTCTAAAGTTTTTCTCTGTGCTTTTTTTATCCTTTTGTGCAGGAAACTACTCCAGACCACCGACATACAGCGGTGTGCCCAACACAAGTTACAGTGGCCCAGGACCCGGCATGGGTATAAATGCCAACAGTCAGATGCATGGACAGGGGCCAAGCCAGCCTTGTGGTACCATGCCCCTGGGACGGATGCCATCAGCTGGGATGCAGAGCAGACCATTTCCTGGAAACATGAGCAGTATGACCCCCAATTCTCCTGGCATGTCTCAGCAGGGAGGCCCCGGGATGGGCCCACCCATGCCAACTGTGAACCGTAAGGCACAGGAGGCGGCTGCTGCAGTGATGCAGGCTGCTGCAAACTCCGCTCAGAGCAGGTATGCATTCAGATGAAAGAAGTTTAAATAAGTAGGAATGTTTTCCTTGTCATTTCTGAAGGAACAGTACTATATAGGTGTGTGAGTGTGCATTTATACATGTTCTAGCTGTGCCCTTATCTCTGGGAGGAGATGGTGTGTCCGAAGAATACTTTTCTTAATCATCTCCTTTTCTTAAGGAGAAAGTATGCTGTTGACTGTTCGAATTTTCCTCTCAAAAAGTGGTTGTGACAATGGTGATGATGGCCACTTCTAGTTTGGTTCTTGGCATTAGAGCTTTAGGAAAACCCACAGGATTACAGTGAAATTCGACAAGCCATCTGCAACTTTAAACTTCTTTGAGTTTTTATACTTTTTTTATCTCTGGTAAAGAGTGGGCCAACATGTCCTCAGCATCTTACCCCTGCTAAAGAGGAAGGAAGCCTGTGAAGCTGCCCATCAACTCTTGCATCTACTGCCCGTATTTTGAGCAGCAGTGCTGATGGCAGTTCTCTTCTGCGGGATGTTCTCTCTCCTAAGCAGGCTTGCAAAGGGGGAAAGGAGGGGAGAGGCAGAGGGAGACATAAAAACAATCTCTAGAGACAATATCTGGAGTTGATACCTGCCACTTGTGCATCCGTAATCTGCAAACAGAACTGCAGATGCTGGAGCCATCATCTGTTTTCTTGTCTCCCCTTTGGACAGCATAGCTACATGTTGCCATTTGTATATGGATTTTGGTAAAAGGTACTTTGATGTCCATCTCATTCTTAAAAAGCCTGAATATTTGCAATTAATTTTTTTGTGAAATTTTTCAAATTATGTAACAACTTCATTTCCCTGGACTTAAATAACTCCTGGCATACTTATTAGCTTTTTATTTTGCAAGAAAGTCCATAATGTTTGAGAATTACACAAATGTAGTTGCACTCTTCTGGTGAACGTGTTCATACGTGTGTATTGCTCACTGCACTTATGCATATGCGTACACAGATGCACATCCATCCATCCATCCAGATATTTATCATTCAAGACCAGTGTTTGTGGACACTAGAATTGCTCATATTCCAAGATGCAGTGTTAAACAAGAAATAGGAAGCCAGTGTGTCCCTGTATTTGTTACTTTCTTGTTTTAAGAGCTTGAAAGGCAGGTGGCTGCTAATAATAAGCAGCAGCAAACTTTAAAAACAATAACAGTTAATTTAGTGTACTTCGTGTTCTTGCTCAGTAAAATACAAACAGGCTCCCTTAAAACAGACCATACTCCAGCAGATATCTGTGAACCAGCAGTCCCTTTCTCCTGTTGGTTGTTTTAACAGACCTGTCTAGTAGGATTTATGGAAGTCTGCTTCTGTCTGTCTGGTTTAGGCTATAAGCAGATAGGTCAGGCACGAAGGAATAAATAGGCCATCACTGCAGCTGCAGGAACAGGATTTCTCTATAATCATAGAATGAAAGGAAAAGCTCACGTTTGTTGGTCTTGACAACAAGAAAAGGCTTCGTGTTAAGTGGAAAGCTTTTGGTTGTGATTCAACTTACACATTGGGCATAGGGTGTGGTGTTTGATCAAAAACTGGGTTAAATGATTTCCACTTCTATCTCACATCTTCCTTCCAAGTCAGTTTTGTAGAACTGTTTTTTCTTTCTTGCTTTGACTGGACGAAACTGCACCATTTTGGAGCATTCCTATCACATACTGCCCATTCCAGTGATCCAGCACCTATGGAAGAGCTGAGCAGTCACTGAATCTCGATAACAAATACTGGCAAAAGGTTTATTTATAAACTGCAAATTGGGAGGAACTTGTCTCACTGCTCTCATGTCAGGGGTTGCAGGTGCACTGTTTTCCTCTTTGATCTCAAGTCAGCTGTAGGGGAGAAAGCATAATGGCTTTTGGCTATTCCTGCAAGTCCTCAAGACTCACTTATAGAAGGAATGTATTTGACAATGACTTGGATTTGTGATACAGACCAAATCCAGAGAGGCTGTTCTTTCATTCTGCTTCAGGCCACCACACATTAGGTCACCTGCTTATCCCAGCCAGTCTGGGGCTGGCAGACACCCCATGTTTTCTTCACAGCACCCGAACTGTGGCAACACTCAGGTTCCCTCAGTGTACCAGCCTGACCAGTATGGGTAGGTAGCAGTGTAACTGGACTTGCTGTTGGACCTTGGCATTTTTAAAAAATTTTTGTGAACATCCCATCTGGCTGCTGAAGCAATATAAAAATCATGTGAAATACAGAAATACTTGCATTGTAGAGGGGATTTTAGGTTTTTGTTTTGTTTTTACTAATGCCACTGTGACAGTACAGTGAAAATCTGCATGTCACTCATTCACACACCTGCATGGCTTTTGACACAGCTCCATTTCCTCGTGCCTAAAAGGGAAATTAAGAACCTCGTTCACTGAGAAGGAATGGGATGTTTCCTTCCCTCACCCAGGCATCATCCTTCTCTCTTCCTTGTTGGTGTTCTTGTCTGCAGTGGTGTGTGCAGCCACATTTTCTGGACTTGGGGGTATTGTCACTGCTGCCTAGGCAGAGAACTACAACCCCCAAAGTATGATTGTTTTCTGAGAGATGATGTACTGCAGGAGTGATTAAAGGGCTCCTTAATGGGATTTTCAAGGAAGTTTTAGTACACTGTGGTAGAGTGTGCATGTATTTGAAAAATCGGTCTCTGGAATAATTTTTAGGAGCACTAAGTATCCCTTGCAAAACATTTGCCTGAAGTGCAGCTACTGTTTTCTCACCAGAGTCCTCAACACTGATTTCTGTAACCATATCACAGAACTGGGAGAAAGTATGTTGGCTCCCAGCCTGTTGCTCCCTCACAAACAAGTCCATTTTCACCTGAGATTTAACCTTTATGGACTTCCCTGCCATTCTGTTATTTCAGTTGCTGCCTCTGTAGGAAATCTTTAATACCCAAATTATTACTGCTGTCACAGCAATTAACAAGTTTTGTTTACCAGTTTTCTGTAGCTGCTAGTTTGTTTTTTTTCCTTAATAACGTCATTCATATATGTGCATAGAAAAAACAGAAAGAAAAACAAAAAATTAGAACACAAGTCGACTGGTTATCCAGTTAACAAAAACAAAACTTAGTGAAATGAGAGACTACTCTCACCATGCTACTTTGCCTAACTGGGAAGACATCCACTCCTGTATACCAACATTCATGAACAGTCCCCAGCCTTTTTCTTCGAATGTGTTGAGTTTATAAGATTCAGCTGTGGAGCTCAAAAAGTGTTGGATTTTTATTACTATAAAACACCCTCCTCTGTGTAGAATTAAGAATAAAATTAAATGGTTGTGTCATAGTCATGGTTACACAGCAGTATTTTCTGTTCAAGTTGGTTGTGATCCACTTCAAGGTCAACTTGTTGACTCAGTAGCCAAGTATCAATAGGGGAGAGAAATTTATCTTCAGTTGTTAATCCACAGGATCTGTCTTTTTCCAGCTCAGGAGTCTCATTCAGACATAGAACACTGGTTTGCCTCTGCCTTGCCAAGCCACACTAAGCAGCAGAGTAAAATGAATTTAAATGCCATGCATCAGAAAAACATCTCTTCCACTGGGGCACAAAATCAATGTTCATTAACCAGGGCAGGATGATCAGGGTCTGAGTGTCAGCCAGTTAAACCTAGATATCATCCTCAGAGCAGACCACCACTCTTTTATTAGAAAAGATTGAAATCTTGTAAATGAAAGTGGTGGCTGTGGGAGATACTAGGTTTACACCATTTGAATTAGCCTTTGACCTCATCTTGAGGTGTGCTTTATTTTAAGCTTAGATTAATTTCTACAGCTACATAATACCTTCCTGTAACCTAAAATCTTACAATGTGCTAGTTTCTTGTGCATGCAGGCTAGGGTTTCCCATATAACTGCCTTGTCAGACTAGAGAAAAGAAAGATGTTTTTAAGATCTCTGCATTGAATCTCTTCATTGTTTCAGGCTACCCAGGGTGTTCAAGCTTGCTCTGAGTAAAAGTTCACAGCAGGCAATGTTAAATAAATCTCTAGTACCCTGTGTAGTAATTCACTTTATTTTCAGGAGGAGAGTGTGAAGGAACTACAGTGTTTTCTTTTTCATATTTGTCTTGTCTTGGTCTCAGCATAACCATTGACTGGTGAGGACTGTATGTTGAAGACCTAATATATCCGTGGAAGAAAAGACTCTTCATAACTTACGTTGGCATTGACTGAAACCCCAAGGGCTGGTTCTGCTGCTGGAGACTAGAACCCAGAGGAGACCTTAAAGGAGCAGGTGGCTCCAAAAGATCTTTTATCACACTGTGATTCTTAGAACAGCACATATATTTATAGTGATAGATAAATGTTCCTGTGTGTACAAAAATGCATCACAATAAGCCTTCAGTAAAAACAAACAGTTTTTAGCAAATGAGATAGTTTTCCCTGTTGATGTGAAAGGCAGCAAATTTAGCCAATGTCTTCTAGTACCAGCCAGTGTTGAGCTCCTCAGTTTGTAAATGTCCAGCTTGAACCTTTGCAGGACTGTGTGTGCACTGTCTGTGAGCTTTTGCTTCCTACAGCAAGTTCTCAGTTTAAAATTGATTATCAGGTTGGCGCCTGAAGTCAACAGACATCTTTAGAGCTAGATGCTTGTCACCATCACTTTCAGCATGTCTCAGTAAGTGTCATTCTGAGCATGTCTGCTTAGCAGTTGAAAGTGTGACTGTAGTATATGGAAAGGTAAAAACATAGTTGTAAAATAGCTGGCTTGCATGCTGTTAGTAGTGTGGCCTTAGAAGAAGTAATTCAGTGCTAGCTGACTGTAAAATGTGCATTCAACTGGATGCTAAAATGAGCCTTTTGCTGGTGCAACTTCAGTTATCAATACCTGAACTAATTACAACAAAATGAGTTTTGATGTGCCTACATGAGGAGCAATCCTGTCTTTGAAGGCAGCCCCTTTGACCTCAATGTACCTTAATATGATTCTCAGGATTGCATGTTGCAATTTTGTAAATTAAAGCAATTTTTTTTTATAGATTGTGTGAATTTAGAATTCAGTGCCATTGATTTTAGAGGAGACGATTCAGACATAGTAGTTTATTAAACTGAGGAATTGGGGACCAGCTTTGCTATTTGCAACCTCTGATCATTTTAAACCTTGGCCATTGGGTTGCTAAATTGAGGTGGATATTTACATTATCTTCTGCTGATCCCCATGCCACCTGAGAAGTGGTGTTCAGTCTCTACAATAATGTGTGATGTTGCATTGCTTTGACATACTTCTAGGCATTCTAGAATGTGGTTCTGGTTCTAAATTGCTTAGCAACTGGTTAGATACCACAGCCTCATTGTAGCGTGGTCAGAAGAATTTAGTACGTTTTTAATCAGTCGTAAAACTGATCAAACAAAACTGCACTGATATTAGAGAATTTCTGTTGTACAGAGAAATACAATTAGTGCAAATTCGTTTTTAAAGTGCAGTCTAGATATCTTAGTCTGTGTGTGTGTATACACACGCATGCACACTTGCCCACGTACAGGCACACTAACCTTCCATCAGCAGTTCTCTCCTGCTATGGATGTATAATTCATAATCTATGTTGCTGGTGCCAGCAAAGCACTTTTTCCGTATTATTTTCTCCAAGAGCAGAGTAATGCAGCACTGCTGATGGACTAGAAGGTACTGGTGAAGAAATATAGTAATGGACATGGTGCATTAAAATGTCAAAAGGAAAAAGAAGGAGGCGGAAACGGGGAATAAATGTTTTAAAAAGAATAATAATATAAATAAAACCCAGAACTGTTTTAGGTGTTTTACATCCTAGTGCCTGTCAATTTTGTGCAGTATTTTCCAGTCTGGCCCTTTTGATCTTGAAACTTGGATTTAAAATTCTAATTGTGATTTTGAAAGCTGCAGTTTTGTAGCAGGAAGTCTTGAAGCGCTCCAGTAAAACTTACCATCTTTAATCCCTGGAGAGAGTCTATATTTTCCATTGTTTTCCCTTTTCCCCTTAAGCTTGGAGGTGCTGTTCTTCTCTGCTGGGAAGTTCGGTGGAGTGCAGGAAGGTTAAGTACTCATTCAAGTTTCTTTGCTTATTCAAACCAGGCTACTTCTGGATGAAAGGCTGCCAGCTGTGAAATCCCCAAAGTAAACTAGGCTAAGATAGGACTGGTAGCCATAATTGGAGCCAGTGCCCGCGTTATCTGTTGCCTTTGAAATAAGCCCCTGGCAAGAAAGGCTCTTTCTGCCGGGTCTTTTATTTAACATTCAGTCACACGGAAGGAGATGCTCCTGTTCAAATTCAGGCCATTCACAATTCTCCAGGCTCAAGCAGCCTGGTCATTTCCCCTCTGCTCTGCTCCTCCAAACAATCACAGATTTCCTTTAGGGATCTTGATGGGTCACCCTGAAATGAGCCGCACTTTGCTTTCGACTGGTGCTGTTCTAATATCCTCCTGGTACTTTCAGTCCATGAAACTAAATTTGGCTTCCAAAACAAAGCCTGTGTGTAGTTTCAGTGGGGTGAAGTGGTTTTGCTTCTTGGCCTAAATGGCTGTATTGTCTCTGTGAACCCCAAATACTCCACCTGGGGCTGGAGGAGGTTCAGTAATAGCTGGAATATCTTCTCCCCATGCTAAGCTTCTGTGTGATTTGAGGGGTTAAAAGTCCAAATACTAATGCTTATTGTAACTAATTTCTAAGGAAGCTATTAACCAGTATTGACATATTTCTCTTCTAAAGGACCCGTGCTTCTTCCCTCTTCGTGAGAAATAGTAATTTTTATCAAGCTGAGTATTTTTTTTTCTTTTCTTCATGTTTTGCTTTTCAAAGCAGAATCATGTATGAGTTTTCCTCTATAATGTATTAGGAGGGAGGAAGTTCAGCTCAGCTTATATGTATTTATTATTGTAAGGGGAAAGCTAGAAATGTTCTGTGATTATTTTATTTAAATGGAGATGCATTTTATGGATCAGCTCAAAATTGCTGATAAAATCATGTAAGGATTAGAAGAAACTTTACATGCTGAGCTAACCAAAGCCATTTCTTGTGGGAGACTAAGAGAAATACATTTTTATCTGGAATTTTGTTTTACTAAAAGGTAAATCCATCATTTTGGAGCCCTGTTGTCACCATGCTGCAGAGCTCTTGCAGGCAACCAGTGATTTGAGGAGGCATTTTTTTCTTCTTTAGACTCATCAATCAAGTCAACTGCTGTATGCTGTTCATGCCATTAGAGATTAACCACAGACCTCAAGAGTCCTACTCTTTTCCTCCTTCAGAGAGTAACCATTCTTAAATTGTGAAAGCAGGAGCGTGTTGGGAAGGAAGCATGATTTTTAGTCATGAATGAGAATTTTCACTTACCTCAGAGACACTTCTAATTCGATTATTATTGTGTCAAGATTATTTTTGGCTTGATTTGGTTGTTTAGGAAATTCATTGCACTCTGTAGAAAGACTAATTATTTTGAAACAAAATTGCAATGTAGGACTTTGTGTAGCTTATTAACATTCTGCCTCGGGGTTGGATGTTACACAGAAATTCTGTACCTTAAAATTTGATCTTTAGGACATTAAGAATACAATACTTCATTAATTGATATTGTATGAAGTTAAAGAATAAGGAAGGACCTTAGATTGAGTACTCGTTCTTGGGTGACAAGAACTATCTCAGATGAGGAAACAGTTTTCACAGTCTGTCAGAAGATGTACTAGCTTAAATCACAGAAGTGGTTGGGAAAAAAAAAGCCAAAACAAAATAGGAGAATAGCCATCTGTTTAATGGGACTCATGAAGAAAGCTAATTCTGTGACTGTGCTATGTGCTTTGGCACATAACACTGTGCAAGTACAGGACTGTGATTGAACAGCCCAAGATTTTTGTGACAGAAAGGGAGAGATATAAAAAATGATAGGAGGGTTTCAGGTTTTAAAGGGGGTTTAAGGTTTTAGGTTCTTTTACAAGGGTGGTATTTGAGAGAAAAGTAAACTATTTTTTTTTTTTTAGCAATGCTGCTTGGGGAAATACAAGTGGGAAGAGCCCTTCAGTTTGTTGATGAGTTCAGATGGGAGCACCAATTCTAGCTGGATATATAAAGTAGGCTAGTAAGAATCATATTAAATAATAACCCAACAGCATGAGATTTTGTTAATGATGGCTGGCAATCTTACTAACATGTTAAATACCTGTTGCAGTGGCCACAGTAGGTTTCAGGCATCTGAAACAAAGATGAAGAAAAGAGGCAGCTGAAATCATGCTGACATGTGCACTACATGGCTCTTCTAAAACTGTCCAGTGTGCCAAAGAACTGAGACTAATGGTAACAGTGCTGGTAATAACATCAATAAACATATAACTGCTCCAAGGTATTGGGCAAAGATAGGTGAGTGAAAACGTGTCTTCTGGAAAATCCCTCTGGAGAACTTCCTCACCATGCTGATGCACGTCCACAGTTGCATTCAGCATGCTGCTGTCAACTAGATGACATTTTACTATGAAAAAATACATTGAAGAGCTGGCATGAAATGATCAGGTTTTTATTAGATTTTCGGTTGGTTGCTAGTACAGTGCATTCCAAGGTGCTCAGAAAGCAGCATGAGGATGTGATTGAACATGGTAAGAAGGTGGTGGGAGACTGCATCCCCAGGTAGAAGACAAGGGAGCTCAAGGGTCAAACCTCTCCCAAGACAGTGTCCCACCAGAGGAAAGTGAGTTAGTGAAACACAAAGTGTGTCCTTAGTTTCCTGTAGCTTTTTAGCACCATGCTTTGGTGACCTTCTGGCTGTTCGTGTGCTGGGAACAGACTCTTACACTTTCAAGTAATCTTTGTGGGAGAGAGTTCATAGGGCCTTCCATCTTTTTAATACAGCTATTTATAAACATGCACAAAAATAGAAGGTGCATAGTGAGAGTCATATGAGTCATTCCCATTTTGATACCAAGTCATACCGGGCTTAAATCACCCTTCTTGACATTCTGGTTCAGATTGACAGCATCATGCCATAGAGGGCAAATTTCTTTTTTCCCTATAAACCCACTTCATGCATGCTCCTCCTTGCTGGACAGATTAAAGCAGCCCTCTTTTGTGCATCACACACTCCACTTGGGCTAAGATATGTATCTCCTCAGTGCTCGGATATCATGTGTGAGAGGGACAGTTGTGAAAGCAGTTGCTGTTAGAGCTGCTGTACAAATCCCTGTGTGGGGAAGGTAGACAGAGGTCACCAAGAGCAGAGCTCTGATGGGTTTCCAAGCCATTTGACTTGCCCCACTTTTCAGTTGTTCTGTGTTTTTTGTCACACAGCATTATAATTTTATTTATCCAGTACAGGTTTCATGGAGTAACAAGAGCTTCGTTTGTTCTTACACAAATAAATTCAGATATGGAGGTGTTGCTGCACTTGTAAGAATGCTGTGCAATAAAGGCATTTCAGGGGTTCCCTGCGGGTTTGAAGACTGGTGATCAAATGCTGTGATCACCATGAAATTCAGACCAAAACTACTTTAATTAACACAAAGGGAACTTTATAGAAAGAAAATCAAATGGCTGCAACTTACAAACAAACAAACAAACAAACCCCTACAGTATTTCACTTTCACTATCACTAAATGCTTTTCAGTTACACACCCTTCTGTCATTAGGATCAAATGAAGTTTAGGATTCTTTTTTAACAGACTTGTGCTGTGCTTTCCTCACTGTGTTCAACTATTTTCTTATTCTTCTGGACATATTTTAGACCATTATTAATTTTGGATCTCTTCCTCAGTTTTTATTCTCCGTAAAATGGGGTAGAGAGAGATATTCTGATCCCAGCATGCATTCAGCTGTGCAAATGTTGGGTAGTTGTGTTGTTATTAGCATTGTTTCCCGTGAATTACACGTGCCTCTTATGTTGCTCTTCCAGAGTTCGATGTGGTGTGACACTCCTGTTTTGTTGGGCTTTAGAGGACTACCAAGTAGGTAGCCCATCCGGCAGATATTTTCACTAGAAAAGCAGTTAATGGGATGACAACAGTTTGTAAACAAACAATAGGTTTTTGTCACTGTTTTTCTGAGTGGCTCAGCATTGAATCAGTGTGATAGGAAGAACTAATTTTTAAGCTTCTTCCCCCTCCTTGACTGGTTTTTAGTAAAATCCAACTAATGGAGATGATGCTAAAGGCACAAGTATTTGTGTAAATCAGAAGGAAAATAATATATTTCGAAAGGCTAGTTCTGTTACTCTTTTTTAAAGTATCTTGCACAATAATATTTGGATCAACCAGACAATAAGTCAGGCAGTGTACTCGGTCCGACTGCAGTGGATTACAAGGCGATTTGCACTATCACATAACTGCAGTGTTAAAAATATTTCCCCATTTTATCATTGCTATTTAGGCCTGGTTGTTGTGAGGAATGGTTTTGTGTTAGTTCTGTGTACCTCCTGTCAGCAGACATGTACACACACACACACACACACACACCCCCTCAGTAAAAATCTGGATGCTTTTTCATTTATGTTTCCCAGTGGTTTGTCAGTGTCAGTGTATTTCAGAACTTTGACTTCCCATTTTCACACAAGTAGACGTGAACAAGTGCAAAATTTTCTCTTTCTTTCTAACCTGAAAAATGCCAAAAAGTCTCTGGCAGACCTAATACCTGTCACATCAGCAGCTTTTGTGGTTGTTTTTCTGAAACTTTGTTATTACCATTGGTGAACTTCCCCACTGAACAGAGGAGGACATGTAAGTCCAGGGTAGCATCCTTACAGTAGCAGCTGACAAGAAGATGATACTTGGCTTTCACATATAGTGATGTTAAATTTGTTTGTTGTATTCACGTGGGAACTGCTTTCAATGCCATTTTATAGCTGCTCAAGCCAATATTCAGGCTTTGTTTGTCTTGGCCTTTGCTAAGAGTGCTATGAACCTCCAGGCAGAACAAAGTAAGCAATGTTGGGGTTTATTTTCCCTTGCTCTCTTCTCCCTCCTTCAGTTCTCCCATATCCGCTGACAATAGAAATGGTTTCACTTCTCCAAGGAAGCCCATAATGTAGCAGGAAGGAAAATCCATAACAAAAGAGCATATGTATCTGCTTGCACATGTTTATGTGTAAATTCTCCAGGGAGAAAGCATTCACAGGTCTCACTCCTGAATTACTCTCATTATAATAACCCATTTGGTGTCAAAGTGTGACAGATTATAAGTGCTTAAGGCTAGTCCCAGCTCAAGACAGATTTAAATAAAGTACTTCTGGTTATTGTGCAGGTCAGTGTGTTTAAATAACAACCCCCCAAATCATACTTTGACATTTAAAAGAGAGAGGAAATATTGTCATGCTGCAGACCTGGCACAGATAAGCACAGGGCAATTTGGTCAGTACACTGTGATTTGTGAGTGCAGCCTAACGCAGTCATTTTCACAGTTTGTAATCAAGTAGCCACCTTAGCAGTGTGTCAGCATTAAAAGAAAAAATGTTCCTTTTAAAATGTTTACACAAATTACTCCCCTGAGGTGCTGCAGTGCATTCACTGCAAAACTGATGTAGGTTAAAGATCTGGAGCAGAAATGGCAAACTTGTGGGCCATTTTTTTTTCAGCAGCCAATTGCTCAGGTGACCAGGTCACAGTAACAGGATAATTTTTCAGGTCCAGCACCTAGGGCAGCATAACTGGGAGAAATCCCTACATTAGGTGCACACTGTGTCAAGTGTCAGGAAGCCCAGTGCCAGACTAACAATTGATACGAGTTTGTGACCACCAGGATCTGTGCAATGTGACTCAATGCCATCTCTTCCCCGCCTGGGCTGTGTGTCCCATCTCTGCTCTTGTCCCTGTAGCACTGCTCCTTCAGCATCGCTCCGTTGTGCCACATTTGGACTGGGGCTCCCCCTGCCTTTGGCCAACATGGCCACCTCAGAGCCTGGCCCTACCTCAGGGCAGGCTGCACTGGCTGAGGAGCTGAGGGAAGGCACATGTCTGATAGCACCCTGCTTTGGAAGCTTCCCTGTGAATCCCTTCCTTCTTTCAGGCATGTCTGGCTAAGAAGCTCCACTTGTGCTAGAGGGACCATAACCTGTGTTTACTCTGAGAGCAGCAGCATTCTGTGTGTTTATCCCTGCTCCTTCTCCTGCATCTCTGTTTCATCTGCCTTCTGTGCACCTATCATCCTCCTTGCCCTAAAAACCTTTGGCACCTAGTGAGTCCTTTTTCATTCTTAATTTTCTTCTACAGTCTCCTTCATTTTCATTTTCTATGCCCCAAAATTTCCTCACCTGCATCACTTCTAGACTCTCCACCTCTGAAGCTTTCTTCTGTTCCCAGTACATTTCCACTTTGGACTTGCCTCCTGTGCTCAGGCTGCCACAGGGCTCATTAAAGAAGCTGCACATTTTTTCTGACTGTATGAAGGGCTTTGCTCCAGTGCTGTCGATTGAGAGAAGAGTACAATGCATCAGATACCTCTTAGGAAAACCACAGAAAGTTTTAAAAATTGATCTCTCTGTACACAGAACAGCCTGAGCTTTGAAATGTTTCCATATGAAAAGTTTTGTCTTCATTTCTTGTCTTGTTGAGAAGCATAATCTGCTTCTATCATTGTCCATAGCTAAACCACATACACATCTGAACTCACCTTCATAGTGAATTCATATTTTTTCAATAAGAAGAAAAAAGGAAGATGACAGTATAAGTCTTGCATCAGGTGACAAAACTGAGGAGGTACTAAATCACATATCAAGAAGTATGAAGTGCAAGGACAAGTAGAGTGACTTCTGTGTTGGAGACAACACATAAACTTACTTAGGATTTCAGGTGCAATTAAAGGAAGGCATTTCAGTATAAGAGACTGCTCAGCAGCTGTGATCACTCATGTGCTCCTGTGTATTGTCAGTGCTGTTCTTTCTAACAATTTCTTTGTTGTGCTCTTTAACGATGACCAGATCTTGCATATCAACTCCTCTTTTTAAATACACTAACTTCTGCATTAGCTCAGAAGACACAATTAGATCCGATGCTACTTGTTTTGCAGAGAAAAGAGATTAAGTGCAGATTAAGCTTTGGGTAGATTGCAAATGAAGGAAAACAAAAGATTAGAAGAAGAACTTAAAAGGGAATGGTTTGAATTTGAGCAGTTGTGTTTTGGACCCAGTAGTACACCAGGCTGTCAACAGCACGGTGAAGCTGACAAGCTTCATTCAAGCTGGAAAGGAGCCTCAGGAGGAATGTTTAGTCCAACCTTCTCCTCATCAGGCTCATCTTAGAGCTCAGGGTGTTAGCCTGTTGAGTCTTCAAAATCTCCAAATGCAGAGATTGCTCACTCCCTTTGGGCCACCAAATCTAGTCTCTCACTATTTTCACTGGGGAAATAGTTTCCTTGCATTCAGTCTGAATTTAATGTGTTTTCACTCTTCCCAGTGTGCCTTGTCCCCCCACCATGCCCACAGTTGAAAAGGCCAGTTTTATCTTCTTGCTGACCTCCTTTTAGGCGCTGTGGGCTTCTGTAGGTTCCTCTCAAAAGCTGCCTCTGCCCCAGGCTGAATGAGGCCTCATCCTTCAGCCCTTCCAGGGTGAGTGCTCAAGCCTTGGCCGTGTAAGGGGTTCTCTGCTCGCTCTAGTTTATCATCATCTTTTCTTTTCTGGGGATCCAAAACTGAACATCATAATCTAGGTGGAGTCCAGTGAGTACTGAGGAAGGAGGGGATGATCAATTTCTTCCATCTCCCAACTCTGCACCCCATCACACAGCCCAGGATGTTGTTGGCCCTCTCTGCTGCCAGGGCAGACTCTGGCTTATGCTCAGCTCTGTCTGCCAAGATGCCCAGGGACTTCTCAGCAAAGCTGCTCCCTCTAGTCAAGTCCCAGCTGGCACCACTGCGGGGAATCATCCTTCCCAGCTGCAGGACCTCGCACTTGTCCCTGTTGACTTTTATAAAGTTCCTGTCAGCACATTCCTCCAGCTTGTCCAGGGGGCCTGAGGTGGCATCCCCTTTTCTCAAGTATGATAACTGGTTCTGGCATTATGCATTGCTAAATTGTCAACAGAGTAAATAAACTATAGAAAGCAAGTAGATTCCTCTCTTCCACTTTAAATCTCTTAAAATTACAGAACCCTTGAAGATCTACTTGTAGCAGTAGAGCAGAAAAAACATGTAGCCTTAGATGTTCTGTTTAAATTGATAGCATAATCCCGAATTTGTATTGGCCTGGCTGCTTTTTCTTCTAAATGGGGAAAAATACATTATGTGGGATCAAGGTATTGCAAGAGCAGATACTCTAGTTCGTACACAATGCAGGGTTTCTCTGACCAATACATTTTCTAACATGTTGCCTGCATGCAGAAGTGTCAGGTGCTGAGGTTTCCTGCATTCCCTTGAAGGGTAACTGTATCTCACCATGAAGATATCTTTTCATTATACTAAACTTAAGTGTATCTTTTCTTTATTTCTTCCTATTATTCTAATTGCATCATCCCTAAGCAGCCCAGCCCTTGGTGTTTATGTGGCAAATACTGTAAAACTGTATACTTAGCTGGGTTTGTACTGCTATAAAATTCATAGCCGGCCAGTTGAATTTTTGCCATTAGATGTCACTACGTGTATAGCAGACTGTTTTTAAAGGTTTGATTTTTATTTAGCATCCCAGAAAAATGGAGGAGGGAATTGGGAAATGTAGGAGAGTCTAGTTCTGTAGTATGTTGGATATGCCTTAACTAAAAGCAGCACAGAAGGAAACATAAGATTTTTGACTTAACTCCAACAACCAACAGATGATGCTGTGACCTTAAGCATATATAAATATGTTTAGCAGCTGCTGTGTAACATATTTATAAGTGTTTAGTGACCTGGAGGTTAATCAAAATGAGTTTGGTGATCTCAGCTCAGTTCTTAATGGACTCCACTTCATATTATAGCACTGATGCAGCACAATTTGTCACAGTCGGCAGTCTTTACTCAAAGGAGGCCTACTGTGGAGTGAGAATTAAAGGCTGAAGTAATACCTGATTATTTCTCCCTAAAGAAACTTTCCATTCCAAGCCATCATAGAGCAAAATAATACGTGGAGGAGCTCTGTACTGCTCACTGCACCCAGTCTCAGAATAAAGCAGCATTTACTCTGCCAGGATGTCCTTTCAGTGTTACTGAATTAGCTCATGTGTGCTGCGGTCAGGGCTTTGATAGGGGGCTGGGGAAGGACAAAGTCCTGCCAGGGATGGTGCTGAGTCTTTCCACTTGCTGGGCTCTTTCCAGAGATGGAGAGCTGTGTCCGTTCCAAGTGCAACATTACATAGGAGAATGAAAGGGAAAGGTATTGCCTTGCCAGATGAAATTTCAGAATTAGGTTCTGCCATTCAGGTTCTTCTGGGTGCAGAAGCAATTTTTTTAGACTTCAGTTGTTTTCTTGCTGTCTTGGCCAAAGCCAGTATATTCTTTTTATTTAATTTCCACTCTCCATCTAAACTGGAAATAGTTTCCTACTTTTTGATTTAAAGCTGTTGTACAGCAGTGTGCTTGCATGAGCTGCAATTGAGATTGATGTCCATAGTGGGTAACATGAAATAGGTTGTACCACAATTTGAGACAATGAACAGCCCCACAGCTTAGAAGATACACATGCTACAGGAAGTAATACTGTTGAAATATTAGTAGATAAGGACCAATTTCAGCTTACCTGCAAGGTGTGTGTCTCCTGTATATTTTTAAGTAAAAGAAGGACATGAAAGAGATAGATACCTGTAGAGACTTGCCTTTTCCAGAATCCTAGCCTTAATCTATAAAAGCACCTCTTGAAATCCATTACTTCTTTTTTAGAGTATGAAAATACCATTGCACATTTTTTTCATCTTCACTAGTAACTTTACCCAGTAGCAGAAAGGATCTAGCTTATCCACATAGAAAGCACTTTTCAGTTAACTGCATTTGCTGAAATATAGCAATTTTCAGCTAAAAAGGAGAGGGGGTAGGGACGTTTAAGATACAGTATTTACATAAGAAAAGCTTGATTGTGTGACTGAAATAATTTAAAGTTGTTGCCAAATGGTTCTGCTCTTCTCTTTTCCCTTTGTAATTTTCCCTTGGAGCATTGCACCACTGTGCATTTTAAATCTTTTCCCTCCACTTCTCGTTGCAAGTTTCATCTGGGAAATGACATTGTATGGCAGTTATCTCCTTCATATCAAAAGAAAGCCTTTGCCTCTTTGCAAGAGTGAAGAAAAGTTTGTCTTCAGAGAGCAAAGGACAAAACTGACTTGGAAAAAGATGCTTTATTTAGATAACACGTTCTCTTTTCCTTTGAAGAAATTCACAATGTGTCAAGAAAAATTAGGCCAAATAGTTCTTTAATGGTCTTCCCTCCTGTACCTCCTAAAAAGGAAATCTGCTTCTACCACTTGTGTTAAGAATCTGCCATGAGTTTGGAGAAGACAAGAAGCCATTGAAGTTACTCAGGGTTCTTGATTTAGGAGTTGTCTTTTTTTGATTTGAGCACTGTATAATAATTAAAAGTAGAATTTCTACCAAAACTCTCATCTTGCTACCTGGACATTCAGCCTTCCCTTCCTGCAGGATGAAATTAAGTGCTTCGTTTTTTGTTAGGAAATAAAAGTTGACAGGTACTAAAGCTGTGTAAAAGGGTTGTTGCTTTCTTGTTTCTTTTATTTGGAAAAGCAGCAGAAATAAACAGGGGGGATACTGAAGAAAGAGGTCTGAATTTTGTATTTTCTTATGAATATATAAATAAGTATTTTTCTGTGTGGTTTTATTCATATGTATGATTTTATATGTAGAAGTGTTACTCATATACATGCAATAATACATGCGGTCTTCAACTACACTGAGAAAAGGTAGGTAATTGTTTTATGCATTAGAAGGATAAAAGGTTATTTTTGAAGTTGAATCATGCGTTATATTGGGTTATCGTGCTTACTTGAATTGGATTATTTTCTTTTTTGTACATCCGTTTGTCTATAGAGTTTGACAAATCAGGTACCAAGCATACTTAGATACTTCTTAGAACTTTAAAGTAGTAGGCTTTCAAAATACTTGGTCTGAACATGTGGAGAATTATGCAAGGGCTTCATTTAGGGCAGGTTTTGAGACAAATTTAGGTTTCAGTTATAAAAGCGTTATACAAATACGGGATTCATTTTAAAAAGCAAAATAGTTCTGCTGAGGTTTCTTGTTTCAACGAAGTGGAATATGCATGGAGTTTTTTGAAAGATTGGACATAGATGACATACAGATGAACACTGTTCAAACAGTAACAGATGCAGAGATCAGAAACTGAGTCTATGGTACCTATTTTTCTTTTGGTCGTTTCGCTGTTTATTAAGCTCTGGCAGGTGAAGATTGCTATTACATGGTCAAAATGGTAAGAATGTGCTGGATTTCCTTTTATGCCAGTACTAGGTTCTAATTTTGAATCCTGATCACATTGCTGTCTACTCATAGGGTATATAATGTGACCTGTATTTTTCTTCTGATTGATAGTGACATGGAAAGACTCTGTATGCCTTTCTTGAAATTAGTCTTCAGTCCAATTCTATTTCACATATATGATAAGTAGCTCAAGACTAACTCACATAGGTAAAATGAACTAATTGCCTGCTTTCTCCTTACAAGCAACAGGTGATAGGCTCTGTGACAAACCACAGCATCTTCAGCAATGAGGTCTGTAATGAGATATTGTACATGTGCTTTCCTCTGCTAGGCAAGGCAATTTTCCTGCCATGAATCAGAGCGGCATTATGGGATCCAGCTCCCCCTACACTCAGCCGATGAACAACAGCTCTGGCCTGATGAACCCACAGGCTCCTCCTTACAGCATGGCACCCAACATGGTGAACAGCTCGACAGGTAACGGTGAGTGACCTTCCAGCAGTGACCTTCCTCCATAAACCTGCTTCACGCCATCAGCCCTGGGCTGGTGGCTGAGGAGCATCCTTCTTCATTTCATTCACCCCATTGGGTAGCTTGGAGTGATTTGAAATTTGGCCAAGGTACTCACCTTTTTTTGGTACAGTAACTGATACGTTTTTCATTAAATCCTTCTGCACGGCATGTTGTTGAGTAGAGTGTTGGACTCATCACTCGGACTCAGCTTGGCATAGGTGTTGACTAGAAGTGTATGTATATTTGTGTGTATGTGTATGCAAGAAAGGGAAGGAGAATAGCTTCTTGTTTTAAGAGGTTGCATTTGTTTTTCAGCATCTTACTTGCTAAGGTTGCGTTTTCAGATATTTAACGTGGTAGTCATTTAAAAAAGGTATGTGCACTTGCTCTGACTTGAAGATGCTGTAAGTTGAGCACTTAACTTAATCATTCTGTTTGGAAAACATAGGCCATATTTACTGTTTCCAAAATTTATACAGGGTTTCCTCATTTACTTACTTAAGCATCAGTATACAAAATTCTGTCGTAACTTCCTTTTGGAAAAAAAAGCATATTCAATGTAACTCCTGGATTCATCCTTCATATCATGACTTATGAGTTCAAAATTGCTTGTAGCTTTTTGTGTGACTCTGAAGACAGGTGAATACAGTTCTGCACAAATGTGCTTCATGGTCCATATTCAGCTTGAATTCCTAACAATTATCCTTCTTCAAGATAATACTTCAGCAAAGATCAATTCTTTGATTGTGCTGTGTTTAGATGGAGTTTCAATGACTCTGACGCGGATCCATCCAAGTACTTATTCCAGTCATGGAGTTTCTGTGCATGCTTTACTGATTACATTATCCCTTTTAGAAATGTTGGGAGGTTTAAAGTTTTTTCTGAAAGCTGAATAGGTTGTGCTAAGGTAAAATGATGTTGTTTCTTAGTTGTTTTTGTTTCTACTTTTGTTTACTTCTTAAGAAATGCCTTACTACCTAAATTGCGTCTTACCCAGAGCCAGGTTTTTCACATCTTTTTTCTCTCCCTCTTAGCCTGTATAATTATTTTATCCTTTGCACCTTTCCTTGTCTTTTCTCCCTGTCAATTCTATGTTCCGGCTTCTTTGGAAGAAAATGACCACAGTGAGATGTTACTGTCTAGTATGTCCAGAGAGTTTCTTTTCCTCTGCATAGGAGCTGCTGAGACACTGAACAGTATCTTATATTTCAAGAACATTATGTTACCATTTTGGTTAGCCTAATCAGTAAGATTAAAAGAGAGAGAGAGAGAGAGAAATTAACCAAAAAAAAAAAAAAATAATAAAAGAAGGCTTTTTCCAGTGCTGGCCTGGAAGCTGTTGGCTAGCCCAGACATGCACACTGCACCATCTGGATGAAGAGGGACAAGCTATTGAAAATAGCATTAGATAATAGCTTGCTTTTTCCCCACCAGAGCTGTCCCAGGTAATATTATGTTTTGTTTGTGTAGTTATGTGTTTTGTCTGGCTTGCTGAAATAAAATTACTTCTGAGCATTGAAACTGTGCTATAAATTCTGTTTTGCTATTAGCAGAAGTAATTTTTCCACCCTTTTCTGTTGGCCCCCAGAGCTGCAAAAATAACCAACAGCAAACAGATGGCAGAATGCCCTGCCTAAGAAGATTTATGTATTCCTAAGGAATAACCAGTTTAAAGGAAGATTCACAGAGGGTTTTTTGTTCAGATAATTCAGCCATTCGTTATTTCATACAGTGGAAATCTGTTCAATGCAAGACCATTTATCCTAGCAGTCTTTTGTATGGGGTAGTCATACTCTTTTTATTGTGTTATGCATTCTGAAATATTGGATTTTTAATAATTTAAACATTTATCAGGGTTTCTTCTGCCAGTGCATTTGTGAGGTTTTCTTTTGTTCCAGTTTTATTAATTCAGAGATTACCCAATGGAAAGTAAGTATGAGATGAACTAGTGGAGTTCAGTGCACCTTTTTTCAGTCTGTGTGGGAGCAGACACGCATCCAGAATTGCTTTACAGGCCTCCAGGAGACACTGTTGGGGAGGAGATGGACACGCACAACACCAGAAAGAGAAAGTTAGGTGTGAATACATTGCTGAGTGCAAATGCTGTGGGAGTGCTTAATTTCCTCCTATCTGGACTCATCCTTCTGCTAGGGTCAAAAAAATGGAAGCTTAAGACAAGTGTAAATACAGTACTTTTAATGATAATTCCTTGAGCTGGGGGTGCACTTTAGGGTCAGCTCTGGCCCTGCATTTGATGAGGTGGAGAACCTACAGATTATACCTATTTAGGGGCATGTTCTGTGGCAGGAAGACCAATTCAGCTTTGTGGCTCCTTAGCCTCCCCTTCCTCCCTGCCCCATTAGTGTAAAATCACACACCTGTCAGATAAACCAGGGTTCAGCCAATGTGGGGGGCTAAAACCACGAGCAGCTGAGTGGCTGCTGCTGGAGTGAAGGCATTGGTTAACCTGCTCACATTCACTGAGCATCAACAACTGTGGTTTCAGTTCGGGGCCAGTAAAAACCTAAGGTGAGCAATAGGGAGAAGTTAGTTTCTTCATTGTCTGGGCTTTGAAGGGTGCAGTTTTGTTGCCCGTTGTGAGGGAGGGTGGTGAGTCTTTCATTTCAATAAAATGCACTTTTAAGTTTTACTCTAAAATAGGAGAAGATTGCTGATAACTGATGGCATTGTTTTCATAAGGTGTTGGAGCTTCAGTACAGCTATGTCTAACACAGGTTTTGTCACCCATTTTTAGTAGTGTTTCTAACTCCTCATTACCAGTTGATCCTTTTGTCTTTAGTTTCTTTTTTTAATTAATGTCACAATTGAAAGGAAAATCATGCTGCAGTTATGCATCCTGATACTTCAGCAGTGACTGTGGATCAAACAGCAGATCACCAGCTTCTGCTGATGCAGAGTGGTTTAGGAACACAGAAATTACAAGATCAAAGAAGACAGATTCTTCTAATAGAGTATTCCATCCATAGCAATAACAAAAGCTTCAGGAAAAAGGTGTCAAAATCCCTTCACAATTATGGAACAAACTGCCATTCAGAAAAATTGTATAACTGCCGCTGTCCTTTTATTGTATGAGTTCACATTACCCATATATATTTTAGACTTTTTCCCCTATTTTTCAAATTCCAGCTTTAAAAATGCATATAATAAACAGGAAATTTACAATCCCAAATATAGCTCATGCTGTGAGCTTTGTTAATTCTAGTAAAATTATCTTTAAAAAGGAGCAATATGAAGTTTATATCTTACTTTCCATATTGGAAAGCAAGTATTTCCAGGTTTCCATGTTGTTCTTGCATAGAAACTGGCATTTACAATCTCTGCTACCTTTAGAGATGAACAAATCAATAAAAAGGCATTAATCTCCTTACTGCTCAAGGATACTTTCCTTATTTCAGTACCTCTCTCTTACTGAAACATTTCTTCTTCTGGGTATTGTTACACCAAATTGACTTTTAACATCACAATAGTTTACATAAAATGTGAAATTCTAGGAAAAATTATTTACACTAAAGGAATTAAGTGGACACTCTTTAAAATAATACTAAAAATCATCCATATGCTGTATATTTGACTTGGTATTTATTTGGATGAACCTCTAACAGGAAAAGCAATATTTATGCAGGTGAAATATTTTTTAGAAACTTACTTTGTTTTTTTCTGTTTCACAGCTTGGTTGTATTTTTCTGAAAAATGGATACCTCAGTTTATTTCAGGAGGTTTTTTTTCCTCTAATGCACATCCTTATAGGAGCTATTAATGCACATTTAGATAAACTTTCTGGAGGTTGTCAGTAGGTGGTAACAGCTGAAGTGTCCCATCACCTATATTCCAAACAAGTGATGACTGTGATCCAGTGGCCATTGTGTGACTGTAAATCCAGTCAGCACCTGGCATAGACATGCCCATGTCCTAAACTGCTTGTATTTGTCATTCCTTCGACAAGACTTGTCAGCAGAAAGGCAGTGTGGCACAGAAATCCCTGGTGGCTCACTCATCCTTTTCAGATAAAGTCCCCAACCACCTCGAGCTGCACTCATCTCAGATCTGGGGGATCATTCATGGCAGGACACTGGGCACTGCTGTTGTCCCTCTTCTGTTTTTTCACTGGGCATCAAAGCAGTGGGGATCCTCTCATCAACTCCACAGTCACTAATTCACTGCTTTTGCATTTTCTTCTCCTTTTTTTGCAGAGGGAGAGTGAGAGGGTTGGAGGGGAGAGAGGAATGTATTACATTACAAGGGAGAGAGGAGGGAGTATTCTGTTTTGTAGAGCATGATTTGTTATCACACTAGCAATAAAGAGAAAAACAATGTTTGTATATTGCTGCTTCTACAGTATTTCATCATCTTCTGGGACTGGTAGAGCAGCCTTTAGCAAAAAAGAATTCTTTGCTGCAGTTTTACTCATGTCAATATCTGCCTTTGAGTACATTAAATTCAGTGTGGAATAGTTAATTCAGGACCTTGACCTATACTTGCTTTTTGAAATCATTCTAGCTCTTAAATTCTTATAATAAGCCAGAGGCTAGTACTTGAAACCTATTCACAGTACGCCACAACACTTCTTGAGTCAAGATTCCCTGTTACCCTCCTCTCTACAATGTTTTCTCCTTTTGGTCTGCACTTCACAGGCAGAATTATTAGTACCTGTGTAGAAAGAGACTGTGTCTTATTTTAGCAGTTTCGTGACAATAACAGTATTTCACTGCTCAGAAAGGGTCAAAACAATGTTCTTGCTGTACTGCTTAGCTAAAAAAAGTGAAAGAATGTCTTCTCACAAATCGCTGGAGAGTATGTTTGCAAGAAGTTACGAAACAGCATTTCAACAGCAGATAAAAAAATAGCTGTGGAAACATCCTGGGTAAAAGCTATAGGGAAAATAGGCAACCTTGCAGTTTGCCAGTAAAATGCTTGCAGTTCATCTCTTAGAGGTAGAAAGAAAGAATGTAGATGAGCTAAATAATTTAGAATAAAATGTGAAACAGAATGTGGGTAACTTTATTATTTTTTTCATAATTGTCTCCAATTCCTGATAGTTGCATTTGCATATGCCAGCAAGAAATAGTCAAAAGCCAAAATGAACCTGTATTTTTACGTTTCTAAGCATGACTGATAGAGTCAGAAAGTGTGTTATAATCAGCAGATGGGAGTTACTAGCCATTTATATGGGATGTTAAGTTAAACTCCTCTGGAGCAAAGATTTCATAGGAGAGTTCTGATGGAAACAGGACTGCCAGAAGTGGACACAATTTTTAAATTCTTTATAATAGAAATATGATGTGCCAACTAGATAAAAGTGAGATATCAGCAGAGGATTTAGCTATGCAGAATTCTGGTGAAGAAGTGTGATCATTAACTTCGCTTTGTTTGACCTCTCTAAAATTGCTTTATAGGGGAAGGGTCGGCTTTGCTTGCTTTGAAACTAAAGCCCAAGACTTCTTTTTTAGCACTTTCACAGCATGAAATGTGTTAACTATTAAAATGGATTTTGTATAACAGTTCTGCATCCCAGTTTGAAGCCACACTGTGGCATATATTTGACCATTTTGTACATAAGTGTTAGGCTGCCATCCTTCTCTTGAGAATGGTCACAAGCTGCCCCAGCTTCTCAAGCAGAATTTAAGGGCAAAATGCATACAAATCAAATGCTTAGTGGATGCTGACTTCCTAGTAGCATGTTTACTGGCTGTTTTGTTGAGATTTCACACACATACATAAAAATAACAGCATTTTTAGCTGATCCCAATAGATTTTTCTCTGCAGCTGCATCACTTGTAAAAGGCTTTTTGTTCCAATTCTTGAAGTCTGAAGTATTGCAAGTATTTTTTTTTTTTTAACTCAGTTATGATTTATGTGTTGTGATGACTTTAAGGGCTTGATTGGGCGACAAATGTGCTTTGAAAAAACAAGAAAATGTGCCCATGAAAAACACCGGCAGTTCAAAGCTGGATATTGAGCATACAGTTGTAAACTCACATGGCACATGGCTGGGTAGGTTTTTTTGGCAGAGCCAGAGTCTCAACCTGCAGTGATGCTAAAGATATTAGCAAATTAGCACTGCAAAGCTTGCCAGCATATTCGCTAGAGTCCTGCTCATGCTCTCACTGCTGTAATTAAAACTAATTATTTTCTAAAACATAGTAATACATGAATATGTGCAATAATCATTTTGTAGTGGGCAATCTGTGAAGTATTTTTAAAGCTTCTTTTCCCCCTCCTATCTTTGGCTCGCTGTGCAGTGTGCCTGCTGCCTGGTGCAAGCCAGCACTGTCATTTTGCGAGAGCCACGCTACTCTGGTAAAGACAATGATGCTTCACTGATTCTTACATTTTTACATTTGGGATATATATTTTTTCTTTTTTATTGTCTTTGAGGTTATTCTGTACCTCATATCCTTTGAAAAAAGGGCATGAGGGGGATTAAAAGGAGAAAAAGGGAAGGTAATCCTGTCTTTCACAAATGCTGTGCACATGGTTTTCAGCAGGCAAAGAATCACCTGGTGTCTTGCTGCTGTTTTCTGGTTATTTGCATTGATTCAGTGTCATGGCACCTCCTAGCATTTGTCTGCCCAGTATTTTCTGTCTATTTGTCTGAATGTTTCTTCCTGCATCTTTCTAGAAATCCAGGAACCCAGCAGCTCAGCAGCAATATTACTATACTTGGCACATGTATCTTCAAATAAAAAATACCCTTAAACTCCTTGTACCCCTGGGAAGCCAACTGCATGCCATTATCAGAGAAAGACATTTGTGTGTTCGTTATAGTCCCACCTCATTTTGGCAGGAGGAGGAAGCTGAGTGCTGGTTCTCCAACAGAGCATGGTTTACAGCTTGTAATTCTGTAGTTAAGGCTCACAGTGGCTGAGCCATTCATATTGAAGTCGGTAGGGGCAGGAATTATCTGCTGGACACCAGCCTTAATACAGATGTAATTGGAAAATTCAGTTTTTTTCTTGGATTCAACATGGCAAGCAGAATGTGCGTTGTTCTCATTTATATTTGTCTATTGCTAAAGGGAGAGTACAGTAATTAAAATAGACTTGTTGTGTTAAAATATTGTGGTCAAATGCAGATAGTTGAAGAGCACCAGCAGCATGAAGAATGAACTCTACTCTGTTAAGTGGTGGTTGTTGTTGTATGGTGCTTGTATTCTCTTCTTTCGTTCTCCTTTGTTTCCTCAATTCAACTGAAGAGGTTTCCAGGTTTCCGGATGCTAGAATAACAGGACAGAGGTGGGAAAACCTCTCCTTTACGTGGTGCCACAACCGTGCAGCAGGAAGAGTGTTTTTTCCTACAAAGCCAAACACAGTCATGCTTAACTCTTTCTCCTGTTTTCGATTAGCACCTATGGGTCTTGCAGATATGATGACACCTGGTGAGTCCAAACTTCCCCTTCCTCTCAAAGCAGATGGCAAAGAAGAAGGAGCCCCCCAGCCCGAGAGCAAGTCAAAGGTATTTACCACCTTCCGCACGTGGTGTTGGTTCCGCCCGCACAGTCTGCCGTGTTGTCCTTCATCTCCTGGTTTTGGCCTACCCACTTTTGTTCTTTCCTGCATGCCTTTCCATTCACGTGCAATCTCTTTCTTTTGTTTGTTTCTTTCTTTTTTTTTTTCGGTTTTTTTTTCCTTCATTGTGTGGATCTGAAAGTTACTAGTTCTTACGGCATTTTAACTTGCTGGGGCAAAGCATCCCAAGCCCAAAAGTTGCGTGGGCATTTGGCTGTGCCAGGTGGGTGGGAAAGAAGGGTCTTGCCTGGTTTCAGTCCTTGCAGCCATTTTTCTCTGCCTTCAGTTATAGCTTCCTGTTTTGGCTGCAGCAGCAACATGCTTTAATATTTTGCTTTCCTGCCTTATTTGATTAAATAAGGTGAACGGCTTGTTTTTGTTTGTTTCTTTCATAATGGGAAACCCATGCTTAGCATTTCATGCAAGCTTGAAGTAAGCATGGTGGCTTAATGACTTTAGCCAAGCATCCAGCAAACTTTCCAAATTATACTAATTAACAATGTTGTTTTAATACCTTTTATATATATATAAATATATTTATATATGTGTGTGTTTTCTGTATGTGTCTCTCTGTTTATATATATTTTATATATAATAATTGGTCAGTCTGTTAAACTGGATGTATTTTTTTTGTTTTAAATAAAGTTTGCCCTGCCTTTGTCATATTTTTTTTTTTTTGTATTCCTCTACCACAGGATAGCTACAGCTCTCAGGGTATTTCTCAGCCCCCAACCCCAGGCAACCTGCCAGTCCCTTCCCCAATGTCCCCAAGCTCTGCTAGCATCTCCTCATTTCATGGAGATGAAAGTGATAGCATTAGCAGCCCAGGCTGGCCAAAGACTCCATCAAGCCCTGTAAGTGGCTCTGGTTATTTTGGTTTTTGTTTATTTTTTGTAATTAATTATATTTTAATGCTTGCTTGTTTGTTTTGTAAATTCCTTTTCTTTATTATTTATCCACTAAACAGTTTTCTTTCTTTATAACACTGGGTACAAATTCTGCTCTCGGACACATGACTGTAAGTTCCACTGCCTGGCTTCAGTGGGGCCTGAGCATGCTTATCCAAGGGCAAAATTTGTCCCAACAGTACTTTGAAATCAGAAAGAGTAAAATTGTGTGCATCATGCAAGTGTGCTGTCTGGTAAAACAGCAATTGTTGTGAAGAAAACATCCTTCCTGTAATGCATCAGCTTCCAAGCATGCCAACTGTGTTGTTAAGAACAATTCCATTTCTGTTCCTGGGCCCAAACTCCTTTGCACAACTGACTTCACTCTGGTTGCTGCACTTGTCTTTACTAGGACGATTTAGGGGGGAAAGAAAAAAAAAACAAAAAAAAAAAAAAAACCAAAAAAAAAAACAAAAAAAAAAAAAAAAAAAAAAAAAAACAAAAAAAAAAAAAAAAAAAAAACCAAAACAAATTGAGAAATCTTCTCCCCTGTTGAAACTAATACCCATCAAAAGTTAAATTATGGACTCAGCACCACAGAAAAGTTGCCATTTATATTTTTTAAACATTTATTATTTTGAATTGTGTATTTGGAAATACAGCCATTAGGCTGTCAAGGCACAGTCTAAACCAAAGTTGTTTCTAATTTGTTTCATTTGGTTATTTTTAAATAACCCAGACTGTGAGCTGAAAAAAGACCTTGATGCATGTACATTTTTAGAAAACTATTTTTTAGATGAGTAATGTTTAATAATTCTCATACAGGTTGTAAAGAAAAACCTGAAAGACATGTGTGGAGCTAAAACCAAATTTCATCATCTATCTTTCTATCTGCATACATGCACACACCTAGAAAATGTATATACATATATAGAAAAGAGAATGCAAACATAAGGTGGTAATGGTGTGTGGGGAGCAAATGTCCATCTGGTCATTTTTGCTTTGGTTTTTTTTTTATAATTAGGAATATATATGTTGTTCCTCACACTTCTTTTTATCAAAAGCAGAAATGATCGTTATTTCTCTGTAGAAAAGATAATGTAACATATTCTTATGCAGAATATAAAAGGGGTTTTCCCCAGTGTTGAAGTGCACTTAAATTAGCAATGATTCTTTGATAACTACTTTTACAAAGTGATATGTTAAAGAGTACATCTCAGGGCAAACAGAGGGAGGCCAATCAGAGGAGAAGAGATCTAACCATCCAAAACCCAGATATTTACAGAATCCCCTGAGCAAGGGGGCAGCATGGCATGAAATGCACCACTTAAAATCTTTGGATGTTCATTTGACAGCAACTTTGAATCTCAGAAGGCAGCTGATGTTACTTGTTCCCACAAGGTCTCCTCTTTTTCTTAAAAGCATTTGTAATAGGGTGACACCAAAAATTCTGTTCGTTTTCTTTGTAGTAATGTTTGAGGTATTGCTTGTTTGGGCAGTTTTCTGGAGGAAAGCAAGAGAGTTATTGCACAGGCTGTCTAACACATCGAGTGCTTCCTCTACAACCAAACAACAATGCATTCCTGAGCTCATTGCATAGAAATCCTGGAGTCATCGTGAACATATGCAGAGGTTTTTTTGAGTAAATAAAGTATAGATTATTGATAGAGTATAACACTGGAAAAAATAAATGAGGAAATGTATGCTTTCAATTTCTTCTGAATGTCCTTCTCTCCAAAAGCTTCAGTTAGACATGGATAAATACAGTGCTTTGGAATGATAGAAAAATAAGTGCTGCAAATGAGCTGATCCCTTTTTACCTATGAAGGCCAGTGGATTGGATAACTTCATCGACTTCAACAGCAGCTGACATAGACTGGAACGATTGATTGCAGGCATTTCGTTACACTTGAAAACAGCCTGAATTGGTTCATTAAATCCCAGAGCTGCTTCATGTGCTACAACTTGTCCATTCCAGTAGAGGATAAAAGCAGGGGTGAATGGTCTCTGATTCACTTCAAGGTATCCCTGTGATCCTACTAAGTGGATCCTCTCTTTCAGCTGTTTTGTGTGGAAGTGAGGCATGAGAAAATATGGAGAAAGAGCTGTTGAACATTAGGTTTTGAGGCCTCTTTGGGTATGTCAGGAGAAGGACACGTCTGCTCTGCCAGTTTTCCATATAATGTGCATCCCTGACAGTGGTGAGGTAGTTCTAAAAGTCTTTCAAAGAGACATTTCAAGTGTGGGTGTAAACTATGCAGCGTCATTGCCACATGAGTAAAACAGTAGGTTATGAAAACCCCATGAAATGCTGTCCATAGGTACCCATGAAGAAGACAGTGAATACACCTGAACAGTACTACACCTCCATGGTGCTAGCTGGGAGGGGTCTCCTGAGTCCTGCAGGATGAAATCTTGGCAAAGGAATTTGTCCTGCACAAGCCTCTGCCAGGGATTGGACTTTGGCAGTTTTAGCTGCCTGTGTATGCACGCTCTGTTCTGTAGTAAGAGAGGTCTGTGTAACACATGTAATATTGGCAAATTCTTCATTGAAGTCAGTGAAGGGAGCAGTAGATAATTGTATAAATATAGATCCTTAAAGATATGTAAAGAAGCAACTACCACTGCCTTTCATGTGAAAATAACTCCTACAGAAATTTGTGTTGCTCTGAAGGATTCTACAGCCTCACCATACAAGGGTCTGCACATAATACAGTTTTAATAATGGGTAGGTGTATTGAAAAGAAAGTATGGGTTTTGTCAGATTTAGTATGGGAACTGGCTTTGGTATCCACATACTTTGGTGGAGTTTTTTTAATCACCCATTTATACACTGCCAGTATATCATGTGGAAGAGTGCTGGGGATTGCAGGCAGAGTAGGATATAACTAAGTCAGTAAAGATATCTACCACAGGTTTGCATTAGCATTCTTCTGTCGCCAAAATTATCAACATACTTAACAGAAGAAAAGGTCGTGATGTGTGTTCTTCCAGCATTGCCTGGGATGTGCTCATTTTAGTTTCAAATGGGATCTTTCTCTTTTAAACCCTTGTTTTATAAGGTTTAATATTTAATATTTATAGGTAAATTTAGGCTTCCAGCTGAACCTGCCCATGTGAAACTGAAGTTTGTTTTTGTGTAGACTAGCTTGCACACATCTGTCATTTTTATCCGTTTACATTTATAAAAATAGAGAAGAGAAAAATATCTTTACTCTTGAGGAATAGCATTCTTCCCTCCAGTGCATTCTTCTAAAGTTAACATTTCATTTTAGAAGAAAATTGCACCCATTTTACAAAGCATGACAACCTGAAAGCTCACACAGTAAGAAACACTTCTTACCTTCTGTAAGCTGTGAAAAGTTTTCAGATTATACTGTCATTTTAGAGCTTGCTGCCACACTGCTGAAAAGCAGCATCATTTGAGATGTATAGAAGAAAAATGCAGAAAGAAAAATTCTTAACTGTTTCCTTTCTGCTCTGATTCTGATTTAGAAAAGTGAATCTTAACATATAGAAATGAAACCCTAAGACTGGTAAATATGAACTTTCTTAGTCATGGTTCACCATAGAAGCTAAACAGGAACTATTTTGTTGCCTCATATGTTACAATATAAGCATATGGAAAATTTAATGGATAAAAGTTGGAATTTCCCACCTTCCTTTTTGTAGAGTTCTGGGGCATCTTAAGTGTTAGATTAAAATTGATGCTGGCGAGCAGCAGAGTAATTTTTTACTTACTGCAAAAGGTAGTGGGTAGTTCCAGTTTATTCAGGTGTTCAAGCCTGTGATCATGTATCTGGTGCTCACCACAACAACAAATTAGTAGCAACAGATTTCCCTACTTCCCCCTTTTTACCACCCAAAAAACCCCCTAAACTTTGACAAAGTGTATTTGTTCCTAAGAGTTAAACTGATTTTCTTGAACAGCCAGATACATAGCAAGTGATGCTTTCAGTAAATTGGTTGCTATTACAGAATCAGTTTGTGCTTTTTTTGCATAATCTGCAGGATTCATGTCAATGTATTTCCTGCCAGCCACTTAGTATTAATAAAACAAATTTAGCCCTGACTCTCACTTCAGTAGGAGTTGTAATGCAACTGAGTCTGGCTGAAGTAAATTCAGGCATGCACCTCATTTCTAAGAAAGGTAATCATATCTGTCTGTAGGAAGGATTGCTGTGAAGAAGTTACAGTGTCAGCAAGGCAGAAAACTTTAAAGGAGACTGTTTATTTAATTAAAATTAATATCCGCTCTCTGCAAAGAACAGCAATGGCTCATGGAACTGCTAGGTCACCCCCCTTGGCTTCATGTTTCTTTTCTCCTGACTCTCTTCCAGTTTTGCCAAATTGCAGCTGATAGCTGGAAGGAGATACAGAGTCTGTCATATTTTCCAGGCTAACATGCAAGATGAATGGTGGCAATGCTCTTGAAATCATTGGCAGTGGGGTTCTACTCTGCTGTATCCCTTTCATAGTGTTGAGTGCCAGGCCTCACCACTATGTGGGGACATGGACAAAGTGAGTGGTTCTGTAGCATCTGTGAGGTACACTGAGGATCCTTTTTAGAGATGAACAACTAGGAATGAGTTTCTGTTTACTTGACAATAGTCTGTCTTCAGTTCAAAGTAAGGAAAAGGCAAAGGAGGGAAAGAGTGATTGACTAGATGAGTTTTAAGAAGTGTCTACTGCAATCAACAACAAAGTTTAGGCTTTTACTGTACAGACATAAAGGATATGTTTCCCTTCACATGTTTGGCTCCCTTCCCAAAGCTTTATGTCAATCTTTTTCCCTTGTGTTTAATTCTGAACCACTCCCATCTTCCACTGCTGAGCAAATCAGTTCACTTTCTGCAAGTAGGAGGATCTTTCTGCTGTAGCAGCAGCCCCTCTCTGCTGTCAGAGCTGAGGCAGCTCGGGTAGGGTCTGTGACAGAGTCTGTCCATACATGGCACAGAGCCCAGCTCACAGGGTTACATTGCACTGAAAAGATAGAGTGAGAATTTATAGCTTGTGTAGCAGCCTCAGTGCTTTCTGCTGTTTATACATTAAAAAAAAATAGAGAAGAAAAGAGAATCAAACATCACACAAGCTTCCATTAGCTTCCATTAGTAAAGTCCAAGGAGCAGTAGGAAAGCAGGTTCACTCCTGCCTTTTTGCCACAGAGATGGAACTCTGCTCTTGCCACCTCTTCTGCTTTTCCTGGTGGTGTCTCAGCTCGGATTGCTGTCCATCCTTGGTTTCCCCCAAGTCGTAATACACGTTCCTCTTTGCAAGGTAGGACAACTGAGATGGATATCATATGTGGGTATCATCTGTACTCCATCAAGGGAGAAGAGTACTTGCTACTTACAAGCTTTACTGGATCAGGCAGCTAATTGGTAGTTCACAAAGAGTATTGCCACCAATCTCCTTGCACTGTAGGCACTCTTGCTCATCTTGCTTTGTGGCTACCAGTGATGTGAAGCGGTAATAAAGCATAGCCATTTGTGACTCTGAAGAGAGTCTGGTACTGGTACTGGTTTGCCATGATTCACACTCCAGGCTGTTTTTGTGCACTTCATGCTCCAGAGGATCACGTTCAGGTTTTCTAGCCTATCTTTGAGGACAAAGAGGAGATGATTGGTTTGGTTTTAGGATTTTCTAAACTTGTGTGGGACAAACTTGTTTCTGATTTTACCAAAATAGTTGCTTGCAAAGCACTTTGAGATAGGTGGATGAGAAGCACTCTGTGAGAGCTACCTCTTCTTAAAATGACATGAGGCAAAATCAGAAACTTGCCTTCTGGGATCCAAAGTTCAGATCAGTGAAAGAAATATGAAAATGGGGAGTTTGGGCCCTTTATTTATAAAGCTGACTTTTCTGTATATGGACAGAATGTACTGTTTGTGCCTGAACTAGTAGCCTTCATTCCTGACTGTTGTGTGATAGCTTTAGTTTGTTTGACATCTTCTCTTTTTCAATGTTGTGAGTTTCTTACTTTCTTTTCCTTTCCCCTCCCACCCTTCCCCCAACTCTTTCTTTTCTTCTTGCAATGTAGAAATCAAGTTCCTCTACCACAACTGGAGAGAAGATCACTAAAGTCTACGAGCTGGGAAATGAGCCGGAGCGCAAGATGTGGGTGGATCGGTACCTGACGTTCATGGAGGAGAGGGGCACACCTGTGGCCAGTCTGCCAGCTGTGGGCAAGAAACCCTTGGACCTGTTCAGGCTCTATGTCTGCGTCAAAGAGATTGGAGGTTTAGCACAGGTGAGAAGAAGTGGTTAAAAGTGAACCTTCAAAGAGTCAATATTCTTTTTTTTCTAGAGTATTCCTGCTGGATACGTCATTAGGTTTTCAGCCCTGACAATATTGTTGAAGAAAATGGTTTCATGCTTTGATAGCTGTCTGGAGTTCATTTTGGGCTGCATAATGGCCCTAAAACTTCAGAGTTTGAACCAAGACTGGCCATTTCTGTAGACAGATAAAATTGTTGACTTTTCAGGGGAATCTAGTAATGCCCCTGAGAGAAGAAAAGAGGAAAAGGCCGCTGGATCGAAATTGCGAGTAAGAAGCAGATAATAGAGCTAAAAGGAAAAAGAAATTTTTAAGTCAGTTTTTCTTATATGGAGATAACAGCCTGTAAGACAATTCAGTTCATCTCTCCAGAGAAGCTGCAGACATATTCTTAAAACACAGTCCTTCATCCCAAACCTTTAATTCTGAGTGTCTCTATACGATGTATTTGTTTCTTAGGCATGGACTGTACTCTGTTTGGAAAATACTTACAGGATATTTTGGGTTGCCTTGCAAACGTAATGATTACAAGGAAAAGGTGAATTACCTAAATGAGTTGAAGGAAAATGAAAGCAGGAAGAGCTGAGAATAAAAAAAGTCACAGATGGGAGACAGAAGCTTTCATTTTTGTTCTCACCAGTTAATTTGAAGTTTTGCAAAGGGATGTTGGAAAAATGTTTGTGAGTTCTATAAGGCTGTTCACCACAGAGCAAAATGAAATGTTTCACTGTTTAGCATCTAAAGGGAAAGCAGGAGAAAATGATCAGTACTTGCAGTCTGAGATTTGGTATTCAAAGTCACCTGTGCTTGCCTGATGCTTGTGCAAAGCATCCCTTGCATCTAGGGGATCACTGGCTAGACACTAGAAACTATTGTTTCTAGTGCAGAGATCCATGAGTTCTATGTTTATGAGAACACTTGTTCAATGCCTTGCAAAATGAGGCCTTAAGCATAGCAAATATGTAGATAAATATGCATGTGTAATATTATATAAAATGTAATATTAAAACATAAAATTCTACACTAATTACAAAATCTGAATTCAAAAATATGGCAAACCAATTCTCAAAAACAGAACATATTTTCATAATCTATGTAGTTAGTTCAGGAAAGGAATGTCCAACATCAATTAGTCCCCCTTTCAAAGCTATTTTTAATAGTGCACCTCACAACCTAGGATTTGAGTACTGAATTAGATCATTGGCCCTTCAAATCCAGAGATTTTAGCTATTCTTATTATTAAAGGAAGGCAGAGAAACCTAATATAGTTCATTCTGCCAGTTGTTAAATGCTGTGTATTGGTAAGAGATGTTACCCTGACATTTTTAGTGATCAGCTCATGCCCCTCAGCATCATATGGATTTGATTACTTTTAGCTCAGAAACTTTATTACAGGTAAATCGTATCATGCAGCTGCTCTGCCTCGTACAGTGTGATTGTGCCCACAGTGTGACTCTTAGCATCAAAAATTGAGCAAGATGGGGGGCAGATGGGATATTCTAGAGAGTCATTCATGTTTGCTTATTATGGAAATTTATTTTATTTTGGGACATTCAGTGTTGATTTTCAGTGACAGACATTATGCTTTGCCAAAGAATAGATGCTGTTCCCTTGGACTGATTTTTGAAGGAGCTTGAGTTACAATGTGCTTCAGTACTGGTGAAAATTTACACTTAAAATGAGGGCTCGTGGTTTTGCTGGTGTGCCCATATGAATGGTCACTATGTTTGTCTGTTCAGAGATACTCAGAGGTGCAGAGCTTTGCTTGCTGAGTTTTATTTAAATGCATCTGTGTGATGCCCTCCTAAAAAGCTGTTGTTCCAACTGCTGCACTCCACATCTTGTGATTCTGCCTGGAAAGTGGCAGGGAGTGGAGCTGTGCAGCAGAGGTGCACATTCCCCATCTGAGGAGCTGCCATTGATGGGGTCCCAACATGAGCAGAGCAGCTGCTGGCAGTCTTCTTTTAAATGCCAATATACTGGGCATTTAGGCATGAACGTTTCTGTTTGCATTATGCAATGTGTTCATTACGCACCACTTAGCTGTAAGCCAGTAGGCACAAAGAGCTGTGTAACTGGATTTCAGGCCTCAACAAGGGCAGTTAATGAAAATCTGGTCTCCTTTAACTCCTGGGTTCTTGCAGGATGTACCAGAGAAATAAAAACACTTAGCATAGCCATGCCAACCTGCTTGCTGTTAATGCCATCCTCAAAAGATCTTGCTGACTGGCAGCAGTTATTAAACAGTGTTATTAAACACTGAGAGAAACTTAAGAAAATGTTTTCTTTGCTGGCACACAGACTAAGGAATAGTATGGCTAATGATAATCTTTCTAGCTATGCAAATTAAGTTGGCGTCATTAAAATATCAGGCCTTAGGGCAAGTAGCAGACATCATGGAATCAGAATTGCTACCCACAAAATATGAGATTTCTCAGATGTTTAAAGCCAATTTATTTTGGTGCTGACCCTGCTCCTTGGATCAACCTAGAAATTGCTTAACTGGTTGAATGAACTTAAAGGCATCAGGTGTTAGAGCAAAAGCAGTGGCTGCTAAGAGTGGTACAGCTGAGTGAGTCAGTGGCATCACCCAGGATGACAAATGAACTTCGTTATTATTACAGATCAGCTGTGTTTGAGGAACCTGTGAGCAGAGTCTTTCAATATTCTCAGCCTTACACTGCAAACAAGACTCACAGTGGAGTGGTGCAGTCAGCATTGTAATACAGAGTATTGCTGGACTAGCCGTGAGTGTTTGAAGTCTGCCTTAATTAATTAAGGGGCCTGGCTTCACTCTGCCTCTCATCTAGCCAGAGAGAAGATCATTGATCTGTCCCTGCAAGATGCACTAAAGTGAAAGGAATTGAACCCGGAATTACAAGCTGAACTGTTTGACAGCTGGTGGCTATTTGGGAGAAAAAATTATTTTTCATATCAATGTTCAAACAAATTGCAGAGTAACACTGTTATTGCTTTCTAAATTATATTTTAGAAGCTGATTTTTAATTAGAATGGGGTGGGTGTGGGTGGGTGTCAGGGAGGGAGAGAGTGAGCAGGAATTTGCTTGGAGATGGATTGCTAACTGAAGAGCTTAGGCCCTGGAAGGGCATAAGACATTTAAAGGATGCACCATGCAGAAGACTCCACAAGCAAAGCTTTTTATGTAGCTATCAGCAGGTTCCTTAATGGCTTTATAACTGTAAATGCTGTCTGTGCATTACTGCGTGTGGGAGTAATGAGCATTAGTTAAAAGAGGAAAATAAAAAAAAAGTAAACCAAGACATTAAGTGCTTTTTTTTCCCCTTTTTTGTTTCCTGACTTAAACAAAACGCTTTGCTGCAAACCAATGATTCTGCCGTTTACTTTGGTAGGTTAATAAAAACAAGAAGTGGCGTGAGCTGGCAACCACCTTGAACGTTGGCACTTCGAGCAGCGCAGCCAGCTCCCTGAAAAAACAATACATTCAGTACCTGTTTGCCTTCGAGTGCAAGATTGAACGAGGGGAGGAGCCCCCTCCAGAAGTCTTCAGCACTGGAGATACGAAGAAACAACCTAAGATTCAGCCGCCATCTCCTGGTAAGTGAAATAAACTGCAGCCTCTTACACAACCATTTTTTGAATGCAAGGCATACTAGGTTGTTGCAACCTATATATTTTTAAGCGTGTCTTGATAATGCTGAAAAAACAAAGAAAAACCTGTCGTTGGCATCTTGTTCCCAAACTTGGAGCCAGCTCCTGAGTCAAATCAGAGTTTGCTCTGAAGGGCCACCACAGTTGTGTGTCTGGTTTGTCCTTGCTTACTCCAACATAAAAAGATGTGTGTGCCAGCGTACCCTTAACATTCAGGGACACGGGCATAGTAAAAAGAACAGAGTTCTGCACGGATGTGTTTCTGCTGTGAGACAGGAGCGTGCATTTGTCTAAAGGTCAGGCTCTGGGACCTGCACTTTCCTTGCTGTGACTGAAGCTGCTTTTCAACACAACTGTTGATCAGCAAGGCTTCAGTTTGAGCAGGATGGCAGATGCTGGACTGATCAGCATGTCTCACATGGTTGCTCTGGTGCAGCTCGTGTTGAGTGTGTGGCAGATGGAGAGCTGGGAGTACAGTGTATCCCCACTGCCAGATATCCTGGTTTGGAGGCACACTCTCTGTTCTTTTGTTGCTAATCTTGTGTGTCAGGTAAGTCATTAGAATCACTGTTTTTATCTCCTCATCTTAATAATTGGAACTGGGATTGCTTTATTTTGACTGTTCTTTTTTGCATTTACAGTGTGGTGTTTGAAACCACTGTTTTCTTTCTAAATTCATGTCACTTAAGATTCTCAAGATTTGATAGTCACAGTTGGTACTCAATGCAGGACTATTTTAAAGTAGAAACATTTTAAGTACATAGGAAGAGTCATAGTATTAGTCTAGATGTTGACTTCTGGACTACCCATGGAAGAGTGAAACAATCCTTTAATATTTTGGATTACTCCTTTTGTTGTTAGTTTTTCTGACCAACAAAACAATTTGAGAAAATTTGTGAGCTACTGCCACAATTACATATTAGGCACATCCGCAGTCACTTATTGCCAAGAAAATATAATTTCTGGAATGTTTACAGCAGTTTCCTGCAGTAGAACACAGATTTAGGAAAATATTAATTAATTTAATTTCTGTTAGTGCAGTTCACTGGCTGAAAATGGGAAGTGGGGAGTCAGAGACCCAGCAAGCCCTGCAGACAGTCTGCAATTGCATGACTTCAGTACCCTATCATGGACACTAGAAAATTGCAAAGACCTTTATAATCGTATAATAAAGTTCTGGCCTTTCCAAGATTATCTCTTACAATAGTGCTTTCTCATTACAGAAAAAGATAACAGTGATAAGGCTTAAATCTTTCTCAGTCTGTTTTATTCAGTGTAAGGATTTGAGGGAGTGTTTAGTTAAAATCTTCCTAAGCACATCTCTGTGTAATAACTTAAATATTTCCTCCACCTTATTAAAACCTAGGGTTATCAGGTACCCCTGTGGTGATTGTTAAATAGAGAGGAGATTAGGTTACTTTGCAATTCAAGTTTAGAAGATAGAAAAGAATACTTGGTACTAGAAGTAAAGCCCATAGTCCAAATGTTTATCTGTCTGAAATAAGCACGGAGTGTCCTGAATATGCACAGCTGAACAAAAACAATATTTGTTGGAGGTGCCCGTCACCTCCTGAGAAGACTGGTGAGGGAAGTGAAATGGTTAGACTTGTTAAGGACAGTGAAGAAGAAATTAATCTGTCTCTAAAAATGGAAGAGTATTATGCTTTGTTCTCTCCTCCCTTACCTTCTCTCTCCAATACTGCTCTCAGTAGTTGATTTGGGCATGATCACCATGAATCAGTTGAATTTTGAGATGAAGAATTGCTATTTAAATATGTAAACTTGAAACAAAGGAATAGAAATGTCAGATGTACCACTTTACAGGGTCCTTTTGCATCACGATGCTACAAATGAAAATGGCAAAGTCCAAGTTTAAATTTATCATAACATTCAAGTAAGCTGTCTTTGAGGAGAACTGAAACTATTTTTCTAAAATAAAAACACAGCAGGACATAGAGACTAGAAAAGGGGGAAGCAAGCAAGGATCTCAAGGTTTGTTTTGTTGGAGAGAAAAGAGCTCGTGTCACTGAATGGGACTGCACTTCTGTACGGAGAAAGGCTTTCCCAGTGTGTATCAGCTTTAGTACATGAAATCCCGCTGAGGTATAGATGCCTCAGAGAGTACAAGCCCGTTCTCTTTAATAGTCAGCTTTTTTTCTTGTTCCTTTTCCTTTAGTATATACCAACATTAACATTTTAGCTGCACAAAAGAAGCAAAGTTGTAGACATACTTTAGATAATCTGTCACTCTGGCATTCAGAGGGAGCAGGAGCCCAATACAAGAAACAGTAGCCTCCAAAGGTCCTTGCTTTAACCATTAGCCTTTCTTGTGCAGTTAGCTCAGTGTAGGCAGAGCCACTTAGAAGCCAAATCCATTTGCAGAGAACTATTTACAGTATTAGGGCTGAAGTTAATCTGTTAGAAAAGCAGAGGGACCTGTCTCAGAGGAGAGGGTGTTGTATTTTGTCCAGTTCTGACAAGCTGATGCTGTGAAACAAGTCAGCCGATCTTCATAAAATTTTTAAAATTTAATATTTCAGTCACTCATAAGAATATATCAGAACTGGCAGCCTTTATGGTACAGAGAAGGATTCAGTTCCAATGTTGTCGTAGCTCCCAGGTGGGTGGTTATGCAAGGTGGGAGCAGGCTGAGGTGCAGCTTAGAGCAAATCTGTTCTTGCAGATATCTCACATCCAAGGGGTGGTTATGTGACTGCCTCACAGATGACCTTTAGAATGCAGGCATAGAGGGAGTGCTAGGAAACACAGTGTGACAGCCATGGCGAGGAGATTCGTATGGAAGAGCACAGTCCAGAAGAGGATGTGATGTGTAAGTCAAATTTATGGGACTGTGAGACAGTGGTCTGGGATCATGTGTTTGTCCATTTGCTTGTAGCACTATATTTGGGATTCTCCCATCAATTCTGTTTTTACAATATGATTAATAAGGTAAATGGTACATAAAGGAGTGAATAATTTAATATTATGTACAATGAAATTCATGATAGTGTCAGCAATTACAAGAAGTTGAAAAAAGTAGAGCAGCAAAGTGACAGACTGGTTGGCCTTGATCAGCAGAGATTTGCACAGTAGCCAAGGTGTTAGGGTTAGGATTAGGTGCTCATTTCAGTAGCTCTTCATATCACTGTCAGAGCCTCTTCTGCTATTTCATAAAGCTCCTGGGGAGGGGTGAGGGCCTGAATGTTTTAGTGTGCCTTGCACTGCTCTGAGGCTGTGATGTGTTTGTGGTAGGCTGAGGACTTCGTGTCAGCTTAAATCTACCTGGGTCAGGTAACACCATCAGCAGTGGAGGCTTGCAGCAAATGCCCAATGACAGAATAACTATTGGAGGATCCCTGATCACTGGATCTGTGCCAAGGTCCATGTCAACTGCTGATGGCTTTCACTGCATGAAAACTCCCTTAGAGAGAAGCATTGTAGGTCTTCCTTCTTTCCAGAAGTGGGTGCAAAGTCAGTGCTTTTCCTGTCATGTGCATTTGATAGCTTTAATGTTCACAAATAATGTGAGAAGTTCTAAACTGAGAAGAATTATGGGCACCATTACTGTAAGCACTAATGGATGCTGGAGGAAAAAAATCCAAAAAAGCCTCAGCATGAAGGAGTTATCTTCTGTTGGTGTACTCTGGCACTCTGAATTCTTAGTTGCAGTGTGTGGTTATACGTGCACAACTCTCAAGCTCAGAGTTTATCCTGTTCTGAATGAACAGGATGGCCAAAGTGGTCCAGCTGAGGATGCTTGTGAGTAACAGCGGCTGGTCCTGATGCCAACAGAGATTTCATTAAAGCAAACCTGGAAAAATCCTACGCTTGTGCTGGGAAGAGGGAACGAGAAGGCTCCAGGAGTGTGTTGCCTGCGTTTCCTTGGCAGCAGAGAAAGGAGACTTGGGGAGGGGGATGGTGGGGGACACGACACGGCACGGCAGGACACAGCCATTCAGTGAGGGCGTCTGTAACCAAACCCATCCGTCTCTGCTGGCGGGTGGCTGACTGGAGTGCTATTATTAGCAGGCAGGTGATGTCATGGAGCGTGTCATGAGGCCAGCCAGGGAATCCCCACTGAAGATGGATGGGCCAGGGGTTGGGAGGGGGGACAGGCAGAGGTGTCCCTGTGCCTGCATCCATCCCTGCCCGGGGGGCCCTGCAGCAGCCAGCAGCCCCCAGTCCAGCCTAACTGGGGCACTGGGTTCGTGCTGTGTAAATTATCTTCCCAGCGTGGTGGCTGGCTGTTCACTCTGAAGTATGTGAATGTACTTAACCTTCAGTAACCTTTCCATTGTTTACTTTAGAGTATACATTTGTAGCTTCTGGCAAAAGGTAGGGATATCCTAGAAAGCATGTCAAGCCTCACATTAATGAAGTTTCAAGAGGTTTCATTCTTCTTTCCTTTTTCTTTTTTTTTTTTTCCAAAGGGAAAAAATTGCTGGCAAGGGAAGGGTTTTATATGTTTGGTTTTTTTTAGCTGCATTTTTCTTCTCTGGTAAATAAAGGGTCTTTCCTGAAAGCAGTACTTACTGCCATGCAGGCTTTGCAAGGCAAAAGGCATGCCAGTACTATAATTCCAGGTTGCAGAGAATAATGCATGCTATCATGTGTTATTAACATGTGCTTCCACAGGAAACTGTGGAAGACCTCACCTTTTCACTGACCGAGATGTCAATTGTATTTAAGTTTTGATGTATTTTGTATTGTGAAAAGCATATTCTTACAAATCTGTTATAAAGCTTGAAAGACAATTATTGCTTAGATGTGGATGTGAGATGAGGAGTTCAGTAGCTATGAACCCACAGGGTTCTTTTTCCTGGACATCCCCAAGATAGCTGCAGAATCATGTATGCAGAAATTACTTTTCCTAAAAGAGCATTGTTGTTTGTCTTCCTTCTTAGAGCTTGGTTTTAATACTGAAGCGTGTGAAGCACTCTAAAAGATACTGTTTCTCTTTCAGAATGTCCACAATCAAAATTAAATATCTAACATAATAAAACCCCTGCAAAAATAGATGTAAAAATTTCAGAGTGCAGCCTAGCAAATGTAAAATTAAGGAAAAAAAAATAAGAAATACAGGCTCTTCTTAGTAGATGGAGTCCTAATCCAGAGACTGAAACACTTGCAGTTCCTATTCTGTGTAAGTGTCCCTAATCCAATGGAGGTCAGGGGCAAAGTGTATTAACAAAGCAGCACCAGAAATGTTGCACTACTCATGACAGCATTTGCCTTCCAATTTTTCACCTGTATATAACCAGTCATTTAGAAAGAGGCTTGAGGAAAAGTAACCAACGTTATAACTGCCACCCTGAAGATAGAAATTGGACCTGTAGCTTCTCAATTGGGTATCTTCTTTTTTCTTGTAAATCTTTCTTCATGTAAGATTATATGAAACACATTGTTACTAACAATTTTGCACTCCTGCAGCCCGTAAATACTGAAAAGTCTTTTACTTTTTTCCTTTAGGTTTGCTAGAGACATGAATTAAGCTCTTGCTCAGGTAGGATAGGGAAAAGCTTAATTGCTTCTTAGTAGCCCACTGTAAGAGAAATACGCAGGGTTAGGCAGTATCCAAATTTACAGTAAGTATATGGGTACACTAAGATGTTTACTTACATGTTTCTAATACAGCAAGATGTATGTGACAAACTGGCAAACTCAGAAATGTTTTCAAGCTTTTTAGGAGAATCTAGAATTGTGTTTAAAGCTCAAGTGTAGAAGAATGATCTTGACCTGCTTGGGGGTCATATATACAAAGAGCTCATTTTCTGTGAATATGATGGGTTTTTGTTTTATTATAGCACTAAAGCCTTCAGGAAACTCTAGCATTAGTTGTTGCAAATGTTCTTGTTCCTGTATTAATGCAATCATAGAGCTTTTCCTAAACTTTTTTTTGAACCTTATTACTATGTAAGTATAATTCAAAGATGTCTCAGAAAGCTGAGCACAAGAGCAGTGTGGTCCACACAATGTGGATTTTGCATATGCACTTGCTACTGAGACTGATTGCCAGATAGGGGAACATGTGTTACAGATATAAATGAAACACATATAAAAAAGGTGTTCTTCAGTTAAAAACAAGCTCTGCCTGTCAGGATGATGAGTGTTCTAGGATTCTGAGTCAATTATAAACTACTCTCTTTCATACACAGAAGAAAAACCCATACTACTTTTTCCAATTTTCCTTCTGACAGTAATTTATAAAGTTTTGTTAATTGGTTGTTGAACATAGATATGCAGGCACAATAAAACCACTTACATGACAGTTCATAAAAAAGAAGGACCTCTCAAACCAAATCCATGTCCTACTCAGTGTGTTAGATTTGTGAATTTTTTCTGTTGTTAAGTTTTTTTCCCAGTTGCATCAAAAGACTTGAATCCTACAAGTTCTCCTTCCATAGTATTTCTGCTGTAAGACCTGTCAGATCCGAGGCTTAGATGTTGTTACTAATCCTCGCTTAACACCTTCTAAATCATAAAACTCATTTGTAGAGCTTTGGGCTCAGAGTATGTTTCTGTTCAGTAGTCACAAGAAAACAGTAGCTTTGGTGTCTACTCTGGAAGACTGGTCTGGATGTATTTTACCATTAGTTTTACCATTGCCAATATCTGATGTATTCATTTAATGCCCTTATTGCTGCTCAGTCACATCGGAACACAACAGTAAAATGCTCTTCTGCATTTGTTATACCAAGAATATCAAGCTGTTTACCTCCATTAAGGAGGACACTAGTGCAGATACTCTTGCTTTCTGAGATCTCAACAAGTAAGTTTTTGCAGATTAAACAGACGCTTTGCAGAATTGACCTGGTCTTGTTACGTGTGCTTTACCATCAGGGACCCTAACTAACATTTTGTTAAGATGTCCTTTTCTATTTTTACAGTTTTTTTAGGAGTACTATCTGTAGCCTCCTGTTCAAATTCTAGTTTCAGTTATTGTTTTCATAATCTGATCCCAGATTGCCTTCTGCATTTCTTAAAAACCATCTTTTGCCATGCTGTCTCAAAGATGACATGGGATTGCAGTGTGCCACTAATCATTTGCTATGTTTCACCATGGAAATGTCTGCCTTTTAGTGCTAAATAAAACTGTGAATTTATATCAATATAGCAGCTTAAATTTATGATGGAAAGCTTCTGGCTGAAATGTTTCTTATAAATGCATGTGTTGTGATAGTGATTATATGAAGAAGCTATGCCAAAGAACAACTTTCATTTACTCTGTTGTAAACTACAGACAATTAACTTTGTATCTCTGACCTCTGATTTAAATGATCCTTCATCTGGATGATTTCTACCCATGTTGCTTCAGGCAGCAGATTAAATTCATGGTTCTAGGAAAGATGATGGCTATTACTACACAGCATATCCTGATCTCAGAGGATTTGGGGGAAGTTATAAAGTACTTAGATGGATTAAGGTACACACAGGCTTCTGGAGGAAAGAACCATTCTTTTTCCTTTATGATTATTATTTCCACAGGAATTTGGCTGCTACCTTTTCATAATTACTTTTTTTTTTCAATTTTTCAGCTAATTCTGGTTCCTTGCAAGGCCCACAGACTCCACAGTCCACTGGTAGTAATTCCATGACAGAAGTGCCAGGCGATTTGAAGCCCCCAACACCAGCATCCACACCTCATGGACAGATGACACCTATGCAGGGTGGCAGGTATGAAAAGGGCATTGCTTCGTTTTTTATTGCTCTAGTGCTACAGCAGTTTAATCTGGCTTTCCCAGCTGCTTAGGCACTTGTAGGATTTTTGGTAAACCAGTCAGAGCCTGAAAAGTGGCAGAAAATTATTTCTTTTTGGGGGAGAGAGAGGGAAAGGGAGGAAAGAGTAGAGGTCCATTGGCTTTCTAAACACCAGAGGAGGATCAGACAAGCATCAGTGCACAGAGATGCATGTGAATATGTCAGTAGTGGGGAGGAAGGTGGAACCCAATAGCACCAACTTAGAACCACGACATTCCTTTGCTTGCTTATCCTATACACCTCTGGTCAACAGATCCACTCATGCTCCGGAAGGAGAGACGAGGTTTAAAGGGGTTACTTGAATTCAAAGTGTGAAAAGCATATTCTAAAAGCATTGGTTTCAACGGAATGGACCAAGAGATCCTTTTCAGTTCTGTGCTCTGTAAGTCTCATAGACCAGCTTTATCTAAAGTGAAGCTGTCTTACCATTCATTAAGCAGCCTTAGTCCACTGAAGTCCAGCAAAACAGTTCTTTATGATTTCAGCAGGAACACGACTGAGCTCTGAACTGTGTACAGAGCCACTCCAAACTTAATTTACTTAGGTTCTCTTTTTCTCCATCTGTAATTCTACAGAAAGGATAGCAAGAACCTTTTTTAATCATCTTCAATTCAGATTGAGTTTTCTAGGTAAAAAAGAACAAAACAGCTTAGTGAAATTTCAGGACAGTTTAGACTTTTATATGAGTAATAGGAATGCACAAGCAATAGAATTAGATGAAAAACCCTGATCTCTAAGGTAAGTAGATAAAGAAGCTTGGGGAAAACGTGGATAGATTCTTTTTAATGATTGTCCACTGCGAAAATCTTTTGCATCTTCCTTGGATGTATCCTGCATTGATCACTGCCACAGCACGTTGAGCTAGTTGTATTGTAGTCTAGGCTGTTTTCACACTTATGAATACAGGGTGATGTTAATGTTTCTTTTTTCTTAATCTGCTAGAAACAGCGCCGTCAGTGTGCATGATCCCTTTTCTGATGTAAGTGATTCAGCGTTCCCAAAGCGAAACTCCATGACGCCAAATGCACCATACCAGCAGGGAATAAACATGCCAGATATGATGGGAAGGATGCCATATGAGCCGAATAAAGATCCTTTCGGTGGAATGAGAAAAGGTATTTTCTATTTTCTTTGTGGGAGCTCAAGTGTTCTTCCCAGTGTCTTAGGTAATCAAGAGGTTGTAGTCAGAATGAGCTTTTTCACTTTGACGATTTTGCCATTGGCATCCTTATAGCAAAAAGTGAGGTGCAATGCAGCTGAGTTTCTGGTTAGTCATATTTTCCCCACTAAAGATTCATGCCCATTATTTTGCAATTAACAGAATCCTAAAAATACTTGTAGGAATACATTTTGGGAAATGGCATAAATCATAGGGTTATATTTTATATTTCTTGAGGCTGGTTAGCTACTCTGCAAATCAAGTTCTGGACTTCACTGTTAGAATGTGAAGTGGTGAAGCAACATATGTGGTTGTAGTAGGACTGATCTGGGAAGTCACTGTGTGAAACTGAGCAAGCCTCCCAATGCTCTCTGTCTCAGTTTACATATTTTTCAGAAAAGTAAAGATAATTTTTTTCTTACTTGGGCAGTCTCTGACAAAAGGTGATAAACACACTCAAAGTTTGTTTATTTTTAGAAAGCAAAATCTAAAATTAGTGTCAAAATTGACTCTGGTCCTTTTGGGTACTTAACCTACAGCTGGTTTTGTGGATATTGTAAAATGATCTTAAAATGAATCAATCTTGCGTGCCTCGGTTATAGGAGAGTAGGAGGAAAGAGCACAGGCAGGGCTCACAATGGCTGTAAAGAGAAAAGCAGGTGGAGGAGATGAAGTGTAAACTAAAACAGAGCAAAAGGGAGATATGGCAAGAAGAGGCCCTGAAACTGAGGAGAGAGATGTGATGAAGTGGGGAGATGCTTTAAAAGAGGTAGTTAATTGGACATGTTGGTTGTTTTTTTTAAAGCCTTTCTTCTAAATCCTTTTGTCTGGACTGTGGACACTAACATATAACATAGTTGAAGGAAGGGAAGACTCTCTGCTTTAGATTCACTTTAGGTTTTATGTCCATATGACATTAAGTGGGTGTATTGTACTTTGTCATACATTTCACTTCATCCTGTCAAAACAGAAATATCTCTGTTCAGTATCTACTACGAGGGACTAAAGGCTAGAGTCTCTTCTATTTGCTTGGTGATTTATATCTGATAATAGTGTCTTTTCTTGGACCCATAGAATATGCCCATCCTACTTGAGAAGCTACATTACAGTATCCAAAGGATACAGTATCCTTTCCATAACAACTTATTGTATATGTGTGTATGAGGGTTTTATGGGGGAAAATAAAAGCTTGATTCTGACAGCTTTGTAGTTCAAACCAGCAGATTTGCTTTCATCTGTTTTGTAAGGCTTATGTTTGCGTTCATTTTTAGCATTGTTTTCAGTGAAAAGATCAAGAGTAAGTTCATCTTCAGCTGTGAAGACCAGAGAGAAGCAGCTGCCTGGTTCCTGATAGCTCAGTTCCATAGGAGGAAATTTCTTTCCTCACTTGCAGCTCCTTAATATTATATCCATCATCTTGGTAGTGGTAGTGCTTCATGTGTTCCCATTAGACACCAAAGAGCTTGTTAGAAACCTGCGAATTCTCCTTGTCAGTATTAGGGATCTGAACATTCTCCTAAAATACTTCATTGAAAAGAAAGTGATCTTCAAACACCCAGATTAATAAATTTAATGTCACTGTTGCAGTGCCTGGAAGCAATGAGCCTTTCATGACCCCTGGACAAATGCCTAACAGTGGAATACAAGATATGTATAACCAGAGTCCATCTGGAGCAATGTCCAACATGAGCATGAGCCAGCGACAGCAGTTCTCTTATGGAAGTGGCTATGACAGGAGGTGAGTCAATCTTCAGGAAAAAGCAAAGCCCATTAGTGAAAATGATCCTCTCTCTTCCCTTTTCATGTTCCCATTCCATCTTGCAGAGAACATAGCAGCCTACATTTCCTACAGCATCTTACTAAATCACTGAGAGTCAAACCACTGGTAATGACTGAGTCTAGCTGTTCGCAGAAATTAATAAGGAGGAATTGTCACAGCTTAGAAGTCACTGGGGCTGCAGCAAATCAGCTCGTTGGTGTCTTTAACAGCTGCCTTCAGCTGGTGGCTGGGCTGGGCTGTGATGGCATAAAGTAGCACTTGAGTTGGTCTCCTGGCCATGTTTTTACCTAAACAGTTGCTGGCTGACTTTTAATGAAAAACAAAATGCACAGTCTGATTTGTGATCTGTGGGTGAATTGCCTTTGGAGAGACTGGAGTCTGTTGTCAGAGCTGTAGCAGTGTTGCAGAGTCTTGCAGTGTGTCCAACAGGATTCTCCTAAGTTTGTATTTCAGTGAAGTACATGAAATAAATTTGGTCCTCTTGTTTATCTGGGGAAAGGATTTGGAAAAAAAGTGGTAAAATCACTGATGTCTAAGCATTGGTAGAGCAAGCAGAATGTTTTGGGAATGTTTGGATTATATTAAGTATTCTGGAAGATTTTGCTGCTTTTACTTTCATTAGGCTGTGTACTTAGCTTCTCTTTTTGTTTCCTGATGGTAGACAGAGTGGTGCAGTGTGGGTCTTTAAAGTGTAAGGGCAGAGTAGTTTTCAGTCAGTAGTTTTAAGCAGTAGATATGTCAAGTAAAACAAATTTAATCATGCTGTTCAATAGGTCACATTGCAGGGCAGTTGGTGAGAGTAAGGGCTCCAGTATGGAGGGTGTAGTCAAGAGAATGTTTTCTTTAAGGGGCGTGATTTATTTTATTTTGTTGGCAATTTTGGAAAATAAAATACTAAAATTTGGAAAATAAAATAAAAATACTTTTTACGGAATGAGGTTTCCTTTGCTGTTTTTAGGTCGGATCATGATCTGGGTCCTAAAGGTAGTATGGTACCACCTGGTCAAAGCAACATGGTGCCTTCAAACAGTGACCCAAGCATGAACTCTCCTAATTGTTACCCTGGCCAGCAAAGGCAAACACTGATTTCTCTGTCTTTAATACCGACAGCACCAGCTAAGCAGCCAGCAGCCTCTGTGAGAGCACGTAGGCAGAGCGTGTGGCCTCTTGGTGTGCTACTTCTGTTTTGCTTTCTTATTTAGGTTTTTACCATTGGTTCAGTTTTCTTGCAGAGGAGCAGAGGCTTTTGTGAGTCAGCTGACTTTCTATAGTAGTAGAATCAGAGATGTTAGAAAAGGAATGTACATCCTGCCTTGTGTATCTGCTGCTCAGCACAGGACTAGAACATAGCTTACAGGCCCAAGTTTTCCAGAGCAGCATTAAATGGTACCACTTCTGAAGTTTCCGCAATTTCACCTGGCTTGTGGTTATCCTGTGGCTAACAAACTGAACATTTTAGAAAGTCTTCCCTTATGTATAACATATGTTTACCTTTGCTGAATTTTATCTTACTTCATGTGCTCTTGGACAGCTACAGACAACTGCCCATTTACATTGGGGAGTTTACATTGTTCTTTTAACTGGCATTGGATAATTTCTCTCCATCCATGTCATAATTTTAGGAGATACTGAATTTCTATTTCTTTCTCTCTGCTCATCTCTTTTTAAAAAAAAAAACTAGTTTTCTATGCTTTTGGAGAAATAAGGTCCCATTAGTTCTTTTAACATGTCAGGTTCCCCAGTTCTCTGTTTCTGTGACTTTCCCTGATACATTATTTCCATAATTATCCTCTAATTGTTGATGTGTTCTCACTGGTTCTACAGAGACGAATTACTGACGTATTAGCCTGCAATACAATGTTATTTACCAATCTTAATGTTTTCCAAGTACTTGATTTCAGCAACTTAAATTTCATTCAGATGTGCTAAAAATATTGCACAGTAGTGCTCCTCAGGGTCTTAAAGGCCACAGGTAAGTTTCCAACTGCAACACAACTTTCTCTCTTACTGTGTATGCTTCATTATGTAGTTTTAATTAAAAATTACAGGAACATTAGCAAAATTATGAGTACTGTTTTTACTCACTTTAAATTGATATATTCTTGAATAATCCAGAAAGTAACTTGCTAGGCTGGCATTCTAAAACACAAGAATTTTTACCTGCAGCCTTCGAGCTGTACACCAGATACTTCCCCACCAAGGACTCCCCATGTCTGCAGCTGCCTTTCTTACCTTTTTGCTGACCATACCCCCTTCCTGTTCCTGATTGCTCCCTCTAAATCTCTGTTGTATCTTCACTGCTAGTCCTTTCTTCTGTCTACTTTACCTCCTTCCTTCCACTACTGGCTCCAGCAGAGCTTACTACCTCAGGCTCAGGACTACACCAGACTGTACCTTCACCTTGTTTCCAGATGGCAGATACCTTCAAGGTGCAAGATTTTCAGAGGACTTTACTTTTCCTGGTGGCTTGAAAACTCCAGCAGGTCTAAGTGTTGATTTGAATCTTTATTTTAGGCATGAACCGTATGGGCAGCAGTATCCAGGACAAGGACCTCCCTCAGGACAGCCACCATATGGAGGACATCAACCTGGAATGTATCCACAGCAGCAGGTAGTAGAGGGGAAAATGGCTATGTTCATAACATTTCTTTAAAAAAGTTCACCCCAGGATTCTGTATACATTGGAAAATTTGTTTTTATAGTGTAAGTCTTTTGGCACAGAGGAGCACTGTAGTTCTGGTCAAAGTCACAGCCTGTATGGATAAGCAATGTATGTGCAGCTGTAGGAAAATGTGTTCATTACACTGGAAGAGTGTAAATTCTAGCAGATGTTCTATGGCTTTGGATGTGCATCAAGTGGTTGTCCCAAGTTAATAACTAGCAGACTGGGAAAGTATAAAGCACAGACAAGTGAAGTGGCAAATAGAAGTGAAGGAACAAATAGAGAAGTGGTTTGGATGGCAGGTTCAAGGGCCTTAACTTAATGTCATGCAGCCAAGTGAACCCAACAGAGAACTGGAACAAAGTAAAATGAGCAGCACTCTCAATTATTTTCAGTGCTGTGGTGGGTCATATGAGATACCTTTCTTTAATATGGATCAGAGGGCATATTCCCACATGATGTCTCTATTAAATAATATGGTACAAATATGTAAGAGAGAATGTTATTTGTGTTAAAAAATAGTTTAAACATTTGTACATTGCAATCTCCCCAACTCTTATAACTCAAAAATACAAATTATATTAATTAATAAGATTTTTTTTGTTACATGTATGATTAATACCTTGTGAGCAAAATCCCACCTTAGAAGTCAATAGCAAAAAACTCCACTGACAGGAGTTCAACAGGATCGGTTTCATTCTACGTGTTATTAATTCAGTTCTAGTTATACAATACTTGAAGTTGGCTTCTAGAATAGAAAGCATTTCCTTAGTATAAAAAACCTGAAATGTAAACTAGTTTAGAGCCAATTTCAGATCGTTCTTTTCAGTTTGGGATAGAGTTTAAACTAGGAAATTGGTGTCAGGAGTTGGGAGTGCTGTGGGGAGAAACCAAAAGAGATCTTAGATTGCACTGTACTAAAAACATACATAAATTTAAATTTCAGAATTTCTTGCTTATCTCTTTGGTTCATAACATCTCAAAAATGGCATAATCGGAAAACTGTTTTGTTGTTTTTTTATGACAAGCATATGCTAGCAGTCTAGGTGATTTAGTGGGGAAATTGCAAAGATGTATAACAGAACAGTTTGTGATATTCCATGCTAACGTGTGCAGGGAATATATTAACTACATGTTCATTTAGGCAAGGAGACAGCTAGAATTCGTAAAAATATATTTGGCCCTCTCCTAAGTGCTGTTTATATATTTTGTACAATGACTCTTGAATGCAAAATGCATTAATGTAGAAAAGCAGTGGAGAGTGAAGGACAAGGATCCTGACCAGCCTCCGTCTCTCCCATCCCCAGAGGATTCCACTTCTTCATTTAGCTAGAGATTCTGTTGCCAGTAGCTTATTTACAATTTCCTAAATCTTACTCTGTAGTGGTACAGGAGGAATGTGAAAAATGACCCTTTCAAAGCTTTATCTACATCCCGAAGGCTAGGGAATGACCTGCAAAGGAGGTGATTGAAGCATGAACTCCTAGGGCTAATGAAACACTTGGAGCCAGGTTTTCCAATTCCTGTATGAATGCTTACATCCCAAGGGCTATTATGCAGCAGGTGACCTGTGTTGGTGGCTTTTTGTCCTCTGTGAGGTCTCAGAATTCCACATCTCGGTGGAGAGAGGGACACGTTGTGCCATCTCAGTGTCCTGTGAGCATGTCCACAGCAGGGAGGAGCTCAGGTGCATCCCTGTCCTCCGCACTGGGGACCACAGGGCACGTTGACCCTGCATGTACCAGGGTGCTGGAGTGCTTTTAGAAAGGCACATGCTTCATTCCCAAGTGTCTGCTGTAAGCACTGAGTCACTGTGGCAAAACAAACACAACCTTCTTAGGTGTGGCTGCTGCCAAGTCATTTCTTAATGTATAAATTGGCCCCAAAAGTGAAATTTAGTACAGCAAGTAGTGCATGTAAGGCTGGAAATAGGTATTTCTCAGATAGCCAGAAAGCTTGATAGCAAGTTTTTTAAAACATACTTTCATACAATACAGTAGTTGTGGTTTTATGTGCACCAAAGTTGGAAGATGACTTTATGAATCCCAGAGCTGTTTTAACTTTCCCGTATTGAATACAGAGAGAATTTTATTTGATCTTAACTCTAGTACATTAGTATACATTGTACAATGCTACTGAGCTACTGAGTTTCCGGGGGAGCTGTAACTTTGAATTTGCCATAGATCATATATTCAAAAATCACCCATTTAATTCACATTTTTTGCTTCAGAGCACTCAGTGTGGTTTGAACTGTGGAACAAACTCCCACAGGAACTAAGGACGGCTGCAAACCTTATCACCTTCCCCTCAAAGAGCAACATGTCTTTTTTTTTTGTTCTGGCATCTTAAATATAAATACATTCAAGCTTGTATGGTTTAAAAACCCACTCAGCTCTCCCCGAGATAGCTTACCTCACACAACATTCCCCCTTTGAATATGAAACAAAGAGGGAATAAACCATAGGTGGCAGCTGTTAGTTACATCACTTAATTCATTACAGAACAGCAGGGTAAGAACCTGCATAAACTAGAACAGAATGTTTGGATATGACCATTTGCTGTAATAATCTCACAGTAAATTAAATGTGATTAGGGTGATTTGGGAAGAAGACAGTTGCCCAAAGAGGACCATATTCCTGGGAATTACACAGAGTATCAAATGCAGCAGATTGTTTTCTCCTATTAATAATTTTACTGTCTGTAGCCTATGTCATATTGTAAGATCCAGTGTTTCAGACATGCATGCTTGAAGCATATCTTGTTACTTTAAGAGTTTATTCAGTACTTGTCTCTTGAAAAGATTCACTAGGTGGTTTTGAATTTTTTTAAAGATTTTTCGTCTTAGTAGAATAAGCATAAAAAAGAAGTGAAAATATTTTAGTTGGTGAGAACTGTTGCCTTTTCATGCATGTCTGAAATGACCAGTGGAATTTAATCTGACAAGATGAGGAAGGAAAGGGAAAAAACTAGAGCAAGCATAAGAAAATTTCGCCCAAGGATAAGCTTCCTTTTAGTATTCAGTTATAAGCACAGCAAAACAGAGGCTTAAAAAGAAAGCACTGGATGAAGCCTAACCATAGCACTGTATGCCTGACTCTGGAGTCGGCACGATCCCTCTAAAACTAAGTGCCTTCGGCTTTTTGAATGAGCTTTCATCCAGTGTATTTGTATTGTGTGTGGAGTATAAGTGACACATCTTTCCAAAATTTTCTTTCAGAACTACAAGAGACACATGGATGGCATGTATGGGCCTCCAGCCAAACGCCACGAAGGGGATATGTATAACATGCAGTATGGCAACCAGCAGCAGGAAATGTATAACCAGTACGGCAACGCTTACACAGGGCCTGACAGGAGGCCCATGCAGGGACAGTACCCATATCCATATAACAGGGAGAGGATGCAGGGCCCAGGACAAATGCAGCAGCATGGAATACCTCCCCAGATGATTGGTGGCCCCATGCAGTCGTCATCCTCCGGTGAAGGTCCTCAGCAGAACATGTGGCCAACACGAAATGATATGCCTTACCCTTACCAGAACAGACAAGGTCCAGGAGGCCCTGCACAGGCCCCTCCGTATCCAGGGATGAATCGCACTGATGATATGATGGTACCTGACCAGAGGATAAACCACGAGAGTCAGTGGCCTTCTCATGTCAACCAACGGCAGCCTTCTTATATGTCATCCTCAGCCTCCATGCAGCCTATCACTAGACCTCCTCAGTCATCCTACCAGACACCACCCTCTATGCCAAACCACATCTCCAGAGCTCCAAGCCCAGCATCCTTCCAGCGCTCTTTGGAAAACCGTATGTCTCCAAGCAAGTCTCCTTTCCTACCCTCCATGAAGATGCAAAAGGTTATACCCACAGTTCCAGTGTCACAGGTCACAGGACCTCCACCCCAACCACCACCAATTAGACGAGAGATCACCTTCCCCCCAGGCTCTGTAGAAGCATCCCAACCAGTCTTAAAACCAAGACGAAAAATTACCTCAAAAGATATTGGTAAGCATCAAAACAAAACCTAATAGAAACTGTGAGGAAAGGGACTTTGATTCTGTTTTTTTTTTTTTTTTACATCTTAAGACACTCTTGACAAATAGTGAACTTTGGTAACTACAATGTGATTTTCTTCAATAAAAATGTGATAACATGTGCCTCGGTGAGGATGATAGGTAAAACTCATCCCAGACAATCTGACATGAAATGAAAGCAATATTTTATATGGAGACTTGAGGTCTTCACAAATGCATTAAAAATGAAGCTTACCTCAGATTTCAAATTGAGATGTGTTGAAAGGTCCTTTAGAATGTCTGTTAAATCACCGGTACAGCATTTAGCTTAGCAAAGCTTTCCATGTTTTTGTTCCATGGAAGCTCATGCTGTTCTGCTGTGTAGTTGCAGTCTCTGCTTTCCTTGAGTGGTCCATTTAATCATTCCATAGTATTTGTCCTGTTTGTGTCTCCCCCAATTCTTAAAAAGATCCCCAAGTTTTTTCTTACCTTAAATTTTGGTTACATTGCATCCATTCAAGGTCTCATACTTCAGATTTCCACATTCCTGAACAGGGAAGTCTGCCTTTGTTTACTGATGAATTGAGTTAGTCAAGTTCTTTAAGTTTGTATGATTATTTCAGGTTCAGCAGTGTCAGCAAGAATGGCCCTGCTAGAATATTCTCCAGCAGTAAGGCTTAGCAGCAGTTAGAGAAAACTGAACAGAACTAAGCAGTGAAAATAGGGTCTTAACCATTTAACTTGAATTTGCATCCTCAGAATATCACAGTTTATCTTTCAGAACTCATTAACAGTCTCCAAGGGTGCACTAATACTGTTTTACTTCTCCCTCTTTCTTTCTCCAGTAACTCCTGAGGCCTGGAGAGTGATGATGTCTCTTAAATCTGGTCTTTTGGCTGAAAGTACCTGGGCGCTAGACACTATTAATATTCTTCTGTATGATGACAGCACTGTTGCTACTTTCAACCTCTCTCAGGTAGGTGGGAAAGCATTATACTTCTCAACTTTCCAGGGAAAGAAAAGTGAAATAAGGAAAAGTGAAATAAGTGAAAGAAAAGTGAAACAAAAGTGCTGCTGGCTTTTCCAATTTATTCTAATTAACATAAATTTTAATATTGAAAAACTTGCACTTGTTTATGCTTGGTAACAGTGAGTAACAAGAGAGATATAGGTCACATAGAGGAAATAAAGAAGCCTGAAAAAAGGATATTTCTTGTAGAAAGGAGCATGTAGGAATATAAGAATTTTAGCACTGCCAAAAGACTAATGTGTAAATTCACATACGATAGTATAATCCCTCAAAACAGCAGTAGGTTAGTAATCTTTCTTAATGTGTTTCTTTAAAGACTTTGCAAAACTAAATTAAACTGATTTGAAGGCTGTTTTTGGTGACAACTTGTCCTGTTCAGTACTTCATGTGAGACTGTGGGATTTTATTTAATTGCTTATTTTCTGTTCGGTTTCTTTTTCCAGTGAATTAAGTTTTCACAGGAATAACAAATTGACAATTTAAAGGCTAAAATCCACTGTCTATCTGTAGGATGCTAGCAACACAGGATTTAACAGTGTGGGCTTTTGCCTCACTGCCTCCCAGCATTTTTCAGCTCTGCTCTAATCATTTGCCTGTTAGGTGGTAGTAATAGATGGCATGCTGATAATTCACATCATCTAAAATTTGTACAAATTAAATATTCAGTTTCTCTCCTCCATTCATTCCTTGGTTACTAATAGTGTAACTCATAATTTTTTAAATATAATGACTTTTTTTTTTAATACAGACACAAATGGTACATTACATCCCACCTGACTTTAGAACTAGAGATATCTATAGCATGATTTATCTCACCCAGAAGAAGAGATCTAAAATAGGTCAGATGAATCACACCCTAGAAATGGCCTGTAAAAGACCATTGATTATAAAAGGAATCAAGACAATTAGGTTAGGTGTGTGACTAGTGTGGGTGTTTGAAGTTATATGAGGTGAATCTTCTCTGAATTCTGTCAAAAATTGGGTTAATGCACCCTATGCAAATTGCACAGAATACCAGACATATTGTAAATACCTATATTCTTTTGTTATGTTTGCTTTGGACTCTGTTTCCAATGGCAGCCAGGACCATATGATGCGTGGTAACTCCTGCTGTCCTGATAAGCATCCGTTTGTTCTTAGTTCTTTCAGAAGCTGGCAATCATAAGATAATATAGAATGGACAAAATGCTACATTTTACTGAAAACCCATTAGCCCACAATTAAAAAAAAAACAACCCACATTAAAAGCCAGACAGTTAGGCTGAATGCATCATAACAACAAAGAATTTTTAATAATAAAGCCACTAAGTGTAAGTTAATACCAAGTCCAACTACTGCCTTTCCATAAGAAAGTGATTACAAGTTAATTAAGAAGATTAAACCTAAATGAAAACTGTTTCTGACGGGTGACTTACAGCACCAGGCTCCAAAAACAATTTTTAACTACTGCCAGGCAAAAAATGGATCTATTCCAATAGAGATGAGATATTAATCTAGGTTATCAGTGCCTGGACCCTGAACTGCATGTTCCTACATGACATTTTGTTTTAGAGACAAAGGAGGAAAGGAAGAATTGCAAACTTGAGCTACCTAATAAAAGTACAAATCAGAAAAAATAGCCAAGTTAGGAACTTCAGTACTCTGTACAAAAAATGAAAAGTAATAGGCACTTCCAAGGGGACAGAACAGCTAAGCCAGATGTCTGCTGTGGCTTAAAGGAGACATTAATAAAGTTCTGTACCTCTCATAGCTGTTACAGCTGAAGCAAACGAAGCCGTGATAGTTTGACATTATATACTGTTTGGACAGACTCTAGAAGAATTCCTTTTGATTAACTTCTGCCATGCAGGACCTAGCCACAAGTCCTCATCCAGATGATAGAAATATTCACACATGTATGCATCAGTGTTCCTAATAAAATTTCTTGCAGACAAAAATACTTATGTGATTTTTATGTTCTTTCTTTCTTCTTCCCTCAGTTGTCTGGATTTCTTGAGCTTTTAGTAGAATATTTTAGAAAATGCCTGATTGACATTTTTGGAATCCTTATGGAATATGAAGTGGGAGATCCAGGCCACAAAGCACTTGATCACAAAGCAGCCAAGAAAGATGATAGTCAGTCCTTGGCAGAGGATACTGGAAAAGATGAGAATGACGAATGTATTGACTATTTTGATGAAGATGAGGAGGAGGGGGAGGATGAAAAGGTAGAAGGAGAAGAAAAGAGCATTGTTTTTTCCACTCCTGGTGCCATTGCTGATCCAAGTGAGAGGCCAAAACAAGCTAGTAAATTTGACAAGCTGCCAATAAAGATTGTAAAGAAAAATAACCTATTTGTTGTTGACCGATCTGACAAACTTGGACGCGTTCAGGAATTTGATAGTGGACTTCTCCACTGGCAGCTTGGTGGTGGTGACACAACTGAGCATATCCAGACTCACTTTGAAAGCAAGATGGAGATTCCACCACGCAGGAAAGCCCCTCCTCCTTTGAACTCTCCAAGCAAAAAGAAGGACCTCGAGGGGAAAGGTGAATCTGAGGAGCAACAAGAAAAGAGCATAACAGCAACCATCGATGATGTCCTCTCAGCTCGGCCAGGAGCATTACCTGAAGACTCAAACTCTGGTTCCCAAACAGAGAGCAGTAAATTTCCCTTCGGGATCCATCAAGCCAAAAGCCACCGGAATATTAAACTGCTAGAGGATGAGCCAAGGAGCCGGGATGAGACTCCTCTATGCACCATAACTCACTGGCAAGACTCCTTGGCCAAACGCTGCATCTGTGTGTCAAATATCGTCCGTAGCTTGTCTTTTGTGCCTGGCAATGACACCGAAATGTCCAAACATCCAGGCTTGGTGCTGATCCTGGGAAAGTTGATCCTTCTTCACCACGAGCATCCAGAAAGAAAGCGAGCGCCGCAGACTTACGAGAAAGAGGAAGAGGAGGACAAAGGGGTGGCCTGCAGCAAGGATGAATGGTGGTGGGACTGCCTCGAGGTCTTGAGGGATAATACATTGGTCACATTAGCCAACATTTCTGGGCAGCTAGACTTGTCTGCTTACACAGAAAGCATCTGTTTGCCAATTTTGGATGGCTTGCTGCACTGGATGGTGTGCCCGTCTGCAGAGGCACAGGATCCTTTTCCAACCGTGGGGCCCAACTCAGTTCTTTCGCCTCAGAGACTTGTGCTGGAGACCCTGTGTAAGCTCAGTATCCAGGACAATAATGTGGACCTTATCTTGGCCACCCCTCCGTTCAGCCGTCAGGAGAAACTCTACGCTACTTTAGTTAGGTACGTTGGGGACCGCAAAAACCCGGTCTGCCGAGAAATGTCCATGGCGCTCCTATCGAACCTTGCCCAGGGGGACACATTAGCAGCAAGGGCAATAGCTGTGCAGAAGGGAAGCATTGGAAACTTGATAAGCTTCCTGGAGGATGGGGTCACTATGGCCCAGTACCAGCAGAGCCAGCATAACCTCATGCACATGCAGCCTCCGCCTCTGGAGCCGCCTAGTGTAGACATGATGTGCAGGGCAGCCAAGGCCTTGCTGGCCATGGCGAGAGTGGACGAGAACCGCTCCGAGTTCCTTTTGCACGAGGGTCGTTTGCTGGATATCTCAATATCTGCTGTCCTGAACTCTCTGGTTGCATCTGTCATCTGTGATGTACTTTTTCAGATTGGGCAGTTATGACATAAGTGAGAAGCCAAGCATGTGTGAGTGGAGATTAGAGGGTCACATATAACTGGCTGTTTTCTGTTCTTGTTTATCCAATGTAGGAAGAAGGAAAAAAAAAAGAATCTTTGCTCCTCTGCCCCATTCACTATTTACCAATTGGGAATTAAAGAAATTATTAATTTGAACAGTTATGAAATTAATATTTGCTGTCTATGTGTATAAGTACATCTTTTTATTTTATTTTTTTTTAACCAAAGTTGCTGTCTAGTACATTCAAAGGTCACACTTTTTTTTTCCATAGATTATCCTTTTCAATGTTCTTTTCCATGTTTGTATTGCATATTTTTTGGGAAGCGAACTAGTGACTTTTTAAAAAAAATGTTATGGCAAACCATTGTATGATGGGGAAAAAATCTCACCACTTTGAAACAAAAAGGTGAAAAATAACCAACATACCAAGTTCCTGTGTGTTTTATTTTTTCAGATAAGGAAAAAATAAAAAAAAAACTTGTATACCATCACCCAAAGCTCTGTGCAATAGAAGATTCTAGTGATGTAGGTATAGGGGATCAAGGAGGGTGTCAGTCAGTAGTCAAAATCCAAAACAATACTGATTTCTCCTCAGGAGAAATGGTTACATTAGGCTAGGAGCAAAACAAAACAAAATAAGTCAAGTTAAAAGATTTTTAAACAAAACCTGAAGTTAAACATCAATTGCTTCCTCACCAGAACTGTCTTGTCTACATCTTTTTTTTTTTTTTGACCTTCCACAATGACAGTTCTTCACAATTCCTTTAATCATTTTTTAAAATATTTTTTTATTGCCTAAGGGCCGTGATGTATATAGAAGTTGTACATGAAACATACCCTCATTTTTTTTTTAGTACAAAGTTTTTAGTTTCTTTTTCATGATGTGGTATCTACAAAGTGATAGTAGAATTTTTTTTCTTTCATTTGGGCCATATCTCCAAAAAATAATAAAAAAAAAAGAAAAAAGAAAAAACCCAACACAGAAAACCAACAACTGAGGGTAATGTACAAGTTTCTGTATGTATAAAGTCATGCTCTATTTCGGGAGAGCAGCCGATCACAATTTGCTTTATAAATCAAGGTGTGGAAATGGTTACGTATGGATTGATTTAAGAAAATGGTTACCAGTCTACAGACAAAAAATATATACAGGAAAAAAAAAGGAAGAAACACAACTTCAAAGATTTTTCAGTGACAAGAATCTGCATTTGTATTTCAAGATAATGTAGTTAAAAAAGAAAAAACTTGATGTAAATTCCTCCTTTTCCTCTGGCTTAATGAATTTCATTTATTCAGTATAAAATCTTTATATGTTCCACATGTTAAGAATAAATGTACATTAAATCTTGTTAAGCACTGTGATGGGTGTTCTTGAATAGTGTTCTAGTTACAGTGTGGGATATTGGAAAGCAAACTAATTACAAGAAAGAGCAATAATGATTATTCTCTTTCCCCTACTTTATTATTATGACCTTCAAAAATATTACACTATTGTATTGCAGCAACTTGCTCTCCTTTTAGAAAAGCCTTCTCACATCTCAGAGAAGTGTTTTTAATTATTATATATAAAACCACGAAGCCTCAAAGGGGGAGACATGGCTGACAAGTGATAGTTCTGACTATGCAGGTACCCAGTCTCCGTGCCGTGTTTGGGGGACTGAAGGCGGATGTTAGAAAAAGTGACAAAAGATTTTGTTAAAGCAATAACCAACTGGAAGAAATCGATCTGTATTCACTACCTGTAATTCTCTCTGTTGGTTAAAGGTGCAAATACCCCAGTAATGTGGGTATTTAGAATAAACACCCACCCACTTCTCGATACTGTATGTGTCATTGCATACTTACGTGGCCTCTCATGCTGGGAGTCCCCGTTAAAGTGGATCAGGCTTTAATAGAGCACATCCATCGTTATAATTGGTGGGAGATGGCCATTTCCCTTTCAGGAATTATCTGGTTTCAGATACATCCACTCTCACCTGGTGATACCTTGTTGCTGAGTATTGTTCAAGCACTAATTTTTGCTATTTTATCTTGGACCATTGACTTTGTTAGTGTGATCATAAAAAGCTAATAATAATCAATTTCCCTGGAATTGCCGCATAATTACACTGTTAGTGGATATCCTCCTCCCCTCTCCAATAACAATATGGAGGTACTTGAAAATTACAACCCCCTTTGGCATACTGCCCATTTTGTTCATATAGATTGCCATAACATTAATATATGTAAGAGAATTTCAGAGACAGGTAAAGTACATACAATTATAAGCCAAATTTGAAGTGTGCCTCCCTAGTGTCACAAGAAGTAATTTCTCCTTCTGGCTTCTCTTACTCAGTAATCTCTCTACTCCTACATCATCTGCTGCAGTGGTCTGTCTTTGTCTTGCATATCACTGCTTTTAGTAATGTCTGGTGAATTATAACCCACTTCATCACAGAAGGAGGCATATTTCAGGGATGATTTTTACAGCTTATTGCTGGGCAGTGTGAAAGTAGAATGCCCCACTAAACTTATTTCTTACTAATATTTTACTGCTTGATACCGCCCCATGGATATAAGCAAGCTGCTAAATAAATCCTCTGCTGAGTGCTACACACCCATTTCTCGTCAAGGACAACAAAGGACATCTATTCTCTTCCTTCTTCAGCATTCAGACCCAGTCCTCTGGGGAAAACTACACCTGTGGCAAAACACTCTCAGCTGTCAGAGGCAGCACATTAATGCTCCTCAGGCCTGCTCCAAGCCTGCTTAAACAACATGGGGGGAAAAAAACACCCAGCCAGCCGCATAATGTCTATGTGTAAGTGACATTTCCTGCCACTTTTCCAGCTGGGCCAAGAACTAGCTGAGAAAACACAGCAGTGAAAGGAAAAGGTTAACAGTACGGAATCTGCCTGGACATGATTTTATTCTGTTACAGTAAGAGCAAGCAATCTAAATCACTGGTTAGTATTACATCATATTTATCAGAAGAAAGATGACACATAAGAGTTCCGATTCCCTCACTTGTCTTCATAGGATTTCATCTTTCCTACAATGTTCTCTTAAGCCTTTGGAGACAACCTGATCATGAGAGTTGTACACTTAGCATATTTTGACTGAGTCCTGATTTGAGCTGCTGTTGATACTGTTCTTACAAGAGATATTTTGGGTTTCAGTTTAGGAAGCAAATTCTACATTTTTATGCAGATGTGATCACTGTGATAAAGCTCAGAGTAGTACTAACAGGATGGACTATTTGAGTTACTTAAGGGAAAGCAGCCAGTTAATATTTTAGGCACTAATCAACCACAAATACTTGACTAATTAACTGTATATATGTATATAAACGTACCTGATTCTTTGGCAGACCCAAGCAATTAATTACTTGCAGGTTGAAAGAGCATCAATGTATCTTTCCTGACCTTTAGAATCACTTCAGGAATTAAATGCCTGTCCCCTTTGACAGGAAAAAAATGGTTTTCTTTCTTGTTAGCATAACTTCCTACACTATTCTTTCAGAAAACCCACAAAACAAAAACCAACACATGAAAATATCCTGCTCAGAAACTCCATGTTTTCAACTACCCAAAATGAAAGATGGAAAAGAAAAATTCCTGTGTTCAAAAGCCTGTGCGCTTTCTCTTCCATCTTCTTTTGCTGTTTCACACCACAATCTGTGCCATCCACACCACAAGACCATTACCTTTTTCGGGAAAGATGCATCTAGAAGAAGAATTTACTTAATTAGAGGAATACTATAGGAAAGGCATATACATGTGTTACACGTTAATGATTCCTGTACAACACTTTTACAGTGCAACACAGGCTACACTTTATTTTACAAATAACATGAAAATACGTCTTAGTAAAGAAGAAGTGTAACTGAAAAAAAATTGCCATCATCTCCACTGTTCTTCCCCATAGGAGAGGATTGTAAGCATTCCTATAGTGCACAGGCTCAAGCCAACTTGAAACTGAGCTGAGGTGGCACACAGTGAGTTCACCTTTCAAAAAGCTGTGAGTAGGTTCCTTACTCTGCAGGGAGTAGTGCTGATGTACCTAAGAAATAATACACACCTGTTGGCCAAACACTAATAACACTACCAGAGAAGTCAGTCTTTTTGGACTTCTAACTAAGAGCAGTCTGAAATTTTGAGTCTGAGTACTCAGAGAAAGATTACTTCTATCACCTTTGGCCCAGAATTATCAAATATGTGGAAACCATGCTCACAGAAAAAACCACAAAGCAGTCCCTGCTGCAAAAAGTTTATTTTCCAAGTCATGAACAAGTAACTGCAGGTGGAAAAAGAGGAAAAAATAGAAACAAAAGCAACAGTAAGCTGAAAAGGCAGGTACTATTCTCGTAGCAAAGTGGAATTCAGAGATCTAGAACATGGGCTCATGCCACTTTAATTTTCCTCAGGATAATTTGTGAAATTTCAGGGTGCTTCCGACTTTTTTTCTCCTGAAATCTTACAGTTCCCCATGGCAAATTCCTTTCCATCCATCCCTCACAAAGATTATTTTAAAGATTACTGAGCATGAAGAAAGGAGAGAGGAAAACTAAGGGTGAAAAAAAAAGGGTGAAAAGGCATGGTCATTTGGAGAAAGACAAAACACAAAGCTGAAAAAAGCTTCCTATGTCCCTTACTCTATTTTTATGTTTATGTCATTCTAAAGAAAAAATTAAACCAAGCTAGGGGAATTTGGCACTTCATTGGTGACTGGTATAAATACAATGGAAGTAAAAAAAATATTTTTAGTGGGAGCAAGGGAAGGAAAGTATGAGCCTCCAAGTGTAGAAGCTGGTAAATTCAAGTTTTTCTTAATTGCATTTACGTTTCAAATCCTCAAGACAACAGGAATGGGGAAGGATTAATACTGTCTGCATTGTTAAATCCACCCTCAGTTGTTTAATGTGCACTGTCAGAAATGGGTTTGCAAAGTCTGGCCATCCTTTCTGTGAGTGTCAGTAGCTGTGGATACAGGAGACAGCTGTTCTGGACTGCATACCAAATACAGCCTGTCACGTGCCTAAACTACTCATTTTGTATTTTTAATTACTGATTCTAATGCAAGCTAAAATGCATTTCATTGCAATGCTGTTGTACAGTATAAAAAGGAGTAGGTTTATACTTCACATTTGTTTTAACTGGCATAAACTAATGAAGTAGCAAGATCTTCATCTGATGCCCTCAACAGAGCTACATCTTCCCCTGCATTTGTTAATTTACTTGTTCTGTCATTACTTTGTATATATTGCATTTCCATTAATTAAACATAGTTATTTACACTGAAAGGGTGATGCAGCAGAATTGCCTAGCTAGCAGAGCAAATCCCTAATGACTTGGGCATCTCTACAGTGTTTATTCAGGTCTGCAAAGAGACCCCTCAAGGACATTCTTTTGCTCCACTATAGAGCATTTTTAAAAGGCAAGTTGATGTATTATCATGCCAGGAGAAGGATACGTTTACCCAAAATGAAAAATATATGCTAGATAAAGCTTATAGTACTCCATAATGCAATTCTACTTTACATGTAGTAATTTGCTTATCAGTTTACATATGTATCTGCAACTGAGAAGAAAAACAACTAAATCATGTTTTACCATCAAATTATAAGAAAAATTGCAAAATCAATTATTAAACTTCTTTCCCTCTAAGTGAATTTGGAAAGAAACAATGTTCCACTGAATATATCACCGCCAGTGAAGTGGACTCCTTCAAGAAGATTCTTTTTTTTTGTTTTTTAATACGAAAGATGAAGCTCTGTACGTAGTGAAACATGAAAACAGAAATACTGCGATTTAAGCATAAAGCTTCATCTGCAGAATTACGGCTATGCATTTTATATGCAATTAGGGAAGACAGACTTGCAACAACAAGTTATTTGTTATCAATATCCTGAGTCCACCTAAAAAATAAAAGTGTATTTCCACCCATTTTGTATAGTCAGGCATGTTTCACTGGCATGTCTCACAGTGCAGGAGAAGTTGTTCTTCTCTTTTCTTCCTTTTTTTTCCTAATATTTACTCCCTAAATCTCTCATGTTGCTTCCTTCCTTTCCCCTAGGCATTAGTACCAATTAGAGAGTCTGATTTTTTAAGTGAATAGCCTAGGGTTTGTCTGTTATTGATAAATTCTCGTATACAGAGGGATTTCTTCATCGTGCTGAATTAAGTCACCAGTTCTTGAGACAGTAGCATCTCCCAAAGGTTCTTATCCTGCAGGGAAAAGTGAATACAATGGCTCCCAGCCTTAATAGTGCAGAGGTGGTCGAGATCTGCCAAAGACAGGTAAAGAAAAGAGTCTCGAGTTACACATTTGACATCCTATACCTTCAAAAGATGACTATGTTACTTACAGTAAACATAAATAACCAACCTTTCCAGTCAGCTACTATAACTTCCTCAGCTCTATAAGTACATAGGGTCTTTGGAGTAAAGAGAGTTTGCTTTAAATGCCAATAAGGCTGTCCATTCAAAAGCACTTCGATGTATGACCAATGTACCCTGTGAAAATAATATATGGCCTCCATAACATCAGCACATTCAGTACCTCAAGTGGCTCATGCATTTTTATGAGCCTAGAACATGCCAACATTCCACAACATGTATATCTTGTCTAGGAAAGCATGACTAGTATAGTATAAGGAAGAAAATAAAGCAATATGTACAGATCATATCCATTAAATAGCTTCTTTTAAGCAAGAGACTTCTCATTTGATTAGCTTGTTTTATCTTCAGCTGGAGCTGTGTACGTTCTCTGGCTGTGGCCAGGAGGTTACCATTCCCCACCTGCACCTCCTAGAAGTTACTAGCTCCCTGCAAACACAGCAGCTCTAGGGTACTCTTTCTAACCTAGCCCAGGCTGGGTTAAGAGCTTAATGCATTCAGGTGTTTGATTTGCTCAGTTTTCCACCCAGAGCATTTTGACAGCTTCTATGACCATACCCTCACAGAGATATTCACCTGTTATACTATGGACAGGGATTTGTTGCTGGCTCCAAACTTTCCAGGAGGCAGTAGACTTGATTTACCTTCCAGAGCATCTCAAAACATAGTGTCAGGGAGAACTAGCATGCACTGGACCTTCAGCCTGATCTCACAAAAAGCAGCACATTTTCTTGACCCAGGTACAGGCAGAGGATGTAGTGCTGGAGTGATAAACTCATGCTGAAAGGGGACTACAAAATATACTGATACATCATTTTCCAAGGACATTTAAATGCTCTTGAGTTCCTCTAATAGGCAGTCCCATCTGCAGTTTTTGCTTAGTTTTTAATGTCTGGAGCTTCTATTTATGAAATAATACATTCTACTACAAGAACACAAAAAAGGCTTCTCATTTCCCTTCTGTCTTGTATAGGGGGACAGCCAACAAGTGACCAATCCATCACAAAGGTGTTGCAGCACCCAAAGTCCATGGATACAGTTTTGGGCAGCAGTGCCATCACTTAACAGGCATGAAAGGAAGCAAATAAAGCTCTCATTTGTATGAATTTCCATCAGCAGTGCTCATTTGCCTTGGAACAGAAAGTGGTTGTGGGTGAGAGCATTGTTCCAACAATTTTTGTTTCAGTTTTTAAATATTTCATAGTCAGTTCGATTGAAAATTATGATACATGGAGGAAAAAAACCTCAGAACTCCTCTCACTCTGATACACTGGAACTCATTCTCTGGGAGACTGAGATCCTTTTGGCCCTGCTCTCAGAGCGGTTTGGGTTGGAAGGAACCTTAAAGATCATCTAGTTCCAACCTGCCGCCACGGTCAGGGATACCTCCCACTAAACCAGGTTGCTCAAAGCCCCATCCAGCCTGGCCTGGATTTTCAGTCATGAGGCACCCACAGCTTCTCTGGGCAACCTGTTCCAGTGCCTCACCACCCTCACAGTAAAGAATTTCCTCCTTATATCCAATCTCAACCTGCTCTCTTTCAGCTTAAAGCCATTATCCCCCATCCTATCACTAAAACCCTCATAAATATCCCCCATCCTATCACTAAGCACCCTCCAGCTCTTTTGCATCTCCAGTACCCTTAAGATTCTGAAAGGCTTCTGTAAGGTCTCCCCAGAGCTTTTTCTGGAGAGGAGAGGAGAGGAGAGGAGAGGAGAGGAGAGGAGAGGAGAGGAGAGGAGAGGAGAGGAGAGGAGAGGAGAGGAGAGGAGAGGAGAGGAGAGGAGAGGAGAGGAGAGGAGAGGAGAGGAGAGGAGAGGAGAGGAGAGGAGAGGAGAGGAGAGGAGAGGAGAGGAGAGGAGAGGAGAGGAGAGGAGAGGAGAGGAGAGGAGAGGAGAGGAGAGGAGAGGAGAGGAGAGGAGAGGAGAGGCACAATCCCCTCTCTCGACTTGCTGGCCACTTTCCACCCCTCCTGTGCCACACCGGCCTCTCGTGTCCCGCTGCTTTCCCTCCCGCACATTCCTGCAGCTGGGCAGGAGCCAGCCCAAGCAGCCCCGGCCCCACCGCCTCCCTGAGGGCCGCCCCCGGCCCGGGCTGCGGCCTTGGGGCCTCGCGTGGCGGCGCCTGTGGCGGCCGAGCTGCCCCTCCCAACGCAGCCGCTCTGCAGCCAGGACAGCATCCCGCTTCCAGAATGCTTCCCTGCTTCCAGCAGCACAGGGAAACAGTGGTTTCCCCCCGGCCTGCCCTTCCAGCTGCAAACACATCATTCAATAATCACGAGCTTTAATTTATTGCTTAAAATGGCGCTTGGGTTTAATGCTTTTTCAATACTTTTTTGTCATTTGAGATCAATTCATAAAACTCTTTACACGTACTGTTTAAGCTGACTTTTCTTCCAAGCCTTAGCAGAGTCAGTGCTTAGCAGGTTGCCGCGATCCATCCCAGTCCATTGGCCCAGGGCAGCAGGAGCGGCCTCCGCCCCTGCGGCCGCCCCGAGCCCCCCGGGGTGGCAGCCAGCGCCTGGGAGCCCGGCACCCACCGTGCCACCCAGTGCCACCGTGTCCCCTCACACGCCACTGCTCAGCAGCCCTTGTCCACCGGCTGGAATCGGTGTCACCAGCTGAACACCGTGTGTTCCCAAAAGGTCAATCTTCATGGGTTTTTTCCCCGGCTCTGAGAATAGAACAGAAGTAATTTTTTTTTTGATGCACCCAAAGTCACAGAATCACAATATTGTCGGGTTTGGAAGGGACCTTAAAGGTCATCTAGTTCCAAATGCCCTGCCAGGGACAGGGACACCTTCCACCTTCCACGTTGTTCAAAGCCCCATCCAACCTGGCCTGGAACATTTCCACAAATGGGACATCTACAACTTCTCTGGGTAATCTGTTCCAGTGCCTCACCCCCTTCTCAGAAAAGAATTTCTCCCTAATATCTAATCGAAACCTGCCCTTTTTCCGTTTGAAGCCATTCCCCCCTGTTCTGTCCCTACATGCCCTTGTAAAAAGCCTCTGTCCATGTTTCTTGTAGACTGGGGAAGTGGATATAAAAAAACACACACACACACACATATATATATATACACTTTTTTTTTTTTTTTCAATTTCACAAGGATGTGTTTGTATGAGAGCTCTGAGTACAGCTTTTGTCATCAGTTTTTGGGAACCCAGCAATTAGCATACTATATCAAACTTAAGCACATACAGATCAGCTTGTTCTAATTAAAAAAAAAAAGTCTTTCAGCTCATATTGAAAGAAATATGAGTAGTAGTCATTCACTGAAAGAACTACTTTATCATTGTTAAGCTATTAAAAAATTGCAATCCTTGCCTCATGTTTACAAGCATCTAGTAATATGAAGTATTTTAAGACCCTTCAGTGGCATGGTAATACATTAAAGACATACCTCTTCATTTTAACAGAAAAAGAATTTGAAAAAATATCTTTTGTTCCAAAATTCATTGGCTGATAAAGAAAAAGTAGCTGGTACCATTTATTATGCAATACTCAAGATCAAACAATGATTTTGTTATAGTCAATTATGAAAAATGCAAGCAGAACAATCAGTTAAGCATAAATTTTCATTTTCTAATTAGTTTGCAGGCAGTGGTGCTTACTAGTGTTGGTATCAGCATTATCAGCTGTGAATAAGTGAAAGTTAAAAACACATGGTATTATTATATCTTCACATTTTTTGAAGAATCTTTTTGCAAGTTTTTTTGCTGTTTTGAAAATAATCAAATAAACAATAACCCATTCTTCCATTAACTATATAGCAACAAGCAAAGTGTTGCAATATTTTGACATTGATATTGATATGTGATTTGAGGCATCTGGTGGCTGCAGACTAAGATATCAAGCACATCTTGAGTTTTATTTTTTTATTAGGAAGAAAACAACAATCGTAGCACATATAACAGAAATATTAGAAATAATAGACATATTCTCAGTAAATAGATTAAAACTGCCTCATGTAACAGAAGTCTCTATAAGACTTAGATCATTCAGACTTTCCATCCAGATTTCTTTCTCAACAACTTATGAGAGAGATCATGAACTAGTTTGGATCTGTCTTCATAACTCTCACTGCGATTCTCCTTAGATGTTTCCTTCCAGTCAGCAAATCAACCAGTAAATTCAGTAAATTCAAGTGGTTTGAATGTTTCCCATAATAAAAATACATTTGAAAGCAGTTGTTTATTGTTTGGGGTTTTTTTGAAACTTCTCAATTGAAGTGGAAATTCACTCCCCAATCGAGAAAACACAAATTTTAATCCAAATAAAGAAGTGTGTTGACTAGCTGTCAGCAGGGATAGGAATAACAGAAGGGGATGAAGGACAGCATACTGGAGAAGCTTGCCAAATCTCCCTGCCATTGGTACTCTCTAAACAATGATAAATGTTACTTGAAGCAAAGAAAAGGCAAACAATCCTTACAATGCTCTCAGTAGAACTAAGCACACTATTGCCAAGGCATCCACATTTTTCTAGGAGTTTCTCATGAGCTGTGTAAACGGTACAAGTCACAGTAGCATAACACTAGGTAGCCAGCCATACCTTTGCTTCACCTAGTTACAGCCTTAGGGAATTCAGAGCTTTTTATTTCCCTGCTGGCAAAAGCTCTTTGTCTTACTGGCACATTAACTCGATTCTGGCCTACTATGTATTTTAGTCGAGCTGGCAAGATTAATACAATCAATTGAAATCAATCCATAGCCTCTGATTCAACTGAAGTTATGCTAAAATACATAACATGCCATTACAATGCTTCTGATTCGCTGCTGCATTTTAGGTAGTCTGGAGGAACTCACCTTGACAGCCAGAAGTCTCACAGAAATCTCTGTTTCCCTGCTGCCCACGCTGGCCTGGAAGCTGCTGGGAGAGCTGGCTTTCTCCAGTGCTGCCCCAAGGATGTAAGGTGGGATAGGGTCCAGCACAGCTGTGAGGCTGAATGCAGGCAGGTGTCAATTAGTAGAAAGAAACGCTCCTGAAGGATCTGGAGGTGTCAGTCAGAACCTCTGGCAGCACAGCAGAGCATGGAAAACAGATGGAGTAAGAGCAATTGTGTACATGCTTTTTCTGCACTGCTTATCTCCTCAAAAGACTTGTCCCACAAAGGCCATGGGGACATGGGAGAGATGCTTGCTAATACTTTCCTAAAAAAAATTTCTAAAAAAATCTCTTTCACCTGGCTTCATCAGTTTTTTTGAAAGGTTAGCCTAACTAGTCTGAATTAAACTTCTTCCTCAGAAAATGTGTGATACTAAGGAAATATAAATGTTCTGGAGGTACAGAATGGGGCCTGGAAATGATGATTATAGAAGTTACACTGTGATAGGTTGTTGCTGATTTTATACCCACCTTAGGACTGTGCGAGTACATGCTAAAGTCATGTAACATTAAGCTGAACTTCAGCATATCTTTAGAGCTCAAAATATCCTTAAAGGACTTTTGTATCTCACAGAAACTTAATAAAAAACAAAAAATTGGCTAGCATTTTTGTGCCAACCTCCTGCCCATAGGTAACAGCCATGGCCACTCCAATGCCTCTAAATACCTCAGCTTTAGAAAGTACTTTCCTATTTTCTGAAGCTCACTCTAAAGGATGCAACATAATGAAACAGCAAAGTTATCTCAGCATGGGGTTTTCTACATTTTTTTGGATGGTTGTTTCTACCCTTTCTGCAGACTCTTTAGAGAAGTTGTATCAAAAGTGTAGAAAGCAGAACTCAGTGTGGAATGCTTCCTGCTGGCTTCTTAATTCTGTCTTATTTTTCATTGAAATTCAAGCAAACAGAGCTTTCATTTGATAGAATATTTACCATACAAAATAATACTAAAATGAAGGGGTGGAAATCCTTTGAACCTCAACAGAGAGGTGAGAACTTGACATTATTTTTGTCTTTGGTTTGAAAAAAGTCTCCTTAGATAGAGAAAGGAATGTCAAAGGGAACTTCAGTCCAATAGGCTTTATTTTTTTTTAACAGCATAAAATTAAGTTTTCAAACTCTTTTTGTTCTCATCTGAGTAATACATTACATTTGTTTAAATGACTAAATGTATAAATAATAAACATTTTGTAAATCTTCATCTGAAATAGTGACATTGAGAGAAACTCTTTGAAGTGCAGACAATTCCCTTCATGGTCTCCTCCTCCCAAATCTTCTTCAGATCTTGCAGAATGCTTTGCTGATTCCCCAGAGGCACTTTTAGTCCATTGAAGATTCTAGTTACAGTAAAGAAAGATGTTTAAATCTTTTAACTGAGTTTTTGGGGTAGCACAAAATTAGAAGTGTACATCTTTCAGTTTCCCAGACTTTTTCTGCTCTGTTATTTAAGCTTCAAAGTTCAGTTCACAGAAGAACTATTCATATTTTATATCTCAGCTGAGGATCTCTTTGACTTATTTGGTTTTTAGTTCTCAGGCAAGTGGAAGAGACAGATGCTATGAGCAGAGTGTATGTGTCTGTATTGTTTGTGAAAAACACCCTGAGGCAAGGCATTCAAGCCTGCCTGTTAGGTTAGTGGGCTCCTGCTTTGGAAAGCTCACCTGGAGACATATGAAAGGTGTTCAACCCTTTGGAAGGTAAATGTCTTTAAAACATTATGCATTTGGTATCTAAAAAGCTTTATGAAAATCTTCTCTTCACAGGGGTCTAGGATCTCCTCAGCTACCCGTGCTGAATGACCTGTGCTTTCTCACACTCATGCAAATATTAAGCAAGATGAGCTTAATTATTTATTGGATTAGAAATAATTAAGAAGAGAAAGAAAGTAATTTTTATTTTAAAGTGTCAATTTAGGAAGGCTTTTAAAAATAGTGTTTATAGGAAATAGCAAATGCATAGCATGTTAGGATTACTGATTAGTTTAAAACAGTGAGTACAATAATACATTATTTTAATTAGTTTTCCAAATTGCTGGCAAAAATAACAGAGAGATGTTGTCTGTGGAGAGGTAAATGCTTCTTTATAATTGTTTTGGATTTTGCTCTAACCTTTAATGAATTTATTCTTGTAATGACAAGTACATCCTTTTTATTCCTGCACTTATGTTAGGGAAGTTCACATGAAAGAATGAGGCATCTGGGAACTCAGCAGAGTTTTGTTTTGACAAATGACCTCATTGACCACACTGACAAACACCAACTGTACTGGTAAACGACCGAGCCACAGATGTTCGTGTTTCATACAGCTCTGACTCCAGCCTTCACTGCCTCCCAATGCTTGTTGCTGCCCCTTTCCTGCAGCTCTGCTGGGCACCGGTTTTGTGTGAGCTCTTGGAACAAAATGAGCCAGGGAAACTCCCACTGTGTGTTTTAATGGGTTGCACCACCTTGGCTGATTTTGCCTGAATCCGATGACCCAAGCTCTCATACAAACTGCAGCAGCAACAGCAGACCAGCAGTGACACTTCCAGAGCAGGCAGCTGACCACACACTGCCAGCCTTGGTGACCGTGGTGTGTCATGAGAGAGAAATTCATCCCCACCAGCCTTCCCCTCCCCTTTCCAGTAACATTTAAATACCGTTCACAGTGCCTGCTTCCTGAAGCAGAAATTCTCAGAAATGGAGACTGTGCAGCCCTTTTGCAAAGCGGTTGTGATTTGCTCCCTCCTCTTTATTTCCAGTGAGTGCACTCAATGTGAAGACACCTCTGAGTTAAATACTGCCTTAACAATTCCTTTAGGCATTTGCCAGTGATTGCCACAGGGCTACAGCCCTACTGAGAGCTGGGTGTAAGAGCAGGTTGCCTCATGCCTTCCCACAGGTTCTGTGTGTGTGTGTACACTGTGCAACCCACAGCCACGTGTCATCAGGAGGGTAGACAGGATTTTTCAGACAGGGACAAAGGGGTCCAGGTAGCAGAATAGGGAGGGGCCCTGGTGAGAGAAGTTTCTGCATCACCTGTAGAAGGAGAAAGATGAATAATGAAAGGGGCGCTGGGTCAGTCAAGGTGGGAAGTGGAGGCAGCAGTGAGGGTGCACCAGTAATTTGGTCTAAGATAGGACATTCCACTTCCTAGAAAACGTGACTTAGACTATGCCACCATATCACATGCATTGATGGAGCACCACACAGCACTCAAGCTTCCTTGGAATGTTGATCCTTTGATCCACCAAGAAGACTTACCCAATGTCTGGGGTAAGAGGCGAGGACAGAGATTGTGGTGCTGTGCAAGCTTGTGCTCTCCAGAATAGGTGCACCACTTGTTTTCCTGTTCTGTGGCTGCAGGCACCAGAAATAGCACCCTTATAAACCACAGTGCCTTCACACACATGTTGCAAAGTGTAAGAAAGGAAGCAGAACATGTGAAAGTGAATGACAGAGGGCAGTCAGTCCCTGAGACTCACTTTTTGTAAAAATATGGGCTTCATTTTGAATGAGTCTGTGAGCAAGGAACACTTTGCTCTGAAAATAAACAGATTCTCAAATTGCCTTGTGCTGTGCCAAATGATAGCATGACCAACATTGGTCTTAATGAAAATTCACTGAAATCATCATGAAGTTTCCCAATGGCTGCTTTGCAATAAAGCAAATGGTACAGGGAAAATCTTCTGGTAGTCATTTGTACATTCACATAAGCACCAAATGAAAACCAGCTATTCCATGGGCTTTCCCAGTTTAAATACAGTGTTGTAAGTTTAGGGTTTGGTTTTATTCCTTTTTAAATGTCTTCTGAAAAGTCATAGATTTTCCTCAGTAAGTAGTTTTCTCATATCAAAGAAAATGTGCGTTTGTATATAAATGTTACCCAGCTGTTTTCAGAGGCCTCTGAGTTTTGGTGGAGAGAGAGCTGCTGTCTGGGGGAATGATACTAGAGAAAGGGCATAGCTAACATGGCTAGGGAGAAATGGATAGGGAAATAATGTGTACATGAAAGAGAAATCAGTTTAATGTTGGTCCTCTTGAGTTTGTCCTATGTTAAATCTCTGGAGCACTGACTTTTTCCTGTGCTGTTTAGTGCAAGGTCAATGGTTACTAAAGCACTGTATCTATCATTTTCCAGCAAATTGCCCATTCTCACCTAAGTCACTGCTCTCTGATCTATGTTCTCCTCCAGCCTCCTGCCCACCTTGTTTGTCCAGCTCATGTTTTAGTGTCTGTAGGTGATTCCTGTCCTTCACAGATGGCATGGAGACTTAAAATTTTTCATTTCCATTCTTGCTTACTCATGACTTTGTTCTTTCAGTGCTTCAGAACAAACATTAATAGTACAGGTCATTATAAGTCTTAAAAACAAAGCATGTCAGAAATTAAATCAATGCAAATAGTCTTTCTTCGGGGATAACTACTCACCTCAAAGCAATTTTCAGCCTTTTTTTATATTTATTGGTTTTTTTCCTTCCACCATTACTTTGCCCTGTCATAATGTTCTGTATTCTTGTACAGTGTTTTGACCTAATTTAAGATGCTATTCTGGGCATCTGAATAGAGACATTAAGGTGTGGTACCAGAGAGTAGATCTTATTCCTTACTACTTATTGCAATGTATTATTGGGTGCACTACATGAAAATAAATCTTACTTTGCTGCTTACAAACTGTGTCAGCATCAAGGGTTTGCAATACTGCAATTAACTCCAATGCAGTGTAACTTATATTCCGGGATCTACAGGATCAAGGGGCAAGGATCCATCTCTTGTTACTGGATAGTAAAACACTATGCTCGTAGTGGAGAGGTATAAATAGTAAATGACAACAATTCCATTACTTTTCACCACTCTAACTAGGACTGGACTGGACTTATAAGTATATGTGTTTCTCCTCTGATCTCCTTATGGTGACAGAATGAACATCATTCTGGTTCACAAACTTCAATAATATGCAAGGAGATATTTGGAAACATAAGGGCCTTTCTAAGCATGTCACTCTGAAACTGATTTCACAGAGCACCCATGCTGTGTGGTATCACAAATGCTTCACTGGGACAGTCTCAGAAGAAAAAGAGGGTTTTGCAAAAATTTGAGGAGAAATTGGATTCACAGGAATGGAAGAGCAATAAGTAAACAAGAGATTGAGCTCAGAGACTGCAAATAGATAGCTCTTGTGAAAGGCTGGAGGGAGAATATAGCCCTTTTTTCTCATGTGAAGGAATAATTTGAAAGCAGCCTGTAGACTTTTAGAGATCATCAAATGTACAGACAGTAAGCAGTAGGAAACTGGAATTTGCTGGTTAATATTACACAAACCTGATATTTTCCATTTGAGGAAGCTCCAGAAAAGCTCTGATGGCAACCATTGTCTGTCCTGAGGCATTTAGTAATGGAGGGACACATCAGTTCCAAACAGTTCCTGATTCAGTACCCCCTGAGAGTGAAGAAGTGAAACACTGTCTGTAAGAATGTGTGGCTCCTGTTGCTTCATTTACACACTGCTCAGGTCTCAAACCTATTAACACAGCTCCAGGAAATCTTGAATTTCAAATGTCTATCTGCATTGAGCTTTGCACTTGACTAATCAAGTCAAACATTGTCTGCTAATCAGATTTACAGGTGTGAACCTGTCAGCATGTGGGGATAGGCCACGTAAACACGCAAAGAGATTCAGATAGCTGCCCAGCAGTATCTGAAATTACAACCTGATCAAGAGAGCTGAGTATTGGATTCCTCAGCTTCTGAGGACACTGATAGAGGGATTGAGTGAATCACTCGTATTTTCTTCCACATGGTAACTGCTATTTTAAAAATTCTGTTCCTTGGAGAAAAAAAAATCTTCAAGTAATCCATACTCTTGGATAATCTGCACTTCCAAGTAAAATGCCCAAAATGAGAGGCCAAAGGAGGAGGATGATATGTGGAGATCAAAAACTGAGATTCTAGTAAAGGAGAGGCACTTTGGGATAAAATTCCCCTTGTACTGTTTGCACGCAGATATATTGCCTACACAGATTCTGACTAGTGTCCAGTGTTGTTTAATTTGTTCATCAAGGAGTTGGACGAAGGGACAGAGCACCTCCTCGCTGGGAGGGGTGGCCAGTACCCCAGGGTGCTTTATGGCCATTCAGAAGAGTCTCAACAGGCTGGAAGTGGAACCTTTTGAAATTCAGCAAAGGCCAATGCAGGGTCCTGCCCCTTGGGAAGGATAACCCCAGGCACCAGCACAGGCTGGGGCTGACCTGCTGGGAAGCAGCTCTGCAGAGAAGGAGCTAGTAGACATGAAGCTGTCCTTGGGCCAGCAGTGCCCCTGTGGCCAAGAAGGCAAGTGGTATCCTGGGGGGCAATTGTCAGGAAAAACATTGCTAGCAGGTTGAGGCTGGTGATTGATTGTACCCCTCTGCTCATCCCTGGTGAGGTCTCATCTGGAGTGCTGTGTCCACTCTGGGCTCCTCAGTTCAGGAAAAAAAAAAAGGACTCCTGGAGATTGTCCTGTGGAGGGCTACAGAGATGATCAGGAGTCTGACGTGTTTCTCTTCTTAGGAAAGACTGAGGGAGCTGGACCTCTTTAACTCGAAGAGACAGAGGAGAGGGGATCTTATCAATGCACACAAATATCTTAAGTGTGGATGTCAAGATGATGGGGCCAGGGTCTTTCCAGTAGAGCCCAGTGACAGAAGGACAAGGGGCACAAACAATGTGTGATTGCAAAGATGTTTTTCATATGATTGCAAAGTTACTATAAAAATTTTGAAAGGAAATCAAGGCATGTTTACCATCAAATACTTGCAAAGTCACCTATAAGTGGTGTCTGTCATAGTTCCCCAACTCATATTCTATCTACAGTTGCCTTTGACCATACTGTACAGTTAATCATGCATGTTTTAATAACTGGACATTATTAAATGTCTTGTATGTCATCTGGAGGACAATATTGCCTTCCTGCTTCACATGTCAATGCTTTAGGAGGCTGAACTAAGAGAAGTAACAGGCATGTAATTTAATCTGTAATACTCCTGAAAGTGCCCCCATCTGTAAACAAAATTATTAGATATGGTACTGGGTAAAATGCATTTTAGAATATGTCCCTGGGATTTGGTTAGGTGGACAAACCTTACAGATAAGATAGGGTAAAAGACACATCCTCCAAATTTATCGAAGCTGCACAGGGTTTAACTCTTCTATACCTTTGTAGAACAGTATGGCCCATAGTCCAGCATGGTTTACTTTATTTTTTCATTCACTATGAAGTTGCTTTTCCTGCAGTAAAAAGGAATTCTTCCTCTTAGAACTGATGGCAATATATAAATAGTGAATTCTTCCAGCACAGGCTATCAGCAGCCCAGGAAGCCAACTACATGTAGAGACAAGTGCCCACCAGCATGGAGATCAAGGGGTAGAGATGGATGTGGGTCAAAATATTCCTTTTGCACTTGCTCTTCAAGTTTAGATTATTGCTGGCAGATACTGCAGGAGAACCTTTCCACGAGATCTCCAGGAAAGTTATTCTACTGCAAACTGCAAAACCTGAACAATATTATAGTTATTACTATGACTATTACTCAGTTTAAACAGAGCCCATGCTTTGCTGTGTGACAACCTTTTATGTAGCTTTTTTATACACAGAACTGAGCCTGCTGAGTTCTGAGACATTTCAGTGTCTCCTCCAGGAAAATTATAGATTGCAAGTTTAATTGAGAAAGACTGACTATAAAGTGATCCCAAGATTTATTGTCTCTAATTGTATTTCTCCCTTAGTAATTAACAAACTCAGAAGTATTTTATACATTAAGGGTTTGCTCTCAGTTCCAATGAAAAATATTATATGTTTTCTGTGGACAAGAATAAATATTCTATTTAAAGACAATAATACGGTTTGGTACCATGGTTAATATTATTTGTTACATAATTATTTTATAGATTTTTGTAATGTCTGGTGAAATTTGAGAAAAATGGAGATCGAGATTTCTCAATTTTTATTTCTTCATAGCATTGGCAAAGGTAGGAATTAAGCAAATCTTATTTATTTTCTATGTGTAAATCGTACAGAGAGAAGATTCACTGCTCTTTCCAGTTTCAGACATAATAGAGGAGACCCATACAAATTTGTGGGCAATGTTGCATTCTTATTTTAAAGCAAATATATTCTTGTCACAGAAAAGGTGTGACTCATTTTGAATATTCGTGACAAATCATGCCCTGTCTTCTAGTTTGTGCATATCTATTAATTTAGAAATGTTACAGAAGTGGCAAGTAAGGACTTGCTTTGATCTGTGATGGTCAAAGAATTCCCACTAAAATATCTTAGCAATCAGACATGGCTAATTAATGATCAATAGTGACTATGAAAACTGCTAAAATAATGTTTTTGGAGAGGTGTGACTTGACTGTATTAACTGTAATTGCAGCTGGCTAAAATTCTTTGAGGACTAATTTCCTTACAATGCCTTTTTTTGTGTGATGTGTTGATTGGTTTTTTGGCTGGTTGATTGGTTTTTCAGGTTTTATTTTTTTGTTTTGGTTTGGTTTTTTGGTTGGTTGTTTGCTTAGGGTTTTTCTGATTTATTCTCAGTAGTGAAATTGTTTTGTACATTTTTTTTGCAGGAATCCTTTCACATTTATTTTTCTGAAAAGATAATTTACTACATACAAATTCCCTAGCAGCTCCAGTTTCCTCTTGAGGCTGTGAAGATGAAGGCACAGTCATTCCCAGAATGAGTGTTGCCAGTCTCAAAAAGTATTTTCTCCTTGTTTGGCAAGGGATATAGAAAAGAAGACACATGAAATATATTGAAGGTGAATATAAAATGATATCTGTTACCTGAACCAATAAAATATACTGAACAACTGTCCTTGCTTCACTGGTTTACGGTAAAGAGCTGAATATGAGTTTTAACTTCACAAACTGAAAATGCTAAGCCAACTGAAATCCCATGTGACTTGGACCTTGGCTAGAATCATGGTGTCATTACCTAGAATTTCTTCACTGGCTTTACTAATTTTTAATGTTTTCTTTTCAGTCTGTGGCTTTTGGCATCAGATAGGCAGCTTTCTTTGTAAAAAGTAACCCTTTTCCTTTTACAATTGCTGACAGAACATGAGAACAGAATCCCTACTTTAATGAAAATATTTATCCAAGATTATTCAGGGTTTTTTTAACCTCATAATCTGTAATGAAGTTTCATCATTTCTTGGAACCCAGCCTAGTACTTCTGGATGTTACTGTGGTTGTTGTTTGCTCTTCTGCTTTGCTTTTTTGTTTGTTTGTGTTTGTTTGCTGTTTGATAGTTCAATTGAGTGGAAATACTTGTTAATTTAGTAAATATAACCAAATGGGTCGAGCAGCAAAGAGCAGAATAAGTACTTACAGTTTTATTTTAGAATTTTTCTGACTATTGATAAATGTGATATCAGCACACATTTACAATTTATCTTGAGCAGTGTTATTGACTGAGAGTCTCCACCTCTGCAAAGATCTTTCATGTCTTTACAAAAAGTAAGAGGTGGAGAGGCCTGAGAGGAGTAGAAAATCTTTCATGAGCCCAGAGTCTGGAGCATACAATTGCAATGGGAAGCATGGAGGTGCACATCACAGGTGGATGTGCACATTATCCTTGGGGATGCTCGGCTGGTGGCCATCCCCCATGCTGGGCAGTTAACTCTGATTTAGCTGCTCCTCACATCTGCTGCCACTCTGACTCCTGTGACACAAAGATGACAGTGTGCTACCCACACCTAACTAGAAGAATAAGAAAGATGGAAAAAAAATGACAAGAGTGAGAGAAGTTAGGGAATGACTTCCAGATGAGAAACTAGCATAGCTCTTTCTGGGGAAGCAATGACCAACATTGTTGAGAATCCAAATCTATGAGATACATGGGGAAGTGAACAAGGAATTACTGCTTTTTTCAACCCAAGAAATAGGTGGTGCCACTGGAACTAGGAAATGGCTGGTTGAAAGCAGCAAGAAGAAATGCTTTCTAAAGAAATGTTGTAATTTGTATCTCCTCAAGTAGAAGTCAGAAGTTTATACAAGTTCCAAAAGCAATTAGCTAGATTTGTACACCAGAAATTTGTGATGAAACCTCTGGCTTTAAAAGTACTTGTGTTCTTATATTGTGCTCCAGGCATCTGCTGTTAAGAGATAGCATTGCATGCTAGACAGATTTCTGCTATGTCCTCTCAGTGCTGCTCCTCTCAAGGTGCAATTGTAGCCCGCAGTTCAGATCCATGACTGCAGCGTGATGGCAACTACAACCTCACAGGGTTTGACATAGGCTGAGAAGCCCATCAGGGATCCTGCATAATATTTGGCAGCTGAAAGCTCTTTATCTGCAGGGGTTGCAGTTAAGCCTCTGAATTGCAGTGCACCCCAGTGAATTCAACATGCAGGCTGAGGCAGACCTAGCCAAGGAGAGCAAGGCTGTCCTGCTCCTGTGCCAGAGGCTGCAGCCCCTGCAGCAGGGGCAGCACAGCAGCAGGACTGGCTGCACCTCAGCCAGCTCCCTCCACAGCTTGCCTCTGCAGCACAGACCTCCAGTCACAATGCTGAGATGGGCTGAAGTAGCTGCATGCATTGTGTTCTGTGGTAATCCATGGCAGAGAGATTAATCCAGGCAATGTTGGGAATAACATCCCAAACTGCTGCAGCTAGGTTTGTCAGATTTCATTTGTCAGCTCCGTTAAACACATGACCTTGGAAGAGCACTGGTTATAGAAAAAGATTATTACTGATGCAGAGTTTCTCTGTTGTTTCTTCTGTGGCTTAGAAAGTTTTCACTACTCTAAGAAGAGGTCTAAGTCTTCAGATTGTGCAGTCTCATTTTTGTTGTTTCTCATAGGATGCTGACTTTAAGTAACATACTGCTTTGTTTTGTGCATTCCTATCCTAAAAAGGAAGAATGTGGAATGGCATTTTTTAAAAACTGGGTATTTTTAAACTACCCCGTGGCCCACTTTTCCTTACAGATCAGCCATGACACCACACAATACCTGGGAGCAGGTTTTTAATGACTAAATTGCCCTGTAAGTAGCAGGTATGCTTTCAATTCTCTTGCACGTCACCAGTTTTTATTTTCATCTGATTCTTGTGAGAGTCTATAATGTAAAAATTCACTTGGTTGATTTTTAACCTTATGAACTGATATCTCATTTGGGAGATAAACAGTGCCAGAGCCTCACTACAGAAACTACTGTGTATCTTTCTCTCCAGAATTATATCAGTTTGTTGTGAGACGGATTTCTGAAGAGTCTCGAAGTTAACAAACCTTTTAAATACATTTTAGTAGCTGTATTACAGGCTCAGCATCTGTAAGAAGACAGGTTATTAAGGGAAGACTTACCTGGCTGAGCATCAAAACATTGTTAGACATGTACAATGCAAACAGAGAATGCTTCATGTATTTTTTTCCAAGAAATGTAGTAATTGCTCAGCTGATTATATTTGTGATTTCTAAACTATTCTGTAGGTGGGTGGCAGGGTAGTTGTGGTCATCTCTGCACAAATCCAAACATCCATATTTCCTGAACTGTCAGTCTCCCCACTTCAGACCCCAAACCACCAGTTGAGAGCATCACCCTGGGGCAACTCCTTCAATCCCATCTTCCTGTATCCCAAATGAGTATAATAGTAACCTGCCCACAGGATACTCAGTTGATCCATAGAAATGTGTTATTACCTGCTCAGTTTTTTTTTTTAATTGTAAAAGAGATGACATTAAATTTACGGTGCTCAGTGATAATTTGTGCAACTAATTAAATCTATGGTGGGTTGTGCTGCTTTTTTAAGTGCTTAATCAGTCACACAAATGCTACCTCCATTCATGAAAGCAAATGCTAAAATAAATAGCTTCTGATAATTTATGCCTTAAAATAATAAAAAGCCCAAGGAAGTTAAGTGTCAACCTAATGTTAACTTTGAATATAAAACAGTTTGATGAAACCAGGAAGCAATTAAAACATACTGTTTTATAGAGTCCTTTATAGCAAGATAGTTTTTATAGGTCTGTGTCTGCTGGGGTTTTTTTTTGGAGGGTGAGCCACAGTTCAGTTTTGCCCAGGAAATAACAAATGGAATTCAGAGCACATCAAAAATGCGACTGTTTTCAGTAGGTAAGTGTGTGGTGGTGTTTTTCTTATAGGGAGGAGGGAGTAAATAAATCCAGCATGCAAAGCTCATCTCTACTAATTCTTTAAGGCAAGAATTGCTTTCCATTCAGGGTGTCCAATGTACATATAATATATATACGTATTACATATATACATATGTATATACTCCAGTATATACATATTTTCATAGATACTGGCCCATCCACATGTGCTTCTCACAGAGAGGTTCTCCTGTCCTTGTCATCCAGTGCTTAAGAGATGTGCTTTTCTTTACTACTAAAAAATTAAATAATTGGCAACTCTGCTTCTCAAGAGACACATAAGAATAATGATAAATCTGATTATGCTAATAAATATGAAAATCACACAGAAGCAGCAGGCCAGATATAATTCCTTTTTATTTTTCCCCTTTACCATGTATCTCTTATCCACATAGGGAGCCTGTGTTTCCTATGAATTTATACTTTGAGTATATGCTTTCTTTGATGGGACCCCTGCAGGAACAAAAGGGATTTGAAATTAAATCATACCTGGTATTGTACCTGGATATGATATTGCTGTGTTGGGAAGTGTTAGAAGGCTGCTGTCAAGTAAGCCTGTGATCTTCAGGCTATTGCAGCTCTAGCTAGGGGTGCTAAACACCCCTAAATCTGGCTAAAGGGTAGGTTTGATAAAGGCCCTTCATACAAATGAAACAGCTGGAAAGACTAGCAGTTCCCTTCATTAGCAAAAGGCTTCATGTAAGGGGATGATTAAAAGCCTGAGTTCACCAACTACAGGTAGAGATACAAGGTGCTTGTTTGGCTTTCATAAGCACAGAACAGACTAGGAAGGCAACCTTGGCAATTGTGAATGCGAGTATCACCTAGGTTTGTTCTGTGTTTGGAGATACAGGATTGCTGTGTTTTCAGTAATTCAATAAAACTGCATCAGAGAACAGGCCTGATTGCATCATTCCTTTCTCCTTTTAACAAAAGTGCTTTTTGGTTTCCTTTCGCTGCCAGCATTAACATGTCCCTTGGGCTAAAGAGCATATGCAAATAGCAGAGCTTACTTGTGAATTTTTAGACAATGAAAGAGAGTATCTGAATAATTTGTGTTATAATTAATTAGAAATATGTCTGCTGCTAGCAATTAGTCATACAACATGAGAATTTTGGGGAACCCCTAATAATCTTCACACAAAGTATTATAGGCTTTCACTTTCCAGGTAATTAAAGTTTACTGAGTACAGTAAATATTGCTCATATCTGAGACACTTAGCAGAGAAAATATAGAAGGAGAAGTGTCTTATTTGTTGGTATGCACTTCTGAAGTTTCCTCCTGCAGAAGCTGGCACATCATACTCATCAAAATAATGGATTCTCTCTCAAAATCATTGCCATGTCCTAGCTTTCCTGTGAGACTGAGACACCTGCCCTAACATTCAGAATGTCTTTTCCAAAGTACTCATCAGCCACTTCCCTCCATGAGATGTGGATAACAGTCCTGACTAACAAAGACTAGTCCCTGCCTCCATTTGTTTTTTGTTGACTTTTCTCTCAGGCATATGGTGTCAAAAGCTTGTGTTATTGTTCCTGGGGGTAACCTTACTGTGTTCATATTGTTTTGAAAAAAATAAATCAAATAGGGTGACCAGAAAGAAAAATATGATGCACTAGTCATTTTGAAAACGTCTTTTGAAAAGAAAGTAATTCTTCTTGAGGTTTCCTCTACAGAAAAAAAACATGAAACCTCAAAAAAGAACAGCAAAATTACACCCTATTTTCTTCCTCAGTAACAGCCTAAATAAGGAAAAAAAAAAAAAAAAAAAACTTTTAAAAAAATGTTTTCTTCAAAAAATACCACACTCTCATTTAATTCTATGTCTTTGATAAGTATCCCATTTTATCAGCTGTACATACTGTCAGGCTTGATTTTTTTTTTACTACGTTGATTGAGAGTTATATTCTATTTTTAGTTTAAAAGTTCTTTTTTAGGCAATATAGCCCTGTGCTATTAGATATTGCTATTTCCTTTTGTGCCTGAGGTCCATTAAATCAGCAAGATGTCTCATTTTTAGTTATGCCACCATTTCTTCCTGCATTCTTTCTTGTCAGATTGTTGTCATACCCAGACCTCCAAAGAATGGGGTCATGTATGGACCTTAGTCAAGGCTGCTATGAACATCTTTAGAGACATTCAGATGAAATTATGACAGTAAAGCAAAATATGTAGTACACTTAACTGAGCAACTGAACCTGCTTCCTATATTTATTCTCAATTGTCCAATTGTTATAGAACAGGATAAATAAAACCTCTATACAGTAAACATTCTTTTCCATTACTTTGTTTCACACTTGAGGTAACTAGATCTAGCTTAAACCGTTTTATGATGACACACACTTTCACTTGAGTTCCCAGACTGAAGCACAGGCTTCATCCATTATTGCCATGACTTCTTTTTAAAGTAATTCCAATTTCAAAATTCCACACAATCATTATTTAAAATTATAAGCATGAAAAAATGTCAATTTCGGTTTCTTGACTTTCTGAGATATAATTTTTGCAGTGAATTCAGATCAGTTAAAGCAGAATCTAAATGTCTGGTTTTAACCATCCAGCCTTATGTTGCCCCAAATAAATTTCCCAAGCAGCAGTCAGTGAGGTGGTCAAAACTTGTCAGAAGGCTTGTTCCTTCTAATTTCCATAATTCAGAATCTATGGTAACCTAGTATTACCAAGATAACAATGCCAACTAAATCTTGCCAACTGAACTGTAAATGAAAGGGGTGCTGCTATTGTCCAGCTTGCTCCCATGCACTAACTCCCTTTAGCCTGCAGCAGCAGGAAGGCAAAGCACAATAAGAGCAAACTGGGGTCTGGCTGTTTGCAATGAATCAGCACAGGACACGAAGGCTGAATGGATGTCAGCATAACCTTGTATCCCCATTAGCACCCCTGAATTCCCCATTAAAAATTTCACTCTATCAAATAAGAATGAAGGACAAAAAGCAAGGCAAAATGAAAATTCAGGATGACTGAAAGGATAAGAAAGAGTATTATAAAGAAAAAGACTATAATGGAAAAGTCCAAGTATATGGATTAAAGTGGGTGTGGTAGAAAATTCCTTTCTAACACTGTAAAGTATTAAGATCTAGTTAGGTACAACCAATTAAAGTTTCTCTACTATTAAGTATAAGGATTAGTTCTTAATATTATAATTTTTACACTTCTAGGTGAACAGAAGGCATTTTTCAAACATGAAGGAAAGGTATGACCTCTTACAGCCCATTGGCATAAGAGTGCTAAGGACTGGCTTGTCCAAAGAATATGTCCCATCGATTTTAATGCCACTACTCAGATGAACAGGTTTATATAAATGAATGCAAGTTTGCATATCTGAGTCTTAAATTAGAATAGAGACAAAAAATGAGGCAAGTTAATGAGCATTATGAAACATTTCAAGTTAATATTTTTTCCCTAATCTCATATTGTAATAGTAAGAAAGGAATCATCTGCTCTGCTAGAAATTTCAAACATCATTTTCTTAAAACAACAAATAGGCTATTTAGATTAAAGACTTTTCATACAAGCCAGAAGAATCAGTGATTCATTCATCTCAAGAATTTTGGAAAATATTTGTTTTCTTCTGGCATTTTGTATTCCAACTTTTCTTTCAATTGTCATTCTGTTTTCGTTCGCAACCTAGATAAATAAAATAATTAAAATATGTTTGTATATATTTTATTAACAGCTAGAAACATTTTTTTCTTGTAAGTAAATGTTGTCCCTGACATTCTTCATATGGGAACAAAAAGGAAAGGAGAAATTACGGCAGCTATAAATCAGCTTTGTGCGTTTGATAATTTAATACATTTTTCACGGGTTGCTTTCTCTGTCTGGCATCCTCACAACAACTCAGTTGGCATGCAGCTTTGCAATCTCATCTTTTTCCTCCGCTCTCTTTTCCTTCCCAGTACAATATACTTCAAAGGAGTTTAGATTCCAAGCAGTGTTTTGCCAGGTGTACAAGCCAAAGACTCATCTTTTAATCCCTTACATTCGCATGATCCAATTCTGCAGATTAAAAATTATTTCATTCTTTTAATGTATGGACAGAGCAATGAATATTATTGTAGAGTTAGTAAGTCTAAGTGGCTATGCTGATGAGCTAACTTAATCCTTTGGAAGGGGATAATAGGGTAATAAAGCACGAAGGAATAATCTTAGTCATGTCTCTCTGGTATTCTGACAATTGCACCCTGTTCTAAAGCAGTCTCATGTAAAGCCACCAAAGAAAAAAATGACTGTAGTCGTCAACTGCACAGATGAGGGAAATGTCCGCGCCTGTGTCAGTCATTTTAATGAGTCACAGGAGGAGGGAAAGTGCAAGAACAAATTAAACACAACAGTATTTTTTCTCCCTTCCCCCCAACAAAAGAAAGTGAGAATAGTTACAATTTCATTTGCTTTTAAAGCACAGCACTTGGGTAATAAACGTCCCCTGCAAATGTGCTGAGCAAACACCTCCGCATTCATCAATATGCGGGAGCTGTTTATTGCCTCATAAACTTGGAAGCAAGTGATATTGTCTCCTAAATCAACGGTTGCGTGGACTTCCTAGGCACTGTAGGAGAACAGTACATCCAGACGATGCTGATACTTAAATTAATGGTTCTAGTAATGACTGAAAGGCTTTGTCACTACTAAAAAAGTTAGATATAGATTAAAGTACGCTTAGGACACAATGTATGTATGTTGTGACAGGGACGTGTGTATGTATGTGTCTCGTTACCGTTTTTATTACTTTGGTATTAAAACTTACTACTCCATGCAGTTTTGATTTAAATGTGGGTTGGGCTGCCAATACAGGGTCAAACTTGGTTTAAGCTTAGTTTATGTACAAACCCAGTTTCTAAATCTGTGGGGAGTATGGCTTGGATTGTGAAAGTGTGTTAGCTTTACTAATTTCAAACCAGATTAAAGAACTAAGAATAATCTGAATTCCACAGTGTCCATTATCTGAAAATTATTTATAAACACTATGGAATTAGATGACATTGTACTGTAGGTTTCTGATCTGTAGTGTCTCAAGCTGATCCTATCTTCTTTATCTGAAAGGAGAGAATTCACAGCTGGAAGGCATCGCTCCTGCCTTAACGTTCAAGGTACAAAGTCAGTGTAGGAGAGGGTGTGACAAGAATTGAAGAGGGACTGACTGATCAAGTGATTTGTTTTGCTTTCTATGCCTTGCCGTGCCTATATTGCAACAAGAAGGGCTAGTTGCTTCCTGAGCAACCGTAACTTTAATAACAGCAGAGAGATGCAGTGGAATGTGAATTAGGCTTCCATGTAAACCAGCCATCTCACTATATGCCATGGGTCCCAGGCAAACCTGAGCAGCTCATGCTTTTCGTGATGTTGAGGAAACTAATTTAGCAGTAATATAGGTACACTTACTCTCGCTGCTGTCTCATCTTCTCAAGACAATCAACCATGATGCTGGATCATCCCGTTTTGCAGAGAAACAACACAAAGGCACCAAACAAAAAAAAATACTCTTTCTCATCTCCTCCTCATCTTTTACCCCAGAATGATTTACAATTACTAATGAAATACTAATACTACACTATAGTGGATGTTTCCCATCTTCAGATTGTTCCAGGAAGAAACTACTGCGTAAGGGAACAACAGTACTCTATTTGAAATAATTTTTACTTATTTATTTATGGAGTGTATTCTCCTGATAAATTGCATTTCTGACGATCTTATGTAGGCATTTAGTACCACAAGTTTCACTTCTGCAAGCAATGATGCACTACTGTTGATGTCCTAGGAGGGCACAGCATAAATTCCTTACCAAGACTATGTATTATTCTGATTTTAGTATTTTATTTCAAGTACTCTTTGAATTAGCCATGTCCATTGGAGCATTAGAATTGTTTTCTGATTAGCAGAATGGATTTTTGGGTAAGTTCTAAATGGGCTTTCTTCAAACTTTGCAAAGCAAAAACCTGTTTTCATAAGCTGTTATCTGCAAAAGGCAAATATTTTGCTAAACATCAGACCTCTCATAATATAGCAGCTAAAAATGAAAATAAAACAAAATTGTAATTTCTGGGTGAAGTCAGCAGGAACCCAATTCAGATTTCAGATTTTTTTTTTATTACATCATTACTAGAATTCAAGCAGTGCTGAGAAAGAGTAAACCAGCTGAATGGCTTTATCACACTGTCTTACATATTCTAAAAGGGGTAATAGTGAACAGAAAATTAAGCATGCATATGTAACGTGACACAGTTGCAATGAAGCGTAGCAAAATTTCAGGCTGCCTGTGCAAAAGCTGTGCACCACTGAGCCCTGACTTAATAGCGCTCTCTGTGTAGTTCTGCTGTAGCCTGGATGGAATACTAGGTATGTTTTTGATTTATCATGTCACTAGAATGCAGCTGATGAACTAAAGCAAATCCAGAGAATGGGAACAGGAAGATGAACTTGCATTAAAAAATACCCCATCCAGTCAAGTACAGGCAACTTAGTGGAAGAGTAACTGAGATGGAATATAACAAGTTTTAAATTTTTATAGGGTATGAATGCTAAGAAGAAAGAAAAATTACCTTTTTGCAAAGCAAAGACAAAATCCAGAAAGCTCCTTTAATTTTGGAGTACGGTGGAGTACAATCCCCAAATGAGTAGCAGAAGACCTGTCCATTGGGAATTTAAACGAATTTTGACAAGACAGTAGGAAACTAATATCAAATACTGTTCTCTGTTACCAAGCTCTGTTTTTGATGATGTAACAGCATCTCCATCTTGCTTTCTCTCAGGGAATGAAATACGTGGTTCATTAGTATTGTCTTACCACAGAAAGGAAAAAAATTCTATTGCCTAGTGAAGCAGCAGTCCAATATTTGTATTTCTGCTTGGAGAAACGTTGCAAGATATTTAACAGGTAAAATACGTCTTTTCACATGGAAGAGCTGCCCCTGGTGTTGCCTTCTCATTCTGGAGAAAGCAGTCTTCAGGCAGAGTTCAGGGTGTGGCACCCTTGAAATACGGAAGAGGAGTATTATAAATCCTGAATATTTAAGAAGTATATATATTTGTTACTTTATTGAAACAAAATCTGTTTCATAGCTACAAAGTAAACAGATACAAATCTACAGTGTATTGTGCTGGGTTCCCAAGCACAGTCATAGGATAACTCTCTCTTTCCATAAACACATCCTGAGCCTCATGCAGAAAATTCAGCCCACTTGGTAGCAGCAACTTCTGCTTTGCCTGTAATGGCTCTGAGTTCTCATTGTCTGTGTCCTCCTTTCCACTTCATTTGAAGTCCCTGGCAATTTTGATCCTCCTCTGTTCCTTTTGCAGTTCTTTATGGACATGCTCTCTCCCCTACCCTTTCTGCCCTAGTCTTTTCATGATCTTGCTCTACCTGTAGTTTCTTTTTCACTCCTGCCCTAATACTCATCAGCTTTCTGCATTTTCTCCTCTGGTGCTTTTTAAAACCATCTAAATTAGGTACATTCACACAGGCAACATTCCATAAGCACCCTTTTAGTTGGAAAGTGGCTGCACTACTAGAATTTAAGTGGATATATTGCCTTTGACTTCAGTGAGGCCAGTATTTCACTCTTACAATGTTCACATTTCTCTACTGTCTCAAAAGCTGGAAATTACGAAGTCCCTAGGCAGTACAAATACAGTTATTTGTGCCATACAAAATGTAGCCTGGTTATAAGACTGCTACTTGCTTGGTTTTTCAGTCCTACCAGAATACTTTGGCAGGCTTTCTTGAAAGGTTAACAAAAGTTAGATAAATAAGGGCTTGGTGCACTTAGATACTTTATCATTCCATAATGTGTCTTGCTTTATCTGTGTATTCAGCCAGAAGAATGTTGGCCATATTCTTGTCTCATTTCTAAATGCTGGCAAGCTAGCTGTAATCAAGGTGTTCCTTTTAATGGGATTGAGTTAGGGCTAAATGGAGCTCTCTACTCCTTGCAGCTTTGGGTCCTTCTAAAATCAGGGAACATTCAACTTGTGAATAAAAGTAATAGCCTTGCAGTTTTTCCCTCACTGCCTTTGTTTTCAATCCTTTTCCCATGTTCTTTATGGAAACTTTCCCTTCACTCCTCTTCTTTTAATATTTGTTATTTTATCTCATTTTTCCGCGCACTTGAAGGCTCTGTGACATTCAGTTCTTTTCGTTCTTGATGGTTGATTTCTCCTTCCTCTGGCCGTCATCTTATCTCTTTCTCTAACCCTGAAGGACATATTATGGGAGAGGAATGGAAGCAGTAGATGCTCAGTGTAAATTACTTAGCAAAAGAGAAGAATGAGAGAGTATTAAACAAAAGTGGTTGATAACACCCAAAGAAAGAAGAATGAAAATAACACCTAAAAGAAGGAAGCAAAGAGAAAAATAAATGAGCAAGCAAAATTTAAAAATTAAAATAAAAAATAAAGGAAGTGTTTAAAGTGGGGACTGCAATCGAAGTTTATATAGAAGATTTGGTCAAACTTTATGCAGAAAAAAACAAACAGAAAACGTAGAAAATGTAGAAAAATCATGGAGAAAATGTAGGAAAGTCACGGAGACCTCTCATTGGGAAAAGCACTGGATTAATTCCCATGACAAGCAAAACTAAGTATTTTACTAAAATGAGTCAAAGCTCTCTCCAGATTACTCAAGGTGTATCGGTTGGATACTTTGCACTGAGAGTCTGGGATCTGTATTGTTCAAACACAAGAGCTATCCCACAGCTTCTCAATGATTTTAGCAAAATAAATAAATAGGAAAGGGCTTGAAGGAAAGCGTGGAGCTGGGCTGGATAGTCAAGGGTACAACCTCCTACTCATGTAGCCCCAGGAGGACAAAGTTACTCTTTCCTTCCTCCAAGCAGCACCTTTTACTCCAGTGTCTCCTTGGGGTCCAATCTCATTGCCCAAAGCTCTGACACAGATGGCATTTTACTGCTATATGGTGTCTCCAGCCTCCTGCTGCTACAGCCAGCCCTGTGCAATGCTACTGCCTTGACTTCCTGTGTGCTCCTGCTCGGATTTTGCTCCAGAGAAAAGCTGTGCACCAGGTCTGACAGATTCAGGTAGCACTTACTGCGCTGACACAGAACTGAAGTTCATAGAATCCTTGTCCAGCTGAGCACTAACACAGCACTGAGTTTCATCTTCAGTGTTTTAGCAGCTTTAGTCCCTTCTTCACCCACCAGTCTACTGGAGATGTCACTGCTGATTTTCCATCTTTGCACATGCTCTGGGTCTATAATACAGAGACCAACCAATAAACCATTCACTATCCACAGTTATTCTGCATATGAGGTCACATTCCATATATCAGGAATTGGCCTGATACCTTCTTTACTCTGATATGACTTGTTTTTTCAGGCTGGGCTGAGCAGAGCTAGGAGGTGTTTTTGGCAGAGAGAAAGTTGCAATTGAATTATTATAAAAGTGAATAAATGAAATTCCATCAATTTATTGTCACCCCAGAAAGCATCTGATAAGGGATTCCACAGAAGAGTTCATGCACTAAACGTCACATATACCTCAGCACAATTCTAAGGAATTTGTAGATTAATCACATAGGATAATGTTCTGGTTACCACCTTGCAACCCAGTGTTCACATCAACTCCCATAGGAGTTGAGAGTAATTCTCTCCTCTGAGTATCTAGTTAGTGTTTTCTTCCTATTCCCTAGGGAAATTGTGTCTTGGACACCTATGGATCAGGAGTTTTCAGGAGCTTTCACTTTCAACTGAACAGAAAGAAAGTTTTTCAGTGGGCAGCAAGGGAGATAAGAAATCTTCTAATAAAGATTTCACTTCTCAGTGAAATAAGTATCCATGCAGGCAGGAAGTAGGTTGAAGGCATACTGGCAGCAGATAAATCCTCCAGCTCCACTTTCCTTATCCCATCTCTGCATCACAATACATTGAGTTGTCATCTGCCATTTGTGTATTCATTCTAATTCTTTCTGCCTTGTTATTCTGTCAATTTCTTAATCTATTTACACTGACTTTATTTTCAGTGTGTCTATTGTGACAGCAAATCCTAGAATTGCCTTGGGTGTTGTCTGAATATGGCCATTATCAAATCATAATGTCTACCCAGATGAGGAACTGTAAAGGCCCTAGGCATCAGTAGGAGTCCTTAACAGCTGCCTGCAGTTTAGACCTGCATATCAATTTCCACCTTGGAGAATCTGCTGCAGTATTATAAGGTGAATAGACACTGTGTGTATTAAAATTTGGATTAGTGGCTCAACCAAAATGTTCACTTTCCCTCCCTCTCTCTCTCTTTGTCTCTCTTTTTTCACATTAATAAACTTGCTATCTCCATCTTTTGTTGGTAAACTATATAAAAATGCAAATGATCCAGAATCCAATTAATTTTTGGAAGGTTGCAGCTGTTTTGGGCCCTATTCACAAAGACATGTGGTGTGCGTGCGTGCGTGTGTGTGTGTACGCGTGTGTATGCATCTGATTGCGAAGAAAATCAGGCCTTATTATTGAAGCCTTGACTCTCAAAATTTGAGCTATTGTTCTTTGCCAGTGCTGATGCAAACAGATAATTTCCAAATTGTATTCCACGTTTATTAAAGTGGTAGAAAATGTGGCTAATTTCAGACAAAGCTGAGAAAAGGTGGAGCTTGAGAGCTGAAATAGGAGATCTGGGAAATCTGTTTCTATTACAACAAAGAAAAGTTTATCTAATATCTCAAAAAGCATTAATTACTGTGAGGCACAGGCGAACACATTGTGGATTTCTTCATCTGTTTTGTCATTCTTCATTGCTTTATTCTACTACTGTGAGTTGTTTGGCTTCATTTGGTGTTTTGTTTTGGGGTTTTGTTGGGTTTTTTTTGCTTATAGCTAATGTGTAGTTATGAAATTGAGACCATCTCGGGAATATTTTTCATTACCCCAGCCCAGGCTTTGAACAGAAATTTGTCAGGGCCAGACAGTTTGAAGCAACATATATAATTGTTCCCATTACTGGTTGAATTCGGGCAAGACACTCAGGACTGATTTTTCAATCCATATTTTTATATTAAAGGGCTCCATTTATGGCTTCCCAGTTTGCACCTGAAGCTGAAGCAACAAACATCAAAACACATAACATTAACAACACTGTGAGCACATAGGTCTTGATCTCCTGTGTATCTGCTCCCTCACATTAATATGTTACCCATGAGCAACCAAATCAACAGCATCTAATTTTCTATTATATTTATGTCTTTGTCTGCTCTTGTCTGCCTTCTCTACTGTCTAATACAGGTTCAGTATATTTCTGTCACTGGCATATTACTCTCTCTCCTCTACCTAGTGAAGCCCAAAGGAGTGTAATATCCATGAGACCTCTTCCCCTGTGCTCTTCTATCTATCTGTTTAAGTTGGCAAACAGTTCAAAATTCATGCAACTGGAGGGAGACAGGGCTGACTACAGCATGATCATAGACCAGGCTGAAAAGGCAATTTTTCCTTACCTGCAAAAAATCTGGGAATCTTATTTCATTTATTCTTAAAACAAAGGTTTGGTATTTTTCTGTAACAGTCAATAAAGAAGTACAGGCACTGCTGATAAGGCAAGGTGAACTTAGAAACAAAATCTGTCATCTTTATTGTTACAAGCATTTGGTGAAATTAAAGCCATCATGGAAGTCCTACATTTCAGGTACATAGGAGCCTATTAGACATATGTAGAGCAAGCCCTTCTCAGTTGATTATAGTCAGCAGTTTCAGCAGCGAGTGCATGCAAGGCTAAATTCAGCCTTGTGCAGAGAGCTCGTGTTAGGTCGGAGCACCATATAAATCCCACTTGAGTTCTAAAAATAGAATTCCAAAGTGGAATTTAAAGCCCTGTGATAGCGTCTGGTACAGGCAAGAATTTAAGGAAGAGGAGGCAATTTTTGCCAAGGTTGTGATAGCCTCTCTAAACACAGTCTCCCTCACACCAACCCACAGAGGCAGCAATCAGGCCAGTTCCACCGAGCATGGCTTTTCACTGAATAGGGTGCTGAGGTGCCCTGATTGATAAGAATAGGCTCCTTTATGGGCAATAAACTGAAGGTTGTTCTCTTCCCTGGGACAGAGCTAAAGGTTTGATCAGATAACTGGGGCTTTAAGTTAAATATTTTACAGGGAAAGCTTTTCTTCTTTTGGGTTTGTTGTGGCTGATAAGGTACAGAGATAATGCATATTGGGAGCACTGATAACAGGAAGAATAAGCAGATCTACAGCAAGAAAAATGGCAGAGAGGCTCCCATCCCGAGCACAGTTCTGGAAAGCCTGGGAGAGGAGAGATACAATCGATAAGGTTATGTGTGGATCAGCTGTAACTGCTTGTCTTTCTGCCAAAGCAGCCTTCAGCATCAGAGCCCTGCAGGAGAGCAAATCATGGCAGGGTGAAATCAGGGTGTAGTCCTTGTACAGGATACTTTATTTCCACTGCCATGTAATAGTCTCTGAATAAAGAGCAGTAAGGGCTCAGGTGATGTCTTCATTCAGAAGTCCCCAAAAAGCACCAAACAGTTCCCAGAATTGCAGCTCTAGTAGGACAGAGAGCAAACTCTCCTGCTACTTTCTGTAGTCTGGAACACAGAAATTACTGTGATATATAAAGTCTTAAAACTGAGAGGGTCCTTGCCTGCAAGGGAGAAGAATTTAGAAGAGTGTAAGTAACAGCTCCATCTGCTGATGCCATCTTTATAGCAATTTATTTAAGTCTCTTTTATATAGCCCCCTTGCCTTCCCAGCCTTCTTTCAAATTTAGATCCTTTTCTTCTTTCCCAGTTGGCATCATTATCTGAAATAATTCAGATTTCATTGTCATGAACAAAGTATAGATATTTCTTTAAGGTAGCAACTACACTGGAAGATTATTGGAGATCCTGGCAAATAGTCCCAGATCACTAGATAAGGTGATCTCTGTCATAATTCATTTGAGAGTAGAAAGAGGAAAAGTCTCTCCCTCCTGAATAAGAAATGTCCTGTTATAAGTAATCAAAGAAAATAAATTGAGTCAATGTGAGTCAAGAAGAAATATCTGAAACGATATAATTTTCTTACAGGGCCTACGTCTGTAATGTGTGCATTGCTTTCTGCCAGGACTAGTTAGACTTAATGAGTATTGACAGGAAGTTCAGATATCTACCACTTGTCTGAATTGTACAACACGTGTGTTATTCATTCCCTCGTCTTAGTTAATCAACCGCATTTTGAATATCCCAGCTGCAGCAATATTTTAGAAGAATGTAAGAGCCATTAGTAGTAAGGCCAAAGGCTCAACACCTATTTCTGTATGACACTTGCCCTTGCTGCTTTCCAGATTTCAGCTATGTTCATCCTGGATAGATGTGGTCACTGTGTGTTCATAACTCTCAGCACATGACAATCTACTTGCTTGATTTCCCCTTTTAGTCTATGCATCCACAGAATCAGGAAATTATTTTTACATCTCTACCACTGTGTTTGTTTTAAATATGGTTCTTAATATCTTCATTTGATGTTCCCTGGTTTTCATGCGGGAAGGATCAAGATCCATCCTTTTCTTTGTGCTCATGTTTTCTCAGATTTCTGTCATATTCTTGCAGGTCATCCTTCTTTCCAGGATAACGTGTGCTAGCAGCTCCTGTTGTAGTTGCAGAGTGGCTTTCCCTAATATGATGGCTGCTTTTACCGCTTTGATCATTTTTGTTGCTTTTCTCTGAAATTTTCTCTTTTACTTGTATCATTTTTGAAAAAGGGGGACCTGACAGTATTCAGCACGCACTATTCAGTGTGGGGTTGAGTGATGGTTTTCTGTAGCAGCACAGTGATGTTCTCTGTTTTGTTCTTCATTTATTTCCTAATGTTTTCTAACATTTGACTTGCCTTTGTGACTGCTATTAAGCATCAGGTTGACATTTTCGTAGGACTATCTGTCATAACCCCAGATCTATCTCCTAAATAGTAATGATCAACTCCATCATATTAATATGTGGAGTTAGAATTGGTTTTCCCACGTGCATTGCTTTCCATTTATCTACAGTGAATTTCATTTGTCACTTAATTGCCCAGTCACTCAGACTCATAAGGTTCCTCTGTAGGCTTATTTGGTCGCTGCTTCCCCTTGCTATCTTGAACAGCTTTGTATGCTCATCAAACTTCCTGAATTTCCTATTCACCTACTTTCCCAAATCACTTATGAATACAGTGACTATTCCAGTTGCCAGCTCAGATCCCACTGGAACTGCAAGGGTGAAACACACTCCACTGCAAAAATTATTCATTCCCTTTTTCTCTGTTTTCTCTCCATTAAACGGTTTCTTATACATGTAGGGACTTTCCCTTTATCCCATCACAGCTCAGCTTTCTTATAAACTTTATATGAAGGATTTTTTAGGAGACCTTTGGAAATCCAAGTAAATTATGCCAAGTGAACTAACACCATCCATATACATTGATCTCTTCAGAGAATTCTAGTAAATTTGGAAGATGAGACGAGAAGTCCATTATAAAAGCCATGTTGACTTTCGCAAGTTTGTCAAAGTTATTACCTCTTCTTTCTTAGGCTATTAATAATTTTATAAGCTGGCAAATATGATATCTTCAGAATTATTCCAACAAGTGTTTCTTGGAACACCATCTGGGAAGTGGTTTTTTTGATGGCTAGACAGTAGTAATACTTTCCCTGGCATATGTGTTTTTTCCATGCTGAACCCAGTCCTCTGTGCTATTTGATGGACACCACAAAGACAGGTGTTCCACTCAGTGTGAAGAGACTGCAGCACTCACTGCTTGGAGGCATCTGCATGGGTGCTCCTGTGTCATCTCTACACAGCAAGAAGACCCAGTCATCTCAAATGCCTTAGTGACTTCTGTCACTCACGTTAGCAACAGCACAGGGTTGAGAAAGGTGATGTAAAATTCTCCCCAAAAAGGTCGTTTGTAATCCATGCACCTAAAATGTTATGCTAAATATTTATGAGTGTTAAGTACTGTCACTTTATCTATTTACTTTTTCTATTTTGCATAATGCAGCAATAACCTATTGATTTGTCATGATATAAATATAGCACTAGGAATAAGTCCTCTCTGTTAAATCTACCATCATTTTATTCTGCTTGGTAGAAAAGACAGAGGAAACAGTGATGAAAAATACCAAGGAAAAAATACATTTTTAAGGGTTATTTTTTTTGTGTGTGCATGTGTCTGTACTCTATTAATGTGCCATCTGCTGCTAGGACATAGATTCATTTACCATTACAGTGTTCTAACATGATTACCTTTTTTCCCCCCTCAAAAGCCACAAAGGGGCTAAATATAGATTTACTTAAAATTCTAGGAAAAGAGACGGTCTTTGCCTTAGACACAATGGTTCTCTTGATTTTGAGAGCATTACCACTGGCATTAAATGTAATTTACTTTATCTGATGACAGTTTGCTGAACAAGATCTTAAGTTTTAATAGGATCAGGACATAGATGGTAAGTGGAGAGAAGCATTGTGGGTGGAATTCATCCCACCCCATTACCCCTTCTTTAAGTAAGAACAAATTGAGCACAAAGAAGATATTACACTATATGCAGGAGGTGGGCCGAGTTAGAGGGCATCAGCACATCCAGTCTCCAGGCTGGAGCAGAGTCTGATGCCCTGCTGCATTTCCCCTGGTGGGTTGTTGCCCTGCTGTAGTACAGTTGTGAGCTCATTACTCAGATATATGCTCCTCTCCTCTCTATTCACCACTGCACTTCTAATTACCCTCTAGTTTATGATAGCTACTACAGGCTCATGCAGCAGCTCGGGGTACCTGTTCTGTCAGCCATCCACCATTTACACAGCAGAACCTTTTTTTTAACGTCTCATACTATCACGGGTAAATTTCATAGTATGATAAAGCCCTTCACCAATCAAAGCACCAAGTGTTAGAGGAGAAATTGGTTTCTCATTCAGAGTTATGGGACTATTATGACCTCCCACATTACTGCTGGTTCATTTGCAATCAGCTTTTTCATTATCTTTCAGCTACACCGGACCAGAATTATGTTAATTGCCCATTAACTACAGTTGGGTGATTCATTTATTCTTTTAATTTAGAGTATCGAAAATGGATCTAACCTCTATTTTGCTTTTAAAACTTTCTGATACAATCTCTGCCATTACTGAGGTGAAAGTAAAAACAAGATATCAATAAGACCATGTCCTTCACAGGGTATGGAGCCTCTGTGGGCAGCACAACATCCAGTATTTCTTGCAAAGTATTCTGCTAAGAATGACAAGTAGGTTGATCACATGAGTTCCTTTCTTTTTCTCTCCTTTTCTGCTGGTGTAGATTTTTCTGCATGTATACTGAAGTGTCTCTATTTTGTTTTTCACTATGTTGTTTCTGCCTCTTTTAAAGGATTTGGCCTCTCAAAATTATCCCCTACCTAGCAAAAATTTGGATACGCCTTCCACATGGCAAGCTTGTCAAACATCTGTGGAGTTTTCTGCAGTTGGGATGTGTAGCCAGTCTTACCCAGGGTGAGAGTAGATGAGAAGGAAGACAAGTGTCAGTGAGGGATGGAGTCACTGGGGCAGCTGGAAGGTCTGGAGAAAGACTTTGAAATGCAGAAGGAGGAAAAAGGAAGGTCATGTTGGATCACACAGGTATTTTGGTGAAGCCAATTTCAATTATAATTTTTAATGGACCAAGTCAGATGAGCACTTGGAGGTATGCTTTTCTGTGACATTAAAAGCAGGAGCAACTTTGAAAAATCTGACATTTGACATGACAAATTTTCTGTTTTTTTAACTGGAGTTTTTGTAAAAAAAGGAAAAGTAAGGTACACGGAGGGAGCCTCGAGGTATGAAAAAAGCAAATAGGCAGTGTTTTACTTTTATCATTCCTGGGGGATTTAAAATTACTTTGAACGTTAGATTGCAAATACTATGCACTTAAACCATAATCATTTTCAACTCAAAAATGCAATGAAATGGATGTGGGGTTTTTTTAGTTACATAGATAGATATAAGTATTTATGATAAATGTCTATATTTCACAATGTAGAAAGTCAAAATTCATCTCTTTTTTTATTCCTTCCCTTTTTTCTCTCTGCTTTTTAGTACTCTGCTTTATTCTTTCATTTTCTTTCTACAGGTTTTTGTTGCCTATCCTTCTCTAACATCTGTTCTCTTTTCTTACAATTAACTTACAATTTTCTCTTTTCTATACATCGTCCAAGTCTGACTTTTCAAAGCTTGTACAAATCTCTTCACATTAAAATCAACTGTATTTTTGTCACATCAACTCAGAATTGCAGGACTATGAAGAAAGTATCACTGGTTTACTGTTAAACCCTTGTTTTTCAACAGAATTAATTTGGTGGGCATTACTGTTGTTTTGTTTTGATTTGTGGGGAATTTAATTTGTTTTTGTGGAGGGTTGAGGGTTTCTTTGTTTTTGTTTTTTATGGGGTTGTGGTTTTGGGTTTTTCTATTTGTTTATTTGCTTATGTTTGATTGGTTTGGGTTTTTTCTCTCATCTCAGAGAAAGATTTGTAAATAAAATAGAAGTGTGTAGATCTTTATTCTTCTGAATGCTGAAGGGTTGCCTGCACAGGTAATTTAATTTTTGAGAGTTTTCATGTCAATATATTTTTTGTCAAAAAGACACAGAGTAGAAATATGTCTTAAGCCATATTCTCATTTCCATGTTACATGATTTGTCATTTCTCAGCATGGCAAAGCCCACAGTATCAGTCTAACAGTCAGTGTCACACAAGCCATATACAAAAATCACAAATTTGTTTTCTGCTCAGCCATTTTCTACTCATTACCATGAATGACATCTATGAAGAGCAGGTGTGGCTCCCATAGTCCCTGGTTCAGAGGTTAATTCAACATCTTAAAACATGGTTGCTGCTTCCAGCAGTCTCTTGAACTTCTGTTTTTATGTAGCATCACTTCCCAAGCTCACTCTTGTTCTCCTAATCACAGTTGTCATCTTTTTGGGAAAGGGTAGCAGCCTTGTAGATTAATTACCTCTGAATAGTGATCGGAGCATCCAAACCACTTGCTGGTCTCACAGCATCTTTATAGTGAATCACACCACCCTGCTCATGAAGCAAAGCAGTATCATGTTGTAAAGACATAAATTCAGACAAAGGGGCAGCTAGAAGGAAGGGATAGCACAGATAAGCAGAGCAGCCCGAGTGTGGCTCAGCCTCTCAAATTTTCTCCAGTATCTTATATTAATGCAAGAAAAATAGTTTACTGAGACAATGAATCTGCAATGATTAAAAAAAGTGTAAAAGATTACACTTAAAAAAAATACAATTACAATTAATTTTTAAAAATTATGATAAGTGGCTCCAAGAACCAGTAATTTAGCTGCTTTTGCATGGGCAGACTGATTTTTCACCCCAAGTTTTAAAACTCGAGAGCCTAGAAGTGCTTAACAGAGCTGCTCAGGTGTGTCAGGTGTGTGTCTGCTGGAACTTGTTGATTTTATTTACACACACACACGCACACACACACTGGGATTAGCTCCATTGGTCTGACCATGATGCCAATAACACCAAGGTCGTGGGTTTGATCCCTGCATGGGCCATTTGGACTCAATGATCCTTGAGGGTCCCTTCTAAATCAGAATATTCTGTGATTCTGCATTCAACACCTTCTGAACTGAGGTTCTACTCCCTGATTGGGATTGAATGATTTATCCATTCCTAAACTATCTATATTTAATCATCACAGTGATCTATGTTATAATACTGTCTGTGTGGTAAAACATGCAGAATATAAGACATGGAGAGAGTTCAGCTTTGCTTCTGGAACCTGAATTATTTCATTGCTGACAATTTTATTTTTAAAATGTAAACTTAAGTCTTGACTTAACGTTTTTAATATCATACCGTTCTATGTTTTATTAAGCGTTGATTTTCGGGTGATAAGTTCATTTACCTATGAACTATGGAGAGGGGAAAAGGGCGATGTTCCCGGGCGCTGTAAGAGGGAGCAGCATTTTTCCACATACGGATGCTGCTCTCTGCTGGAACACTGCAGCGCTGCAGCTCCGCTTTCTCCGGCGTTAATCCTCGGGTGACTCGTCCCAGCCTCACCGGAGGAGACACAGGCAAAATCAGGTTGCTGTCCTGATTTACAGGCTGGCTTGCTCTAAATACCAGCTGCAGTGTTTTCCTGGTTGCCCTCCCCCTGGAAAATATGACATCTGAGAGGTATCCCTGGCTTCTCTGCAAGGCTCTAAGAGCAAAGCAAGGCACAATTGCCCCTCCTAATGCGTGACAGTGATGCTGCACAGAGCCCTTCTTACCTTCATCTCAGCCCTGAACCCGCCTAAGAAGCTGGTCCAAACCCTCACTTCCCTCTGTCTTTCTTTGCTTGCATGGATACGATCTGCTTGGGTCTAATTCCAGTTCTAGCTTTCATTTTTTTCTCTGAAATCTGTCCCCTCTCTTTGTCTGTCTTCTTGGCAACCTGTCCTTTTCAGGGTGACTGTCTAGCTCGGGAGGAGAGCGAGCTGACTGGACTTGTCTGTAAGATTAGGGCCAGCCACTGGGGTTTGTAGTCCTGATGTTCAAAGATTTCACTCTTTCTGAATTTAGTTTATACAAGACGACTTTTTAGCCATAGTTTAGAGGGTAAGAATAGAGCTGTGAAATAACGTAATGCAATGCAATCAACATGCCAAAAAGCCAAAATAAAGTGTAATTTATGCCAATTTGTACTACCTTGATGGCTAAGCCCAGCAGAATATATTAACAAATGATACTTCTACATGATGCCATCTGCTATAATTTAATGTATAATCATGCCTTTAGTACAGAATACTAAAGGATAGTTTAAAAACTTGTAGAATGTATCTCAGAATTACAGTAATTTCTTTGATCCCAATTATGCCTCATAAAGCTTTGTTGATTTGGTTTTTTTCTTTCTTAAAGTGTTAGGCTGTTTTCATAAAGGAACATTTGATTCTGGTTTGCAGACTGCATAAACAGAAGGTCTCATAGGATAATCAGCCATAGTTATCCTCGTGCTGCAAGATGTAGTCCTCCTATTGGGCAGAAATAAAGCAGGATATTTACTGTATGAAGAGTTATTACATGTAAAGGTACAAAATTCAGTTTCACATTTTGTGGTAAGAACAGAACAGCTTTCTCAGGGGACTCAGATCTGATTTTGAACCAGCCTGCGCTATTTTAGTGTTTGCTGCAGAGCCCATATGAAGCCTGTCATTTTAAACCGGCATAAAATATGGAGCTTTCTTAATATTTGAGTTCTAAATACAGCTTGATGGGGTTTAAAACACAGAAGAAATGTGTTCTATCCTCTTTAGAAACAGATTTGTTGCTACTTTCCCCGTATAGTTTCATTATATTGGTTTTAAGGGTTCTTGTTATCTTTAACAAAATTTTTGTTTACTGTCGATTTAGAAAATTATTGAAAAACAAGTTCTTGAACCTTTCCAAAATAATCATCTCATGCAAAGGATCAGTAGATTCAAAAACTCTAAGTGATTGTTTCTAAGGTATAAAACAAGTTTATACCTTTCAGCTGTAACTCAAATTATTGTGAACATTTTATAGTAATTTGGGCTGTGGCAAATGTTGATTTTTGTTGTTTATCTCCAAGAAACGAGGAAATAAAGCAATGTATTATAATGTTTTGCTGCCATCTGCATAAAGACATTCTGGAACCTCAAGTATGCACTGGGCAAACAAATATATTTGACAATATCTCCCAAATCAAGAAGTTGATTGTTGCAAAAATTATCAGAAATAGACATGCTACATTAAGATCTAGAGATAGAATATGACCAAGAGATCACAGTAGGGAAACTTTTTACTTGTTAATTTCTTTCAGTGTTCAGTTTTTCTTTTAAAAGAATTCTTAGAAAAAAATGACAAATATATTACCCGAAAGTGTGGTTGCTATGGATGTATTCATAGTGTTCTAGCACAGATATTTTTTATCTTGTATAACCTGAAAAAAAAACCACATGAAAAGTTTCTTTTAAATTCCTAGGCCATACACATTAGCATGAAAGTTAAACCAGTTTATACCAGTAGAGGATCTTATATGGTTTACAGTATCCTCCAGTTTAATTGTTTGATATAGTTTTTCAAGAAGTTTTCCAAGAACAAGAAAATAAAGATATTGATACACAGGCCTTAGGAAGCAATTAAACAAGGACTGCTTTCTGGAAAAAAAAAAAAAAAAAAAAGAGTGAAAGGTAGCTATGAACATATTTAGCCTGAAAAATCAGAAAGAATTTCTCAGTTACAAGGGAAACTCATTCTGGAACAGATTTTCAGTGGGTTTAGTCAGAACAGCAGCAACTATATCCCATCAATTTATGAAGAATATAACATGGTCTTTGCACTAAGAATCTTGAGAACCTCTTCCAGCGCTGTGTCCCTAGAAATGAAGTGTGTATTTGTAGAGGGAGCAGTTCACAGTAAATGGCCAATATTTTTTAACCACTTATTTCCATTGGTTTTCCCTCCTCTTAGAAGCACAAGCTTAGAAAAACCTTCAGGCACCTGTGGATCTGGATACCCAATCTTAACATCACAGCCCAGGCTGTAGTTTTGAACTATGCTATATCCAGCACAGCACCTGACAGTGATAATGGAGTGTCTTCTCGTTACACAAGTTTTCTTTAATTAAAGGAAATTGAAAGTTTTGCTCCTAATGTTCCCCTCTTATCAGCAACTGGTGGAAACAGCAGATTCCTGGGTGTTGACCTTCCTGTTACCTTGAGGTATGTCTCCTACTTGCCCTGAATTTCCTGTTCCTCCCTGGATTTTTACAGCACTGTTGGGACACAGATTTGGTTCCTTATTTATCAGCTTTCCTTTTTTTTAAAGTATTAAACCTGCAGGATTATGATCAAACTAACTGTGGAGCTAACTTTGGTTTTGGAAGGTGCTGGAAGAAACATCCCCATGTATGATGCAGAATAATCTCTTGCCCCGTAACCAGATCAGCTATAAAACCTTGATCTGGATATTATTTTCCTCCCGTGGCACATTTTATGGTAGCTGCAAGTTCTTCTGTATTTATAATGTCTTTCTTTTTCCTCATCTGCATTCTGGCAGATTTGAGCAGGCCTAAAGGTCACTCTGCATGTAGCCACAGTAGCTTTTTAAAAACCTTTGAATGCTAATTCTGTTCTGAACTGCTTTGCATTTGCATATTTGCTTAATCAGAAGTGTATAAGGTCAGCACAGGAGTTTCATTAGGATATTCATGGCTAAAACTGCTCTCCTCATCACTTCTCTTAGTGTGTTCAGCCCAGCTCTGCACAGGTTGCACACCACCCCCATGCCCCTGCTGGAAGTGACAGTGGAGATAAAAACAGATCCAGAAACAAGTAGGAAGGCTGAAACCCTCTAGCAAGTAAGGGGGCAGAGAGAGCTTGTATATGCCAACTATGTTTTAGGCTGTGCTATTTTAGCTACTGAGACAATCAAAACGAAGTCTGTTTGGGAAAGCAGAAGCACAAAGCAAAGATAAGGAAGCTAAGAGCTCCAGATGGCTGGAAGCAAGCTGTTTTAAAGGAAACTTAATTGTTAGTCAGCAATGATGGAAGACTACCATGCTTCTGGTGCTGGATTCAAATTTACCCCAAGGAATATTCCTTCCAAGGAGGCAGTATACTGCAGAAATCTGCAGTACCACCTAATAATTGACTCCCACTCGTGTAGCTGTTCTATCAAACATATCAGTTTCAGGCAGCTTGGTATGAAATAGTAACCTTTGCACACCTTTCCTTTTAGTATGTCAGTGAGTATTCAGTGTCCCTAGTCTCATCATCTTTCACATTCACCTGCTGCCCTGCTAAGAATTTTCATTTTACATTTAGTCCACATTCCTCACCCACTGCAAACATCCCTTTCTTCCATCCTCAGCTGCTTCTACCCTGATTTCTTCTACCAGTCACAGGTACAAAGCCGAAGTGTACAACTATTTCATAAAATAAGAGTGAATTTAGAAATGGGGAAGAGAAAATGCTAACAGATGTATTAAAGAAGACAGGTACATGACTCTTCTAGAACATGAAAAACTAATGAATGTCAGGAAGTTGCACTGCAACATATGCCATACAAATGTTTGACCTTTTGTACCTCTGCCTACCAAACATCTCTCATGTTAATTTGGCTGGAAGGACACAAAATGGCCTTGTATAATATTTCCCTTACCTGTTTTGCTATTAACCACACACATTGACTTCTATATGGGATGCGAAATAGTGGAAAAACTCTATTTCAGTCCAAGTGCAAGTAGTACCAGACAGATATTCTGCACAGAAATCTTCACTACCTTGTGAACAGACAATCATTTCTTTTTGTGACAACTCAGAGCTATAGAAGAGATAGTTAAGGCTCTCAATTTTATATTTCAGAATGAATAGGAACTTTGGAGTTTACAGCTACTGAGCATTAGGGATAACTGCAAAGGCTATTTTGTGAAGGCATTTGAATGCTATTTCCTCAAAGAAGGGAGATGTTAATAGAAGATTTCTATTCAAATTATAAGAGGATGTTACAGTGACTGTGGAGGCAATATAAGAACACTTGTAGTTCTGAGAGTACAAAGACCATTAGTATAGTTGAGAGGAATTAGAAAACGTACATGTAGACAAACTGAACATCTGCTAAAGATGAGATGGCTTTTTAAATGGAAAGTAGAATAATGCTAGCAGATGGCCAGTAGGACAATAAAAAAAAAGTAGGAGTTGATTCCAAACATTGTCTTACAAGAATAGATTCTGGTGTTCATTACATAATATTTTGGTCAGATTTATTCTTCAACATTTTCTAAAAAATAATTATTGTATCTCTGCCATTCTCATACCTTTCTCCTTTTCTTATCATTTACCCTTCCTCTAAAGTTTCATATTTCACTGGTTCAAGCTTTGCCTGTGTTGTGGTGAGATTCCACTGACTGCAGAAGTTTTGGTAAAAAGTGATAAAACCCTGAAGAATTTAGCTTGATATGAAAGTAACTGTAATGAGTTTTCCTGTTTGTTGAGGTCATGATTTTTACAATAAAAGGTCACAGATCTATCTTCACCAAGATCATGGCTTGCTTGCCCCAAACTGGTCCCCATCTTCTACCTTGTACACTGTGTCAGCCCAAGCTGAGGAATTGTGATGCACTAGGTCAGGGAGCCAGAGCAGCTGGGAAATAATCCTTTTGGGAGAAATTATCTTTCAGCTTGAACTGTCACTCAGCTTGATACTGCTAGCTGAGCTGAGGGCATGGCAAAGGACGCGGCTTCAGGAAAAAGAGACTTACAGGCTATTTTTTCATGCAACAGTATTCTCTCAAATAAATGTCCCATTAAAGCCTCAAGTGAAGCTAGAAGCAGTTGTAATAGGAATAAGCAAATGTTCAAGGTTGGCACATCACTAGAGACAGGTCATAAGTAGAACAAATACATCCCTACTCTAGCCCAAACCTTCTCTTTTGTCAGAGTCTAAACCTAGAAACAATCTGTTTTCTTAACAACATTTGAAATGACACATAGTAGGAAAAAGCTCATCATTCTTGAGAGATTTTTGCCCTTGAAAATATTTGGGCTGAAGTTTTTGCAGTTTATGTGATTTTTACCATTATTGCACTCAGACTGCTTTTGTCATTTAGCCTTGGATTTGAAGAGCCAAATACAAGCTGTGTACACACTCCCTCCTCACTTCTGCCTCCCCCACCTGTAGGTACAGACAATGGAACAGACTGGAGGAGTTGTTTTTCATACAACAGAGTCTAGATTTATGAACCTTTAGCTTGTGATAGAAGGTTATATGTTAGTTTATGATGATGAATAAGCAAAGAACAACTGCAGAAAACCTTCGGTATTATTTTCCCCTTTGTTTCCCTGACTATAGAGACATATTCTTGCCAATTATCTCAGGGATCTCTGGTGACCAACAGGACACTATAAAAAAACTACACACATACATGATTAAGTAAGCAAACAGGAAAAAACCCACGAAATTCTACTGTTAGTTCAAAATTTTTAATAGTTTTCTTTAGATGATAAAACACTCTGGTTCCACTTACACAAGATAGTCCCTAGATTATTTCAAAGAGAATGTCAGCTTCTCTATTAAAGAAGCGTGGGCAATACTGCAATAAGCTGCTTGTGTAATAAAGGATTTTTCAGGAACATTTCTTTAGTTTAATGGCAATAGAGCTTACAAGTGCTAAAGATCTGGCAACTCACGAACTAGTCTGTCTGTCTAGAGCTCAGCAAGGAAAAGACTTCTGAAATAGAAATCTTTTGATCTTAAAATGACAAGATCTGAATAGTAAAACCCCCTCTCATAAGAAACACGGGCTGTAATTATGGCACATCTATTATTTAAAATGTTCTTGAAAATTCACATAAAAGCTCTTCAAAACAAAGTAAAGCATTAGGTCAGGGAGTGGTCTGCAATATTGGGAAAAAAATTAAATACATTTCTGCCTTCTTTATTCAAGCATTTGCTTGAGATAATTGCTATGCAATATATAAAATCTTTGGTCCAAATGAGTTGATTCCTTCCCTGTAAAATTTTTTAATTTATTCTGTTTTGTTTCAAAGAAGACCCCGTGCATGCATCTGCAAAACCTTTGCTGAGGCTCGGGTCTTTCCCTTCCTATACAGCCTCCACCCTGGACAGCTGAGCTGCATTTCTGCCTGATGGTTGGCAAATCTGGCAGAGTCACTGTTAACATGTTAGCCACAGCTATTATAAACAAAATTCTGCAGTGTAACTGTCTCACAGCAGACATCAATTAACCTAGGAAAATGAGTGAGCTGGAGCTTAGTCATATTTGATAATTAATGTGTGATGATTTCCAACGAAAATTAATATAGTGATGGAGTAAAACATATGGAATAATGCTTAAGCTTACATCAAAGGCAAATATTGAATACATTAGGATACATTATCTCTAGTCTTTCTGGAGTATACATTATGTTCTGTTAAGATGTGATGTTCTGAATTTCTGCCTGGGCTTCTCAGAGAATTTGTGTGATGGCTCACAAATGTGTTCCCCAGTGCCCTCCTCTCTAGCACTCTTCCAATTCAGCTATCATTTTTTTGTTTCAGATGAAGCATTAACACTCATTATCTGTCAGTGGAATAAAAAAAGAAAACAAAACAAAACCTTTAAGACCCAACAATCTTTTTTTTTTTTTCAGATGAAACATCTTTCCTGGGTGACACTTCTGATGTTATCAGTAGGAAAAGCCTTCAAAGAAAATGGGTATCAAGCCTGAAACATTACATAATGCTCAGTTGAAAGACAAAGTGTTTTCTGGAATTTTAATTTTTTTTAAGCAGCTGCCTTTAAGTGAACACAGCCATCACTGTTATGAAATATTCAGAGCCTCATACATATCAAACAGAGACACAGTTACTAGGGCAAACAAGCTCACATATCCATTAAACAAACCCTTAGAATTTTTCCTGAGCCCACTCTAGCTCCTTACAATACCACTAGTTTTAATTGATTTTTACCCAGTCCCCATTTGTTCTCTTTTTTATGGTAATTTTCAACTTTCCAGGACCCTGCCAGCTTTGTGGGGGAGCAGGTTAGTATGCAGTCACGGGACCCAGAGATTAAAAGACTTCTCCATGATAGGTCATTAGCCATTCCACTTGCTGCACCGTAGCTCATTTTCCCATTCCTAATTGATCACTCCATTGATCAGACATTACAGAGATGGCTTAGTAACCTAAGCCTTAGCTTTGAAACGCAGTAGACACTGCAATTACCTGAAAGTCTTCAAGGGTGCCTGCAATTTTCAGACAGTCAGAGGCTCAGTTAATCAAAGAGTCTGGCTAATGGAAAGGAGGGAGAAGAGCTGTTTCAGCTGGTTTCCCTAAGGCCAGGACTTTCAAGAGAGATGTGGAGAGAGAGTAGAAATGTGCCTGTAAAATTTTCTGTGCAAAAGTCTTGTGGGGTACCAGTGCATGCTGAGGGGAGATACAGAAGCCCCTGTGCTGAAGATGGGTTGGCATAACCTGCTGACAGGTGCAACGAGAACACTTGCTGAGCCATGCCCAGCAGTAGGGGTTGTTGCACCCAGGAGTTTCAAATGTTTCACAAAGTCTGTTCTGTTAAGATAAATATGGCATTAAAATGTGAGGTCTCTACTGTTTTCTCTGGCATTTCAGATCCTGCTAAATAATGTTTTTCCTCTGTATTTGCTAATTATTGCCCTACTGCTGGTTAATATGCATCATGCTCCAGGTGTGCACGTTGTCACAGGTATAGGTCATCTGCTCTGAAGACTGGTTTTCAGTGGTGTGCACATTGTGGTACAGAGGATAAGATATTTCCCTTTGAAGGCAGTTTATAAATCTTACTGGGCTTCTTCATGATGAAAGGCACTATAGATACATAAGAGATCAAAGCTTTGTAAAGATCAGTGGTATTTGTTTGCATGAGGTTTCTCTTTCTGTTCCTTCTGAGGATTTTGAGCTTCGAAGTTTCAGCTTTAAAGAAACTCAAAACCCAAAAGAAAACCCTAGCAAAACCCACTATGTTATACCTGGTTTGAGGTCAGGCCAGACAAGGGCCACAGGATTCCAACATGGACTCAAAAAGCTCTTCTCCAGCATTCCCTATCTGGTGGCAAAAGCTGGCAACCAGAAATTTGTTGGTCTTTCTTAATGACAGTAGAGTCTAGACCAGTAAGTTTTGGAGGGAAAAAATGCTACTTAGCAACAAAGAGGGAAAAACCAGCTTAATTCAAAACAAGTGTTTCTATTTTGGCTTGTCAGCCTGCTGGCAAAGTTATTATCATTTGTGAATATACAGTAGCAATTGGCCTAAAAATTCAGATGAATTTATTATACAATTTGTGGTACAGTTTTTAAGGTGCACTTTATTTTTCACTTAAATGTTTTAACATGGAGAATTTTGAAATATGCTTCTGCAGACATCTACAGGAATTGGGAATAGAAATCCAGTACATTAATTGAAAAGCACTGCCTGCAAAGCAGTTTTTGACTGCTATGTACCTTGATATCAGATTAGTCTTTGGCATCTAGTAAGTCGTTCCCATGATGTGAGCTTGATTTTCAACACGATCGCTGCAGTAAATTTTCTTAAATTCATAGTGTGTTCTAATAAATGACATAAAAAATAAACTTGTGACCCATATTTCTATAACCACACTATGGTCCCACAGGACATACAAAGACATTACAAATACAAATGCATAATGTAGCGAGGCAATTTTTTTAAAAGGTAGATAACCCTGTGTGCCCAATCTGAAAATCCTGCTCCTCTAAAGACCTGCAAAATAAGTACTTGCCAGTATTGTCTTTTTATCTATTATCAATAAAGCTCTTACTGTGAGCATCTAAAATCCACACATCTAAAACCACTTGTCTTTTTTTCCTTCATTACTTTCAAAGAAAAAAAAGGACCTAAATGAAAGGAGAAGGAAAAGTAATAAAGAGCTGGTATGGATCTACATATGTCTCTGTAGAACAACAGAGTATGAAAGCAATGAACCAGACCCAGATATATGAGTGAATCCCAGACTTTCTGCAAATCATCTCCACAGTACTCTTGAGATAAATCGTACCAAATAATAAATAAGCTGCGTAGCCAGGCAGAGTAGAGAACAATAACCTGTCCAGTACATTTTATCAATTTTAAGTCATAGTCCAACAGCTAAGGGGAAGGATAGGAATCAGTTATAGAGTTTAATCAGTTGCTATCGCTTGCAAGGACTCCAGAGGCCTTACAGAAAAGACGAATGCAAATCAAGTCCAGTGGTGCACAATAAAAGTAAGTTCAGTCTTGTGGTGAAAATGTTTCTTCTAGGGAAGGATACAGAAAATGTTTCTGTACTGGAAAAATCCAACCAACCATGAAAGCAAATGTTCCCATTCTGAGTTGGTTTTTGTTTTTTGTTTTTTTTTTTAAGGAAGAGCAAAGCAGAAAGCATTAAATTTGAAATAGGTCTGTACATCCCAGGAGGCTATCCTGGGGCATATCTGACACAGGAGGCACCCCTCTCCACAGTCAAAACTGCTCCCCCTTTATGTTAGATATTCTTGAACTTCACCCTTTCCTTTCTCAAGTGAATAGCTTGACCACAACATTGTCAGGCAGCTCCTCAGGTTTTTCCTTTCTCTCCAGTGTGATAACTATTGTGTTATTTACATTCACTGCAACAGCTTCAGCAGGAGCTAATGAGGCAGATGCTGTCCCTGCACGTTCCTAAACCTTACATATGGCAACAGAGCTTTTGGTCTGGAAAACCTTCCTGTGGCTGAGTGGGCTGTACTGCACAGCAACTGGCACTGACTGCTCAAACTCTGGAGTGAGTGAGTGAGTGAGTGAGTGAGTGAGTGAGTGAGTGAGTGAGTGAGTGAGTGAGTGCAGCACCTCCTCGGGACAGGACAGCCTTGTTGTGCCTCTGTGCCAGCAGAGCACAGGTGAGCCAGAGCGAGGGCCAGCAGCCATAGGGCAAGAACTGCACCCACACCCAAACACTCATTGTCAGCTGCCTCTTCCCTGCTCTGCTGATCATCACAGTAACACCTCAGGTTGGAAGGAGAGCAGGATCCACAGTTGTCAGGCTGATGAATAACTGAACTGATTCTCTTGAAGCTCCAATTAATAGCAAAAAGTCTTTCATAGAAACATGTGTCCAATTAAATAAAATCGATGATTATGAGACATAGAGGATTAAAAATTTCTTAAACTATCTGTGCAACAGACTACAAAATCTGATTTGTTCCCTTCCAGAATCTCAGGATAAGCCCCCAAATATGCCTGAATAAAATCTCTGCAAATAGCTTTATTTAAATGTGAAAGGAAAAATAACTTATCATGTTCACTCTATTCTAAGTTTTTAGTGCTCAGCACCCATGAAATGGATTGCTTATGATGAGATGATGTCTTTTTTGTGCCTTTCAAAGTCTGTGAAGAATGTCTTCCTGGTTAATAGGTTGATTTAAACTGTATATGCTCCAGAACATAAATATGATTATTTATCATACTTGCCCAAGATAATGACAGTAAAGAAGACAAGGCTGAAATTCTTTATGATTTCCTCTCTCCCACAGCCAGTGACATTCAGCACACAATACACAGATGGCATGCCATATAAAAGATCACATTAGCTGTTGAACATTTTTTCTTCCCATTAACTAATTTAACAATATGTCCACACTATGAAAGAAATAGACAAATTACAGAAAACTTCTGTCAGCCTAATCCCAATTGCTAAAATAGGCCATTTGCCCAGATGGGATTGTTTTCTGGCCTATCAGGTTTGAAACATCTAGAAATTCCACAACCACCAGCCCAGATTCTCACAGTGTTGATTCAGCTCTTCATCCTTAATTGCATTTCAGGCATGTAACTCTCTGGAGAGGTTTGACTGACAGCCTAAATATTGAAGGCTACTCCGTTCTGCGTGCCTGTTAGGTGACCTGAATTTTCTAAAACAATGAGCTCATAGGAACTGGTTTAAGTCAGCAGATGCCGTAGGTGACAAAAATCACAGCAAAAGCCCCTGAGATTTTTTTGCCAGTGGGCAGTGGACCAATTTAAACAAACATTCCCAGTTTGTTTTAATTTGCTACCTTCTAGGGCAAATACACTGTTAGTGACTTTGGGGCTGGTGGTACTGTGGGGGCTCCCTCTGTAATCACGAGCACGGCAGGGCTGCTGATCTCTTCTCATCACTGTTTGTTTTCCTTTTTCTTTTTGCTTCTAAGCAACACGGGAGAATGAAGGTGGCTCATGGATTATTAAGCATTAGCCTACAGGCTAATTTTAGAAATATACATGCCCTCCGTTATTCCTATAACTAAATGTGACCAGAAAGTTGAGAAAAATCAGCAGAAATGAAAGAGAGACGCGCTGAAGAGTAACTCGAAATAATTTGAACTCACTGTGGCCATCCTGCATTACCCACTTTACTATCAGTGTTGCAAACATCACCTTACTTCAGTGTAACTTTTTGCATAGGAAAAGATGATGAATATAAACTTCTGTTTTGTTCCTACACTCCCTTGAAAGAGGATAGTAAGCAATTTTTAAACAAAAGAAAGCAATTAGGGGGTCACTGACCCACTAACTTTTTTTGCACCAGTATCTAGTTCTAGTATTTAACTTTTGAAAATTGTTAGGTTTTTTTAATGTCTATTGTCTGTTGTTGTTTTTTGCATAATTATATTCGCTCAGTTTCAACAACTACATACACTGTGGTATCTAACTCCTGTTGGTATACTAAGTCCTCTTCCCTCTATTTGTTCAATGTTTTGTTGTGGGTTCCAATAATTCTGCTGAATTGTTTCATAGAAAGAAAAAATGACCCATCACAAAACCAGCAGAATATTCACCAAGTGAAGAGAGCTGAACAGTGCAGTAAAAAATATCCAAGATCCCCTGTGTTTTTCATGTCAACTGAGACTTGATTTATGTTTGCACACTTCTACACAAACCCTTATCTAGAGAAAATCTATTTCCAGCCAAAAGCATAGAATAAAGTTTGGAATATGATGATCTACAAATTCCTCTCTTCGAAACGTTTAATGTTCAGCCTTATACCTCAACATGGATTTATTTCATCACTCTGTACTTGCTCTGTGATTCTATTTTAATGATTTGTCTATTTCACATTTAGCATTTTTTGAAGAGCATCATCTGGTATGTCCTTGTTACTGGGTACCCTCATATTTAATTCGTCTGATCTGTCCTAAGGAAATTTCTTTTTTTTTTATAATACTATTACACTAATCCAATGGCTAACCATTTCCAGAAGGGACAGTTCTCTTGTGCCAAGACTCACCACCTACCTAACCCTCAGAGCTCTACAGTGCTCTATATAGCACTCATTTTCTTTCTGAGTTTCTCCTGAAGTGTGTCCATGTGCAGTCACTGTGCTGATGAGGGTAAGCAAGGGTAGCAGAGCTCTCTCCAAAGGCAGCGAGCAGGCAGGACAGATCTGATGCCTTGTACAATTCCAGGGACAGCCATCCACTTCCGTACAGGGCAAGCCACCCTCTGGCCAGTCGTTCTCTACTGAACAAGTAGAGAAAAGTGCAAGGCACTTTGAATGACCAATTTAGGTGAGTTACTTAACCCAGATAAAGACGACCCAAATTCCACCTTAGAGAAATAATGCAACTTGCATTTATTTAGTCCACTTGAGTATTTGACCAGCCATAATGACACAGCTACCTGGTAGCTGGTTAAACTTGGTAGGTAGCACTAATATGCTTAAATGTAGGAAAAACAAGTATCACTACTCACATGAAACTAAAAAAATTGCTAAAATAGTACCATTTTTCATGTGTGTCTTATGGCAGTATTCACCACAATTTATTTAATATTGAATTACAAGCATCAAGCTCTAGAAAAGATGTCAACTATTACACTTCAATTGTTTTAAAGGTATTATTTTAGTGTCATGTTTCATAGGAAAAATACACTTCTCTATTATTCATCCAACATTTAAAACTTTTTTTATATTCTTTCCTAGGAACATAAAGACTTAAATCACAAAAGACAAGTTTTAAAAAGACTTTATTAAATCTGACAACTTACTAACTGGACTTTGTGCAAGTAATAAGAAAATCTGGTAACTGAGTAACAAAGGGCAGTTCACTGATAGCACTTTTTTTTACTTCTGCAGTTTTACATATCTTCAATTCTGTAAATACAACACTTGAGTAAGACATTACTCTTTCTAGTTTACACCCACACTTTATGAGATTACTGCAGTGTGGAAAATGTCACATTGCTTCTCCTGATAGAAGAGGCACAGAAATGACTGGAACACACAAAATTAGTCCTGCCCATACACTTTCTTAGCTGAAAACATTTGCGTAGGACTGACTGGGTGTCTCACTATTTTATAGCTTTTCCACTTACTATTTCAATTGATAAACAAATATAGTAGAGACTTTTATATGCATGATCAGAATCATTATTGTGGGATCAAATTTTTAAAAGTTAATACTCAGAAAACAGTGAACTTTGTAGAGATCTCTTTTGATGCTCTGCGGTGGAGCTCATAGGTCCCTAATTGCATATTTGGTTTCAAACTTACCCTTCAGACATATAAAAATGATTTAGACACTTTTTCTGTTGCAAATTCAAATATGTCCTTCATTTTTGAAGAGTGCACTATATGCTTTACCCTCAGGCTCAGCAAGAGATCTGTTATGATTGACTTGATGGCTATATATATTCCTAATAGGACAAGTCACTGGAAGTACTGTTCTTGTTTCCTAGGGAAATTTAATAAAATTCTTCTTGAAATGCAGGATGGGACAGGAGTTTACTGGGATTATATTCATATATTTACTAATCAAGATTAGTTTCTTCTCTAAGTCTTTGAAAAAAGTCTTTTTTTCCAGTTGAATCCAACTTATCTTGGAGGGTTCATTTTCTCCTGAATCAACTATACCAAACACGCTGAAAAGTACAGTATAAACTGGTTTGAATTCCCTTGCTCTTGGATGTTAACTGGCATTCCCAGGTTTAGTGCACTCAGTCAGTAGCTTGCTCAGTTTGAGTCTTCTTTGTTTTCCAGAGGGGACACTTCTGCTACTTCCACTCCTGTTCTTGCTGGAAGAGACATCTCCAAATAGCTCTGAGTCTTTCACTTGGATTTAAGTAAGTTTTCCCATTCAACACTGGACTCACTATTTTTAGGAATTGCTGGAAAGATTGACTGCATCTTACTTCGGAATTCTTTCATCTATAAAAGACATTTAAAAATAAAATCAGTTAATTGCTACTAAGGAACAAATACAGTAGCACCACGAACCCTAGGCATATCCCACAAAACAAGCTATGTGAGGTAAAGAATAAGTAAAAAGCTTTTAAAATAATATAAAACTAGGACTTTCCCTCCGATTATGTTGATTCAATTAACAAAGTGAAAAAAGCATGAAGGGACCCACAATAATCACTCCTTCTAATGCACCACACTGGGGGTGACTGATTTGGAGTACTTGCCTGAATGATCCACTGATGTTACATGAATTATTATACACATACACACACACACACATACACACACATTTTTGTCTGGAGGAAAATTACTTCCATGGAATGTGCCCCTATTTTGACTGCAGTTCATTTTTCTACACTTGTAATGGATGAAAGGTCCAGTAGTCTGTTCAAGGATTTTAAGACTAGGGCTAAAGAAAAATACTGTTCAGCCCTGACAGCTTAGGTTTATCCCACCATATGGATAAAGGTGACAAAACAAAGTCTCATTCAAATGTATGTAACAGTAGGAAAGAAAACAAGATTCATAATGATATATGGTACCAAGCTTTTTTTCATTGCTGTTAAAAAGCTGTGGAAGAGGAAGTATATCCATATAATATAGATAAAGATAGAGACAGATATATGATATTTATATTTATATTTATATTTATATTTATATTTATATTTATATTTATATTTATGCTAAGAATTTTATCACCAATGTCTGATTCAATAGTCCTGGAATGCTAGAACCAAACATTCATTCAAATAAAAATAAATTCTTTCAGAATATTTAGATTTAGAGAGCTTCTTTCTTCCAGGAGTTTTACATGTATTTTTACATATAATATATTTTTAAAGGATAGGCATGGAAAAACCAGATCAGTGAAAATCCTGTTACACAAACAGCAGGATGTACAGGGGAAGTTTTGGACTGCTATTTTTAGGAAGCTCTATGACAGAATCTATGACATTCACACAGAGAAGACAGGATGTGGTATTCAAGCACTGGATGCAATGACCTCTTGAAGAGCAAATGCTGTCTCAGGCAGTATGTCCCACAGAGAGAGGTTCCAGGAAATCTAGATATTCCAAACAGTCACACAGGCACCTACTCTCATATGCCTATGCTTTGTGTGTTATAGGTCATCAGTATTTATACAAATACCTCTGGGTTGTTTTCTCTTCAAGTCCTTCTGTGTATGAATAATTCTGACAATGAACTGGGACTTCTTTACAGACATGCTACCGGAATGCAATTATTCAAGTTACAGCTGATACAAAGAATGGAACCATTTACAAAGAAATTACCAGTCCTTTACTAAGACAGTAGCTAACTATGATGGATGAAAGCATTTCAGAGCCCCGGTTTTTGTGTGATAATGCCTGGGTACTGCTAATCAAATAAAAATATATGTTATATAAAGTAGGAGGAAAATTCAGAGCCAAATTATCCTTTTTGCTTTTTCCTGTTTTGTTCCTAAGTAAAACTAATTCACCCTCTGTTTTATATTTCATTCTGATCAGATAGTTGTTTTCATTAATTATTCCTTCTTGGTTTTTAAAAATCTTGGCCATCAACACCCACAATTGCTCCTAAACTAACAATTTTGCTTCTCATTTAAAACTGAGAAGCTCTCATAGACAGCTAATGTTTCCAAGAATAATAAACACCAGTATCAGAGCTGACGTAGAGGAACAGCCCAAATTACATTAAACAATTGCTGCCAATTCAATACAAGTATTTACAGTAGGAAATGTTTTAGAAGCTTTGGCTTAGCTGTTTTTTCCAGTCCTATGTAATTAAGTTTTCCCAGCTTGCTGATGGGAGGAAAGTATTCAATTTACTTAACATTTTTTGCTTCCTCAAGAGTGATTCAACTCTTCTACTCTTTCATCTCACTCGAAGCATTATCTGGGTGTTTAGAACACAGGAATGGTCAAATACTAACCTGATGTAAAATGCTGGAGCTCTATTGATATAACCAAAGATAAAACATTCAGCACCAGCCAATGATCTGGTGCAATGTGGATTTTCTGGGTGCTTCTAAACACAGACTTAAATTTCTCTAAGTGTAAAATTTGAATGATGCACTCGTAAGCCCTAGAAGACACCTCCATTACCCCACTGAAGATCCACAAAACCAAAGGGAAACTAAAAGCAATTGTATAAAGCCTTCAAAAAGATGATGGGTGGAGTGACTCAGAAATCTGCAGTGATTCCTCACTCTGACAACCACCTCATAATTATTAACATGCCAAACCCTAACTCTTGAATGCAAAAAGCAGTCTTGTCTGGGAAAAACAACACTACAACTCGGTTCTGAAAGAAAAGAGGCATTTATTTAGAAAGCACCAAAACACTGCTAGCAGCTGCAGATATAAGAATATTAAATAGATTTCTATTCCCTCAGAACATTAATTTATGTTCTGCAGGTAAAAGCAACTAATTTCCTGGAAAAGCAATTTTTCCTTAACACATGGATCAGACCTGAAATATTCAATGTCTGTCTTTTGCTTTTAAGACTCCCTAAGAAATTTCGTCAGCCTTGTCTTCTCAGATTTTGATGCTTATTTGTAAAATCACTTTGAAAGTGATGCCAGACTCAGTGTTTCATTTGCCAGTTCCTCCCTCACCTGCCCTCTTCCACAAGCCCGCTCTGCACAAAACTAGGTTTTCATTGCAATTCACAACTTTTGACCATGTTTATGTTTTTCTGCAGATTTTCTTCCTTTATGATTCCTGGACAGTGAGCTATTCCAATAAATTGTAATGCCAAGCTGATCACTACTGTGCATTGTCTTCTCAGGGCAACACTTTAGGCTGTCAGCTCTTTCTCAGTGTAACACTTCAGTTTGTCAGCTCTTTAAGAAGGACATTATCTGCAGTGACTGGCGTGGGCCTCATTAATCCATGACTTCACAGTATCTCTAAAACGGGGCCAATTTCTTCCCAGTACAAATGTCACAGCTACTAACTCCTGCTAGAAGTTTTCATTTCTACAGCACTTAAAAGATACTGCACCCGATTATTTCTCTCCACAACAGTTTTTGAGTTCTCACTAGTAAGATATTAAGCTACTTAATTAGTACCAGTCACGAACTCCTATTTTCCCCCTCCCATCCCAGTCAGAAAGTGCAGTCCAATGTTTCATTAGGGCTTCGATCCGGACCTCTAAGGTATCTTCCCCTTTCTTTCCTGTTCCACTAATAAGATCAGCTTCTGAGTTTCTTCCTTCATTTCCACATTTGTGCTTGGTGCAAATGCACTTCCAAATCCCAGTCACTGTCTTCCCTGCACACAGCATTCCTCTAAAACCCACTTATCTTAAACCACGGAGAAAGCTTTCAAAGAGAACTATTCTCTGATGTCACAGACCTGGTGTATACCCACAAAAATAACCATGAAAATTGCATCCCTAAGTTCCTGTCTCTTCTTTTCCACTGACAATGTGTGCCTGCTTACAAATCATTCTAATACTCCATTTTAGGCTGTAACTTCTTAATGGACAAATTTTATGACAGAGGTCTTTTCCAGTCTAAATGATTCTGACTCAGAGATGCGGAGCTCAGTCTTCTGGGCCTTGACTGATCAAACTCTGTTTAATATATTTTTATATTTAGGACGAAATTCAGCCTCCAAAATATCTCACACTGGCTTCTGGGTTGTTCTTGATGGCATTTAGTTGACACTGTCGTACTAGGCCCATTGCAACTTCAAAGTATTCTTGCACTGAAAGTAAAATTTGTCCACTAAACATTTAAGATAGTTCTTCAGCCAAGTGGGCTTACCAGTGTCCTGTCCTCCTGCAGTGTGGTGAGTTTCTTGTGAAGATAATTAATCAGCTTTATGTTGTATTAATACTGAACACTTGAGGTGTGAGAATTGAGACCTTGTCTTTACTGCTTTAATTCCTGAGACAAACACACTTCTTGATGAGGGAAAAGCTGCAATTAGTAATCTCTGTCTTGCACTGCCTTTTCTTTTCAGCAGATGCACAATGAGAGAGGTCTCTCTCTCTCCTCCCTTCCCGGAAATCTCCTCCTGTATTTCCTGCAGATTCCACAATACAGCAGTGGTCTCAAATCAAAAGGCCTTAATTTAATTACAGGAGCTAATGTGCTATGTACTAAGCACAGGAATGCTTTGAATAACTCACTGCAATGGCTGCCTCTTTATTATTGTCAGCCACACTGGCACTGGGGTACTCAGTTCAACTGTGATAATGTCTTCAATTAATAGTGCAGTAAACCAAGCACTAAAAGCTGAACGTATTTTACCTCTTCCTGCTGCCTTCGATACCACAGGCCACTCTCAACTGCTGCTCCTGAACGTAGAGGTACATGAACGATTTGTAACACATTTCTTAACATTCCAGCATGCTCCATTCCTGCAGGCGAATTTCTAAAGTCAATTTCACTCAAGTGAATTTTATTTTTTGTCACAGATATTACAGAGCTTTACGCTGTTTTTTCTTGCCAAATAAATTACAGTAACTGTTCTACCTCTGTCAGGCTTCTTTCTAAAAGGGTATCATCTACCTTACTGCATTAAATAATCTGTAATAGCTACAGATCACTGTTATTTTCTTATCTTAACCTAATGATCCTGCCTCAGATGGCAAAAATATGGGGACCTAAAAGCATCTTCCATTTAATAATCTCGTTTTAATGTACATCGTTGACAGAATGTCACACAAAAATTGGGATAGCATTATTACTGAGAGCACTTACATGGCCGTTCATATTAAAATGAATGGAAGAGGGGCTAAAGGAGTCTATTTGATTCCTAGAATGAAAGTTTTACGAAGAAATGTTCTCTTTAATGTCTGACATTCATAATAGGCCAATGCAGATTCCAGGAATTATTCGTTTCCTATTTTAGTACTTGTATCAGTAAGAACTGCTTACATTAGCTTCCAAGTGAAATGAGGTTAGATGCCCTGAACTGGAATATCAAGTGGCAACAGAATGCAGTATGTACATGCCCTCTGCTCTCCTCAGCCACCATTCATTTCACAAAGCATGAAGATGAGGCAGGCTGCTCTGGATTTAAAAGCATCAATGAGGATTGCTCTTGCCACCTTTTTCCCAAATCTTACAATGATTGCTGTTGCCCTTGTTAGCAAATGATTACCAAGGGCCACATACAGAAATAGTAAGTTATTTGTAGAAAATGACAAGTGCTGAGCCCTTGCAGGACTGGAGGAGCAGAGCAGCCAGCCTGGCAGCTGAAGATGATTGTCCTTCTCTCAGTGTAAAATGGGGCACTCACTGAGGGTCACTCTGTGCCAGCTCTGGAATAACACGGAAAATAGAGCTCTGGTTCACATTCTTACATCTTGCACTTCACTGGCAAAGGCATTACGAACATTTGGATTATGCAGAACTACAAGTCCATGAAAATGGCCGTGAGAGTGTTAATCCTAGCAGTAAACAACCTAGTATTTTTGATGTACTCTCATAGTACCCTGCTCAGCATCTATTTGCTAATTCCAGCATTTCAGGCTTACACAGAGAAAAGCAGCAGCAGAATTACGTTAAACCATCTAGAGAAGTCAGGAGCTCATACTGGCCCCCTGTCCCATGGAGGCTTACACATCTGCCTAACCTTACGTAGTGTTGAGCACCCTCTTTGAAACCAGAGGGCTATTTACAGTGCCTAAAATTAAACAAACACAGACACACTGTCCCACAAATTTATCTCTATAAATCCTGTGTAAGTGGGTAAAACATGTCCTGTGCTTTTTTAAAGAAAAACAACATGAAAACAACCTAAGCAAACTTTACAAGGAGAGGGGGAGAGGACCATTATTATTTAGAACGAAGCTGCCACAGCTCCCAAACAATGATAAATATGCAGTAGCCTCCCACAGCTACTCCATATTCTGCCTTGAATTACTGGTGAACTACAGAGAGCTGTCAAGTCACAGGGGTCAAGCTGCCTCTTTTCCAATTACTGGGTCACATGAAGAGATAAAACACATGAAATACGTTCTTCGTGTTACTTTTCCATGAGTGCAGAAGACATGTTGCTCATTCACAAATAGGAAGAGAGCTGATCTACACCATAAATATGTTTTACCAGCCTCATTATGGTTTAATTTCTGTGCAAATGTGACTTAGATCCCAAAGTGGAAATAAGATTCTATTCCAGTAGAAAAGCCTAAAGAAAGTAAAACTGTTTTGGGTTAAGGCTAGATTATTTTGAATTTAAGGGGGGAAAAAAAAGGATGTGGTTAGCTAATGATGTTCTTTTTTTTTTTAATTCACAGAGACAGTAATTTTGTAAACTGGATTCTGCAAAAAAAAAAAAGGAATTTCCTCAGGTTCAGAAATACAGGAGTGCTCTTTTCACTTTTATACATTCCCATGTTGATATTCCTGAAATAAATGTCAAGGACTTAAATTTTTGTAGTATGTGGTATCTTAAAATAAGCACTTTTGTGCCATGCAGAAAAATAGAGCATGGATATCACTGAAGAATGTGCCATTTATTTCTGCAGAATCTTACTTTCAAATCTGGGTGCCTGGAAAAGACATCCACATGATTAGTCTATTATGGTATATTAGTCATTGCCCCTTAGTCACCCTGGGCAATTTGAAAAATTAATCTTGAAATAATTTTAAATTTAAAGTAGTTAAGTATCCGAATTTATAAAGCTAGCTGGTTAATGGGCCCAAAATCTCAGGATGAGTGCCCCAACCCTACAAACTCTTCTGGTGCTGTAATTTGGATTTCTGCATTAAATTCAGAAATATGGATTGTCTGCAAGCCGGCAGTTCCTGCAAACAGCAACCTGAGTAATTTTTTTCCCATGTCCAGGAATTAATTGCATGTATCATCCACAAGTGAGGTTCAAGGCAGCAAAAACCCAAAACTCTTTGGTGAGGCTTGAGCTTTGTCGCCTTAACTGGGGCTGAATTCCATGCAGGAAGCTGTCAGAGCCAGTGTGACATGCAGAGGGAGGCAGGGACAGCCAGATGTCCCCAGGCAAGTGGAGCAGCCGGGGTCTTGGCCCACAGGGAGCACAGCAAGCCTGGCCACACACCACCCTTAACACACAGGACGATGGCAAGGGACCAAGATGCAGCACGAGTAACTCACACCCATGAGAGAAACCTGGATTCGGATTTGACTTGTACAGGCATAGTTCACAGTTGCATGTGGCCAAGACCTGGATCAACCCACTCATCCATGTGGGGTGACACAGAGGCATTTCAGACCACAGGCTTCCCAACAGCTGGGTTGGTGGCAGCCACCAGCTGCGAGCCTCTCCCAGGACACAACAGCAGAACTCCTCAAGACAGCTACAGTTGCAGCCTTTCCATTTCTTGAAATACTCCCTTCCAGCTGTCCCTATTCATAAAGCAGATGTAGCAGCTTTCCAGCAGGAAAATGAGGATCTTAATCCTTGAATAAGCATTCTGCCTGATCAAGTAAACAGTGAAGTTCATTGGTTTCATTTTTTTCCCTTCTTGAATAAAATACTAGCATTATATACGTGTGGAGGCAAGTCTTCTCCAAAGCAAACTAATTAGGCAATATAAGCAGCAGAGAAAAGTCCAGTATAAACAGGAGGAGGAAGTGCTAACTTGTAGTAGTACTCTATCTTCTTTCTAAGAGCTTGAGTTTCAATAAGCATTGAGGAAATAAAAGAGCATTAAAAAAAGGCAGATTTGATTTATATAGAAATACGTGATCATGAAATAGCAAGGTATGTTTCTATTATGCTATCAGACACAAGCAAGATAACGAACAGAAAGTCAATAAATAATATTTTTGTGACGATTAAATACAACAATAATTAAAAACTTAAAATATTTAGGAATTACTCGAGGATTACTCTAATTATTTTAGGAGATATAGTGCTTTTATTACAACATTTGCTCATCTATGAAGTAGAGTAAAAATGTCAGCCACTGCAATATACCTAGATTGGGATTTATAAATCTTAGTACAATTTACAGATACCATATTTAAAGACTATGTCTCCATGCTCTCATCTTCTGTTTTAAATTAATCCATCCTTAAAGCCAATACTCCTTTGTATTTATGCTATTCTTATGATTTCACTTTCACAAAATTATAACAAATATCACTCAACATAAGCAAGGGAATGTTATTTTATGCTTAAAATGGTGATTCAGAGGTTAGTTTTTTCTCTGGATAAAAGCAGTTCACTTAGGAAATGTTCTTACCATCAAAGCCACAACAAGCATATATTCTCTGCATTGCTTCTAATTGTTTTAGATGTCTCTTTATGGCAATGCAATTGTTTTAGACTCTTAATGTTTTAAAGGTTAAGATCAATGAAAAACAGGATATTTCACTAGGAGACACCATGAAAGTGATAAACTAATATTTTATAACTATATTAGTCACAAATTGCTAAGCAATTCTTCTAACTTATTTTTCCAGCTTTCCACAGAACAGCAACAATCAGAGTCTCACAAACGTACATATGAATCATCTCAATCCTTCTCCTATGGGACAGAGAATGCTTTTATTTTTGAGGAAATTAAACCTGATTTATTGAAGACATGAAGAGCAAGAGGGCTTGTGAAGCACAATTTATCTTGTTTGTTAATTGGTGTACACTAGGGCTGAGGGCATTGTTCTGCTTTTAAAAGAAGGTTCTTAATTGCTGGCAGCTTAAAGAAAAAAATAGAACATTAGACATTAATAGGTATGTTTTAGTAACTGCCATGTATTCTGTAGGTGCAAGTTTAATTTAAAAGAAAGGTTCACAACTCCAAAGTTAACTTCTAAAAAATTCTAGAAAACTTATAGAAAACTGTCACCTGCTGTAGGTGACCCTGTCTTGACAGGAGAACTGGATTACGTGATCTCCAGTGGTCCCTTCCAACCCTAGTTATTCACACTAAAATTTTTCCCCAGTAATAAAAAGGTGTGCTGGATTATAATACTAGCAGAATAGGTAAATAAACCAAAAAAGGTTTGATTTTTGGAACCATCAATGAAAATGCTTCTTCAGTTCAACTGTAAAACCAGCAAGTTTAAGATACTTTGAATATTTAAAATATTTTTACTACGTGAAATGCCATTTATTCTTTAACTAAAAATTTTAGATTTCATTGAACAGCTCACATACAGAATAAGATGTTTCAACTACTATTCAACTTTAAAATAAACCTGAAATGATAAATTGGCCAACCTTTTCTACAAAATTTATTTTACTACTTCTGCATTTTGCATCAGCAAATAGTCATCCCACTGCACCAGGAGTGGCCACCTACATGGTTTGCACGTCGCAAGCTCAAAACCAGTAAGGTAATGCCATGAAAGATAACACCATGATGTGGAAGTTGTTAAATAGCAAATAAACTTGTTGAAAACAATGGTGCCATTTTATTTCAAGCCAGAATTATTTCAAGCTTGTGTTTAGCATGGCAGGTATCTTTCCACATTGTAAGGTGCCTCAGAGAAGAAGGCTGTAGATATATCTGGATGAGTCTCAGATTCAGATCAGGAGTGCTCTTTGGAAGCCAATCTCCCAGTTGTCCATGCTTCCTGGGCATGAGTCTGTGTAACTACTGGACAGTCTCCAAATGCATGACCAGCAGTTTTTTAGGGTGACATAAATCTGAAGAAGCATTCTAGCAGTGCACATAACATAGTCCAACTGCCAACAGGCATTCAGGCCATGGGGCAAGGCCAGTGTCAGTCCAGATTTTGAAAATTCCTGGAATGGTGGTAGGTATCAGGTCCTCGGCCTGCTAATGTTTCACTGCCCCAGTGCTGCTGGTCGATGACATTCACTAATACAGACAGAGTTTCTATGCTCAGAGATAATCAAAAGCAGAGAAAATTTAAATATTTTTGTCTGATTATCACTGACACCTGATTGTTTTCTGCAAGAGGTACAATATAAAGTATGTAAGCAGCATCTCCTAGGTTCTAAAAAAAGATGTCTTTTATGCTACTGAAAAATACAACCATTATCAAACGAAATCCTCATTGAACCATCACTTCATTTCAGAATAAGAGTTGAGTGGAATTTAGTAGCGTTTATTACTTATCAGCCTGTCTTCAGATTACAACAGTGGTAACTGCAATCAGGGAATGTTAACAACCCAACCTGAGACAGCGTAAAATCTTTTATATTCCTTACCAAGATATAAAGATCAGTTACTTACTCTCACCCCTGGGTTTTGAAGCTGGCATAAAAGCAGTGGACTGTAAAGCTATAGGGAACTACCTTTAACAATAAAGCCCTTTAAGAGCTGGAAGCAGATATTGTCACAGCACTGTTTTAAGAACTAATAAACCATGAAGATTAAATAAAAATCTAGAATCACCAAATCTGATCCATCACCTCAGTGCCTGGAAGGAATCTTAACAACAATTTGCTTCTAGGGCAAACATAGGCTGCTCCAGAAGGTGTGAGGACGAGGCATCCTGAACTGTGGCTTCAGTTTTCTTCTACGACACAAACTGCTGAGCAATCATGCCACTAACACAGATTAATTACAACTCATCAGGGAAATATCATTCCACTTTGCTCTTGTCGTTTCAGCTCTGACTTTGGGAGAGATGACAAGATAATTTAAACAGCCGCAAAGCTTAGGGTAATGCATACTTTATCAATCACTCGCTGTCCCATCAACAATTCACGCTCACAGGAAACATGTATCCCACCATTAGAAGCATTTTGGCAGCGACGGCCGGTGAGGCCGCTCTGCTGGGCTGTGGCTGGGGGCAGCACGGCTTGCCGAAAGAACGGCTGGTGGTGGAACACAGCCCGCAGTCCCGGGATGAGCCGGGATCCTGGAGCGGCCGCTGCAGTTCCGGCCGGCACCACCGGGTGTCGCTGCGGGGCAGCGGCGGCGCCCCGGCCGCGCCCGGCCCCGGGGGAGCCGCGGGGAGCGAGGGAGGAACACAAACCGGGAACGCTACCGGGACTCGGGCGCAGCACCGCCTGCCTGGCTCCCTTCTGCCCTCCAGGTGTGCGAGAGAGGCTCGCCACCGCTTCCTGCCGGGCCGGGCCGCTCACAGGGCATTCCCGGCGCGTGGCACAAGGATCAGGGCCGCCCAGTGGCACCCACTGCACAGCCCCTGCCTTCACGCCGGGGCGCGGCTGGCGTGGGCAGCGTTCCAAGCACAGGCAGCACGGAGCACACCTCGCACTGCACTTCTCCAACCTCAGTGAGCTGCTCTGCTCTCCTTCTCCCGCCCAGCCACGGTGTGCTGCGGGCCGGCCAGGACGGAACTGCCCCATGGCCTCCCTGGCCACGCCAGTCCCCCGTCAAGATCTGCTGGCTCTGTTACTCCTTCTGGTGTGACTTCTGCCAATCCACCACATCTCATTTTCCACTGAGGCTTCTCGTATTTTACTCTTTCAGATGACTTGAGCCATTAAACACCTAACAATTCGGTCTTACTTGACTTGGTACTCCCCTTCAAACCCTGCAAGTCCTTTATTCCCAACCAAGAATTTATTCCCACGTAGAGTCATAGCACTGAGCTGGCAAAGGATTCGAGAGAGTGCTGGAGCTGAGGTACTCCTACCTGCAAATGAAGCATCTTTCTTGTTTGCTAAATGAAACACCTGCACTGCTTACAATCAGAATTTTACTATTCTTCACAATTTAATACTGAGAAACAATTTAAGATCAAGATCATTATTAGCTGTCAATAATGTTATCGATATTGCCCTTTAATAGATGAAGCTGCTGCCCAGCAGGGACAGGTCCAGGGACAGATCCTTCATGAAAGCAAGCAAGAATTTTCAAAAGTATCACAATGGTCCCCAGAAATTTCAGGAAAACATACCAAATAAAAACAGGCCCTTCTGAAAATGAGCATATGTTTAAGGGTCTAATTTATTTTTACTGCTATGAACTTCTTTGGTCAGAATATTTCCTTTTGTAGCATGCCTCTTCTTTCGTACCTCCAGCAATTTTAAACATGTATATATTTGATTTTCACAGCTATATAGTGACAGGAAATTTAGAAATTGCTCATTTTTTATTCTGCAATTATGAATAGCACTATTGTATGTGTTTCCTTTCTGCAGTGAAAATTTAAAAGTCTATAGCGAATGCAATAAATATCTCAGTGGAAAGCATAGAGAGCTGTTCCAAATCATCTCTTGAGAGAAATCTACTACCTTCAGCATCTGCAATTCCCACCGTGCACTACTACAGTGAAACGTAAGTACTCCACAATAGAAAACAATACTAACAGACATTTGCAAGAGCCTTTTAAAATACAGTTTCCCCCACCTCCTTTCAATACTAACACAACATAGAATATAATAAGGTGCTCCTTTCTGACCAGGAACACTCAACAATTCTCTAAAATGCTTGCAGTTTGCTTCTGACACAAGAGTCCTTGCTGTCAGAAGCCCCATGAGACTCAGACATGTCCTGGGGCTTGGGCATCTCAAGCTTATGTGGGTGTTCCCTGGCAGGCAGCCTCAAGAAAAGCCTCACAGGGAAACCACTAACTGTGGGGCTAGGCCACTACTTCTCAAGAAACTAAAAATTAAGCTTACCATGAAACAGGTAATGTAAATTGCAGACTAGGGTCAGACTCTGCTGTCTTTCAGCAGACCAGACACTCTGACAGAATGAGAAACCAGAACTGGCAGTAGAGTGTGAAATGAGTCCTTCTGACTTGTGATACAGCTGCCAGCAAACTGAGTGAACTGTTGTAGCTAAGCATGCAAAGAGTATGAACTCCCATTCCTCCTCTCCCTTCCCTGACATTCCACCACAGCCACACATGGAGGACTTCAGTTTAAGCAAAATGAGTTGTAGCTGCCTTCTATGTCCTACCATGCTTTTTTGGTGTTCAGCCTTCCTTTATTTGTTCCTACTGAGAATCAACATTGAGAGCTGAAATAAAGGATTGTGTAACGCTGTATTCGGGATTCAAATTGTGAGCTACAAGATACATCACCAGAGCAGACAAGAAATGAGAACTTGAATAAATGTATTAATGAGAACAGTACTAAGATGAAGTAGTATCATTTTTCTTTTTTATATATGCTTTGCTGAATATATAAATAATTGCCATGTAAGGTAAAAGAAGTCTATTCATTCCTAATCCTAAAGAGGATGCAAACAGCTCTCCCTTACTTATAGCTGCAGGGGACTCTAAGTCACGGCTCATTACAAGGAGCAAACAAAAATGCTCACTTGAACTTTAGTGTTCACACTCAACACTGTGAAATACTGCAACATAATCCATTTACTAAAGATAGCTGATACCCTGGGATGTACAAATGCTTCCCAAGCTTCTTTGCCTTGAAGTGACAGGCCAAGGACCACCATTCTAATGCACAGGATACTCAATCTTCTGTCCCCTTGCTGCTTCTAGAAAGCAAGCTGGTTTCCTTTCAGTTTTTCTTACATCCTCTGTGCCCTGATGCAAAAAATAGAACTTGGACAAATAAATGTATTGCTCTAAAAATAAGATTCAGGGGGGTAGCCTTCAGTTCGATAAGCAAAGGATATAGGAAGTTTGCAGCTACTATTTTAGTCTCTAAATTAGAACACTGGCTCTTTTGTGAGGTATGTGAAACATCTGTGCAAATAAACATAAAGCGGGACAAAACTGTTCCTCCCCCTAAAATGACTTCTCCCACAGCATGCCATTTTTTGCAGATGTAAGAACACCTTCCCTGTGGATCATACTTGCTACTTACACTGTGCACGCCCAGAGCCTTCCAGATAGCAAAACTCAGCAGTCCAACTCCACACCATGCATAGAGTGAGCCCCACCCTAGGGCTCGTAAGGCCAGTGATGAACCACTCTCTGGTAGTGCAGCTGTGGCAGTAATCCCCTAGAACCAAAGACAAAAAGATCATGACAAAGTGAACAATAACTGGGAAAGAAAAAACAAAACTAAGTAAGTTGGTGATTTAGATGTGTTCCTGACCTGCCAGTTGCACTAGTGTGGCCACAGAAAATCTTAAGGCTGCCAGCACATCTCAAGAGCCAAGAAAGGGGATGGATGAAGTGCCTCCATACCAGGAGAAGATTTCACAGTTGCCAGTGCCACCTAGGGATGACTTTCATTGCCCAGAAATATCAGTCAGTTGTTCCATGGGCACGATAATCCAACACTCAGTTATCTCACTGGTCAAAATACAAAACTGAATCCAAACCAGTTACAAGCCTTTATGCCAGTGACATCCGAACATAATCACTGTATGCCATTGATTTCCTGATTTTGGTACTTTTTCATGGGGGGCAACCGATGGCCTGTAGGTCTTTATCTGCACTTCTGGAACAGCTCACTGGGAACCTGCAAGAGCAGCTTTCATCTGGACATGCAAAGGGTATTGCAGTGACCCAGGGACTAATTTCAGAGAGCTACAACTCTGAAGAAGCTCTGGAAACTATTAAGGAAAAACTTTTAAAAGCAAACAACAATGCTGAACCCATTCCCCTGCAGAGTTCACTAAGCAGCAACACTGAAAATGCTGTGTGGTCTCCACACTTCTCATTTTTGTCAGAAGACACCTACAAGAGTAGGTGGTTTTAAGATACTGCTGCATACAAGTTCGCCATAAAACGTGTCCTGAAAACACAAGTACTTTGAAAATGCTGTCACTCGGAAAAGATACCACAGGCCAAGAATGCAGCCTTGGCTATGGTGGGGTCCCAACCATAAGGAAACCTTTCTGTCACAGCACATAAATGGAAATTGCAGCTTCCAGAGGCACTAGGCACATGCTGGGTGGCATCAATCCATGTGTGCCCCACACTCACTGCTAGCCAGCCATTCTCACCTCACAATGCCCACCATACTGCACCTATTTGGAATACCAAAGCTTCAACCTGTGTAGCCCACAGCAGCAGTGACAACAGACAGAATTCTCTCGCTCATAGTGGCAACTGCCATTCAGAGGATTTTATTTTCCCCTCCAAAGGATCATTGTTCAATTGTTCACATGCAAACATAGATTTCAGATGATAATTGTTAAAGATTGGCATTTATAGTCCTTACACTCAGAACTCAACACTTCTACTTAATTGGATATCTTGGGGAAAAAAAAAAACAACTCACTATTGCTCAGGGGTAACATAAATGAGATTGCACACATAAAATTACAAAAATTTATTTCATTTATAGTCTAAAATACTGAAAAGTAAAATTAACTTGTGGAAGGATCAAAAAAACCTTTTCTCCAAAACAAGCGAAAGAACTGCTCTTTTTTACTCATCACAAAAAGTGGGGGGAAATTTTATGTATTCTTGCTTTAAAAAAGCTTTAAAATTTTAACTTCTTTTTAAATACTTCTCTTTCTTCTTTGATACAATTAAACATATTTAATGTCTACCACTATGGTCAGTCAAATACCACCAGTCCTTTTTCTCCTGTTGGCTTTGTGTTTATTGAAATGTTAAAATGATCCTCAGTCAGTCCTCAGCATTGACACTTTACCTTGGGATTTAGCTACTCAAGGACAGCCCGTAGGCACAGCTACTCAAGGACAAACATGCACTTGGAAAGGGCACAAGCAAAACGTATCTGGACCCCTATTTATTCCAATCTGGACATCCCAAAGTGGAAGCTGTTTACAAAAACAATGCTCTGTAAGCATACACACACAAACAGCAGACATCTCTAGTCACGCTATAATATCAGGTCCTATTATCTCCTTACCACAGATAATGAACTATTATAACTCTTTCAGTAGAGACTGCTCTGAGTATTGAAATGCTGATTGCTTTTGACATTTTTCCTGCTTCCATGGTCTAACCATATATAACAACACTGAGAAAAAACCATTCCCATTTGGAAGATGGGAAATTAATGGACAAAAATATCCTCTACACAGAATCTTTAAATAGGAGTCATTATCTGTGAAAATTGCCGGCAAAAAACCCAACCGACTACTATTTAAATGCTTGATTGTCCCAGAAAAATAGTGGTAAATGGAAACAACTGATCTGGTTTTACTGACTGCAGTCTAATAGGGTTCAGTCACAGGCTGATTCTTCAGTACACAGACAAGAGTTTGTGAAAACAGGACAGTTGGTTACATGTTTATCAGATACGCTGTTCAGAGCATCAAGAAAGCTGATTAATGAAATGCTAAAAAATTTAAAAGTACAACAGTGATAGCATGGGAGAAAAAGACGACAGCACCAAAAAAAAAGAGAACTGAGTTTTATTCACTAACCTATTATTCTATGTTCAAATTGTTTTCTCATCACTACTTGCCCACATTTTTAAAAAAAAACATTCTTTAATTTTAAAAATAAGCTTTTAAACAATATTGAGTCTTTCCAAAAACAGGCCAGAAAAAAACAGGGCAGAATTAGCTGATTTGTTTTCCAAATATATGCTGCTTTTTTCATTTTATTGGTTGTTGTTGTTTTGTTTTCCTCTGGAAGACATAAACAGGAAGTGGGAGAAGGAAAAAAAATCACTTTTTTATTCAGACACTGGCCTTGATCGTGTAACTGCCCCCTTGTGCACAGAGCATGTCTAAAAGGAAGCAGTGCCTAAAATAAAGTGTGTTCAACTGTTTTGGTTCATTGTATTCAGTGTGTCCACTCTTTTGTGTGACCTAACCCATTGTGAAATTAAACATCTGGATAAATGCTGGTAAAACTGGACACTTCTCAAAAGGAGGCTGCTGCAGCTGAGCATTTAATTTTAACAAAAACTCCCCATCAACTAACCAGGATACAGCACATGTATTGGTGGCTTCACTGGAACAGGAATAAATTGTCAGAAACCGAGGGCTGGTAGAATTAACCAGTGAAAAGTTTAAAGTACCTGTCAAACTATGGCCTCACCTTAACATGGATAAAAATAATATTTAGGCATTGAACATCTAAAAAAGGTGCAATCTTCTGTAGTTATTGTTATACATTATATATTATCAAAAGTTACTTGCAGTAATTAACTATAAGTAAGAATGCTAATGCAAAACCTCATTGGTACCTCAGAGAGTTCCTACAGAGAATTAAGCCATTCTCAGAGTCTAGTCGTTCCTTTTTTAAACTGCTCACTGACAAGTACCTTGACAAAAGAAGTATCTTTCTACACTATGGAGTATTAAAGTCGAGGGGCCCATGAAATCACAGATTTTTGCTAGCAAACTCTTGTAATTCCTTTGCACAAATAGCAGCAGATACAGTTTTCAGCAGGGATTGAAATGGTATATATCAGTTGATGACATTCTAGCATATATATTCTCGGATGTCAATGCAATGTCACTCTTGATAAATTTCACACTGATGACAGGACAGCTCAGACACTCGGGAATATATGGAAGCTGGAAAAAATGCAGTGCTCAAGAGAAAGGAAGTTTAAAAAAAAAAGATGTTAAAAAAGGAAACTATTTCCTTATTGTAATGTATTTCCACAGCTTTTGTGATTATTGTGAAATAACTTCTCATGAAGTTTTCCATTTTGCCTATTTCAAAAGAGAAACTTATGCTTATTGTTTCTGTAAAGGCAATCGATGAGTTATGACACAGGAGCCTATGACACAGAGAAAAGTAGGAAAGCAAAAGAAGGATCTCATGCTCTTTGACCAGAAAGACAGATTACGAGTGATCAGAAATTAAGGTTCTCATATAAAGTACAATGGAAGAATTTTTTTCTCTTGATATGCACTGAATTGACTTGATATGTTATTGAATCATCATTTTTAAAATAAACACAACTGATCAGTGCCTAATTCCCTAAGAACATTTGTAATATATGTTGCATTTTAAGAGCTTGGTGGAGGTGGGACTGATCAATTTTAAGGGCCTATTTTTGACATTATAGGTAATAACAAAGTATTAGTGAGGGAGAAAGCATCCTTCAATTAAACGTGCTGTGTTTCAAACTAATACACGAACACAGTATAACTACTAACTCTGCTTTGCAGTTCTTTTCTTCAGAATGCAAAAGTGGATCCAGTTAGTAATTGCCTGAGCTCAGATTAATTTTGGCCATGAGATCTCACAGTCCCATAGTACTCGTTTCATCCTTCCCCTTATACAGTGGGATGGGAGAGGAGAGCTTTAATTTTGACTAAATGATCCCACTTACATATTCCACAGCTTACAGACTTTCTACCTCCTCATTCCATCCCATCCTTATTGCAGACACCTCACTTCCAGACTCATTGCAGCACTATGAGACTGCATGGTGAACTGGATCTCTGAGGTGATGCAGGCTCATGTCTAAAGTGTGTTCACAGAATTAAAAGAGATCAGTAACTGTTATTTCACCATACAGAAGTATAATTTCAGCAAACAGTGTAAGCAGTATGTATTTCAGCTAATCTCAAGTACTAAAGTATTTAGCAGGGCCAACTCTGAATTGATTTTTAAATTAAACCTATGCCTGTACTGAATTCAATTAAGTCCAGTGCCCTTATCATCAACTCTGCCAAGTTCCACAATATATCACCATGTCTATAAAGCATTCAATGTATTCTTATTTCCTGCGTATCACTACTAGAAAACAACTTAAAAGAACAAACCTTACTGAACCAGTCTGGGTTCTTCTTTTTTGTCATTGCAAGTGTAGTGCCAAAACCTGCTATCATTCCAGCTGTGGCAACAGTACCTAGAAAAATTCCACCTGCCAAGAAAAGTTGAAGAAATAAAAATCAAGACATTGTAACTTAAGGGGAAGAAAAAAACAAACAACCTGTTTAGAAAATAAAACCTGAACATGTAAAATCTGCTAGCATATGCTGAAGGGAAAGGCCCAGTTGTCTACATTTTTTATGCTAACTCAATATGACAAAACAGCAAGACAAAGAATTAGTTCTATGAAACAAGGCATTTTGAAAACAATGGTATGCGTATGTATTTTCAAGCAACACAAAAATTCAAATCCCAGGATGCTTTTTTTTGCAGTACTTCGAAATTTCCCTCATTCCGGAGTCAGTCTACTAAAATCATCTTGTTCTATAGTGATTCCTCACCCTTCCCCAAATGGGAAATATAATTGGTTTTGTTGCATCACTTGTGATTTCAAATGGCCAACTAAAAATGGTCATCACAGTTCCTCTGAAGACCGTTACATAAGCAACACCTGTTCTTCAGCTTTATGTTTTAACAGTCTATTTAAAATTAAAAAAAAAAAAAACAACTTTCATAATTGAAAAAAAAGAAAAAATTACACTAGCATAAGCTATCTCAAGAATGCAAGCATCCCTTGCTTTTCAGTCCTTTCAGTTTCTCCAAAGTCACTTGAGGCACCTTGATCCTTTACAGCTCTTGCACCAAAAGCATGTGTAGACATACCTGCCCACTTTTAAGGAAAAGCTTGTTACAAAGACTTAGTGCACTGCAGAAACCGACCTGATTCATATTAAAATTTAAAATTTTCAGGGGGTTACATGTTCTTCCTCTGCAGGTATTGATACCCATTCTGTTTTCCTTTTCCTAATACCACTTAGGTAGTTTTAAAATGGTCTGAATAGGAAGTAAGCAAAATACGGTTAAGTTAGGTCTCACTTTTAAAGTTATTGATCTGATTATTGCTGTTAAGTTTCATGTAGTCATGTCAATTAAATCTGTAAGGTACCTCCTCTGCCTGGGAGCAAAAAGACTTCTCATCTTGGCCGAATCATGAAGTCCACTAAGTTTTACATTTACAGGTCTGGTAACCAACAGACCTGGAAATCTGCGTCTGAAACCAAATTTCAGACACAGTAACTGGTGGCGGTACGCCAATGATGCTCTGGACGGTCCTGCCCGGGATGTTCTGGCCGCCTGAGCCCCGGCCTCTGCTCCGCCGGAGGGCGCGGGGAGACCGAGCGGACACCGGGAGCAGCCCGGAGACACGAATAAAAATCTCAATAGAATATAAACACAAAGCCGCACAGCGCCGCCCCCCCGCCGGACGTGCGCCCGCTGCCCTGCAGCTGCGTGCGGCTGCGGAGACTGGCTCTGCCCCCACCGCGGTTCTCCCGGCTCGGGACACCGGCTCGTTCCCTTAGGAAACCCGCAGCGCTGCCTGGAGCCCGGGAGAGCCGCCCCTTCCCGAGGGCTCCGGAGCGCGGAGCCCCTCAGGGCTGAGCTCCCTGCCGGGAAGGAGGCGGCTCCGCTCGGCGCCCGTCCCGCGTCCTGCCCGGGGCCCCGGGGGAGGGCGGCTGAAGGGTGTCCGGCGCCGCCGCTGCCAAGGACGAGGGAAAAAGCGGCCGGCGATGCAGGAGCTTCCTCGCTGTATCTAGAAGCCTCAGCGAGGCCATTCCCAAACGTCTCGCCTTCTCCCCAGGGGCGGCAGAGATGGGCAAAACCCAGGGCTACGGCAAGGGGAGCACGGCTGGGGACGGTCTCGGGCCTGCCGCACACACTGCTGCTCGTCCCTGACCCGTGCAGGAGCAGGAGGGGAGGAGAAGAAGGCCGTCAGCACCTTTGATTAAGAAGAGCTTGTCCTGGGACGCCGCAGAGCTCCCAGCCCCCCCAGGCAGGGACAGCCCGCGCCCGGGCTCCAGCGGCGCCGCGGCCACAGCCCCGTCATGGGCGGCCCCGCCGGCAGCCGCCCCCATGGCCCAGGGCACGGGAGGAGGAGGCGGCGGCTGCGGCAGCAACCCGGAAGGAAAGGAAGCCGGGCCGGGACACGCAGCCGCCTTTCTTCCTTCTCCTTCGCCCCCTCCGCGACCGCGCAGCCAGGCGGGATCCGGCGGCATCGCGGGCGGAGCTGCCGCCCCTGAGCAGGAGAGGGGAGGGCGGGGCCTCCTCCCCTGGGGCGCGCCCCGCATCCCCAGAGCCCGAATCGCGCCGTGGGAAAATGGGGAGAAGTTGTCCGAGCCTCTTTGGGATCAGGTCTTTTGTAGCAGGCTCACAAGGGTTTTGTGTTTTTTAAAATGTCCTTGGGACAGATCGCGTAGTGGACTTTACCAAATAAAACTGGGAGACACTCTTAATTCCCAGGAATTTTAGTAAGCTGTATCTTGACGAATGGTGTTAAAGGACATCTTTTTATTCCACATTGTCATTCTTTCAAGTTATGTAAATAGTTTTTCACACTACGAGAACATGTATTTGGGTTTTTTTCATCTCTGCACCACCCTAATTCTCAGCTGCTGATGGATATAAATTGATGTGCTACCTAATTTTATCACTTTATCAAACAGTGTACTAATTTAAGATTCAGTATGGACAGGTAAAGTGTATTTTTAGTTATAGCAGTAAGTACTTCAGCAGCAAACAATGAATGTAAATAAATCCAAACCAAGCATTTCTTCCCCAGTTTCCTTCTGTGTATCTTTTAACATAATTTATAGCGTGTATCTAAGGGTCTAATTATAGGGACTGGGTTGCTAGGCAAAAAAATAGTATTTCGGGAAACTTCCTGTTCATGATACTTCTAAAAACCAACCCAAAGCTGTTTCCTAATAGTCCATGTTCTGGGTAAATTAAACAATATTTTACACAGAGAGCCGATCACTAACTCATTTTTTTCTAATCTGGACAGCAGGCAAATTACTCCTTTCCTCTAGTCTTCTTCTTTTCCCATGAAAAAGTACCCCAAAATCCTGTGTGCGCTTTGGAATAGATTTAGACTTTGCCACAAATAATAACCTCATGGAAAAGCTTAGAGAAGGGCATCCTAGAAAAACTGCAGAGTGACAATGTGAAAAGAAGAAATTACTTTTATATAAAGTATTTAAATTTATTAGAATGCATAAAACTAAAACAGGAGTATGCATGTCATTTTGATTTTAAGTTGTAAGTGTAAGTAAGATCATCACTGCATCTGATAGAGGAATCCTTGAACTATGAGAGACAATTAGGTTATTGTGTCTGTTGTATATTTTTGTGTCTTTGATGATAATAACCCCATATTTTCCTCTCAGGATAGTTTTTTGAATTCACATCAATCAAGACATCACTTTTCTTTCAAACTTTTCCAGAACCAGGGAGAAAGAGAAGAGTAAGGTACAATGGTGTTATTTAATCCTGGTTTGAACAATGCCAAGAATCTATATTTAAGAGAGTCAGATAAGATCTATCTCTATTAATCATTCACAGAGACTTAGAGCATAAAGACCATGAAATCCACTCTGAATAACTTAAACTTCTTAGTGTTGAAAATTTTATTTGCTTTAAAAACCCCAAGAGATACTCAGCAGAATTGTGTTCATTTAGGTTACAATATTAATCTCTTCATGTTGTATAATTGAATATAATATAATGCTTTCTTTCCTTTTTATTACAAAAAAACTTGGTGAGCCAAAAGCAGACAGTGAGAGGGAACCGAAGTTTTCCACTTCAAAGGGTGTGTAAATCTCTTCTGATGTTATGGTTAGGAATTTTATATCAGCCCCTGGGTTTTAACGAAAAATTGGTAACATGGTGCTTCTCCTATGGGAATTCATATTTTTGTACAGTAATGGCGAGGAAGAACTGTGGAGAGTAAGCAAGAGCACAAAGAAGAAAATCGACTTTAAAATAAAACCAAAGAAACAAGTTAGCATAAATATATTCCCTAAGAGATTTTTATAACCCTTGCAAACACGTGGCATTGCTGCCTATAAGCAGCTTTATCAAGAAATAGAACCCCAGTGTGCAAACTTCTTAATGTAATGCTGTGAGATATTTCAGTCCTGGCCTGTGTCTCCTGCTCTCCTTCCTCTCCAGTGCAGGACTGCACAGTGATACGTGGCCATCTCCACTAACAGTGAGTTCCACTTGAGGACCAAGCTTGTAATTTAGCTATTCAGCAGCAAAGAAGCTAGTAGACAAGCTGGCTGGGACATAATAAAGGCAGTAATTTGTTATGTTCACTAAGTTATCTATCTGATTTATATAGGCAAAATTCTTGAGTGCCACAGCAAAAAATGTTGGCACCTGAGACAGAATCCTGTTTGGAGTTTGAAAATCCAATTCAAAACATAGAGGAGATTGATTTGAATACTGCTTAAACTGACATGTTCAGTAACTGAACTGGATTATGTAAAAAAACTTGGGAAAGAGCCAAACACTGCTTTTGGAAAGAGAGAAAAATGCAGCAGTTGAGCTACCCTTTAGCTCTCAAGAGAGCTAAGCTTTATTCTCTGCCTGACTCACTGGGGTCATTTCCTCTACTTATGGTAGCTTTGATATTCCTGAGAGCACCATGCAGCATCAGCACTGTGTACAGGCAGGGGCATGAAGAAACTGGTTACATATTTCCAAACAATTTCCTAGTTGATTGGACAAGAAATTAAAGTGTTCTGCAGCTATGACTTGGTTTCTGCAGAAACCTCTGTTTTTAGAATTAGCTGGTTACTGTTGTGCATCTCCTAAGGATCTGGTGGCTGAAATTCCCATGTTGAGAGTCTGTCCTCAGATCTCTTGTCTCACTGCAGCAAAAATCTGGTCACTGAATAGTGATGTGTAGACTTTAATTAGAGAAATAATGACAAATGGCAGTGCTCATTTGTCAAATGTACTCACAGTTGTAAGAAGAGCCTTGCACTGGAGAATCAAAAGACACAAAAAATACTGGTTGAGCTGGCTTCATCCACTTATAGAGGGGTACTTTTTTGTTTTGGAGGTGATGAGGAGATAAATTATTTTGCACAAGGTTTTCCTGTGGTTCTCCAGAAAAGCCAGGAGCCAAGAGGTTGGGTCTCCAGATTTCTGGCCACCCACCCCAGCCCCAGTGATGCTTTTCTAAACTGCAGCTTGTTTCTACAGAATATGCAACACTCTTCCTTAATTTCACTTCTACATTTGGTTATTCAGGAGCACCTGTAAGGCATTACTTTGGACAAGACTGGGTGTGCAGGCATGCTGCAGAGACACCACAGCAGCATTGTTTGTTATGGCCACAGCCTGGCCACGTTTCAGTAAATGGCAAAAATCCTATTGGTAATCTGGCCAGAGTTTCAGTTATAAATCCCAAATTAGCATTTGTGGATGGTGACATTATGGCTGCTCAGAGGCGCACTACAGATTTCAGAGCTGTTGATAACATATCAAGGCTGTCACATGCCTTGGACAGAATTCAGGTGGCACTGCAGAGATGAGAACACTTAAGGAGGGTCTTCTTTCATATGCCTCTATCTACTTGTTTTCTGTTCTTATCCTTTACTAAATTGATGTTTCATTACCTGCTGAGTGTTTTTAATACTCTCTTTTGGCTAGTAAAATATGCCTATATCTGTTTGGCTTTGCCCACATTTATTAGAGAAGAAAATCACTGATCCCTTCCCAATTCCTGTGGTATTCCTACTGTCTTTAGAGACCTAGCAAAAATGTTTACAAGTTATTTTTGAATTTCACTGGATACCATGTCTTTAGTGGTTTTAGTATGTGTTTCATTATAACTATTATGTTTCACTATAACTATTACAACTATTAAAACTATTAAACTATGTAACTATTAAAAGTTTACTTTCCTGTACCATATTCAAAAAACCTCTACTATTGTCCACGGAAAAAAAAGTATTTCTGACTGAATTTAAAAAAAAAAAAAAAAAAAAAGAAAGAAAAAAAAAAAAAAAAAAAAAGAAGAAGAAACAGCAAAAAGTAATTATTATTTCCATGGTGTCACTAGAGCCTGGCCTGGTACTTGTCTCAGCCACTCTTACTGGATGCTGCAACCTGAGATAGCAGCAGGAATCCTGAACCACCAGACCATCTGACCAGGTTCTGCTGGATGACAGCCTGGGAGCAGGATTTCTACAGAGAAAATCTACTCCTGACCCACGTGGCCAGAAGTGGAAACTTCCCAAATTATGTTTGGGAAGTCGAAGGAGGCCTCTCTCGGTGACAGTCTAATAGACAGAGTTGTCCATCTGTTACCTGCTGTGGCTCTGGGAGATGACTTTGTTGGTAAGTCAAACAGGTTCCCACAAGGACTCAGATCAGACTGCCTGGAGAGATTGTACAGTTTCCTTTCAAGGAAGATTTCATGAGGATAAAGCTGTGAGCTGCTCTGAGCACACAGCTTGAGCCTGCTTTGAGATGGAGGTTGCACCAAGACCTGGGTGTCTGGTTTGACTCCTCCATGAATATGTTCATAGGCAAGGGTAACTGCAAGCTTGGCTCTGAGGTGAGACCCCACACCGTGATGGCTGCAGGGTGGGAGGGATGTGCTGCTGGCATGCAGCACTGGGCTGCAGAGGGTCCCTCAGAAGCTGCAGTGTGGGAACGCTGCTGTGCTCACCCCGTGCCACAGGCCAGGCTCATGTGACCAGTGACACCAGTTTGGGGACCCTCAACAGTGGCATGTGCTGCAGAGGAAGAAATTGGATTGGCATTTCATTTATTGTGCGGAGGTGGCCACTATAAACTTGACTTGTGTATGCTATTAGTACCTCACCTTCTGAGAAAGCCAACTGTAAAATTAAAATCAATTGTCATGAATATGAGATGCATATTTTTCCTAATTGGCTTTAGTGCAATTATATCCAAAGGCCCTTTTCGCAGTCATTCACAGAGCTTAATTGCTGCAGTTTAATATTACAATCTAAAAAGGCCTGGAAGGAGAGCTGATATTAGGCTAGGTTCCTGATGAATTATAATTATCACTTTGTGTAGATGAGTGGAAAAAATTTCTTATTAAATTAGTCTTGTTACATAAATTAATATTGTGTCCTGGATAAAGCACTTCTGATTTCACATCTAAAATATTTTTAAGAGCACCAAGTTTGTGCCAGAATGTCACTTGCCAGGTCAAATTGTCTTTTAAAATTACTTAACTTTCCAGTAGCATCTTATTATAGGTTTCTGCATTGAAGATGTTTGGCAATGACAGAATTATTCAAGGGTTGGACAGCAAATAAAGTAAAATATAATAAAATAAAACTATACAACAACATAATTTCCTAGTTCTATACAACTATCATAATTTCCTAGTTCTATGAGCATGGGGGATTCACAGTCTGAATGACAGGAATTCATAGCATGACTGTCACACATTTTCTTCCTGTATTAATTTCATCTCCGTCTGAGGGTGTTGGCGAGACATGAACCGCTAATCTAATACTTTGAAAACAGGAAAGCTCATTAGCAGCTCTAGGGAATGGAGTGAGATGGGTGAGGAAGGTGCAGGTCACTAAAGGTTTAAAAAAACAAGGAAGTGTGAAAGTTTTAAGAAGGATTACTCCACTCAGAATCTGTTTGTGCTCTGTAAAAACCCAAAGATTTTTGTATAGCTCACATTTCTTTCTCATTAATGAGACCTGCAGTGAATAAAGTAAACAGGCAAATGGAAAGGTGTCAGCTGAAGATGTCAGGCTGCATTTCAAGGAGTGGATTATAGACAGTCATTCCCAGGCAAACAGCAGCTTCATGGCCTAGTACATGCAGCCAACACGTCAGGTGTCGAATGCCACCCTTTCCAACAGGCCTCATCAGATATTCAGTTTAAGTTTCCAGAGCAACTGGAGTCTGTGGCTCCAACAGGGTAGGTATTTTTCAAAAGCATAAAGTGGGAGATAGATGGCCACTTTCTGGCAGAAGATAGTGGGAATATTGTGTCAAGACACTCTGTGCATATGGAAGACTGTTCCTGAAATTTTCTCCTGTGTATGCAGTATATTACAGCTTACCATATATATAAAAATTTGGCACTACTGTATCTGCCTAAACATCGCATTAATCCATCTGTCTGTCACTATGGTAACAAGGCTCCCTATTGATGACTGAAGAGGAGCCGAACCATTAAAACTAAATGTATACTGTTAAAAAAAATCAGTGAGCTCACTTGGAATAGCATTACAGAGACACAAATGGTCAAAAATAGGCTAACTAATATTTTTTATGCATTATTTTTATAGATTATGTATATTATGGATCTGAAATAAAGACTGTTGTTAAAATTATCCTTAAATCTGATCTTTGTTTCTTCATATCTATTTTTTATATAATCTTCTGAACTCACTGTTAAATATTGTGCATTTTTTCAGAAATTTACATGTTCCATAGTCATTCGTCCCAGATGGAAAGATGAAATTAATATCTTAAAAACACCACATACAAAGCAGATTAGAAATATTGGTGAACATTCTACTGCACTTTTTCTTTCTCTCTCTTTCTCTCTTGCTTCCATACTTGTACCTTTGCCAAAACAAAAACAGTAAAGTGCACGCATTCATTGAAGGATCAATGTCTAACTGAGCACTGTTAGTTGGATCTGAGAATTTTTGAGAATCACAATGTTGTGGAAACTCTGACATGAATTACTGGACTTCATAAATCATTCTTGGACAACGAATTTCCATTTTTTATTACACTGGTGCCATGCTCTTAATAGCATAGTAGACTCAAGTCTATAATTCTATTAGGCTTTTTAAGAAGCCTTTGATTTTAGATCTGAAATATAACTTAAAGCTAACAGCTGACTTCCCATCTCCTTCTGTGATCATTGGATGGTACTTTTGGTTCTCTAGAAATGAGAGGGATAGAGAAAGAAATGAGAATAGTGCATTTAAGAAGATTTTGTCACATTCACTGAACTGAAAGCATGAGTACTCTTGCTTATGTCAGGATTGATACCTGGTTTAAACTATGGCTCTTATCTTACAATAAACCCTTTGGTCAGGAGATAGCTCACAAGGGTGCTTTATCAGCCCCATGAAAAGGTGATAGGTTGAAATGTCAGATGGGGTCATTGCTCCATCTGTCTGTGCACGGGGATATGGAGTTTGTACATGTGCACATATGTTGCATGGATGTATATCATGCAGATTTCATTAAAACTAATATCCCAGTGAGCAAACATGGATGGTTTGCCATTTTACAGGGTATATGAGCCCGTGGAGGACATGAAAGATCAACTTGAACCTGGAAGATGAACTTGGTAGAACCGGAGGCATAGATGCTACTAAGCAGCCTAGAGGTTGTGATTAACATCTGACATTTAAAATGCTTTCAGCTCAGAAGAAGCCACAGAAACTTACAGGTGTGGAGGAAAGCTCCTTTGCCCCCTCCTTTCTTTCCTCCCTTCCTCTTCGGGTGGGTGAAGAATTATGATCCCTTGAGCTGATAGAAAAGGGTATTACTGTCTGATATGAAGCAGACAAGAACGTAGCAATTGAAGAGTCTTCCTAGTTTCATCTTTGACAGAAAATAAAAGTATAATTCTGAACTTTATAAACACCAGGGTTGTGACATGTATTAGTCTGGGTGGACAAAAACATGACAAAATAATCTGACAGCTTTTGGAGGGCATAAAAGTGGCACTTGGCCATGCAGATGATGTATGTTGTGATCTAATTTGTCTTTGTTCCAAGCAGTACATCACTACCAATGGATTCAGCAGGCCTTCCAAAAGAGTGGCAACTACAAGCACAATTTCTCAGTGTTCTTCCAGTGAGCTAAGCTGTCTCAGATTTTAAGGAGATCTTTGTTGGTCAATACAATTTATTTTGCTTTCCCAAATGCTAAAACAACAATGTAGTATGTTCCTCTGATACCATTAATTTCAAATACTTTATATATAAGGAATAATACAGCGCAATAGCATTCCTAAGGATGGAAGGAACTTTGCTTTTTTACTTACAAAATTATAAATTGTAGCAACTTTTTAATTAAAGCTCAAAAGAGTGTGTTAATATTTAAAATTCAAAAGCCTTACCATTAAAAATTAGCATTCCCATTCAAATTATTACTGAAAAAAGAGTATGCTCTCTCAAAGAGAGCATTTTCAAAAAGAGTATTCTTATTTTCATGATTTTTAGAAATCACAACATTTCTCCTTGATTTTTTAATTTTAATTGCATTTTACAAGATCTGGACAACATCTTTGGTCGCTCCAGTGAATTCTTTCCTCTCTTGAAGGAAACGTCAAAATTTCCATTTCTTCAAAAAAGGAAATTGTACACCATTGTAATAAAAATTTGGTTTGAATCCTCACCTAGGAGTGAGAGGTTATTTTCCCCCCCATCTGTATTTCTGTCTTCAAGCCATGCAGTAGCTCTGTCCTCTCACTCCCAGTGTAAGAAATTTGAGTGTCTATAGAGGAAATGCTTCTGCACTGCTGGTCGGTTTGGCTGCTAGTCATATACCATGGAGCATTTCTTCAAAACCTGTTTTGGCACCTTCCCCTTTTAACAGCAACTTTCACCCAGTTAAAACCCCATCCAAGGAGAAGCCACCTGAGTTCTGCCAGCCTAGCAAGCAACAGAACTAGCCCAAGCAGCTCCCAGCCTGAGCATCCCTTATCCGTGGTGGCCAGTGTTTCTTTTATGAAGTGGTCTCTGCATAGCAACACTAGGTGGAGACTTAACACGTAAGTACTTGGGTTTATTTAATTCAAGGGGGTTAATTATGATGAACTCTTCTACTTGGGAGAAGTATTTAGATCTACATATATTGTACAACATGTTTTTATTTAAAGTTTTCTGCTTGCCATCCATTTTGAGTGAGGTGTTCGAAGGTAGGTGTTTTCTTCCTTCATCTAAGCTCCATGGCTGGCCTCCTGGAGAGGGATAGTAGGGAATGTGGGCTGCCTCCATCTGGTGGGGATATGGTGCAGGAAAAAAGCAGTAAGATACAGTTGATCTGGCCAAAAGAGTTTCGGTTTTGTTTTTGTGTGAGCCTTTCAAGATACAGACCTGATCACTGACCTCCAAAAAGAGCATTCTAACTCCTCAGAGGCAGGGGAGGAGCTAATCTTACAAAGTTTAATGAGATGGAGAGCTGTATCCTTCAGGTAGGTTGGTGGGGAGAAGAGATAAACTGGTGGTTTCATGAGTTTGGAAGGAGGTGGGAAAAGGAAGTGGGAGGATTTTTTTTTTTAATCTTTTTGTATAGAGAGGAAACTTGCATTTGTCTTCTTGAGGAGGTGCAGAGGAAGGAAATAAATTAGTACCTTTTTTTTTTTTTGGATATGTATGAAGAGAACAGTTATGCCCTGTAAGCATTGGTTGGAATGAGCATTCATTAACGAAATGCCTTTCTTGCCCTACAGACTCAGGTGGTGCTTGTGAGGCTGTGTTTTTGCTAACACATATTTGCCTACCAGCCCAGGCCTCAGAATTGCCTAGAGGCAGCAGCATTGCTGAGATAGATATAGACAGACTGAAAGACATAATTTTACCAAACTATTCCACATTGAAGGGTTCACCAAACCCTGCTTACAGAGATGGTGTGGGATGTATCCAGTCACAGGGATTCTCACAGAACATGGAAAATTGACATTCCATGAATCCTGGCAGTCCATGTGATCAACAAGCCGAGTGCAGAGTCCCTCACAACACAGCATGTGTGCAGCTTGCCTGGGTACGGACACTCATCCAAGATAAAAAAAAACAGCAATGCCTGAAATAAACACAAGTTCTCCAGCTTTGCAGAAGCTGAGGTTCTGCAGTGGGGGAGAGAGTGCTAGCTACCCACTCTGGAAGAGTAGAGAGTGAGAGCTGACAATGACAGATATTTTTTCTCTTCGGTGTAGTTGTAAGAACCCACAGACTCATCCTGTGCCAATATGAATCCTGTCTTTTGTTCCTGGCAATGGGGGAGTCCACACTGGGCAAAGAGCTATCAATATTTTCAGTGTTGCTGAGGATTATGTAGGGATATAAGCTATGGAGAATAGCTTTGAAGATCCTGACTGAAAACAGACCCACCTTGGATTTGCTGAAGCTCGTCTGTACTAGATGCCTCCTGAGTATGCATGGCTGCCCAGAATGCCAGTCCGTGCTGAATGGCAGGTGCTAATTCTGAGACAAGCATCTGGCATGCAGAGACCTTTTCATTATCTGCTGCTTGCTCCAAATACAGACCATAACACGATGCCACAGGGAATGTTAGTCTTCAAGATGCAAAACCTCTCAAATGATGAAGTTAAGTTATTGAAAAAAAATTAATCTAAGTCCAGAAGTTCTTGCAAGGTACTAAAATGTGATATCTAGCGTTAGCTTACCTGGCAGGCTCTGGAGAGGGCTGAGATGCTGTCATGATTTCCTGAGCTGTTGCACAAGGAGCAGGTAGAGTGGCAGTCAGCAAGCAAAGCAAAATAACAGGAGCTGGGGTGTGTCTGTAGTGTAGGCTGCACAAGGGTGACGGATGTGTGCTAGGCTTCTTCTGAGCAACATGCTGTGGTTAGGGACTGTGGTTAGGGCAGGCAATTGCTGAGCGTTGAGCATAATGTATGACAGGCAGGGCTGTGGCATGCAGATAAAAACAGCGTGGGATGGATTTTGCACTAAAATATGCTCTGTGAGTGTGAAGAAAGGACGGAGCCAGTCCACTAGGAAAGCCCTAGCTTTAACCTGTGTGCCAAAAGCTACTATGTGCCAGATGGCTTGGATGAAGAGAATCACAAAAAAAGGGAAGTTTAATTGGGTTCTTGTAAATCCTCATGAGCTGTCCCTTCATGCCACCAGTAATTTGATTTTTGTTAGAATTTCTCTGTGGAAGAAATCTTCCTAATTGCAGTTTTCTTCGGAAGTGGAAAAAAAAATGCAAGTTTTTAAAGATTATTTCCCCTCACAAGGTGTTCCTTCTGAGTATGGTGTCCCTAAAAATCCACCTGCAGTTTCTTCGACGGGCAGTGAATGCCAGGCTTTCTCCCTGTTGATGTCCTCTGTCCCTAGTCCTGAGCTCTGAGTAGCCACCTGAAGATTCAGCCATCAACTTTACCAAATATCCACCATCTCTGAGGCATCAAGGGCTGATGCTGTTTGCATGAAGGACTGACACTCCTCATGGAAGAAGACTTCATTCTTCTATATGAAATCCCACATTTTTGCATATAAATATTTATGTTTGTATCTCAAAGTTAATTTTTTTTCCTGTTTTATTCCCTCTGATATTCTGTACCTACACTCCTCTTAATCAAATAAAACATACCAATTGAGAATGCCTCCAAGACTAATCTTTGCATATTATTTATTTCATGAATAATTTTCTTTAGAATTCTGAATAGTTTTTCTGGATTTGCTGGTTACAGTTTTATTGGTTTAAAATGTAATTATACTCCAGACAGCCATTTGCTCATCAGAATTCATTTAGATGAATGCTAATAGATTAGCACTAGAGTTAGATTAAACTAACTCTATAAAAAATCAGATTTATAAACTCATTCTCCTATTATGGTGTAAAAAGCATATGTTTTACAGTATTTACAATCATTCTCAGAACCTCGGCCAAAGCATTCTCTTGACCATACAAATAATCTCCTAGCTTTTCCTATAAGAAGTTCTTGAATTTTTAAAAGATTAATTATTGGTTAAAATAATTAAGGTTAATAAATCTTACAGGAAAAAATAGAAATAGGTCTAATGACACTCACATGGACATATTTGAAGAAGACAAATTTCTGGGAACACTTAAAAGTGAGCCATTATGTTGATTTCAATATGGAATATGCATTTATTAAGTGAAAATTAGATTTCCATCATAAGATGTTGAACTAGTAGCAGAAGTAATTGCTGAAACTCTGCTTCCATAAACACATACCCAGTTGGGCACATATTTCTGAGCAAAGTCCATCCATTTAAGTGTTCACAGAAATATCAGAATGATCACTATAGTAAATACATGAACAAAAATGGCAGAAAAAATATTTTTGGTTTTTTTTGTGGCCTCTGACCACATTTGTGTATGACCAGGATCACATTTCTGTTGATTGTCAGACTTCCTTTCTCTACTGCAGTGTTGTCAGCCATATGATTCATGAGTCATATCTAGTCCTTTGTATACAGAGCTCATTGAATATTCAGATTCCACAGAGTATAAATTACCAAGTAAATGAACTAATTTTCTTTTAATCCTGTTTGCTGAGGGGGAAGGGAAGGAAACCAGGCTTTCCAAATTTGAAATTAATTCAATCATTGCAGTGCTGCACCCCTGAGCAGCAGTCCTGGCTTATTGTCCTGAAAACAATAGCTCTGAGAGGTGTAAAATGACCTGTTCTCCCTTATTCTTTTTACTCATTGTTTTATGTCAGGAAGGTGGGAAAGAGAGGTTGGTATGAAACCCAAGACCAACATTGCTGTTTGCTGAGATAAATTATATGCAGTGAGGTAGGGCAGGTCTAGAATAGACACAAAACCAAGTGGAAGGCAGGGAAGGGAAAGAAAAGAAAGGCTCAAGAGAAAAGCAATGATATAACACTGAATCTTCCCCGTTAATGATGCTGAATGTGATGATGGAGAGATTTTTCACAAACAGTTAGCTCCATTTTGAGATAGCTTAGTTAAGTGTTTAATGATGCAGGTAGCCCTACTCTGGGATTCACAGAAGTCTCTAATTGCCTGATTCCTCCAGAAAAACTTTTATGTATTTTGTGTTAATCCGTATAAACACACATCATGGATGTGTTCCACTGACAGCAATGGATGGTTCTCCTGTAAATGCTCAAAATGTGTAGTCTAAAACAGTGAAACAGCCCACAGCTATATTATGAAGAAGGCTTTTCTCAAAATGAGTGTCATGCTTGCACATAAGCTGGATGGAGTCACTTTCTTGCACTGCATAGCAAAGCACAAGTTCCTACTTTCCCACAGTACCATGAGTGGGTGTTGACTGAGGCAGCAGAGAAAAGGAAGAAGAGGCATGAAGAAATATACACAGAGGGGGGCAAAAAAGGTTGTATATGAGATAAACCAGAGCATATTTGCAATTGTTGTTTTGTTAACCAGAAATACAGTTCCTTCAATAGCCTCAAGCAGGAAACAATAAGAAAAAGGAAAACCTGTAAAAGGGATATTTTTTAAAATATGAGATACTAGTTAAAGAATAGTATCAAACCATTTTACTACGCTAATTAGTTAATTAAAATAATTGTAGTTGACAGCATCGCTTTAATTGCATGGCCATTTGTAGGTGTGTATTTTATTGTTCTTTGTTTTGTTCCTATGGGAATACACTTAGGCAATTGTTTAAAGTGTCAGTCGGACTTCTCTTCACAGAGAATAAATTGAAACTTGCTCAGCTAAATGGGAAAGAGAGTAGAGGCTTCAAGTTTATTTTTATTTTTTAAAAGTTTCTAGATAATCAATGAAAGAAAGACAAATTGATGCTGACGGTTTTTAAAGTACTTGGGCATGATGTACTACCACCCTGGGCAAGTCATGATGAGCTAGCTTATCTAACAACCCATCACTACCAGATGCAAGGTCCTGTTCTCCCTTTCTTTTCTGTTTTTAAGCTGCATCTTACATCCTCTCGTGTTTTGCCAGCTCTTGCATCCTATGGAATGCCTCCACGAGCACATCTGGTTGAGCCTGAAGTTCAATGGCAGCCTAGACCAATCCAGCTGCTGTCTACAGTCCTACTCTCTGCCCCTTTATATATATATTCAAGTTTATATAATAGATATTTTTAAAGAGGAAAGCTCTTTCCTCTTTCACTTCCCTTTCCCTGGGCATCCTGTTCCTGCCCCTCCCTTATTGCAGTCCTTTGTCATGCTTTGTCATGTCCTTTGCCAAGTCATTTCAGCATGTTAAAGCAGCAGAAAATTAATTTGCTGGAAAAGAACAAATTGAATAGGTTTTTTTATTATTATTTATTTCTGTTGATATTCTTGTACCAAGACAGCTCTGCAAAACATCTGATAAGCTGTGGTGAGACTACAGGGGAGAGGGTGGAATGATCTGAGGAGAAGACAGGGCAACAGCCACCCTTCACTGCTGGTTGAGGCACAAGGAAATGTGGAGCAAGAGGGGCCTTCCTCCTTTGGTGCTGGTGAGCTGTGTGCGAGCTCTGCTCAGCACTCACCATCTTTTGTCACTTCACTTTTGGTCATGTGGTGGCAGCCAGCTGGCCCCTGGTCAGCCTGTGAGCAGGCTCCCTTTATCCACACTTCATGGTGCTGGCATCACGTGGGAAGCGTCATGTGGATCATGGGGCACAGCGAGGGGGCTGTGATGGGGAGAGGAAATCCAGCTTGCTTCATCCACTGCCCACACTGACACTTGTCTTTATATTAATTGTGCAGAACGCAAAGAATACGACCAGACTCAACAACAAAGAGTTGAAAACAGCCAGAAACTGAAAGTCAGGTGTGCAGTAAAGAGTACAGATACGTATGACCCATCACCCATCATCATTTGTTTATTTCTCTGAAGTACTATGTTCATTTCCCATACATATCCCTAAATATATTTATATATATTTCAAAGAGGAAGTCCACTGAAGAAAAACAACTGGTTTGATGAAGTGGAATTAGGATATTAGAAATTTCTGTATAGTACCAATATATTAAATGATGCTCTTCTGTATCTACAAGGTGCTTCACAGAGAAGCAAAGTGTCAAACAAACTGTAATTCACTCCACTCTTTGTGCAGTGTACCCTACTAACACATGATGGAAGACTAAGGAAAATAATTTCCTGGCTCCAGTGAGGGAACTTTTGATGTGACTGCTAAAACTGGAGTATGTGGGGGTTTTCCTCATGTAACTGTACTTTCTTGGCCCTTTCTTTTGGCTGGCTCATGTTCTGTGTCAGTATCCCAGAATTAAAGAAATTTTTTTCCCTTCAGTCAATTTAGAGGAAGACAAAATGTTCAATAGGCTTAAAATACCACACTGATAACTCATGCAATGCTCATCTTTATTTTTTCGGTTGAAATTGTAAGGTTTTGAGGCAGTCTACCTTCATCTTTGGAAACGGTCATTGATCAGGGAAGCATGGCCAATTCAAAAAACTTCTGGATTTTAATTGCATTTTAAGGAGAATTACCATTTTATTCTGCTGGAATAAATTAAAATATCCATAGATTCTGATTTCTATCCAAAGCAATGAAGTTGTATGGTAGAAGGCCAAAGTCAGAAGTTGAAAAACTACTAAAATATTCCAGACTTTATATGATTTGGCAATTTCAGATTTTTAACTTATAAACATCTGTGTTTCTAATGCTTCAAACAGGGTAAAAAAAAAGCCACCCCGATCAAGAGATATGGTTTCAATATGCAGCGGATAAATGTAAATACACAATTGATTCTGGTCTCCAGAACAGCTCTCTTACCTCATCTTGCCTAATAAACTCACCCACTGCAGAGAAGTAATATATGTTACACTTTGTTCGAAGGCTGCACAATAAATGACAGTCATTTTCGTCTTTCAAAAGGAAGACTTAAGAGACACTTAACAGCTTTTCTGGACCTGCTTAAGTTGAGCACATTGTTGTAGCAAAAAAACCTATTTTTTTATTCTTTAGAGAGATTCTAATGTGCATTCTCACTCTCTGTTCCTGCCAACTCCTATGAAATGTAATATTCTAGTTTGCATAAAATCTTTTTCAAGGAAATTAAGTATTTTCACAAAATGAATAGTTGGTAAGACTCTAAAATGAAGGCAGGGAGAGGTAACTTCTTAAAAACAGCACAGAAAAAGGAAAGAAATATTTGGTCAGAAAAATAGGTATATTGTAGAAAACTCTTAGGATTATTTGCTCTTAGCATTGTAAGCTGGCATGCATGATGTATTGTAAACTGTAGCATTCAGCAAGTATGGAATGTGCAAGACACTGTCAGTGTCTTGCATCACAATGCTATTATTGCTACTTTGTTGGAATTTTTTTCATTTATTTTTCAAAGTTAATTGTTTAAGGTGTCTAAAATGTGCCTAAAAAACGTGTCCAGAGCAGTGCCTAACTTACTTTTCATCTGTAAGAATATCAGGATTTTCAGTTTGATATTTGACACTTCAATTATTTTAGATATTTGTTTATATACTCCTCATTTTTTGATTGGAAGCAAAAAGCAATTTGGCAGTGTTGGATATATGGTGTACACAGACCTTACGTCCAAAATGTTGCAGTTTTCTAGTTTGTGTTTATTCAACCACTTAAATGCTTTTCCTGATACTGCTTCCAACACATTCAAGCAGATTCTGCCACAAAGCATCATAACAGATATTCTATATATGTAAGGTGACGTGTCATTAGAGCAAATGAGCTTCCCTGTGTAAGACTTGCCCTTGTGACACCTCCAACACTGTAGACAGGGTAAGAGACAGGAATTTTCAGCAGCAACAGCTTTTTCACTAGCATTTGCCTAACAGAAAGGTAAGTCTTTCTTGTCTTGGTTTCTTTTAAGCTAGGTAACATTGCTCATCATATTCATCTTTTGCATGAGATCAACCTGAGTCACAACTAAGAAATCAGAAGAGAACAAACTGCAACACATGAACAAACAAAGTTTTATGAAAGGAGAATATTTGTCCAAAAATCCTGTTTGTAAGATTTCAACTATTTAGTGCCTCAAACCAGTTTTCATTAATGTGAATAAACAATAAATACTTTGAGGAATAGTGTTGAATCATGTGAAGTATTACTCTATTTAGTGCTTTTTGTAGGGGAGTTTTCAAATTGTTTTTAAAGAAAACTTGAAAGAGGTATTGATATAAAAGACATGATTAATACTTAAAATTCCAATGCAATACTAATACTGATTAGGGACTAAATAGGCTATCATAAAAAGTACAATGTGTAGGACTGGATGATCATGGTAGAATCAAAATAGATTCACTGTTAAAAATAAAAGTGTGTTTGTTCTCTGAGTTTGACTTTTAGAATTATTTTTCCCAGCACTCCTCAAATCCTTTTATGTAATTCTCTCAGTGAATATGCCTGAGGTTCACTTCTCAATTACGACTTAAAACCCAAGGAAAGACTGTGAAATGAGACAGCAGCTTGAGCGAGGTGTTGCTATTGTTTACAAGTGTTTCGCTTTTGAAGAGTGTTTCTGAAATAAGCCTGAGTGCTACCTGTGAAAATAAGCCACCAATGACATTTTTGCATAAACCATTTGTTCTATTTGTGAATGTCTAAAATATTCCGTAATCTCAGGAGAACAGTGCCATTTGACATGATACAGTCATTAATATTGTCAAAGCACTGAAGACAGAGCTCCAGCAATATGATAATAGAAACCTGATGAAGACTAAAAATGCTTGTCAGTGAACCAAAAAAATCCATCAGCAGCCTTCTGAATACATAGGTGCTGTACTCATTAAGAAAGAAAGAAAAATTAGCTGTCTATAAAGACCATTTTAATGAATAAAAAATGTTGTGATATCTAAGTTATGAGATTGCAGGCAAACTGTTGACAACAGGCACTACATGAGGAGGAGGAGATGGGAAGGAATAATGTAGCAGCATCTATTACATGTGTGGAAAAAAAGATGCCAATGCATTTTCATGAGAGATGATATCAGAAACTATTTTTACATCCTGCTGCCAAAGGACACCTTTGGCAAAAAAAATGTACACCTTGCAGAGGGAGACACCCCCCCATATTTTTCCATGTGTCATTAACATCGCCAATATTACTTCTGAGTATCAATAAAATAGATTGTAGAATCACCAGGAGAGTGTCTATCAGGCTACTCTGTGTAATTTGGTTATCAAAGTAATTAATTTCCTCCAAGGAAGGGGAAGTTATCCAGTGCTGGTCAGTCTGTTCCATGGTCCCTTTATTATCAGGCACTGTTTATGGATAAAGAATTAGCTTATTGTATTAAAGGGATAAATATTCAATTTCAAAATTCTAAATGAAATTATGAAAACAGAAAACACATTGCCAGAGAACTCAGCTGCATCCTTACATGTTTTTTCTGTCTCTCCTAGGACAACATTCAGCCATGAGAGATGCAGGTGATTGTAATGAACTTCTTGTCCTCAACTTTTTACAAAAGTTTCCTTTTGGCTTTTCTGAACTGTATTGATTCCTACCGCATGTCACAAAATAGTCCATTCTTTATAGCTTACACAGCTCTGCTACTACATTTCAAAACTGTAAAAGATTAATCAAAATGAATCTTTGTTAGCACTGGTTTATGTCTGCTTACCCATTGTAGATCATAAAATTATAGAATCATTTAGTTTGGAAAAGACCTTTAAGATCATTGAGTCCAACTGTATAGCTGGCACTGCCAAATCCACCATGTCCCAAATCACCACATGTACAGTCTTTTAAATACCTCCAGGGGTGGTGATTCCATCACTTCCCTGGGCAGCCTGTTCCAATGTTTGACTATACTTCTGGTGTAGAAATTTTTCCTAATATCCAGTCTAAAGCTTTCCTGTCACAACTTGAGGCCATTTCCTTTTGTCCTGTTGCTTGTATTTAGAAGAGGCCAACCCCACCTGGCTACAACCTCCTTTCAAGTAGTTATAGAGAGCACTGAACTCTCCCCAGGCCCTCTTTTCTCCAGGCTAAACAACCTCTGCTCCTTCAATTGCTCAACATAAGGTGCTCCAGACCTGTTACCAGCTTCATAGCTCTTCTTTGGATGCATATGAAGTTCGTACTAGGCAGAAGCAACAGCAAGCAGCTCTGAGTGGTTCTGTCTTAACTGTGGGAAGCCTTCCTGGGCTTTCTGCAGGCACCCCTGCCACCAGTGCCAATGTAAGAAGGGCTTGGTGCAGGATGGCATTTTTAGGAAAGCTCTCCCTTCATGGCTCATACCTTTCTGGGCTGTGAAGTCAAAACATAAGTGAGGGTCTGTATGAACATGTCAGTGTTGGTAGACAAACCTTATACTTCCAGCAGTGTGCCCATGTGGAAAAGAAGGCCAGTGGCCATCCTGGCCTCTATCAGGAAAAGTGGGGCCAGCAGGACCAGGGAGGTTGTTCTTCCCCTGTACTTGGCACTGGTGAAGCAGTACCTTGAGTGCTGTGTCCAGTTCTGGGCCCCTCAGTTTAGGAAGGATGTTGAGATTCAGGAGCGTGTCTGGAGGACAACAATGTTGGTAAAGGGTCTGGAACTCAAGTCCTAGAAGTGGCTGAGGGAGCTTGAGTTGTTTAGCGTGGAAAACAGAAGGCTCAGGGGACACCTTATCACTCCCTACAACAAGGTGAAAGGAGGTTCTAGCCAGATGGAGGTTGGTCTCTCAGGCAACCAGCAATAGCACACGAGGACAGACTTAAGCTGCCACAAGGGAAGTTTAGTTGGACATTCCAAAGAAGTTCTTCACAGAAAGCGTGAACATTGGAACGGACTGCCCACAGAGGTGGTGGAGTCATCATCCCTAGAAATGTTTTTAAGGTAAGACTGGATGTGGCACTTAATGCCATAGTCTAGTTGACAAAATGGTGTTACTTCATAGGTTGGTGATAGGGCACGATAATCTCAAAGGTCTTCTCCAGCCTCGGTGACGCTGTGATCCCAGCAGCATAATGGAGCATGTGGATGCCGCCGGTGGAGCAGTGAACCATTGGCACGCACGAGAAGCAGGGACAACCGCCCGCTGGCCCAGCACGGCGGCAGCCGAGCACTGTAGGCAGGTGGGACAGGAACCACCCCTCGGTTATGCCGGGTGACCCGGAACGCGGGGGGCCGCGCGGCTCCCGACGGGACGGATTAGGAGTTCCAGCGCCGGCCTTCCGGCCTGCCTGCAAGACAAACCCGGACGCAGTCCTCCGCCACGGGGGAGGGCACGTAGGGCTGCTCGGGCAAAAAGCAGGGCAGTGCATCGGTCTACGGATACGGGGCACGGCCGAGCCTGGTCGGGCACAGTCTCCGCCCGCCGAGAGCCGCCGCGGCAGCTCAGCCCGGCCTGGCCCCGCCCCGCCAGCACGGTTCGGAAGGCATGCTGGGGCTTGTAGTCCAGGGTGACACCGTCCCGCCTCCGGCTGCAAAACTACAACGGAGCGAAACTACAACTCCCGGCGGGCGGAGGGGCGTGTCTCGAGCGCCGTGTCCGAACCCGCACGGGGCGGGGGCCGGTCCCGCTAGGTCGGGCCGCGCGGGCGGGGTTTCCCCGTGCCCATCGTTCGCTGGGGGGACTCGCCCGCCCTCGGCCCGGCAGCGGGAGCGCGGCAGGACGCGGCTGCCGCCCGAAGCTGGCGGTACACACCGCTCGCGGCTCAGCGGAGCGTGGGTCGGGGGCGGCTCGACTGAGCGGGAGGCGGCGGCAGTGGGAGCGGGGCTCCAGCGCGGACACCTTCTGCCCGGCTCGCTGCCCTGCGCTTCCAGCCCGGCCGGCGGGCGGCCGCCTGCGGGGAGGTGGCGATGGAGAAGAGTTAGTCCAGTCACCGCGCTCCAGTGGCCGGGGAGAGGGCCGGGTCGGGCCGGTTGGTGCGTGGGACGTGCTGCCCTGTCGCCGACAAGCGGCTGAGTGACCGGCCGGCCGAGGGCGGCGGAGGGTGCGCGCCTGTGTGGTCCCGTCCCCCGCCGGCTCCTCCCGCGGGCGGGCGGGCGGCCGGCGCTGCGGTGGTTACCGCCTCCCCCTGAAAATGAAGAGGTGGTGGCAGCTGCTGCTTCGGGGTCTGGCTGCCGGGGGGAAACCTGGATAAGAGGCTCGTAAAGAAGGGTGAAGAGAAAGTCGCCGCTCTCTGGTTCGCGAAGGGGGAAGCCGGGCGTTTTCCTCACCTTGCTGCGGGGCCAGAGCACAGCGAAGCCAGGGACGCCGGCGGAGAGCCGCTCCTGTGCGCCGGGGGAGGGGGCGGGATGCGGGGGGGGACCCGGCACCGCCGCGGGCCGTGGGCGAGAGCCTGCGGCGGGGCGGGGTGCGAGCGGCCGCGGCGGCGCTGAGCCGGGCGGCGAGGATGGTGCGGGGAGGGAGAAGTCCTGGCAGAGATCTAGCGGCGGCGAAGCCTCCCTGTCCCCTGCCTCCCAACATCCCTCCCGCGGGGCCGAGGCGCTGGGGAGCATGAGGCGGCGGCGGGGACCTGTTGTGTAGGGGGAGGCGCGGGCAGGAAGGATGAGGAGGACCTGGTCGCGAGGCGCTGGTGTCTGTCGGCGACCGGCCGTGCCCCGGGCTGCCACGGGCTCGGGAGAATCCCTTCCTGTGGAGTGGTGACAGGGGAGCCCTGCGCCCCTAGGTCTGCGCGGAGCGGCGGCCGCTTCCCGCTGGACTGCGGCTTCAGGAAGAGGAGAGCTTCAAGTGTTCTTCGGAAGCTGGAGTTGCAGCCTGGTTCCTTACTTGCCTTTTTTTTTCTTTTTTTCTTTTTCTCTTTTTTTTTCCTTTTTTTTTTTCCTCCCCTCCCCCTTAATGATTTGTTTCGCGTGTCTCTCGAGGGAACGTCTTAGGAATGGTCATTTTTAGCAGTGGAATCTGCTGCGCAAAGGAGGATTATAACAAATCTCTATGAATGATAGACTCGATTGCTAAACCTTGTCTTGACCAACCTTCTGACCCTCGGAGAAAAGTCTCAGGGTGTGCGTGGGAAGGAAAAAACCTTCCCATTGGAAAATAAACTTGATAAAAAAAGACTGATTTTTTTTTTTTTTGAGAGCCTAACTGATTTATAATTACTTTTTTTTTCTTTTTGTCCTGTTTTGTGATAAGTTGTTTTTAAAAGGATTGTCCTACGTGGTTGTTTTGTAACTAGTGGAGGAAAGAAGGAAGGATCCCTCTCAAGCGTTTCTGATATGACAGCTTTGGTTTCTGAAGAGTTAAATGGTGTTTGCATGATACACCTATTGCTAGTCTGGTAGCAGACTTTTCATCGTTTTATTTGCTTTTTTTATTAACTGGGGCTGGTGGAGAGGGCTCTATTGGCCAGAAGAATATTTGCACATATATATTTGTATACATTTTTGGTGGGGTTCTCCCCACATTTTACTCTTTCTTGATGACTCCTGGAGGTGGTAGTGGGCCCATGAAAGACTGTGAATACAGTCAGATCAGCACACACAGCTCTTCGTCTCCCATGGAGTCTCCCCATAAGAAAAAGAAATCAGTTCCCAAGAGAAAATGGGAGGTTTTTCCTGGAAGAAACAAATTCTTCTGCAATGGGAGGATCATGATGGCTCGACAGACTGGAGTCTTCTACCTGACTCTTGTTCTCATCTTGGTCACCAGTGGACTCTTCTTTGCATTTGAGTAAGTGACTTTAAAGTCTTCATATATTCCTTCTTATCCTCTAGTTAGTTATTTTCTGGCTGAAAGCAAGATTAACATTTTTATTTATGAGAAAATGCTGACTGAATTCCACTAATGTTGATTTATATAATTGAAAATACGAGCTGATGAGTTGCTGAGGGGTGCACAGTACAGTTTGGGTTATCATACTCTGTGGAAAACTAATGAGAATCAAGGTTGAAGTTGCTTTTACACCACATGTTTCCAGCTCTTGTTGGTGTTGAAAGAGGAGTGTAAAAGAGCAGGTTTGGGATGACCAGGAAATGATGAAGCTGCTCGTCTCTCAGTTACTCTGAGAATCAAAACTGGCACATGCAAAAATACTGACGCTTTGTCACAGAACTGAATGCAAGAAAAGCAGTATTTTTCATTAGTTTATGAATCAAGCATGGATTTTTTGTTGTTTTTTTTTTTGGTTGGTTGGTTTATTTTGTTTCTTTTGACATCGTTTTAATAACTTGTAGATGAGAATTCGAAGTGAGGAGAAAAAAAAAGAGCTGTACAATTTTGCATCTACCTAGCTTTCCACCACTAGGTAACAGCATTACTTTCTCTTTGTGATAACTTGTATGTGAGTTTAGTCTTAGTTTAAGCTACATTTGCTTTGGAGGTTTGGACTGTATCTTTTTAAAGTAAGCTTCTGGTGTCCTTCTAGGGCCTTTTTCTCTGTAGCTCTGGAGTCCTTTTCATCTATATAAAGTGAACACGCAGTGACAGTAAATCAAATACACTGATTTTTGCTCTTATATTGTAGTAGTTAAATGAACTACTGGCAGTAAAGAATTAGGCACTTGATGTCAGCAATACAGTATAACTTTTATTTACGTACCTTTATTTAGGAACCAAGTACAAAGTTTACACTGCTAAAAATACTTCCTATAGGAATAATTGAGTTATCTTAAAGGGTTAATGCGTCTTTATCTGCTTTAAATTATTGTAGTTTGACTTGTGGCAGGAAGATATATTCAAATTACTTTTATTTTTGCAATAAGAACTATTTATAACTAAGCTTCAATGCTGCCTCCAGAAATTGTTTTGCTAAGCAGTGCAGTTGAAAGCCAAAGGTGATTCATTACTTGGTGCTTCAAGCAAGAATATAGGGACATTAACAAACCCTAAATTGTACCTATTAAATGCAGATCATCTTAACAATAATGGTAGCAGTAAAGAAGGTAAAAATGCTCATCTGGTAACCAGTGACTATGTGTATATGTGAGCTCAGTAGATGAATTGTCATGAATTGTCACCTGGGCTCCAGGTTACTTTAAAGGGGTTTATTAAATGTAAATCTTCTTCAGACATTCTGAAGCTGCTTGAGTATCATTTGAGTAGTTGAAATAACACAGACAATGATGGTATCCACACTGCAAGTGTGTTTACTTTCCTGGTTTTAAACGGATATTAAAGGTGTAACCTGATAGTATTGCATTAGGACTGGGTGCTACTCTGTTCTGTTTGCCATGATTAAGCTTTTGGAAAGCTTTTCTATGTGGGCTGACACTTCTATCTGTGTGCAGTCTCATCACCTTGAGCTCTGAAGCCTGCTGTACTTCCTGCAGATACCAGAATGTAAATGTAGGATTGAAGGTATAATGTTTTATAATCAGGATTGTAAAACTGATTTATTAAGCCACCATTTGCAATTTATTTATATGTTTTAACACTTTGATCTTTCAGAGATAAATTTTCTTTGCAGCTGCATGATTCAGAACTACTAGAGCAGGATGAGCTGCTAGCTGTTCATCACCTTCTGATTTCATCACTACTGTGAGCTACATGCTCTACTGGAGTTGAATTCTGCAACTTCCATCGCATCTTTGAGAATATTTGCAGTGTAACCATTTGTGATTGATAACATTTTTAGTCAAGGATTTTCATGTATAGTCGGTGCTTATTCTTACTGGCAGTCTTGAAGCAGGGAGGAATCTTAGGCTTTATATAATAGAACTGTATAAATTCTCTGTGTGTGTACTGGTCTTGAGTCATTCTTGTATCACTTGCAGTCTCCTAAGGAAAATCAAAGTAGAGGGTGGCAACGGTATTCCATTTTTATAATGATAAGGTAGATTTTGGTCTTTAGAAAGCACTTACATTGAAAAATTATTACTCATCCTCTGAAGGTTAATTAAAACTCAAATCTAAAAACTGTGAGAATGGTGTTCAGTACATCTGTGATGGTTAAACTGCAGAGGATTGTTAATGTTATAAAAAGAGAGGAGTCTCTTATTGAAGAGTGTTACTTTCAAGCAGTTTCTATATGTGCCTGTTCCTACTAGTGTGAAGTTACTAATTTATTGATCAGTGATAACATCCTGAGTGTTAAGTGTCGCTGCCATTATTGGCTGATTTGATTATGGCATTCCTCACAAACGAGCCATTTATTGTATATGACAGAAATGCCTTTAAATCCTTTGTGTACCTGTGGAGCAAAGTGGTATTTAAATGAACGTGTGCCGTGTGTGTCTGTGTAAGGTCAAGCTGCCATTGAAGAGGAAGGTACCCTGTATGTTCTTGGAAATGTTTGTTCTTTTTTGCTACAGTGGAAATAAATTATTTTGTTCCTTTTGGTTTTGGAAACTTAAAAATGGGTACTTATGGTTCAAGACATTCCCTGGTTACAGGCTGTGAAGTGGGGGGAGTAGGAAAGGTTACTTTGACAGCTAATTCCTTGGAAAGCATCATGCTAACACAAACACTTGTCCTTTATACTTCAGCTTCATTTGTTCCTTCAGTATGATTTCCCTTCCTTCTATTTTATTCTTGACATCCATACATCCAGAGCTGTATCTCGTGTTTTGGAATGCTCTCCAGGGAAGAAATACGTATCTCGGAGTCAACAAATCCTATTTCTCCAAAAGCAAACATATGTCATGCATCTTGACCTGTACAGCTTTTGACATTGAGTCATGCCTTTGTAATTTTTGTTTCTTTATATTTTTGCTTTTGTGCTTTTTTTCTGCCTACTTTCTCTAACTCCTGCTTTCAGCTGGTTTTATTCCTTTCTCTCTATTGACTTTTATCTCTCACCTATTCGAAGTGCATCACCACTTCTTCCTTTTATCATTTCACTGTTCTTTTTCATTTTCAAAGAGATAAGCCAGAATTTGCTTAAAAGAAAAATGACAAACGATGAGTTTTCAAGCATGTAAAATATTTATAAGTCCTGCTTCCTTCCCTTTCCAAAGGAAGAGAATGCAAATTACAAGCAGTTTTATTCCTGTAACTTGTTTATTAAATGTAACGTGAATGATTGCAAGCACTTTTGGGTCTTGAGGGATGCTGTGCTGAATGGTTCTTAAAAACTATGCCTATTTTAAATTGCTCAAAATGAGACACCACAAATTATTGAATTTGTCTTTGAAATTTGGGTATGTTACTTTACCTTGAAACATTTTCTAACCCTAACCTTGAGATATTTAGCTAGTTTTTTCTTTTTTCTTGTAAACTTGGCCTTGTGTTGCATTTTGGCTTGTTTCCTTTGCCTTGCACTGACATGTATATTTTCCTAAACTATTTAACGCTCATTTATCGAGGTAGCTGCATTTAAAGCTTAGAAAACTAATTCCTCTCCCCAGAGTAAAGATAGCATCTGTAACTGAAGGGCAGATCTGTTGCTGTATGTAGCTGGTTCAACCATGATATTTACATGTATGTAAAGTCCTTTATTTGTGCAGTAGAGGCAGAACTAACATGCTTCATAGTTACTGCACTTAGCTAGGTATACATATTCAAAAGAAATAAGAGCCCTTTATGCTCATGATCGTTTGGGGTCCTGTTTCTGTAGGTTATAGGAAAGCAAAATAGAGGCTGAATGACATAAATAACACAGAACACGGTAGGATTAATGAAACAAACATATTGTTAAATGGCAAATCTCATGTGGATGCACAAGATCACGAGTTCCAGAGCGGTGGCTGACGACCTCGGCTGTGTTGCTACTGTGAGTTGCCTCTGAGTGCTCCCTTTCCTCTTGGGCCTCGCTGGGCAGGTAGCAGGAAGGAACATGTCTGCACCTGAGCTGCTTCAGCTCAGGCAGGCAAATTAAACTTTCCATAAAAACGTGGGTTTAAGTGAAAATGCTGGCTGAACTGAGTTGACTCAGGCACAGTCATGTTTTCTTCTGTCAACTTATTTGCAGGGTGAGTGGCTCTGGAAGAAGGTTGAAGCAGATGGTAGGATGCTAGAAGGGCTGAAGCAGTGTAGCTTTTTTCTCTGTAAATGTGAATCAGAGCCCTATCACTTCTGATACCACTTGATGCTTGCACTGATTCAGCAAGCTGGAGGGTTTTTTAGTTTGTTTGTTTTGAGCTAACACCTGATTTTTTTTAATTTTTTTTGGGGGGGGCGGTGAGCGTGTGTGTAATTGCATTTTCTTGCAAAAGATCTATGCTGGAAAATTATTTAAATTGAAGCTGTTTACGTGTATACGTGTACAAACCATTGATTTCTGTGCAGTCGCAGTTGCTGGCAGCCTGCTCCATGCCTCCCACTTTGAAAACCAGTGTGACTGGAAGACATTCATGAGTCACTTTCTGATGCTATGTGGGGATTGTTCAATATTGAACTTTGTGGTAAAGTGGTGTAACTTGCTGCTCACTGTGACAAACCTCTGTGTGTAAACACTGATGTCAGTAAGCTGAGCATTTTCACTGTGGTATTAACAACCCTTTTCATCTTATGGCAAGTGTTTTCTGCTCTTGCAAGAAGTGGTCTCTTAGCATGAGGTTGTATGCCAAGTAGGTGAAATGTTCCTCTAATAACCTCCTTTATCTTTGTTCTCTGCTCTTAAGACAAGTAAATTACTTGTGTCTCGTGGTGACCGTGTCCTTAAACTATGAGTTCCTTAGAAGAAAGTGCTACCAATGTGACTTCAATCTAACTGTTAAAGGCTGATCTAAGCTTATAGGGAATTTCCTGTTAAAGATGTCAAAATGCATTTTAAAGCAGAAATTATAGTATATAAACTAAAATTATTATTCAATGAGAGAACTGCATCCTTTTCTGCATGAGGGCAGTCACTGCCTAATTTTGCATGGTGACATAAGTGAGCGCAGTGTTCAGTAGGTGTTCTTTTCTCCCAGTTTTCTTTGTTGTTATTTTGTTGTTTTTTTCCTAAACCTGTCATTAAAATTAAGCCAGAGCAATATTTCTATTCCTTGTCATATTACACTTTTCTGATAACTTAGTGAAAAAGACGTGGAATACAGCAAGTCTAATCTTCAGGGTTTATGCTTTGTATTGAGCAAATTATACTGTCAATTTCTAAGGGACCATATGCATTCCAAGCAGAATGTTTATTCTTTGCACTTAATTGCCCTGAAAATGTTAACTGTCAGAATCAAATACCTCCCATGTACTAAGTATATCTAATACTTTTTTTCTTGACAAGGAGCTTTTCTTCATTACAAAAGAGTTTTCTTAATCTCCTAAGTTTCTCAGTGATCTGAGCGGGTGTGTCTGCTGAAGTTTCTCCCTGGCCAAAAGAGAGTAGTTTTGTGCTACCATATCTCAAAAGTAGCATGTCACTGAGCAGGTATGTCAGTATAAACTTGTAAACCTGCTTCGAATGAATTATATAAATTGAAATCCTTCTGCCCAGAAATTAACTAATGGCATTTGATATTAGGTCATACACATCTGTTTTTCAAGGCTGGTCTATTTACATAGAAATGGACAATGACTAAAGGCTTAATTTTTCAGAGTAAAACTCTGTGAGAATAGCAAAAGGAAGGGTAACCTCTCATGTTTTTAGAAGTCATGTCTTCTTTACTTCCCCTGAAATTGCAGAAACTTTTAATGGTTTTGTAACACTAAGCTGCTTTCCAAAACAGCTGTTAAACAGCTATTTTTCTTTCTTTTTGAGGGTGTTTGGTTTTTTGGCTTTTGGTGGTTTTGTTTCGTTTTTGTTTTGGCTAGAGATTTATTTTTTTTTTTATACAGCTTAGTTGATGGCATTCATCTGCTGTTTCATTGAGAAGAATTTTAAAAATTTTTTTTCTACTAATATTTCCATTTTTTCTTTGTGGAGGTGCAAGGAAATGAAAATAGGGACTACAGTGGTACAGTGGGATGTCAGCTTCTGGGATGTTGGCTTCTCAGATACTATATCATTTTGGGACCTTGAGGAAATCATTGTGTAGCTTTGGATCATCAATACACATGCATCTTCAAAGTGAAATGTGAACATTAGCAGTCAACCTTGCCTGATGCCACCCAAACCCTTGGGAAGTTCAATCACTGTTGACTGGTGGGTGATTTCTAGGCTCACCGTAAGTGTTGTAGATAGGTGTAAATCCTTAACTGGAATATTTTATATTCATTCCAGAGAAGGGAGAAAGAAGGTAATTTTCATAGTTTAGTTATTCTTTTATATATATATGTATATATATGTGTGTGTGTGTGTGTGTGTATGTATATATCTTCAAATGTTTACAAGTGCTGATGGCTAATACTTCTCTACATATTGAATCTCCAGAGTACGAGTTTTGGCTTATAATCTTGTGACAGTTGTTTGATAAAATGTCTTAATTTATCACTCCAAAGTTTGAGGTTTCTATTGTTGATATCTGCATATTATGCCTGTTACATTTTGTCCTTCCCTGAGTAGATGCTGTTTGTCTGAATGAATGTATCTTTTGGAGACTGGTGTAGTCACGTTAAAGAAATTTACACTCATGACATCTCCATCTGTCCTTGGAAAACTGGTATTGTCATGTGGCTATCTGGAAGTCTTCTCATATCAACTCTGCAGAAATTTTCACTTGTGTTTTAAATGAAAGATGGTCTTTTTCCGGTGTTTTCCCATAGTTTCTCAGGAATCATGTTACATGTTTAGGTTCATGTAAAGTATTCTTTACATTCATGTTGAAAATTGAACTAATTATGCAAAAAATACCTTTGTTGTTACATGATTTAATTTCTGTCATAGCTGTCATGTTGCATTATTATTTTGTAAATGGCATTTGATACAAAACAAAGTATCCCAATTGGATCTGGATGACCCAGAAATTATCTTCTGAGTGTGGGCAGGGGGAGGGCTGGCAAAATACTGTATTAAAAAATATCTGGGGTTTTTTGTAGATTTTAACACCTAAGTTTTACTGTTTGAGTAGTTAAAAACCCCAGCAAAATAAAGTCTCTAAAGGAAATAGTCTCTCTGTTTTAGTGCAGCATTGAACTGTTGACTAGCACTCAAACACTAATTAATGAGAAAGTGAAAAATGCTGCAGAAGAGGAGAAATCGGAGACTGTTTTTAACTTTCTAAGCTGCATGCTTGTTTCAAAACGGCCCAGTCAAAAAACCCTACAACACTAGCTTAAAATTCTGGAACATTTTGAAAAATTGCTTAAAAAGTTGAACAGCTTTATCTAGGAAATTTTTCTTATCCTAACAGGTGGTTCTTGCCGGTGAGGCTGTAGTAGCTGTTGATGACTTCAGGTCTAGGCTGTCAGTGAAGATTTGCACATAGCAGGGCAGTTCATCTTTCATGTGACAAATCTGATGGAGAAAGGGGGAAAATCCCCTGAGGTCAGCTGGAACTACTAAAATTTTATTAAACTTCGTATCATTAGAGCCCATTTGTTTTTCAGAACTTAATACAAAACTGTAAGGTGGATTAATTTTTTACAAATGAGAGAAAGAGACAAGTTGAGAAATCAAGATGAAGCCTATATTTAATAGCCCCAAATAAAATTCTGTTTATATTTCTCATGTTGCAGAAGTACTAAATGATACTAATATAAAACATACTTATGGAAGGATGCTGAAGTTGTTTAGAAGTTTCAGTTTTGGGCAGCACACGCTCTGTCCCTTACTCTGTTGTTTATTCGTGTTTGTGCTCCTGCTCATACTGCAGTGAGTAGGCAAACGGGGCTTTCTGCAGTGTGCATCAGTGGAGCTCTTACCCAAATGGATCTTCAACTCAATCACTTCAACTGCTAAGTTGACAGTGTGCTATAGTGATATATCACTATACAATTCTGTATATAATCACTTATATTTTATCAGCATCCATAGGGTTTATTCACATTACTGTGGGATGGTGCCTAATAAGATCTTACATAATGAGCTTGGCTAATGAGCTCATAGCTGGTTTTGTTTTGTTTTTCCACCCCTGCTCTCCCCTGAAGTTGCATACTGCAGTAAATAACTGGCAGTGTGCATTTGTTGTGGTAAATACGTAGTTAGTTCAGCTGCTTCTATAAATTTTACTCTTATTTTAAAAAATTATGAAACTAATCGGATAGAATACTGAAAATCAAATTGAAAACAGAGAACCTGAACTCAGAAGCTGATGTACATAAAATCTCAAGTTTGTGAATTTTGTGTTACAGTTTAAATGCAAGATAATATTTTCACACTGTCTGTGTTGAGTGAAATTAGTCTATGAAATTAGTTTGAAGCCTTTAGTATACATTTCTTGTACATATGATCAATATATATCAGCCCTTAAGAGTAAGGGACAGATATATTAGAATTCGTTAGTATTTTAGCATAAATATTCAACATAGTACAAATTATTAATGTAGATTAAAAGCATGGTCATGAGTAGCAAGCTGCTTCTTCGCTCCACCTTGCAAAAGGAGTACCAATACAAAATTTCTCTGATTTTGAGAAATCTTGTATCCCCTCTTTTTCAAACTGTGTATCACTATCTGTATATCAGGAACTTGCCTGTTCATTACTTGTGAGATACCCCGCTAGTTACGAATGCCATCATTCTGGGCAGAGAAGCGAGTGTCAGAGCAAACTGTACTTAAAATTTGCTGGCATGTTTGTTTGTGCACATGATGCAGGTTTTCATGGCACATCTATGCATGTTCCTTAGTAAACACTTTTACTAGCAAAAAGGGTTTTCTAGTGTTCAGTTAGTATATGGAAGAGTTATAATTGTTCCTTATTTGGAACTGTGTAGAGCAGTTAAAAGTACTACGAAGTAAAATAAAAGCTAGAATAGCTGTGACTTGTCTCTCATCAGCATTGCAACTTACTAATAAACTTGCTTCTTGTGAGTGTGGTTTCCTTAGAGCTGAAGCTCATAATGCTTCTATATGAGGAAAAAATACAATTTTTAAGATACTTTTATTATTTAACATGATTTGAACTATTTCCAGGGCTGAGAGGTACTGGGTGTGCTCTATCATTAGTCAGAGTAGATGGGTTCATGCAGTGTGCTGCATGGTGTGATACCAAAGATTGGAGTGCACTGTTAAAAAAGCATATTCACTTCTGATTTGCTTCGTTGTATTAGTTTGGAGAAGAGAAAGCTTACGGAGGAATCCTATTTAGTAAGTACTGGACTGGGGAGGGGCAGTGAAAAAGAGGAGCTTTGGACCTTCTCAGTTGTGTTCAATGATAAGAGACAGATTACCACTGAAACAGAGGAAAGAAGGGGGAGTTGTGGGGTTGTTTTGTTTGGTTGGTTTTGGTTTTTTGCTTTGGTTTTTTTTGTGTGTCTGTTTTGTTTTGTCTGCTTGTTTGTCTGCTTGTTTGCTTGTCTGTTTGTTTTGATATTTGGGGTTTTTTTTTCTGTGAGGATGATTTGAAGTGGGCATAAGTTGCCCAGTGAGACTACGGATATACTGAAAACCAACCAAATACAGACCTGAGCAGTGTCCTCTAGCTGACCGTGCTTTGATCTGGAGAAGTTAGACCAAATTTTCAGAGGTCCTATCCTACCTCAGCTGCTCTGTGATGTCTATGAAAATCAGAGAACTTACCACAACACAGCAAAGCAAGATGTTTTTAATCTAGCAAGATAACTTTAATCTTGTTTTGATGACTCATTTATCACTTGCAAACTTTATAAGAACTTCAGTTTTATCTGGTTGCAATATATGAACCTAAGGTCTCAGTCTAACAAAACTTAAAATTTCTAAGTGAAAGCTGTGCTTTCTGATCCTTCTATTTTCTCACATTTGAATGTGGCTTTCTCAGTTCAAAGTGCTTTTTCCAACAGTTTTTGGAGGTTCCTGTCATGTTCTTTTCTGCTGTTCCTCACCAAGCTTTGCCCTCTACTGTTCATCTGGCTTTTCCTGAATTATAGTTAGTATTTTCTTTTTTTGTAAATAACAGCATTAAGTTTTAATAAATTTCATACAAAAGAATGTCTCTGTATACAGTTGTTCCAGCAGTGTTATATGTTCATCATGTTGTCTTTGTCTTGCTTTTGTAAACTTTTCTTTTCTTCCATCAAATCACCAGACACTTTCATTTTGATAGGCTTAGATCACTGTTGCTGTACAAGGGATATGAAGGCAGTAAAGTCAAGTTGAAAGACTTAATTTTTCCCTTTCCATAGTCACAAAAAATGAGAGTATAATTTTTTTTCCTGTCATCTGCATTGTTTGCCTATAGCGTTATGCAGATATGTGACACCATGAGATGTGTCTCCTAGTGCTTGAGTCAGGTCAAAAAGTCCTTTGGGTCCTGCAGGTTCAGCTTCCTCCTTGAGCCTGCTACTTGACAAAACGAACTTCAGATCAGCTTCTGTACCTTAAATGATAGTATGTTACAGCTTCCTAGATATGAACGAAATGGCTCGTCTGAAAAGCTGCTAAAGCTGGATTAGTTATCTTTGGGGAATGGAAAACACCCTAGATATGTCAGATTAGTCCAAGCTCCCTTTAAAGGGTGATTTGCTTAAAAAAATTAAATGTGTAAATAATTCCAGCAAGGCAGGTGTCCCGTTCTGGATTAAAAATTGGAAATAAAATAATAATAAAAGCTTAAATGATACAGTGTATTTTACTGAAGCAAAATATATATAAGAATCTCTATGTCCCATAGCAGCTATCAGAATTAAGTTTCTTCAAGGCTGGTGAAAGCCAAGGGGGACATCTTCCCATACCACACATCCAAAGCATTGTTTTTTTAGAGTGAACTTCATGTCTGTAGACCTGCCTGCTTTGTTTGAGAGGCCAGATGTTGACATTCTGCTCAAGAATTCAAACAAAATTTGAGAGCATCCCAATTTCCTTTCTGATTACAAGTCTCCATTGCAGGAAGATGAATCTGATAGTTGTAGAGTGCTGAAAAGGATGGACCCACCTCTTCCCTTCTCCAGGCCTCAGATGTCACTTCTTTTGTCTTGCTCTGCTGTTTTCCCCACCCAGTGGTGAGCCACTTCAGGGAGTTCCCTTCCTGCACAAGGCCTATCCTTCCCTTCTGCCCACACAAAGAAAAACTTTCTGCTGCTTTAGATCACTGAGCTGAATCCCTATAAATTCAGAAGAAATGTTATTACTAGTGGGAGGGAGGAAGTTGTCAGATCATCACTGCTGTGATTTTGAACTGTATTGCAACTTTAGGAAACTTGTTAAGTAGTCTTGGTTCTTTGGCATCTGTGAGGGTAGAAGCAGAACATCTTAGTTGCTTAATGGAAATCTGCAGAGTTCTGACTTTTTAACCATACTTTATTTCTGAAGGTTGTAGTTTGTAGAACTTGAACTGCAGCATCTTTCAAATAGCACCCCTTAGTTGTTCATGTCTTAGCGATTTTCTGATTTTGTTTTTAAAGACATTGAAATTGTAACACAACACAGGAGCAGCAACTGAAGCAGTGTTTCTTCCTGCATCATTTCTTGAGTAGTCTGTGTTCCCCATTTCCAGACTGCAGAGCTAATGTATTGTATTGCATTTGATAGCAGAGCCTATGGAAAGCTCCATGAATGCTTCTTGACTTTATAAAAACAGCTGAGTTAGCTCAAAATACGCTAAATTGGACCAGGAAGGGAGTATTGTCAATCCTTGTCATTTCTCCCAGCTTCAGCTGAGATAGCAAACAACATAAGGGAATAGTATGTTTCTTCACAGTCCCATTTAGTCTCCTGCTTGGGTAGGGTTTTTGTTTTGTTGGTTTTGTTTACTATTGTAAGTGTTGAAACTTTCAGTTTAGGAGATTGAAGGAAGGATGATAAAGCAGTTAATGGAAATCTGAATAGCCTACATGCAAGAGACTGTTGGAGTGTATGTCTCTATTCATAGTGCGATTAAAAGCTGGCCTTTAAAATGATTTTGTTAAATAAGACACCTAAAGCTAATTAGAGCAGAAGGAATTGTCTGTAGAGCAGAAGACGGGGAAGAAGTTGGACTGAAATCTTACAGAGATTAATGTCATTCAATATAAGACCTTGAAAAGGTAATCATTCACAAGACACAAAGCTCAGAAGGCTCTCTTCACCTTGAGGTGTGGAGTCTTTAAGACTTCTCATCACTGATGAGGTCAGTGTTCATCTTTAGAGTAGAGTATGGGATTTTTTTTCCTCCACAGGTTCTTTTAGGATCAAGCTGCACTGTGCATTGTTTTTTAATACTAGCTTCTGAAAGCTGGAATCTCATTTCCAGTACTTGAGTATATCAAAAGTAGTATGCTGAGGGCAGAGGGACATTGCAGAGGAAAGCCTATAAGGACTGGGTGGAGTAAAATAATTTTGCTTTTTTACTCAACTCATACTCAAAGAGTTTTGGAAACAGGCAATGAATGTGAAAATCCAAATACTCTGATATGTGAAAAACAACTGACATACTTGAGTCCCAGTAAGTGAAACTGTTACGGGCTGATATCCAGCTCAGTTGAAAGGTAAACATGCCCTTCCCAATGCACATACCTTTCTGTTATTGCATCCTAGAAAACTTTAACCAACAGTTCAAGTTGCTAAATGATAGTCTGAAGCTGCAGTTACCCAGTGGTTGACTGTTCTTGGTGAAAGTAAGTTTATTTTCTGTTCTGAACTTTTATAAACAGTTGTTGGCACTAGTTCTTGCTGTTGCAACAAAGAAATGCCATTTGCGAAAGGAGATCAAAAGTTTGTTGCTTAGTTCAATCCAAAAGAAGTGATATTTTATTGAAATAATACTGTCTCATAATAATATTTTAATTTCAGCTTTACTATAAGTATTATTTTTGCCTGCACAGTAAAGGTCAAAGATTTAGGGAACGTATAATTTGTTACCGAAGTTGATCTCCACAGATAAGAATTGCATAGTTCTGCTGGTCACTCAGAATGAGTGCAGCCCTAGGCCAGCTATACTTGTCCTCATATTCTGATGAAAAGATGAACAGTTTTTGAGGGTTGTTCAATACATGCAGAAGAGTTCGGGGTTGAGGGGGAGCAAAGGGTGGAGAACTGAACTGCTGTAGTATTTGCTTCTGGAAATAAATTTCATTTACTCGAGGGGAAAGTTGTTTTGTTTCCATATTTAGTACCTCTAGGTAAGGCAGTAATAACTTTGGATACACATGCTGGATTTTTCAGTTGTTACTGCATCCAGTACTGTAGACATAGTTGGACTGTACTCTTTAAGTTGCATATACATGCTGTGTCCCATCAACATCCCTCTCACTTCAGAGCCTGAAAGTAAGAAATAAGCATATGAAAAATGGAATAGATACAAAATGTTGACAAGACTTGTGATGAAACACCGGCAGTCCTGCTTCATTAGTGCTGAGTTAAGGATGCTGGGAATGACAGCATGGGGCATAGAAATTAGTTGTTTGACTCCTTTGGAGTTTGGTTATTTATATATTTGTTTTAAGAGGGGGTCAGGAAAGAGAGCTGTAATTGACAGTTGTGTACACTGGTGGTGCTTTAAGGTTTCAAATTAGTTTTTTGGGGCTTTTTTCAGTCCAGAAATACTTCTCCCTTTTTTTGCTGCTCTTGAGTTCTCTTGTGCTAGTCTTATGACAGGGAAGCTCTGTAGCTCTGAGCAGTGTTGTTCTTTTTTTGACTTCCAGTACTATAATGGTGAGAGAAAGACCTGGGAGACTCACTTGCAGGTTACATATAGAAGAGATAGTGGGTTATTTCAGCTCTTGGTTATACACAGGCAGGAGTCTGCAAATGTGGTAGTCTCTCAAAGATGTGTGTTGTGTTGTCTTCGTGAAAGTATTGACATTTGCCAAGAACTTGAATTTTAACAAGTAAAATCTGATACCTGTGCCTATGCTGGACATGCCTCTCTAAGGGCAAGGCAGAACTCCTTCACTGAAATTACGTTTTTGAGCAATGCCAGCCTAACTATGAGTTTGGTAGCACAGCTGGTTTTGGGAATTAATCTCTGCAGGGCTGCTTTCACCTGTGGCTGTAGGCAGCTAATATGAAGAAACTCTTTAAATTGCTTCATTCACCATTTGCCTTCCAGTTTCTGCAGTCTTGATTTCTGTATAGTGTTATTATGCAGAAGTCATCTTTGCATATACTCCAGCTCATCTCCAGAGCAGTCCTACCTAAAGCTATAAGGGAAGCAGGATTCTCTGGGGGCATTTGAGGTGAAGGTCCTAAAACTAAAAGGCGTATGACAGAGGAAGGGGAGCCTGGCAGAAGAGTATCACATTTAACTTCTACAGGCATGCTAGCATTTTATTTCATTTTGGCAGTCTTGAATGTAGCAATCTTGCAGTTTGTTTTAGAATAGCTTTTCTGTGTGTAATTGTTAGACCAGTAAGTTCCCAAACAGGCACTATTTCTGTTCTTTTCCACATACTCCCTCCCAAATCATTATCTTCCCTTCTTGTCTTCTCTTGGAGTACTAACACCTTGCATTGGCTTGCTCTTTACTGTTGTGTTCTGTGGATTGATGCTTCTTCCTCTGGGTCTTTTCAGAGAACCATAAAAGGGGCAGCACTGCCTCTTCTGCTCAAGAAAACTTTTGAACCTGTTTTAGTGATGGGAAAGGTAAAGGCAAGGGCTTCATTTTGTAGTGATGCTGTAGTCTTGCATCTTTTTGCCTCATTTTTGCAAGTCCTCCGAGTAAGTCAAAGTTCCTTTTTTTTAGTGCTCCTCTAAGTGAGGAGGGAAACACTGTAGATAATGAGAGTACTAGAAAAGAAGAGTTGCTGTGCTTTGTAGTTTGGAGGCATTTGGCTGTTCAGATGGCACTTACTTGCCACTGTTATCTTTCATAGTTCTCACAGTGTAGTTACTGGAAGAAACTGGGAGAGGTTTGGAGATGCTCTTTGCAGGCAACAGAGTACATTTGTGAATGAATAGAATTGGGTGATCTGCACAGGAGGCTACTGCTCTGCTGTATGAAACAAAGTGGCTTGATGCATCACCTATTTCTAACGTGATACCAATGCATTGTACAGAATATTTGATCAAGTGTGGCTAAATGCTGCTTGTGTAGGAATAAAAATGTAAATTCCGTTTTGTAACCCTAAATATTAATACTGCTTTTCAGTCAAAGTTTAAGCAAGTTGCATAAGTGCAGCTGTTTGATTTAAACACATGTCAGTAGTGAAACATATGGTGTACCAAAGTGACCTGTGAAACTGCCTAGGTCTTGATGACATGGAATTCGTAGCAAATGTAGGTTAGCAAAGTCCATGACTTAATGGTTTTTAGCATATACATTTCATTTTGTGACCATTTTATGTGCTTAAGACATTGTTCTTTGCAAGGTAATGTAATGCACATAGTTTGATAATTAGATACATCAGGCCTATATTGACTGGTTTTCATTTTCATATTGTAGTGCTTCAGAACCTTCTTGTTTGGTATAATTTTTTGTCATTACTTCTAACATAATTCTTGTGTGCTGATTCTGACAATCAGCTTTCATTTGTGCTTTTTATATATCAGCATTAAATATTAATCTTTTTTTGTTTGTTTGTTTTGAAGGTGCAGAAAACTTACTGCTTCAGCTTTGGTCATATATCATAGTGCTAAATTTATTTCCAGTTTGTAAGATGACTCTGCCTTTTGATAGCTTGTGTTGACTAAAGTGGACTAGAGTTCATATACCAATGGAGGGAGCTGAGGAGATCAGCTTGGTTCTCCAGTGACAGCATTGCATTAGTATGGATGAAAAAATAATAAATACATCAAAGCAGTGTTTAATTATAAGTAGTAGTTGTAAGAGGATCAGGTGTTGATCAGACTAAAGGCAACTCAGAGGTGTGTGCATGTCACACACATGCTGGATGAAAATTTTTGCTCCATTAGAGATTTTTCTCAGCTGTTGATCAGCAGACACAAAACCTAGTTAATACTAAACAGCTGTCAGGATGGAGAAGCGAAACTACTTTTGCTTTGGTGTTTATTGTTATTTATTATTCCACTATGACTCGGGGTAGGGTTTTTTACAGTAAGATTGGCACTGGCTGCTTCCTCAGCTAGTTATCAAGGCTCCCTGCCATTTTGAGTTTACTTTTCTTGCACAAAGCCTGGGAAAAAAAGATGAACCTTGTTCTGAAGGTCACTATGTCCAGCTGTCTTTCTGAGCAATGGGAGTGAATGCGTTTCAGAACTGCTGACCCTTCATATATATTATTGTGCCACTGACTTCCCTTATTTAAAGCAAGGACCCACAGGACACTGAAGGGATTTCAGCATGAATGAGGACTGTGTCCTGTTAAGGTAGCTGTATGCAATGGATTCTTGTGTTGGCAGGTTCCACTGGAATTCTGGAATTTTCTTTAAGCAAAAATTCATTCACAAACAAACCTTTTTTCTTATTTGTTGGCAGCAGAGTTTTAAAGGGGATGTCTTTTTCTTCTGATAAGACATCAACTAAAATTTACTACTGTTTGTGACTTTGATACATGAGGCTGTCTGCTGGGAGAGCTTAAGTCCAGTAATCTGCATCTGTCTCTTCATCTCATGGTTGTGAACACAGCTGTGTCATTAGTTTAATAAAGGTATATCTGTAGGGTGGAATTTGACACATGAAAAGGAGAAAATGGCTACTGACATATGCAGATGCAATATTTGCTGTTTTTTTTTTTTTTTTTTTGGCTTTTTGACTGGGGAAAAACTATATCCTTCACTAAGAAGTATCTAACATGTTGTTGTGTTCTAGAAATGTGGTGTGTAGCACAATTCATGCTACAAATTGAAGGCCAGCTCTAAGGTCTTGTTTATTACAACCAGAAATACCTTTTGGAAGGCACTTTATTTTAAGATGGTATCTTCACAGATTTTTTTTCTACTGACTTCTTTTTTTTTTTCACATGCTTATACTTAAAATTGTTCTTCAGAATCTCTGTTTTCAGTTTGTTTTCTGCCAGTAGAACTAACATAGTCAAATCAAGCCCTTCAGAATAGTACATTTCTCCTTTAAGCACTGCTTGGTAGGTGCAGGATAGCAATTGAACAAATTGTGTGCTTTGTGTTGTGCAAAACAGTAATGTAAAGATGTGTAAAAAGAAACCTTTTATTAATGAGAGACACTGAACTATGACAAATAGGGCTTTAAGAATCCACTCAGAAACCAGATTAGATCAGATTATTCTTCTCAGATTGGAATGATGATTTCTGTTAAGTGAAATTTTCACATATTTGGAAGACATCACAGGCAACACTTATAATGTGTACAAAAATTGTTAAATCCAGTTAGTGTCAGTGTAAACTGTTACTGTAGATCAGAAGTGGCATGTGTTTAATTACTTGAGCATGTTGCTTTTACTGGAGAGCTCACTCTTCTTCCTAATAGTCCTGTTGGTGCATGGAATGATACAGGCAATATACTGAAAGATACTGTATTCCCTTGGGTATTTCATTCCTAACAATGAATAAGTTAGGTTGTTAAAATGAGAAATGTTTTGAATGTTTTTGTCTAGATTTCCTGAACTCCTTCCCTTTTACTTCTCTCAAAAATGGAGAACCCGTCACTAAAACTGGCAATTTTCTTAATCACAAGAATTTCTTCCTTCTTTTCGCCTTCCCTCTCATGACCCCAGATACCTTAAAGAAGGTTGGGATTTATTTTAATCAGAGAGGATGATGCTGAGAGAGTTACATTTATTCCTTTGGTTATGTAGAAGTATGATAAAAAAAGCTTCTCCACATTGCTTAGGCTGTGCCAGGACATTATGACTTTTAAGTTGCAGGAAGAAGAATTCAGGTTAGAGCTTAGTAGATATTAGTAGAAAAGAACCTCTTCCAAGAGCAAGTGTGGATGAGAACTGAAATAAATTTCCTAGGAAGATTGTGGAGTTGTCCTCACTAGAAGTTGTTTGCAAGGCATGGTAAATCTGAAGTGATTCGTGATCTTTTCTTAAAGAAGAGTAACTTCTGAAGATGGTTCCACTGCCATTATTCATTAATATAGCTATGAAATACTAGAAGGATTTTATCTGAAACCTGATTTTCATGTCTTTATTAATAATGCAGCAGAGCTGGGGATTGAGAGAAGGAGTGCTGTATATTGAGTAGAATATAATTATGTCAGTTACTTAATGCATTGCAACTATTACTACATATAGGTGATATTAGAAAATGAACTTTCAAAACCAGGGATGCTATTGTGACTCATATAAGAGTTCTAAAAGGAACCTGCAATCTAGAGTTTAGAGTAATCATAGTAAACTATTTATGCCTGAAGAAATCAATATAAATATTTACTGATGTATTAAGCAAGGTAATTAATGAAGTATGACACTAAAAATTTCATAGGTTACCAAATCGATTAGATGGTATTTTGCAGTCTTACTACATTAAAAAAAAAAAAATTATTGTAAAGCATGATCTTTTTGTCTGTTCATATTAATCAGCTAGTTTATATTTACAATTTAAATTGGTACTTGGATATGTTTGAAAATTAGTCAGTGGAAGGGATAAGGCCATAATCCTCCTGCCATCTTTCTTCTGCTTTCATTGACTGATAAATACACATTTTTTAAACCTTTAATATTAGCTGACAAAGAATGATTTGTATCTCAAAGATTAGAAAATAATGTAACATGCAAAATAAAGATACAATACTTGCAATGTTTTGGTTCTAAATTCATAGTTATGCTTGCATAAAGTTTGTGTGTGCTTATCAAGAACATAATGTTCTATTTTTTCTATTAACAGCTTGAATATATTTTATTGTGTTGAATTTTTGGCAGAAAGCACTTCAATCTTCTGTGAATCTAGGAATATTTAGTCATAGATTGAGAAAATTAATTTACTTGTAAATATTAGGAATACTTGAAAAAAATTACCTATTAAGTAGATTGAACCCCCTCTTGTTTATAATACTCCATTGAGATCCACCCAAAATCATGTAGTAGTCTTTATTCTCAGTAGGTATTTTCAGGTGTATAACTTCAGATTAGATGAAAACTTTCTGTGTTAAAGAGACCTAGGTATCTCAGTGCCTTTAAACCAGCAGGCAGTTTCTCCATATATTCTACTTTTTTTTGTAATGCACTGTGTAAATAGCCTTCATAGCTCAGACTGGCATAGCTCGGACTTTCTTTAGGGTACATTTTAAATCTGCTTTATTTACTCTACTTTGTTGGAGTTTTTTTCTGACACTAACTTAAGTTAGATTTTGGCCTTGTTTTGAGGTGCCTACAAGTGTAATTGGTAAAATTAATTGGGAAGTCTGCTTCTTATATGTAATTTCATAATGGTAGAATTATGTCTTTGCTATTTTAGATCAAAAATACAGACACCAGAGTATTTATCTTCCTGGTTTGGCAGCCCTTAACATACTTGGATTTTGTATGTGAGGTTTACCAACATCACAGAGTTTGATTCTGGAAAATGAGTAGACTAGATTGTTTGTGTTTCCAAAAGCATTGATTAAAAAAAAAATTTATAGTTCTTGGGAAAGAGAAACTAGGTCATCACTTGAATAATAGCTTGAATAGTTTCATTACCGTTGAAAGATACTAATATTTCTGTGAGTACTAGCAATTGCAGAAATTTGCAGAGGCAGTAGCAAGCTTCTTTGGTATAAGACGAAAGGTCACAAAATCAATGATGTGGGAGTTGGTTTTTTTTAATTCACCATTGCAACTTTTAAGGTTTTCATTAGATTTACACTGAGTAATTGCTGTCATAGTCAGGGCAGAAACAGAAACTTTTTTGATGAGCAACTTCATTATTCATCCCATGCTGCCGGTTCTTGCCTTTTTTTGAAATCCTATGTGGATCTTTTCTAACTTGAAATATTTTGCTTTATTCTACACTTCTGTATGTTATAAAAGATTTTTTAATGCATTTTTTTTTTCTGATTTTTGTCTGTAGTACAGTTGTCTCCTCTCTCAGTATCTGAAAAGTTCAAATTGAAATTACCTTCTGGTCATTTTCCTAACTTAATAAAATGCTGCTGCAGAGTCCATGAATTTTCTTTCTCTGATTTTCCTAAATTAAGGAATGCAATGCCAAGTAAAGCTTTCTTCCAGGATTTTCTTTGGAGTTTGTTTGCTGATTTAATGCAGCAATGTGCCAGATAGTTCAATTAGTTTCTTTTGTGTTGCTCTCTTTTCTTTTATACACTTAAGAGGAAATTAATCAGAATGGGTATCTGCAGGATATTCTGGAAATCTAAATCTAAGTTTGCTTTGGGTATCTTTTGGAATATGGATTGTTATTTTGTCCTGTGTGTGCTGTAGTTGGGATTTGAGTAGATCCTGTGCTTTGGCTAGCTGAGCCAAGGTTATATTGTATGGATTTTGTTTAAATAGATCTGAGCCTTCCTTTTTAACAGATAGTGAAGATTATATCAAATCAGCTGTGAAATCTCCTTTGCAAATGAGCCAGTCTGATTTCCTTCTCAGTGGAAAAATGGGTTGACTTCTCACAATGATTTATTTTTTTATGCAAACTATTTACAATATAAGCAGTTTACATGGAAATATTGTTTCATTTCTGCCATGCCTCTCTTAAAAACGTTTCTGGAAAGACGCCAGGCTGTTTTCACTTTTTGTTTATGGATGAGATTTTCCAAAGATAAGGTCAGGGAGAGACAGGACTGCAAGGACAGTTCATTTCTAAACCTCAGCAAAGCAATCAATGAGCCTTGATGAGTTGGAGATTACTAGAAACAAATATAATCATGTAAGACACACAATAATAGCATAAAGCCCATTGCCATCTTTTTGTTGGCAACTCAGATACATCTGACAGTGCAAGTCTTGATCTCTCAGCCTCCTTCAGTGACATCTTATTGCAAATATCTGGCAACTCAGGTTTAGCAAGACTAAAACAAAACAGCCTCCTCTTTCCACATCTTTGATCAGTAGTAGCAGTACATGTGCTTCCTATAGATTTTTGGCTTGTTAGCATCGAGTGAAGGCCACTGGACATGCGATGACACAAATGGATTTCCCGAACTTGCCTTTTCTCATCTGTGATGGCAGTAACAGCAGTAGGTTTTGGTCTTGTGTGTAGGCAGTGGGAAATACTCTATTACTTGAGTACTTTGTATATGTAGCCCCCAGCTCTCTTGCTGCTTGCACAGTGGTTTTCTTCTGGTGTCCTGCCAGGTGTTTGCTGGATTTAGACATATACAGAGGAAGAAGGATTTGTAAAACGTCCACTGTAAACTCACAAAAAGGTATACAGGAAATACTGTTATAGATGACATACTTTATATTTGTGGAAATGTTTATAGAGAATACTGTGATTTTCAGAATTTTGCTGAAAGTGTGTAAAGGCCGCCTTTGAACACGAACGAAAACTAATTTGGGGCTATTTTACTTCATGGCTGTCTGTAGACACTGACATCTGGTTGTGGTGTGCTGTCCTGTATTAATCAGTAATATATGGTCAGGAGACTGAGGGATGCTAAAGCAAGTCTACTTAAAGATGAAATGGTTAGAGCAATTTTGTGGGCCGGTTGTAGTTTTTATGAACTGAGCATGTTTTAGTGCTGCATTTCAGAGAGCAGGAGTCCAAATCCAGGGATCCTTCTCAATACTATAATTATTAAAAATCTGTTCTTGCGTAGTTGCTTATGGGGGAAAGCAAATTTTTTCTTTGTTACAGTCAGCAGAAATGTACGCAACTCCCTTCGAAGTAAGAATTACTCCAAATTACTATTTTGGGTGTGTCAGTCATTCTACAGAGTAAGTAAAGAGTGGACTGTTTTGGCACAGTTTCTCACTTCATAAATTTAGCCTTGTTATCAAAATTGGTTTCCTCCTTCCCTGCAGGCAAGGAATTACATTTCATCATACTTAACAGAAATGCAGCAGAAAATACAGTCTTATTTACCCAGTTTCACAATAACCACAATTATTTTTCCGTTATATATTTAAAAACTCTTCTTTTTCAACTTGTCAACCTCTCTTTTTGTTGCTCCTAAAATGTATACTCGGAAAAAGGCATTTCTGTTTGAAAGTGTATTTTTATAAGAAAAAAGTATGAAGCTGCTTTTTAAATCTTCCATAAAATCCTTTTGAGATAACTACATTCCTCTCTGTGAAAATGCCATGGAAAACCCTCAGATGTAATACCTGCCCCCCAGCACCCTCTTACCCTCCTCCCACAGTATCTCCAATATAAAAGATGTTTAGTAGAGTGTTATTTCTTTGTTGCCTCTACATTTTGATTTTAATTAGAACAAGCACATTGTTAAATATTCTTTACTTCTCTGTGCTGTCTCAAAATTGCATGGAAGGTTTGTCCCAGTCTTTTGGAAGTTACAGAAAAAAAAGCCGGAAAAGAGACAGTAGATGGACAGCATGATTATGTGAACTCTGGTCCTTAGAATGTCTAGTATGGCAATAAAATGGTTAAACTTCATTTCAGTTCTTCTTCACCTTCCTTCTGTGGTGGAATGGCCAGCATAGAATTTTGAGTGCTTTTTGTATACATGTACACACTGTACACCGTGTTTTAAAGTGAGGTGAAAATACTCAAATGATATTTAATGTAAAATGTAATTAATGTGCTTTTGTATGTTTCCCTTACTTCCTCTCTCTTGAATTCTTTTAATCAGAAGCAGATAAACAGTTGAAACTTCAAAATTTTTTTGAGAACTGGGAACTGGCATGCTCCCTCCCTTTAGGCCTGTGGTCACAGCCTGAATGGGATGTGCACAAAATCCTAGAAGTGCAGATCATGCACAAAGAAATGTAATACAAGTGAAAGAGTGATACTGTCTTGGATATACTCTAATTCTCTCTTACGAAAACAATGTGCCAAGTGTAACAGGGAGGTTTGTCATGTCTTTTCCCAAAATTGTGTGGGTTTTTTTCACTGAGATACTTTTATACTGAGGGCTTTTGGTTTAAATCTCAGCAGTAAGCTATGTAATAGTTTGTATCTGCCTCTTTCTTGAAAATATTTATGTTTGCTTTTGGATGTTCTTTGTACATACTGTAAATTACTAAAAAATGCGTGAGAGAGTTCAGTAATTGTTTGCCCTGCTTGCCTATGGGATTGTGTGGCAGTTGCAAAGGCTGGATCTGCAACAAGAGAGAGTAACTGTTGCAGCTGATTGGCCCAGAATGTTCCTTTGGGATTTATACTCTTACCTGTCCTTTCCTTGTATAGAAGTTCAGAGACAGGCAATGCTTTGGCTTCAAGTCTGCTTTCATGTCTGACAGACAGATGCCTCTCAGCTGCCACATTTTTAGTTTGAGAACTCTCTGAACTTGCATACATAACAGGGAGTTGAAATTTGATTTAAATGTTAGCTAAGCTGTGCAGATTTTTCTGCTTGTTTATCACTGCTGCTTAGGTTTAATGGTATTGAACTCTGTAGAGGACAGAGGAATTGGCAAGTTTGTTTTCAGCAAATACATGTCATTCACTTGGCCTAAACAGGATGCTTGTATATATTTTTAGTATAGTTGACTGTCTTTCTGGTAACTTCAGATATGTAAACTTCTGGTTGTGATGTATTAATGAGGTTTTCTTATTTGAAATAAATGGTCTCTTAAATCATGCTACTATTTATTTTGCTTTTATATAGCAGCAAAAATAAACTGTCACATTTTTCTCATAATCATGTTGATTAATATGGGATTATTGTACAAGTGGTTGCACAGAGATGTTCAGATACCTGGCTTCCTAATGGAATCAGTGTAAATTCAGAGAGACACCTTAAACACATATTGGAACCTGGCCACAGGTAGTTTTAATGCTTTTTAGGCCTAATGATTGCTATTTAAAGTGATCACTAGGTGAACTCTGCTTTAAAGTGATTATTTTATTGTTTAGGACTGTTAAGTTTCTCTTGCAAGAGATACTGATAACTATATATCACAGACAGAATAACCATATTTCAAAAGATTTATGTAGATCTACATATACAAGCAAAGTTTTTTTTTGCTTGCTGCCAAAGTGTTGTACAGTTCTGTCCTTTAAGGGTAACTTGACTTTGTTTTAGGAGCTGTGAGAGACAGTTGCTGTTTTGGTAAATAGCCATGGTTTGAATATTATATTAAGCTGCCTGCTGACAGAAATTACTTTAATTAAGAACGTACTTAAAAAAAGAAAAAACTAAACATGACAACGACAACCCAAAGCTGCTCTCCTAATCTATTTAACCTTCTTTAAAAAAAGAACATCAGAGTGTGTGAGAGAGATGAAGATGGAGGAGTAAATATAATCAAGTACATAGCAAAATGAATTTGAATATAAGGCAGGAGGATACGTAGCAGATTCATTTTCCTATTCTACCTTGTGCAGAACACCTCCAAAGGACATCTTTACCTCTGGCAAAGAAGATAGTGATGGACTTCTAGGGTAGTGAGCATGGGCTTTATTAAATTGCTTGTAATAATAAAAAGTAATGAATAGTAATAAATAATAACATAATAAGAAAATTGATAATATTAAATAAACAATAATAAATTAATAATAAAGAAATAGAAATAGTAATAAATAATAAAATCTTCTTTGAGAGAGTTCTTCATGGAGTTTATGGCTAGATGGGACCATTGAATTGCCAAGGCTGGCATTCTTTACATACAACAAGTCATATCTTTCATTCAAGTCTCCTGATAATGAACCTTTTGACTTAACTGACCAAAATGCAGTTTCAATTTGTGATAGGTAAAATGCATTTGCCAGAAGTGTATCCATTCTTCATTGAAAGATGTATGATTGCTTCACTTCCTTGTTTGTAGGAAGAAAAATGTACTTCTGCATTATGGCAGTGATTTAAAATTGATCCTGACTTTTCAGGTTGATAACATGTTTAACAGCTGTGTCTGTGTAATAGGAATGCATATATGCACACAGGATATACATTGGTCCATATGCTCTGTCTTAATTTCGCTTAATAAATTTTTTGGTTTGAAAATTCTACTATGCCCTTTGTCTTCTACATGTGATATATGAATACAGTACAAAAATGACAAGCTGATTCGAGCACAATTTTTTTAATTGTAGTTTTATCTAATACAAATATTTTAATACAATTCTGTAAACTAATAGTAATACAATTATTTCAGCTTTTTATTATTGTCTTTGATCTGAATTTGTGGTACAGAGCTTTCATTAAACAACATCATCAGAACAGGATTGCACAAATATCTGCCATAGACTTTAATAAGTTCTCATATTTATTTTTGAGCATTTGCTAGTTGGATCTGTAATTCTTCTAGCTTTTTTCCCCCCCCCACAGTATTCTACAAAAGTTGTATTTTTGTATTTACTTTTTTGTCTCAGGTGTTCATGTTCCTAGTATTTGTCAATTCCCACACTGGATGAGGACTGAAAAAACATTTTGGCAGTGGACATAATCCCTAATGGCTTTGAAGACTCCTATGAGAGGGTTCTTTTCAGCCAGATTTTGGGTTATTAGAATCTGACCCACATAGTATTAATAGACCTTCAAATATGGTGTTATCTTTCATTCCCTTCATTATGTTGCTGTTTAGCATGCTACTGGATTAATGTGCAAAATTGCTTTCAGTATGTATGAATTGGTAGACAGTAGCATGGTTTTCTGTCTTGTTTGGTTTGCTTTTGGTCACATTGTATGTCCTCCTCCTGCTCTGTAACAAAGTTTTGGCGTTTCATAGGTAATCCTCTTATTTTTAGTATGATGACCTACATTTTTTGGCCAAGTATATGTATTTGAGAAGCTTGGGACTACTAGCAATATTGTTGACTTTATTTTAGAACTTAGTTATAGAGTAGAGCTCAGTGTTGTGTTGAGATCTGGGCAGTATTCCTACCTTTCCCATGTTTCTTTTGGTGATTCTCATAAAACCAGAATTTCTGTAGTCATTACTTGTGGGATTTTTTGTTGTTTGACTTAAGAATCTAGAATTTAACTAAGAAAAGTGCTCTAAGATCTCGTGTGCAATTGAATTAATGGTAATTTTGTGTCAAGTAAATACAAAATTCTACTTTTATGCAAATACACCTAGTCTGGAAGATACACTGCTGAGTGTTTCGGTTTGACACCCAAATCTGGAATGTTTTTTGCCTTTCTGTGCCTGAATTCTTTTATCTCAAATTTAAAGGTAATGCTTTATAGATTTTATGGATGTATTTTCAGGACAATGTTTTGTAAGATGCTTAGTTGATACAATTATGGGCCTTTTTGAATAACATAACAGGAAACTAAGTCCACCTTTTTACAAAAACTTGAGTAGTGCTTAGTAGAGAAGGTCTCAAACTGTATTTCAAATGCTGAGAAGAAGACAAAGTACTGAGTAGTTGCCCAGTAAATGGGTGCTGATTCTTCTTTTTAACTGAATCAGGGAGCAGCCTTGTGGCTGGTGGTAGGATGTAATTCTATAAATAAAAACTCTCCATAATGCATGCACACAGGGCAAGGGCAGATCAAGGCTCCCAGGCATCTTGCCCATTTCTTCTGGCAATGTCTTTGACATTTGCTGACTTTGGAGTGCTTGATTTTGCAGCTTGATTTGTCTCTAGGCCCGGTGTCTGTTCCTAGCTGTGTGACTAGGAACAGCCTGTGGAACCTGTGACACGAGTGAGATATGAGACGGAACAGCTTTTGAAAGTTGATTTTGACAAGGGCCATTGTAAGGTTGAAAAGAAAAATGTCATGCCAGAAAAAAGGTCAGGCGTTTTGGGGTTAAGAACAAATGACTGATATGCCAGTGTATTTGTAAACTGTGTTTAATCTTTGCTGTGGACAATCCATAATTTATCAGCTACTAAGGAAAAGGATCATGAAATTTTCTTCTCAGAATGAGCAATCTAGTGTGGGAGCTATTCATCAAAGTTTGAATGTCAGAAAGGTCATGGGAAGAGATTTGTAAAATTTTCATAATTCCTGAAATAACTCCTTCGGCATCCAAAAAAGAAACTTGAGTATTTAGGAAAGAACCTAGTTTATCTGATACCATCGTGCAGCAGGGTGGGTCAGCTCTGTGTGATGGATGTTCTCTTCAGCAGGGCTGTGTGTTTTCTCATACCTCTCCCTTCCACCCTGTGGGAAGGAAGGGGGAGATAACACATATGTTTTGTGAGACAAACAGAATTCATTCCCCTTGCTGCTTATGTCTGTCTTGTTTTGATTTTGCTACTCTGTATGAAAACCAACAGTATACTTTAGAGACTCTATATTAAACTTGCTGTTAATTAAGTTCTTCAGATAAAAATCTCCCAGCAGGAGATTTTTTAGTTGGGAGGATTTAAACTGGAGGTCTCATACAGGCGTTCCTGCTTTAATGTGCTCTGCTCTCTGTGAAGGCTCTACATAACAAATATGCAATGTATTTATCGACCTGTTTGTTAATATTTTTTCTATTCAAATATTTTCTACCTCTCTTCAGTTTTGTCATGTCTCTTTATTGTACATATTTTTAAACATATTCTATGTCAGTATGGTTTTCCTAGTGTATTTTTTTCCAACTCTTAAAGTTGTTAATATCTTGTGATTGCACATAGGAAAAGGAAATGTATTTCAGAGATTTTTTTGGATCGGGTATGTCAAGATGCAAAATATTTAGTTGCATATTGTAAATGCTTGTGAAGTACTCTTGGAAAATTCTATTTTAAAGAGATTTAATATGAAGAAGCAATGTTGTTCCCTTTTTGCTCAGTTTTTTTCTCCATTTCCCCAAGATTTTAATAATCTCTGATCAGTATTGATGGAGGTAATAGCAGAGAATATATTCTTTCTAAAGGAAAAGTAACAGGAACAACTTTATTTTCTTTAAAAGCAATGTATGTGGCTTTTAATACACAAAAATATCACAAAATCATTGAATTGTTTAGACTGGAAGAGAGCTTAAAGATATCTATTCCCAGCCCTGTTCCACTAGAGCTGGTTGCTCAAAGCTCCATGCAGCCTGGCCAGGAGCACTTCCAGGGATGGAGCATCAACCATGGAATAGTAAGTGTGCATTGTCAGGTAAGGGAACACTTGCTGCATAATTGGTAGGCTAATATAAATCTTGCAGGGAAGTATTTTATGGCAACAGGCAGTATTGCCATAAATTAAAAAAAAAAAATGAATTCTCTAAAAGAAATTTCTGCTTAAAAAATCCAGGCAGAGAGCAGAGGCATTCATGAACATCTTAGCTTCTTCCCTTACTGTTTTCACTGTTTGAGTAGAACCAGCATGTAACAAGGTTTTGAAATGTTCTCTCATCCTTGACCTAAGGCTGTTTGATACAGTTCATACAAAAATGTGAAGCTTTCAGAAAAGAGTGTGGTTTTAACAGTGAAAACTTCAGTTTTAAATATTTTGAGAATAAAGATCACAATGAAGAAAATTTTCATTTTTCTATAGAGATTAAAGTGTGGCTTCTATTTGGTTTTTCAATAATGCCTAGTGTTGCATTAATGTTTTAAATTTTGCCTGTTTTGTCAACCATTTCATCTATCTGCATCTAGTTTCATCTTCTGTGTGATATTGCCATTTTTTCCTTTCTGTTACTCATAATCTAGAGTGCAGCCTGGCAATTTTGTTCTTCCTGTAGTGCTGATACTTGTAGTAAAAGATTGGCACAAATTTAGCAAAGCCTTTTCTTGAAAATTGCTTTAAAGAAGACTTGTGAATTTACAGTCATATGCTGCTGCTGTATAAGTGTGTGCAGAGGACAGGTTTAATTGTAATGATATTTTGAAGTGTCTTGACCCTACTGAAAGTGGCTCCAGAAAGGATTAAAGCTGCTGTTCTTTGTCTGAAAGGAATTAGCAGAGCTCAGGAAGTGCTGTGTAATGGTTTTCTTGATGATTCATAGCACATTTTATAGCCAAGGAAAAAAAAAGTTTACTTCACAACCTGGTGTTGTTTTGAAAAATGGTCAGAGAAATCGAGAAGTTTGTTCTGGAATGCATCACTCCTATTGCAAAGTTAAAATGGGTTTAAGTGCACTAATCAGAATTTATTTTTATGTATTTGGGGTTTTTCAATTCTAAGTTTCATTTTATTCTTTTTTGAAGATGGACGTACTTATGGTAGAACGTTTTCTTTTTGATGGATTTTTTTAGGCCAAAGAATAGCATGACTGTTACCACTTGTGGAGTTGCACTGTCAGTTTTACCTGCTCTTACACGTATCAATGCTTTTCTGCAACAGACTTGCTGGTTTTAAACAAATTGCTGAATTGGAATAGTTAGTTCTGATGAGAGAAAATAATGTCAGAAATATTTCTTCTGAGCTTGCTTTATCAGATGTCCTGGAAGGGAAGAGAATTTCCAGCTTTGCTCAGGCCAAATACATTTTTTTATTCCTTAGAGTGCCATATAAATTCTGATTAGTAGTACCATAGTGTGAAGACATGGCTGTGAAGCTCTCTTGTCAGAATGGACTCCCACTGATGTTCAGACTTAAAGCTGGCAAATGTCAGAAGTGGCAAGGCTTTTTATATTGACTTTTAATATATTATTTTTTTAGTGTATTGTTAAATTCCCCCTTTGTAGAGGTTTAGGTCAGCTTTTTACAGTTGGTTTAAATAAAGCATGACTCTGGCACTGCTAGGGCTAAGCCTTTGCTTTGAACCTTTTTTCATTTTCCTTCCTCAGATTTCTCAAATTCCCCTGCATTAGCTAATGCCTGTGTCACCTGTCTTTGTTCTTCAGAGATAAAACTTCAAATTAGATTTTGGATTGCTCCATAGCTAGATACAGTTACGCTGGAAGCACTTCAAAGTGCCTTGGGACCATGAGGGTCAGAATACACATGGACGAATGTGTTTGTGCATATGCATCTGTACACACTTGTATATGATATTAGATTCTTATTTTTGTTTAGGACATACGAAGAAGTCTAGCAAATTCCTAGGGGCTTGTGAGATTTACACATACAGCTAATTCAGCAGAGTTTAGAGATTGTATAAATTCTGTGACTCTGCAGGAGGGAATGGATTTTATTGCAAAACATCTTTAATTCCCTGTTTTGCCAGAGAAGCTGTCTATTATGGGGAGCAGTCATGATGCTTATAATTTCATATACACAATTCAGGTATTTAATCTCAGTTGGACATCCTGAAACCTTGGCCATCACCTTTGGAAGCTTTGTTAGAAGACTAATCTTAAAGTTTCTGTGCTTAAAAAATCTTCACGTTTGGATAATATTTGATATAATGGGTTGTCGAGTATTTGATGTATCCTGTTACTGTATCTGGTATGTGACTGCCAGCTTTTCTGATTGCTTTGGTAGCAGCATGATGTAATGTTGTACTGAGAGTGAAATTAGTGTTATTTATAATGAACATTTTTTGGTAAGCTTTTAGTAGTTGTATTTAGCAATACCATGAGTAAAAATAACATTTTGAAGTGGTTTTGAGGAAGCAAAATGAAATATTGAGGCAAAATGATGACTTAATGACTTACTGCTTTACTATGTGGCTGCTATTACAGCAGGATTTTTTCAAGTAGGAGTGAGACAGCAAATGTAGTACTAGATAAAAGACCTTAAATACTGTTTGTGTTGGCTGTCTGCTGGAGGTGAATTTCATGCTCAGCCAGAGAGTATCAAAATGAGTGGCTGTAAAAACCCCTGCAAAGCCTTGGCAAAGATTGAATATGAAAATAGGCATAGAAAGAATAGTAGACTTAGTAAGTTTCGGGGAAATACAAGTCTTAGTTTCAAGGAGTGAGGCAGCGGTTTGATCGGCTGAGCCCATCTGATGTTAGGTTACTGTTACCAGAAGAGAGCAGTGATCTTTCTGACCCACTCCCGCCGCTGTGGCCATGGCGCTTTCCTGTGCGGTGCTCCATGGACAGGCTGTGATGTCCAGCGGTTGCTGCTGCAGCTGGAAGCGCCCTTTGGCAGCCCTTGTGCCGGACAGGGAGCCGGGCTGGCTGCCGGGGCGGCGGGCACGGCGGGCAGGAGGACTGGGCAGGGCAGAGCAGCACTAATTGACTCCTTCTGTCACGGGGAGTCCCACCTTTGGCTCTCATCCCTCTGCTTTTGCATCCTGCAGGGCAGTCATTTTCCAAATACACCCTACATTCAAGTTCTAATTTTGCACATTTCAAAACCATATTGCTGGTTTGTCCTACCAAAGCTGCTCTGCAAGTGATCAAATTTCCTTGATCTCTGCCTCGTGGGGTTTTTTTTAGGGCTTGCGGATTTTAGACTTCACCTTTTAAACATATCTTTTCCCACTTGCACATTTCAGTGACTTAAAATTACGTTTTTACTGAAGCTGCACTTTTTAGCCTTCATATTTTGCATAATATCAATATGCCTATTGTAGCTTATAAATTCTCTGAATGAATTTCTTACAAGCTGCACAAATCCTTTCTTGTGATGCTTTCAGTACAAAATGTTAACATAATTTTCTGCCTCAGCTCCTGGTTGATCTTTTTTTTAATCATATGGTTCTTTTAATCTAGGGATTAGTATTGCTTTCCTATAAATTAAACAATTTAGATGAGGATAATTCTTTTGGCTAAAAGTCTTTAAATGTGCAGCTTTAACATTATTATTAAAAGTTTCTTACAGACAGAATATTACTATTTTTATACAAGTTAATCATTATTAAGAAGATTAATATAAGTAAGCTTTTCCCAGGTTTTCAGGAGTTCATCAAGAATATTAGCAAAAAAGTGTAAATTTGAATAACTGTAATCAAGTCGAGACTTTGACTTTATTTGCTATATATATCAAAGATACAAAATCTTGTAGTTGTTCGTTTGGGAGTAATTTACAGGATCCATCACTTTCTGTAATCTGTAGATTGGTTTACTATTATGTGTGCCTTGGTTTATCATGTGTATGAGTTAATTTATATTTTTTCTTCTTAATTTATATTTTTTTCTGAAAAACATATTTTTCTTCTTTTCTTTGAAAATTGAATTTAAACAGCTGTTTTCAGTGAAGCTAATTCATATATTTTCTAAAAACAAAGTTGCTTCATAGCAGCCCTTTTAATAAATTAGGACTGTTTCGTGTGTTAGTAATCTAGGATCAGTAATCTGCTTTTTAAAAGTGTACTAATTTGAGAAAAAAAAATCATTGCAACAGACTGTCAAATAGTGAGTCAGGCGCTTCATGTTGGCTTTTTGACTTATGTGTGGAAAATCTAAATTGCCAAAGCAACTATGATAAAAATGTGATTGTGTTGGCAAATGCAATGGACCGTGTTCTTCACAAATTCCTCTCTATTCTTTGTCATTTATATTAATGGGTTATTCTGCTTTTGTGAGCTCCTGTTAAGATTTAGATGAGGTAGAGGTTTTTGGCAGTCTAGAGTAGAATAAGGGTTTGGGACGCTGTGCAGGTGTTTTTGCAAAGAACGTGAGACCTCAAATAAGGCAATGTATGTCTGGATAGGGCAAGAGGCAGGAATTTATTTGTAATTATCAGTAGTTCACCACAATTGATGACTAAGTATAGAAATAATAATAGTGGGAGATGAGACTTTGACTGTACTTGCTTTACTTTCTTCAGTTTGGTCTTTCAAAGTGCATTCTAAAGCACTTTTTATGGTCATTAAAACAAATTCAGAGTTCTTGTCAAAATTGGTTTCACAAATGCAATTATCTGTTGCTTGCTATTCATATGGTAACCATATAACTTTCTTAGACTTGTTACAAAAACTTCCTACTTAATTTCTGGTTTAATATGCTGCTTTATTCGGTTTTCTGGATTATCATTACTGTTATTTCTGATTTTTCACATTGTATCTTCCAGGCTTTGTATATTCAAATGCCAATGTCTGTTATTACTCTTCTAACCTCTCCTGAAAGAGTAATTCAGGTTCAGTTCTTCTTGAACTTTCCTATAGTGACTACAGTTCCCATTCATATTGATTCCTCTGCTGTCATTGTAGCTGGAGAATTCTTTAACCCTATGCTGTGTCTCTGTATCCAGCTTCACATGGGTGTGGAAACCAAAACTCTGTTATTTCTTTTTGGGACTCCAAGATCCGAAAACTGGGTCCTGACTTCATGTGAAAACAAATCTAAGTTTAAGCTTGTACACACAGGGAGTTTCTGTATTTCCTTCCTAATGCCTATGTTAGACATTTTTGCTTTGGTGAGTAGAATTACATATAAATTAACCTAAAGTGGATTTGGTGATTTACCTATAAAGTATAAAGCTGCTTCAACTTGCTTACAGTCCTGCTTTTAATTAAGATGATGCAACTCTGAGTGCAAATGAGACATAATTAATTCCAAAGTGCAGTTGATAGCGTCTTTCCATTCTGCTTTGTTAAACCAAGTGAAAAAAAGTGCCAGAAGAAGTGTTGCTGGTTAAAATAATACACAAATCTAGCCTTAATTGTCACTGTGTAACTTATGAAAGTCTGACTATATGAGGATTTTTATGAAGTGAATTTTTGTATTTTGTCAACAAGATGGCATTTGCTGGTCATTGCCATTGTGTTGACCCAATTTGCTCAATATCATGTCCCTTAACAAGACAGTAGGGGTGGTGTGCAGGTAGTTAGAACGAATACTTCAAAGAAAAAAACCTTGTTAATTAAGGATTTTCTGTCTCTTGGATGTTTGCAATTCTTCAGGGATCTTCCTTTTCTTTTCTGAAACTCCAGGCCATGCAAGGACATATATTTTTGTATGGCATTCATCATTCACTGCACTGTTGGGTTTTGGTGGGTTTCTTTTTTCCCATTTCAGACTTTGCCATTGATTGCACAGTCACAGAGTGAGCTGCAGGGCAGAGAGGGAAATGTACTTTCCTGTCACTCAAAATTTGCTTTTGTTGGAAAGGAAGCAGTGCTGAAAGGAACAAAAATGAAGCTATTCAGTCAGTGCTGCATTGAAAATGCCTTTTCCCCCAAAATGATTCTTTTCTCTTTTATTATAGGTTTATAACACTGGAATATAGTTCTTTCCTGCCAGTTTGAGATAATTGAAACCACCGAGTTACAACATCCTTCTGTATAAAGAGGCTCTCAGGTGTAGTCTCTGTAGTTGTTTCACTGCTGAGCCGAGGGAATTGTTTTCTCTATGGAGTCTGCAGTGTTGGAGCACTGAAGTATTTGTCAGGTGCTGAGATAGTCTTGTTACCTAAGTAGGAATAAAGAAATGGGTTGCATTTTTAAGTATCAGAACTGTTTATCAGGATGTTTCCCTGGACAGCTGTCTTCTAAAAGTTTAATTTCACTGTGAACACAAGGTGCTGTTTTATGGCTGCTATCCGTGTCTCATGGCTAATATGCATGGTGGGCGGAAGGACAGCCAACACTCGGTACTCTTCAGTACTGACCACGGAGATTCATCTGCTCACAGGAGAGGACTGTGAACTAAGGAGAGCTATTAGTTTTGAAGGAAGGTGTTTTGGTGCTTCTCAGCTCAAATGGTCAGTAAGCTTCACTACTTAGTCCATTTGTAGCCCTGTTCCAGTGTTAATCCTTTCCCAATTTAGAGGTGTTTGTGTCATCTTAGACATGGCACTGAGCATTTGGCTTTTGGATTAGGCTCATGTGATTCATTCTGTGTTTGCTGGAGTTGATTTAATCAACTCATACAGGCATTGGGAACAAATACAGATTTGCCCAGTTTCTTAAGCAGAGATTTGTAACATTAAATGTTGGAGAGACTGATGGGGAGATGTGCTTTTCTTGCACGTAGAAGGTGCAAAATGCCTGATATCTGTATTCAGGATTTGAAGAAAGAAAGTGAAAAATAAGGGAAGTTTGACATTGTAGGAGGTTCTCTACCCATGGAATCATAGGATTATTTTATAATTTACTTAAGCCTAGAAATCATATCATTATTGAAGTATTATCATTAATGATATGTTGTAGTATGGAGAATATATATCAAAGCTAACAATTTAACTGTTGTTCTATCCCAAGAAGATTCTGGTTCTAGTAAGTAAAATCATACAGCAAATATTTTTGTTTGACATGAGGAAGTTGCAGATTAAACAAATTTTATATCAAGTAGCAATAACTCTCATATAATACCAACACTTTTTTCATTATCCAGGATTCGGAGAACTGCTATATAACAAAATCAACAACAAAAGAAAGGAACAAAGTCGAACTTCCCTTCTTGTTGTGATGGTAATGGTAGAATTTGCTTTGTAAATGTAGTTCATATCTCTGCAGATGATGACCTATTTTAACTTAGATGAGTGTTTTGAAGAGGCCTAGTGAAATTGGGATTTCTGTTTCAAAAAAGTTTTGTCTGTAAAATTCTAAGCAGTTCAAGAGCAAAATGTTGAAAGGGCTAGGGATTTTTATGTGCTTTGGCTTATTTCTTTAATCAGTCATCTCAATTATGATGGGCTGCAAGTATTGCTTAATAGCACCTATTCATATTATCTGTGAATGTCTGTTGCTTTCCTTTAAAGTTCAGTGTTACTACATAGTACTTACTGTGCTGGAGTCAATCTTATGCTCTGCCTCAAATTAAATGGAGGTGTCTGATTTTTCCCTAAAAATATTTCAAAGCTTTTCTCTCTTGTAGCTGTGTTCACAGTTTAACTGAATATTATTTCAGGTCTTTGAAAGCTGGTGATCATCTATTTGTTAACAATCAACAATAAGTCACAGATCTAACAGATCTAAATAATAAAACCCATAAATTTTAAAAATGAACAACCATCTCACTTCTCACTCTAGCGCTCACTCCCTGGCGCATTTGTGTCAGCACAAGACAGCAGTGGAAATGACCAAGCTGGCTGAGAGGAAGAGGAGCTTCATTTGGACTCTAAACAAAAAGTTACTCTCAGCATGTTGGTGATGGAGGAATTTACTTTGGTCTCTATGGACTACTGTAATTCCTCACAGCAGCAAATAGATAATATCTGATTGCTTCAAGGTTCAGATCTTGAACTCCTGAAGGTCTAGGGCTTTTTTTGAATGCAATTACTTTCTTGGAACATGCTTGTTTCTCAATATCATTCACTTCATAGAAAAAAGGAGAATTCAGGTATCTCTAGAAACATTTTAAACCCCAGAACTTTGAAGTAATTTCCTTAGAGTTATTGTCTAAAATAATGACAAAGATAGGCTGACTATACTTGGAAAGAAACTTCCTAATGTGTCTGTGAGCATCAGGTTCCTATTAAATATATTTGAAAACCAGTAAAGTTTTTGTTTGAAGCTGAATTGTGTCATTTTATACAGCAAGATTAAAACGTATAAAGGACTGTAGCCGTGGAAAGGGGTTTTAACTCTTTAAGTGCAGCGGAAATAAGATGCACAGTTACGTGGTCATCTTTCATGACAGGAAGAAAGAGACAAATTTATTTAGAAACACACTTGGTTTTATAGCATGACTCACAACTCCAAGAGTAGAGAAAAGGTGATTGGTTTAGAGAGAAGGTACCTTATTCCTAGGGCCTGGTCACGCACCACAACAGGTGTTTTATCTTGTTATTAATTTATTTTTATTTTGACTAAATTATCGCCTTGGGAGAAATTCTCCCTAGCCTTGAGCTGGACCAGCTTATTGGCTGCAAACAGAGCTGAAAAGCTCCAGCCTGGAGTATTTTTCAGGCTGCAATTTTCTTATTTTCTCAGTATATGTCCCACAAAGGACAAACACTTTATCTCTTTAGGAGAAGCTGAACACTTTTGGATTGATAAATTTTCTTAATTTTTTTGTAACTGTAGTATTTTTTTAGTGAGGACTAATAATCAGCTTAGTAACATATGGAGTTACTATTTTAAGTCCTCCTCCTTTTTCTTCCCCTATTGTATTGTGTAAGCCAAGCAGTGTTTCCTGTTAGTAATTATTTGTATTTCAGTTTTACCTAGAGATTCCTGTTGGATCTCAGGAAACTGGAATTTTTGCGCTCTCTGTGCTTCCAGGCACAGACCCCCTGGAAAACACTGCACTGGACCTGAAGTCTTGGAGAAGATTTGTAGATAATAAAAAATGAGTTAGAAATCATAAATGTGTAGTGGGTTAGATGTGTGTTTTCACGGGGTGATGGGTTTTAAATTTGAGGTTTTTACAGTATAGTGGTAGTTAGGGGACAAGATGGAGAATTTTGGGTGGTGTCTTTCTTCTTATTCATCTTCTTCTCTTCCTTCTTCACAGAACTTAGGTAGTTATCTTTGGATTGGTCAGTCTAAAGTCACTCTAAGGGTCATGGGAATCTATTATTGGATTAAAAGTATAAATAATATAGGTGTTAAACTTTTATTGGTGTGTTTAGCTTTAAAAGGCCTTGAAACAGGCTCAGCTTGAGCCATTTTTGCTACTTTTAGCAAGGAGCTAGAAGTGCTGCCATGCTTTCTGTAAATTTTGATAAGACATAATAAACATCCAAGTCCGAACGCGAGAATCCAACTCAATTGCCTTTCTAATAATCCTGGCTCTGAACAGAAACAGACGAGACTGAGACAAACCACTAATTAGTGGTGCAAAAGCCTGGAATACTCCTACAATTCCAGCTGATTTGCTTGCTGCTTAGACCGTGTTTTTGTAAAGTAGTGTCCAAGACCATAGTCAGAGTTCACTGGCAGCAAAAAAACCCCAGTAAATAAATAACCAAGGGAATTTCTATAGTCATACAGGATTTGGCATGTAATTCTGTTGTGAATGTGTCCTGGATAGGTGTATGCTCCAAAAAAGAAGAGGGATCATAGTGTGGTGAATTGCCTTTGCACAAGGTCACACAACAGAATGCTGCCTGATCCAGGAAGCAAGCTTTACTGATTCCTGGTCTCCTGCCCCATCCACTGAACTGTTTCTGACCTCTATTGTCATAGACCTCTCTTAGGTTGCTCTGTCTCCTTTTTGAAAGAAAATATTATTTCATCAACCAAAAATGAAGTCCAATGCACACGTTCAATGTCCTTCAAAAGAAACAAAAGAAGCAAAGATGGATTTTGCATTTAGCAACAGTTGGAGGATACAGTATTGCTTGTGCAATACTCTTTAGGTCTCCAGAGACTGTTTCCTAAGGACAGAAAGGCTGAGGAAGCAAAGGCATTGGCATGGTGTCGAAGCAGCTGCAGAGGGTTGGCTAAGCTACAAGTATCTGACTGTGGAGTAGTTAAAAAAATAAGGAGTGTTTCTTTGTTGTTTTGAAATGCATATATAGTTTTAGCTAATTTTAGTATGAATATTATAACGTCATATACAAAATAGAGATGATTGCACTCTAGGGTTGTAATGTAGCATATTAACGACCAGGGGGGTTACACCATATATTTAAAAAATATTTTCAGTACTTATTTTGTAGTCTAGACACTTCCCTATACCAGTTTGACTTTAATAGACGGCTTCTGGCCAGTAATGCTACCAGGGCGTTTGTTTGCCCTTTGCTTACTTTGGCGGATTTCCTTGGCATAGAGATATAATATTTAATTTAGTTCTTCCGTACCGTATGAGAAGTACCTTGAGAGGTTTTTGTCAAGGGCAGTGTGTCTACAGATGTTTTAATTATTTTTGTCTGCTGTATGTATGTTTCCATACAAGAGAGAAGGGGTTAATAAAGTATGAATTAGTAAAACTCTCTTAAAGACTGGATTCATATTGGCACTAGACTCTATTACAGTCAGTGTTAATTGTGTTCCTCAATGCTGCCTTTTTCCTGAGACCTTACCCTAGGGTAGGACAGACTTTCAGAACAAGTGTTTACTTTTTTTTTTTTTTTTAGGTTACAGAAAAAAAATACAGCTGAAGAACCTATGAATAATTATCACTGCTGTTGAGAAGCAGCAGAATGTGTTTGTGTTCAAAGAGGGAGATTTGTGCTGTCCTGAGGATGCTCACAGTGAGATGATCATACCCTTTGCATCGTACATGAGCCTGAAATACAAGCCTGGCAGTCGTTCCGGGTTGGCAGATGTGGACTGTTACATTTTAATGGCTCTTTACTGTTCTAACAGACTGAAAAATTGCAGAGAGCTCTTATCTTAGCATTTCTCAGTGTTGGTGAGGATTCAGACACCAGGAATAGGGCTCCTATGAATTTGTGCCTATGAATTTTAATTCAAGAGTAGTTACATTAAAAATCTTTTGAGAGAATGAATAGAGCTGTACTGGTGACTTGGTATTTGCCATGCTGCTCGCTATTTTAAGGTTTGTACTTTTCTGAATAGAGTAATTGCACTTGTGGCTCTTGAACGTTTACTTCTATTTCCCTCCAGCCCTACTGTTTTCTGCATGTTTTAAGCAAAGTTGTTAGTATGTATTTGGGATGTAGAAGTTATTAATGTATTACAGTTCAGGACAAAAATGTAATGTTTAGCATTTTAATTAACATAAATTTGAAACAGAAGTTTCTCTCTAGATTAGAGTGTGGCTTAGGATAATGTCTGGTTTTTATAAAATGTGTAGTCTTCAGTATTTTTTTCATCTATCCAGCAAAAATCTCATTAGAATCTCCTGTATCCTTCTTGCCCTTTTAAGCTTTGACTACATGGACAGAATGGAAATGTATCTGACAATGTGAAATGTATCTGTCCAATATGAGAAAAGAATGGAAGTGGTCTAGGAAAAAGGAGTTTTGTATACCTATGAAGAAAGAGAAGCTTGTGCTCCTGGTCTGTCCTTTATTTGTAAATAGAAATTGCTTACTCTGCTGCAGTGTTGGATGCACACTTTGCTTTGTCATTTATTCACTGTGAGCTTTAGTGTAATTTTTAGAACTAGGAGCAAGATGCACCAAGGTTGCTCCTTTCTGAACACTTGCAGAAAGAAAATGCTATAAAACCCCATTGTGTGGTGCCTTTCCATAAAAAAACTATTCAGAAATTGGACACAAACCTGAAAACTTCTGAACTTTGTTGTCATGTTAGGGACACAGAAAGGAAGGAGCAACACACTGGGCATTTATCCTTTCATTCAGTGTAGGTATTTGAAGTGACATAGTCAGCATGCTTCTTAGTTCCGTATAGCTCATCTCTTTGGCTGTAGTATGTTCTGCCAACCTGAAAGGCAAGCTTTGCCATGCAGAAAATATGTAATCAGAAGACAGGTTAGAGGAAGGCTGTAGAAGGTTACCAGACTCTGGATCTTCCTCCTGATTATGGTCTGTGTTGCTGTGTATGAAGACACTGATTAACCCAGGGTAGCAGTTTCTCTTTAAATTGAGTTGCAGATATCCTCAGATAAGTTGTGACAATTGTGGGATGTTGTAAAATCTGCAGCTCCCCTCTGGTGCTGTAGCATGAGGAATATGTGCATTTAGATGGGGCAAAAAGGCCTGGGCAGCTTCTCAGCCAGGAGAGTCTGAGGGGCTGGCCAAAGCAGCAAAACTAAAGACAGAAAACACCAGGGCAAAAGGTGGAGCTCATGATATCAGTGCTTGAAGGACTCAGTGAAATAGATTGCACATTGCTGATGTACATTTAGAGATGGTGCACTACAGAGATATAGGCTGTAATGTCATTTTGTACAGCCGATTGCAATCTTTGTTATATTTCAGCTGCTGTGCAATTGTTTTAGGTATCCTAAAGATTTCAGTTTCTATTTAACTTCATGCCCTGCTGGTTTCCTGTTTATGTAAAAGTGCCTAAGTGAAGACCAAGAGTTGGTGTGGTATTTGCATGATTGAGAGTGTCTGTGGGATTGTTTTTATGCCAGCATCTGAAACTGGAAGATGGACAGCAGAACATGTTTGACAGTGGAAAGATGGAGAATAAATCTTGTGTTGCAATTCCAGAGAGTATATTCTGGGAACAATGAAGTAACTGAGCTTTTCTCTGATTTTCATGGCTGGTTTGCCTTAGGGAGAGAGTTCACTTGCAAAGCTGTCTACTGATGTCTGTATAAATACTGGCAAAAAATAATATTCTTTCAGTGGGATCGTGTCATATACAGGTACAAGTTGCATAATTGAAATGTTGGAAGAAGAAAAGAATTTGAGATTTATAGTCGCAGTGGGTATAACAAAGACCTTTGCTTCATCTTCTTGTGACAGTTTTTAGGAGTTGTTGCAGTCTGACAAAAATAGACATGTTAAATTGAAGAAATAAATGACACTTTCAAAGAATAGCAGTAGCACCCTGTGTTTGTTAATCTCTCCTACCCAAAATCGTGTTTCGGTATACATTAAAATTAGGGGTTGTGATAATTACTGGACAAATTCCTGTATTGGTTGGGAAAAGACTTGAAAATATCAATCAAAAAGTAGAAAAGGAAACTTGCATATGACAAAAAATTAAAACTGAGTGTGAATACTGTAAAATATTTTAAAGAAACTAAAAACCGGACATTTCTTTGTTCGTTTGACGTTCAGATCTCGTTTATGTGTTAGCAGTCAAAATATTTGGTAACTGTACAGCATATAACTGTAAAGTAACTGTAGTTCTTAAGGGACTAGCGTTTGTGTGAATAACATAATTACTTTAAATATGGGAATTTTTTTGTTCTTGCACTTGCTACAGAATCTTCTGTGACACCCTCAACGTTAAACCATTAACAGGGATGATTTTCATCCTTAATTTCTAGTTTTTGAAGTAACATTTCTATGATGACTTTCATAGTATTTTTCTGTGATATTTAAGTCTTGATGTAGCTGGCGTAAGAGAAAATATGCTGGAATATATTTTTTCTTATTTAGACAGGTGATTTAAATCACAGAATTTGATGTATGGTAGAAATAACTTTTGGTGAATTATAGAAGTGTTCAGGAAGAGAATATGAAATTAATAATTTCAGTCAGTGGCCTTTCCCAAGAGGAAAATATCCGTTGCTGATATGTTTGTGGAAGTACAGAGTAAAGTATAATCTGATAAAGCCACTGATTTCAATTTGAACATGCTTATCTAGGTTTGATAAGTATTTAACATAGCAGTCTATAAAGAGCATTTAAATGTCTTCCAAAAAAAGAAAACAGACAAAAGTGTTCCATTACTCAAACAGTGCAGTCTTTTCTGCACACATTCCTGAAGGTAATTAAATGCTATGACATTGCTAAACTCTGATGATTCAGAAGCAATCTTTTATTGTAGGGTATTTCTTAAACTTTTCATGCCTGGACTTCTATGACTGGCACCCAAATCTCAGTTCTAAAACAAAATAGTAAGAGGCTATTCCTAGCTCTTTCAATTACTTTGCTAATCCAAATATTTGTAGTGGTGATGCTCTCTGTGTAGATGAACCGCTGTGTGCTTTATTTATTCTGTGAAATAAATGATTTGCTTCAAGCTGGTCTTTGCAAGCTGATATATTTAAACTGAGCCATTTTTAGATATGGAGATCTGGCACTGCTTTGGAATCATGAGTGCAAATTAGTTGTTGGGGTTTTTTTTTTTTAATCTGAGGTAGCCTGCAGTATGCCAGTCTGCCTCTCCAATGAATGCTTAGTGTGGGATAAGAGAATTCACATGAGACTGTGAGGAGGCAGCAGGAGAGAAAGCAAAGGATGCCATTTCAGGTAAAACTCCAGCACTTGTGGAGACCTGTGACTGTGAAGTTACTACAAACAAGCCTCTTGAGTCTTTTTATGATCAAGTTGCTGAACTTCTCAGCTCTGCTTCTTTTGGGGAAGCGGAGGTTGCGCTCTCTTGGTTTTATCCTCCTCCTTGCTTTATGTTTCCAGTTGCTTTATTTATAACAATGTGATATATACTTCGATGTGTAGGGTGGGTAGGATTATCAGTTCTCCATTTTTATAAGTAAAGGAGCCCTAGGAAGTACTATATCTGAATTTCAATGAATATTCAAAGGCTTTTATTGTAGTGGCTTTCACTGAGAAGTTAAGATATAAATATTTTTTCCTGTATTTTATATGACAGTTCATTTGTGTATTCTGTACAAAAGACTTGTGATATGGAGAACTAATATGGAGAAGAGGAAAGAAGAGTAAAAAAAAATAAGAATCCATCCAAACCAGGTTAGATACCTGCCAGGTTAAATCATGACAATAACACACTGGATCCACTATTGATAAGATTATGAGTATGGGTGATTATGAGTGAATTGAATTGTTTAGGAAATTGATCAAAGAGAAAATGAATGTTTTTCAGAGTTTTTTGAGTTTGGTGGTTTTGGTTTGGGGGATTTTTTTCAGAAAAGGGAACAGATAAAGAACAATTCTTCTGTTTTAACTCCGTGTTAGCCAGCTCATTTGTGCTATACAGGGTAAGTGGCAGTGGAGTGTGGCCAGAGGTAGGGATTGCATTGACAGGCCTTTGCCCTCTAGCAAGAGCAAGGCTTTACATCTAGCCTTTAGACCTTATAGATTAGAGAGGGTGAGAACAAACTACGGCTCACTGAAAGCTCAGAGTCCAATAACTGGCAGCAGCTTATTTATGTGTGCTTCAGTTTCCAGAGAATCTTGTGAAAAATCATCTTGGAGCTCACACTCCTTTAGGGACTTAGTTGTGGCATAAGGCATTTCCGCTTGTTTTGTCCCAGTTTTCATTTCAGTTCATTAGTACTTGGGATTAACCTGATGGTTTAGTTATAAAATCACATAACAGGAAATAATAAGAAAGAATAAGGAAGCAATATGAAACACAACAGGAAAGAAAGTTTTCTATATGGGCTGTTCAAAAAGAAATTACAAGTTTATGTATTTAGTGGGATTAATTGATGGGTAGTTTTACACTATGAAAACCAAACATTGCACTGTATGCAAATAAATTTAAGTACAAATATATTTTTAGTTTTTCAAGTAATTAGTCAGAGAACGGAAGTAGCAATAAAGCAAGACTTGGATTTGCAGCATGTTTGCAAGCTATGCCTTTTCTAAGTTTGTCTTTTAAGGACATGTTTTACTTGCATTGACGTTTCATAGGAGTCAGGCACTCTGTGTATCTACCAGTTTGGTAGATACTCCCCGTTTTCTTACTACCTTGCTTGGAAATTTATGGTCAACAGTTGATGGAATCAAAATTTTTAAAATAGTGATTTGCAAAACAAAAATGTTCCTTATCTCTAGAATACAGTAAAATAAAATTGTCCTGGCAGGAGCTTCAGTAACCACATCTGTTTCACAGACAGGTTCATTTTGCATTATGCATTTTATTTATTCCAGCTTTGAAGTTTGACAGCAGATCATTAGAGTTAATTCATGTAGCAATAAAAATTGGGAGGTCACGCAAGGCTGTTACGTTGATTGTTGTATATCTGCTGCATTAAACCCTTAAGATCTTTAGTTGTAGGAGAGAGTTTGTGGTTATCTTCTGCGTCATAATCAACAGTGCTTCATCTAAACTGCTACATCCAAGTCCAACCAGTGTAAATCTTATTTCAGTGGTAATGCATTACAATTTAATGGAGTCAGTGCTGCAAGGAGATCCATTGAATGCTTGCAGGTTTTGAGCCAGAGAGAGGTGCCTGCAGTCTCTCATTCATAGTAATTGCTCATGGGTTTGAACAGCTTTAAAGACCAAACTGCATCCAGTTTCTACATGAAACTTTGAAGATCAGTTGTTGAGCTTTTGTTGTTTAGAGTAACGTTAAGCTAATTTTATTTTGTAATAGGTTGGAGAGAACCTATAAAGCATTTACCTTATTAGGTTTAAGGATCATGCTGGTTCAGTAATCTGTGTGATTTCATCATATTAATCTTCTTTGTTTTAAGTAATCGTTTCTATGTGCTGGTAGAGGCTAGGATACTTAGTTGCACACTAGAATTGCTATTAGTTTATATGTGTTTCCACTTAAAGATGATTTTCAATCAGAATTAATTTTAAATGGAGTTAGGCCCAGAAAATATATCAAGTATAGAAAAAATAATATGTATCTAATACTGAAAAATAGAGAATAAACTGGTAAAGCTTTTAAGCTTTAAGGTTAAATGGTATATTTAAATGCCTCTCATCTGAATCCATTCAATAAATATGCCTTTCTGATTAGGGCATATTTTAGATAATTAAGATAATGAAGAGGTAGTATTCTGGCTATTGCTTCTGTTCCTGTTGTCATTCTGCCTTTTGTTTGACAACTGTTCTGTTTTCCGTAGTCTTCACATACTTGCAATATTCTAGATTTCCTGAATTTGAAATTAAACAAATTGTCAGAAGAGTGATTTTTGTCTTATATTTTATCAAGTTTTTGAAACTGTTTTAGCATTGTAAAATGAGGGCGTGTATGATTTAGAAAGAGTGTTTGATACAAAAAATGGCAATGAAATAAGTTAATTTTTAAAAAGTAAATTTCAAATCCTATTGAAATTAGTCTCTGTGTACCTTAATATCCCTTAATTCAATAGGGATTTTAAAAGTTGCATAAAAGAATGAAGCTGATGTAGGAAAGTAATGCAAAACTTCCTTAGCTAATCTTGTTAGGAATTTCATGTAACATTACTTGGACTAATCTATACTCAAATTATACCACATTTTTTATGCGCCAGCAGCATTAAAAAAGTAAAAAGAAGGAACCCTCCAAACCCCACAACAGTGAAATTATTTCACTCTGATCATTATCTTTGTCTTGTTTATGTCTGTAAATTCTTTATCAGGTAGCAGCCTCCAAGGTTTTTGCTGTGCCCTCACGTTTTGCTCATCTTTGTGTCTTCCTCTGCCTGTGTTGCTCTTCATGCATGTCCTTGTCTGCTTTCTTTGCACTGGCAACTTATCATTAGAAAAATAAGTTATAAGCTATTTTTGTTCTTCTAGCCCAGAGTCTTGCTTTGCCTTTAATCTGTCTATATATGGGTATTCTGTTACCATCTCTAAATTGGAAGAGGTCAAGGTTAGAACATGGTTTCACAAGAGGCTGTGGTTTGAATGAAAACCTTACTGACAGCTGCTGAAATTGAGGTCTCCTCCCACTGTCCAAATTTACATTTTCCCGTAATTTCATGTGTGCTTCTTTCTCCCTTGCTTTGTGCCAATATCCTTTTCAAGTGCATGTTTGGCTTGTTAGAGAGACAGAAAGAGAAGTCAACAAAATGGTGTCACTTTCATACGTTTTAGTACACTAACTTCACTCACAAAAGAACCTGATGGAGATTTGTGTTGGCATAAGGGCAGAAGTTTGGGACAGTGGCTTGGAGCAACGATGCAGTGGAGTTTAAAGGAACGGTGAGCTGAGAGGAGCCATAAATGAGAGTGGAAGGAGAAACAACAAACCCCTTGGGCAGCTAATTTAAAGAATGCAGCCCAGTCTCATTGAGATGTTAACTTGTAGCATGTAGAACTGAGCCCAGGGTGCAGAGTGCCAGCCTTCTCTTTTCTGCTGGACGTCACCTGCATGCCAATAGCCACTGGTATATTAAACAGGCAGTACGTGCAGAAACAGAAATGAAGTTGATGATGTAGGAAAAGGAACAATAATTTTATTTCTTTATGTTACTTCACCCAACTATATTAATACTGTATTTTTCCTGGAGTACATATATTTTATATCTGCTGATATAAAGAGTTTTGTATTGATGAACAGCTTGACAGAGTATCCTCTTAACAGTCTGGTTAGGTAGCTGGTAGGGGTTTTTTTTAATTCGTGTAATTAAGTGTGATGGCTATTTCATCTTTGCATTAAATTTGTATTGTTATTGTTTTCTGCCTGTCAACTGAGTGAATATTAATTTAAATCTTCAATGTATAAAACCTTTTTTTTTTTTTTTTTTTTTTTTTTTTTTTTATAATAAGCACAGCCTCTCTCCAGATACCTGTACTGGATAGATTTGTCATTTACTGAGTCTCCCCATCAGTGAATAACTGTCAGTGAACCTTTCAGGAAAGCCTTTATCTTTCCAGGAAAGGCCTTTAGGAGACTTCTTTTCTTTTCTCCCGTTTTCTAATGGCAGTGCTTGAAAGTTGTAGGATTCTGACTGCGTGCTCCTCAGCACACTTTCTATCTATATTTTTCTGCTGATCTCGAGAGCCACGGGGAGCATGGTTGCACAGTTAAGAGGGCTGCTGGGTGGTAAGAATTTCTTTTGTACTTCTCCTGCATCCTTTGTTCACAGGGGTGATGCTTGATAATTATCTTTTCTGTGCCAGGGTGTTTTTATTTTTATCGAACTGTGACAGACTAGTCTTCCACCAGATTTTATTTCCCTCCTACACTCATGCAAACTTTCACATGATGCTTCAAAAAAGCAGCTGACAAGCCAAGCAAAAAACAGGGCTAAAAGCATCAAAGTTGTCAATTAATTCAAAATTTAATGTTATGTTGCAGTTTTTGTCTGAAAAAACTATTTTCACAGTAACAATTTCTAATGGGGCCTGTGATCTCGTAATGTTTTCTAAAAATGTGTTTTCTGGGATAGACTTAGTCAGTACTTGCTGTCCTTACAGATGCTGATTAAAACCAACTGTTTTACCCTAAGATGTAAACTGAGGACGTCAGTTCACATCTAGTGGTTACCAAGTGCCAATTGCAAAATTTCACTGTGTGCTCTGCAGTAGGACAGATACTTACCCTGGAGATATTTATCAAAGTGTTACTGGCAGTGGGCAGGTCTCTGCACAGGGAGTTCCTCTGCAGGGAAAATTCTGAAATTTGCTGTCAGGAAATACCCACTAATGTTTGCTTTAAAAATTCTCTGAAAATACCCTCCAAAAAAGATACTTCTTGTAATATTTGAGGAAAGCTGCTGCCTGAAGGGATGCATCCTCAATTAAATGAATTAAGGAGTCTGAGCAAACATGAGGGATAATCTTTTTCTGTGTTCAGTATTTGACAATTCTAAAAGTAGTAACACTAGAAGTGTTTAAAATAATATTGACTTAATGTAGAAGTACAAAGACATTTGTTGTATAAGAATGCAAATATAAAATATATAAATATGCAAGTGTATTTCTACAGATTTATTCACAATTTTGAGCTAAGAGCCATTTTTTAAATTTAAAGTCACATTTAATAGATTTTTTAATAACTCAGGAGAAGTAAGATTTTTCCCCTTTTTTTAAACAAATGTGAGGAAAAAGAGGTTTAATGGTATCTGCTGGGTTTTGTTTGGTTCGATTTTTTTTTTAATTTAGCTCACAGGTACTTCAAAAATTAATTGGATGTTTTTAAAGGAGAGATGTCATTGAGCTCTCTGTGAGCCCATGTAATATTATATGGTCTGTACATAAATCAGACTGTATTAAATGTTTCTGCCCAGACTTAATGTCTGAATCTCCATAAGGAGCTGCAAGGACTGGTTTCTCAGCTTGAAATAATTTTTTAATTGGTGGAATATTACCTGGTTATTATTCCCAAAGATGCCATCTTCTGTCTTTTCTACATTATTGCTGAATTAATTCCAAGTCAATGTTGGTAAAATACATGTTGTTAAACCTTGAAAGCAACTTTAGGCAAAGCAGATAACCTCACGCTTGCTTGTTGTGAAGATTGTACTGGACTTTGAGAGTGGGGATTTTTTTCACTGCAGGTGGACTTGGTTCAGCAAGGCCGAGACAGATTTTTTTTTCATGCTTTTTTACTATACTGAAAACATCACTTTTCAGCAATGTTGGGATTTCTTTCTTACTTCTGCTATATTTCAGCACATCAGTTTGTTCTTTCTACCAATTTCGTATGAAATTATTGTTAAAAGGAAACATGTTAGAGTCATGATGGCCCTTAGTTCCCATCCTGTGAGTATCAGTGAGAATTTGTGTATGTGATGCCATTCCTGGTTGTGTATTGGCAAGTGTCGAAATTGTACTGGGCCTACTCTGCTGCCCTGAGATTATCTCATGTTACCTTTCACACACATACAGCTCTTATTTGGTCAACAGACTTCAGCACAGTTGCAATTTCTTGGGTTTGTGTAATGAATAATGCAATAGAAGAGTGAGAGAACTGTGCTATATTTAGTGTTCATTAATGCACACGTTCCCTCTAATCTTTTTTAAAATACGTTCTCGCAGCCTATTTGTACTCTTCTCTGAGCATATTACAGCAGTTTTGATTTCAGTAATCCTTTGTGGCAAGAAATAAATTGAGCAGTAGGACATTCATGTGGTATGAAAGCTTCTCTTTGGCTGTTCGTTCTGACTGGCTTCTCCTGACATGAGAGGAGCAAGGCTTATAGCAACTAAGGCTTACATCTTGCTGCTGCTTCCTTTAGCGAGCACTGATTTCATAAATCTGGGTCTTTGAAGATTTTCCTAAAAGCAAACATTTGAAGGATGTGTCCTAGTATTTCAACAGTCTATTTGTTATGTGAAACCACAGTATCTCTTGGTCCTTGCCTTTTTTTAATACCCAGTTGTCTTTTTAATATTTCCTAACTTTTTGCACCTGTAGTATTGCATTCATGTAGGGAGAGATTATTTCCACTTGTTATGCTATGCACCGTGTAGTGCATATGGACTCACTGCATCCATGAAGCCCTCTAAGTCTAGTGAAACAGCCAAGTATTTTTAACAGGATTATGCAGGGAGATAAATGCTTTGTACATGGCAGCTGGTATGAAAAGTGTTTCCATTCTCTTGCCATGCTGTCGGCAGAAGTGATGGACAGTGGAGCTGACATTGTCATTGCTAGCTCAGAGTTAACATTCTGCTGAGGTTAACTGACTTGCAGTGCAAAAGCTTGCACGTCTGAATCATCATTTAAGGCAGTCAGCAGAAATAGGGAAGACAATGTTAATTAAACTTGATTGATACCTGGAAACTTTAAATGAAGCCCTAAGACCTAGAACTTGTTGATTTTTCACTTCTGTTTTTAGGTTTATTTTATGACTTCTTACACAGATAGCAGAAGTACATGAAGCCATCTTGGTATTTTACCCATACCTACTTAAGAGTTATGAAGAGAATCTTCAGCCTGTGTGTTTTCTAAGATAGTGCTGCAGTGCTTCTGTAATATCTAAGTGTTCATATCCCTACTTTTTGCAGAGCTGTAAAGAGATACTTATATTTGTGTATTGGTTGGATTCCAGTGTTTCTGTCCATTTTGATTTAATCATATGTGAAGCACAGAGGAAATTTTGCTAAAACTGTAATGTCGTCTTAAACCTTGCGTGTATATTGGAAATCCGGTAAACATAGAGCCATTTTTGCCTTGGTGAAGGGCTGTTGATGTTGCCATAGACATTCCCCTAGATTGTTTGCTCCCAGGTGTGTTGAAATGTCATTTGCATTCTTCTTACCTTGTAAATGAGTAAACAAGTTTACTAAGTTACAGGAAATGGTTTAAGAAAGAAAATCAGTAGAGGTGTTACAATATTGATATATGCCAAGACTGTTAAAGGGATGTGTTGCATGTTCTTGAGCACCATCTTTCTGGTGGAAGATAAATCTGTTTTATAGACTCAATTACGTATTTCAGTGTGGCTTATTTCTTCATGTTATGGGCTTCTTTAGGTTATTTCCCCTTTCCTCTCTCTGCTCAATTTACTTTCGCATAATTGGGCAGCAGGTGAAGAAATATATAAGCTTACTATCCTGTGAGAAAAATATTTTATCTACTTACATAAATGAGTATTGCATATTAATGAGGTCATTATTATGCTACTTGTGCCTTTATTATATTGAACATACTCTGAAAAATTCCGGAAGTGTCATGAACACATAAACAGAAATTTTCAGCTTCAATAAACATTCCAAGGCAAGTAATGTATCAAGAGAAGAAAGCGGATTCTTCATATGCATTTATAGAGGTAAATATTTTTTGAGAAACAAGTTGCCTTATGTGTTGTTGATTATTGAATCTTTTTCTTTTTCCAGTTGCCCGTATTTGTCAGAGAAGATTACGCCTGCTATACCTGCAATTGGTGGGATTCTTTTCTTTTTCGTGATGGGGACCCTGCTGCGTACTAGTTTCAGTGATCCTGGTGTCCTCCCCCGCGCAACACCAGATGAGGCAGCAGATCTAGAGAGACAAATAGGTAACACTGAAGGTCTGTTGTCTCTTCGCTTTGCTCCCCAGGGTGCATGTGCTGTGTGAAGGCAGTGTGCGCTGCTCTGCTCATGGGAGGAGTTACTCCTGCCTGGCCACAGTGATTGTTCTGGAACTGTAATGTCTGATGATGTTGCAGTGATTCCTGTGGAAAGATGATTGATCAGTTCTTCACCAAGAAAGTAAACAAAATCCTGGCCTTTTAGCGTGATAGTTATTACTGTAAATACTTCTCCTCAAGTCTAGTAGAAATCTGTCTGTGGTACATAAGAGAATACTTTTTGAAGTGCTTTTGGCAAGAAAGCTGATATTGCAAAAGATACAATTGTGCCTTTTTAAAACAGTGCATCCTCAGAGTTTAACTGAATTTAATTATGTTATTTATATTGCAAAAGAGTCAGATAAGTCTCTGTGTTAATGTACAGTAAAAATGTTACTTTTTTTAGTAAAGCCAGCATAATTAAAGTAGAGAGCTAGATTTTAACCATTCTCACTTAGCAAGAGCACTCTTAACTAAATTCTGTAAGTGGGTCTTCTACAGGTACAAATATGCTAAATAGCTAAAATGTTCCACCTGGATAAGAAAACACAGGATGAGTTTGCAGAACTGCTTCATAAATAGCGTGTTTGTGTGCTTCGTAAGCTACTCAACCTTCCTAAACACTATTTTATCTGCTTTGATATGATAGTCAGTGGAAATCCCATTTTTCTGAAGCAATTTCAGAGAAATGCTCACTCATGTAGTTGTAAAGACAAGTAACAGGTCTATGCAAGCTCAGGAGAAATACTTGCAGCGTCCTTGATGTTTGATACTATAGTGCAGTCTTAGGCTTTTTATGATAGAAGTATTAAAATGTTTGCTATTCATCTGAATTTCAGAGATGCATAGAAATATGGAAAAAATAATGGCGCATTCATTTAGCACCTTTTCCTTACCAGTGGTATGGTTTACTTTTATTGATCTTCTTCAAGGAATTCTTTACCTAGAATAAGGTACCACCTTTAGTCCAAAAAGCAGGCACAAGTTCCTGTTCAAGAAATTTCTTATTTTATATATTATTATATATTATTCTTATGTTCACAGAAACATTGATCTATGTCAGGAAATAAACTATTTCAAATAGGCGTCTCAAGACAATTATTTTATGTTGTCATCTGTCAGAGTTTTGGCAAAATACAAAACTAAAAATACAAATTGAATACTACAGGGGACACTCAAAATGTTCCAGCGTGCAACAGTTTCAGAACTTGTGTTTACAAATTATAATTATTTTTAAATGGTGTTGCATACTTGTTCACAGGTTGAGGCTGCTGAGCTGATCAAAACCATTGTCTTTTCTTCAGCAGTAGCAAAGGCAGTACTCTTTCAAGAAGGGCCAGTGGAGTATTGAAGCAAGGAATTACAGTGCCAGCAAATGTGGAGTTCCCAAACATGAGGGCTTATGGCAAGTCTAATAGAGGAACAAGCTAGGTAGCTATAAGAAATCATTCTGCCCTAGAATTGTGATTCTGGATTCAACAATGGAAACAGAAAGAAACATTTTTGTACCGTTACAGTATATTTTTGTAATGTGCCGCTAAAAGATATATCCTAGTGGAGTGTTACCTGTGCAGCAGGAAAAGCTGAATGACTCCTGCAGTTGAAAAGAAGACTAGATTTTCCAAAGCTATCGTTCAGGCTGGATTGCCTTATAACTTGCTGTGCCTTTCAACTTGAGGTGCCTTCTAAAGATGGGGTGCAAGGTTAAGAGTAATTTATTTTAGACAAGGAAATTCTTCAGATAACTCATCTAAAAATAATGCCTTTACCAAAGAGTTACTTTTCTAAAATGTATTTATGTAACCTGTCCTATCTGTGGCTTTAACTTTATTCAAATCATTCTTAGATACTTGAGTCTTACACTGCCCTACTGGTCTCTTTGGGAAGCAGCCTACCAGAAATAATTACAGATGCACTGAGAAACAGTTGTGTCTCAAGACTTGATTTAAGATTGTTATTTTGAAGTTCTCTTGAAACGTATAAAACTTCATTTTTTTACATTAGAAAGCATAGAATAGGATGAGCTGATTAGGAAGAATGGTTTTCAAAATAAGACCTTCTAAAGAAGCTGATAGTACTTCGTCCTTTCAGGTGACTTTCTGGAAGCAGGGTGGTCATATTGAGCGTGAAAAATGTTTCCACCTAGGCTGTCAGCCTTCTTCAGGTGAAGATGGCAGACTAACAGAGCTATGATGCTTCTATTTCCACCCACTGCGTGCAGGAATGGAAAGCAGTTACTCTTGAGAATTTTCTGTGTTCACAGAAAAACAAAAAGTGAAAAGAACTGAAAAAAAGGGAAATTGTCAAAAAAACAAAAGGAACTTCTGTTACTCAAAAATATTACGTTTAATGCAGATCATCAGCTGTCCTCTAACAGAGGAAGGTTGGGAAGTGTAATAAGAGGCCCTTCTGACTGTATTTGATTGTAGTCAAAAAGATACTAGTGTCAGAAGTGGAGATAGTTTCTAAATGTCAGTATAAAAAGATGGCACAAGCATATTGAGAAAGGCAAAAGGAGAATAAAGTCAGTTACAATCAGCAAGGAACAGTAGAAGACAACAGTACAGGTCCTGTTAGAGGTCAGAGGAAGAAAGAAAAGCTGAAGGCCTGCTGTGTAATTGGGAAATGAGAAATGAGGACAATCTGAGGGATTCAATACTGCTTTGATGGCAGAAGATAGCTTATTTGCTTCTTGATAGCTGATAGAGCAAGTCAGAAGAAAGAAAGTACTTATAGTTTAAAAGTGTTAATCTACTATACTGTATCTTTTTTGTTTTATCTGGTGTTCCACTTTAATATAAATCTGTCAATTCTGTCACTAGAAACTGTTCTCTGTCTGGAAAGACATGGAGTACACTGCTACATGATCAAATTATCAGAACTGGGACTGTCAAATGGTTGGGTCTCAAAACAAGCAAATAATTTCAAGAGAAAAATCAAGTGTAACCAATCTGATGTCCTTCATTGAAAGAGTAACTCTTGGTGGGAAAGCAGAAGGTGTGCTTAATTTTTCACTCCAATTAAGGTGTTGATGGTGTCCTGCATAGGATTATTTCCATATAAATTTTGGAAATAAGCTCTAGATGAAATTGCCACAAAGTCAGTAAGTCAATAAGTGTCTTTTCAAAAAGACACTCTAGTAGCAAATGCTAAGTGCTCAAATAGGACCTTTCAGAGACTGATTGTGGGCTCGTGAGGAATATGCTTAACTCTGAAGTTGGTGCTGAGATGGAGAAATTTGCAATCACTGGGTTTGATTTTTTTTTTTTTTAATATATATTTTAAATCGTTTGAGCAACATTAGGGAAAAACCACAAAATGTATGAATACAGGTGGAAATCAAATACTAATGGAAAGGGGTCTAAGCAGTGAATGGTGTAGGAAGAGGAGACTTGAGTATTATTTCCAAACAGATTGAGTTAGCACTCTGATATAAAGGGGAAATCTTTTTTGGGACATGTTAGGAGAAGGGTGGTTACATGAGCCAGAAGAAGTGACATTCTGGCATACCCAGTGGTGATGAGGGCTCAGTTCACTATGTGGAAACTCAAGAGGAAGGCAGCTAAACAGAAGTCTAGAAAACAGGACCTGTAAGAATATTTAATACATATGTGCATTTGGCTTAAGAGAGAGGAGAAGCAAAAGTCAAAATACTCTAGTTTGCTGGAGTTTTCATATAACATAATAGAACAAAAGCAACTAGATGTATGAGGCTTATATAATGTAAAAATCACTGAGGGTAACTTTATTTACTATAGAAGTGTTATAATTTCACAGAAATGTAGCAGGATTTTTTCTTTATTTAAATGCAACATTAAACTTACTGATGTAGTATTTTTACTTCAATTATAACTTTCAATAAAATTGAAAAATAATTATCTCCAGGGGTACCCTAGCTGTAATTGCTTTATTGTCATGGTGCATGTAAGCATGGCTTCTGTAATCACACAAAATATTATATTGAGAGAGGATTTTTTCCAGTGGAAACACAGATATTAAGAGCAGCCTTATTTTGTAGCCTCTTTGAGTTACAGTATGTGTCTCTTGTAGTTAGGTCAGTGTTAAGTCACTTCAAGTGAAAAAATTGTAAACTTCTGAATATGAAGGCTTAGAAGGATAACCCAATCCAGGAGAATGGGTTTTGTAGGTAGGAAAGCATTTGTCCAGTTGATGTATGCAAGTTCAACAATTATTCTGCAATATCGATCTTGTTTGCATTGGATAGATGATCCAGATAAATTAAAGGTGGTCATGGTAATTTATCCTTCCAGCCTTAAAATACTTTGGATTTTTCTTCAGGCTAATCATCTTAAGTTATATGTATCTTCCTCACTGAATCTGTACAACTCAGGCCAGTTCACAGGACAGCTTCTGCTTGCTTGCTTTTATCTTTTCCAAGCCCTGAACTCAATGTATGAGAAACAGCATCTCTGCAAATTGTTTATGTCTTGGCTGTCTAATTTCAGCTGATGCTCAAGACCACATTTGAGACTCCTTCACAGTTCCTTGCCTGTCTTTCATTTGTTTTGAAATGCACAATTTGATTTCATTAAAGCCTTACAAAATTAAATCCATGCCACAGCACAGGCATTTCATAGAACTGGCAATGGCCTGAACAAATACATACCATTACGTTTTGCTTTCTTTGCAAAGGTAGAATACCAGCTTCCTAGGTTTATAGATGTACCGGATACTGCACACCTTAAACAACATTCTTAAAATAAATATAGTGAAATTACTTTGTGTGTCAGATAAGTCCTAGAAAGCTTCTTTCCCTCAGCAAATCACTAAAGATTACATTTCTTTCTAGGAATAAATATACCTTTCGCATGAAGTTTTAGGCTTCAAGAAGATCTTGCAACTCTACTTTTAAGAAAATAATACATTATTTCAGAAAAATCTAAGGCAGCAAGTCCTTAAAGTCAGGAATAATATGTGGTTGATCTCTCTTGATGGCTATCAGATGAAGAACTATGTGAAGAATGCAGTTAGCAGCTGCTGGTTTCAGTCTAAACCAGGTTCCCAGTATTCTTTGTCCCTGAGATTACTGTCTGGAAACAAGAGCATTTTATTAAAGTTCTCTTCCCTCCAAGAAACAAATTACTCTTTTGTCTTATGCCTACTGTAGGTAGCTTGAATTTAAGTAGTTAAACACAGAGGAAGACATTTCTTAAGAGATTTACATTGTTGGCAGACTTTGTTTTGTTTTGGTTGGGATTTTTTTCTATTGTTTTTCAGATGTTGTTGGTTATACAAAAAGATTCTTTTCATTACCTTTTCATTTAGTCCTCAGGAAACATTAAAATTGTTTCACTTTACTGACTTCTCAAATAGTGCTGTTTGAAGATTGAAATTGTGTCCTTTTAAAGTTGTCAACAAACGTTGCATGATATGGTATTGAAGCTTGTATAGAGACAATGCAGGATTGCCTTCTAGAGGCTGTTTGTCTTAGGTTTATAGGGACATTGATCAAAAAATCCAATCTTTATTGAGCAGGGTAATCCTAGTGGTAGGTATACAAACTTGCAGCTTCTGTCTTTCGTGAGCACTGCTTGTTTGTTTGTAGAATAATAAATTGAGACATCTAGGTGGAGTGTGCTGTCCCATTAGAAGGTTGCTAAGCTGTATCTCCATTAAATACTTGGAGTATCCTTCTTGGAGCAGTTCAGGTCTCTTGGTCCTGCAAGGACATGGATTGCACATATGGGGTTTTTGTAATTCTGGTAATGAAAATGCTAGAGCCCCATCTAGTGCATGAGCAATTAACCCTGCTTGAGAAGTTACAAAATGTGTCAGAACAGAGAGGATGGATGGCAATCCTATTAGTGGATAAATTTTAGCCTTTTAGTGATAAAACCTGCATTACTACATCAGTAATAGGTTGGATGAGTAAAATGTCGTAGTGGTCAAATACAGTTTATTTGGGGAAGATGATTCCATAAAGTTTAATCTTTCTGTTCCTCAAAGAAACATCATATATTGAAGATTTAACTGTGTTAGACCTCGATTATGAGCAGTTGCATTGAAGGCAAATTACAATCTGAAAATTCACAGTGAAACCAGGACATGTTTAGCACATTTAGGTTAGATAAATCGTATTAAATCCAAGCACATTTGACCTTGCTCTGCAGCTTGCTTCCAGGAAAAAGATGTTAGTAAACACAAAGACTGGAACATTCAGGTTTGATTATGCAATTTAGGATTTTGAGAAAAATTCTTAGTCCTTGGAAAGTCAGCAAGACTGTTTACATTGATTTTGTTTGCATCACCTTTCACCCTTGGATTTCAAGATTAATTTGCCTCGGAGAACTAGGATTTGCTGTCTCTGTGAAATTCCCAGCAAATGTTTGGGAGGAAATCCTCTTAGAAGACTGGTGTTGTAAATAAAATGGGCTGGACAGTAGTGTTGTTTCTCCACCAGAGAAAACAGAAGTTGCCTTTGAGATTCTGCCAGAGCCCATTTAAATTATTGTGATGCACTTTATGAATTTCTTGAAAGGGTAGGGAAATACTGGGTTTAGTCAATGTGCCTTTTATAAAGTAGATGTTTATCTAGGAAAAAGAGCATTTTTCTTCTAAACGATTCCCCTTGACTGGTTTAGGTAATTTTCATTCAATGATTATGCACATATCCAGGAGTAATAAGATTTTGAAAAGAAAATATCTGAACTATTACTGTTATATTAGGAAATTCAACGTATCAATATTTCTAGCATACAAAACTGCATCTAGATGAAATTCAGGCTTTAGTAGTAGTTTTTATAATTATGCACCTAAATTTGAGAATCAAATTAAAATCTTTGATTTATATATAAATATGCCATGCCAGCATATGCTAAATGCTTTATTTGATTAAAAAATTAGGTAGGGCTAATGACCTATATTTATGTTCACAGTTTAAGTCTTATCTTGACCAAAATATGGTCAGAAATGGGTGTAGCATGGTTTTTTTCACTTCTGTTGTTTGTTTTGATTGTGATCACACAAGAACAGATAAACCTAGAAAAACGCACCATTTTTACATGTTGAACTTTCAGAGTAAAGCTCAGGTTGGGCAAAACTGAGCATTAATGATTTATCCTAATCAGTCCTTTAGATGCTGGAAAAATTATTGGTGATATCCTAAAATAAAACAAAAGGAAGGAAGCTTAGAAAAAAAACCCAAAACTCTACCACTTACATCAAACGAGGTAGTTGAAAACTGGTTTTGTAGAACAAAGAACTTCAAGGTATGTGGAAGTAACATTGGGAGTTGATTGTTCAAACTTCTCAACAGTAAAAGCTGTAAAATACCTGTGAGTGTGCTCTGTTGTATCACAGCATGCAAGAGATCTCAACATTCACCAGGCTCAGATGACAGAGTTGCTGTTGCTTAAGTAAATGTGTAGATTCTCTATTAGGTTGTAGAATTTCTGCAACACTTCTTGGGAGATTTTTTGTTATTACAGTAATTCTGAAAAAAATTAGGAAGATTCTAAGGGTAACTTCCAAATTTTGCTATCCTACACCAGTAGTTATAGTTGTCTTTAATGTATTATCTAAGACCTGTTAGGGAGTATGAAACGGTGAGAATTTTCAGATTAAGGTCGTCGTCAGCATCATAGTTTCTTCCATTCAGATTGATGGGTTTTGGATGGTATTTGCAATGAAGTATCTCTTTGCTACCTATTAATTGAGAATTAGCAGGGGAAAAATTGTTTATTTTAAATATGTAAATAAGAATTTGAAATTTGCTGTAGATTGCCGTCAAGGACAGTTTTGTGCATACATCATAGCTCATGTGCAACATGCCATGTCTTGTATTTTCATGTTTAGATATAGCAAATGGCTCCAGTTCAGGAGGATATCGCCCCCCTCCCAGAACAAAAGAAGTGATCATCAATGGACAGACAGTGAAACTAAAATATTGTTTTACTTGCAAGATTTTCCGCCCACCTCGTGCCTCACATTGCAGCCTTTGTGATAACTGCGTAGGTGAGTAAAAAAAAAGATACGGCATATGCTCAGTTTAGTAGCTTATATATTGTTATGAATACTTTTCATAGGAGACGGAAAAAAAGCAGTTAGTGACAAGATTAGTCATGAGATGACTTGCTCTGTTCATCTTCCTTTCCTACAAGATCTGTTAAATGTTAAGAATTTTAGAGGAGGCAGAAAAGGAGACTTGGCCTAGCAGATGTTGCTAGTCCAAGAAGGGAAATTATTTTCTGATGCATTCATCTTTCCTAACCTGCCCTAATGGCAAAGAACACACTCAATTCGAGTAAGGCCACATATAATGTGCGATGACCTTTCCAAGCTTTTTGGGAGTCTCAGAATTGTTTTCTTCACCAAACTAAATTGAGGGCAAGGAGCTGCTTCTCCAGTTCATTAGTAACTGACTGTAAGGCACAGTTCAGATGGTTAGGGCTGTGTGACCAAAATACATATTGTAGGTGATTCTTACCTTTGAGCAGTTTTATGACTAGAAGTTACTGGGCAAACGTGCTATTTTCAGAGTAAGCACACGTCGTCAGGACCTAAGCATATTTTATAATTACAGGGTTGTTTTTTTTCCTCTCTGAATATCTTGTCCTTTTTAATTACTAGTTTCTATGGAGGTCAGACAAGGTGATTTAAAAGCAAACCAAAAACTCCTACCAATCAAATCTGAGTGGTTTCCAGTTAATTAGATCACATTTGCAGTTTAGTGCAGTTGATTAGCGCACTGTTGAGCCTGGATCTTACACATTCAAGAAAATAATGGAGAAAGATGTCTCCAGCTGAGAAATGTAATAGCAGCATTCAGCAGTGATATTTTTAGATATAAAGCAGTCATTGGAAGAATTGGAGTTTTATGTTTAGATGATACTCATTTAGGGAGTATACTTACATCAGACTGAAAAGCTTATTAGCCTTTTGGCCCTACAGAATTGATTGGTATCTATAGATGATTCCTTCAGTAAATAAATTTTTCTGATGTGTTAGAATTTTGTAAGTGTCACAAAGGCTATTGAGCTTACTTTTACTAAGCAAGTAGGGATGTTTATGAATTGCAGTTGACACATTTTTCAGAAAAATATTTTAGCAAATGTGTAACCTGAACATTACAGTGTTGTGACATTGCTCAACAAACCGGATAATACATAGTTGTTGACTGTGTGATATATAAAAGTTGAAAAGCTGTTGTCTTTACCAAGAGAGCAAAAATAAGAGCAACTTCCCCTGTACAGTCTGAAGCTTATTTTAAAATAATGTTGTTGGGTTTTTTTAATACACTGGTATAAAGGATTTTCTGATAGGTTATTTTATAATCTGTGTCCTTTTCATACCACATCTGGAAAACCTATTCTGTAAAACATAAAATTAGTGATGGCAGGGAAACAACTTACAAAGTCTTCTGATCATGTCTGGGATGACAAAACAGATGTGAATTATTATGAATATTTATCAGAAAAGAGTGAGGAATTACTTATATAACTGAATTGTCCTTTCTGCTCATAAGATAGCTATGATAATTGTAATTTCGTCTTGCACATTTTTTAATTTGGAGTTACTTGTTTTAAAGTAATTGAATGAATTTGCTGTGTTTTTTCTCCTCAGTGTTGATAATGGGAATTACAATAAATTGACTTTTTCAGCATACACTGTATAGTAGCTTTGTTTCCTGACTAGATACAGGTGTTTGTCATATAAGTATTCAGATGTACTGAATGCAAAAAGTGAAATCTACGAGTAGCTGCAACTAATTTCCTATTAAAAATAGGTGTCAAGAAAATTGGATGGCTCATGTAGCTGTGGGAATCTAACAGTCTGAGAGTGTACACTTAATCAGAGTGTGTTATGCAGTTTGTCACCACTCTTAAGTTAGTGCTGTTTATATGATGATGCTTTTATTTAGTTTCTGAATAAATCTTTTCATAACAATGAGTTCCTGTGCCACTATTTGTTAGTTCATTGCTGATTTAACTAAACCTATGCACAAGTAGTCCTACTTCCACAAGCATATGGATATTTAAGTAACTTACATGTTTAAACATAACATGATGTTAAAGTAGTTCACTACCAGTATGGCCATGCATTCCTTTTTACCACATATTTTCCAAGATTTTGCTTCAGTTACAAACCAGCTACAGAGACTCTGTGGTACAGGAATGGAGTCTGTCCTCAAAGCAGCATTCACTGCTCAGAAAAAACAGTGTGCTACTTTTACCTAAAGGTGTCTTATGCTACTTGGCAAATGAATGCAGTGTGAAAGAGAGGGTCTTTCACTCTGTGTTTTTTATTAATGTTTTTTATTCTGTAAGGAATTTATTTTGCAGCATTTTGAATATGTAAGTACATACAAAAACTTACTCTTTTTTTTCTGTCTAATTGCTTAGTAAGCGTAACTGTTACTTTACCTTGTTTGATTTTTGTTTCGTCACTAATTTTTATAAATGTCTATGTGGTATTTGTAGATAAAAATAACAACAAAGAGCTTAAAACAAGAAAAAAAAAAGAAGAAAAGAGCTAATTTGTGTTCCAACCATGGTAATACTTCAGCCTTCTTTAACTCTACGGTATTTTCCTAGTAGTGTCCAGAAAAATCTCTATTTTCATACAAATGTAGTTTGTTCCGTTTATGTAATACCTTAAAAAATTTGGTTGAATAAGCGTTCCCTGAAGCACATACCTTGGGTGTATTCCTGATTTGCTTTCCTTACTGCCTCTGTGAATGTCAGTTGGAAGTCAGCCCCTCAAGCGTTTTGTGTACCATTATGTTGCTTAAGAATTACAAATGAGTTAAACACAACATGCATCTAAAAACAAGAGATAAAGATTTTACAATAAAAGTAACCAAACCAGACATAAATTCTGAGCTCAAGCTAGTTATTGTTGTGTTTTAACAAGAGGTTTTGATGGCACTGTATAATGCTAGAAAGAAGGGACTGGTTGGACTTGCTTCCAAAAGACCTAATGGCGGCTTTTAATTTATTTTTGATCATTACAACATTGAGTGGTGTCTTCCAAGACAACTGTGTAACATCCCTTTCTTTTGTTTGGTTTTAATAAATACTTTTTATTTTGTTTAATTAGATTTCTGTAATGAAAGCTGAACAAGAAGCAGGTGGCTGTATCTGAACAATATGGGCAATTAATTTCCAAAGCACACATAACACAATGTAAGACAGAGTGAGAATTACCAGTGTATTCTGGGGGCAAGCTTTTCCCTGTATTTACTCTAATACCACCATCTTCCAGCCTGAAGAATACCAATTACTTCCAAAGCAGGTTGAGAGGTAGCATTGTGGCAGTTTGGCTTTGCTAACACAGACAGTGTTTCTGAGAATAATTTTCTCAGGACTTTGTAGTCCTTTATGATCAATGTGTGTCAGGAGTTTGGTTTGCTTGGTTTTAATTCTGTTCGGTAGCACACTTTCTTAATTACTTCATTATTTCCTTTCTTGGCTTCACTTCCTTTTCATGGCCTTAGCTTATTTCTTTCCTTACATTTCCTGCAGTGAATAGAGTACAATTTTCACTTCATTTTGAACCTGTTAAACCTTGGCTCCTGTTGTCTTGAAATTACTCTTTTGCTGAACAGTTAAAAGCACAGATTTGGCTGCTATGACCATTCTTTTCTTCTTTATTTCTTTTCTTACGTATTTTTCCCAGGGTGAGAAATGGCTTGGACTCTTTTTGTTTGAGTGCCCCAAAGAGGTAGAACAAGAAGCTGCCAAATGCAGTACACACCAGCACTCATAGAAGTGATATATTATTTATGATTGTGCCATTTGTATAATTAGATGTACTTTGGAAATTCAGGGAGCATGGCATGTGTTTCAGGGTTTCTAAATCCTATGCCAATGGACTGTGAAATATGGCAGTCTCTTTAAAATAGCAAATCATAGGATAGATTACTTAAGAGACATGGCTTATGCATTGGTCTGCATATGAAAAAATGCAGAGCTGATCAGAACATCTGACTGTTGTAAATCTCAAGGTGTCAGAGTAAAAATTAGAGAAATTACCAGTTAAAAAAATCAGGAACCTAAGAAAATAAACACATATTTACATTCAGTGCAGCAACAACTTGCAGAATGGTTAAAAACCTCAAAGTCTGGCAAAAGACAGCAATGGAACTATGTAAAAAAATGTGCTTTCCTATAGAAAATGGAGAAATTAATCCGTAAAACTTGTGGATGATGTTACTTGATAAGGATACTATGCTTCCTCTAGGGGCAAATTTGGGGTTTTAAAATCTCATCTGGGTACACCAGGGTGTATGTACTTGAATGGGTATGTAAAGAGAGAGTGCTAAGCAGTGAGGTCCTTCCCTGTGTACTCTTTGTACCTCTCAAAGAGCAGCCATTCTAAACTGCTGCTGCCTTTGAAAATGTCACCATTAATGTGCATGCAGTCAAAGGAGTTTGTTAATTAGTCAGCATTTATTATTGGAGGGTGCAGTGAAGTGATCTATGTGACAATACAGTTTAATTATTATGAGCTATCCTAGGGCAATGGCTGGATGTCTTCCTAATAAATCAATTGCTATTTTTATTTTGAAAATTAAGCGTGTTTATTTTCTTTTTGTGAATAGCAATAGTCTACAAGTATTGAAGTTGATTAGCATGCAAAAAGTTGTCATTGCAACTTATTCTCTTAAAACCCCACTCAAATAGCTTAGCTGTCTGGAACAGTTTAAACAGTCATGAAAGTGAGATACATGTTAAGTAGCTCTTGTGTTTATTTTTCTGATTGACTTTTTTTTGTAGATACTCATGCACGTTATTAACTTATTTCATTAATAGAGACCCATCTTTCCCTGAAACATTACTGTTTCAGTTTGCCTCACCTTGTAGAGATTAGTGTCCAGAATGTAATTTGGAGTAAACTTTTGGTGAGTATTTCCTAAATGTGAATATGAGGCCAGAAGATGCTTTCTTTCTGTTGGGTTTTCATGGGGTGTTTTGATTTGGAATCAGTGTATGAAAGTGCTGAAGCTCGGTGATTTAAAGGGTCCATTGTGCAATGTTCATAACAGATGTTCTAAAATAACATCAGCATGCATATAAATGTGACTTGCAATTGATCTTTTGTTATTCCTTGTTTTTTTCATTTAAATTTCTATTCCAATTTCATTCCACATAAGTAACAGCAAAGGTGTTGTCAGGGACACAACTATCCAGGCAGGTGTGTAAGTTAAATTGATCCAAGTATTCGATTACTGTTGCCAGCTGATGGTAAATCCTATCAGTGGGTTGGTTGTTTAAATATTATTAAATAAATAATTTTCTTAGGAGTGATGATTTCAGTCTGTGAAACTGAACATCGGAGCTAAGGATAGTTTTTATGAATATGCTATGATTATTGGATATACATTTTTTTTGTTTTGTTAAATTATCAGATATTTTGAACTCGCTGTAAAGAACTTATGTAATGGTTATATCTGTTTTTGTGCATGTGTGCATTACTTTCAGCAGTAGGGGTTGGACTACTGAATCTCAGAAGAAAATAAATACTCTTTGTAATAAAATATATTTCTTATATGGACTTCGAAAAACCTCATTTGTTTTCTTAAACATTTCAAGAGCAATCAAATTCTGAAAGTACCATTTATTGTACAGAATGTCAAGTCGAGAAGCCTGAATAGATGTGGTCATATCATGACATCATAGTCCTTCAAAAAGCTTTAATTGTCATCATTATAAATATGTGCAGATGTGTCAGTCTCTGCATAATTACTCAGTGTGAGTCCTTGACAATGGACATTGTAGTCCTGTTTTGTACTACTGCTACTATCAAAAGTAATTTTGAGTAATCCTGGCCCAGTTGGTTGAGCTGTAATGTGACCTCTTACTGATGCAGGATTTGTATAGTGGGCTCTTGACTCTTTCCAGTCATGGGATACATGTTTGCTTATGTAAATAAAGATGGTAACATTCAGGGAATGGCTTAGGTTTGTGCCTTTGCCCTACAATGCTATGCTTGCACAGGGTGGAAAAATTACCAAGTGAATTCAAACTTGTGTTCACTGGAATCTCCTAGTAACATGACCTAGATATTTTTGCACCTGTCGACTTCTTGTCTTTGAGTCCTACCTTCACACTGAGCTTTAGAAAATGTATGCTGGTGTGCAGTGATTCAGTTGAGCAAAGAAAAAAGGAAACAGCTCATAAATACTGCAAACTGAAGGGCCAAGCTGGTCTACAAATGTTCCATTTAGAAATACTTTTGCATTCCTTGTAAATTATTAGGCTTTCATTAGATGTTTTGAAAAAGGAAGAAAAGCATCTGGGTCATTTTTTGCATGGTTTCCTGGAGTGTAGCAATTGAAAAATGGAAGCAGAACATTTAAGTATTTAGGAGTCTACATGCTGTGCTGTGGAAAAGTAGAGATTTCACTCTTTGGTTCTGAGCAGCAAGGAGCATGCTTCGGTGTGGCTTCTGAAGGAAGCACTGCATGTGTAAGACCATTGCTCAGTAAAATGGGAAATGTTCTCAGTTTTGTTTTCATCTGAGACATCCAACAGTTAATGTTTCTTATGCAAGTTTTAAATACAAATGTTTCAGGGAAGGTAAAAAATGAGGAATTTCTAAAGTATGAAGTATAGTGTTCTTCTGTCATCCAGTTAGCATAGATTATTAGGTGAGCGTTAATCAGACCACTTGGGTGAGTGTTAATGAGACCACTGAGTCATGCTGACAGCTTGCTGCTTCCAAAGGGATTTGAATGTCATCCTCTTCTATTTTTTTTCCTTATTTCTGTGATACTCTTCTTTGTGTGTTTTCACAAATTTGGTACCACACAGGCATTGGTAAGTCAGTTTTTCCCACTCGTCAATGAGCAAAATAATTCCTTTTTTTTCCCCTTTCCTGCCAGTCCAGGGAACTGACCTGATTCATCATCAGCTTACACAAGGAAAGAAGGAAGTGGGAGGAAGTGGCAGGAAAGGCAGCATGTGACCATCTCTTTCACTGCTACTAAGGTTTTAGATTGCCTCAATTATCTTGTGAAGCCTCATCCTTTGGATTTAGTTATGGGGGTACTGGCTATCCTCAGAAGTTATTATTTCAATTCAAAGATGCTGATCATTTGGGAAAGAGTAACATAAAAGTCTTTGTTACTGTTACTGACAATTCCTGAAATTTCTTACCTCTTTGGTTTTCTGTGACTTGTACAGCAACATTTATAGTCTCCAGTTACTCGTCGCCTCTTTTTATTGATGCTTCACCTTATAAACTCTTCACACATTTTTTCAGGTTTTTTTATTTGCTTCAGGTTTTGATCTCAGATCCTGAAAAATTAATCAAAACTGGATTTCTCCTGCAGTTGCGTTAACTGCTAATCTGTAGTAAGGTTGGTGTCACAGCTAGGCTGAATTAACACTTAGCTGCTTCTGAAGGTGTTACTTCATCCCTTCTCTGGCAGTATGTTTTCAGTGCTTCACTTAGGCCAGCTTTGGTGTTTGTCTGATGATGTGATCTGACGAGATAGGCAAAAGAAAGCCATAGTTTGAGGTTCATCTGGCTCTGTCAACCTGCTGCCTGCAAGGTAAAATGAACACTTAGGCTCGGGACTAAGAATGGAGAGCCATGAGCATACAGACAAAAGACTTAACAGAATTGCTGAAATTGAGGAAACTGGGCCATTTGTTCTATCAGTAGTTCTTGATTAGATAGATACAGCTGTAACATCAAGAAGGCAAATATGTGCTTTTGTTTGAACTTGAGTTTAGGAGGATGATGTATCGCAATGTTTCTATCCATAGAGTGCTTAAGCTTTCTTCTTCTCTACTTACAAATTCTAATACGCTTATATTAACAAGAGTTTATGTTACCAATGTTTTAATTGTCTGTGTTTGCCTCAAATATTTTTACATTAACCTTCCCACAAATGTTTGTTTGAATACAGTAGTATGTTAACTATCCAGAACTGCAGTCGTCACTTCTTAACAGTCTGTTCTTCACAACAAGAAATTGCATTTCTATTTCCTCTGCATTTTAAGTTCACGAGGACTGGAGTTCCAGTTTTTCTCAGCATCAGTGGTTTTTCATTTCTCAATGAAGTTGTCTTAATTCTGCTGCCAACATTGTCCAAGTGGAGATGTCAGATAGAGCTTCCTTTACAACATCTTTGGCAGGCATCTGGAATGCTGGAGGTGAACCTTAAGATGCTGTGTTACTTCTTCATTAATACTTATTAGGTCATGTGTTTTTCTAAGAAAGAAGAAACAGCTCTAGATTTACTAGATTTTATATTTCTCAACAGCATTAGAAGTTTCTGCTTGGCATTTGTGTCTTCATTTTCCCAGGGTTGGAAGTTTTCTGCTACATTAATAACTAAGCAGAGCAGCTCACAAGCTCTAAAGCTGTTATCTTTAAATTGCATGTACATATTTGTATTTTGCTGAGTAGAATAATGCCTTACCTTTTAATATACTGTTTTGTGGCACTTGTCACATGCCTTTCTATTGTCTGACTGAGAAAATGACACCAAATTTATTTATCATAAGATTCATGTAAACCTTTTAATATGCCTTTTTTCATTACAGTTGATTCCAGTTTAATACTGTAGTAGTGCTTTTTGTATCCAGCCTTTTTGGTCCATTCCTCCTTTATAAATATCTTAGGTAGTCACTTAGTTTCACAATGATTAGTAAGGTGTTTATTGAGAAAGCAGAGCCTTTCAGTTTTCCAGGAAAGTTTGAAGATGGAAATTGAAGAGGACTGTCAAATTGGTTGAAAACACCAAGTCGGTCTTCAGTAAGGAGCGTGTGTACATATAGGAACGTGAGTTATAGATAGAGGGGTTGTGTGTATGTTTGTCTGCATTTATCTGAATCCATCAAATAGGTGTCTGCATATATCTAAATGTTGTTTCATGGCTAGAAACAGCTTTATGTCAATATCATTCATTTTTTACTATGTCAGCATAGAAGAGAATGAATCTGTGTATATGGAATTCATATTTCAAGACACGTAATGTATTTTATTAGCAGTAGGATACAAAAATACCCTAGGATTCTGCTTTTTAAAATGGCTCTGTAGCTGTGTTCCTTTGTGGTGTTGTTTGCTTATGAGTTGTATATATGAATGAATTTAAATGAAGTAGAGTGTTTATCAGAATATGAGGGCTCATTCAGAAGCACGGATTTGAAGACAGGCACTTTTAAAATGCAATATCAATTATTTCGGGAATACAACTGTAGTGCACTGAGAAATGGTAGTATCACCTACCCAGAGTGTTTATTTCTGGGCATTCTTAGCAGTGCTCACTCAAAGTATTCTGAAGCCTTATCCTATGGAGATTCAGTGACTTCACCTTGAATAGCCCTGTTGGAATTTGAAACAGATTTATGGCAGAAACATGTGGTCCAAACAGCTGTCATGCAGAACTATTTTTAAAAAAAACAACCTGAAAGTCTGGTGGACTCAGAAATCTGGTTTGCATGTTGCTTTGACTTTTTTTAAATGAAGATATACTAAATACTTCCTTCAAGAAAAACCTCTAATGTAGGCCTTTAACATAAATCCATAACTAAAATAAGCTGGTTTACTTGGTCAGATTTACCTTTCTGACACAGGGCTTAAAGGACTTCGGATTTATAGTCTGCCTTTCCTGTGGAATTACAAATAGTTTGGTAGTACGTCAGTGGAGGCATAAAAATCAGAGAAAACAAACCAGGATTTGGACAAGGATCAGAGAGTGAAAGAAAGATGCAGCATGAATGCATCTGTCTTACAGTCTTGGATTTGATTTAGAAAACCTTAAAATTCTGTCAATGTAATCTCTCCAAAGTAAAGTTAGGAAATGCAAGTTTGTTTCCTGGCAATAGCTTTGTTTCCATTACCCAGCATACTGGGACATGGAGGATGGATTCAGGCTGCCTGGGGAGAAGCAGAATAAACCATTCCCTCTGCTGCTTTCCAGCACTGAGGCATTTCCCCCATGATGGGGACACTTGTTTCTGGTCCACCTTGGACTTTTCCTATCTCATGAACGAGTCCTCTCTGGAATGTAAAGAGAAAGGGTTTCACTTAGTAAAAATGAGACAGAGCCTGTAGTGCAAAGGGTAACAGATCATGCAGATTACCCATTTTTATATGATAAATTTAAATTTAAACATTTGAAAAATGTTTTATGTGAATGGTTTTGCTATTTTTAATGATCTTGTATGACAGTGTCAACTCCAAGTGGAAAAATTGGTGGTCTAGAATGAAGAATATCTTGAGCAAAGCAATAGAAGGAAGAGGGAAGCTGTGAATATTTCATGCTCCATAATGGATGGATGATATGATAGTAGGCATCAGTCAGAGGTGTGATCATGACAGATGTAAAGGAAAGAACCTCAGAAATTCCAACATTGAGTAGAAGATGCACTGAACACTTAAAACACCTTGTTTTTAAAAAGTCAGATACAACTGAGTTTCTGATGCTCCATGTGACAGTGGATAAATACATGCTTGCTGGTCTAACTGCACAATTTGTCACAATAAGGCTGTTAGTTTACCAGGAACTCACCTCAGCCATACTTTGATTTCTTTAAAAATTGTAAGGTTTCATTAAAGTACTCCTTTTTTTTCTTTTCTGTTTTTTGTTGCTTTCTAAATAAGAACTTCTCTGTGGCTATTTTGCAAATGCCAGTTAAATCATGAATTTTAATATAGTATTCAGAGAGCATTTTTTCGAATAAACAGCATTTTATTAATTGTTTTCCATTTTTTTTTCTTCTGCCTCTCATTTCAGAACGGTTTGATCACCACTGTCCCTGGGTAGGCAACTGTGTGGGGAAAAGAAACTACAGATTTTTTTATATGTTTATTTTATCTCTGTCCTTTCTGACAGTCTTTATATTTGCATTCGTTATCACCCACGTCATCCTTCGTAAGTATGCTGGTGAAATCAGATTACGTATGTAGCCATTTGCTTGAGTTTTTTAAGTTAATATTTTGATCATTCAGGGTTTATTTATTTATTTATTTGTTTATTTGCCTTTTCTCTGAAACTTCACAATCCCCAATGAGTCCCATTCTGATTTATAGTAGGCACTGCTCATAGTAGTCATTGGCCTGGCCCTGCCCTTACCTTAATGCACTCCTAATTTATTTTTTTTATTTTTTTGTCCTTTTATGGATGATTCATTGGAAAAGCATCACATACACTGTATGTTTAAGTATACTGCTAATATCATTTACCTGAAGAGCTTCCATGTGCTTTTTTAACTGTAAGCATGGGTCACTTGCCATCCAGACAAAGAGGTAAATTGCTAGAAAATCGATTGGAGCTATACTTTTTGTAGTTTGCTGTTTAGCTTTACACCATTCTCAACCCTATTTTTAACACATTCTTTTCATTTGCATAGACATTCAGAGAATAACCAATTCATAACAGAGTCAATCAGAAATATTAATGAGTTTGAGACTGATTTTTGTGTTCCGGGTTGTGTTTGAGGTCAAAACTCCTTTGGGTACTGTCATTTTTCCGTACCCCTAACTAATTTTGCTGGCTCCTGTATGGATGATGATGGTGACATTTATGGTGACATGTTACATGACTTTAAACACCTTTTGTATGTTGGGGTTTTTTAACCCACTATCGCTAGAAGAGCATTCTATATTTTTCATTAATTATATAGGATATTGCCTTAAAGAGTGTTTCTTTAACCACTTCGGAAATGTGATCTGCTTATTCCTTTGTATTCTGTATTGCAACAGAAACCTGATAGAAATAAAAATTTCAGTATATGACACATTTGTAAAGCTAACTTGATAATGATAATATTCAGAGAATGTGTTACTGGAAAAAAAAACATGTCAAATTGTGCTCAGTTCTGGAATTGTTTACAACATGCAGAGAAAAGTTGTATTTTAAAGAACAGAATTCGTGCTCTTACTCATTCTTTGCAAAACTGTGATGCAAACACTGAGAGGCTCTCCTATAGCTCAGACATCTACTTTATAGGTTAGAACTGGGATATGTAATTTTGAGGGAGTCTGAATGAACAGTTGTTCACACTACCAGATGCAGCATTTTCCAATACCAGTTGAAACAAGTAGAGATAAAATGTATATATTGTTTCAAAAAGGAAAATTATTAGATAAAGAACACTTGCCATTAATACTTAAGTGCTTGTTATTTATCTGGGCATACATGAGCATGTACATACACACCTTTTACATTTTATAAGAAAGACACTTTTTTTTTTCTGAAATCTTCGCGACTGTTCATTAGTTGAAAACATTCCTAGTCTGACAACGTAAAACTATTTTTGACACTACCCTACTTTTGTTTCACAGGGACTTCAGTGCTTTTTCTTTAGTTTTCTGTATATGAGTTATTAATATAATGTCAGTATTTCATGTTTTGTATGTTAAGTAGGTTTATCTAGTGGATTTTAAATTTACAGTGTCCATACCTAACTCTTGAGTCTGATTTAGACAAAGAGCAGAGTAATTAGTTGTGCCTGTGTGGTTGAGAAGCACTTAAGCATTGTGTAGGTGTTACAGATTACATATAGTAAATGTTAAATGCTAAATTGCCTATCAGCTGCAAAATATTCTTGCCATGGAGGTTCATCTACCTAGAACGAGACAAGAAAAAATATCCTTAAGCTCAAAAGATTGGTCAGTCCTCAAAGGCAATGGGAGCAGGTATGAAATGTGATTAGTTCCTTGATATTTAATTGATACACTGGATCTTCAAGCCCCACTTTCAAATTTGTCTGCTACAGTCTTGACAGTGTCCAAAAAAGAGTTCTTTACGAATAACGTTTTCTTATCACTTCACTCTCTTTGTGCCTACCATACCTCTAGAAGTCCTCCTGTCTACTTTTCTAATAATTACCAATCAACAATTTGTGTTCTGTTTTGTAGCTCTTCAGTTCTTTAGCTGATGCTAACAAGCAGGATTCTCAGTTACTTCATCAGAACCTTTGCTCTTGGCCTAGACTGCTTTTTGTTAGCGTGGCTGAAGGAAGTCTCAGTTTTTAGTCCTCAGACTATGACCTTCCTGCAATATTTCAAAGTTCTGCATAAGTTCCGGAAAAATTATTTTATTTTAATGCCTCTTGATTTGGACAATTTTTTTAAAGTTTGCATATTTTTATAACATATCTTGCAAGATGGCATTTTATAAATTTTGGTGGGCCTAAGTGGTGATGAGATGTAAGATATATTTTTTGTTTGTTTTCTGTGGCCTTCTGAGGCATACAGTGGAAATTCGTTCTTTCTAGGTTTAAGAATATGTGCACATAACATTATTGAAGATAATAAAACTAGTTTATAAATCAGTTATAGTAGAGGTACTGTCTTGCAAGATTTTCTTCCCTCTCCCCAAATTGAACACATTTCCAGTAGTAGTATCTGTGTTTACAGTTACTTGCCTCTGTTTGAGGCATCACTATTTCACCTGTATATTGCAATGAACAACCTTCTCCTTCTGATGTTTGGGTGCTGCTTGGAGGACTGTGACCAGCAGTAGAGTGTAGAAATCACACCTATCTGCTGCCATTGCCATTAAGGATGCTAAAAATAGTAAGAAGGCAGGGAAAGTTCCATTAGTCTTGTACCTTGAGACTAAGAACCAATTGTAAGAGTCTGAAAAGGCTTGGAAATACAAGGTAAGTAACTTCCCACTTGTAACAATAAACAGTAAAATTGACCAGATAATTCTAGAGAATTACACATATGTTTCTTTATTCTTGTCAAGACAAGATTCTTCTCTCCATACAGATCTTTGGATGAATTTAGTTAAGTGGAAAATTTTTGCTGTGGGGAAAACTTTCAGCATTTAAATTATTTATGTTATACAGGAAAGTTCAAACTGTGTGCCTGTAGCTATGTCCCATTAAGTCAGCTACAACAAATTCACTTGTTGCAATCAGCAAATTGTCAGATCACCCTTTTTGATTAATATCTCATGTTTATGGAACCCAAGTGCTTTTTCACTTTGCATGCTTCTGCGTTTCTAGTTGATGGGCTCATGCTTCTTTTGAGCTCTTTTCAGCTACTAGATTGTCTTTTATTTGCCCAAAAGCAACAGTAACGTATTAGAAAAATTTGTGTAGGTGCAGTAGGAACAGAATTATAAATAAGAGAGATTTGCTTCCAAAACAAAGGATGGAAAGTTGGGAATCTGAGTTTATAGAATAAATTTTCCAAGTCAAAAAGTTTGAAAAATAGTATTTCAAAATTAAACAGGACTTTATAATTTTTTCTTTCCATATTAGGCCTGAAAAGAGCAGGGGTAATCACGAATCTTGTTCATGGGAAAGTATGTGTGCATCAATTTGGTATGAGTTGAGAAAATATCCTGCAGATGCTAAACCTGATAAGTTGCTCAAGAGCTTTTTTGATGTTGTTGCTGCTGAGCAACATGTTCTCAGATTCATAGTAGTAAATCTATTCTACTTGGTTATCTTCAAATGCTAATTGTTTTAACTATAGTAAAAACAGCCCATAGTCCAGTTTCTTACTTGGCTGGTAATTTTGGGTTCTGTTTCTACAGGTTCTCAACAAACAGGGTTCCTCAATGCTCTGAAGGACAGTCCTGCAAGATATCCTTTCACTGAAACATATTGTAGATTGTGTTGCAAAATAACATCTGAAATGGTTTTGCGTGTTTTCTTGCTGTTGTTGAATGTGTCCTTTTAGACTTTCAGTTAATGATTTCATCACTTCCTGCACAATAGGATTTCTTGCCACGTGTTGGAGATAGGAAAAAGACTATAACCTGGAGTGGTTTTTGTTCTTCATGTTTTGCAGAGCAGTACTCGACAAAGATCTCTAGTTTCCATCTCTGTGAAATATGCTTCATGTTTTGTGATGGAATTTATAAATACATTTTGCACTATACATATTTTGTGGTTTCACTAAAAATATTCAAGAATTGTTCTGCTTTTACAACTGAAGGTATCCAAAATGGCTGATTCTTTTGGGGATAGAAAAAGTAGATTTTGGAACAAAAGACACAACACGCTTTTCTTGAAGAGCTCAATTTCTGAAACTATTCTTTATGCTTTTAGAGAAGTAATTTTCAAATAGCAGCTTGTGTTAAGTTACATAGCTGCATGTAAATTGCATACACAGGGACTACTATTGTTGTTCAGCTTGGAAAAGAACAAGACTCTGGGGAGATCTCATTGTGGTCTGTCAGTATATAAAGAAGTCTCATAAGAAAAGCAGAGAGACTTCTTAGCAGAGCCTGTAGTGACAGAACAAGGTTTTAAGCTGAAAAAGAGCAGGTATAGATTGGCCATGACAAAGTTTCTGCAATGGGAGTGGTTGGACACATGAACAGGTTACCCAGAGATTTGGTCGATTCCCCATCTCTGGAAATCTTCACGGCCAGGCTGGATGGTGCTCTGAGCAACTTGGTCTAGTGGAAGGTGTCCTTTAAGATCCTCTCCAACCCAAGCCATTCTATGGCTCTGTTCTGTAAATGCTCCATTCACTTTTTATCCCACTTCATAGGAGCCTTCTGTGTATTTTCTATTCAGTGGGAATGGAGTCAGAAAGCAGCTAACATAATGAAAAAATGGGAAACTGACAAAACTGCTGGTTAGTTTCTGTACATTGCTTATGTATATGTTTTGAATGCTTCCTTTCTGAATAAACAGTTTTCACCTCTCACAAAGATACTATAAAAAGAATTCTTTCCCATTTGTCCGTTGTGCCTCACATAGTTTGCTTTTCTACACAAAGGAAAAGCACTGTCATTCGTAGTTGTGTACAGACTCTTTCCAGGTCATTTTCCTGGAAGTGTTAAATTCTGCAGATATATTTTTTTGTGTGCTTGTCTTCATCACTGAGCTGTAAACTCCCTTCTTAAGCAAAGCTGTGTTCAGATTTTTTTGCACAAATATTTTTAAAAAGCACAGACAAACAGTTCTAAATAGCACAACAGTAGCTTCCAATTAAAACAATTACAAACCATTCTTATAAAAGATAATTCTTTCAAACTCTTTTCAAACTGAGAATAGCTTTAAGTTGTCTTTAAATCACAAGGTAATTGTTTATGCATTTGAGGATTTTTGTACGAGAACAGTGGCCTCATAATTCATAATTTGTGTTCAGAGATGTGCTGCTATAAAAGGCTTAGTAGTGCATCTTGCAGAAATGCCTGGCTTGGTAGTGATACGTTGGACGATTTAAAAGTTTGGTTGCAATTAATTACAGTAAAAAACGAAATTGTCCAAATAGTGTTGGGAGTGCTGCTTTGGAGCCAGTCAATTCAGGCACAGAGAACACGGGCATTTCAGTCTTTGCTAACAACCCTGTCTGCGTGAGATACTAAGAGAAAATTATACTGTACGATGCTGGTAAGATACTATACCATAATATGCTAGAAGGTTATACTTTATTGAGAATATATTGGTTTTTTATGTTTGTTTTATTGTTTATGGACTTCGGTTGAATTACTGAATTCTGGTTGACATAAACTACCCCTGCTGTTCTTGAGTTGTTTTTGGATGGTTGTGTGGGGAACTGAAAAATGTCCCTTTCTGTGGGGAACTGAAAGAAATTTTGAACTGAAAGAAATTCCCCCCTTTTTTTGTTTTTCCTCCTGGTAGGAATTACAATGTTGAGGGAGAAACTCACTTTTCAGTACCCTTTTGAGTGTAATTGTGGTGAGGAGCATCCTGTTAGTGATATATTCACATTTCAGGGAGCTCTTTTCCCTCTAAGGTTCTTCTTTTCTGACCTGATGAATCTTTCTCCTGGTGTGCAGATTGTACAAAACAATGCTCATCTGCAGCCTTCCTTACTATATCTGCTCTTTCAAAGCCCGGTTTGTATTGTGCATTATGTTTTTAGCTGTTTCCTTCTTTTGCATGTTTTAGAACCCTCTGCCAACAGTCTGCTCCTTACCCATTATCCCCTGTACTCCTTGCTTTAGCTGTGGCTGTTGCAGACTTTCAGAGTTCCTGTCTTGTGTTGGTTTGACTTCACACAGCCTGAGGAGGAAATGAGAGGCAGAGAGTAGTGACCATGCTGCTCAGCAGTGTGCTTTGGTCATCCTGCTGCTTTCGGAGCAGATCTGCTCAGGATCCAAATGGCTCTTTTCTGGCTTTAAACCACTCTGATTGAAATAGGTTCTAGGGAAGATTATACAGACACTTCCGTGAATGTAATGAATCCCAGTTCATTAGGGATGGGCAGTCCTGCAATACAAAACTCTTCACTTTTAACTAAGGTTAGAATTTTTTATTGCAAGTATTTATGTCCATCCATCCTGTTTCCAGGCTGTGTCTCAGTGTATTTTTCTTCTATTGACAGGTTCAATAATAAGGGTGTTTTTCCTGTGTTCTAAGACTGTGTCCTTGTTCTGGAACATTTTGAGTTGGTGTTGTCTTGGAAACTGACTTCACTAAAGGTTGATATGGTTAAGATACAGATTATTTTTATCCTATTCTTTTCTCATCATTTTGTTCCTAGTCATGAATTTTATGTATTTTTCTAGGAACCAAAGCATTTTCTACTGTTGATTCATGTTCCCTTAAAAAAAACCCAAAATATAGAAGTATTATAGAAAATAGCATTTTCAAAGCCAATGTGTTCTGAGTTCATGGCTATTTGGTGTAAATAAATAAATAAAAGCTATAGAAGGAAGCCTTCTACAGAATGTTTGGAAAGTTCCTCTTTATGCTTGATTCTATAAAGTTTAGAAGCAATTTTATTATCTTACTTCTGAGATGATGACTTCTTTAGAGCTAAAGGAATGGTATAAACTGTAGTAAGTAGCAATGTTGAGTGCTGACTGTTTTTCTGAATATACCAATAAGTGCATGTGCACACCTTTGCTACTCTCTTGGAGGTGATGGTGCTCCTGCTGGACGTGTCCCTGTGCTGTTCCCTGTAAGTCACACGTGAGAGCACCCTGCGAGCTCCCATGTGTGTATCTCGAGTGTGCAGCCCTCTGCATTGCACCTCATATCAGCAGGGTGCTGGCTGGACACACACTCCTCACAGCGTTTGGCTGGGGTGCTGCTGTGTCTGGGCTAGGCAGATGCCTAGAGTTTATTTTTTGCTGATCCTTTGAAGTTCCAGAGATCTCAAAGGACTTGTAGGCTACTCTGAATTTTGTGATTTTAACTACTGGTTACTGAAATTTTTTTTTCTCATTTGCATATATTTCCTTGACTTTTAATTACTGTGCTGGAAGCTGTGGTTTGTTTTTTCTCAGTATGGTCCATTGTTGGCCTCTCAGGTTTTCATACGTATTTGATCAGCTCCAATCAAACAACAAATGAAGATGTAAGTTTGTAGTATATTTCTACATATGTATTTCTAAATAGTAATGAGGATTTTTTCTCAAGTCAGACATGTCTGTATCATTTTGTGAATACATTAGTGGGAAAGAAGGAAAGGTCATGCTTGATTCAAAAGATCAGATGAAATCTTTTTTACTATATTTGTTGTGGTTTGAAGATACACTCATTATATACATAGTATGTCCATTATGGTTTACAGATGAAGAATTTCTATCTTGAAATAGTAAAATACAGGAGGGAGGAGACAAGTATATTTTTTACAGTAGGAAATTAATAAGTATTTTTCGGTATCTCCTTTTCACTGGAAGTGGTAAATATTCTTTAACTCAAAATTGCTTACTGTAAAAAATGTAAAGTGTGTTGAATTCTCTAAAAAAAAAATCATTCTTTATTTTATCTTACCTCTGAAGGTTTTTTGCCATTCTGAGATTCAAAACGTTGGGCAAGGAGTATATAATTAATTTAAAGATCAACTTTCTCATTTCTACAGCTGTCTATTTTGCATGTAGGATTCCTTTGTTTTGGTGTTGAATTATGCTTAACTGTGTGTGGAGTCCTGATGTCTTCTAACTAAAAGGAGAAATATGTAATGAGTGAAAGGAGAAAATAAAATTAGCTAGGGAGCTAATGTATAGAAAGCTTTTGGAAATTTAATAAGTGATCTAACAAAACACTTCAAGCTTTAAGTTGTTTTATTGTCATTTCCTATGGTACCTTTTTCATAGGTACTGGTAGATATAAAAGTAGTGTCTTCAGTACTGTCAAATATGTTTTGTTATTGTTTAAAGTCACATTATTTAATTAAAATCATACATTTTACAGTAAATATCAATCAACCAGAAAAGCACTTCCCAAGCAGGATCAAAATTAATTATGTCTCAGCGTCAAGTATCAGAGCAATAAGCCTGACTTGGAAGAAATCTACCTTGTTAATAAGACAGATGAGGTACTCGGTTATTCCTCGGTTATTAGGTTTATGCCAAGATTGTCTCTCTAGATGGACTTAGTGTGCTTCCACCCACTTCCCTCAAATGAATGTCTCTTCTGGATTGTTGAAAGATAGATAGCAGGGAACTGCAGCAGTGAAACATGTCTCAATATCAAGTAAACTGCTCAGTAATTTAATTTAAAACATAAATTCCCAATTGAATACAGCAAGACATTTTACTCAGACTGTCAAGTATCTCACAAACAGAAGAAGCAAACTAGCTAAGAGAAAATGTAATATGCACTAAAAGGTAGCAATGGCTGCATTTGCTTTACACTATTTCAGAACCATTTGTGAACTTTAGGGAAGATAATGTTGTGTGATATTGCGCAGCTTGAAAACTTACCCATGAGAATGGAAAAGAAGTGCTCTGTTGCTGGCTTTAATCATATTTTGCAATTGAGCCTCCTCTGTAAAACATGCTATAATATCTGTAAAATGGAACTTGGACCGTTACATTTAGATGCTGAAATTCCTGCTTAGAGTATATTGATCTCTTGAGGTTGTGTTGTGGGTTGTCTAGATCTATGGAGGTACAGCATGTGCTCGTGGGGTCCAGCCTTCATAACAACCCAGAACTCTCAAATTGTTTGGAAAGTGTCATTATGGATTTTCTGTGGTCTCTTCTGCAAGTAGCATGTTGCAACCTTAATTTCTCACAGCCATTTTCTGTATTGTATTACATGTGATACATATTGTTCATATCTCTTCAGATTAAAGGATCATGGTCAAATAAAAGAGGTAAAGAAAATTATAATCCCTACAGTTATGGCAACATCTTTACTAATTGCTGTGCTGCTCTCTGTGGGCCCCTTTCTCCAAGGTAAGTGTATCAAAAGTGTTGTTAGCATAAATGAAGCCATGGGGTTATTAATGGAAAAATTATTCTTTTTGATTATTTGAGTTTACTCAACAAAATGAAAGTTTTGGATTAGAGTCTGTTAGAAGCTTTATGTTTTTCTTCAGTGGTAAAGAGATAAGTTGGTAAATTGTGTTTAAACTAAGTTAATGATCAAATCCTGTAAAATTACATCTGAAATAGAAATAAGATTGTTTGTTGTTTGAGCTTTCACCACTGCAGTCAACAGCTTAGACCAATTAAAGGTTTCTAGTAGTTGACTGTTGCATGAAGGTCAGTCTGGAAGTTTATGAAACTTTTACATACGTAACAAATGTGACATGAGGTGAGGAGAGTTGAGGAACCTGAATCTGAACAAGAAGAAAGAAAATAAATTATTTTATGGTCCAATGGCTCAGGTGTTTAACTGGAGTGAGATCCCTGGCTTTGCTGTCAGGAATGTTAGAGGTGGTTTTTCTATGAGCAGTCAGAGTTCAACAGGGGAGACTGACATCTGTTCCTAAAGAGGAAACAACAGAATAGAGATGTCCACATACAGGATTACCCCCGATGAGAGTGAATAGCTCTGTCTCTGCTTCCTGCCTGTGTGGATGTTGCCTGGAGCCAACCTTTTAATTCTGCCATTTTGATTTTGATAAAAGTATGTGACATAAAAGCACTATGCCGCGCTTCAAATTCTTTTGATTCCAAATGGAAATCTTTATTAAAACTACATCGTGTTTCTCAGTGTATGAAATAGTATATTAGGCTGATAAAAGTAGCAACACACAATAGGACCAGACTGGCATTGGCTACTGTGCTTAGCAGAGTTTGTTAATTTTTTCCAAAATTCAATGTAGCAACATTACTTATTTAGACATTGACATCTATATAGAGAGGTTCTGCAGGGAGTTATTTTGTGACCATGGGGAAAAGTTTTCCGACTGTAACATGTAAATTGTAAGCTTGCTTCTTTTACTCCTAATCTCAGCTGTATCCCAAGTAACTAAATAGTAAGGTTTTTTCCTTAAATTCTGGAAAAGAGGCTTACCAGCAATTTCAGCTCAAAATTCAAAATGTTCAAGTGCCTTTGAGCATGAAGTACAGATGAAGAGAGAATCTGTAACTAATCAAAACTTTTCTCACTTCTATTAAAGATAATTTATAATTTTTAAACCTATGCTAGCAAATTCAGAATGTATTTTACATGTCCTCAACAGTTACTTTCAAATCTTAATTTGATCCTTGGTTGACAGCACAGGTCTAACCAGTATTCTGGTGCAACAAATTATATACCTTCTTTAAGCATCTTTAAAGTTTAACTAGGTTGAATTATTTCATTCTATGTAATTTGTTTATATCTTGCACATATTTTTTTACTTACATTTAGTAATTTCTCCACAGAGTATTTTCTTAGAAATAAGAAATGTTATGATTGCATCACTTTGGTAAGCACAGTGGAACACTAGAAGCCGTGTTAAGTAGTTGTCATGAAACATCTGGCAGGTTAAGTTGTCTGTCAGAAAGAAAGATAAACTTTTCTTCATTCTTGCTAAATTTTGTGATTAAGTAGTTTCAATTTAGATGTGGAAGCTGGTAAAAAAAAGAACCTTTGAAAGAGGTGCTGAATCAAAGTGCCCTGAGTGAGTTTTGTCATTTGTTTTTTTCACCTGTGGTTTAAAATTCTTTGGTTTTGTGGTATCTGCTGGTAAGCTTCTAAGTCTATTTCTGTGGTAAAAATAAAAAAAAGTAGCAATATATGTGATTATATGACAGGCAGTATCACAAAGAACAAGCACCTTACTGATGAGTGGAAAATGAAGTCTATTACTTCATTTGATTAAAAGGGGACATTAGCGAGTATTGGTGAGGTATTAAGGTCTGTTGTATGATAGAAAGTTTGTCTTTCTTTTTATTGAGAGGAGATAGTTATTGATCAGTAATGTCTTTAATACTTTTCCTTTATTTTGATTATTCTGTAGCTTAATTGACAGAAGAGGATTTATACAGCCAGATACACCGCAGTTAGCAGGACCATCAAATGGCATTACCATGTACGGGGCCACACAATCTCAGAGCAACATGGTAGGAATCATCCCATAGTGTTGTTCATCAAGATTCCTGTGAATGTTTTTCTTCTCCACTTTCATGTGAACTAATAACTAACTGGATACAGCTGACACACTGGGTGGAATGAGTTGTTTAATAACAGTAAAGAAAAAACCAAAATCCAAGGCTCTTTTTAATATATGTTTCACACAGTGTAATAGTTACTGCTCCTGGATTCTAAAAAAAAAGTCTTTTCTACGCTGTTGATTTATTGAATATACTGGCATTTTGATTTTTGCTGTTGACACCTACTGTGTTTTGAACTGGAATATTCAAGTGTCATGGACTTACTCTGGTTTGTCATTTTCCAGCTACTTGTTATTTTGTGTGGCACTTTCTTCATACTCTCATTTCCTTCTTTGCTTGTACACTGCAGTTTTGCATAGACTAATGTGTTTTAAAAAGCAAAGATGAACAAAGAGGAGTTTCTAGGGGAGAAATATTTTGAAGAAAGGGCAGGAGGACACTGAACCTGAACAAAAAAATGGCAACTGGATTGTTACAACAAAAGTTTTTTGAACATCTTTGAAACTGTGCCAATAGTATTTGTTTTTTTGTTGGTAGCATTGGCTATCATAATGGAAGATAGGATTTCCAGTGCCAAGAAGAAGAAACTAACTGGAAAGAGATCTTTTTCTGAAGGCAACCATCTTGCATCTGTGCCTATTTCTGAATTACTGTCCACATATCTTCACAGTATGTGGGTTCTAATACTTTGTCAAAGAAGTCGTGAGTTACGGATACCCTCCCTCTGCCAATAAAGAGGAAGCCACGAGGCCTTCTGACATAGTTCAGCCTTTCTTTTGAACAAAAGAAGAAAAGACGTGCTCTTCCCAGACAGATTAGTTTTAGTGTCACTGATAAACTCATACAAAAATTTTGCTGTAGTTCCTAAGCTGGTTTTACTTAATGTTTTGAGAATGAAATAGATTTGTTAGTCTCCTTAATAAGAAAATGTATTAGAGACATGGTATTAAGTCTAATCCTTCTGAGGTGCAGTGAGCAGAACAAGGTAATGCTCTACATAAATTTTACTCAAAATATTGTAACTCTGAAGAGAGAAAAGGGAGTTAAAAAAAAAAAAAAAGAGCAAACACTAGAAATAAGTGGAAGTCTTTTCAGAGATTACCCAAACTTTCTGACGCTGTCAAGGCTTCTTATTTGTGAGGATCATAAACCTACAATGTGTCCATGGCATTACATTGTCTTACCATTGCAAGAATTTAGACACTATCATTATTCCTAAATATTAATGAGAAAATCTTTTCCAGTTTGGTCGAAAATTAACTAATTTTGTCTCTAGAAATGAAGAAATTTATTCTGGTATTACTTTTAAGTAAAACAGGTAACTGTTAAAATTTTAAAGTGTAATATCTCTAATTACACAAATCCTTCAAAATTTCTTCTTATATCCTAGAACACCCTACCACATGAGCTGGGAAAAGCCTGGGTTCTTTAGCAGTTATCAGAGTTGCTAGGAAATGTGCAGATTTCACTCCTGAAAATGACCTCTTAGAAAAAGCTTGAAAACTGTAATATGTCTTGTTTGATTTGAAGGAATATTTCTAAAGACTGTAATGCCATTTTTCTCAGGGCATCTTTTCTCTTGGTCTGCATCCAAGACCAATTGGTTTCTAAGGACTGCTAGCTGTCAGCATTAAAATTTCTTCGTTGAGTTTTGTTGTAAGCTGTTAAAGACTGGCTTAGTTTGCCCATCTCTCTAACACTGTTTTCCTTTCCCAGTTGAAGGGGATATATCTGGTATTAGAGCTGGTATTACTATGGTTTCAGATCAAGACAAAGTGAAATTCCTTGACTTAAAGGAGCATGTGTAGATCATAGCTGTAGACCACAGTACTTTTCAAATGGCAGAAATTTGGCCGTTTATACATCATCAATATGTATACTATTTTAGGAAGCTTAATGCTTTTGATTGCAAGAAATAAATTACTAGAAGTCTGAAGTGTGTTTCAGTACACCTTTGTAGTGTGTCTCTCTTGATTTTATTGTAGAATGTATTACATCAGGTCTTCATGTCAAGATGTTACCCTGCTTAATCGACAGTGTGGTAAAACATCTCTCCTCACCATTGATACAAAATAAAGATTTAAATGAGCATATTCTCTCACACTTGTTTTCTCTTATTCCTTCCCTCTTTCATTTCCCTTTCTTCCCTGGAATCTTTTACAGAATCAGCTTGGTTGGAAAAGACCTCTGAAATCGAGTCCAGCCTATGACCAAACACCACCTTGTCAACTAGACCATGGCACTCAGTGCCACATCCAGTCTTTCCTTAAACACCCCCAGGGATGGTGACTCCACTGCCTCCCTGGGCAGCCCATTTCAATGTCTGGTCTCCCCATCTGTGAAGAACTTCTTCCAAATGTCCAACCTAAACCTCCCCAGATGCAGCTTAAGACAGTGTCCTCTTGTCCTGTCACTGGTTGCCTGGGAGAAGAGCCCAACCCTCACCTGGCTAAAACCTCCTTTCAGGGAGCTGTAGAGAGCAGTGAGGTCTCCTCTGAGCCTCATCTTCAGGCTAAACAACCTCAGCTCCCTCAACAGCTCCTCATACATGGCAGTGACTTGTGGCTTTCTAAATAGAATCCTTGTGCTTCACCCAATGGGTCTCTTGTCCCTCATTAAATCTCTGTGGGTTTCTTAGTGTAAATACTCTGTTTTCATTTATTTTAATGAATTTTTTAGCATAGCCTCATTTTTGCTGTTAGTTCAAAATAAATATCAGGCTAAGTGTAAAATTGCCAGACGCTTGTTTTCAACACAATACATTATCTCTTATTCAGGATACCATTTGTGGGGCACTCTTTCTGTATTTAACAGCTTTTGTGGTAATTTTGCCTCTGAGACTTTGAATATTTTATACAGTATCTACCCTACTCATAGTAGTGACACAGTTTGCCACAATCTCAGGAAGTCAGAGTCATAGGTATAATCAGTGCTTGATAGACCCATACTGTGATTTTGGGTTTTTTCTAGATCTTTATAGAAGAGGTTTTTCTCCTGTTCTCTCCATAGTATCTCCCTTGTTTTAATAAAAGCTGAATCTGCATTTACTTTCGTGAAGGCTGAAGCACATACAGTTATTTTCCTGGTGCATTCCCAGTGTTTTTAATTTCTTTTCCAATATAATTTTACATTAGTCTGATAAATTCATTAGCCAACTTCTAAATATCCTTATCCACATGTATCCACATGGTCACTTGGAGCGCATAATCTGTAGATCTGGTAATTTCCAAAGTATTTCCATATTGCATGTTATTACTGATTATTTTTATGAGCTCATCATTAGTTTGATTACCCAAGTATTTTCCTTATTTTAATTTTTTTTTTGTATGAAGAACAGTATCTCACCCTTTATGAAATAATAATTTTCTCTGTAATTTATTCTTTCATGTTAAAGTTTATTGTCTTTATGTTCTGAAAGAAGTTACTCTTTACCCATAAACTTATCAGTTACCACTACTTGGGTCTGGACCACTGTAATTTTATCTCAAAAGCTGGAGTTGATTATTGGGCTTTGATATAGGATGTTTTATTCTTTAGTAATCTGTTAGGAGGAAACACACAATCTGTGTCACTCCATGAAGTTTTTTAGAGGAATTAATTCGGTTTATATTTACTATCATTTCTCTAGGTATTCTCTAATGCCTTATGATAGACTTTGCTCCTGTTGGACTCTGTGTCAGGAAAGGTTTATTTCTTTTTTTTAAAGAAATTTCCTTATGCTCCATTCCTAGGCATCTCTCCTTCAGTAGTTCCATGTGTACCAAATTCTTGTTTCTCCATTTTTTTTCCTGGATGCAAATTCTTTAAAGTGTTTTCTTACGTGTATGTACTATTGAAAATTGTAGGAACTATAATGCATGCACAACATTTATTACCAGTGATTAGTGCAGAAAGTCCTCTCCCACATGTTCACTTAAATATTTCTGTTACTGATCTGGAAATAAATCCAGCTGACTCAGGGAATATTAACTCTGATCATCCTAGTGTACTTCTTCCTTGGCTTTTCATATTTTCATGATTAGGAGTAAGTATTTCTATCATGACAGTAACAGAATTGGCAAGGACTGCAGCCCCAGTTTCTGGGAGTTTTGTGAGTGTGTTTCCTTGTATATTTGCTGATGTACTTCCCAGATGCCCAAAACAGAACTCAGGGTCATTACCAAGTCAACATTACCACAGTCAAGGTTGATGGAAGTTTTTCATTAATGCTTCTTTTTACTTCACAGTTAAAATGGTTTATGGGCACATGCAAATAAATCAATTTCAGCATTTTGCTTTGGGTTGAGCTATGTTTTAGGAGCAATTCTTTTGATAGTGCATGTTTACTGTGTTTTTATTCAAGTCTCAGGGCAGTGTTGGAGCACATGAACTAGATTTATTTTAGAAGATGCACCCCTGGAATGCACCCAAGTTGCTCTAAGCATTCTCAGACTTTGAATCCGTAAGAACAAATAGTCTCTAATCTGAAGTAAAGTCTTTGGGCCAAGTTTGGCTTCTGAAGTGTTTCCTTTCATAGATCTGCCCTTATGCACTGTGCTGTTTGATACTGGAGCCATTGGCTTGGTGGGGTTTGTGGCTCAGTTGTTGCACAATATGCACAATACGTTGATTTTGATTGTGAAATCCTACATCTGTTGGGAACAGTTACACAGCTCTGTCCCTCCACTCTTTACCCATTTGTTGTATCCAGATTATGGCATTTCAGCATTCTTCCTGTAACTTCATACCACTGTAAGCCTCCTCTGAACTCTGTGTTGCTTGTACTTTATTCAGAGATTGGGAGACTCCATCCTCTGAGAACTGTAACAATTCTTGAATGTTATTAGCGTTTAGTAAATTTTAAACTAAGTTTATTTAATATTTAATTATTTCGAAATAATCACATTTAGAAATGTGATAAATATATTGCCATGTACAAAGTTACCACGCATTTTCTGTGTAGCTTAGAAAAAACAGATTTTCTTCAGAAAAAAATTCCTTAGTTGTTTGTATTTATTATTTGTGAAATAAACTCAGAATTCTAGGTTTTGTCCAATTTGCTTTCATTTGTGCCTTTTTATGTGGAAATAAATAGATATCTAAAAATTTCTGTGCATATATTTAGTTGAACTTCTGTACTTGCAGAACTTAGTAAACTTGTCCTACCCTCAGAATCTGCTGTTTCTCTGAAGCAGTGGAAATTTTAAGTGAAAAATAAGATAAGCATATCTGAAATAAGATGCTGGTGGAATAATTTTTGCAGTAGTTTTTAGTTATTTAGATTTCAATGCTTAGCTTCCTTTTTCTTAAAATCATAGGCTTTTTTGTTTCATGTTAAATTCTAGTGTTGGATAATTCATGTGATCAGTAGCAGCTAAGAATTCCTAACCTAAATTTCATTCAGTCAAGAGTGAAATAATGAAATCGAGGAAAAACCACCATGCCAACCCTATAACAAATCTGATTTTCTTGTTTTAGTTTTGTGTTGGGTGTTTAGACTCAAGAATAGTCTACCTGTATATTAATGTTTTTATCAGATGTTTTTGAGAGCCTCAAAAAACACATGTACTTTTTCTGGCTTAGACCCTGCCATAGTTTCCTTTCAAAAGCTCTTTACAGTCTGTATTTTCCTAAGGATTTCGTGCTGATCGCTGTTGAAAAGACAAGAAAAAGAATACCTGAAATTTATCTAAATGAAAGGAGAGGCTTTAGGGAAGTGACAAGTGCATGGAAAATGAAGTTGTACAGCACCTGAAGCTTGTAACACTATTTAATGGAGCTTTATGAGGCTACTTTGTATTTTGATACTAATTTAACTGAAATGCAGTGGAGTTCTATAGGAAGAAAATTAATTCAGAGTATACAATGAGTTCAAGTAAATTGCCTTCAACTAATACAAAGCAGTGTACTTGTATTGCCTGGAACACGGTAATGATTTCCTTTTGAAGATCAGAGCTGAAGGTTCACTAAAGCAGTAAGTCAGCTGTTAACATTACTTGTTTTCAGTGTGCCCCAGTGGTTATAAGCATTCTTTTGTTATTTAACTTGTTCTTTGGCTACTGCCTTTCAGAGAAAATAGGTTTTGTTGGTCTTTTTGAAGTTTGAAGATTCAGTTTTAAGGTCTGCATAGTAAGGTTGGTTGAAGTTTTAATTAAATAAGCAGGCGTGAAAAACAGGATCAAGATTGAGTTATTCGCACTGAATTACTATTTGCAAGCTTGACTTTAAAAGATGCTGATAGTTTTCTTCTTAGTAAGGTACTTAAGCAAGGTTTTGGCTTTAACCCTGTGAGTAATCCTTCTGAAATAATAGGGAAACCACTTCAGTTTTTTGGCTGGGGTTGTTCATAATTTTGTGGGGGGAAGATTGCTTGCAATTTATGTGAACTCAGTTTATGTAAGAGGAGGTCAGTCTGTCTATCTTTCTGAAAGTGGAAGTCTTGGAAATATGTACCTGAGTAAAGATTGAGCTTCTGCCTGTCAAAAGTAGTTGGTCTGGGAGTCTTAAATCACTTAGATGCATTTTAAACACTATCTATCTATTATGACCAAGTAGTATGCTTGCACACTTGCTGAATGTTAGGTGTGTGCATCCATCATTAAGCTGTTCGGTGGTGAAATTGGAAAACCTGAAAATAACAGAGGAAGCATTGTTAATCATGGTTTTCATCATACAATAAAGGAGGCAAAAGTCTTGCCAGAAGTTTTCAGAGACTGTGTCACAGTGCCTTATTAAACTCAAATGGGCATTCTAGGGAATTGCTATGATGTTAGTAACAATGGTTATGATCAGGAATGTCTGAATAGATGATGGATCTTTAATATGTAGTAATTTGATAAAAATCTAAGAAGTCAGTCGTAGAGCCAAACATACTGCTTTAATAGAATACTTGAAATAACAACAGTGAATAGGATGTCTTACCTCTGGATAGATCTTTTATTCTGCTTGATTACTTCCAAATGTCCTTCATTGAATTTGTAGTTGTATTCACTGATTGTAGTGATTTTCTTACCCAGCAGAACAGTACTATGGCAAATGAATCTAACAAGATTTTGAAAAACTGCAATGTTATATCTGATCAGGCTATGAATTAATTTTTTTCTTCAGAAGTTCTCAAAAAATCATGCCAATTCGTGTTAAAGAAACTTAATTTGGCAGTCGTTATACTACCCACTTAGCTGGCTGTACATTATTGAAATACATACCTGTATTCTCAAGGAATGAGGGGTAATTTTTATAAACAGTTCTTAGAAATGGTGTAGAGCCAAAAAAAGCCCATTTCTGGTAACACTAAATGAGCTTAACTGGATTTATATAATTCTGAATTTGAGTTGTTATTGAGACAGTGCTTGCCAGAAAACTTGCGTTTTGTACTTTGATTCATCACATTGTCAGGATTAATCAAAAAACAGCCTAAAAATCATCAAGGTTGATCCTGATGCATCTGCCATGCTGCCTGGTTTCTACCATCCTCTGGAGTATAGAGTATAGTATAGGATATTCTCTAGAATTTATATATAATTATTTATTAAACTGTGAGGGAAAAAATTTTACTCATAGAGCTCTTTATTACTAACTGTAATAAATATCTGTGTAAGATACCTGTGTCAAAAGAATTCTTGCTCTGGAAAACCTCTGTGGTAGGTTAATTCCTACGTGTGAAGACCAGTCAAAAGAAGAAAATTGCCTACTGTTTTTTAAAGAACCCTTAAATGAACACTGTGAATGTATGTCATAATTTACTTTGATAATAATCCAAAGCATTGGCTCAGTTATGCATGCCTTTCTCTTTTTTTTTTCCTGGGCAGCATGCAATGGGATGTTTGGGTGGCTAACCATGGAATGATACTAATGGCTTTCTTTTTTTCTCTTCACATCCCATTCTTTTCCATACCTTTTTTATCCATATTCTCCATTTTTTTCTCTGTTTTGTTTACCTTATATGATTTTGACACCCTTCCATTCTACAGTGTGACCAAGATCAGTGCATTCAGAGCACTAAATTCGTTTTGCAGGCTGCTGCCACCCCCCTCCTACAGAGTGAGCCAAGCATAACTAGTGAAGAGCTCCCTTTACCAGGAAAGACTTCTATCAGTGGCCCTTGTGCAACTCTGACTCTAGGGCAACCAACACCACCATCTTCTATGCCAAATCTCACATCAGATTCAGGTTTGACAGACATCATACCATTGAAAGAGGAGCACGAAGGCCATCAGTTTCTCACTCCTGAAGAAGCTCCATCACCCCCTGGGATGCTGCCGAGTGGAAGTCCTATTACACACAGCCATACAATGCACGTCCTGAGTCTAGCCAGCCAGGACTCATTGCATGAAGACTCAGTGCGTGGTCTTGTAAAGCTTAGCTCAGTTTGAACAGCTTTTCTGAACATCACACCATTTCCTGGTGTCTATACAAATCTGTGCTTAATGGGAATGACACTGCAGTACCACTGTAAGGCTTCGTAACATGCCTGTAATGGAAACTTTATCACTTAATGGAATCTACTAAAAGGACAAGTTTTTTTTTCAATGGAGCTATGGCATTTTTTTGACCAGGTCGTTAACAGTTGTGCTTTGATGGTGACTGCATTTAACTTTTAAATAAAACCAGAAAAGGTCAATAATCTTGTTTCCTGACGCTTGGGTACAGCGAGTTGGAAGTCAGCCTGTAACAAATACCATGTACAGTACAAAAGAGAGATTCTTGGATGTAAGTGTCATGCTCTGTGTTCTATGCTCTTGTAATACACACTTGTTACGGCTTACCACACCTGTGGCCAGAATGATCTGCACTTACAGATTGTTATGCTGTTATATTACCAGTATTTGAGATAGAGAATTACCATTCCATTTGTTAATACAAAACAAAACAAAAGACTGCAGATGTGGATTTGCATGCCACGCTACAGTATGTGTTACAGTGGTGTTGGTATTAAGAGAAAGTGCTGCTTTTTTATTTGTGACTTTCAAAGTGCTGTTTCGTTTAAAGACAGTACAACAAACAAATTAATGGACTATATTTTTTCAATTTATTAAATTTTATTTTAAATTAATCAGTGGTGCCTAGAAGATGATGAATTACTGATTTGATCATGTTGCATATCATTTAACCTTCTGTTTAAGTGTTTAAGTGAGGTATTGTGTTGTGCCATACCACAAGATTCTTCCACTCCCTAATGTGATACAATTACCTGTGGACCTCCAATAAAATGACATCCTCTATTTTGTGGACGTGTACAGTTATCCTTACACAGGTTTCATGGGGAAAGAGGGGGAAATCATGACTTGTTGACATAGTTTATAAAGATTTGACTGGCATATGTGTACGTGATAAAACTAGAGCTATGAAAGAATAGCTGGTTATGATTAGGATTGCTTCACCTTTTTTTATGGTTTTATTTGAGCTGTGTATTTGTTCCCATAGGAGGTCTTTATTTGGAACCAGTAGAATTAACCTCTGCTTGCACTGTAATTCAGTGTGGCTGAAGGGTGAGTGGCTTAGGATTCAAGACAAAGAGAGAGCTTAGTGAAGTAATCTTCTATGATTAATAGTCTGTAGCTGTTTCCCAGTCATCGTTCATCATTTGCATTTGTCCTTTGATATTTTAAATGGAAATCTTGATTTCATGGAATTATTCTGTGCTTTTTGTTTGCTTGTTTAGGTAAAGCACAACTTAAAGAGAATTTTATAAGTATATTTTGTGACAGCTGAAGAGAACCTTAGTTAAGCTGAAAAACTGTAATAGCTTTAATACAATATTTACCTGCTTTTCAGCAGGTGAAATACAGCTTTAATACTGTATTAACCTGGCTTCTTCTTCCCCTAGGACAAATTGCGTGCAGAATGGGCTTTATCTGATATTTCTATGGCATGAAAGCATTCGCCAGTTAAGAAATGTAACAGTTCTGTATTGTTGACCATAGTCATTCACTGACTCCAAGCTAAAATATCTGTTTTAACTTTTGTTAGTTTTTGAAATTCAGAACAATCAGCTTGCAGAAAATCATTCACTCATGCTATTGAAGATTCAGACAAGATACTGACAAAATCCCTACTCCTGTATGATTTCATGAGCAGTCTGTTTCTAAAATTGATGATGTTAGCTTGGATCTAATTCAGTATGTAGAACACAGCAATGCTTTCTGTCTGTAAGTGTTATAATGGATCTACCAAAGAACCTCTGGCAGACAAATCTGTCCCAGTTATTTGAGCCACTGAAGAAGGTCTGGCAGACAAGTCTGCCCCAGCTATTGTAACCACCCTCCCAGCATTTTCCAGAAGCTGGGACAGTCTAGAGTTCTTTCCACCAGCCAGAGTGTAGTGACTGACATGTCCCAGTTGGCTGGTCTCCCAGTAAGCTGTAAGTTTCAGCACTTCTGTGTCTGCTCTAGGAGAAGGCAGTGATGCTCATCTTCTTGATTTCACCCTTCCCTGACTTCTTGGGTATGAAGCCATGAACATCTACGTTAAAGCAGGCAATGGATTGAGGGCTGGAGATACGAGTCTGATAGACCTGGGTAAAGAATCCCAGCTTTGGGTTAGTAGACCAGTACTTGATGAATCAGTCTCTTCTCTCATAGGTGTCTGTGGGTAGTTAACTGTGAATGCATTACTCACTACTTAGAAGAGCAAGTCAAATATTTTTAATGTGGTATCAAAACTTTCCATTTGTACAAGTCAGGATGAGAATGATTATTTTAAGGAAATTGTTCTTTTTAAGTTTCCCTTAAATAGCTGGTGGATTTCATGTTTCCAAGAATACCAGCTTCGTGACAACATTTGTATGTCACTGCCACTAGGGAGTAGTGAAGAAGGCTCTGTGCACAATAAAATTAGTGTCAGTTTTAGCATGAAAGGGAAGGGAGGGGTACAGGATTAGAGACTTTATGCTGTTTGCCTTGTGCTCATGCTTTTCACCATCATTTTTTGAACCTTCTGTTTTGTTTACATGTGAGGCCTAAGGAATTAGTAAACATTGGTGGAAAGAGATGTGCTGCTTCAAACGTACTTGTTCAGGTGACTTTTAGTTTTTAAGATGGCACTCCTTTTTTCTAGATGTGCTGCCTATGTTTTCAAATTTGGCTTTTGAGAATACACTGAATACTTTGAATTCATTCATACATTTATATCACCCCTATTTTAAGTCTCTTTTCCTCCCTATCTGTCTGTTTTAAATGGTGACATCTTGAACCTCCCAGACATGCCTGCCTTGCGAGGACATCTGCTGGAAGGCTTCGGAACTAAGTCCTAACCCATCCGGAACGGTAATTGCAGCTTTTGACTGACAGAAGTCAGTGATTCAGCACCAGGTTGATCAAAAAGGTACCTCTAACAGGGTTTTTGGTCCCTTCCCCTCACCTCCATCACACCTGCCTTCAGTCCTCGGCAGTCCCTCCGTTGGAACTTGTGTTTATATCTGGAATGAGTCAGCAAAGTAACTATTCATCACCTTCTCTACAGATTTGATTGTTTGTATTTTATTTGGAAGTATGATTACAGAGCATGCACACTAAGGATCTAAAATTATAATCCTTGTAAGTACTGCACAGGGTTTTTACTATTTGTTTTATTTTTCTGTGACAGTATACTATTATTAAATAGCTCTTTCCAGGTTTGATTTATAAATCTAGAATAAAAGTTGTTATTTTCAGGAGAGTATTTGTTTCTTAAAAGCTCAAAATCTTTGAATGTGTAAAAACTGGTTAGTTTATCTGATTTAAAATATTTATTCTGCTTTGGTTTTTTTAAAATAATATTTCCCCTTCTAGTTGTCTATATAATCATCTTTGTAGAATGAAATACATTGCTTCATAACATTTTTAAAGGCTCTTTATTTTTGTAATTTCTCAAAGACATTTCTATCTTGAAAGGGAGTTTTACATTCATAGCAGTTAAACAGTAATGTAATAAATGTCCAAGTGTTACTGTATTTTTGTATTATGGTGCATCCTTTGGCAACTTTTCATCCCTTTCTGTGAACTCATGATACAGGCAAATGTATTTCTACATTCCTTAAAAATAATCTTACAGATGGAAGATTAGCTGTTTCACAGTTGGTCGTAGTGAATGCTCCCAGAAGAAGCAAACTGATTTCATAAACCCAAAGAGAAAGGACATGGGTAAGGCAAATTTATAACAAGTGCAATGACCAATTTGTGGTAATGCAGATTTTTTTTCTATTCGGTGATTGTAGTAGTTCTCATTAAGTGAATGGTTGCCTAATGTTCAAAATCCTAAACAAAGGGGCTTCACTGGAGAACCAACAAAATTGAGCTTCTATTTGTCTTATAGTTCCCAAATTCAATACATCTTGAGGAACAACTCAGCAATGTTGTAGAGAGATCTAATCCTTACTTTAGTTATATTCTGGTTTCAATTATATGTGGAAACTGTCATATATTTGTTGACTTATTCCTTCTCTCCCTTCCCCTCCCTACCAGCAGTGGTACTCTGAAGCTGAACTTGGTGTGTCCGACCATGGGCCATTCTGAGCCTTGGTTTTAAAAGCCAATTGCTGCCCAAATTATCTTGTTTCAGGGACTGGCATGAAATGATGTAGTATACTTCAACAGAGTTTCAAATACTCCTAGGCCCAAAATATGAATGAAATGTGTTTTAGACTGTTGCATGTAGATTTAGCTCACTTAAGTTAGAGCTGTCCTAGTTTCCAGGATTCATCTGGTTCAGGGCTCCCTGATTTTGATTGCCTGACTGCAGAGATGTTGCAGTTTGACATGTGAGTTCACTGCCTGGGCTACCAAAAGGCTCATGAGATTAAGTGATCTATTTAAACCTGTGGATATCTAGATTAATTATGAGTCATTGCAGCAATTCAGTTTTGTCACCAGAAGGCAGCTGTCTGTTAACATTCAACTATACAATTTGAAAGTTCACTACAAACAAGACAAGCTGGGGAGGAGAAAAAGTTTTGGATGTTCTAAGGAGATTAAATAGGAGTTGTTTCTAAGGTAGGTCAGAGAGGACAGGAATAAGAAGATGAAAGGGAGAAGACTGAGTGAAAGCAGAATAGAGATTATCAGGTGACATGGAGGTAAAGAAGAATTACGTGTAAGCTGTGGAGGGAAAGGGAGGGGATATAAACAAAAAAGTCTCATGGGAAAAAAAATTAGGACAGCTGACAATATTGATCAAACAATATTTTTTAAAAATGCAAAACAACAATAACTCACTGGTATTCATTCTTTTCTGAGAAATTTCTTAAAAGTCATTCTAGAAAAGAAAAAACAGGCAGACTTTCGAGATAAAGTAATTGTAGGAAGATAGTAAGGAAAATGTGAGAAGTTGGGTTGCCCTCAAGCTCCTCTCCCTTAACATCTTTTTCTATTTCTGTTTTGAAAATACATCTGAAAATACAAGTGAAGTCTTGGCTGCTAAGAAGTCGACAGGAATCTAGGGACATTGACTATGATAAAAATAGCAATTGCTTTAGCATTTTGAATTTCCATACTGTTAATCATTTTAGCATTCTGTATTTCCATACCAGAAGTGCCATTGTGTTAGAAAAATGAAAGGTGTAGGATGGTTTAGTGCTTCTTGGTGATGCCTTCATTAAATTTCCTCATCCTTTAGTGAAGTGTTTTCCTAAGCAGTAGTCTCACCAATTTAACATGAAGCCTGGAATTCAGAGTTTCTGTGACTCTTGTGCAAATCTTGTGCAATGTGGAATTGACTACAGGCTAGATAAAGTTTGTTGTTTGAAAACTGGAAAGATTTGTCCCGCAGAGATATATTTACTTTGCAGTAAATAACAAAGTCAGTTCCACTGGCAACAAAATGTTAATGACAGTGTTATCTTGATGTACTTTATGCACTTCCCAACTTTAGCTACATTGCCACTTCTGAAAACCTGGAGAAACAGAACTAAGTTTAATCCAACTATTATTAAAATCTCCTCAAACCCAAAGCTGCTAACAGCTACTGTAACTTATCTGTGTGTATTTAGGTGTAGTTACAGAAAGGACATGAAAGGACCACCTTAAAACAACTTGGCTGAATGATCTATGATGTGAGGAGAGCTCTTGCAGCCTTTCTTTCACTCCTCTTAAAAGCACTATGTACAGTTGAGACAAGCAGGCTCAAAAGTGTCTCACTTGGAGCTTGTGTAGTCTGTCCATGGTAATCTGCAAGGATCCAACTGCTCTGGGCACTGCCAGCTTAGAGGTGGAAATGAGCTGGACTGCTTAGAGGCTGGACTTGCTAGGGAATGAGCTTCAGGGGACGGGGAGAACTTCAGCTGAACAATATCCAAAACAAATATCCAAAGTGCAGTGGCACTGCCATTCCAGCAGTGTTTGTGTGAAGGCTGTGAGCAATTTCTGCCAATTACATGTTACTAAGCATGAGGGGTTTGGTGGCAAAGGTATAAAGCCCTGGGACCTGCTTCCTGAGTCTTCTGTCACAAGAGAGAGTGCTAGTGCATGATCGGTTTGCACAGAAAAGTTCAATTCTCTGTTTCATGTTCTTCATATTATTAGGCTATGTTTTGGATTTGTGCTGGAAACAATTGGTAATTCAAGGATGTCATGGTTTTGCAGGCAAACCACAACTTCATTGCAATAAACAGAAAATTGGTTGCAGGATTACTAATGTGTCTGCTACCTGCTTTGTGGTAGTGGAACAGTTGGTGGTGGTTATTGGCTGGAATGGGAAGGACACAGCTAGACAAATTTTGTTTTTTTAGTGAAATGTTAAGTTTCTTTCTATGTAGGTCACAGAAAATTAAAAGCATGCTCTGTAGTGCTGGCCAGCTAATTTTCTAGCATGCAGGAGATACCTATTATTTTTATGTACCTTAATTTTCTTCCTAAATTGAAAGGATAAACAAAGTTCAAAAAAGTTTCACAGGGTCTGGAGACTACAATTGAAGAATCTTTTGGAGCACAAATGGTGTTTGATTTTAAAATAAACCATAGGTGTTTAGTGTTTATTTTATTATGTATATGAAATCGAAATATTTAAAAAATAATCTCAAAATTCTTCTGTTGTTTTTGTATTCACAATGTCATAAAATGGTTTGGAAGGGATGTTAATCATCCAGTTCCAAACCCTCTGCCATGAGCAGGTACATTTTACTACAGTTATACGTGAAGAAGAAAACAAAATTAAATGCTTTATTCCATAATTACATGTGTAGTAGCTGTTTTCAATATTCTTTCCTTACTCTTGAATATTTTTTCTCAGTTACATGAAAGATTTAATGTTTTCTTCCAGCTATAAATGAATGTTCTGTAACACATTGTACCTGCAGTTTTTAAATTATTTAATAAACCTCTGATAGGGTAAGTCAGGACTACTAAAAATAGTTTACACAAATCAGAGGGAAAAAATGCTATTTTTATTATGTCTATTGCAAGACTTTATAGTAGCAGTTGATATGAGATTACTTGCTATAGATTCCACGTACTGGCCATACATTTAGGAAACTGGACTGGAAACAAAACAACCAAAATTTGCATTGGCAGCCTAAAATATGTTACAGGTAAGGAACATATGGGTGAGGAGGGAGCAAGAAGACTTAATCAAAATGTTCTGGATATAAATGCCTGGGACTGAGTTTGTTCTGCCTTTGGTTGAGTATATATCTACATAAGTATATTAATGCACTTTGGAAATTTGTTTTCCTGTTACCTCTGCTTAGCATTTAGACTCATTCAATGGAGCAGTCTTGTGAAGCAAACCAGGTTTCTTTTAAATAGAAAATAAACCAGAAGGTAAGTTCCAGCAGCATACCTAATGCAGTCCAAATGCTCACAGGACCAGACTGGAGCTGGTCCAGAGTTTGTGTCCTCAAAACAAATACAGTGTGGACGTGAGATGAACAGCACCAAATGTCTTGCTGCAGAAATCTATGTCTGTTAAACTCACTGCTTGTGAAAGTAGATATAACTATACCTTGATTTTCCAGCTGACTTGTATTGTTCTTCTGGTTCATACTGCTGAAGCTGTGTTCTTTCATAGCTGAAAAAAACACCCAAAAACAAAACCCCAAGAACATAGTGTCTGTCAAAATTAGCTTTTATGAATTCATAGGTTGTTTTTCTTTAAAATATTAAAAATAATTCGTACATGAACAATGTGCCCAAAAAAATGCTTCTGCAAATTTGTCAAGACTAACACGTGCATTTCAAGGATGAGCTTTCAGCAACGTCGTATTCCTCTATAAGCTGCCTATTCACTCTGACAACCTGTTGTCTAGAAATCTTGTGGCCTCAAACACATCAGTTTGGTTGAGTAGTTGGTGAGCCTTAACATGAATTATTATAAAGAGATAGCTTCTGCTGTGTTTTCATTTATGCAAGTCTATTTGAAGAGTTTATGTATTATTTCAACTATATATGTTGTTGCTGAATTATGGCAAGTCTTTGTCTCTGCTCAATAGGCAATTGCTCTGATCTTACATCCTTGACATAGTAATTAGCTATCCTGATGCCTAAGGAATGGATTCATGTTTTAAGATTGATGTTTGCATATTTTCTTCTTACATTCTTCTGCTGGCTGTAACGACAGTAGCATCCTACAGAATTTTACTGACACATATCAAGGATAGTTAAGGAGCACTGGATAGATTACATACCTAAAAATTCCTTAGGAGGTGTGTTTCTCCCACTGACTGCAAGGAAAGAATATTGAATTCCATTATAGAAAACAAAACATGACATAGCATGTTGGATTTTATCTAGTCTCATTTGAGCAGTATCACACTCACACAAACTTGTACTTGTCTGTGGTCACACTGCAGTTTGTAGAAAAGCAACGTGAGTGTGAAGAGGTTGCCTTAAAGTCTTCAATTAAGTGTCTTTCCACTGAGGTACGCAGCAACGAGTTAATAGCACCGGTTCAGTGACAGATGTGCTGCCATTTCATTAAAGGAAATGAGAGGAATGCTGCATGCAGCCTGGTATGTGGTTCACAAGGACTGTGTGCAAATCAAGCTCACTTACAGGCCTAACATTTTCAACTGGTTAGTACTTTTGTCTTAGTCTAGAGACTAGCTCTTGATCCAGTGTGCTGCTGTTATCTGTGCTTGAACATCTGCATTGAAGCAATTTATTCATACTGAGAATTCTGTAGCAAAGCACATTGTAAGCAATCAGTCTCAAAACGCGTCAATTTCTTGATTTTTCCTGAAGCTACCTTTGGCTTATTTCTGAAAAAAAACCCAAAAAAACCAAAGAACCTTTCCAAAGGGTTCCCCAGGGTTATAATTAGGAAGTTTTACATAACCAAAATATTTGAGCACTAACATGAATTAAAGGACATGCAGTGTGACTTGATTAGTTATTAAGATGAATTTTACAGTTTGTAAGTGATTTAGAAATATAACCACATATGTCTTCATGTGAAATCATAATTTTCAATATTTGTCTTGAGAGTGCTCGTAAGTTTAGATAAGGAATTTCCAAAAGAAAAATATAGCTCAGAGGCCAAAATCTCTGACCTAGTTCAGGCAGCCCCACATAATTAAAGGCTTTATATTTATTTTAGTTTTATGATTTCTGGGTTGCATAAATGGCAAATACTATGTTAGTGTAGTAATATTCTTGACATGCAGACTCTTGTAATTAAATGAGCCATATATTATAAGCAAGATAGATTAAAAGACTGGTGTACTATTCTTGAGTATAGAAAGCCTGTTTGATTTTACTTCTGTTAAACACAGCCTTCCAGTCCTTTGTTCTATTATATTCGATAACGTATAACCCATATCAAAAATCAAATAACCAGGTTTGATGTCTCCATAAGGTGTTTAGCTGATTTCACAGACCCTGGTGTTTTCCCAAGACATTATCATCATGTACATCTGAGGAGCTTTTTCTGTCCTCACAGATACAGGCAGTGTTCTGCTTTTTTTAGTGCTCAATGTTAACATTTTTTCTAATGGATAATGCAATTGCCTACAGTTCTGCCCCTGTGAAGGAGCAGGAAATCTTTTCAGGCTTTTCTTCTGCTACTTGAGTTTCATACTTAACTCTGCACTTCCTTATTCTAGGTTTTTAGATGTTCTTCTGTCATGCTCTGTTTTTCTGATTTGGTTTCTAGAAAAAGATGTTCTATTAGGAACTTTAATCTAATGAAACATTTAGCTGTGTTTCTCTTTTGATTTCTAGTTTCACTTCTTTCAAGAAGGGATCAACTATAAATGGAGTTTCAAATGTTCAGTTCTTAGATTGGAAGCTGGTGAGGTCTGTAGCCTTCCACTGGGCCTCAAGTGTCTTCTGTTTGAGACAGGACTTTACATATGGGATTTTTCCCCTACTTGTGTAGATCTTTTTTAGTTTCCTCAGTGAACATAGGAATTTACAAGTATAACAAAGATGCAATTATATCTGTGATCAAGTGAGTAGGTAAAGTGATTTTTTTTTCTGGTGATGCATGAGCTTTGTTACGTACACTTAACTGTCACTTGTCATCACTACTCATTTTTGTGTTTTCATTTGCTTTCTAAATTGGGAACACACCAATTTTGACTCTGAGCTAGGTGATGGAAGAATATATTGCCTCACTCTTTGCACTTCAAGGGTATTGGTTTCCTGCCCAAGACTCATATTTTCTATGATTCTCTTGCTACAGCATCGTGACCATCTCCCACAGCCTTCTAATGTTTATGTATATATAGATATAGATACACACACACACACACACACACGTGCTCCCTGTATTACTCCAGGGGTTTGCTGTGCTCCGGCTCTCATGCTCTGTGTTGGCTTTTGCTGAACTTCACAGGAATGCTGCCAGTCCTCCATCCTGCCTCAGCCCTTCCCTCAGCACACTGGCAGAAGCCCATCTCCACCCCCCATACAACAGCTTGCTGTCATCCTTCTCTGGTAGCCTCAAGGGTTTTAGGAGGATCCACACCCTCAAGCTCAGGCTGAGTGCTTGTGTCTGTTTTTCCTTGGAAGACCCTTCTAAACAGTCTGCTCAGTTTTGCTCTGTGCTTTGTCTTCCTTTACAGGCCAGTCCACCATAGCATGGACTTTTATCCACACACATGCAGTGCTGACTAATATCTGATACTGTTTTCCTGTTCAAAGAATATAAGCCTTAGAGAAGAGTTTCTTTCAGTATATTTCTGCAGCTCCCCTGTGTTCCTGAGTTTTATCTAAAGTAATTCTTTGAGCTCATTTGAAAGTCTGCTGAAAGCTTCAAGATAGCAGATTACTTTGTGTAAGTGGCTTGGTGGACGACTCAACCAGTAAATTATTTAGTACCTGCCTTTCCGGAAGGGCTGAAGCTAGGTTATGTGTTCTATAATTCAGAAAATACTTAACACTTGAGTGAACAGGCACATACAAAAAGAAACATGATTCACCCAGTATTAAAGTAAATCTGTTGCTTTCAGATGTAATTTTTTCTCCTTCATCATTGTTCAGTGTTCCTCATTCTATGTTAAATAAAGTAAGGAATGTAGGATTGTCCACCCAGATCTAGTAGGTAACAGGAACAGCAACAACCTTGTTTAATTGTGGCATTTAAAACCTACTGAGTTATAAGAACCGGTGTTGTTTGTTCTTTTTTCTTCCAGAATAACTGTTTGTTTCTGTGCATTTGGGTCCAGTGATGTGCTATTTCAGTCCTCCAGAAAATTTACTGCTTCTTTTCCTGTGAAAATACGTATTTCCAGAAGGGAGCTGTGCTGTAGACAGATGTGTTGTCCGATCATCTTAATATGCATCTCTTCCATTAATTTACTGAAGTATAATTCATAGCTGCTGTTTTCTTAAAAAAACACCTTAAAAAGGAAAGTTTCCATGCAATAATTATGCTCACTTAAAATAATATGGGAAGATGGTAGTGCAGTTTTTAGTGAAACTGAAGAAAAACCACTGTGAAGTGTGACTTCCCATATGGCACCTGTGCAAAAATGTGGTCTCTATGTCTTTGTGTTGTGTTTTTTTTCAGGTGATGTAGACAAAATTAGCAAAATGGTGTGAATAGGAAAGAGTTTTGTAATAATTCCCATGAGGAAAAAAAGGACCCCACTTCCTCAGTTTTGTCTGCAGTCAAGATCATCTGAAAGTCTTTTCCTATCTACCTGTAATGCTGCAAAATAGGCTAAGCAATTGACAGTTTTACCCATTGCATGTAACAGAAGTTGGAAGCTAGTACACATGGTATTATACAGAACTTCGTCATCCAGTAGTTTGATCAGCTAAGATTTAAATAAGATTAACAAGTGGGAAAAAAATCCCTTTTCATTTGATCTCTTCATTGCATTATCCACCAGGCTTTGAGTCACTGCTGCCTCAGGTTAATGTTTTAAAAGAGCAATTAAGTAAAGAGGTTTACATCGATGCGGGGTTCAATTTTTAAATTACAGAATCAGTGGTGCTCTGCAGTGATTAGAGTTAGGTGCATGTGTGACCTAGCAAAAAGATTATATTTTGTTATCCTCTCTTGTTTGCTGTTTTAATGTTGCCTTCAGTAAATTCTGGGACTTGGAGTTTTTATTTGTCTCGTATAATTTCCAAGAAAGCAAGAAGCTTTTGTGTCTTTCAGGAAATTAGCTGAGGATTTTTTTCTGCTTGAAGCCTCCCAGTCTTAAAATTGGTGTAATTTGTTCTAATTTAACCCTTGTTCTAGGCTCTGGGAATGGAAAGTTTAGCTCTACAAGAAAGTGAGATATGGTTTTTAAGAGTGTTTTCTGTTTCCTACTCCCATTTTCGCTCAGTGAGGAAACTGAATTAGAGTTGTGTAGCCCTGCCAAGTCATTAAACAGGTATTAGTACTGCAGTGGGTTATATCTCCCAGAAAACAAAATATATAGGTTGAGTGTTAAACCCCAGATTAAACTCAGGAAATAGTTATTGAGAAGAAGTATTGCTGGAAGGGACCCTGAAAGGTTCTAGTCCATGCTTGTGTCCCAAGACATACAAATGCCTGTCTCAGTCACACTTCAACTGTTTGTGCTTGTATCGTGTTTAATGAGGGAGACTCCAGGCTCTACCTTCTGTTGCTTCAGCAGACTGGATTCATTAGACATGTTTTCTTAGGGTCTGAATTAAATTATATTTTCTTAGAGTCTAGATTAAATCTCCCACAAGGTGGCTGGTTCCCATTGTCCCTTGTCATGGCTGTTTGGGGGCATGTTGAGCAGGCAGCGCTTTTCTTGGCATTGATACCTGGGTTCTCCTTGGGCAAAGGTGCTACTGGTTTGCTCTGGTGAGGCTCCAGCTCTCTGACCTTGCTCATTCCCCTTCTCCTGCCTCTCACTGGACCAGCAGCAAGCCCGTGGAAAGCCAAATCTGAGACTCTGAGCCACAAATATTTACTAAGGAACTGCTACCCAGGCAGCTCTGCTTGCTTGAGCGATGTTCTGTCCTGTTTCCATGGGACACTTGGGACTGTTCTGTAAAAACAAGTAACTGTAGTTGTTTAGGAAGGCTTTATTTGTTCTGCTTGTAAAGGTCTTCAATGGATATCTTAGAGGAGATTCAGGACATCTTAACTGGATTTGATTTGATTTTGGTATTTTTTCCTACGATGCAATGAAAGTGAAGAAAATCTGAGCAAGTACTTAGATACTACTATCTTACCTAAACGCGTGGGGAAGATAATGGAGATTTTAAATAACTTCATTTGAGTGGATGCATTGTGACAGTCTGTTGATGCCATTTCATCCAAAATTCCACATACAACTGGTATAGTTCTTTTGAAAGAAAACTTGTCTTCGTAATACAGTTCTGATGAAGGTTTGGTACAACACAGATCATTCAAAAATGGATGTCTGTTGGGAGATGGATGGGGAAGGAGGAGGAGAGAAGGAAAGGAATGGAGTAAAGAAGCAGCATGTATTTCTATAGGCATGAACATGGTTTAAGTAAGAGGGTTATTTGTATATAGTTCTGCACTTTAGGATGTGTTCTGCTGAAATCATTTGGATATGTGGAGTCTGTGCTTTGCTTTTACATGCAAGTTCTGCTTGCTTAGCACAGAGTAAACAAATTTTATGCTCCAGCAGCTGCCTCCTGATTGCTCTGTGGCAAGGGCCTTAAAAGCAGCACATCCCCTGCTCTCACCCCAGAGAAAATAGCATAAATAGCAAATATCTAACCAAATGGAACATAATGTGTAATTTCAAGCCACCTACCATTTGCAAAGCATTTGTGGATTTGCAGTGTTCATTTAGTCCCTCAGGCTCCCTTCTCAGTCATGGGGAGCACTAATGCTCCCCAGTAATGCTGCAATAAGTGCTGAGTCCACTTGTTCTGGAATGAAATATCCTGGGGCTCAGCTGCCCCAGCAGAAGTCTGAGCATGTGGACTGGTCAATTCAGGGGTCCTTAGCTCCCTTCTTTCACATACTTGAAATGCAGCCTCTTTGTGTGAGAGATTTACTGCTGTGTTCCTTTTTTTTTTATTTATAATAAACTTGAACTAAGCAACATTGCTGGTGTCCTCTATTTGATGAGAGGCTGTATAGGACCAGAAGGGTGCTACTGTTCACTAGCAGGTAGCAGGTGCCTCATGCTGTGGTTCATGCAGTACTCTAAGGGTGTTCAGAGAATTTGAAAGGGAGCTCTAAGGAGAAGGTGAGAGGTGTGTAGGCAAGAAACTTTGGGTACATGTACCTCCTGCCCTGAACAGGCAAGTACACTTCCAACAGTTCAATCTTTTCCAAAGCAATTTCAGTTATTATTTAGAAATGGCTTGATGAGACAGTTGTAGAGGAAGAGAGAAGTATGAAAGAGAAGTAGAACCTAGAATGAATGTTGCATTCTAGTTCAGTTCAGCCCTCAGCAGAAAACTCCTGAAAAGCCTGGCATCTCAGCAAGCAGAGGTGAAGAACAGTCCTCAGAAATCCTATTAAAACATCACTGGCCTGGAAATAGCAGAGCTCTGGACTTGCCACTTCACTGAAGCTATCTCTTACACAGGGAATTGATAACAAAAAAAAAAGTAGGAAACACAAAACTATAATAATCATTGCTATGAAAATTTTATGCTTCACAAACACTCAAACCTCATGATATTTCCAGATTGTTTTTTGTTGAGGTGAAAGCCCTCCTTCGAATACAAGGCAGTAGCACTAAGAGTTGTTGTTTTTTTGTTTTTGTTTTTTTTTAAGTTTGGGAACCGTTTAAGGCACGTCTGCACAGTAATCATAGGCTAATTAATCTTGGTGTTCAATCAGCAGAGCCAGTCATCTGCAGCAAGTGTGCCATGCAGATCTGTGCTTCATGACTGAGGCGCAGGACTCAGGAAGCTGGATGGCTGACTTGCTTTGTGTAATCTCAAGCAAGTTGTTTATTGTCATCATGTTTACTGTACCAAATGTTCTACAGATTGGTTGAGTTAATTTTGGGAACTAATGTTGTGTTACAATACGAAGATGCAGTTCCCAGGCAGAAAAGCAATTTCTCATAATCTTCTGTTTCCTCATACGTAAAATGTGGTTTCTTGCTCCCTCCCTCCCCTCCAGAGAGGAATTGTGTTTACTTAAATTTGCTTACTTCAATGAAAACATGTACCAGTGATTTTGAACTTGAAAAATCTGGAGACGAGTTTCTCATGTTCTGCAGTCCCCAGGTGCTCCAGGTTGCTGGGGTAATATGTGCTATATATAGTGTGATGTGCTTTAAGTGTATATTATAGCACATTATAGACTTGTCAGGGATCAAGTATTCTTCACACAGACCTTGACTACATAAATTTACTACTTGCATATGTACACATGTACCTACATCTAAACACATTATAATTTGTATGTAGTTAAACATGTTCTGATATTGATAGTCATGGCAGGTTACAGTCAGCAAAGAAAATTACTCCCCTTCCTGAGTTACTTTCAGGCATTAGACTGCCTCCATTCAGGCATGCTTTGTTCTGTAAGAAGAGAAAATGTGGCAGTGTTGCATTTCAATTGAAGTTTGTTTTATTATTATATACCTACTAAGGAAAAAAAAGAAATAAATTAAGTAAATACTAGATTGTTAATTTGTGTATAATGCAAAGTGGCATTTCTTAAGTGGAACATGTTTTCTATGGTATGCTGCTGAACAAAAGCTTGTGGTAACTTTGACCGTGTGCTAAATGCTATACAGGGATCTAATGATAGCTAAAATAATGGTTTCCAAAGTCTGTTTCTCAGACGACCTGCAAATTTTGAACTTCCTGAGAGTAGTCCATTAAAAAATGAGCTGTTCTTGTTTGCTATTGCTGTTGCTGCTGTACTAGACTTAACAGAAGCTGAAATTTATAATTTGCTTTTTTAATTTGTTGCCTCACTAAGAAAAAAATGGTTGTTATTGCCATAAAGATGTTATCAGTCGCTAGCAGAAGGAAGAGCAGTCGTTTTCAGTCTAGGAACTGAACTGAGAACCTCTGGCTCTGCCAGACTTTTCCAGGCAGTGTTTCTGCAGTGTCTGCCAAGCCACATGATTCTGTACCGAGCTGAAACCTTTTCCTGGTCTTCCAGAATCTGTGTAGACAGATTGCAGCCCAGGTTCAGAAGATCTTGGTGCATCTTTGTTTGCTTCATTATAAATCTGTCCTTCAGATTTCCAAGAGTTGCACAGGAGTGCAGACATACCAAGGTGTTGAAATGCCAAGTCATGTCTTTTCCCCCCCAGCTGTCTCTCCAAGGCATCACAGAAGCATTTTCTTGAGACATATTGCTGCCACATTCCAGATCTTGAAACCATTTTTATGATCCTTATTTATGGATCCTACACGTTGGTCATAGGCAGGGTGGTACAGCTCTGGGGGGAGACTGCACAAAAATTACTTTCCTCTCTGTGCTGCCCCAACCAGTGACGGCTGTGAGGTCTCCTGATGCTCTGAGTAGCAGGTTGGTATCCTACAAATTGATGCAGCTCAGGCTTATCTGATAATTTTTGCAGGAATCCAGTGCAGCAGAAAAGAGCTGGCAGAGTGTGAAGATCCACACTTCCTCATCCAAGAGGAACGCAGTGCAGATGCTGCACAGTCACGATGCCGCTGGAGATTTACTCTCCAGTGTGAAGACCTTGCAATGACATCAGCCTTAGAGCCTTTTAGTGCTGCCAGAGTAGTTCAAAGCAGTGACCAGGCAAGCTAGAATCTAGGCCAGTCCCTTTTTAAGCAAGTGGAGTTGAAGGGGGGAGGAAGTATTCTGATTTCTTATGTTTGGGCTGTGGCCTAAATGAGGCTGTCATGTTGTTGGCAGAGATCCAGTGTTTGCCAATGTCTGGCAGATGTGTGTGCTGAGAGACTTAAGAAGCAGGGATGAAATGATGTTGTCCCAATGCTAAGGCTGTGCTTACTGGATGCAAAATAGGAAAGGGAAGACAAATGTCCTTCCAACTTCTTTCCCTTGCAGTCTAGCACTGCGCCCAATGTGGACAGCAAGTTTTCAAGTGTCCCATTAACTATGATCCCTTCCTTACCTTTGTGGTTATCCAGAGCTGAACATGTGCCTGTGCTGTAGCTACCCTTGTTATTAATTAGCCTGCTCAATCCTTATTATTTCCTAGGAGTGTGTGAGCCACTATTTTCTGTGATCTGCATGTCGACACAGTGCATGGGCCTATATCCATAACAGTCTTTCTTCTGCACCTTCTTTTGTCCTTTCAACCCGTATTTCAAGATGATTCAGATACAGTCATGTTGGCTAAAATTATACACTTTTGAAGGGTAGATATATGTTATTTTCAGCCTGCCATTAAATCATACTGGAATTTGGATGGCTGTTTTCCAGATTGCAGCTGGGATGATTGGCTGGTTTGTTTGTTTCTGTGGTTTGTTATTGGGGTGTGGTTTTTTAGTTGGTTGGGGTTTTTTGATTGTTTGGGTTATTTTGATAAGCCAGTAGATTGCAACAAGAGAAGGGGGTTTGATTTCAGTCAGCCAAAGGCAGTGATACATGTCTGTAATAAACACAGGAGAATGAGGACCAGCTGTATCTGCTTGGCTTGCAACTGCTCTCCCAATGCCCAAGTGAGTAAGAAAAGATACCAACAGCTCAGTGAGTTTTATTTCTGAAGCATTTGTTCTATACAAATTAGCTCACTGAAATGAATAACTTCTTTCTTACTTAAAAATCTGGAAAACTGTGAAGAACCTCTGTAAGTTAAGTTCCTCTCAGCAAACTTTAGGAAAAGAGTAGTTTTTATTACTCTTTTTCACCAGCACTAGTGTAGAAGTAAAAGCTGTTCTGTAGAAAACTTTTGACTAATGTCACAGTTTTGTTCCCTAAAAATCCACTAGTAGAGCAAATCTGTTCAACATGATATGATTTTAGTATTTATTTCTTGTTATTTAATTCCCAGGGAGCAGAAGGGGTGGCATCTGTAGCATCCTAATAAATCATTTAGATTAATTCAGTCAAGACTGGTTTCTCGTGAAAAGGTTCCTGGAGTTGGTTGTTTCTTTAAACTTGTTTTTCATGATTATTTTAATAATTTAAAGATGTCTTTGTACAATTAATAAAATAGAGCAAGTTTCAGAAGTAGAACTATGCGTTACTTCAAGTTGTATGTTTAAACATTGCCTCTTCTTTAGGCTTAATTATACATATAACATAGAACCAGAGCAGTTGATGAGTCACTCATCTGTTTAGTCCAATCACGTTTGATTGAAGTGGCCAGAAGGAAGATGTACTATGTCCTGCCATGAGCATTGAGGAAATAATCTCTCAGAGGAAGGGCAGGCCCAAGATATGAAACCTGATGACTTTTAGCCATTTCATAACATCCAGGATGGTGGTGTTCTTTTTTTATGTTTGTTTAAAAAGACAAATACAAAAAAGTGGGTTTGTGTTTCCCTAGAAATTTCCAGTGCTTTTTATTCCCACTAAGATCTTGGAATTTATGACATATGTGGTAGCGGGTTTCCTGGCTTAGCCAATACATGTTTCCTCCCCAAAAATAATTTTTCAAACACTTTCTTTTCTTACTTTTGATCTCCATATTAAATATTCTGTTGTGGTTTGGTTTGGTTCCTCTTTTGCCTTCTGAGGCCAAGCAAACAGGTGCATTGCTTGTCTATGGTATGAGGCCATCAGTGAATTTAGGTTTGCTGTTATTTGCTTGCACATAGAGACAGATGCAGAGCCAGTTCTGAAGAGCAGCATTCCTTGCAGATCATTCCTTTTCAGAGCAAAGCTCAGGACCCCCTGGGCTGTCTCCAGAAACTGCTTTCTCCAGGACTTGCCTCCAGTTAAATCTCTGGAGCTGGACTGGGGTACCTCCTTTTGTGCAGCTGCCTGGCAGTACAAGTAACTGCAGAGCTTTAACCATCCAGGTGTGCATTTAAATGTAGCAATGTACAAAGCCCTCTTCAGCAGAGGCTGCAAGAATATATACATTTATGTCTCCATAGACATCTTTCAGCTAAACATGGACAGGTGGCTTTTTGCGTGGCACTTTCACAGTGCCTGCATGGGAAAGCTGCAGTGTTAATTAGGGTCTACAAACAGTGCAAATGTCATTTTGACTTCTGGCCCTCTGATATTTGTGCAGTGGTAGCAACAGCCATCTGTCACCCAAGCCCTGTACTCAGCCTCTGATGTGTTGTTTGCTCTTAGAGTACACTTCCATACACCCACAAGGGTTCCAGTAATGTAGTTGAATTCCAGAGAGCTTTAATTATGCCTATGCTTTTGCTTTCCTCTCCCCCTGGTGCCTGCTATTAGTGAAATAAGACCTTGTGATCAGGAAGGCAGGAAAGGCTGACCACCAGTGCTTGGAGGCTCTGGGAGAAATACTCAGGCTTTGCTCCCAGGGTAGCAAGAGACTGGGGCAAGAAGGGTTTGGCTGCCTCGTGGTTGCTCATGTTGTTGATCTCTCAAAGCAATTTTTAAAAAACAAAGAGATTGCCTGAATCAGTGTTTTCATAGCCTTTGTGCATGACACTTGCCAGCTTTTTTGCATTGCGTTTTTTTAAAAAGGGGTGCATTCTGCTGCCTGCTGCACAGATATCCAGCTGGACTAATTCCATCACTATCCAGTGAACCAAATAGTTTTGTTTGAACAAGTAATTTTCTTGGTGAATAGAAGCAGAATAAATGAGTGTTCCCAATGTATTCTCATCAGAGGCCAGTGGTTTAGGTTGCGTACCATGCAATACAACCATTTTTTTCCCAAGTTAGGGAATTTGAGGTTCAATCAAGTGTCTGTGCAGAAGGTGTTCTCTCAGCAAAGCACCCAAAACCATGTGCTCTGAAACTGCTTTACTTTTACCAGGACTGATTTTGGACCTTTTTTCCCTAGCATTTTGCCATGTTCAATAAGATATGTCTGAGGAGTTGTTCCAAACTCTCTATGGGTTCTTATAAAAGACAGTAAAAAAGCCATGCTTATTTATCTAATGATGAAAGTCTTGGATTCCACCTTCTCTAGGTGACAAGCTGTAGATGCTGAAAAGGGTGTATTTGCAAGAGAGAACTTCAGATTAACAAAGTAGGATCATTAGTGTATCCCATTTTAACTTTATTTTTGAGCCTGGAGTTTCATTTTCCTTTCTGCCAAACTTTCTGCTGTCATCTCCTGCTGCAGTTCCTGCCTTCCCAAATGTTAAACTCTATTAAGTAACTAGCACTTCAGAGCCAACCTGAGTCCTAACAGATTGCAAACCCACTGTGAAGCAGAATGTCCTTCCGCATGAGGCTGGACAACATTCATATTGCAGGTTGCAGGTTCTTTCACATAATCATCTGTGTACTTGATATGAGTATATGAATTTATGGGGTAGTATACAGTGTAATTTGTCATATAAAATTAATGGGGTTCAAGGCACATAACCTATTACTGTAGATGCAGTATTAATTAAATCCCTTTAGTGCAGTATAGCCTCTGTGAAGAACAGCTTGCCCAAACCCTGCTTCTGAAACAGACAGTGAGTTATCTGTTCATGTGACTTCTTAGTCAAAGCAGCATGCTTTGGCTTTTCTTCACCAAGGTGTGAGATCTGAAACATTACCTGGGACCAGACCATTCCTTCTGCAAAAAGAGGCCTGGGGGAATTTGAGGGACAAAATCTCTGTCAGCAGACTGCACCACAGTCCCTCACTGGGGCAGGAACTGATGTACCACAGGAACCTCCCCAAGGGATGACAAAACCTGGAACCTTACAAGACCTAGTACAGGATTCATGCTGCTGTGTAGGAGCTTTCCCCCATGGCAACTCCCTGAGCTGCAGCTGCCTTGGGATATTTATCCATCAGTATGGGACTGTTACTGTTGTCTGAAGAGCTGCTTCAGGAGCTGTCACTGTCACATCTGAGCATTTTGCATATGTCCTGCACTTGCCCAGGATATGTGCTGGCACCTGCTCATAGCACAGTGCACCTTAGCCATGTTCCACCTGCCTGTGGCCCTGGGATGAGGTGATGAGTATGGTTGGGCTCTTCCACAACCTCCTTTCAAGTCCTGGAGGTGGACTGCTTGTGCCTTTGATTCTACACCAGCACAGTCATGTCCAGCTGGTAAAGACCAGTTCTGCAAAGGTAGTGGGCACCTGCTACCTGCTTTGGCAATTTTTAGGAGTGCAGGCACTTCAATAAGACTGGCACTTAAATTGTTTTGAAGACTTGCTGTGAAGCATTTGAGTAAAGCTGTGTTGGAGCAGGGAGTTGAAGTGTGCTTTCCAAGGCCAAATGACTTACTCCTTCTGACCTCTTCTGGAGAGGAAAAAGGAAGTCAAGTCTTCTGTTCCTGGCACACTCAAACTGCATTTCCTTCCCGGGGCAAGCCCCCAACACAGTCCTTGCCTGGTGCGTGGGAGCCCATCATTGCACCTGCCTACGGATCATGCCCTGCAAGCATGGGATCTGCAGAGTGCACACATGCACAAGTTTCCCCCTTGCTGGGCACTTCAATGCTGCATCCTTGCAAGAGCAAAAGGAATTATAAAGCAGCCAGCCAGCTGGTGCCCTGGCAAGTATTCAAGCTTTGCTTAGAGTAGCTAGGTTGGCCAGAACTGCACAGCTCCCTCTTCTGCCTTCATCCTGGCTGAATAAATGTAGAAAGACACCTCTCAGTTAAAAAGCATTCCAACATCTTCCCTGGTGCTTTGAAATATTTTCCTGTCTCTTTTATCTGTTAATATTGGCAAGTGTCTGTATTGGCAGCTTTCTGACTTTTGTCAGAAGCCATTGGGTTGCTCTGTTAAGCTTCAGCTCCTGAAGCCAAATGATGAATGACAACCTCTAGCCTTGGGGGTTTTTTTTATGGCTGAGAAAGAAATGCCATCATATCAGAATTTTAAAATCTAGAAATTAGGAGGGGGGGGGGAAGAGAAGTGACTATTTGTTATTGTTAATAAAACCATGATGTTACACTGCTTGTCGCATTGTGTGTGAGACATGTGGCAGTGAATAACCCTTACCAAAGGTCACAGAAATGTAAAATTTTGCTAGGAGGAAATTCTCCAGGCAGAAACACACTGACACAAATCTTCGTGCTGTATTGTTCAGCCATTTGGGCAGCATTACTTGCCTCTCATGTAGTAGGTTTCTTGGTGTAATGGCTGGCATCTATGGGGTCCCTCGCTTAGGAAGGACATGTGGGTACTTTCCAAGGTAGAGCAATTCCCTTCCTTCAAATGCCTCTCTGTGTCCCAGGCTTGACCTGTTAGTTCTACCTGCAGCCCTTCCTGTGCTCTATTTCCAAGGGGAATGTGGCAGCCAGCCAGCATCCCTGGACAGAGGGGATCACACTGTCGGTAACAGAGATATAAGCCATGATTTCCTTTGTCGGAAGGACGGAGTTTAGCACGTCGTACAATATTTTATAGCAGCTGCAGGGATCTGCGCTGCTGGAGCTCTGGAAAATGGCTCTGCGAGGTTAAAGATTAGCAGCAGCACACCTCGAGTCACAGGATGACTCTGCCCCTTGCACTTTGTCCCCTGCTGCGGGCTGGCTGTGCCAGGGAGAGCGCTGATGCTCTCCGAAATACCCTGTTGGTATCCTGGGGAGAGCCGTCCTGCCGGGCAAATCCAGCTGCCTTGTCCTTTTCCTGGGAGGGACCTAGGGACAGAGAGGTTAAATGAGTGAGTAAGGCCAAACAATGAGTCAATACCAGCAGCCGAACTGGAGCTCACGAGTCCTTGGCTTGTGCTCCCGTGTTTTCTGTCCCGCTGGAGGAGACGGGAAGCCGAGAGGCGGGCGCCGGGGAGAGAGGCAGCCTGCAGAGCACGGAATAAATACTCGCTTGTGCGCGGCTGAACACAACCTCGTCTGTCTGCTCCTGTGCGCTGAGAAGGAGCCCAGTGTGTGCTCCTGCCATAAACTGGAGAGCCAGATCCTCTCCTGCACTGCAGCTGCTTTGTGCTGCCCGGAGGAGCGTGGCCCCAAGGCTGGCACGGCTGGGCAGGAGGGGACACCTCCGGCTGAGCGCCGAGCCAGGACAGCTTCCCTGGGGCCAGGGAGGGCTCCTGCCCTGGCAGGGAGACCTTGTGCGCACCTGCAGGCGGCTGGCAAGGTGCTCCTCCAGCCTCCATAATTTGGGGGATTTTGAGGAACCTACAAAACACCAAGATCCGCTTGACATCCGAGTTCTGGGCGCTGTCCATGGCCACCTCTCGTAGCGTGACAAGCCCAGGAAAATGTGTTACAGTGTTTATGAAAGTAGCTTTTCTGAAAGCATTGCATATTTTTGATCAGTATTATTAATGCTATGAATCCAGATGGTTTGAGTTATGAATCTGGATGGTTTCGTGCCAGGTTTCAGTCCAGACTGGGACTTTCACAAATTGAATCTATCCTCTCCTTGAGGGAGTTGCTCATGGAAAGAGCAATAGACCTTAAAATGCAGTGAATGGCAATATTAGAAATAATTTTCTTACAGTGTTGCTTAATGTGCATATAAAATTTTAAAACTTAACTGCTTTACAATTTTAATGTAGGCCTTATATAAATCTAGTAAACTTGTCAGAGGATATTATGATGCTTGAATTAAATAAAGCTAGATTTGTTGCATTCCTGGCCCTGCCAATATGAGGTGACTAAAAGGTCACCTTCACTGACCTCCTGCCTTTTTATTCCAAGATGCTTTTGACTGTTTCCTGGCTTTGTTTAGCAGAAGCATCCAGCTCTGTCACGGAGCTGACAGTCACTGAGAGCGTCATGCTATATTTATGCTTTACGCAATATTTGTGTCAAAAAGCCTCTGTCTAAACAGACTTAATGTCAGTAAGAGATGACCCTGGAACAAATGGTCTGAAGTCCCAGAAAGCTGATCTTTCCCAAAAGTGACTAATGTGAGGCAAATGGAAAATATTGTTCTGAAACGAGTCTGGTCCAGCTGTGTGCATCTGATTAAAAACATCAATTGCTAGAGTTCTAGTCCAAATAAATTATGACACATTTTGATTAAACAAAACCAGAAAACTTATTTTTAGTATGTGTTTAAATGTGTCAGTATCTATTATCTCATATATCGATACTTTTTGGTCTATTGATATTTTATTGATCTATTTAAAGGGATTTCAATATACAGACAATATATACTCTAACTTTTATCCCAAATTACTTTTGTTTCCTTGCATCCAAGATGGGAATTCTTGTTCCCCCTGGCAATCCATCTCAAGATCACATGCAGCTGGTTTTCCAGTGAGTCAGTTGCTTCTTTCCAGCTGGCCTTCTGTGCAACTGGATAGGTTTTTTCAGACCTTGTATAGGTCTATCTTGAGTGTTTTCACTGTAATCTGTACTCTACATTAACAGTGGGAAATTTTTTTTTAAGTGTGTAACAGAGTATAAAATCTAAGGAAACCTGAGAACTCAGAATTATGTCATTTCAAATCCAAAACATAATCACCAGTATAGCTTAATCCAGAGAAATTCACATCAGCATCAGCATCAGCATCAGCATGGCTGTATGACTCTGGAAAGAGCTGAAAATGCTTCCTAGCACCATTCTTCTTAGGGCTTACAATATCTAAGAATCTAAATAATTCTTATAAAAACAAACAAAAAAAACTATCTCAGTTCATCAGTTGAAAAGGAAATCTAACTCTTAAGGTGTATGCTCCATTTACATATCAGTAATCATCTGCTTCTAATAATGAATTTAGTAATTATAGCCAAACTCTAGTGGACATAGCAAGTGGTGGCAAGAATTAGTTTAGAGGAGATATGGCACTTCTTTTGCAAATAGCACCAAGTGCAATATTAATAGTACATTTTCAGGATGTTGGACGGCTTGAACTACTCTGATCTGTTGAAATTTGGGCAGGTGGCTTGACAGAGAATTCTGCATAGCATGCAAGAATGACTTCTAGTTACAATGTAATGTGGCAAGATAAAAATTTGGATTTAAGAACTAATTTTCAGGAAATTCAATAAGCAGCTTGAGACACAGGGCAGAAAGGTACAGGAACTAAAAGCTGTATGAGATGATGTATGTTGATACCCATGGTGTGGGTTTTTTAGACAGAAGCAGTAGTGGGACAACAAAGAGGATTCCTGGATTCAGCATGAATTGGTTTCACAACGCTCCTAATGAAGCAAGAGGAATTACTTCAGTACAGCAGCCCTTGCTTCTGCCCAATTTGTTTGGGGAAAGGGTGAGCCAGTCCATTACACACTGTGCAAGGGAATGTCCTCCACTCTGCCAGAGGATGGCAAAATAAAAATTGCCTCAGACTGAATCCATCTGTCACCACAGCATGTTTTGCCCTCTCTGTAGCAATGTGGTGATAACAGTTCCTGATCCCTCTGGCATATCGCCCTAAGGCAGACAAGGAGATTAACCTAAATTTAGCATTATATTGTTCAAAAAATAACCCCATCTCTCAATTCTTTTTTCCTAACTAAGCAATACCGTTCTGGTGAGGGGAGAAGATAGGAAAGGGAAATGCCTTTTTTGTAGCATAGAAGCCTCTTAATTGCAGGATACCATCCATCGTCTCAGGATGCATCTGACATTGAATTTCCTCCAGAGGCTTGTGAAAAAGAAATATTTTATCAAACATCCTGAATTTCGCTCCTGTTTGGGTCTAATTGTGTCATTTGCTAGTCAGGATGAATCTGAGATACTTATATATGCTAAGATACTATGAAGTTCTTTGAAGGTCTTTTTGCAAATTATTTTTTAATTATGCATAAATTCAGTCTGAAGCAGATGCATACAGATAAAGCCATGAAGATTGATTAAAGGTATGTAGGTCATTAGAGTAAAATTCAAGATCTGTGTTGATTTATGTTCTTACTGCCTCTACAGGATGCAACCTTGATAGTTGCTATATGATCTAACAGAAAAAAAATGTTGTGTCTTGCCCAAGGATATGTGTTAAATCTATTTCTTCTGTTGTAAATCTAATTATAATCTAAATCATATTAATTTTTATTGTGTATAATAATTGCTGCTTCCTCCAAAGTATTTGTGACAGGCATCATAGCAGCTATCAAGGGCTGCTTTTCCAAGATCTCTATGCTCTTACTACAAGATTCTTCAGAAAAATTTCCCATTTAATCCCTGCGTATAAACTGAGCTTGTGTTTCTTCAGAGATTTTATACTATGCTGTAAAAAGTAGTCAGATATTCCATACAGGCAACTTATACAGAGCCAGTTCTGGGTTTACTTGTGTTTACTGGGTCATTTTCTTCATCAGGTCTGTCTGTAGGGGTGAGAGTACAAGGAACTTAGAGAAAAAACAGGGGACAGCTGACATTGTTTTGAGGATGAAGTTCATCACTAGCACGTGTATGGGGCACCAGCCCTGTGCATTTGCCTTGCTTCAGCATAGGCTGCTTCTCAGAGACACAATCTTGTCACTGCATTTTTCAGGCTCTTCCTGAATCTCTTATCACATGGTTCTTCTTGTGGTTATTGCATCAGAACAGCGTAAATAGGCTCTATTTGCTGATGGGTGGAGGACTGATTTGGCAGAAGAGCATGATTCACTTGGTGAAAAAATTTGGCCGGCGAGTCATTAAAACACACGTGTACACACACACACAAAGTGCAGCCATATCTGGGGAGGATATGTAAATATTGAGTAGCAGAGGGTATTAAACACCTGCTGACCCATCAGGCTTAAAGAGCTGGGAAAAGGAAGTTGCCTATAATCCAGAGCAGAGCACATGATGAAAGAGCAGCAAACTCATGTCTTAGGAATCCCTAAGTGGATAATTCAGCCTTTTCAGGCTGCAGTGATGAATCACTGGCTGTTTTTTTGGGTGGGAGCCTTCAGGTGAGGAGATGCTAGCCACAGTGGAAGTGACCTCGACAACAAGCTTACTGTCACAGATCAGGGGCTGTTCTAAAGCAGAAAGGCAGTGGGCCAGCAACACAGAGCACACAGCTAGAGTTTAATTGTGAGGTTAGGATTAAACAATGATTTGTGAAGATTTAAGGGCACAGCTCTATTACTTGTCTGAGGCCAGATAGGTGTTGTTAGCATCTAGCTCAACACGTGATAATTATTCATGCTACCTTCAAAAGAAAAGTAACCTGAGCTGCAGTGAAATGAAGTTATAAAGATAGCAATGACTGGAGAAAAAAAAAAAAAAAAGAGGATTTTCTCCCTTCTTTGTCACTGCAAAGTGCTGATGGAGAGACATTCAGATTTTGGGTTTGGAGACCCATGATCAGATATAATGTTGTTGTAGACCCATCAAAATCAATGAAAATACCTTAAGCATGGATTCAGTCATATTTCTGAGATCACCGAATGATGTATCCATCTTAAAATATAGTATTTGAACAAAATGCCTAAGAAATCTTAACATGCTCCAGAGTTTTTAAAGCACACATGAAGTTTTGACCAGGTAAGTTTGGGTAGCTGTGTGTACATACTTAATAGCTCGCTGTGATATCTCTGGGATATTCTGTAAAATAGGTTATCTTGTTATGCTGTAAATACCTTCAAAAATAAGTTATCAAGAAAGCAAAGAGGTAGAGACAAACTAGCACAGCAAGCAGAACTACGTGTCCCTGCATAAACAGTGCTCCTATGCTCCAGGAGAGCAGACAGACAGACAGACAGACACCACTGCAATTGTAGTGAGGGCCAGCACCTTCCAGGCATCAGCATTGCTGGAAGTGAGGGTTTGGATATCACGAGTTTCTATGACCTCATTGCTCACAGAAGTTTGTTGTCTGAGCAGAAGTGCTGTGGCTGCAGCAAGCCAGCTCTCCTCCCGGCGAGGACTGGGTGAGGAGGGCAATGGGGGGGAACTGCATTAAAACTTGACAAATCACTGCTGCTACTCGTTGTTTTAGGAACTGTAAGAAGACAGGAAAGAATGGATTTATTCCTCTTCATCTCCCAGATTGCCATGTAGGAGAATACATGGACAGCAACAACCCAGTTCTGCAGCCTTCTCCAAATCTGGTGGGTTTAAGGGGCAATCAATTTCAATTTTATAAAAGGACGGCCCTGCCTGTTAGCAGGCAACAACTGCCTGCTCATTGTACTGAGTCACACTCCCTTCCACGAAAAGAGGTTAATCTGTCTGCCCAGCCACAGCTCTGACTTGTGGCTCAACGTAAGGCTTGATCCAAAGCTTGTCCACGGTCAGTAAAGGGGTGTCTGTCAGCTTTGGTGAAGCTAAAACTCTGTGAGGATTCCCAGTATCGAGACAAATCTGTGCAAGAGCTCTCTGGCTACAGAAAGGAATACATAATGTCCAGTTTTAAGAAGCAACGTGAGGAGTGTAAACTTGAGCAGTGTGGTGTTTGAGCACTGTCAGTGCCAGTAGAATGCTGAATGGAGTTAATTCAAGAACTCCTTTGCTCACAAGGCTGTAAAGTCTCCGTTGAAAAAAAACCAAAAAAACAAGTCAACCAGCAAACACTTCAGCCAGCTTTATTTATGTTATTATGAAAAGCTAAAAAATGACAGAGGGGAAAAAAAGATCTGTTTACAATTTCCTGAAATTTGAGACAATGTAAAAAGCTTTGTTTTGTCTTGATTTGCTATATAAGTGCTAAAAGAAATTTCCTATCATCAAAAACACTCTCTGCTTTTGTAAATCCAAATGTACACATTCCATCAGCTGAGGCAAAGCCAAAAGGGTTTGGAACGTGGCAGAAAGTTTTACTAATGAATGATTAGCATTTATCTCACAAATAATATTGCTTTGTTTCTGTCTGGCATCGGACAAAAATGTATCTGAGTTTTAAAAGCCTCCTCAAGAAATCATTACCATAAACTTAAAAACACCCATTGCACTTGGGAACAGGGAAAATGAAAATTAGCATGCTGTGCTGACTGTGTCCTCCTGTAATTCTCCCTCTTAGAGATAGCTCTAGATAAAAAGCTGCTGCCTCCCACACCAGCACCTGCTGTACCAATTTAAGTGTCAAGAGAGGAGGAGATCTGGTCTGGGAGCATCATCTTTTGTGGGGAAAAATTATCTGCCATAAGTCCAAAGAAATGCCTGGGAGGGTGCAGCAGTTAGAGGGCATTTAGTGAGGTAGCTACAATTTGGTGGCTAAACCACTCTCTAATCTGTTAGCATTTTGAATTTAAATATGGTCACTTTTACAGTATTTTCCTCCCACTTAAAAGTTCCACAGTCCCTGAGAATATGAAGTCCTATAGAAACTTTTTCTTTGGGAAATATATTAATCCAATAGTATCATAAAATATCGCATGATTAATACTGTGCATTAAGCTTAGTTTACCTCGTAGGCTTGGTTAATGAGGTCAAATCCAAGAACTTTTATTTGGAGATAGACTCAATCCACCTACATTTTAACTCTTTAAAATCCTGACATCCCATTTCTCTTCTCCTGGTCCATTGACCTCTGCCCCTAAAAGTCTTGTTCTGGCTATAGGATGGCACAGAACAGTTGGTGGGAACAGCCCCTCCACCTGATAAAACCACTAATGTCACCAAAAGGACTTTGTGGACCAAATTTTGTCTCCCTACACAGGGTCTATACTTGTAGGCCATTCTTGTCCACAGGTCCCTTTTTCTTTCTTTTGTATTCATGTGTTACTACTTGCAAATTGATTTTACTGTAGTAGAGAACTTCCTACTTTAATAACAACGAACTTTTGCCTGTTTGATCAGCAGAGGTACTGGAATCAGGAGAATTCTGCCAGCTCTTCCACATACTTCCCATGCAACCTTGTGTACCAGGCACTTGGGCTGAGTAGTATCATCCTTGCTCATGGTGATGACTATGGAAAACACATGAGCAGTCCCACTGACTGCTCTGGCTAAGACACGTGAGTGAGCAATCACCAGCCTGAGCAAAGGTTACAAAATCTACATAACTTCTCTGAACCTGGGTTAACTACTAGGAAATATTATTATTTTGTTTTCTTAATGAGCAGTGCAAGCAAAAATACCTTAGCAGCTTGAGAAGAAATATACTGCAGAAGGGTAGTGGAATGACAGGATTAACCTATTAAGCTCCCCATCTTATGCTGTGATATTCAGTAACTTTGATAATACTCTCTCTGAAATCCCCCACAGGAGACTTACTCTCTCGTGTGAAATATTCTGGTTCAAGGTCCAATTACTGTCTCTGAGCTGTGCTCCCACCTGGCCTCCTGCAGAACTTCTCTCTCAGATCAAGCATCATGATCATATTTAAATATTTATTCTTCTTTGAAATATGTTACTAAAAGACTTAACCAAAATCCATTCAGAAAATATCTGTTTCTGACATAAATTACCAGTTTTCCTGATAGGGGTTCGTTTGTTTGTTTGTTTCCCTTTGACAGAAAAAAATTTCCATGTTGTCTCTGCCAGATGAGGAAAACAGGTCATGTTGAAAAAGAAGTGGGTAACATGCTGTTAGCACCCCCACCCCCAAACAAACCAATGATAAATGCTACTTAAAACAGGTTTAACATATCTAAGAGATTAGGATCAGTCTTTGTCTCTACCCTAGATACCTTGCTTTTAAATGTGACCTCCTTTCCTTGCCTAGACAGATGCTCTTTGTCTGCTGGGACCACTCACAGTAAAGCCATCCTGACAGCTACCTACCTCGCTTCCCAGTCTCTCCCGAAGGGCCAAGACTCTTCTAAGTGGTTTCCTCCTGCTGAAAAGACTATAATTAGCTGCTTCCTCCATTTTCCTCTGTTTAAAATTGGCGTTATACAGCCTTTCTTCTTATCTTCTGAAACCTCATCCCCCATCCTGTCCTGCGTTCAGGCACATGCAAAAAGAAATGCTACACATGGGAGTGTAAGCACATTGTTTAATAAAGATAAAATACAAGGTTTTATAGTAAAGAATCGACATTTTCTTCCTTTCCCATTGGGCTGTGGCATATCTGTTACACTGTTATACTACCTCCTTGTTTCTGAACTATGATTTCCTCCACATTTATGCTAAATATTGTTATTATTCTGTTTATCTCAGTAACCCAAGTATTAGATTTCCTTCATTGCTCTAGTATATTTCCCCCTATATATAAGTAGCTGCATAATAAACTTTCCTGTCCATTTCTATCAGTCGAACAGCTTTTGAAAATGTAAATACAGCAACAGTACTCACAGATTCAAAAAATTCAACTAAGAATGTATTTTGAAAGAATGCTAGGAGGAAATTCTTGGTTTATGAGGGATTTGAAGCTGAGAAGTCTCCAAAATCTTACAAGCAGACATTTTGTTACCAAAAAAAAGCTAGATATCACTGCCTGTTCATTTAACAGAATTTAGTGTCAGTATTTTTAAACTTCTCCCAAAAAAATCCCCAAAACAAGGAAAAACAACCAACCCCCCCCAAAAGTTCAGAATCTTAGCATCTTCTGATAATTGGCTCTGCAAATTTATGGAATTTGTCTTAGTTAAAACAAATTATGTGTCAGCTCTTCAGATTTTTCCTACTCAATTATGCAGGTCTCAAAGCTCAGATCACCAAAGAAATGACTGAAAAGACATTTTAAGTTATTTCATGTACTAGTTTATCTAAGCCAAGCTTTGTGATAAAAATGTGACAATTAGCATTCCTTTGTAACTTAATACGAATTTATTCATTTTTAATGTATTGTAAATTTATTCCTTTTAAATGTATTTCAAAGGAGGATAACTTTACAAAATAATTTTCTAGCTTTTTGCATAGGCTTTGGCAAGTACACTCTTATCTACTGAACTATATGTGTTTGAAAATAGATATACAGTACTTCAAACAGCAGTTCTGAATTATTGTGGAAGCATAGCTGTTAGTATGTATTTCTTTTTGGCTCTCTAGCCTAGGACATTTTGTAGGACACATATTCACTTTGCCAGTTAAAGTTCTTGTGTCAGTCTCAGTCTTGAGAAGCCCTAAATCCTATAGTTCATTTCCATACTTTGTTCCTGTCAGTTGTATCCATCAGTTCATGAATCTAAAGTCTAAGTTGCTGAATTCAGAATCTCCACCCAGTCTGAAAGGCTTCTGCATGTCTTGACACACCATAACTTTCAAGATAATTACCCTATCAAGACCTATAAACACCCAGTTAAGTTTTGTGTTTCAGACTACTCAGATGTTATACTAGACAAATCTCACATGTTCCTTCATCACTAAACATCAATTAAATCCATAAATTCCACCTCTTCAGCTGAGGTCTTCATTAGTTAGTATTATCTAAAGGAATTTCTGGTAATCAGAATGCAGTAGGTCGAACAAGGAAACATCTAAGGTGTGAGCAGTTTCACCCAAACTCTTGCAAAATTCTAAGACAACTCAAGAAGTTTATCCTACTCAGTGTCTAAACTGCTGTATTTTCCTAGTCAAGATCTCTGCTGTTTGAGGTTGTGTATGCTGGTATAAGCCAGTAAAGTGCATGCCCTAGGAAGTCCAGTGTGCCTGGGGATGTTCCCAGGCCAAAATGGAGCCAGAGAAAAACCTCGCCAATGTCAGGGACTGCCTTTAGCCTACCAATACAAACAGCCACAAAAGACCAGCAAACCACTGGGATTTCTGGTGATCCAAGGAGTACTGTAGACACTTGGTTCTGCTGTGTTGGCATTAGCACAGGCATCTTCTGCACAGACAGATGTTCAGAGCAACAGCAGTGTGCCACTTCCAGAGATTTTGTGGCCGTGTGGTATCAGAAAGGAAAATCAGTACCTGTCGCTAGGAGCACTTTTGCTGAAGTTATGGGGCACCCCACAAGCTCTTCTGCCATGAGGATTGCACAGTAAAACAAGTGGCTCTCATCTTGTTTGACAAATAAGATGCTAATTTGATTTAAACAGGAATGCACTGTGACATCCTTTATCAGTGCAGACAGTTTTCTACTTGAGAGAAAGAATGGCCAAATAATGATACAAGAACAGAAAGCTGGCACAGAAAAGCTATTACACATTCAGCTTTTATTTAAAATGACCTTCAGTCTCTAGAAGAGCCAGGGCACTTCCCCACACACTTCTGCCACTGGTGGCAGAGAATGGGCCTTAGAGAGAGCAAAGTGCAGCAGCAGCAGTGGCAGCATCATCCCTGCCAGGCCCCAGCTCTCTGCTGATTCAGGTTGTCACTGAGCCAACAGAGACTTTCATTGCACAGCAATTCATCTACCAATGCTTTAAAACAAGACTGCACCCCCTTTTCTCAACTGACTGGCTCACTGACAGCCTCAGCAAAATCTGCTGGTTTAACTTCTCCTATGGATTGTAACATTTCAATTATTTTGACATTGTGAAATCTGGACTTTGCAAAGCAGGTAGGAGAAATAATAAATGCTATTAGGTTACTCTGAACTGTCTGTTGGCATTCATTTCCCAGAAGCCAACTGGTTGGAATAACAGCTATCAGGCTCAGTTATACTGGAAAGACACTTGAGGCAAAAACTGCCAGTTAATGGGGATACCTGAAGGAGGGATGGTGTCAGAAGAGCTCAGTAAAAAAAAACCTGAAGTGTCCCTTCTCACATGCTCTGCAATTAAACATAAGAGGAGTCAAGACTTCCCTTCAGAAAAACACACTCCTAAGGGAGATTCAACATCTTACATTTAAAACAAATGAGAGAAAATTACTCAGAATACAAAATCCAAGGCTGTAACACAGCCAGAGGCATTTGGCTGAGGACAGTGAGCCAGCAGCAATTGCTACAGGGGACACCGCTGTAGATTTGGCTGCAGAGATATTTCCAGGCAGTCAGCCCATATGAATGGAATAATGGCATCTACATGGTTGAGAGATATTCCTGCTGGATCAGATCAGGGTATTCTGGTGGCTGAGTTAAAGGAACAGTCCTTTTTGTTTAAAAGGAGCATATCTGGCTATCTCATTGGGCATAGAATACACACGAATAGGTTTTCCTGTGTCAGGGAACACCTGTTAGCTCCAGGTGAACAGTCTTTTTGCAGAAGTTCCACCTTGCCTGTCCCCATCCTTCCCCAAATCATGTGACTGAGAGGCTGGAGAGTTTAAGTCATCTGTCCTTGAGGAGAAGTCTGCAGTTAGAACTGCTTTTGTGCAAGGAAGCAGCTGAGCAGCTGTAGCCTGAGAAAAAAAACAGCCAGCATAAAGTTGTTGCCATCCGGGGTCAAAGCAGAAGCTCAGCAGGATTTGGTTGGGGATTGCTAGGGAAAACATTGAAGAGGTTAGCAATAAAAGAAGTGGCTTGGAGGATGCCTTCAAAAGCGGGTTTCTGTGGGCTGGGAAAAACTTCTTGTCAGGTTAGGAACTGCCTGTAGGGACCGGGATGGGGTAAGGCTCAGATTTTTATCTGTGTTGCACCTGTCTCCTTGAGGGTGGTCTGCAGTGTCACTTCTCTGCAAAGACACTGTGGGCCTGAAAAGGTGCTAGGAAACTCTTCCATTTCATTCCCATTAAAAATTCCAGGGAAAAGTAATCTCTGGATCTGATGTGGAATCAAAGCTTTGAATTTGCCTTGCAAGGCAAAGAGGGAGATGGTCAGGAAACCTGACAAGTCAACTATTTAGAAATGTGGAAAAATTGTTGGGTGCGGGTACAGTCCTTCATATAGAAGGCCACCAGATTGGATGGCCAGAGACTGCCACCAACCCTATCTCACACAGATGCAGGGTGGATCCCGCATTGTTTATGGTGGAAAACAAAGCTTGGAAATAGAAGATTCTCAAAAGAGAATAAAAAATATTAGGTTTCACAACTTACTGCAGTGCTTAAGGGGTTTTATGTTTGCTTGGGTTTTTTTAAATGCTACATTACAGTCACATTTCCTCTTCGATTTGTTATCATGATTTTAAGGAGTCTCTTCTAAATTTAACTTTAATTTAATTTTGTGACATTGTCTGTAACAGCAATTTTTTATTCTTCTAAACACCTTGGACTAATGTAGCAATGACAGCAACCTCCCACAATAAAGGACACCTTTTATGTAAAGACATCACCAGAGACAAACTGAATGATGTGATATGCTGAAAAAACGCACAGGTTGGGTTCAAGAAAATGAGAAAAGGTATTTCATCATATAGCAGGTCTTGTCCTCAGCATCTCTTAGGTAAGCTCACTGCAGTGATTTCTAAATGTCAGCTGTTACTTTGACAGCATAGTGCTTTTTTATTTGTTCAGTGACTGTTTTTGATGTCAAGAGCAGCTGTGTTCAGTCTATTTTGTTTAAAAAAAAAGTAGAGCTTAGCATCTGAAAAATTGGCTTTGTGTGACTAACCACAAACAGGACACATGACTGAGTGGTGCTGCGTTTGCTATGTTCCCCTTCAGTTTAAACAGTTTGAACAAGAATATTCTGTAAACTTAAAGAGGAACTCTCAATTTACAGAATGTGTTTAGAGCTCCTCATCAAAGCAAGCTCCAAATTTTACCCTCTATCAAAAAAATAAGAAAATCTGGAAAAGGAAGACGCAGAATTTGCTCCCCTGTGTCATCTCTCTTAAACCTCAGTGTAAGAGTCAGATTTCCAGGAAATATTTGTAGGGTTTTTGACATCTGCCTTTCCTGGGTAGCTAGAGCTATCCCTAGGGCTGCTTCTGATAATTTGAAGAAAAGAAGTGTCAGCTAGTATGAAAATCTCTCATGCAGAAAGAAGTGAAGCACTTAAACCCCTAAGGTATCATTTTCATTTTAACACTGGTAATAAATTAAATGCTTGAGTAGACTCATTGGTTTTACTAATACTGGATTTTTAAAAAAGGTTTGAATACTTAATTCTATAAAGTATCTTGGAACTACCAACTATTTAATACTCCTACTAATGAATGATCTTGTACCCTGCAACCAAAAAAAAAAAAGCTTTTCTTCAAAACCTAACATGAGGCAGTGTAACAAAAAAACCCAAAGATGCTTGAAATTTTCTGACCTGCCCACAGTCACATAATTTGCTCAGCAGCAATGCAAGGTATGCAGCCTAAAAAGCCTCTTTTGTAGCACATCATCTAGCCACAGGCTTTCCTTTTTCTTCTTTAGTACATTATTATCTCTGTACTAGAATAGCACGATCTTTATTGGCTACAATGTGCAGAAACAAATCACAAAAAGTAGGGTTAAGATTCCAAGATTCTCCCTCAAGATAGGGTAAACTCATAAAAGGACTGCATCTCATTATAGTATAATGAAATTCATGAAAGCTTCTACTTTCTCCCTTTATTTTATCCCCTCTTGGGTTTGTCTGGTTTAGAAGACAGAATATGCACTGGAGATCTAACATGGGTTGACACGAATGAGAAATATAGAAGCACTAGAAAGAGGCTTCACAGCTCTTTCTCTAGTTGCAGGACACCCTAACCCTACTAGAGAAAACAGCTAGTGGAAATTAATATTGCTTTGCATTTGCTTTGGAGCATTTCTCATCACCTTGACTTGTGTTCATTAAAGATTGGTTTATGAATGCAGGGGAAGCTGCTGATCAGCAGCTACTTCCTGTGAAATAATTTCACTGTCAATTATTTCTAAAGGGATCAGTGGTTCAAAATCATATTTGAGGGTTAAAGGACACTAAGGCTTGGTTTAGTCATTTGGTGATCTCATAATACAAATGCTACAGGACTGAATTCCTTGTATATGGAAACACAGTCAACTAGAGACCCTGAAATCCCCAGCATTTCCATGATGAAAACAGAAAAAAATATAACGAAGTAATAAACTATTAGAAATGGAAAATCACAAATTATTTTAAAAGCCAGAGTTGTATTGCTCCGAAACATATGTCTGTGTCATGGGGAAAAATTGTGAGTGAAAGCTGGGCACACTGTGGGGCAAACAGTAAACCAGGGATACAATACATTTGAAATCTATGCTGGTCAGATGAAATTGTAATTCTTGTTTTTATAAAGAGAGCAAACAAATTAGTTTATTTACATTTAAAAGCATATACTCATGACAGAGCATTTATCCACGAGGTCTGCAGCTTTGCGTGCTCACTCTCACAATGCAGAGCAAAACATACCTTACAAAGGTTTGATGCTGACTGCCCTTTGAATTTAGATATAGTGCCCATAGATATATGCCCATAGATTTTATCCTACTTTCATTAAGCTGCCTCAAAACACTGCAGCCTGGTGCTACACTGGCAGACTCATACTTTGCCACTGCTCCCCTCCAAAGAAACTGAGAGACCAGTGCAGGAAGGCTCAGACCACGTTTGTCCTGCAGCCTTCTGTAGCTTTCTTCTCAGTGAGCTACTCAGTGAGGACAAAGAGCTGGACCTTCATCTAAACATGTCAACAGAGAATAATCAATTACATCTGTAGCACAATCATCTATCTTGTGTGTTGGAAGACAACTTGCATGCAATTTTAAGAAGTAAAACTTATTAAAGTTGAGAGGATCTTATCACTTACGTACTTGTATATTTAGGTGAATATGTAGTGGATGACACTCCTGTTGCTTTGCTAGTTGAAAATGCAGTCCCCTGAGATGTAAGGGCCCAGCAGCTGGCACAGCCCTTCTACCATAAGAGAAAAAATGGAAATAAGCCACAGGCAGTCAGCACTCCAGATGGAAAGGGTCAGTAGTGGTAAGAATCAATAGTGCTAATGGTATGTCACTTTTACTAAAGCTAGCAAGAAGAAAAATGGAAACATCCCTTTTAAAATATACTTTTTACTAAATTGTATTCTATTTTTCAGGAAAGCTGAGTTCAAAACCTATTGATCCCAGCAGCCCTTGCATTGAAACATAAATTAACCTAAAGTATGAACAAAAAATCTACATGCAAACCATCTAAAGTGCATGACATATATGCAGGTACAAGTATATTCTATCTCAGATGTAAGCATCTATAATACCAAACAGCATACAGCTCAGAAAGGAATGCAAAAAAGTAAGAATTTTATCAGTGTTTGGTGTTTTGAGAAATGTTTCATCCCTTGCACAAGAAAGTGATTTTTGTATAATTTCTTTCAAAGCTTATACTGCTAAAAATTACGTATATCTATCACTGATTATTCTGCTGAAAAGTGAGAAAAAGAATACCAGAATTGCTCAAAACATTTGTTACAGTTAAGGAAAATAGGGAGAAAAAACCTGGTTGCCCCACTATTATCTAAAGAAAGAGCAGGTCATTATGACCAAGCAAGCTCCAAACTGTTGCAGCCATGGTGCTCGTCCATAATGATCTGCACTCGGTATTTAATCCATGCATCTTCCTCTCCCTTGAGTGTGATCAGAGTTGCTCCAAAACGTGACCTTTGCAATCAACTTCACAAAAGAAAAAGAAAAAAAAAAAAGAAAAAAAGTGCTTTCAAAAATTTGACCATGTCTGAAAACACATTGGCAGCAACATCTTGTCTCTTGAACACCCACCCTTTCATTTTCTCTTTTCTTTTCTTTTTTTTTTCTGAGTTTGTTTTTGTTTGTTTTTTAAAATTATTTTAAGAGTAGCTTTTTCACATCTTCAATGGCCAGCAGCTGTTTTTAAAGATTTTTAACAGAAAATTGAGTCCAGGGAGTCCACCATGACTGCAGACTTAGGTTCACAAATATGTGTTAAAAACACCCCAACACCCCGACAGTAAAAAATTTGACATAGCATGGCACTGCAATTTTCCCAGAATGTAAAGAAAACAGCATATTCATACACAGCACAAAACCATTCTTGGTTTTGTGTTTATTAGAAATGTAACTATATAAAAACAACCTGCCTTGAAAAGGGTCCACATTATATGCCACAGTTCAGATAATAATGGTATTGGATTATCAGCTCTAAGAAGATAAAATCCTTAATTTACAATCAAATACATGAAGCACGGTTTTTTCTCAGAGCTGCTTATTCGTAGATATTTTCAGAGACTGAAAACTCACAGGAATTTGGGTGCAATTTTGGGTGCAATTTTCTAAAGCAGCTTTTCCAGGAAATTCTGGACCTAAAATCCAACAGTATTTCAGGACTGGCTGCCTTACTGTTTTGATAGTGATCTTCCAGTACCAGCTGCAGAGTAAGATTGGAAAGTGTGTCTGTAATCTCCTGAGCATCATTTTAAACTGCCACGCACAGTTCTGGGTAAATGAGGGGTAAAATCGTGCTTTCCTGCAAATGTCATATGATTCAAGATTTCATGTCCTTTGTGTCCAAAAGCTCCCAGCATAAAAGAAAGGAAAATATTAGGTTTTTTTTCCTTAGAACACATTTTGTTAAATGTATTTTTCAGATACATTTGCAAGTGATGCCACTGGACATCGCTGAACAGAGTGATGCACAAATGGGATTCAGCAGCTGCTCCCTTCCTGCTCTGTGCAGATAACACTTAGGTTTCATGCATGTGGCAGCTCCTATCATTTTCTGTCCAAATCTAGGGGAGGGAAGGAGACAGAAAATAGGAGGAAGCAATATTTTGCTGTCTGGCAACTTCTCAGAAACATTGACGAAATGGTGTTAACACAATTCTGAAAGAGAAACTGCTGCTCAGCTGAGAGGAAACATGACACCCAAAGAACCTCTTGGGGAGAAGTGGGTGAAGGTGTGCAGATATGACTTCCTAAGATGAAGAATACAGTACTTCTCTCTTTGATTCATAAACCAAGTAATTGCTTGTACAGTAATTTTAAGGCTTTGAAAATGTGAGAAATCTCTACCCCTTCTTAAAACAAGAGGTATGTATCAGGTGACTAAGGTAAACATGATAATTAAAAAGAATAAGAAATAGTTGGAATGTTTTGGTAATTGCTCCCTAGTCATTGTTAGGCTTTCCTGATTAATGTAGTTAGAAAACTTGAGCTAAAAGCATTTAAGGTGGAACTGATGTTATCATGCACACCACATTGTTAGGCTTTCAACCAAGAAAAAAATTCAATCACTTTACTTATAAAACACCTTTGAAAATAGAGACCTAGGACAATATAATCTCTGTATGCGTCCTGCAAAGACTTTGCCAAAACATGTATTTGACAGCCTGCTCCATTTGCAAAGTTGTTGTCATTAGTGATAATTGTTGCTCAAAATGCCTTCACAGCTGTGGTAAAGGCTTGAGGGCCACCTCAGTCACCACAGTACATCACCCAGGTACTGCTAGGGACTCAGGCTCCCAGCAGGGACAAATCCAAGGTGCACCATCTTAAGGAGCTCCAGAGGACAGTAATTTACAAACACAAAATGTAGCTCTTTCTCCAGATGGTTTTCAGTTTGAAGGTTTTCTGAAGAACACTGTTTCTTTATCATTCCCTACCAAGTTTGCATAAGTCAGAACATACAAGGTCACCTACTTCCTGTGAGGTTGAAGCTACAGGCAGGCCTTGCTGAGCAGAGAACATATTCAGCAAACGTTCTCCATCTCCCTTCTCAGAGCCCATCTTTAACAAAAAAAAAAATCTGCATAGCACTGTCGGCAGGAGTTTTCATTTGATGAGGCTCTGCGGAAGATCACTTTTCCGTGAACTCTGAGTTCCTGGGAAACACTGCAGAGCAGCTAAGCACAAAAATACACACCTAGTAGAAATCTGTAGAGAGAAATCACTTATGTTCTGGGTAAGGGATTTTCTTCTGTTACTGATTGGTTTTTTTCTGAGGTGGAGACATTTATTATAGCATACACTGGGGCTTTAGTACAGAGTGAATAATGAGTCAACTGTGTTTGAAAGCTGATAAGCTCCACACAGAGCACTACACTTCAAAACTACCAAATGCTTAGATATGTAAACAGCCCCACTGAAGCCACTGAGATTTCTTTTATGTCTAATGCTAAGCAAACATCCAGTCCTAATTAACTAGGACACAGCTTGGTAGCAGAAAAGTAACTAATTTCAGAAGTTTTGGAAATTTTAGCTGGTTTCATTAGCAATTTGTGGGTATTTAGCCCTCTGTGTTAAAAAAAAATAAAGTTTACTACTAAGAAGAGGTATGTTTACTTGCAATCTAAAGTGATTCCCAAGTATATCTTCATTGAGAATTAACAGAAATTAATTGCAAATAGGATTGGAAAGATACTATAGTTTTTTTTTTTTTCTCTGAATACTCTCTCACTCTGAAATAAACAGTAATATTTCCTTCATCCCTCAAACTTGTCAAGTAAGACTTATTTTCAGGAGTACCTCACAGTGGAAAACTGTGAAGTGGAGGCTTTAAGCACACAGAGAGGCTGAACAAATCGTGACTGTGTTCTTCATTCCCCAGATGGCAAGCAGAGCTCTGCTAAAGCACACAGGGTAGCAGCTGCACATTAAACTTTTCTGGCAGTTGTGCTGACCACAGGTAAAGAATGACACAGACTCAAGTTTATGCTAAAGCCACAAGTTTATTATATTTCACATAGCAAAGCAGCATCTGGAGAAAGGACAGAGTGTGCTTCACACACCTATCAGCTGGGGATCCCTAAAGGGTACAGTGCTGGCTCTCTGGGTTTCATAACTCTCCCCTTTTTACAAGATGTTCTCTAGAGGACTGGATCAAAACATGCCATATTGGAAACTTTGTTGCTGAGAAGGTGGAAGTACAGGGGGTCTTAGTACAGAAATGAAGCCAGCTTCAGGGAGTTTTGCTTGTAAGGTAGATGAGATGCCAGTCTGTCGATGAACCACATGGCAAAACTGATACTAAATACAATACTTCAGCTTAAAGATGGTGTCCTACGACATTTGTAAGCCACACACAAAGGTTTCACTTCAGGTACTGCTGTTACAGAGAGTAGGAGTTGGAAATGTTGCATTTAATTGAATTATGAGAAAGTTAAAAAAAGAAGCAAATGAGTTTGAAAATTTCTGAAGTTAATCGGTTCAATCACTCAAAAAGTGGTGGCAAATGAACACCCAGCTTTTTCATATTTCCTCATCCTAACTTTCCATAGAAACTATTTCACAGGTCCAACTAGAAAAATTTTTTCCAATGTAAAAAAATCCAACCAAACCTGTGAACATATTTTTCTCTTTTAATAAAGCTCTCACTGAGAAACTATACCAACAGAAGAAAAAAATGCTTGTAATTATATGGGCAAGGAAATATAGATGTAGAGTTCTGTGCAGTTTTCCTACAGCCTACCTGCCTCCTAGGGGCTCTCCCTGGCATCCCTGACAAATACATTGTGTACTTTCGTCTACAGAAAGGAAAGGTCTTTGACTCCAGGCTAACTACACCAACAGGAAGCTGCACTTTTTGGATAGTGCAGTACCTTGCATGATCACTGCCTCTGTATTTTCAAATTCCCTTTGTTTTAGCCTCCCGTCTCATCTCTCCTGCAGCCTGGAAGTCAAGTGGGGTCACAGGTAGTTTTTATGAGATGGTCATAGAGTGCCCAACAGGAATGCTGCCGACCTTGAGAAGCTGCTTGGTGCTTTTTACTGCTGCAGATAACTGCTGTACACCAAGGCCCGGCTGGAACAGGTCAGGGACGACGTACACCGCCTTGACAGCCGTGGATGGAGCCCGGCCGAGGAAAAAATTGCTTTCCTTGCTGTATGGTTGCTTTGAAATTTCCGCTCAAAGGCACCCGAGGGGCACATAACGCCTTCCTGCGGGCTCTTTCCCCCACGCGAGCGAGACTTTGAGGCCAAACTCTGACTACAAAGCAAAGCCCTTGAGGGCACGGAGGGGTGGGCGAGCTCCGTCCGTCCGCCCCCATCGCCCCGGGGCGGCTCCCCCGGGGATCACCGCAGCGCAGCGGGGCCTCCCTGCCCCCGGCCCTGACGGAAAGGCTGCGGCCAAACAGCCCCGAGCCGAGCCAGCGGAAAGGGCGGACGAGGCTGGGGCATCGCGGCGCGGCCACATCAGCCCCCGCCTGCCCAGTGCCGGCGCTCGGCTGCTGAGCCGCACAGCGGCCCCCAGGAGGCGGCGGCGGCGGCGGCCGGGGACGCTGAGGAGGAGCCGCCTGCGCGGCCCAGCGGCGGCGACGGGCGGGCCGGACACACCAACCGACCGAGCGAGCGAGCGAGCGAGCAGCCGCGGCACGGAGAGAGGGAGGGAGACAGGCAGGAGGGCAGCGCAGCCCGCGCCGGCAGCGCCATGGCCACCAAGGTGAGCAGCGCCGGGGGTTGAGAGGCGGCGCCGGGGCGCCCTCTGCGCCAGCGGGCCCGGCTGGGCGGGCGGGGGTCCCGGGCGGAGGGGCTGCGTGCCGGGGGTCGGGGGGACCGGGCCCTCCCCGGAGCCTGCCCCTCGCCGCCGGCCGCCGGACGGACGGACGGACGGACGGACGGAGGGAGCGCCGCGCTCGGGCCTCGGCGCCGCTGCCCGGCCCCTGCTCGGGGCTCGGCGGGGCAGCGGCGACTCCGGGGCCGGGGAGAGTTGTTTTTCTGCTGTGTTTGTGCCCCTCCGTCCCCACTCCTCGGCGGAACGACCGTAGGGCCGAAGAGCCGCCGGAGGCCGAGGGTGCTGGTCCTACAGCCCGGGTGCCCCTTGCCCCGCTTCCACCGAGCCCGGGGAGCAGCGGGGCGGTGGGAGAGGCCTCGGCCACCGGCGGGCCCTGCCCGGCTGGCCCGGCCCGCTCGCCCCCCGCCGCCCCGGCAGCTGATGCTGACCCCCTCGGCGGCATCCGGGGGTGGCTGTGCCGTGTCTCTGGTGGGAGCCCAGGGTCTGCACTGTGCGACCTCTTAATAGCAAGCTCTGATTTTACACAACAAAAAAGGAAGTTGAATTGTTTAGTTCAGTTCTTCAACAGTATATGCTGCTAATGCGACTGTCAAAATTAGCCCTTCCTATCTGAAAGTAGCCTCTTTCTAAATAAACAATATTTGTTTACTCTTTTAGTTGATGAAAGCATCTCTGCTTGTGTAGGTGTGAATTAACATATACCAGCAACTCATCTGTGACTTGTCTAAGTATCTCAGGAAGACTTTTTTGGTATTTGAAGTATTACTTTGAGTCACCTAATTCCACTAGCTTGGCCAGCAGTTTAAAAAACTTCCTTTTACTGAAGCGGTTCTCATACAGTGCACTATTTATGTTGCTCTTCTCAGTGCTGAAGAAATTCCACATTTTGCATGTGTCAGATTTAATGTATATGTAGCTGTCTCTGTAACCACGTAAGCTGATGGTGGCTCATGTTTGAATAAACTTTTTCCGAAGCACCGAGAACTTGATTTTGGGTTTTAAAATCACTTAGGCAGTTTTAAAATACTGTGAATATACTCAATATAGGGGCATTTATATTTCTGTTGAGCTTTTAGAGTATTGTTAATAGACTTGGTTTTAACAGTGGTGGGTTCCAGTAATTCATGGGATGTGTGTATAAATATTTTTTAATCAGTCTAACTATTGTAGGTAGCAAGAAAATTACTTCTGGCGTGTTTATGCTACATAATGCGCAGTGTGCTGGGCAGATACTGTATTAGAGCAGTTTACTGTTTCTCTACTCACTTTGAGGTGCAATATCCTCATGGGACCCTGTGTTCTGTGCCAAACACACGATCAATTTTATTCATACATTTGAAAACTTTCACTTTGCTTTTCTTCAAATATTTTTTGGAGCCATTATGGCCCCAGACGGAAGGGTGTATAATTTCTGACTTCCTAATCCAGACTGGGTTGAAATCAAGTGGTGCACTTTTTTTCATTCTACACATTGCAAGATATGGTAATATACTATAACTTGAAGGCTAGAATTGGTAAGAGGTAGTCAGGAAAGAGTTGGTATTTCATTGCTATTATTTTGTTATGCTGGTAACTGTGAGCATACTGAAGCGAAACTTGCTTTATTTTCTGTGGACTCTAGCCAGGAGATGGGTCCCTCTCTGCAAACAGCCCTGTTTTCGATTTTATTTTGTTCAGGTTGTGCGAACGTCAGCTGTAGTAAAGGATACCTTGGGTTTTTTTGAGCCGTGTAAGGGAATAACTGGCTGAAAAAGCACTTTTTAGGAGCTCGGCCAACTAACCAGTCACCATTTCATTTGTTTTTTAAATTGTAAACAAATTTCTCACCTTCTGCTTGTTGTCCTTCACAAATTGTCACTTTTTGAAAGAAATATTCAAGGTGTGTATTTGTATTTTATGTGAAACGTTAACAAAACTAAACTGTAAGTAGTTGTCTGGAGTATGAATTTTTTGAACTTTGATGGTGTCAAATCCTATATAGCTCATAAGGGTGACTGACAGTCTGGCCTGGCCTGTGCTGCACGGGCTGTTAGCGCTTCCTGAATTGATTCCTGTTTAAACTAGAACATACTTTCCAAGGAAAGCTGGGGGCAAATTCAGTCTTGTTTTGAACACTTTCAGTGACAGAAAATCCAGTCTGTCTTTTTTTGTTGTTGTTTTTAAACCATCAGTGCTCTTGCTGTTGATGCTTCTTTCTTTCTAATCTGAGCTTGGCCAGGTTCTGTTTTCAGCTTTATCATTTTCTCTACAAGATTTACAAATGCTTGAATCAAGGTGTTAGATTTCATGAGGAAGGAGAATGCAAATAAGAATTTCTTCCACAGCTAGCTTCTAATCCTTGGCCAGTTTTCTTGCTCCCACTTTGATAAACCACAGCAATTAAATTCCTAGAGTTTTCTCGTATGAAGACATGGTACACAGTTTTGCAATGTGCTAGCCCTTCTCTGTACCATTCAAAAATCAATGCATTTCTTATTGAAACAATGGAAACTTTTAGGGGAAAGGACTACTCTTTTCATACCAAGAAGCCTTTACTGATGCTTTCCTAGCATATTTGTTAGCTGGCAACTTGGTCGGAAGTGTTTTGTCAAAACAGGTTGGGGTGTCTGTAGGCCTTAGGCACCCTGAAGGCTGTGGAGGCTGTGTCTGATGTGAGCTAAACTGGCAGTGGCCATTGCTCCTTCTCCTTTCTTGCTCCTCATCCCATGCTGTATGTACATCCCAGGAGTCTCCTCCAGCACTTGTCAGGCCTGTTTCTAAGCTACAGTAAGTTGCTGAAATAGAAAGAATATTCACTGAATGGAAACAGTAGGGTAATTTCTCCAGTTTAGGTAGTTGCAGTAGTTGAAAGTTTGCTCAGACCTGATACAGAAGGTTGGGTGGGGTATAGTTGGGAGGGGGAGACTTTCATGGAGAAGGGTGGAAATATAAATGGGAAATGGAGGATCTGAGGCTTCTGGAGGCAGTTCTTTTGTTGGCTAAATCCTTACTGTAGCTTGGCAGTGGATTTTGTGATTTGCTCAAGGTTATGTGCTCTAAAAACTGAAACAAATTTTAAACCCTATCAAAGTAAGAAAAAAGAAGATTGTTTAGGAGACTTCAGGAGTTTCACAATCATTTAACTGAACTCAACTTCAGAGGTAAAGCAATTTCATATCCACATTTAAGGACTGATGACTTAAGCTAGATACTTTTATTTTTGATGCATTCTTCAGAAACAGAGTTAGCCATACAAATTTCTTATTTTTAACTGTGTCACAAATGATGTCAGAAAGAGACTGACCCTAAAAAGTTTTCAAAATTTGGTCACAAGGAAGATGCAGTTTGGTAAACGTGTTTCTGTCATAGTTGCTTGCAAAAGCCACCGGTGAGATTGTCATTCTTCTCTTTGTTCCTTCGTGATTTCTTTGGCCTTTCCTATCCTTCCCCCCCTAGAGTTTGCCAAGTCCCAGCTTTACTCACGTCCTTTCTTTTGTTTTTGAGCTTCATTGAATAGGGAGGACTAGAAATGTCAGGAAGCAATGTGCTAGCTTTTAAACAAGGTTCTCCCTACCTTAGCCTATTTTTGAACTTACTTATTATTTTAAAATGTAGGCAAGTCCTTTTCTTTAAAAGGCTGATGTTTTGCCATTTGTTAAGCCCTGATTTCAGAAGGAAGTGAAGTTATTGAGAGAATTGATAGGCTATGAGCAAGACAGTTCTGGAACCTGTGCTGCTAACGTGTGGTGAGAGTTTTAATTTAGAAGTTGAAACTAGGAGTTGATTTGTTGGTGTAACATCGTTGATGTTGGTGACATTGCTTTCCCAAGAGAGGTATTTCATAAGGCAGGTGTTGATAAGCTTCATGAAGTTAGGCCCCTCTTGTTGTCAATACCAAGTTTTTTCTTTGTAACTTTAGAGGCACTTGTATGCCAGCATAATGTTCTTGATTGTTTAATGGTTTATCTACTTCGAGGACTCACTTATCTGCTTCTGCTTTTAGGACTGGGCCCATTTTTATGGGAAGAAGTTCCTTGAGCTGAAAGCTTAGACTAAATGTTCTGTTCTTTAAAGAAGATGCAACTTAACAGTACTTCTAAAACAAGGAAATGCTGTTCAAGGCTTTCTTGTCCATCTAATCATGTTGGATTTTCTCTTGTGAATGTCACTGGCCAAGTATAGTTGAATTTAGCATGGTTCTTGTAGTTGTGGTGAGGAAAGGTAATGATTTACATATTTCAGGTAGGGAAAGGTAACAACACATTAGACTTAAATATTATTATCCATAAGTGTGTATCCTTCCTTTCATCTTTCTTTTTCATTCTCTATTACTCTCAGAAGTGTAAGGCTTCTCAAAGAAGTCCCACATTTTCCTTTATACCATCACTAATCTGTATGTTTCCATTATGAGTTGGTCAGAAACAATTCCTTGTTCTGATTTGCAGCTGGGAAGTGAAGCACCCCTCTGTACTAAAACCCTCCAAAATACCCAGACTTTGTGTTCTGTTAATCTACATTCTGCATTGCCCTAACTTTGGAAGTAGACTCCTCTCATAAATCTTATTTTAAGGGAAGATTCAGTTCATAAATCTTAACACATCTGTGAATTGGGATGATCCTCTTCTGTGCAGATCATGCCATAATCCATTCATTATCTTCTCTTGTTTAAATTCAACAAAATATAGTACAAAACGTGAGATCACAGCTGATCTATATATGTAGGATGTGATGGAACAAAATTATTAGGTGAAGTAATTATATTGATTCTATGGTCTAACAATGTGAAATGTTGTTTGTGTTTTTTAGGCTAGTATTAAGTAGATGTGGGGATACTTCCTAGGGCTTTTTAGATTATTTTGGTTCGGTGGTTTGGTTTTTGAGGGGCAACAAGATGACTAGAGAAGGTGAAAATGGTTAGTAATGCAGATTAGCCACAGATTCCTGACCTGTTGGAGGAGTGAGATGTTAGGATGAGCATGAGAACTGATACAGTTATTTTATGAAGACATAGATGTTCTGTTCTTCTGTCTTTCTGTCCGGCTTTATGCTCTTTTAAAAGGTTCAATGATACATGGTTTATGTTACATTGCAGCAATTACCAGTTCAAGGCTTCTTATTTCTGTGCTGGAAAGCCAGAGAGTTGGTGAGATTCTGTGTGATGCTGTGCTTGAGTAATGATTCCTCTGACTAAGTTTTTCAAAGTTATTTTGAGCACCTAGGCATTGAGTCATCAGAGACTCATTACCAGAGGTCATCACTTTAAAACATGATTGCAGCAGCCAAAGAGAAGGAAGTCTGATATCAGATGTCATAAATTACATCTGGTGTATAGATTCAGAGTTTCAAGTTTTCACTCTGGTAGAATTTCTCTGTATATTATTTCAGGAATAAGGCTTTACAGTTACCCGTAGCTTCGTATAAAGGTTTATTTTGCTGCATTCTCTCAAGGTTTTCCTTTGAATTATCTTCCTCCTCAGATTTTCAGGTCTTGAAAAAATTACTAAAAGAGTGTGTGGATATTCAGTAAACCCCTCCTTATTTGATTAGGGCATCTGGCAAATTTCAAAGTTTACAGAGGTAAAAATTATTTGAGAAATTCAAACATATGGATTCCCTCCTGTATTAAATTTACAAGCAATTGTAACGTTGATGGTGTTGGAAGCAGCCTTGCAAAACATTTTGAAAGCAGGTAATAGAGAAGAGACTGTAAAATAGTGGGAGTGACTTGTTTCAACCAGCCCTGTTGTAGGACAGGTGAGCATTTAGATATCTAGAATCATTTAAAGTAAATAGCTATTGCAGTGTTCAGCATTTAAAGCTAAACCTCTTCTATTTCAAAGCATGTTTCACAGTTACAATTTCACCCAAATTCACTTTACACTTCTCTGAGGACTGAAAATCAGAGCTTGTGCTTTTATTATCTTTAGTTGTATTCCTGCTTTCTCAGCAGTTTATGATTAGAAAGGAGCTTCCCCAGTAACAGAAAGTCCAAACAACAGAGCAATCTCGTAGTAGTCCAATAAACAAAATTCAAGTGCTACTGAAGAGAGAGAGAAAAAAAGTATATTGCTTACTGGAAAATTTCATTTAAACTTTGAGTCTTATCACTTTCTTTCCAAAACAGTCTTTATCTTTGAGCTTCTTATGAATAAGAAACCTCTGTCAACAATAAAAATAAAATAAATTAAAAAAAAAAAAGACATTTAAGATCAGAATCATCTAGCTTTGACAGAGATTCCTCTGTGAGACCCACAGTAAGGGGAGAAGGGCACAAGGAACAGCCCTTCCTGTAGGGAGCTGGTGTTGTGCAGCCTGGTCCAGCTGTTGTGTAGTTGTGAGGAGCCATTCTGGACCTGCCTGGTATGAAAGGCACATGAGCCATCGTGGACACTGCTGCTAACAGCGTGTGTGCTCATAGAGACTCTGGGTGCGAACATGTGTTTTGTGGGTAAAAGCTCTATTTCCTCCTGTATTTTGGAGCAGCTATTCCCCCAGGCCCTGCCCTTTAAAGAAAACCGCTGTACAGGAGGGGTTTCCAATGTGCAAAATAGGTGGCTGGAAGGAGGAGGAGGTGGTGAGAAGGTGAGCAGTGCAGCTTGTGGGAGGTCTCTGGGGAGTCCAAGCGAAACAACTGCTTCTGGGCAGGGGCAGCCGTGTCTGGCCCAGGCTTTCTGCAAGTGGGACTTGCCCCGGTGAAATCGTTCAGTCCCACTCTTGTAAAAAAGTGAGAACTGGTGAAGAACTTGTTGATAGGTCTTATTTCTTATGACTTATCATTGAGTTACTGACTTCTGCTCTGAGTTGCCATCTGCTCCTCCTTGCCAAGGGAACTGTTGTGCTTTTATTTTGTGTATTCATATGGTATCTCTGTTTAAACACAGTAGGTTTTGGACTTGCTTTGCTTTTCCCAGCCTTCTGAGAATGCAGTTCTCAATGTTCAGAGCAAAAATAAGTTGTCATCTCAATTCAAGCAAAGTGTTTGCTTTCCTGGTTGATAGAACAAAATGGCTAATTTGCAAGAACAGCTATAAAAATTCTCTTAGAATAGCTTTAAACTGTACTTCCCTTCTGTATGATGGGTTTGGTTTTGTTTTTTTTTCTCTACAGTGATTATGTAAGTGGTTTCCAGAATAAAAGACAATTGATGTAAGGCTATTACATTTATTGGGTTTTCTAGTTCTTATTTAGCTTCTAGTATTGCCTGAGGAGCCTATACCATTCATTTTTCTGCAGCAGTAAGACAATGACTGATAAGGTGCTTCACTTCACCTTATAGCTTCATCAAATCTGAGAGTGAAGTTTAAATGCTTTATTTCCTTCACTGCATTGGTTCTTTTTTAGGGCGGTCAAGGTTTAATTCGGTAACTGAATATTGCAATTACATATGATAATATAATGTAATTAGTGCTTACCTAGTTACAGCACACTTCTTTCAGCAGTACTATAATTTCCTTCCTTAATAGCCCTATATTTTTCTTCTGAAAATGATTTCTTGTGGAATACAAAATTGAGCATCTTCCTTGCTGCAAATAACTAGTCCACAGGAAGTTTGTATGAAGGTTGTTGAATACAATTTTTTTATCAACAGCTCTGTCACATTCTGTCAAGCTACCAAATTTTCTAGTAATTCATAAGGAAGCAGAAGTTCTAACTTTCTTTTCAGACTTCTTTGATGCTTTCTGTCACTGTAAAGGTTGCCGATACAAGAAAAGTTTGTGAAGTGTTCTGTCAAACTTTAAATGTTGCATGACTTAATCCAGTTCTGTCATCATTATATCTCTTGGTTGTTTGAAGGGTTTTTTTATTAAATGCATCTGCCCAGGCATCCTTTTTCTTCTTTTTATAATTCTTTGTCTTAAAGTAGGATATGCCTACACTGCTAGTGTGCACATTGGATTAAATTGTAGGACATTAATGTCCGGTTCAAGTGCTGGGTGTTCTCTGGCCAGGTCAAATGACTGAGCTTTGCTTATTTGAGCTGCCATTTATCATGAAATAAAGTTTGTAACCTTACAGGGTCTTGTACTTTTCTACACTGCCAATAGAAAAGCCTAAAATAGCTGTAGGCTTGGATACTTTAGAACCCAAAAAATGTGAACCTTGCCCATTTCTAGAGTAAAGAAGCTTCATCTGATAAAATGGTAATGCATTTATGTTGGTGTAATAGTTTCCTCACTTGTGTTCATAATATAAAAGTAAACATAGGCTTTCACAAAGTAATGTTTCTAATAAGAACTAAGAGATAACAAAACATTAGTATATTGATTAATGTTAGTTACTCAAGTAACAGAGAATTTAGCAGAATTCCATGTGGAGAGCTCATCCTGCTGTATTTCAGATTCCTTCCCAGCTGCTTTCAGTGTACATGCTATTGAGCATGTGTTTTCCTATTAATATTTACCAGTTTTTGGAACTTCAGAGAAGTACAGCTATTCCGTTCTGTGTTTTATGGATGAAGTTTTATTTAAAGTAGCATCATTTTAACATGCACTTAGTTTGCTTTGCCAGGTATTCATTTGCTACTGGAGTGGCCTCTGCATGTGGTACATTGAGATCCACAATGTATAATAGTGTCCTGAGTCTGAAAGGGCTTGAAATTCACTAGATAACCTTAGTGAAACTTTGTGCCTCTCCAATTAGTTAGGATAATTTTTTCTAATCTCTGCTCTGGTAGAGGCAGCACTGTTGTGTGACTACAAGCTGTCTTAATGAGTAGGTCACAGTGTGGTGATTTTTCTAGTGAATGCTGCTGGCTTTTTCTGAAAGCGTCACATCTTACTGGATTTATTCTCTGGGGACAGAACGGGGTGCAACAGACACGGCCCTAAAGTTTGAGGCAAACATCAGGGGACTTGGCACAGCAGGCTTCTGAAACACGCCATTAAATATTGGTTCAGCAAACAGTTGCAAGTGTTGCAGTTTGATTTCAGAGACATAGTAATGATTAATCTAGGCAGAGATTTTAATCACACTTGAGATAAATGCATTCTGCCTGACATCCATAAATATGAACCCATGCTATACTTGCTGCATTTATTACTTGCTGTAGTCGTGGTGAAACTGGAACTAATGTTCTCAAATTCGAAATTGATGAGTCCCCAGTTTATCTGAGGATCTGGAAAAGGTTAGTATTCAGAAAGGAAAACATGGGGAAGGCTGGGCACTTGGAGTAGTGCAGTAAATTGATTCTGAAAAAGGTCTTTATATCACTGGAGCTCCTCACTCATGGTAGAAGTTTTGCAGAAGAACCTACAATTTTACCTGATAACTAGTTTATAAAAAATGTTTTAAACAAGAAAAAAGCTTTTCAGGTGCTCAACCCAGCTGAAAGCTCAGATGTGATTCAGGGGAGTATCTGAGTCAGTATTTGAAAATATCTCTAAATCACATGGGTGTCTTGAATGTATTTCTGCAACTGAATTTCCCTTGCTTCAGTATTGCTTGGGTGCATGGAGATTCTGTTCTTGGGTCTGACAATACCCTATAAATAAGTCAGTATGAGCACACCAAAATGCTCTTTTAATAGTGCATGGTAGTTATTCTGAAAATATGCTGCTTTTTTAAACCACTGAACTGCTTATAGATAATTCTCAGACTTCAGTATTTTTAAGCACTGCTGTAAATCTGGAAAACATCACAGTTTCTCTTTGCTTTTTTCATGCTCTGTAGTATGGTTATCTACCCATCTGGCTTATAGCTGCATGGAAAGAAGCTATAATTTGTTTTAACACCTTAAGATTTTAAAATCTGTTACACTCTAACACTTTTAAGAGATCTTAGTCATATAACCATTTTAGACCTCATTCTGCATCAATGACTTCTAGTCCCAGATGCTTGAGTTGAACAAGAGGCTTCCTGTGTAGTAATTCACTTGAATGCAAGTTCTTGGTGTGCATTCTGCCCGTAATGCTGGCCAGGAGCGGATTTCAGTGGGCTTTGAGGTGTGATGATGTTTGCTTACAGGTAGACAGCTGTAAAGAAGCTCATGTTCTCTGAATCAAAAATAAAATTTGTAACAAAAAATGAGTGGGACTAACCTGAACTGAGTTCAGGTGGTCTTTAATGACCAAAAAATGTTTTTCAGCAAGATAGTGAAGTCCTGTGTGGTAGATCTGAAGAGCTAATCTGTCCACACTGAGGAAAGCCCAAGTTGCTGAAGAGGCTAGTAAGCTGTTGTCTTTATTGCTACAGGAAACATTTCCAAGTCTCTTTAACACTTGACAACTTGCCTAGACACTTCTTTCTTACACAAAATCATACAGAAATGGTTTCAAGGTAAGCTTATTACACTTTCATTCAAGTTCTAGAAGTGTTAGCGATTTAAACCACGTGCGTGTTGGTGGGAATTGAGTATTGCCTTCCTGTCCCTTACCCTATAAAGGCTTCAGACTTTGTGTTTTCTACTTCTTGGAACCTCTTAATGTTTTGTTGTCGATTCCAATATGAGATAGACATTTTGATCCAGTGTAAATACTTAATTAAATACCTGCCTGAAATATTGTAAGCTTCTGAGCTTCATGCAGCTTCTGAGTTCTGTATCTGTCTGCAAGCATATTTTATAAGCAGTAAGAAATTATACAAGTCCTTGTTTCTTAGATTTTTGTCTGTGTTTAATTTGCTTCTAATATGCTTATAGTTAGTACTGTTGACTTCAAATTATTAGCTGCAGGCTAGTGAACTTATTTTAGAGTTGAGAAATTTCTCAGAGGAAAGTGAGCCAGCAGGTCAAGAGACATTTTTAATGTGAATTTGTAGAGTAATGTGAGGATCCAGCAGTTACAGCTGGTGAGGAACTTGGAGTTATGATACCTGAATATCGGGACCTCTCTTCGTGCAGAAGTGGGGTTCTTTACTGAATGTAGTTTCACTTCTTGGATGAGTTTGCTTTAATTCTGATGTTGCTGAAAGCAAAACAAAATTGTATTGAAAAGAAATTTAATACTAAAAGGAGGTTTTAATTAAACAAGTGAACTTTATTTTTTGCTTATTGTTTAATAAAATCATAGTATAAAATGTTCCAGTTTCTTCAAGCTAGTTTTCTAGGCAGATGTTGTTGAGCACATACACAAGAAGTGATGCCTAGCACTAGAGAAGGCCAATGTGTATTGTAAAACAATTTTCTCTAGTTTCTTCGTGTTAGTTAAAAAGATAAACATTGATGTCTCTTTCATAATAAATCTTTATCACTTTACTGGCAGTTGCTGGTATAATGTAAAATCTGTTGAATTCCTAAGGTACTGTTTCTGTAGGAGTCTCTCTTAGAAGATGGTGTCCCTTGTGTCCTCTTATGCTTCTATTGTCAATGTTTTGTTTGTTTCTTGTCTCTTAGGAAAGCCTGTGAGAAGAACATGTAGACATTTCCTTACCATAGGCAGGACAGAGAGTAGCTGCCTGTCCAGGCTGAGAGTCATAGCACTTGAAGAGCCACTTGATATTTCTGCATAGGCTATCCAAATGCACACTTTGCTTGGCAGTCTGATAGAGTCTGATAGAGAGACTAAAATGAAAAGGCATTTTTTTGACAAATCATAGCCCCAGATGTTTCCTTTATTAGTAGTATAAATGTTTTTTATACTTCGAGGCCAGGCTGGATCTGGTTTTGAGCAGCCTGGTCTAGTGGAAGGGGTCCCTGCCCATGTCAGGGTAGTTGAAACAAGATGATCTTTAAGGTCCGTCTAACACTAAGCATTCTATGATTCTGTGATTCAGTGTTGCAGATGATGCAGTGAAAATCTCTTCAGACTTGGGACACTTAGCTTTTGAATGAGCTTAGATTTCAGGATAAAGGGTAGGGAAATTATTAAATCTACCTAAATGTTAGCCTCTGTTGGAAGAAAGTTGGTGTCATCAGTCCTCTGAGGTGGGAAAGACACGAGGAGCTCCTGTATTCCTGCATTCCTGTACTCTTACTGTTTTTCTCAGCATTTTGGACACCAGCCCTTTTAAACTTCTTGCAGTATTCCCTATAATATCCACTATGGGACTTAGCATGTGTTTTGATCTGCGAAGAGTTTTTTCAAAGATGCATTGATTAAAACATGGCAGTTTAAGTAGTCTGTTTGTGAATGGTGAGATGAAACAATGGCTAAGCTGTCATGTAGATCCATGCCTACCCTGTGTCTTGCCTGGAGCTTCACTGGCACAGTGAAGACAGTGAGGGGTTTAAGGCTTCTGCTTCAGCTGATAGCAAGTCATATGCCTTGCACTTGTTCTAAGCAGTAAAATGCCTAAAAAGCAGTAGTTTTTTACAGACAGTAATCACAGGGCAAATTGCTGTGGGAGATCGGTACAGAAAAGAAAATGCAAAAATAGTTTTAAGTTAATTGCCTTTTGTGTGGATGACTATTATCACTTTTTAGATTAAATGCTTTTTTAAACCATTCTTTCGGATGTAACCAAAAGATACTGCTAATTTCTAATGTATTTGCAGCAAGGTTTTTGTCTTTATTATTTTCTTTCTGCGTTCTTAGTTTCTCTGATCTTGAGATCCCAACCTGTATCCCAACTATGCTTTTTCTGTTTTGTTCTCTTCAAACTGTGCTGTAGAATGAATATTTATTTCTAAAAACAATGTATGTGGGAAAAAGTGATTCTGGAAAAAAAAAAACTAATGAAAGAAACCTCACAAAAAAGCATTAAAAAACAAAAAGCAAACCCACATCCAAAAAACTTTTAGAAGATAGCTAAAGAAACAAAGTCTGCAAAAAAATGAATGCATTTTCCTCTTCTGTGCTACCAGGTGTGATCAACATACTGCTTATCAGTATTTTACAAGCAGTGGATTTCCAGGGCTTATACTTACTAGACCTACTGAAGAATATTTGTACTAACTGAAGCAGTTTTTGTAGCAAACTGTTCTGAAGTTAATTCATACCAGATGTGTTACTGGAGTTACTTGAGGTGACCAAAAGCCCTTTGTTGCTCATCTCAACTAAATACTAATGATCAACTTTTTGTTGTTGTTGGGGGGGTTTTTTTGTTTTTTTTTTTTTTTTGTTTGTTTGTTTGTTTGTTTGTTTGTTTTTAGTTTTGACATTCTGCCTGGCTTCCCAAATAATGGTTTCTGCTCCTCCAGTGAATGCAGGTTTGTCTGCCTCGTATACTTCCCAAAAGTGAAATCCAGAATTTGATCTTCATTCTGTGGATATGGGAACTGCTGCCACCAGCATAAGGTGTTGCTATCTTGCTGCTGTGATACAGCACTTGTATTTCTGACAGTGGCACCAAGCAATTCAAACCTATTAATCCCTGTCTCTTGACAAGAGCAGTGCAGGGTGGCTGAAGCACTGAACTGCTGAAGTGCTAACTCTGAAGAGAAATGTGTGCAGTTATGGGAATTTCATGTGTGAAACTTCTGTGGGTATTTCCTTTGTACTATCTGCCACTGCCAGCTGACCAAGAAAAGAAGTTGTGGTACAAGTGTCCTAAATTGTAACAAATGGTTGAAACAGATGACTCTATGGTATAACTGTAGATCTCTTTTTTATACAAATGAAGTCTTGTGCATAGGGAAAGCACAGGTATGCATTTCAATGGTGTGTCCAATTTTTTGGAGGCTTCTCTAGTTTTTGTGCTATAAAGCATACTTTGATGCAGAACTATGCATTGCAGTCAGGAAGTCCAGCATGACAAAAACATTTTGCTTCAGATGTGTGAATTAAAGAAAAACCAGTAGTCACTCTATGTGGGTTGTTGGTCATTTGTCTAAAGGAAGGCTTAAGCAGGGAGACTGTTATAAAAGCTGCTCTGAACACAACTGATGTGCATCTAGTAATTTAGTGAAGCAATAGTGTAACCTTTCATTGGAAATTTATTTTAATGACTTCTACTAGACAACTTCCGGCTTCATTTAGCTTAAGACCTTTAACAATGACAGGTAGAGTTGCATAGTCTTAACATTTGCTTTCAGAAATAAGTTGGCAAATGCTCTCGGTTAATATTAGGGGGAAAAAAAGGGAAGTTCTCAACTCAGATAGAAATAATGGAGGAAAGCTAAGTCTGCTCCAGGCCTGCAGAAGAGTAATATTTTCACTAATCTAGATACTGCTTTTCAATTTGGGGAATTTTTGGTGTTTTAATATTCCTAGGCATGATTCTATCGTAATTCTAAAAAGACAGTAATAATTATTGATTGCAATGCTTAGAAATTCTCGATATTGGGAGGTTTCACACTGTAGTAAGTCAGTAAATGTGTAAATTGGGAAAGCACAGTCCAGTTGTATAACTACAGCAGGTAGAACCAGCTCCAAAGAATGCTGATATAACACTGAGAATTGCCAGTTTCCTTTTTATTTCCTTCTCTTTATTGCAGTCTAAATTTCTATACCCATACTGCTGAAAAGCTAATTTTTCTTTAACTCATAATGGTTTCCCCCATCTTAGACTTGTAGACAAAACTTCCGTCTCCTTCTTGTTCTAGAGAAACTGCAATATATGCCAGAGGTGCAGAGATGCTGGGGATCAGAGAGCCCTTTCCCATTTGGCATGTGCTGTGTCAGGGTTCTGCTTAATCTGTATCAGCCTTTCCTCGGACAAAGGAGCATGAGATGAACTGAACATCAGGATGTTCCAAACTCCCAGTGGAGATGCTCTATTGCCACCTGAGCAAAGGGAGGCAGTAGCCTACAGTACAGCAACCAGACCTGTTGTCTGGTCAATGAAATCAGTTAAAGCTTTTTGGATTAGCAGGGTTTTTTTCTCAAAGGAACTGACAACTTCAGAATCCAGAACCATCTGTATCTTGGAGCAGAGGTGGTGGTGGGAGAGGGGAGATATATGCAACCAGTAGAAGAAATTAATTTTCTTATAGCTAATAGATTTGTTAATGATTCTTTCTTGTTTTGCATGTTTGCTGTATCCTGTAAATGAAGCAGTGACCTTTATTCTACTAACAAAGTATTTTGATCTCTAAAGTTCCTGTAGTTCTTGGACTGTTTGATCCTTTTGTATATGATCAGAAGTAAATATGAAACACAACAGTTACTGTAGTAATTTTTTTCTAAGCTGTGTTTTGAAGTAGTTCTCTTCATGGTGTTCATTATGTGATCTGGAATTCATCAGAGATTCCCATTTTATGAATATTCAAACTGTCCCTAAGCTTGTCTCTAATATTCATTGTGTGTGTTGCAGTGCCAAGGAGCTAAAATATTTTTCTTGTTAAATACTTTTTTCCATGCCCATTTGCAATTTTGCATGAGTTGCAAACGTCTGTCTTTTAAGTTCTTTCTGCTGCTTGGACACAATATTTATGGCCAGTAAGAAGGAAAAAGCTTATTGGAAAGTCAAACCATTTTCCATTTTATAGTATTTTGGAACTGATTGTCAGAAATTGAAATAGATTTGGGACTGATGTATCTGCCCAGGAAAAGGCTAGGGGGTTTTCTGTTGTTAACTATGCACTTATTAATTGCGGCAAAAACATTTAGTCACTTAGTTTGACTTTAGAATTGCTTGAGTATATGCTATTTCCCCCATTAACTCTCAACAGTAGGAGGGTAGTGTTAAATCTTAGTTGCCAGAAGTTCTTAAGGTCTTCATTTCCAGCCTAGGCAAGTGAGCCTAGAAATGCAGGTGAAATGGAGAGTACTGGCAGAAAAAGATGAGGAATGTATTTGAAATGTCAATATACAGACCAGGTTTCAGATGTACCTCAAATTCTCAATGGTCTGTAATAATCCATTTCTGTAGCATTGCAAATGGTTGGTTTTTTGTTGTTTTTTTTTCCTTGATTTGTTTGTTTGTTTGTTTCGCTGTTGTTGTGTTTTGGTGGGTTTTTTTATTAGTATTTTTCAATTTCTTAGCAAGCTTTGTTTGTAATTTTTTCCCTGTTTTCTACTTTTTCTAACTTTTGAAACAAGCATCCAGACCAGGTGAATAAGTGGACTTTGGCATAATGACTTTACTAAGTTCTATATATCTCTTGTTTTATCCTTCTCTACAAGCTGAATACTTTCATTTTTTTCTGAGTGACTTTTATTTCACTGCTTTATCTGGAGAATCTAGTATCTAGCATCTGTTCTTTTATTAGACAGAAATGCATTTTACCTTTCCAGTCTGGTCATTACTAGAAATGTTTTGCCAGTTTTTCTGAAGGCAAATTTGTCTGTTGCCTTTGTCCTGGTAAACTGTCATTATTCCTGTGAATAGAAGCAAGAATTTAATACTATGGTGTTTTACTTGAAAAAGGCTCAGAAGACTCCCTGGTTAAGAAAGGTGCTTTTCCCATGATTCAGATGCCCAGCATCTGCGTGCTGTTAAATTGACTTGCAGAAAGTGGATAAATTTTGGAAACCTGCTGTAAAAAGGACAAGTTCAACCCCTCCATCTACTACTGCTGAGGGAAGAGCTCTGGAAAGTGGTGCTTTTTGCACCCCTGCTTAAAATGTTCTTGTATTTCAAAAGGTGTGCTGCTTCTCTTCAGTTCATTTTTCAGAAAAGTAAGGCAGCTTATTCTTATATTTCCGTGGAGGCCAGATGTGCTGCTGGAAAGAAAGCAGTCAGTGTTATTATCGAACACAGTTTTTGCCTCTTCATCTCTGTTTTGCATGGCATAATCTGAAAGTGCTCAAAGCCTCTATTCTAAGGGAAAAGTTTTCATGCAAGGGAGCATTCAGAGTGCTTAGGACACATGGTTTTCTGCAATGTCATGCTGCTCTAGTGGAGAAGACCAAGTGTTTGATTTGTTGTGCACATGGTTTGGGATTAGATTTGCCGGCTGAACAGCTGAAACGTGTGTTTTTTCTCAGCTTTGCTTTTATTTACACTGAAGTAAATAATCTTTTGACCAGCCAGAAGTATTTCCACATGATACTCATGAAATTAAAATGTGGAGTGGGGAGTTCTATTTTCCTCTGCTTTTATGTATGGAGTTGTGTCTGGGTGAGGATCATAACAACCTGCAGTTTTGAGACAGGCAAGACTTGGTGGTGAATGTCTGCCTTTTGGTATTTTTTGTTTCCTATCACATAGCTCGTATAATTTCAACAGAAATTATTTTATTGTCTCCTTTGACAGAAAATACTATTTTTTATTTAGTTTTTTTTCTTCCCCTCACCCTCCAAGTACAAGAAGAAACTCAATGTTCATTGCTGTACACTGAATCATGTTATTAGTAAAACCAAATGTTTCAAATGTTTCTTTATGTAGTACAATGCAGAGTCAGTGCACAGCAAAGCCTTTGTGTATCAAAACACTTAAAAATTAGGTTGGTTTTGTTTTTCTCTCTCCTCTTCATGCCAAATATAACAATTTATGCACAGCAGTGGTTACTTATATCTGCAGTTACTTGCTTTTCTTTTTCTGAATTGCTTGCTCTACTTGCCTTTACCCAAATTGGAGTTGGAATACGTCTTGTATTTAAAAAAAAAAATTAATAATTGTTTGCTAAAGTTAGAAGCCATTCCTTGGAAAACATTGTACGTATAATTCTGGACATGACAGAGAACAACCAGTCTTAAATCCTTAAGGTAAATTATCTCCAACAAGCTTCATGTGAGATTTTTATCTTTTAAATTTGTTGTTGCTGTTGAGTTTGCAGTTGAAATTAGGAAATGTCAGCTTCCTATGTGCTGAGTTGCTCTTTGTACATTCAGCCTTACCCCACATACTATTTCTGTAAGTTAAGGATAATTTGTGCTGATACTTCCTTAATGAAATCTTCTACATAAGCTGTAAGTCTCACTGTTACATTCTTTTCCACATGCAGGCTCGTGTTATGTATGATTTTGCTGCTGAGCCTGGAAACAATGAGCTGACAGTCAGTGAAGGGGAGATCATCACAATCACCAACCCGGTAAGAAAACTGAGATGGAATTGGCTTCAGTGCACTTTCCTGACCTACTTCTACCAGCATATGGAAGGAAAATGGTGCTGATGACATCTGAAAGTCCCAGGCTACCTTTCCCTGAAGAAGTAGCAAGAAAACAGAATACAAAGAATTTTCTAATAATCTTGTGGAAACAAATGCAATGTTTTGAAGCATGGGGCCTTTTCAAACTGTGCCTACACACTTAAGAATGTGTTCAGCTTTGTTTTCCTCTAAACAGAGCTGAGAGACAAGTAAGAGAAAGGAACTAATGATGGTAATAGCCTTTACATCTGAATGCCTTGTCTATTTTTGTGTACCTAATATTGCACATTTTGTGTGTATGTAATCTTTCAGGTGCTTTCCACTTATATTTAAATGTGACATCCAGCTCACTACTAGGTTACAAGTTTCTTAATCAATGACTTCAGCATTCCAAGTTTGGTGAAGAACTCACAACAAATTTTTTTACTGAATTTCTTTGTCCTTTCATAATTAAAGAAATATGGACAAGGTATAGGGAAAAAGTGGTGAAAATACTATCACAATGCTATCAGGGCATTGTTAAATGAATAGGACTTTTCAGCACTGACATTTGATTTATGTCCACATTTTGAATTTCAGTGTACTTTAATTGTCCTGTGTAATTCTTACCCTTAGTAACAAGGTATTAGTTGATTCTGCTTTGATTTTTGTGTAATGATATGGCTTAGTTAATAGACTTACCTTTTAAAACAAATACAAAAATCACCTGACCATGAAGCCAGGTCTTATTTATCTGTTTGTATAAAACACATGGATTCTGCAGAATAAACTTAATTCTTTGAAGATCCTAATCATGTGTAATCCCGATAATTTGTAGTTCCACTGATCCTAAAAACTTGAAGCAGATATTTAATAGAGCCAGCACTGTCTTGGATAGTGTGCCGTGCTGTGGCAGGGGTGACATTTTGATAATTTGGGAGCTTAAGGCCATTTCACAAAAGTATGACTAAATAAAAATAGATTACCATTTTTAAGCTAGTTCTCACTGACCAAGACATCTGTGGCTTAAGGCAGTGTACTCAAAACCAAGTAAAACTTTGTTTTATGCTGTCTATGATAAATTGCCACAAAGGCTCTTGATCTTTTTTGATATACTAAGTTTAGATGGCAATAGCTTAAGTCATGCAGTCCACTGATGATTGCTTTCAAGTGTAGCAGTGCTAACATGACTTCTGGCTCAAGATGTCATTGCTCTTGCAGTTTAACCAAGATAGTTGAATATATAATCTGAGATGTCTAATTATTTCCGTGTTCTTCAGTATTAAGCTTTTAGGTATGTAAGAAAAAATAAATGCAAGCTGTTATTTCCCTAACTGCTTGATCTTTACTGCATAAAATCTTGAATACATAAGCAGGCTTTTCCTTATCGGGGTGCCTGTAAAATGCAGGATTACATGAAAGTATGAAAGAACAAAATAGTGAATAAACAAGTACATCAATTAAAAACAAATTAAGAAAACCTAAAATTCAGTATTTCCTGTCTAGCATATGTGTCTCCAATTTTCATCTGTGAACTAACTTGGCATGTAGCTATGTGTTCCCTCAACAGCTTGATTTAAAACAGAGCTGGCTTATTCCAGATAATGTCCTGGAATTAACTTCACTTAACTGCAAAGGTCTACAGAGTTTCCTTAGTGTATGTAGAATATGTTTTTAAAAAAACCCAAACAATATCAGGATGTCCCACTGAGATCAGAGCTGAACTGTTGTTAGTTCTTTCTAAACTAATAGCATAAGTCTGCCTCTGAAAAGAAATGTGAAGCAGAAAGAATGAATCCAGATCTTACATGACATCTTTTAATCTTGAGAATAGCCTTAACATTTCTGTGAGTGATAGCTCTCACTCATCATATGTCTCTGCACCTTCAATAAATGAGGGAGAGATTTTACAGATATCACCAACAGCTTAATTCTTTGAGTCTTGTTTCTTTATAGTCTATTGATTAAAATTAATTCATTGAAACTGACATACAAATAGATGTGTTTTTATGCAGTCTGTGGCCAGACAGTTGACTGTGGTTTCATAAATGATCAGAAGTGCTGAAAAATCAACCATTTTCCCCTTCATGCTTGTTAAAATCTAAAGTCCAGAATAGCTGTGTAAAACCAGCACAGTCTGTGTTGTGTTTAAAAGAGTATCTGCTGCTTCAGCAGCTTTGAGTGAGTTTGTTCAGTTTCACAGTCATAACTGTGTTTTGAACATTTGACTGCAAGACAATGCTTCCTGCTGAGCTGTTTGAAGCATATTGTGGGATCTATCTAGCAAAATTATTTCTATATTACTTCTTTTAGGATGTTGGTGGAGGCTGGTTAGAAGGAAAAAACAGCCAAGGCGAGAGAGGACTTGTTCCAACAGATTATGTTGAGGTAAGTGACTGCACTGCTCTGCAATAAGAAAGCAGAACTGCTGAAAAGGCCATCCTCTGATTTGCTGACCAGACTGAAATGCTCAAACAGAAAGCTTGGAATATATAATCTCATTGTAGCTGGCTTTGGAAATCAGTGCAAGCATGCTGTCCAAAGCTCCTGAGCTTCTTAGTGGTTTCCCAAGAAATGCAACAGAGATCTGTCTATAGTAAATACAGCTGATCTGCAGAACATGAGTTGTTTTGAATCTGTTTCGGAATTTGGGGATCTCATAATCCAGTAATTGGGGTTTTTTCTGTCTGAAGATAGAACTCTGGAAGTGAAATGAGTAATGCAAGTCTGCACTGGTGTTGCCATGGCAGACTTGCCACGTGCTCATAAATCTGGAATGGAGCACATTTCTGGGGCTCAGGATGTGGGTTATCAAATCCAGGGAGAACTCAGCTTTTCTTCTTACTGAGACTCTCTGTTGTCTCTTCAGTGTGTATTGTTCTGATTTTTGTTTAAAGACCAGTGGTATTGTTTTGGGGATGGAATAGGATCTCAGTGCAAAGACTAGAATCTCATTCACTCTTGGATGGCCCAGTGTCTGCATGTATGCAGGTTGCTGGTTAGGTGGGTGAAGACCTTGGCTGTAATTCCTGCAGCCTCTTAAGGCATGTACCTCTCTTCCTTCACCTGTGCTGTGTTTATTAAAAAAAAACAAAAGAGGGAGGATGGGAAGGGAAAGCAGGATCATGCTGGCTTATGTGACCTTGTGTTTTTGCTTCAGTTGGTTAGCTCATGGTCTGGTAGCTTTTGGCTCTCTAAACTTATTGTCCCAAATCCAACCTCTGAGCACTGAGTTCCCAGTCTGCAGGCACTTATATTGACAAACTTTTTATCCCTAAGGAATTTATAGATAGGTGTTCACTGCCACAACTGTCTTGCATGTTGTAATAGTAAGGTGAACTAGTTCCATCTGGTGTGGAAGTAAATCCTCCAGAGTATCATGGTCAGTTTCTTGTGAAAAATTCAATTGAATTTGAATTGTAAAAGGTTATATAAAAACATCTTAAAGTCTAGAAATATGAGTGTTAGGGTGGTTATATATGATAAAGCATAATTTGGTTAATTGAAGCATGAAAAATCTTTCTCAACCTTTTTCATTTCAGATTATAACTGAAGGTGCAAAAGATGGCATTAGCTGCGGTAACTCATTAGCTGACCAAGCCTTTTTTGATTCCCTTTCTTCAAATACAGCTCAGACCAACTCTGCTGCCAAAAGCAGTAATCAGGTATGTCTTGTGGTTTTTCAGGCACTGTGGGCATGGAAAGTTTTATTGACGTAATTGCCTGCTGTACTGTATTTGTGAACCTTCGTGAAAGTACTAATTAAAGTAATTGTATTTTCATTAGAGAACACTTTTGTTGAATATTAATGATGTGTGTGACTACTCAGATGCTGTCACTGCTGGAAAATTTAGTAGTCTTAACACTTTCAGAAATTGAGCGTTTTTATTCTTTCCAGTCTGCAATGATATAAATCTTTGACTACTTCAGTCTCTGTAAGTGTAAGTGTGCTCAGCAAATTTATTTTATTTTCAAGCTACTTGTTTTGCTGTGCTAACCTTATTAAGGAACCAGAGCTTTCTTTTTTGATGTCTAATTAGGTGATCTATACATCAGCAGCTAGAGTGAAGGGAAGTATTTCTTTCTCAGAATTTGAGTAAGAGTGGTTTTTGGATTAAAAAAGATAAAGCAAATTCATCCATTGTCAGTTGGAGAAGATGCTGACTTTGGGTTTGCTGCAAGAATATTTTTGTCCCTCTATTCATAGCTTTTTGCCTGGTTCACCAGTTCATTAAGCAGCAACTATTTAGTTTCAGGTTAGGTATCTGAGGACACATTATCTTAAACACAAGCTGTTTATTATGGTCTACAGACTGGTGCATGTCTCACATATAGGAAGTTAAACATTTGAAAGTCCATAGGTCAACAGAAAACAAAATCTGCCTTTTTCCCAACAGCAGCATGCAAAGATCTTTTGTGTTGGAAAGTAAATGCTTTACTTATGGTAACAGCTGGAGGGACACATCTGGTTTGTAGGTCAGTTAAATATCAGTTATTAGTTTTCTTAATTGCACCGCAGGAGTTTGACATGAAGTGAGATCTTTTGAAAACTCTACGTGGGACATTCTTGTATGACAGTGAACGTAGCTGTCCATTGACTATATAGTGTTTGATTTGGGCTTCCTTGTAGTCAGCTGGGCAATGCCAGGATTGTTATTCTGTGATCACATATACTCACTAGAGGACTCCAAACCTCACTGTGAATGTCTCAATGTTGTTTTTTTTTTAAATTGATACCTGGTTAATATGTAAGGCTAAACGTAGAATTCTTGAAATGCCTCATGAATTTTCCATGTCACACTGAGCCAAAGGTATTGATTATAGGTTAGTTTTCCCTCAGTAAAAATTGCAGTAATTTGAGTGCAGAGTGGGGGATTCCTTCTCTTCTGTGCTCTGTCACCCTTGCCCTATTTTTTTTTCCTGCTGTAGTGTTTCTAGCAAAACTTTACACCTGAGGAGACTCGAGATATTTGCAGCAGCTGCTTGCTGCCAAATCAGAGAATACTGTTTCTCAGAGGAGAAACATAACTTAATTTGATCTAGGAAAAATTATGAAATACACAGAAAATTTTGAATGCTGATAGAGGTATCTGTCAGAGCTTGTTCTGTGCTTAAGGACAAGATGCTTGTTCTTGGAGAAGGGAAGAAAAAAGGTTTTGCTTGCATAGAGGGAAAGGTTAAAATAAAGGTCTCTGTTATCTTCTAAATAAGAGAGAATTACTCCAGAAATCTAGTCTTGGAAGTTGTATTTCTAGAGGAGTGTGAAGCTTGAAAATATAGTCACTTTACACTGTAGTTTACACAAGAACAACAGTATACTGTCCCTGGCAGATGCAGGGTTTTTCATAGATTTTGGAAAAGAGTAACTTCATGAAAACAGCTTGTCACATTTGCATCAGTGCCCTACTGTTAAAAGTGTCCTGCTCCTCTCAGTTATCCATCAAATGCTGTGTGAGATAGCTGGGAGAACCACTGTACTGTAGTGCATGACAGTAAAACTATATTGCTGACATGGAGAGGGAGAGAGGAGGACAGTGTGCACCTGGATGCAGTCAGGGCCATGCAAGATGTAGTGGGGGCAGGTTTTATCAGGCTGGTGTCTTTGGGTCTTCAGTTTTCATGGGTTTTTTTCATAGGAGGAACCATTCTGTTCTGTGGTCAGGATTGCATGTCAAAAGTTATTTTCATTTTCCCAAGTCTTTTTTTCTTTAGCTGAGTTCAGTAACTGCTATTTGGTTATATGCATTTTCTAGAAAATTGTAGATCATGATTTGATGACTGGTTTCCTCAGCTTCTGACATATATCTGGTAGTTTTTTTCTAGTGGCTTATTGCTAATGGGATTTTAATTTGTATATTAAGCAGTCTGGAAGCAGTTCTGTCTTCCACTCTTGGCTGTTAGGCCTTTCTCCCAGATCAGAGAGCTCTCTAATGCAGGCATTTTCTCCTTGCAAAAATTCTGTGGCTAATTGTCTTCTTAATTAAGAAATTCTGTCCATTCATTCTGTCTGTGTGGTGCAAGAGCCTGTTTTCTTGCTCTCAGGAAAAAAAAGCAAGCTTTCTTCTGCAGTGACTCTGGTCCTGTGACGTGTGTGTGAAGTGCGTGCATTGCTCCTGTGTACATCGATTGTGCCATGCCAAATGGGTTTGAGGTTGCTGCAGCGGTGTGGAAACACCTGATAGAGTGAAGTGTTACATTGGTTGCAGTAATACTGCATCAGGAGGTCAGGCTGAGTCACTCATCCCCTGCATACTGACGTGTCTCTCTGAGCCACTTTCAGTAAGAATACAATCTCCTACTTTGTGAATATAGCCCTTCTTCCTAGATGTATTACTCTGAATTTGGTTGCGATAACAGTTATGTTCTTCAACGTAAAAAAAAGTTACTTTGGCTTGAGTTCAGATGCACAGTTGCAAGCAAGTCAAAGCCTGTTCAAGTGCTTTAATGACGGACTAGGTCAATATACAGAGTTTTTAATCTTAAACGAAACTCATATCCAGGCTATGGGGATTTAAAAAAATGACCAATTATATGTCAATATAAGGGGAATAGATGCTGGAGGTGGCACAGGAGTGGAAACTAAAGTGTTTGTAGATAGATTAGTCTGGTAGACGGAGTAAGAAATAGCAGTATTCCTAAATGCTGACTTTTGATGTTATCTATTATATTTTCCAGTAATGCAGTGGGGTTGCAAGTTTATTACAAGAAATCTTTATAAAAGCAATTCTAAATAAACAGGAAGTTTTAGGATTTTTCTTACTGCTATTGTATTGAAGAAATTGCTTTCTATAAACATTGTCACTCTAACATATACATGGTTGCACAACACACCCACTCCCCAATTCAGTAAGTCAGAAGGTGTTTTAATTCTTAGAATTCCTTCCATTCTTCTAACAGTAAGTTAAAAAAAAAAAAAACCAGCTTGTTTTGTAGTCTTTCAGTACCAAGCTTTTTTAAAAATAATAGATCTGGCTGAGTTGAAATGTGAGTGTGGGGCTTTTTCCCTTTTCTATTTTTAGGAGACAAATTAAACCACAGTGATGTGATTTAACCCTGGTAGGCAGCTTGACGCACTCAGCAGCTTATTACCCCCTCAAAGGAGTGGGGGAGAAAACCAGAAGAGTGAGCATGGGCAAATTCTTGGGTGGAGATAAAGACAGCATAATAGGTAAATGTCCTGGGGTACAATGCAAAAATGTGTATTCTATCACCATCTGTTAAAATGTGGGAGGGGTGGTGATCCTTATCTCTGTGGGAGATATCCTCTGCTGATGTGCCATCTGATAAGATGGGGGGATGATCATCGTTATCTATTCACAACCCATCCTTCCTCCAGAAGATATATTCTGTTAATGGGCCATTAAGTCCTATTGTGTGACTGATAAGATTACATCACCCCATTGGGAGATGCCCCAACCAGGGGCAGGAGCCAAGCCTTTCCTACCTAGATAAAAAACTGGGGTTTGGGACCCGAGGACAGACCTTTCTACTGGATCCCAGAGGAAAGTCGGACCTTTTTCCACATCATTGCTGGATCTTCGGAGGAAAACTGCACCTTCTACAGGAGCACTGCTTCAACAGAACCACATCTGTCATCCAGGAGGACTGCAGCCACCATTTACACGGACTGCTACCAACACCCTGACTGACAGGGTGTCAGGTTGTGTTTCTGACTGTGTTGGTGGTTGTTTCTTTTATATTATTGCATGTATTTTATTTTTTTTTCTCTTTTCTCCTATTAAATTGTATTACTGACTTGGAGTCTCGCACTGGTTTTACTTTCAAACCAACACATTAATTGGCGCCCAACGTGGGGCACGAAGGGTACTGAGGAAAGTCAGTATTACAATTTTGTTTTCACCATGATTCTCAACATGCTTACATGGGTTTTATATCTTGCTCTCTATATTTTTCCACACATGGGGAACTATCTGCCAGCTGTAATGCTCCTGTGTAGACCAGGATATGGTATAAAAATTGCTTTACTGGCCTATTATGTCTACTGCATGATAACCTCTGAGGCAATGAACATAATCCGGAATATATACTCGACTTTGTTTGCTTGTCCTAGTCTAGGTTGCTACATCTGGGGTTTTAACAATCACACCCAGCCCTTGGGGGGAGGGGTAAAGGATGATTTTTTCCAATCTTTCCGGCCTGATACAGTAGTTTTTGGAAATGTTGAGTTCCCGCTGGATGCTAAGGACAGCATAATATTGTTGTTAGTTCTGCTTTGTCTCCTCTGCACAGCCTTTACAGCCTACAACATGCTTAGAAACAGAACACTACATGGCGTATTGATGCGTATTCTTGAGGAAGAGGAAAAAAGAAACAAATCAACTTCGTCCACGACTGCACAGAATGTCACAAAGAGGAGAAGAACCAAACAAAAAGCAACAGTGCCCGTGTCTACGCAGACTGCCACAAAGGAGGAAAAAAGCCAAAAGCAAAGCAACAGTGTCCGTGTCTACGCAGACTGCCACAGAGGAGGAAAAAGCCAAAAGCAAAGCAACAGTGTCCGTGTCTATGCAGTCTGCCACAGAGGAGAAAAAAGCCAGAAGCACCATCAGCATCTCCACACAAACCATCACTGAGCCAGAACAGCCTAGACCAGTAGCAGTTGCGCCCGTTCAGAAGAAGAAATCAAAGAGCAAATCAGTTCGCATAGTGACTGACGAGGACGTGGCAGGACCTTCACACCCAGCAGAAGTGACAGAGCCAGAAATCATCACTCGCTCTCTGTCCCTGGGTGAGCTGCGTGACCTGCGGAGGGAATTCACCCGCCAGACAAATGAGTCCATCTTGACCTGGCTGCTCCGCATCTGGGACGCTGCAGCCAATGACACCATTCTGGATGGATGTGAGGCCAGGCAACTGGGATCTCTGTCCCGGGATGTGGTCATTGACCAGGGGATTGGGAGAACCCAAGAAACTCTCAGCCTCTGGCGGCGACTGCTGACAAGTGTGAAGGACAGATACCTTTGTAAAGAAGATCTTCAGGTGCACCAAGGAAAATGGAGCACAATAGAACAAGGTATCCGATGCCTGAGGGAATTGGCCGTGCTAGAGATCATTTTCTCAGAAGATGAGAGATTTCCTAAGAGCCCAGACTGTGTCCGGTGCACGTCACAGATGTGGTTGAGATTTGCACGACTTGGACCAGAGATGTATTCCCGTTACCTGGCAACGCTGCAGTGGAGGGAAGGTGAGGACATGGTAGGCGTCTTGGCCAATAAACTAAGAATTTATGAGGACACTGTCACAGCCCCATTTCGTACCCATGTCTCATCCGTGGAAACACGGCTGGTGGAGCAAGTCCGAAGCCTTATTGAAGAGGGCCATCAGAAACTAAAAAAAGAACTTAAGGAAAACAACTACCAGATCTCTCCTGAACCAACAAGAGTTTCTGCCATTAGGAGCCGGCGTTCCTCAGGCAGGGAGAGAGGACACACTCCACGAGGTAACCTCTGGTTTTTCCTTCAGGAGCATGGAGAAGACATGAGGAAGTGGGATGGAAAACCCACCTCCTCCTTAGCAGCCCGGGTACGTGAGCTGAAAAGAGGGACACCTACCCCAAGAAGTTCATCTAGAGTCAATGCTGCTCCAGTCTCTCGTGTACAGAACTCCAGACAGTATCAGAATGATGATATGACTGATCCTCTTGAAGGAACCTCAAGAACCTATTTACAGGGAGAGAGCAACGTGTACCAGGATCAGGAATAGAGGAGCCCTGCCTCTAGCCAGGTAGAGGAGAGGGATAATCGGATCTATTGGACTGTGTGGATCCGATGGCCTGGCACATCCGACCCACAAAAACATAAGGCTTTGGTTGACACCGGCGCCCAGTGTACTCTGATGCCATCAAAGTATGTAGGAGAAGAATCCATCTCTATTTCTGGGGTAACAGGAGGATCCCAGCAGCTGACTGTAGTGGAAGCCGAAGTGAGTTTAACTGGGAACAGGTGGCAGAAACACCCCATCGTGACTGGCCCAGAGGCCCCATGCATCCTTGGCATAGACTATCTTAGAAATGGATACTTCAAAGACCCAAAAGGATATCGCTGGGCTTTCGGGATAGCTGCTGTAGAGACAGACGGCATTAGAAAACTGAGCACCTTGCCTGGTCTTGCAGATGACCCCTCTGCTGTGGGACTACTGAGAGTTGAAGGGCAACAGGTACCAATCGCCAGAACAACAGTACACCGCCGGCAATACCGTACTGACAGAGACTCAGTGATTCCCATCCATGAAATGATCCGTAAACTGGAGAGCCAAGGGGTGGTCAGCAAAACCCACTCACCCTTCAACAGCCCCATCTGGCCTGTGCGTAAATCTGAAGGAGAATGGAGATTGACAGTGGACTATCGTGCATTGAATGAGGTGACTCCACCGCTGAGCGCTGCTGTGCCAGACATGCTGGAACTGCAGTACGAGCTGGAGTCCAAGGCAGCAAAGTGGTACGCCACTATCGATATCGCCAATGCATTTTTCTCCATTCCTCTGGCAGCAGAATGCAGGCCTCAGTTTGCTTTCACCTGGAGGGGCGTGCAGTACACCTGGAATCGTCTGCCCCAGGGGTGGAAGCACAGTCCCACCATCTGTCATGGGCTGATCCAGGCTGCACTGGAGAAGGGTGAGGCCCCCGAACATCTACAGTATATCGATGACATCATTGTATGGGGCAGCACAGCAGGGGAAGTCTTCGAGAAAGGAGAGAAGATTATCCAGATTCTGCTGAAAGCTGGTTTTGCCATTAAGCGAAGTAAAGTTAAGGGACCAGCTCAGGAAATTCAGTTTCTAGGAGTCAAGTGGCAAGATGGACGTCGTCAGATCCCAACAGAGGTAATTAATAAGATCACTGCTATGTCTCCACCTACCAGCAAGAAGGAAACACAAGCCTTCCTAGGTGCCATAGGCTTTTGGAGAATGCACATTCCTGAGTACAGTCAGATTGTGAGCCCTCTCTACCTGGTTACCCGCAAGAAGAACGATTTCCACTGGGGCCCTGAGCAGCAGCAAGCCTTTGCCCAGATCAAGCAAGAGATTGCTCATGCAGTAGCCCTTGGCCCAGTCAGGACGGGACCAGATGTGAAGAACGTGCTCTACTCTGCAGCCGGGAACCATGGTTTGTCTTGGAGCCTGTGGCAGAAGGTGCCTGGTGAGACTCGGGGTCGACCACTGGGATTCTGCAGCAGAAGCTACAGAGGGTCGGAGGCCAACTACACTCCCACAGAGAAGGAGATCTTGGCCGCCTATGAAGGAGTTCAAGCTGCCTCAGAGGTGATTGGCACAGAAACACAACTCCTCCTGGCACCCCGACTACCAGTGCTGGGCTGGATGTTCAAGGGAAAGGTGCCTTCCACACATCACGCCACTGACACCACATGGAGCAAGTGGATTGCCCTCATCACTCAGCGCGCCCGTATTGGGAATCCAAATCGCCCTGGGATTCTGGAAATAATTACAAACTGGCCTGAAGGTGAGACTTTTGGATTGTCTTCTGAAGAAGAAGAGGAGCAAGTGGCACGTGCTGAGGAAGCCCCACCATATAATGAGCTACCAGAGACTGAAAGACGATATGCCCTCTTCACTGATGGTTCCTGCCGAATTGTAGGCACTAACCGGAAATGGAAAGCTGCAGTATGGAGCCCCACACGACAAGTTGCACAAGCTACCGAGGGACAAGGTGGATCGAGTCAGGTCGCAGAGCTAAAAGCCATCCAGTTGGCTTTGGATATTGCTGAACGAGAGAAGTGGCCAAGGCTCTATCTCTACACTGACTCATGGATGGTAGCTAATGCTCTGTGGGGTTGGCTGGATCGCTGGGAAAAGGCCAACTGGCAACGCAGAGGGAAACCCATCTGGGCAGCTGAGATTTGGCAGGACATTGCTGCCCGAATAGAGAAACTGACCATAAAGGTTCGACATGTGGATGCACACGTACCCAAAAGCCGGGCTAATGAAGAACATCACAACAACGAGCAGGTGGACCGAGCTGCCAAAGTGAAAGTATCACAGGTGGATCTAGACTGGCAGCACAAGGGAGAATCATTCCTAGCTCGTTGGGCCCATGATGCCTCTGGTCATCAGGGGAGAGATGCGACGTACCGATGGGCCCGTGACCGAGGGGTGGACCTTACCATGGACAGCATCTCACAGGTCATCCACGACTGCGAGACCTGTGCCGCAATCAAACAAGCCAAGCGGGTGAAGCCTCTGTGGTATGGTGGACGATGGTCGAAGTACAGGTATGGGGAAGCCTGGCAAATTGACTACATCACCCTTCCCCAAACCCGCCAGGGCAAACGCTACGTACTGACCATGGTGGAAGCAACTACAGGATGGTTAGAGACCTACCCTGTGCCTCATGCCACTGCCCGGAACACCATCTTGGGCCTAGAAAAACAAGTCCTTTGGAGGCATGGTACCCCTGAGAGAATTGAATCAGACAACGGAACCCATTTCAAGAACGGCCTTATCAACACCTGGGCCAGAGAACATGGTATTGAATGGATATATCATATTCCTTACCATGCGCCAGCTGCCGGGAAAGTTGAACGGTGTAATGGACTCCTTAAGACTACTTTGAAAGCACTTGGTGGTGGAACCTTCAGAAATTGGGAAATGAACTTGGCCAAAGCCACCTGGATGGTTAACACCCGAGGGTCCATCAATCGAGCCGGTCCTGCCCACTCTGAACCCCTGCACACAGTGGATGGGGACAAGGTCCCAGTGGTACACATGAAAGGTATTTTAGGAAAGACTGTTTGGATTAATCCCACCACAGGCAAAGGCAAACCAATCCGTGGGATTGTTTTTGCTCAAGGACCTGGTTGCACCTGGTGGGTAATGCAGAAAGATGGGGAAACCCGTTGTGTACCGCAAAGAGACCTAATTTTTAGTGAGAACTGTATGTAAGGTTTCATTTTGTATTATATATCTGTAAGAGGGTATTGGTTTGGGTGTGATGTAGATGGTAATAGAATAAGGGGTGGATTATGTCCTGGGGTACAATGCAAAAATGTGTATTCTATCACCATCTGTTAAAATGTGGGAGGGGTGGTGATCCTTATCTCTGTGGGAGATATCCTCTGCTGATGTGCCATCTGATAAGATGGGGGGATGATCATCGTTATCTATTCACAACCCATCCTTCCTCCAGAAGATATATTCTGTTAATGGGCCATTAAGTCCTATTGTGTGACTGATAAGATTACATCACCCCATTGGGAGATGCCCCAACCAGGGGCAGGAGCCAAGCCTTTCCTACCTAGATAAAAAACTGGGGTTTGGGACCCGAGGACAGACCTTTCTACTGGATCCCAGAGGAAAGTCGGACCTTTTTCCACATCATTGCTGGATCTTCGGAGGAAAACTGCACCTTCTACAGGAGCACTGCTTCAACAGAACCACATCTGTCATCCAGGAGGACTGCAGCCACCATTTACACGGACTGCTACCAACACCCTGACTGACAGGGTGTCAGGTTGTGTTTCTGACTGTGTTGGTGGTTGTTTCTTTTATATTATTGCATGTATTTTATTTTTTTTTCTCTTTTCTCCTATTAAATTGTATTACTGACTTGGAGTCTCGCACTGGTTTTACTTTCAAACCAACACAGTAAAGCAAAAGCTTCACATGCAAGCAAAGCAAACTAAGGAATTCATTCACTGCTTCCCATGGGCAGTCAGGTGTTCAGCCATCTTCAGGAAAGCAGAGCCCCATCATGCGTAGCCATTACTCAGGAAGAAAATGCCCATTCAAACAACTCCTCTTCTTCTCCCGTCCCTTTTTGCTTTCCAGTCAAACAAGAGACTTTTGGTTTCCTACTCTGGAAGCTTTTTGGTGTTAAGTAAACATCATTGACTCAAACACTGTTCTGCTCCCTGTCTATTTTCCTAAGAAGGTTTTTGTTGTTGTTCAGTAAATAGTCTCCTGAAAAGTAATTAGAAAGCAATAATTAAGAGCAGTTTCTTTTCCTTCCTTTTCTTCAGTGAGAAAAACTCAGTAACCACAGCAACACTTTGATATTGTACTCTACCTGGGTATGCCACAGTAGAAAAGGGGCACAGAGATGCTTCCTAAGGAGAAGAGAAGAATTCCACCTTACCCTTGGCAGTTCACTCTCTTCAGCTCATTCCTTGCATCAGCAGTGTCCCAGCAATGGCTGTCTTGGTAAAGTTTGCAGCTGCTCTTTTAAAGGCTGAGAAGATGCTGGGGACATTGAAGGAATCAGAGGAAGCAGTGAAGCTAATTAAACACAAAATGAGAGAAAATTTTGGCTCAAGGTGACTATTTACACACTCAGAAGAAAATAAGCAGATAAGAGAATTTAATGTTGCATCTGCCCATAACATTTGTGTCTCAATGACTAAAAAGCTTTAAAAAAGTTATTTGAGAAAATACAATTTAAGGAAGCCTTAGTTGCCAAGGATGGAGGCTTGGCTTGGGTTTTGTATGAGTCCCACCCGGTTTTGACCTGGTAGCCCTTGGATATAGAAAGAGCAGAGGGAATGAGTAATCTTTCTTCTCTGTCAGTCCATTGTTCCTCTGAGCAGCAATGCAAGGTGCTAATTTTAGGCTGTCATTTGGAACAGCCAGTGAGTAAGTATATCAGCACTTTTGCTATTTCTATTTGTTAGAATTGCATCTATCTATATCTATCTTAAGGTAAGTTACCTGTAGACTCTGTTGGTATTAGAATAATACTGGCAATAATGGCACTGAAATGAGTATAAATTTTGTTAGGTTAAACCAAGTGAACCTAATAAATGCAATGAACAAAAAGATTGTAATTTTTGATGTAAAATGCATCATGTGTTTTTCTCTTATAGTATTTCTTTGATGCTGAGTTTCTTCCAGGGGCTGTAGCAATAGAGGATATTCTGTTCCACACTTTTAGATAGTGCTTCTTATTGCAGTTAACCAAGAGGTTATTATCTTGGTGGCATTTGAAGCCTTCATAATTAAAGTATGTGTGGAAATACAATAATTAATGGAAAATTCATTCTGAGTTGTCTCCTCCAGCTGGTTTGGTTTGGGGTTTTTGTGGTGGTCAAGACTAGTGGTTTTCTAGTCACAGATGTATTCGCATTTATTTTGCTTGTGTTTCAGGTTCAGAGGCTGCTGTTTTAACAGAAATGATCTCTCTTCCCCTATTCTGAACCACAGCTTGTGGTGTTTTTTCATTTGTCTAACCTAAAACTCTTTAAAAGTTGTGAACAAGCATCAACTCCCTTTTAATGGTAGTGTTTATCTGAATTATTTAGATTTTGTTACAACTATATTGGCTATAAGCTAGTTCTTATTGAGAAGTTAAAGAAACACTCTTTGTACAGTAATTTCGTTAGTGGTCCGTAAGCAGACTATGTACAACTAGCCATAATGTAGTCCAGCTGTTTACAGCCTGTGTTACCTGCAGCCTTGAGCATAAGATAGAAATGCTATAAATTTTAGTATACTGTATATTTTAGTTTGTATGATTTCTCCTCCCTTCCTTCTAGAGCTCGGTTTTTTCTTTTTTTTTTTATTTCCCTCTCTGCAGAACAGAAAGCTAGTATTAGAAATTTATAAATGCAAATAAATTGGAGTACTGTCTGTTTCAGGGTGGAAGTGGATCACAACTACATTGACGAAAGAGCTGTAGATGTGGCTTCCCTATATTTAAGACACAGTTTGGTACAAGAACTATTTTTGTAAGTTGCATTTGTAGAGGAGTTTGTTCCCTTTTCTTGATACTGATTCTCTAGTCACTACCAAGGCTAGTTCTCTTGAAGATGACTGTACAGATCTTCTTAGTTTAGGATAAAATAAGTATCCTGAGAGTTTGCATTTTTGTGAATTACAGATTTTTCCATTGATTCCTGTTGACCCTAGAGAATCCACATGTTTTGTGTCTTCAGTTACGTTGTGGGCAGAGCACCAAGGCCCCATGTGTAGCTACAGGAAGCATTTAACAGATACCTCTCATGTTTGTATTGTTTTATCCAGTGGTAAAAGTTAAATCCCTTGGGATAGTTTCTCTTGCAGAAGAAAAGTAAATTGAATGGACGCTTACGTGTGAAAAACCCTTTCCCTTCTGAAAGCTGTGGGACATATGTATAGACAGGATGAATAAGTAGTCAGTGAAAACGCTTAGTTTGATGTCCAGGAGCTGAGGCAAGTCAAGTCACCTGGTATGTAAACATAAGCTGTTGAACATGCATAAGGAGAACGCTAAGGAAGCTATTCCTAAAATTTTACTTCATATCTTTCAGGCTTCTGACGTGCTGGAAAGGCACATTGTCATTGTTGAATTTGCATATCATAACTCCCACTCCCCCTCCCTGAGTTGCTGTGAGCAGCAAGATTGAAGAAAATAAATATAGTACTTTTAGTAAGAGTGCAGTATTCTACTTACGTGGAAATTCTGACATGCATGTTATTAAATTCCTGTAGCAGCATTTCCGTTCTTGGATGATTCTGTATGTATAATAAAGCAGAAGTATAATCACAGGAAGTGTAAGTCACTTGTACTTGACTGGATCCAGTTTGTCTTGTTAAACCAGTATGCTAAATTGTCATATAAAATATGCAGGTAGGTTCCCCATGGGAGTTACAATTTTAACTTCTAGTTCCTGTTACAGATAATGACACTTCAAAATCCTCTCTTGCTGTATGTGATTTGAAAGCAACTCTTTCCCCTCTACCATCTCAGTCACAATATTGCATTCAGACTGGTAACAGGAATTTGTGATCAACTCTTGTTTAAGCAAAGTATAAGGCAATGGCTTCTCTACAGTGCTGGAAACAGTGGCTTGCTTGCTTTGAAATGAATCATATTCACATATTAAAAAATAACCATCCAACACATGACAGTGATTTTTACCAATTCCAATTCCAAGGTTGTCTTGAGCTTTTTTGTGGATGACCCAGTGGAATGCAAAGGTTTAGGCAGGAAGTTGTTAAACTGGTGTAATACTGTGATCAGTCCTCGCCTTCATCTGCACCCATACCCTCAGGCAAAATCTGACTATTGAAATAATTATCCACAATTTAGTGTTGGTATGCTTTTTTTCTTGTCTGATTCACAGGATTGCAGAATGGGTCAGGTTGGAAGGGACCACAGTGGGTCATCTGGTCTGACCTCCCTACTCAAGCACAGTCATCCTAGAGCACATAGCACAGGATTGTGTTGTTGGCTATCTCCAGTGAGGGAGACTGCACAACCTCTCTGGGCAACCTGTTCCAGTGCACAGTCACTCATGCAGTAAAGAAGTTCTTCCTGAGGCTCAGGTGGAATTTCCTGTGCTTCAGTTTCTGTCTGTTTCTCCTTGTTCTATTGCTTGGCACCACTGAGCAGAGCCTGATCCAAACTCTTGTCACCCTCCCTTCAGATACTCATAGACATTGATGAGGTCCCCACAGTTTTCTCTTCTCAAGGCTGAACAGGCCCAGCTCCCTCAGCCTTTCCTCATAAGAGAGATGCTCCAGTCCCTTAATCGGGTCTCCTTTGAATCTGCTCCAAGGGCTCCATGTCTCTCTTGTGCTGAGGAGCCCAGAACTGGACACATCTCTCCAGATGAGGCCTCACCAGGGCTGAGCAGAGGAACAAGATCACCTCCCTCAATCTGCTGGCAGTGCTCTTCCTAAAGCACCCCAGGATGCCACTGGCCTTCTTGGCCACCAGGACACTCTGCTGGCTCATGGACAGCTTGTTGTCCACCAGGACCCCCAGCTCCTTCTCTGCAGAGCTGCTTCCCAGCAGGTCAGCCCCAGCCTGTGCTGGTGCCTGGGGTTGTTCTTCCCCAGGACTCTGCACTATCTTTGTTTTCATTTGACTTCTTATTTAATTGAGGTAACCTTCTGGGCTAGCTCAGCACTGACAATATAAAGAATGTTTTAACTTGCTAATGGTGACAGTATTGTAAACCCTCCTGTGAGCATTTCTGCTGACTTGCACACTTACAATGCCATGTGGCATGCATGTGTTGCAGGGTTCTCTGCACCACAGCAAGGGACTTACTGCAACATGTAGTTTCCTTCCTGATGTTTTTGTTGTTGTTGTGGGTAGGTTTTTTGAGGGGTTTTTGTTTTGTTTTTTTTTATTCACTGAGCACCTCTTTTAAAGTGGGATCATGGGCATTTGTAACTGAAAGTGATAAACTGAAAATAGCCAGTAATACTCTTCAATTCCTAAAAAAGAAAAAAAAAAAGAAAAAAAGACAACTAGGGAAAACTCCTCTCCTCTGTTTCCAAGCAAGAATAGAGTGCTTTTCCCAAAATGGAAGGGTAAAACCTTGTTTAATTTTTGTAGCCTGATCCTGAGTTGTCTAGATGACACTAGACAACATCAAAGAGGAACAGGGAGTCTTTCTTCTCTTTCTGGCATTGCTGTGATTCCTACTTAAAACTGTCTGAAATACTTCATCTGTGTTTCAATAAGAAACTATTAAGAATTGAAATCAGCTTAGGAGAAGACAAGGATATAAAGAAGTGACTTGATTGCCATTTACATGAGCAGGTGTGAGTAACAAAAGCAGAAGCCTGAGAGAGCTTAATTGAATAAATTATATAGGATTTTTAGTGTCTGAAAGGTGAAACTAAGCAAACTTTAATTTAAAAAAAATTCCTTGAAGCAGTCAGGGTGACAATAGATGTGTTTTCTCTCCTTTCATCTTATCGTTGAGTATTCTTTACTCAAGTCTAAATTATGTATCTTTCTAAAACACCATTCCATATTTCAAAGATGGATTTTTTTGAGCTGAATCAGGAGATGATAAATGGAAGTCCTGTGCCTGCACTGTGCTCAGCAATGCAGCCCCTAGTACAGTTTGGTTATGAATGACCTTACAGGTAAGGAAATGGGATTTGAAACAGGAAAATAACAAAAAACTAATGCCTCTGCTCTTCATGGTAGTATCTCAGTTTGTCCACTGGTGGTTTAGATTTATTTCCTATTGAAAACAAGGAGTGTCCAGTGAGTGTGTCTGAGCTTCGTGTTGTTTGTGAGCAGGCAAAGCCCAGCTCCTTCACAAAGTTATGAATGGGGCAGTAGGGTTGGTAGTGGAGGTGTTGGACGATGGTTTCCTCTGGAAGGAAGTGGGAAGGCAGGAGTGGCTGAGGGACAAATGGGTTCCCAGAACAGCATTGCTACAGCTTCCTTGCCAGCTCCTTCTGGAGGTCGTGTCACTTTCAAGTATTTATCTGCAGGAACATTCTAGTATTGAAGTCCATAAGATGGGTTATTCTTTAAAATCTAGCCCATCTCCACTTTTGCTTTTCCTAGAGGATTTCTTTAAGGATGTTTATGTTGTACAATAGAAAAGAGGGCCTTCCTTCAGAAGTGGAAGAAATGCCCTGGATCTCAATGCTAAGGTAATGATCTACCAAGAAGAAAGTGTAGCCATAAAATATCGTGGGTATGGCAGCTGCTTCACTTACCTGCTAATGTGCACACTTGGTCTATCTTAAATGGCACAGTGAATGCAGTTCTGTGATTGCTCAGAGTAGGCTTTCAGCCCTTCATCTTTCTTCCTGGAGAAAACCACTTGATTTTTAAGCTGTCTGTCTATATACTTGCTTAGATATTTGAGGTTTCTTTAAAGGTATGTATCAGAGACTGTTATCCAAAGAACTTAAGTTTAGTGTAATGTCTGAATATGCTTAAGGCTTTGTTTCCATGCAGGTAACTAAGGCAGCTAGAAAATGGAGAGGTATGTTCATTCCTGTGAACTATTCAGCTGAGTCACCTTGACTTTTCTGGTGTTTTCTGCCATTGCTCTGTGCTATCTGTTTCTTTTAAACCCCTCTTCAAGACCATAACACTTCTCATTGCAGCTTTGGTTGTCGTGAACTTCCCTTGATCTGATCAGGCTTACTGTTGCTACTCACTGCTTCAGCATGGCTTCTGTCTCTGAGTAGATTTCAAGGTGTATTTCTTACAGTTGGAGGTCATTATTTTTGATGGCACAGTTAACCTAGGTCTTTCTGGGTACATAAATTAGTTGTACCTTCTGAACATTGTATTTGTTTTGGCTTTTGTCCTTCAGCAGTAGAATGGATCTATTGGTCCATCCGAGGCATGCATTAATATAAGGAAGGAGTCTGCCAGAAATAAGTTAGTTGGCCAGGAGATCAAATAAACATTTTTAGCGAGGGCAGGGAAACACCTCTGCTTTATCTTAGCTTTGCTGTCTATAGCTTTGAATTCCCTAGAAAACAGCAAATATGTCACTTCTCCTATTTAATTCATGATTCATTTGGTAAAGATACTGACATTCCACTTCCAAGCTGAGGACTTTTCTGTTGTGGTGGAATTTTTTTCTCATTCAACTATTATTAGATATTTAAAAACATGTTAGGCTTCTCTTCCCATCCCCAAGGCCCCACCAGTAACGATCTGTTTCTGTAGTGAGTTTGAATCTGCCCTTAGTGGAATCCTCTTACAACATTCTGTAATGGTTCCCTCTGTTGTCGGTTCCTGGCATAGCCCTTTTGTTTTTTCTCCTGGGACAGTAGGAGTGATCAAGTCCCTGCTAGTCTAGAAAAGGGAGAATCAGCTGCCATTTAGGAGTTTATCCTTGAATTTAATCTCAGTGTACCTGTTTGGTGTTACCTTGGGGAGCAAGGAGATGCAATGCTTCATTTGAAGGCTGATCAATTTCTTAGTTGTGTGGTGTGGCATTTCATTTTGTGTACATTTGAGAAGACTTGAATACTTGGATATTATGTATGCTGAATCAATTATATTGGCTAAATATCAGCTTCTTTCAAGGGCTCTTCACCTTTCCTGTAATAACTAAGGAGAGATCAGAGGATTATCACTTTCAGTTGTGGAAAACTAAAGCTGTAAGAACATGGCTTTTAATCACCTGCAGAATCCTTGGTGGTTTAATTGGGATTTATTCAAGCAGAGCTAGGCCACATAAATAGCTTCTTGTATGGAGATTGTCAGCTGCTGAGAACTGCTCAGTGGAGTTGAGATTACCCTTTTAATTATTGGTATGTCTTTAGTTGGTCCTCTATGATGCTCTAGGACCTTGAGGATGGCAGGCCTGATTCCTGAACCCTTCTCCATTTTTACTGATTGTTGAGGGCCACTTAGGAGTGTCCACAGTATGTGTGCACATAGGAAAACATTTCAAGAAAGTTGAAGAGAGTCCTGTAAGTGCTCTTTGAAAGCTGTTATCTATAAATTGCTGAGCCATCTCTTCTCCAGTGCTTCAGAAAGAAATGGGTACCCTTTGGCTGAAAGGAATGGAGGGACGAGAAGCATATTCCACTCCTTTTATAGCTTATAAGTGATACACCTAGAGGAAAGAGCTTACCCCACAGCTTTCTTAGATACCTCAGAAGTAAATTTTTCTGATTTGAAGAATGCTTCCATATAGGTATATGGAGATAAGACATCTGGGAGCACAATTTAAGTAAATTTCCCTTTGCTGTACAGCATCTGTGTATATCAGCATTTGTCTGTGAGTGTGATGATTGCTCTTGACAGTCATTCTTTAGTGCTGTCAATATTATTGCCTTCCTCTTTTTTTGCAGCAGCAGATTTTCAGGTTTCTTTACCATTTACTCATATACCAGATTTCACATGAACTACTACAGGCAAGAGGAAAAATTTACTCAGTCTTTTGGTGATCATGCCACTTCTGGGCTTTCATTTGCTAGTGATCAGCAAAACGTATATTGCAGAAGTATAGGTATATTAATATTATGCAAACTTGTCTTTTTTAGGTGCTCCAAGTTATGTTAGAAACAAGCCTGCTTTTCCATGTGGTTGGGCCCCAGCCCTGTGTGTTTTCGTTTAGTAAAGAATGAACTGTGACTAATGCCATGTGTTGGTTATTTCTCTTTACATAAACTCATACAGGTGAATATAGGAAGAGAGCAGACTGGTGTAAGCTACCAGCAACTTCTTTGTAATTTGCTCAAAGTAGCACTGGATATCAGCTATCCAAGAATATTGCTGTTCTGTGGAGTAGTGTTCTTGCATCAGTTTCATCCTCAAAAAAAAAAAAATCCCCAAGCTATCACTATGGAAGCTTTCCACATAATCTGTCTCTTTCAATTCCTAGAGACCCACTGACACTTGTGAGTCTTCTGAATGGTGATTTTTCTCCCCACCCTGGGGGCTTGGTCTTAATTTCCAGATCCTGGAAGGAATTGTGAACCTAAATATATAAAGGTGTTTTGTGATAGAATAATTTTTGAGTCTTTATGATTTATCTGTGAAATCTGACTGTCAGATGACTTTATTTGAGGAAAAACTGAAGGGAGAGTTCTTATTCCTAAGTAGAGTATCAAAGTTAAAATGAGAGGAGAGAACATTTAGTAGAGAAAATTGGAATGTGGAGTAGCTGTACTTTTTTTTTGTGTAAGACACTTATACAACATTTTTGTAGATAATAATTTAGGTTTTAGTGGGACTTTTGTTAAATTTCCTGTATTGGCAAATGTTCTAAGATATATGTAAATGTTGTGGTCTAATAGTAGTTAATTTATATAAGAGACTTCTTTTATATGCTTCTTCATGATACAGATAATGCACTAGCATCAGTAGGATTTGAGACATCTTTTTACAAAACTCAGTTTCTCCCTCTGCTGTACAAGACAAGCCTTCTCAGTTTTATTTGCTTTCCTTCCTCTTCTCTTTCTTCCTCCTACACTTCGGGTGTGTGGGTTTCAATACGTGTGCAGTTTTTTCTTTCTGCCAGCAAGTCTCTGCACTAAATTCTGGAGTATACTACACTTTACTAGTCAATGGTTTTTCAAAGTGTACTGTTAAAATCAAGGAGCTGAGCAGGATGCTAAGCTATTAAGCCAAGATGAACTTGCCAAATGCAGCAGTTAGAGACATGTCTGCTCTGCACTGCTTCACTGAGGTTTCCACCTCCACAACAGCATTAGCAGAAGGGGGTGTGTGAATGCCTTCACCACAAGCTTGTGCTGAGAGAGCAGGTCTACAGGGAGATACCAGACTGTTCCCTGGCAGATGTCTGTTTTCTTCCTGCATCTTCACTGTGAAAGAGTTAAGCTCTGACAGGGAAGCTCTGCAGGTTAGGCTTTAACTCCCTAACTACCACACCTGTAGTGATGGTGTGGGTGGGTACTTTATTATTTGCTTTTAGTAAAGCTACTAATCTCAGTTGATAAAATAAGTATTTATAAAAACCTAATTCTTGACTTCTGAGTTCCGGTTTTAAATGTGTTAATTAGCCCATGGCTTTAGGTAATTAATAGTTCACAAGTACCATACTTACTAAGGTGTCAGTGTAAAATAATTACCATGGTGAGACTGCTTCCTAACACTGTTGCAACAAATAATTTAATTGCCCTGAGGAGAATCACTCTTATTAGTATGTATTGGTGTCACATTGCTGGAAAGCTGATCTTCCAAGTGCTTGCTGCATGCAAGAGTTGTGTAGCTGGAAATACAAGATTTGGCAGCTGCTTCTAAATCAAACAAGTGAAGTGCTGAATGCAAACTCGGCCTACCAGTAGGAGATGAAAGACTTCAAGAAGAAAGTACGTGGTTGTTGCTCATTTCTTCAGCAATTCTTCTTTACTTTTGTCTTTAAACAATGTAGGCAAGCATCACTAATGATCCTTGGTCCAGCTGGAACGTTGGGAAGTCTGGGAACTGGGATAATGGAAATGCTGTTGACAGCTGGGCAACGAAACCTGAAAGTGCAGCTGGACAGAGAAACAGTGCTTCAAATAACTGGGAGGCAGCAGCAGCGTTTGGACATCCACAGGCATATCAAGGACCAGGTGTGCTAAAAATGCTCTTTTAAAAAAATGAATTAGAGTAGGTGGACAGTAGAGGGTAGAGATAAGGATTATTTTATCTTTCATAACTGCAGACAATGGTTTATTTAAAAAACAAAAACAAACCAGTTTCCTAATAGCACATTGTCATGTGGGTAGTCTGGACACTAAAATAATAAGGGCTTTAAAAATGAAATAATTTTTTTAAAAATTGATCCACAGTAACAGATACGTCAAACTTTTATGGAAATCTGACAAACCAAAGCCTTGTGCATACATGATCTATTCTCAGGCATGTTGTTCAGCTTGCATAACTGGAACTTTTAAACTCCCTTGAATTTGTGCTCTCAGGCCTTCGAAGGAATAGTCTCTTAAATCCTTAATTCCAAGAAGTGACTAGCCTTTCAGAAGGCTTCTCTACCTTTTTGTAGTAACAGCTTAAATTAAGGGAAGAACCCATAACTGGGGAATGCTAACTTGGAGTCTGTGAATATGGAACACAACTGAGTTCATCTTAACACACTATCATCTCTTCTTTATTTTTTATTTTCTTTCTTTTCCTTCTCCCTCAGTGGATTTCTAGTGCACTGCTTTGCAGGTTGTATTTGATAGAGATAGTGGCAGTTGAGGAGGAATTGTAAAATAGAAGGCTGAAAGAGATTTTAATATATTTACCTGGTTGATTATTTGTATGTGAGTGCTGAAAAGCTGTTTCTGCTTTTGAAGAGAAATTATGTAACTTTCTCCTTTCCCTATCCCCTATTCCTTGTACTTCAGCAGCTGCTGATGACGATGATTGGGATGATGACTGGGATGACCCAAAATCAGCTTCACCATCTTACCTTGGTTACAAGGAGACTGAGGCATCAGAGGCTGGGGGGATCCAGCGTGGAAATTCTCGGGCAGCTGCTATGAAGTTACCACTTAACAAGTAATGGAAAATGCAGGGGGAATGTGTATATATTGAAGAGAATTGGAATTTGTCAAGATGTGTAAATTCAACATCCTTGAAATAAGCAATGTAAACATTACAGTTTTGGGGCAGAAGAGAAGGTAGATTTGTAGTTCAGCATACTCCGTAAGCAAGCAGAGGACACAGATACCTGAAAGCTTGAAAATACATGACAAAGCTGTACAATTTTTGGAGGTGTCATACAGGCAGATGACACTTTAACAATGCCTGAACTTCAACTTTTTAAAATTTAACTGTCTTTGACAGTTTATTCTTAATGAAAGTCAAAGGTGGTGTATGACTTGCTCATAATTGTACAAACTGATCAGAGATGCTGCCTCAGAGTTCTTGAGCAATTTGAGTTTCTGGTGGGAAGAAGTTCTGTTCTACTGTGTTTGTGCATCATGAAGGTTGATTCTTGAGCCACAGAAAGTTTGATTTTATAGATAAAAGTCTTACAGTAGTGTCAAGCTTTGTCAGGGTTATACTAGCATTATCTCATGTTGCAGCTTAATGTTTGTTTATTCTAAAACTGCTCTTACTCTGAGAACCAGTGCGTGGTAATCTCTAAGCAGATGAAAGCAGAGTGGAAAAGAATTGTAGAATAATGGTTCCTTGGATATCTAAAATCAAGTGTCTCTGCATGACTAGTTAATTTTCTTCATCAGCAGGTTCTTATGTTCAGTGTTATATGAGTACCTCTGCATCATTGTTAACTTGTAAACTCACAAAAATACCTTATTTAAGAGATTTTTTTGTCTACTGAGTAAGTCCTGCTTTACTGCTCATGTTTCTGCAAGCAGGTTAAGGGCTAATTATCTTCCTAATTAGCAGGAAGCACCATTTGCTTTTTATAAGGCATTTTGTAAGACTTTAAGAACATTCTAGTGATCGTTTGGCTTTCTTTTAATTCGATAAATTATTAAGATAACTTATGTTTAGAAGCACGTAATAGATCTTCTGTTTATCATTCTTTCAGATGGTTGAATTCCCATAATTTGAAGTCTCAGTTGCATGAGCATCTGTGTGTGTGTGTGTGGTGTTTCCAGAGAGAGTGGGGCTGCAGGGGAGTGATAGATGTCACTTTGTGTCCTCCTGTTGTGTTTGTGTGATGGACGGCAGAGCAGGAATCGCCACTTGGCTCTGCGAGAAGGGGCCTGTTACACACACACACACACACACACGCAAAAGACCTGGATGCCAGTAGCCAAAACTTTTCTGCTTTTTTCAGTGCAAAATGTTGATTGTTACAGTAATTCACATAAAGTCTTTGCTAGACTTGAGAAATACTTAGAGTTTTTTCCTATAGCAGCAAGTAATTCTGCATATGTCAAAGGAAGGAGAATCTGGAATTAACTTATCACTTCATTTTATTGTTAGATTTCCTGGATTTGCAAAACCTGGAATGGAACAATATCTGTTGGCAAAGCAGCTAGCAAAACCCAAAGAAAAAATTCCCATAATTGTAAGTTGGGGTTGTGTATAATTCTTCTGTGTGGATGGTATGGGTTTTTTTTGTTTTCTTTTTTTGGTTGGTTGTTTTTTTGTTGGTTGGTTGGTTGGGTTTTATAATCCTGCTCACCTTTCCCTGTTTTTTCAACTGAACTCTCATCCTCACGGTTGCTGTATATATTTGGGTCAGAAGAAATTGATACTGAACATATAATTAGAAATAGAACTGTCATAATAAAAATCATAGGTGTGATGTTGATGATTATTTTCAGTACTTTTTTTCCTCCATCTGCATTACTTGTGATGAACATACGCCTTTTTGGGATTGGGATGCAGAGCAAATGCATTACACTGTCTATTCATGATCTAGATAGTTACATGTAGGAACTACATTTGTAGGGGTTTGCAATATTCATGCAATATGATGGTCAGGTCATTTTCTGATCTGAAACAAAACTCTTCTGCATATATGCTGCTCTAGTGAAATGTGGTTGAAATAGCCCTAGAATTCACCATTCCTTTGTTATTTGGGAAAATTTGTAAAATACACAGGATAAAGTCAACTGTGGTCATTCATCCCTGCTTGCAAGAAACCCCTCTATTTCCAGACTCTCAGCCTCTCACTGAAATCAATGAAAACTCTCAAGTGAAGAGAGATTATATTTGTCTCCTGGTTTGCAACTGGTGCAGAATGATATATTTAAAGATAATATTTGCAATTTCTTACAGATTGGTGATTATGGCCCAATGTGGGTATATCCTACCTCTACATTTGACTGTGTGGTTGCAGATCCCAAAAAAGGTTCTAAAATGTATGGTCTCAAGAGCTACATTGAATATCAGCTGACCTGCACTGTAAGTGTGTCTGAAATATGATCTTTTGCCTCACAAATATGTGTCATTTGCACGTATAAATAAAAGTTTGTATGACTTGGTAAGAGCATTGTAGGAGTAAGTGATAGTTGTCTTTTTTTTTTTTTTAACCCAAGGATTTGGTTTTTTTCTAGAATTTCAATTTCTTCTGTATTAAGGCTCTAAATCATAAATTTTATTTACATTCCATGTGGTTACCATTCTGGTCATGCTTGTTTCATGTGACTGTGTGCCAAGGGAAATATAGGTTGGATATTAGGAAAAAGTTTTTCATGGAAAGAATAATAAAGTACTGGAATGGTCTGCCTGGGCAGGTGGTGGAGTCACCATCCCTGAATGTATTTTAAAAAAGAGTGGATGTGGCACTTGATGCCCTGGTCTAGTTGAGATGTTAGGGCGTGGGTTGGACTCCATGATCTTGAAGGTCTCTTCCAACCTAGTGATTCTATGATTCTGTGATGTGTGTAGATGCCTGTCCAAGTTCAGAGTTGTGTTTCTCTTACAGAACACTAATCGGTCTGTCAACCACAGATACAAGCACTTTGACTGGTTGTATGAGCGGCTCCTGGTTAAATTTGGATTAGCCATTCCAATCCCTTCTCTTCCAGACAAGCAAGTAACAGGTAATTATTCCCAGTTCTGAATTCATGGACTGGGAAATAAGGAAATCAGTTTTTTAGAAGGTTCTAGTATTTCTTACTGTTTGTTTTTCCCATTATTTTTAAAGAAGGTGTCAAAGAAACCCCAACCTTTCTCCATTCAAAACTTATGACGAGTTGTTATGACTGATTTATAATAGCAGATCAGTACTAGGAGAATCACTTCAAAACTCAGGTTCAATTATCTAGTCCAGTGATTAAAAAAAAGGTAATTAAAAGCAAAACAAATCCCCCTAGATACTATATAAGGTAATAATTACTATTGGAGAGAAGAGATAGCTACTTATGTTCTGTATTTGCTGATTGGCTAGGCAAATGTTTTTGCATGGGGTTTTTTTTTTGCGGGTTGGGGAGGGGCATGCATTGTGTTTGGTTTTGTTTGGGTTTTTCTCTTTTGCATTTGATCGTGCATATGTTATGTTGTAGGAGTTTTGACACAAAGTTCCCAGAAGAAAGGGAACATCCCCTGACAAACTGGGGAATGATGCAACTGTTTCTCCTCTTGCTTGATTTCACACTTGATTTAGAAAGCGTCTTTCATTCGTATAGTGTTCTGCTCTGGTTTGATGTCATTTCAGCTTAACCAAACTGTCTGAAGCTTGTGGAAATCTTTTATACTGACATGAAGAATAGTGGGATTGAGTCCTTTAAATGCACATAAGTTTAGTCATTGCAACAGAATATGACAATTCCTATGCATTTTCAGTAGTCTCTGGCTCCCTTTCTACCAGTCTGTGCTGGAGTGCATGTGAAGAAAAGAATGGACACCTGTATAGGAGGAACATGCATTAGTTTAATCCATTTCCATTTGTATGTTTTTTGGTAAGATTATAGAGCGTTTAAGATAAACAGCCAAAACAAACATACAAGCATCGGCATGTCGCCAACCATGTGCCTGTGGGCATCACTCAAAATGCAGCAGCTCTGCTGTGTTTGAAGAAAGCTAAGCATTGATGAAGTTGCTGGGATAAATGCCGAGGAAACTGAAAAGTGAGGAAGTGACTTCTTCCCCTTAGCCTCGTGTTTAGAATTGACCAGCATTTTTATTTAAACATGTGCATGTCTACTAAAAGGAAACCAGAAGACATGATGGGGTCTCTAGATTTAATTGTAATTATTTCTTAAAAGACCCGAGAGTCTGGTGCCATATCTTGGCAAAATCCACTGCCTGTAAATTTCTGTCTTCTGGCATCTATGGGAGAGAATACCTTGCCCCATGCAAAAAAATAATAATTAGGAAAAAAAACCAGTATGTCTTTCTTTCTGATACTTGAAGAAACTGGAAAAAGGGTGCTTATCTTTCATTGCGTCCAGGAGGCTTCTTTCTGAAGACTGTCTATAAAAGCATTTCTGTCAATTGGTCTCGACAAAAAAAGATTTCAGACTGACACTGTCAGGATCCTAGTTTTGATAATACCCTGGTGATGATATGCTTAATCACCAGCATGTAACTTCCAACTGGTACTGTTCCGTTCTTCTGCACTCCTTGCAGGAATGCTGTGGAGATTTCTGTATAAATTAAAAATGAAACAAAGGATTACTGAATGGTATAGAATGTCTCTTCTGTAGTGGTGGGTGGGGGTTTTTTTTGTTGTTGTGGGGGTGTTTTTTTTGGTTTTTTGCTAATTTGCAGGAAAAATACCCACACACAAAGTTCATTTTTCATTAGTTCTGTTATTTACCTGCTAGTCTTGCTAGTTTCTGTATTTGCAAAAAACCAAAAAAGCCCCAAAACCCAAACCATAAAAACTCAACTTTGTAGATCTGCTGCCATAGTAACTATGCAGTAGAATTATATTGAAACAGTACATGCATTCAAGGCTTGTCATCTGTGCTGCTATGGAAATCAGAAGAGTTTGATGCTGGAGAAATCTCTCTTTCCTTTCAAATCCTGTTCACTGTATGCTTTAAAAGTCTGATGTCATGCATTTCTTCAAAATTAGAAAAGATACTATCAAGAAGACAGTTTCTACTAAAACTAAAAGGTTCTTATGAATACACAGTGATGAAGCATTTCTGGTTTAAGAAAAAATAGTTACTTATTTATTTTGTGGTAAAAATATCTTAAGTACCAAAAAAAATCAGTTGCAGTCGTACATGTATGTGTATATTCTAACCAGTTTATGCATATGATTTATTGATATTTTTTATTTTTTTTCCCCAGTTTACCTATATGGAAGTATGTTTAAAGGAGGCACTGCTTTTTAAATCTGTGATTTGTATTTGAGTAATTTCAAATATTTTTGAGCAATCCAATTTTAGTGTTTTTTGAGCAGTTTAATTTCAGTGCTTTATTAGCTTGTACATGGCAACTTGGATTGTAGTTCCTTTTTCTTCAATGTTTTTGAACCTCGTGTTGACCAAGACTTTACTGAAAAATACCTGCATTCTGAGCCTGTGCCTGGCTTTTCTCTTGGGTCATCTGAATACCTAATTTTTCCGTCAAAAAGTTTATTTGTTTTTTTCGAAAAAATATATTTGAATTTTGGGTGGGTATTAGGTTTTGTTAATATTTCAAAAGGAGAACTCTTGATCAGTAATCAATATACTGTAATTTAAGGTTCTTTTGATTTCTTAGCATAATGGGCCTTTATTTACAAGTTGGACTCAGTGATCCTTGTGAGTCCATTCCAACTCAGGATTTTGTGATTCTTGTACATTCTGAGTCATTAAATTGTTAATAGCTCACCAGATGAATTACAGGTTGTTTCAGTTTAAATTTTAAAAAAAGAAATTTGAAGGTGCTTAGCCTGTAAATGTAACAATTATTATTCAATGTCTAACAGGGCGCTTTGAAGAAGAATTTATCAAAATGCGCATGGAGAGGCTGCAAGCTTGGATGACGAGAATGTGTCGCCATCCTGTTGTCTCAGAAAGTGAAGTTTTCCAGCAATTTCTCAATTTCCGAGATGAGAAGGTAGGAAATGAAATAAAGTTCACACACAGACTGAGACTGAGAAATTGCTGTCCCCCCCGAGAGTTCCCCTTCAAACCAAGAGTTCGGCTCTGTAGCCGCGCCACTGTGGGCAGCGGTGACGGGCTGGAAGCTGCTGGGATTCTTTGCTCAGCTGATTGATCAAAACAAGGCGTACAACTGCTCCTGTGAAATGCTACACACCATTCCCAAGCAGCTGTGCTCTTCAAAATAACTTTGTTGCCAGTCTTTCAAGGGACTGTTTGTATCCTCCAGCAGAATAGGAACATATATAAAACTTCTGGCTGTTTCCCTGCTCTGTATCTGCTGGATTTACTAATCATGCTGATCCTCTGAGTGGTGCTGCTCTGCTAACAAAAGGTACTTCATAGCAGATCTAGGTTGTGCCTGATCCTGTAGTATGTTTAAAAACAACTCTCTGCCCCTTCCTCGTCCCTCAAAACCACAGTTTTTCACTGAAATGGGTTGTAATAGCACTGTTGTTGCAGCCTTACCTGATATAACCAGTCATTTTTTTATTCACACACACACTTTATTATGCTTTTTAAAAGAGATTCTAGTATCTTCAGTAAATGATAAATAGAGTAAGTAACTTTTATTAGATAATGGTTTCTTCATGATTGAACTCCAGCTCTGCTAGTAATGAGGAAATAAACAGGAAAGCTCTGCTGCTCTGCTTTGCTCAAAATAATCATATTTTTAAATATACGTAGAATTTACTGAAAAAGTTAATTATCCAGTCTGGTTTTAAAAATTTCTAAGGTTCAGGTCTCCTGTGACTAAGTTGACACAGTTGACCAGTTTTGAGTCAGAGGTTGAACTACAAACATCCAGAGCTACTTCTAACCAGAAATATTCTGTGATCCTATAAGCAGAGGCTTAATAACATAGTAAGTAGTAGTCCTGGTGAAATGCTGGTTGGATGGTTAGTGGGGAGTTGTATAATTCTGCCAGCTAGTCAGCACTTCTTAGTTTCTTATTTATAGATGTATAAACAGAACAGATGTTGCAATACACAGGGAGTTTTTAACCACTAACTTAGTATGATAATTGCATAATGATTTCATGATCTTGAGCAGCTTCTGATATGAGACTTATCCTATGTGTGGAGACAGCTGAATGTCATTGTTGTTACACTGTATTTCAGTAATACACAAGAAGGGTCTGTTGATCCCAGAATTTAGATAACAAAGTTATCTACCACAAAGGGGGAGGTGGAGAACTTTGGGAAACTGTAAAAAGCCTTGTCTATTCTGAAGTTTTCATTTCTAAATGAAAGGTATTAATTCAGGGGTGATCTGTTGGTTAACAGTTCTCCTAAACATTTCATTCATTCCTTAAGAGCATGCCCTTAAAGAAGGATGAGTGGTGGTCAAACTATGTCTCCCTCTTTTTTTTTTAAATAAGGAGTGGAAAACTGGAAAGCGGAAGGCAGAAAAAGATGAAACTGTAGGAGTCATGATCTTTTCTACAATGGAACCAGAAGCTCCTGACTTGGACATGGTAGAAATGTAAGGTGACTTCTTTTTGTATGAGCATTATGCATCTGGGTATATAAGAAATGCTGAAATTATCAAAAACTCAGATACTGAATGTGTACATATATGTATGGATTTGAAGAGGTATTCATCAAGGCAGAGGTGAAAAATTGTTTAAATAATAAGATTTTCATATCAACCCCTCCAATACTTGATGGAACTCAATGTGATGTCTTTTTGACTTCAGAGGCTGAATACTAATCCTAAAACAATTTATGTAAAACTAGTTGATGGGATAGACTACTGTCAGATCATATGAAGTTATGTTTTATATTGCTGTGGAAGTGTGTTTTGGTCTTTAGTCTTTCAACAGTTCCAAAACATACTGAACTTACCGAGTAACTTAGGATAATTGTAGATGGACAATAAGCTGAACAACGTTTCTGTTAAATAGTTTTATGTAATGTACACACAGTGTGATTTGAGTATCTGTAATCCGTGGAAAGCTATTAAAAATGAAAAGTGACTTAGATTATCAAATCTCATTGTGGAAGTGCAAATGGATATATTTCTTATATATATGTATATTACATATATATGCACTTTATAATGTATATTCTGTAGGTGATAAAGATTTGGGTTTCACAGATTTAAAGACTGGATTTTACTATGCAGCCCTTATTTCACTCCTTTAGGCTTAATAATTTTTCTTAGAAGACTCAGTATGTATGACATGCTTTTCTTGCTGTTGTAGAACACAGAAACCTGGATAATGTCCTCTGTGTGTGTGGATAAACTGGATAGAGGTGTTTTTAGTAGCAAAGCAGTGGTGTATCTACACCTAATACAGGCTTTATACAAGTGATGCAGTGCATTTTGAGTGGATGTAATGGCTGTGTGGTAGTAGTTCTGTACCTGCACATTTTTAGGTGACTTACACTTCAACCATGGGGATTTCAACCTTGTCTACTTCACTTAAGTGATGTGGTTTCTGTATATCCCAGTGGTGTAAAAGCTGACGGGGTGAACGAGGGAGGATTTTGTACCTAGGGTGCAGGAGAGGGAATGTCCTACATACACACCCCTGGCAGAGAGTGCCCAGCATGTGATCTGCTACACAGTTTGTGCCCAAGCAGGGAGGGCACACCAGTCCTAGGAGAATGCTCACTAGGGGTATGGGTTCCTGGGCTGGGGCTGGCAGCCTGGAGTAGTGCTGGGGTCCTATTTCCAAGCAGTTGCAGGGGTGACTGCAGCATCTCAGATATCCACATATTCTAGTGCGTTAAATGTGTATGTGAGTCTTGAAAGCCATTACTCCACTTAAAAAGTAGACAAACCATCTTGTTCAATAACTCTTAGGTTCTTCAGTGTGAAGATGTTCTTTACTGAACAATTTTGCTAGTATTTTGAGAGTCTTGCACAGGTTCATATACATTTTTGGTGATATTGATACCATAAAGTATGAAGTTCAGAAAACTAAGGGATGTTTTTCTCCTGAGGTAAGGGGAGTAAAGCAAGAGCCTCTTAAAAGCCCAGGTGCTGGTTTTGTGCAAATAACTATGTATGTATGGTTTCCAGCTGAGGAAGGAAGTGCTAGTGGGGAAGTGGGAACCTCTAGGTTGTTGGACCACAGCTGGAACAGCTGCCCTGACTCTGAGGAGTCAGTCATTGTACCCTTACTGTGACAGCTGTCTCATGCAGGCTTTGGCTGAGAGCATTTGTAAGATCTGATGCAGTTTAAATAATTCTTGTTGGAAATTATAAAATGTGTGTTTAGTTTTCTTTTGTAGAGTTCACAAATCACTGCTGTGTATGCAGTGCTGTGTTAATGGAAAACTCTGATAGCTGCATGAAAACATGCTTAAAGAGGAGTGCAAAGGCACATACTATTTCAGAATTCTCTGGTTTTGCTCCCTATAATGCAACTCAGCACAATGATATTGACAATACAATATGAAAGTATGCATATATATATTTCCCTAGGAGAATTGTTATATTGTTTTTTATTCATTTATGTTAGACTTCTATCAAACTATCTATCTTCTATCAAACTTCTATCAAACAGTTATTCTCTTTTTATTTTTTCATTGTTGTATGAATTTCAGTGCTTCTTTTACACTGTAATAAGAGTGCTAGTCCAGTGCCATGTGTCTACAAGTTTAACAGAGGAGGAAAATTGAAACAAATAATGCTTCTATCTAAAGAGAGGAATTCTGAATTCAGTGAAATTGCAAAAATTTCAAGGAATTGATTTTAATCTCTCATATTTTTAAATGCATCTATTAAACTGCTTTTTGTTTTTGCTTTTTCAAAATGCCGCAGAGAACAGAAATGTGATGCAGTGGGTAGGTTCACCAAAGCAATGGATGATGGAGTTAAAGAGCTGCTGACAGTGGGACATGAGCACTGGAAGAGGTGTACAGGGCGTAAGTGTCCTTCTGAACTCAGCAGTCATTTCTGTGGTGCTTTTCTCTCTCTTCTTTTTTTAATGTGTATCATTCAAGGCACATCTTTAAAGAAACTCCTAAATTATCAAGGGAATTATACGACATTCTGGATATTTTCAGTCTAAGAATATAAATTGTGCAAGTTCTTTGTTAGTATCTTTGATGTGGGGCTTTTTGTTGGGTCGTTTGGGTTTTTTTCCTTTATCTCAGAAATATCTGTTCCCTGCCCATAGGTTTAAACATATTTAAAGTTTAATAATTTTAGTAATGCAGCTAAAGCCCTTGTTGGACCTGCTCTCATATATTGGTCATTTATTTACATTTTAGTGACATGGGCAAATTAGACCTGTTTATTTGATGAAATCATATTTTCAAATAATTGCATCTTATTAACCCCTTATTTAGGATCCTTGCATGCTAGGAGGAGTGATTTAAAGATTAAATGAGTTTAAGAGAAAAAGAAAAGAAAAACCAACTTGATTCTAACTTAATCTTTAGCCCAATTCTTTTTTCTCCTATCTTGTCTCTTCCTTCCCACAGATATTTAGGGTTGCAGAACTTCACACCAAGTCCCTATGACTCTGCCTGGGTTCTAATTTCCTAGTCCACAGCAGTGTTCAGTGTTTGTGGCCACCACAAGGCAGCTATTGAAAGGAAGCAGGTACTACAGCTGAGAATCATAATAAGAAACACTTCAAGGCAGGCTGTAGTGTCTGGCAACCAAAGACCTACCACATAAATCTCCTTGAATCTCCTTAAATTTTTTTACTCTCCTTTTAACTCCCACAAAAAAAACCCAAAACATTGTCCCTAGTACTTGGAGTATATTACCTGAGTTATGTTTTTGCCTCTTACTGATCTAACACTACAGTTGAATATTTGGGGCTGACCACAGAGAATGGGAAGTGTAGAAGCTCCATCTCTTGTGAAGTGACCACATTAGACTTCAGTACCTATAGGATGTTAACTTCAAGTTATTTACATTTCCCAACTTTGAATAAACGAGTTTCCTTCTACACACCACTCACCCTCCTGCTGGTCAAAAATAGTCTAATGCATGACAGAGCTCTAACATGTTACAGAACTTGCTTCACTAGCAAATTATACTGAGAGGAAAGTGGAGAACAGGGGAAGGAATAAGGTTCCTCAGAGGAGACTAGAAAAACAGCATTGCTTTGCAGTTACAGAAGCAGTGACCAAACCAAGGGCTGGCTGTCACTTGTGCTTACAGTAGAAATTCAGTGGTTTTTTAACTGCTAAAATCTTCCTAAACTTACAATACTAGTGCTTTAGATAGTGAATGACTCTTCTTATACTTACAACTATTAAATAGTTAGCTCAGATGAAGCAATACAGTTTTGATTGTCAAAAATTTTAATTTTCCAAACATTCATACTGAATACGAAAAAAAGACTGGTAAACTGGAACATGCAAAGTTTTAGTAGTCTCTTAGGTTTTAAGTTCCCTATCAGCTCTAGACTTGACTCTTAATCAGAAATTTTTTTGGCACTTCCTGAGCAATAGTTACATGCCTTCCATTCAGTGAGATTTAAAATAACTCACAGTGGAAACTTCTAAAATACATGTGAAAAGAAACCAAAGATTCTTCTCTAAAGTTTCCACTGGAGATTCAGTATCAGTGTAGTGGCTGATAATAGAACTCTAGTACTCTAAATTGTACTTCTTGTATAAGACATATCAGTTATCATAAATAGTTTGACTTCTGGAAAAGAGCTTGATCAAAGATAATCAATAAAATCAGGCAGTTGTGGTGAGGGGTTGATTTGGGGATTGTGTGGGGTTTTTTTATACCACACAAAAGGGTTCTTCTGTAAAAATCAGATTCCGTGGGATGCTAGAGCAGCTAAAAAGCTTCTATTTGCCTGAGCAGTGTACCCTCTGAATACAAATGTTTGATAACAAACCCGTATCTACTTGGTTTTTTTTTCTGCTAGCATTGGCAGCATATAAAAAATTGCTTTTGCTTTTCAGATTGCTTTTTAGGCCTCTGAAGTAGTGCTGTTCAAAGTGTTAATAATGAATGCACTCATAAATCACAGCTGATTGATTTTAATTGTGATGGAGCAATTTATGCATGCATGTTCAATAAATAGATTATAAAAAACTATTTTATTATTCAGAGACTTGCATAATTTTTATACCTAGATAATCTTGATTTCTAGTGCCTTTAAATATAAAATTCATGATTTGAGGAGAGTTTAGGTATTATGTGTCTGTATAATAATCTCCTCTCTTAAAATATTAATGAGACCTATTCTCCATATCACACTGCAGCACTTTCCCCTCTTCTTTCCCCCATGAGGGGGAGGGAGAAAAATCTCACTCTATGCATAGGAGGACTGAGCTGGAAATACAATGAGATTTCATTTTTTTTAATAGCATCCACACAGTTTCCCCAGCTGTTTGTACCTTTCAAGAATCCAGATTGCAATTGCTTTATCCAGTTTTAGAACATGTGTAGCAGGGGAGGGGGTAACAATTATGATTGTAAATGTGTCACTAGAGAAAATGTAAAACCTTGGTGTTTTTGACATCTGCTTTATTAGGTTTTGGAAATGCTGCAGATTTTGTGTCACTTACCCTTGTTGGTTTCTTGCTTTTGTTTCCCCTCTTTTCCTCATCCTTTTCCCATTTTCAGCACTACCCAAGGAATACCAGAAGATAGGAAAAGCATTGCAGAGCCTGGCACTGGTCTTCAGCACTAGTGGATACCAAGGTACTTCTATAGCTTCATTTGTACTTTGCTTAAAAAGAGGCATTTTAATTACATCATACTAATTTTTTTTTCCTCAAAGATCTTAATGCTTTCCTCTTTGAGATTTAAATGTTGAACACGGTTCTGGAAAAAATACCGAAACCTTTCTCCTGTGTATGTTATGGGGTTTTCATGTTCTAGTCTGCAATCTTGTCTTCTCTCGCTGTATAATCTTGTGGTGCATTAGTGGTGGTGGAAGAGTTTAGTTTGATCTCTTAATATATAATCTGGTCACTGACCTGACTGACCAAACATGCTGTAGCATTTTTGATATCAAAGAAAAAGGAGAAAAAATGCAGCCTTGAAAATAGCTGTCACAGGACTATTGTGTGACTCCATGATACAACAACTCCACATGATGATGGAAAACTTACTACATTGTTTTGTAATCCATTATGTGGGCTGGAAGGTTGGCCTTCACCTTTGCTTCTCCTTCAAGAGCCCTAAAAAAGACCCTGTCATGTTAGGTATGAAAGTTGTGGGAGGGAAAAGGAGGGCATCAATTGCTCCAAGTTCTCCTAAAAAATATAGTCTTTAGACCAAATTTTAAATTCTGCTTTGATATGCTAAGCTCTATTGATGTTTTCCTGACAACTGGTAAATATTTCCTCATATACAGAGGGTGCCTTTTGAGTCAGTTTTCCCTGGGATTCTCCTTTCAAAGGTGTTTGAGGTTTTGCTTTTTGGTTTCTAGACTTGATAGCAAAATTACTGTGTTCTGAAACCTTAAATGTTATAGCATAGAAGCTTCCTGAAATGTTTCCATCTGAGAAATTTCAGTTGGCCAGTACTTACTCTGACTACTCATCTATCTTTTGCTTTATAATCTTAAAACATTTAGCCCCGTAAACGATGTACTAAAATGCAACCTTCTGAAACATAGATTCTCTGCTGCTGGAAGTATTGGAAATAGGCCCCATAGTTTTTTCTCCTGTGTCTTGTCTGCTTAGAATTGAGCATAGCATGTTGCCTAAAAAGTCACTTTTGGATGTGAGAATGAAATAGGGGATTTGCAAGCATGGTTATGTATTTTTAGAGAAGATTAGAAAACTATCAATCCTGCCTGGATAAAATCTGTAGCAAGAAGTCTTGAGAAAGGACTGAAAATTGCTTGGGCTCTAGGACATTCTTTTGCCAGGATAAAGGGAAAACAGTGTGTCATAAAGCTAGGATACAAAATTGCAGATCAGCCGTAGAAAGGAAAGCTTCGAGTTGTTTTCCAGCGTCTTTGAATGGAATGAAAAAATAGATCCCATGATAGTCTGGGAACAAGGTAAGCATGTCTGTCTTTGCTCTTTGCCCAGTCATAGCTGGCTGCACCTGTATCTTGTTGAGAAAAGTGCCCTTCCTACAGATGCCTTTGCCTTGATTCCACACGTTTTGCTCTTTGCAATAACTTATTGCCTTGTATTATTTCCAAAGTAATAATGTATGAGATTCTTTGCTTTTTAATTTGAGTTCCCAGGAAGAGAGAGCAAGTATGATGCACATGTGGCTTTAAATGGCTTCTCACTGCTTCTCTCTGTCCTGCCTGCTGCTCATGTATGGATTCACCTGATGATTCCATCAGGTTCATGTCTATGGATTAAGCAGATTCTCTGCAAGAGATGTAAGCACCTGGATTTAAACTAGGGCACAGCTTTCCAGTATTTAAAAGAGGACACATTGCTTCCAATGAAGTAGTAGCTAGGCTGAGTATGATGAATGATTTTTCTGGACTATCAGTAAAGAGGAATGGCTCATTCAGTCATGCTTAAGGGCACTCAGTTCAGTTTCTGTTGGGAGCTTAATGTCTTCATCCTTGCCTTTTTGTTTTGATTGGGTTGGTTCTTTGAATCTTTTGTAATACTAGTGTTCTGAAAATGTAAGCATATAGGCCACTAAAGATTGAAATGACTGATTTGATGACAGAAACATTTCTAGCTACTGGTAGCTGACTTCTGACATACTGCATTTACTATTAGTTGGTTCATTTGCATAGTTAGGATAGGATGTATCTAGTGTCCATACCACTTTTATTAGTGATGCCTGCTTGCTCTGCAAAATCTTATGTGGTGATGTCTACTGCCTTCTCTTCTACTTTCTAGCTTAAGATATTTAAGATTGCAGCAGGCAAGATACACTTGTTAATCTGACTCACTCTAGCTCTTTTTCTCATGCTACAGAATGAGCCTTATCTATTCATTGCCAGCCCCAGTGTGTGTTAGGGATCTGTCTCTAGTATTTGCAGACACAAGGGTACCTTTAAAAGTATTAAGGACGTACAGAAAGGTTCTGATTTAACTTGGCCATGGGCTTATGTACTGTCTAGTTGGTTCCAAGAATGCACACTTTGCAAGCACAATCCTTGTCCAAAAATGCATGTTGGACAGTACCAGAACATGCCTGGAAGTGTCCTGCACCCTGGCCACGTGTTGCCTATATTACTGTATCATAGGATACTCTAAGGTTAACACAGCCTTAAATAGCATGGCTTCTGTTTTGCGGCACCAAATCTGGAGGAGTCTTTCTCCTATATTAAGAAATGTGAATGAATGGTATGCCATTCACCATAGTAAGGTCTCCTAATCCTACATCACCCCTCGGGAATTCTGTTAGGCAGTTACATGCAAGTTTCACTATCCTGTCAGCTAGCAACAGGCAAATCCTGCTTTACAAGCTGCTTGTGTGCTGCACGTATCAGTTTGAAGTGTACTTATCAAGAAGAGCTTTGCTGCAAGTATTTTCTGCTAGTACATCAAACTTTGTGATTTTTCCTACTGAATTATATTAAAATGTACTTTGAAAGAAAAGAAAACTAAAATACTTCTTGACAAAAAAAATTCATCTGTCCCAGTCAAAACTTGGAATATTATCCCCCAATATGTCTGGTATATTCCTTCTGAAATTATTACCACTGGAATTTACCAAGCAGTTGAACTAAGAGATGCTCTATTAAACATCTCCAAAAGGCTTCTCATAGTTTTATGTCTTTCTTTGTCTCCTTATGACAGTATGCAGCCTGTAAATCAATGAAAATATGTTTCTCCATGTGATTGGGTTGATATATCTGTGGAATATTACTGGCCATTTTAACTGCTCTTTTTATAGATGCTTTCAGTCAGAGCTTTTAGGCCCCCTATTCTTCTGGGAATATATGTACTGAACACTAACATAATTTTGTTATAAATGTTATCAACATTTGGGGCTTTCTGCTCTTCCATTGATTAAAGAACCCCTGACATGCTTATGTATCCTTGCACTCGGACCCAACTCAACTTTCACAGACTGAGTTAAGAAAGCAATTCCCAGTTTTGCATTGGTTCAGAAGCTGAGAATGCTGAGAATAAAAGATGATTGGTGTTGGGAGAGTTTGTCTAAATCCTTTAAAACTCTGATCTATGAAGGTTCCTTGAGTGAGCTTGGCACAGAATGGAAGGATTTTGTTGTTCAACTTAAATATATACACTCTTCCTCTTTTTTTATTTTCCCCCTCCAGATAGGGAAAGTAAACATCTTTTATGGCACTATAAAATGAACAGCAACATCTAGACCAACCTGGCTTCTGATTCTGAAGCCACACTATGTTTTATCCCAAAATCTAAGAGTCAGTTGCCTAAGCAGCAGGTACTTCAAGGTTACTTCTGAGCAGACAGAAGAGTTCTGAAATACTGAAAATACATAAGCCTTAAGCCTGAAATAATAAAATTGATCACCCTCCAATTTTTTCTGTTGTTTTACAAAAAGGTGAAGATATCTTATGAATTGTGTACCTCTTGAGTCTCACAATGGGAATTAGTGTTGGTTTTATTTTTATTTTATCCTAACAGGCCCAAATAGGAGAAATATGAATGATTTGTTTAGCAGTGTTTGTGTTACTGGATTTATTACATCTTAGGATCGGACACTTTGCCTCATAGCTTTTTGACTTTATGAAACCAGTCTAATGGAAAGTAGGAATTGATTGATAGAACTGAAGCAACATTCTGTCATTACCTTGTTTCCTTTAGGACATGCTAAAATGAAGGAATCCTACATAATAAATCTCTAATGTAGATTAGACCATATGTTGTACTAAGACAAGATACTTTAATGTTCAGATTAATCATTAATGAAATCTATGGTACTTTTCAGTTAAGTCACTGATAATATCTTTAGAATAAAATGAAAAAGTTTATAAAAGACTAACCACTGCCTAATATCAAGACATGTCTGAAAGCATAAGAAAACTATTTTTTTCTTAAACTAAAGTTTGATATCTGCAAACTATACCTTCGCCTTTCTACTCTCTACCTCAATTTGCTTTCTGTACTGTTGACTACGTGCTTTGGACAAGCTAACATGGATGGGAAGGTGAAGTGGCATGAAACATACAAGAATGTAAGGCTTGTTTCCATCTTTGTCCCACGTAGCCTGTCCTGTTAGTAATACAGTGTTATGTGGTGTTGTCTAGCTTAGGATTGATGGTGATGTCTGTATTGTTAAGCTTAGATTGTAGGGCCCTTTGATCTGTCTCATATGAGGATGAGAGTTAGAAACTCACTCCAGAAACCAGTGATTTTTATAGAGCTTGAAAATATTATCAAAGAGTTCCCTAAAGGATTAGACGTCTTGTCAAGGAAAAAAGTTACTTGAGCCTCCTTTTGCTTCTCTGACCTTTGAACAGTTATGGTCCAGGATGGTCAAAGAGCTCAGGGCCAGTAGCACATCAGCTTTGTCAGTCTATCTTTTGTAACCCTCCTCATTCTTCCTTCCTTTCAATCCTGGTAGACTTCCTGTTGCCCCTTGTGGAGGAAGGAATACCTGTGTATTTAAACTGCATAAAATTATTAAACGTGGAAGTAAGTAGTGCAAGTACTGTGGTATACGTTAATTTTCTACAAGACCTTCAGTTTTCCTCCTTTAATGTTTTTTAAAATTCTTTATTTCTGCTGGTTATAAAAGGATGGCTAGGCATTTATTATTGTTAATAGGCTATTTCATAAATTTGCCTTGAAGCAAGGCAAGTTTCTTGTTGTAATTGACTTACTGTAATTCGAACGCTGATGTTTACTTCTAGGAGAATCTGATCTCAATGGAGCAATAACAGAAGCAGGGAAAACTTACGAAGAAATTGCCAGTCTTGTAGCAGATCAGGTAGGAGTATTACGAACACAGTGGCGTAGTGTGTACAAACATATCACCTAATTGGATTATTTCTGACTTTTCTTCTTCACTCTTCGATTAAAACATAGCTGCTAGTGCTATAGACCAATTAAATGAAATTGCTATTAACACTTTTAAATGTATTTTCATCTTCTTTTCTACTCTGTGTCTGCTCCGGGGGAATGTGATGAGAAGGCATTTCTGTTGGTCAGAAAGCCCACATTCTGGTTTCTAAAATACTAAAATGATTGTTGTTCTTTAAACGTGTTCATTTTCTGATGTCTGTGAACTGTATTCATTATTGACACAAAAGAATGACATTTAATCAAGGACAGAGTTTCTGCCTTCCCTCTGCATTCCCCAAATATCTACAGGATCCAGATTTTGCTGTTGCTCCATATGAGGACATACCTGTGTATTGAACCTGTTCCATTACCTTGACATGTGGTTGCCTGCTTCAGCAAAAATCTGGCTTAAATAAACCTTGATTGGTATTCAAGACATACATTGATGTTTAGCATGTCACGCTTAAAGTCTCCAAAATGCGGAATCTCTTTATCTCAAGGCTTAGTCTGAAAGTTCTTAAAACCCCTTTCCATGTTGACAACTAAGGAGATGCACCTCTGCATGTACATATTTGTATATGCAATAAGAGACTGTACTGGAAATCCTTCTACAGTGAAAACTGAAGGCAAAAGCCCTCACTTCATGAGATAGTGTTAAATGAAACAAAGAACAGAGGCATCTGCACAATGATGCTCATGCCTTGCTCTAAAAAGCTTATATTTTTTAAAAAACCTTTTCATATATGAAAAACTTGCATAAACAATTAATATTTTGGTTTAGGTTTTTTCAATTGTTTCCTTCCCTTTTTTCCTCTTTGCTCTTTCTTGGCATCATAGTTTCTTTTTGTGATGTTAATTTGCCACAGATACTTTTACTAATGCTTATGCTTTGTTCATTAGCCAAAGAAAGATCTTCACTTTTTGATGGAAACAAATCATGAATATAAGGGATTTCTTGGTTGCTTCCCTGACATCATAGCAGCTCATAAGGTATGTGAAGAACCTTTTTACTTAAGAGCTGGGCAGTGGGCATAGCAGCAAAAGTGGTCCCTGCATTTGTGCAGCAGCCTGGCCCCTGCTGCTGAAACACTAGAAGTTTCTGTGAAACTGGTGTGTTGATTTTTAAAATAAGAAGTACTTAGAGGGAAGGAAAGCTAGGATTTCTGTCAAGAATATAATGACTTTCTTCTATAGCAGAGCAGTAGAAGGTTCATGATTTTCTTCAGGTTGACTTATGTCCCAGGGAGGTGAATAGCAGTAGTGTAAATTTGTAATATTTGAGCCTTATGTGATAATAAAACCATACAAGTATTGTAGAAAAAGTTGTTTGTGTATAGTTGCATGGCTGGCTTGCTGATATGTAATAAATAATCATGCACTGCCTAGAAGTTTCTTTAATATCAAAAACCAGAGACGAGAGCTAAGCTCTAACATTTCTGAGGGGAAGAAAAAACAAAGAAACAAAGTATCGGAAACAAAACCCAACACTTTGTAATACAAAAGCCACAGTGTAGTTTTGAATATTCTGCCGTTTTTTTTTTTTTGTTTTTTTTTTTTTTTTTTTTTTTTTTTTTGTTTTTTTTTTGTTTTTTTTTTTTTTGTCATAGAGTTTTCCTTATGGTCATGTGTCTGCTGCAATGTATTTCAGGAAACTAAATATTGTGAAGTATTAAAACAAGTGCACAAATATATGGGGTTGGGGTTTTTTTGATCACTTGAAGTGTTAAATGTATAGAACAAGAACATAAGAACCATACCTCTGAGAGCAATCAAAATAAAAGCCTATCAGATTTGTGTATTCTTTCTTCAGGACATTTACAGTCCCTCATCCCACAGAATCATTGTGGGGAAATACCATAAAAGGAGAAGAAAGGTTTTTAAAACTTGAAACAAACCTACTGCCCAGAGACATGTAAATAGATTCTCTTGCATGTTGTTTGGCACAAGTGCATTGTGTAGTGGAGGCATATCTTTTTATGGTATATTTACGTGACTCAAGGATTTTCCTGAATCAATGGCTATACATTGCAATGAGTTGTAGTCTCTTGAAAAACGGTTTTATGTTGCCTCATCTTGTAAAATGTGTAAATAAGGTTCTACAGGCTTTTGGATGTTAGTTATGTTGGTCATCTGTAATTTGAAACTTGGTCCATTTTCCCTTTTTGTATATATCCTTGTGTATTACTGCCTGTACCAAACCCACTCTGCTGATTACCCTGATCATGCCTGTGTTTGAAGTCACTTTTTGCAAGGACTCTTGGAAGCAATGAAGTGAAATAACAAACTTTGGATGAAAGGCAGAATTGATCATTTTGTGTACATATGCGTACTGAATGCAAGCTCAGAATGTAGCTGTGGCATTTTAGATTACTATGAAGACCCCTGAGTTGACTACTCTTTTAACCTTTCTGCATTTGGTTTCTACAGGGAGCAATAGAAAGAGTGAAGGAAAGTGACAAGTTAGTTGCAACCAGTAAAATAACGCCTCAAGACAAACAGAACATGGTGAAACGTGTGAGCACCATGGCTTATGCACTACAAGGTAAACCAAATTTTGAGCTAAATGGCAGTCGTAGACCTCTGAAGGACTTCTGTTAAGCAGCATACTTTGACAGAAAATCTTTTGCTACCGAGAATAAAACCTGGGCATGGGTTGTTCGCGGGGGTTTTGTTGTGACCTGCTTAGGTTTTTCTAAATTGAAGTTATTTTGCCTTCCCCCCCCTTTTTTTTTTTTAATCTCACATCGCTCTTGCAAAAGACACATGTTTTGAAAATGCAATTAAAAAACCCCAAAACAACTATCCCAGGCTGATTCTTTAATTTGGAAGTGATAATGTCTCCAATTAAAAGCAAGGACCTGGTGTAAGAAGGTGGTCATCATGAGCAGAAATATTTTTCTGACTTTTAGTTTAGTTGGACATAACCCATCTCCCAGGTGAGATTCATGTTCTTTTAGATAAGATCTTTATTTCCTGGATGTTTTTTGAACGAACTTTTTCGTCTCTAGGTTAGAGGTGTTGTAAATATAAGGTGCAGCACACTGCACTAGAAAAACTGAGGAAGTGAGGAGTCAGGACTCAATCCTGCAGGATATCAAGCCATTAAGTGCATCCTGTTACTGACTTCAATGAGATTACTCATTACTGAGGGGGTTGCATCATTTCTAGATGATTTAAAGTCAAGAATACTCGATATATTTTGTGACGAAGTCAGAGCAGCACACAAAATTGATTTTAAAAACAACCAAGAAAGCTCCCTACCCCCTTCTGCTTAGTCACAGTGACGCAAGATGATTGTGTTTTACGTGTGGTAATTGTGGAAGAGATCTCCAGGATGACTTTTACAATGTAGAATATTTCTTCTCCCTCCACTGATATCTCAAAATATATTTAACTTCTTTCAGCCATAAGCTGTGGCCTGAGAAGAGATGTAGAAATTGGTGTAAGGTGTTATAGATTCAGTAATGCTGTTTCTCAGGTATCTGTTGTAACAGCCTAAGTCAAGAACAGATCAGACACTACTGGTTGTATCTTTTTCGTTCTTTTTTTTTAATCTAAATATTTACAGCTGTGGCTTACATCTTGCTATCCATATCCTTGGAAACTTGAATGTCCTAGCCAAAATTCTGTTGGAAACCCTTCAGGAAGGAACAGTTACCTCAGTAGTAGAAAATTCTGCTTGTATTTTTTTATCAAGTTTTGTGGACCTGAGTATTGTAATACAAGAACCTGGCTTGCTTGGTGTGCAATTGACCCCCTACCAATCTGACAAACAGTTCCACTGTAACTCGAGTGCTGCAGGCAGAACAGGTTGTGGAAGCTTGAGAACAGGAACTGTGCTGGCAGGGCTGGACACTGAGCTTGCTGCAGAGTAACTAACTTGAACTGAGTGAAACTGTTCCTAATTATAAATGCCTGTGTGAAATAATTTGTCTCCTGGGTCTGATTGCAGCTGAGATGAATCACTTCCACAGTAACCGGATCTATGACTACAACAGCGTCATTCGTCTCTATCTGGAGCAGCAGGCACAGTTCTACGAAACGGTAAGGGACAGGGCTTCAGCATTGTTTGCTTGGCATGTACTGTGCTGCTACTTTTCTAGGAAACAGAGTTTAATCCATGCTCCCACAGAGCAGATATTTAAAGAATTGTACAAAAAATTGTAAAAGTAATTGTAGAAAAACTTGAAAACTGAAATAATTAGTTTAAGTATTTTCCTATAGATACTTTCCTATGTACGTGATTGGTACAATAAACCTAGTAGAACTAAAAACCACTGCTCAGAAACCATATTGTTGATAGCTTGACTTTTTTTTCCCCCCAGTGCCGGTACTAGAGTTCCAAAAAATTTTAGTTCTGTGATGTGCAGTAAGCAAGGCCTGCTGCACTGAAGAGAACAGTAAAACATTTCAACAAAATTTTCCTCCCATAGGATGGGAGTGAGAAGGGAAGCTTTTGTGATTTAAAGTCTGATGTATACAAGTGTGGGACAGGAGGGACAGGAATGTTTCAGGTGACATTAAATATGTTAAATATGAGCACTCTCCCTACCACTGTAGTTCTCATTTAACAGTGTTCTTATGCATGTATTCCTTGTGATTTTTAAAAATAAACAAGTTTTCTAATGTGATATGCTGGTAAAACATTTGAGTTTGAATGTGTTGGAACCTGACTTCTATCACTAGAACGAGTGTCAAAAGTAACTGGTGCCCCTTCGTAGCCGTAAAAGTTGCCAGTGGAGCTTCAGAGGTATCTTTAGTGGGTGACAACTGCAGGCCCCCCATCAGGTCACTTTGCTTGCTTTTCTTGACACATCTGCTGGGGTTAGGCTTAGGTTTCCCTTTACCTTCTTCAGCCTCTTGTCCAGTCCATGTAGATCCTTCTGGTTGCAGCCTCACCAGTTTTCTTGTACCAATCCTCTCTCCCCCAGTATGTGTTCACATGTAGGGTCATGGACACCTTGAGAACTGTGGGGAGTGCACAGGAGCTCTGTCCTGATGTTTCAGCCTTGCTTCAGCAGGGAGGTGGGACTCCTGGAAAATCTGGCTTTGTTCCTGTAGCTCTCTGGTGCAGTGCAGTGCTAGGTAAACAGACTGGCAGAATAACAGGCCTGCCTACAATGCTTTCTCCAACACAACTGAAGCAGTGAAAGTACCAAATTAACAAGGCAGAAAGTGTATATATGAGAAGTCTTTATAATGGAATGTTTTGAGAGTCCTGCATATGTAAAACCTGCAGTAACGCCTGCAGATTTTCATCACGTAAGGGAACACCTAATTTCTTAGCCTGCAATCATATTTCTGCACAGTGTAAAGTGAGTACATATTAAATATCTTCTGTTTCTTTGTTTCAGATTGCACAGAAGCTGAGGCAGGCACTCAGCCGCTTTCCTGTGATGTAGAGAATAAGGAGTATTCAACAATAAAGAACAACTCCAAAGTGCTTTCCTGATGAGGAGGCAATGCTAATAAAAATTTGTTAGCCTTTGCAAAAAAAAAAAATCCCAAAAAACCCCAAACCAACAAGAATCAGTTGTAAAAAAAGTATTATTTAAAATTTTACTTTATCAGCCTAAATCATACAATAAGGCTCTCCTGTCTTGAAAGCTCTCCCATTTGTATCATTATTTAAATAAAACAGCTAGGTAATGCTCTCAGTTATAGGGATCTAAATTATCAAACTGATATGTTGCCATGGACTTCGTGAAGACTTGTCATTCAGATATTCTTCCAAAAACTCCAAATCAACACCAGAGTGACACCTTTGTAGCTTTTTTTTTTTAAGTGGGAAAGCAGACAAACTTAAGAAAATTACTTAATACTCTTTATATTCAGTTGAGCTCTCCAGCGATTCAGTAACCAGGAGGAATTATATTCATGTATGTTTCTGGCACATGTCTGTGATAATCTCCTGAATGAACGCTTTGTTCTTAGGTTTTGCTTCCCATATGCAGCCATGGCATCCTGCTCCCAGTATAACTTCTGGTAAATAGAAATCATTCTTCCCTCTCTTCTTTTTCCTTCTAACTCAATCTTGTTCTTGTGGTGTACCACCTCAGAGCTTGTCAGGCTCACTTTTTCACTATGCACTGTGTAAGAAGACAAAGTACAAACAAGGAACGAGCCATTCAGGAAAGTGTGAAAAACAGTTTTCCATACCAGCACTTTGACACCCCCAATGTTATGCTGTAAGGCACTGGTGTTTCTCAGTGCTGTACAGGGCCAGCTTCCCCTCTGACAGTTTGTAATGTTTCAGCAGAGGGGACACTGCCACATCTAACCCCAACTAGTAGACATCCCCAAATTCCCACTAAGCTCAGGTCTTCGTATAGTAGTATGGTGTGCTGTTCACACAGGTTCAGGTTAACTTTTTGTTGCCTTCTAATGCAAACTCAAAGGTGACAAAAGTACTGAATAACATAATTAGTCAAAACACAAACTCTGTTCTTTGATCATCATCTTTTATCAAGTGACTCAGTATCTTCTTCCTTACTACTGAAATACCATTTGAGGCCTTGGCTTTTCACAGAATCAAACCAAAAAAGCCACCACCAACTGTGTTCACAATGGGCACCAAGTACAGCAATTCATTTCTTGCCATAGGCAAGCAGGAAAGCCAAAATGCAGTTTTTGCTAAAATGTGCCTAGAAAATAAATGTTTTAATTTTAAAAAACAACAACTAAAAAGGCATTTTACCAAGAAGCTATTCTAAGTGACGGGTACAGTCTGCCGGTTCAATAGTTGCCTTACTCTGTTTTGCATTGGTGTTACTTTCTTGTGCTAGAAGGAAAATCTGGATCTGCCTGAATAACCTGAAACCAAACCAAACAAGACTAAGCCTAAGTCTAGATGCTTCTCAGTGTCACGAGTTTTGTTCACCTTTTATAAACCTTGTCTTTTTCTCCTCCCAATTTTAGTTGTTTGCTTTCAAAATTCCATAGCGCCGTGTTGTTTGATACAGCCATTTAAATATGTACAAATTGTAAAGAATGTGTATAAATGTTTTACACCAAATGTAAGATCTGCTTGCATGTAGAAGCAGCTTATATAATAAATTGTTACAATGTGTACAGTAAATTCTGAAATCACTTTTTCAAGCCAGCATTTTTTAGCATTTGTATATTCACTTTTTGGTAATGAAATCTCTTTGTAACAGACTCTTCATTTGGGAGGGGGAAGGGGGTTCTTTTTACCAATCCTTAAATAGCTCCATATGCACTAAAGTTGAAAGCTCTTTATCTTGAATATATTGTTTTGGAATCTTAAGTGTAAGCTCTGCGTTCCCAGTGCAGGGAAGCTATGACAGTAGCAACTGTGTCAGATGCAACATTTTGGCAAAAAAGAAAAAAAAGAAAAACTGTTTAAAGATTTCTAGTAAAATGAAGCTAAACTGATAATAAATATTTATGTATATCCACCAGACTATTTTATCTTTTTCTTTCAAATCATCGTGTTGGTTTTTAACAGAGTAAATGCACTATGAGGCAAATCCTCCCTGTAGCTTTTCACCAGCTTACACACAGGCCACCTGAGGAATGAGGAAGTATCCATGTGTCTTACATAAAGCAGGCATCCCAACTGGATAGTATAATAGTGCTAGTGACTGCAAACTAGCAAAGGCTATGCATATGTTGTAAGCTTTCTTTATTCAGGTCAGTCCAGCTCGTGGTTGATGGAACCCTCCTGACTGCAAATAAGTAGTAGAGTACAGTGCTACTGTGTATTCCTGGCTTTGTGTCAGCATGGTGTTGACCCAGAATAGAAATTCGATTGCCTTTGATATTTGTTTTTTAAATTAGACATGAATAGTGGCACAGTTTTAATTGCATGAGTTGGGGGCAACAGATGTAGTCATAAAACAGAAATAGCAAGTTAGTGCAAGACTTGAGCAGTGCTCTCCTGTGTTTTGTTTGTCATAGCTGAATAATTAGTGTCTGCAGCATCAACAAGCCTTACTACTGTTTCCTTCCAGGGAGAGCCAAACACTGGCATTAGCCCAGGGACTTCATAAAAGACATCAACTGCCCAAGTTGTTGGGTTTAACTTTACACTTTGATTGCTTATTCTGTTACTGCAACTACATCCATTTTTTTTTAATCAAAATGTAGCTGTACAGAGAGGAAGGCTACGTGCATTTCTTGTTTGCTGTTAATCAAACATGGGATTAAGACTGCAGCAGCAGACTTTGTTACAGGGTGTGGTTTTGGAGGTGTATTGTTGTCTGCAGTTGGGAGTTCTCCAATAGGTCCTAACTTTACATGAGTATGGAAATTTTTACATTCCTGAGCAATTCCTGTTTTCTATGATGAGATAATTGAGAAAGTACTACCATAACATACACTTGATTCTGTAAATCCTAGTTAAATAATACATCAATTTTATTTCTACCACAATTAGTCTAGTTCAGGTGCTTAGAACAAATTCAGTCTAACAGTCTTGTAAAGAAAACTCTCACAAAGGAAGCGATGCATCTCTTATGCTGTGGCTTAGTTTGACATACACCAGACACTCTGCCAGTCTGGACTGGCCAAAATTACTCCCTCCACAGCCTCAGGACATGAAGTCCAGCAGCAAGGAAAGCATTTGCTAGGCAAGTGTCCTGATACTGCTGCTTCTGCCTTTCATAGGGCTTCCCACCAAGATGTGAGCATGCACCAGGAAGTGGCCAGTTATTTGGCAAGGGGCAGGGAGGTCTTTGATCAGTTGTTTTTTTCACATACTTTCCTGTAACTCTTCTGATAAAACTAATGTTAATACCTGAGGTAACCACTTGAGCAGAAAAAAAAACTTTTTTCCTGTCTGCACAACCCTAACAAAAACAACCGTATAGAATTAGAAATATATTGACTGGCTGGTGACCAATCCACTCATTCTGTTTCGTGGCAATGTCAGTTACACCCATACTGTTTTAAAGAACCTCTGAGTCACAAACTTGGATTATCTGTTTTCTCCCTTTTTTTTTTCCTCCCATGGCTCTTCACATATGAGTTGTGACTCTGAGATCTTTGCCCTATCTTTGAGATAGTGAATTTAAACTGGCTTAATTTCCTTGTCTTGTAAAGAATGTGTTTGCCTATTTTTAATCTTCTGGGCGTTTTAATCTTTCCTGATTGGCCAGATTTTTTAAACTATCCTAAATTTTTTGCAGTCCTTCAGATTCCAGCTACTATTCTTACACCCCTCCTGCTGAACTTTCTGAACTCTAGGTTCTTCTCATCTACAGGGTTAAAAATTTTGCTTCACAATAAGATTTATTAGTTTCTTTGAATTGCTCCTGTCTAGCTGAAGCCAGCTTTCTTATTTTTACTAAATATTGTTCTTCCCTTATTCTGACCTGTGGCTGTATTCTGTTAAAATACATTTTTGTATATCATGGTTTTCTGTCAAGAGCTGAAGCAAGACTGCATTAAATATTAATTAAGTATTAAAATACTTATTTTCTGTTAACAACAGGCTTCTGCTATAATTAGTTTTCCTTTTATACCTACCATCTTCAACAACTATTCATTTTTAAAATACGTTTGCTAATAAACTTTTCATAGCACACATTTGTCAATTCAAGGTGACTTTTAATTCACCTTGCCTTCTGTTGCAATTAAATCTCAGTAGATCAAAATCTAAAATGGTTACTCTTCACTGGTTTTTAGTCTTGTGAAATGTCATTCCCAAAAAACCCAAATATTTCATGAACTGTTTTCCTAAAAAGTATGTAATTCTAAAGATGTAATTAAGTAGCTAGCTCCAAGAGGTTTGTTGGAGGTTATCTTAGAAGACTAACAAACATCAGGATTTTAAAAATAACAGAAAATACAGAAAGATACAGGGAAGTTTTTAAAACACAGTATTAAGTGGTTTAGTTTCTTTTGAATTGTATTTTAGTTATTTGACCTTATTGACCTGTCCCGATTAAATTGCTTGTCAGAGCATCCCCCCACACTCACCTGTGTGATTATGTGATGCCTCAATGACTAATGAATTTAGTTACCCACAGGAGACACAAAAATAGTGGGACAGCAGACTGAAGTTTATGGAATGAAGATTGTAAAGAATGTGCTCTCTTCCTTTTGATACTAGAGGAGAGGCTAAAGGAGTTGAAATCAGGGCAGTAATAAATTGGAAGAAAAGACAAGCCTTTTATTTGTGACCATTTACAACAGCATATCTGAAGAAAATCAGTCTCTTAAAAAAAACAAAACAGAAACAGTTGTGAATGAAACTGGATACTAAATATAACTACTTCCAATGGCAAAGCTAAATATTTATCAGCCTTCATTCAATCTGTAATTGCATCAAGATTTAGGTTTTTAAGGTACTAGCTGTTGTAGTCTATAACCCTTGGTATACAGGAGTAGTAGCAGTTTCCAAGACTATTAATTATTTGGAATAATAATTATATAAAATAATTTGCAAATAATATTGCCATTTCAGACACAGTTCAGCAAACACAAACTCTTTGTAATATTTGTAAATCTAGGTAGAAGTTGATCTCTTTATGCTATTAAATGAAAAGATTAAATGTATCACTTCATTATGCTCACTTTTCCGCTTCACATTCTGGGTGAATGGAGTATCTCCCTGCTCCCATGTGATCCTTTTGTATTCCTCAGTCAAGACCTTTCTGGCCCCATCAAAATTTATTGCACTGCTGACATACATTGCACTACATTCACTTTGTTGGCATGTCTGAGACCCTGTATCTGTTGTGGGCAGGAGGGGGTCATTGCTAGTATGTCTTTGCCATTGTATAAGACTGTCATGAGGGCTTTGGCAAGCACAGCACCCCCTAACAATACTACCAGTGCCCACAGCTGTCCTATGAACCTGAAATATCTACTGACATTTCTTAAAGTCCCTTAAAATTCTTACGTGAGAATCCAAAGTTTGTGCTTGGTTGGGGTTTTTAAACATGTTGCTATAATGTCCAATGACAAGCTGGAAACAAAGCCAAAATGAGAGAGTGACGCTGTTTATCCAGTGTTCTTCTATCTATATTTTATTATTTTTAATTAAATTCCAAGCCAGACACAGAATCTTGTCAAGTTTGGCATATAACCTTTTGCAAAAGGAAAAGCTGCCTCAAAAGTAAGGGCCAAACAGGGGTCAGGGTAATTTTTCCTAACTGTTGACTAGTTCCTGACTAGTTGAGGCATATTTTTAAGATCAGTAAAGATTTTGTTTAACAATTCAACAGCTGGCAGAGAAGTGAAAACTTAAACATACTATCTGTTGCAATATAGTAGCAAAATATAAACCAGGCTGCTTGCTGCTGGGATGGATTTGCTGAGCTTGACACACTGGCCCAGAAGATTCCCATCTGACTGCAATCACCAGGACTGCACCATCCCAGATTGGTTATGCCAGCAGAGATAACTGAGGAGTAAGAAAACTCTCCTTGTTTAAGTAGTGATATTTTTCTACCTGGTTAAAATTTGGATCTACCAAACTTAAAGCAAGGACTTTTTTCCAAAACTTGGGGAAGGAGGTAGGTCTAGACCACTTCTTCCCTACTTTAAGCATATTTATGTTTGGCAATAGATAAATTTTACTGGGGTAACAACTTATACCAATCTATCTGCTGCTTACAAGCACAGTCTTAATGCTTGGCAGAAAGGAAACAACATCCAAAAAAGCCTCACAAGCAAATAAACCCACACTGCAACCGTTTATGAAAGTCTTCCAAATTTAAACCAAATTCACAATCAGTAAGAGGAGGTTGCTATCCACAGACTGTTATACTACAAAGTAAGTCTGCAAGACAGCTGCAGGATATGGGATCTACTCAAGTGTGCTATAAAATTATCACTTTCTGGAAAAGGGCAACTTGCAGGGCCTGCAGTGGTTTCTCAAGGGATTGAGGGGCTGCTCCTAGAGTAAAAGTGGAGTTCAGAAAAGTTTTTTGTAGGTGTTGTTTCTCACAGCTCCCCTCTGAGCAAGGGTTTCATATTGTAATTATGTAGTGTTAGAATCTAATGACTAGTGGTCTTAGGTAATTTTGAAATAGTAAAATAAAACAGCCCCTTCTGAAGGGGAATTTAAGTCACACAGAAAAAAACCAAAACCCACCCACAAAACATTGTATTGGGTGTTTGCAAGGGAGCTCGAGCAGACACCTGCAGCTGCACCTAGGCTGTGGGCTGTTTCTCACTGCTGTGGAGCCAGAGGACAGGAATCAGCTCAGGTCCACTGCTGAACCGTGGCTGGGTCCCACTGTGTGTGTGGCACACAGGTCTGGTGATGAACTCTGCAGCAGGGAGGAAGACAGGACAGATGTGCACTGTCCCTGTCCAGTTCTGTCTCAGCCCCAGGATGCAATGACACCTCAGCTGACCCTCTGCAGCCAGCTAAGATCTCACAGAGCAGAGTGCTTCTGCCCTTTGCTTTTCTTCTGTGCTTTGCCAAAGAGGCTGTGCTAGACAGCTGCTGGCCCTGAGGGCAGAGAGGTGTTGAGTGTGAGTGTAGCCGACTTCTGACATGGTAAGGAAACATTCTGAGAAATCTGTCTCAGGATACCTTAGATTTTTCTCCTATGGGACTCCAGCCACCACTAAGTTAAACTCAATAGCCAGCATTAGGTTATTAGTTCAAGTGCCGATAAACAAAAAGTAATGTAATCACCCTTATCAATATGTATAGATGTGCCTCTTAAAGCAACTGGTTGCTTAAAAGTAGTCATAAAGATTGCAATATGTTGTATCCTGACTCATCCATTCTGAGCAGCAGCTTCTAGAGTTAAACAGATTAGTTATTCTGACTTCCCAGAGACATTTTTAAACTCACAGAGCATCTCTGCTTTTCTTCAGGCATACTATGAACTCTGTGCATCAGTGTTTCCATGTGGAAAGGATCTGCACTGGTTCTGGCCCATCCATGTAGTTTGCAATAAATCTTCAAGACCGGACGAAGTCTATTTAAAATTTCTGGAATAAGTAAAGAGAAAATTCTGCTGAACTCCCACCAAAATATGCAGGGAACATTATTCAAGATAGCTACTCTATAAGAGCAGAGTAGCTCTGTCACCACACCCACCTTTTTAAAAGACACGGGAAGTAATTGCAATAGCTCTATGTATCAGGGTCACTAATAACAGAATCTAACCATCAGTGGACCAACCTGGCAAAAAGCATCAACGAATGAAGCAGGGGAAGGGACAGAGAAGAGGAAGAGTAACAGGAGGGCAGCAAGAAAGGCAATCCAAAGAGCTCCTGAAGTAGAGGTAACAACAACAGCAGCAACCAGACATTGCACAAGGTGAATTGCAGTGGACAGGGTCTGTGGCAGTAGAAGGGCTCTTAACTCTTGGCTTCAGAGGGACAGCATGAGTACTGGTGTCATGCTCCAGCTTTCCCTGTCCTCAAAGTTATTTTACATGGCCCAGTAATTCTCACACCCCAGGAGCTGGCTTTCTCCCAAACCTACAGCTTTGCTGAGCTTTTCCAGTCACACCCACACAAGGTCTTTTCATTCCCCACCCCCTCCATGCCAAACTGCTGAGATTATTTTGGCCTGCCCACACTCTCTGCTCACCCCTTCCCATGCACATCAGCATTCCCAGGTCACTGGTATTACTGGGGTGCCTGTAATGGGTGGCTGAAAGCGAGGAAATGTCCTAGGAATTGAGTGCAGCCAACAGAGAAAGATGTTTTCTCACCTCCCTTTTACCCAGGTAACTTTTGAGATAAAAACACACACAGACACACACCTATTTGGATCAGAAAAAAAAGGAATAGTAGCCTGCAAATGAGTTAACTGCAATTCCTGCAACTTTCAACCAGCTGAGCCAGTGAGCCCTAGCCTAGCCTACTCACCTATATGGAATAATCATTTTTGTTATGTGTGCCATGACCCATCCCCAGGCTAACAGGGATTGCATGAAAGCTACAGGCATAGTGAAATCTAAACCACCTGCAAACTGGGGTGGGAATGTATCATCCCAGTCAACCTCAGACTCCCATAATGATTTATATGTTAATCGTGACTGTGGCATGAGTTAGAAGTACAGGCATTTCTTTCTGTAAAAGCAATACAGAAATCTTGTTTTAGTGAAGCAGAACAGCACACCTAACAAGTCAAATTGTCAAAAAGAAACAAACACTGACTAGCAAGCAGAATGAAGCCTAATTATGTTTAGTTGCACATATACAGTCTGTGGATTTAACTGATGCATTAGGAATAATGTAACATACCAAAATGTTTGTTCAAATAACTTTGAACCTTGATATTCTCTCGGTTCTTCTCTTTTCTGGTCTGTTCCCCTCATTCACATACTGTGCTTTGTCAGCTACCCCTTTACAGAAGCACTGACAGAGATAACACCTCATTCTACAGTCCTCCTTTCCTTTCAAGAAAAACATATGCTATTCACTCTGCCTTCACCATAAATGGGGCTGTGAAATAGCTTGATTCCTTAGCCAGTTTGCCCTATTTTACCGTTTTAGTTTTTCTTTCATATTATCCAGTTCAATGATAGTGGTATACTGAGGAACTCCATTAACTACTCTGATTTGAAATAGTTCCCATTCACTGTCTTTTCAAACTATTCAGTCCAAATTATCTTGCCACAAAGCTGCTGAAAAGCAGAGGAACACTTGAGATTTATTGCCCAATGCCATTCAAACTTTACAAAAAGCAGCTGTAAAAACCCCAAGGTAGACAAATATGTTCTCTTTCTTCATAGGAATGTGTTATTACACTGCCTCTTGCTCCCTTGCTCTTTGGTCTGAAACCCCTCCCAGACCTGAAAATTAATGGGCAGGGTTTTCTAAAGCATGGGGAGGAATAATACCACAAAGCATCTGTTTATAAAATTAAATGAGAGAAAGAAGCCTAGCTTCATTTTTAAATCACCACATATGCTGTACTGGAAACAACTCAAATGGAAAAAATGTTGAACATTTGATCACAGAAGAGCAAATCTATGCATGCAAGACATTTTGTATTCCTTTTAGACAGTGACTGAATTACTCTTTTTGCTATGTGGGTTAGTATCTGGCACACAACCATTAGTCCATACTCAAAGGCATGAACTAGAAATTCTATATATTAAGAAACATACAGCAAACAAATCCCAAACCTTAAACCTGGGGAATGTTTCCCACTGAATTTTGATGTACCAACTGCGATTCTGGATTGTATTTCAGATTTTGGAGAAATTAACCTACTCATTGCAGAGATGTAAGGCTTTTCTCAGTAGTTATAGCGTGGTGGTACTGGTTGTGAGCTGCCTGATTTGATTGTATTAAAGAGGTGTTCTCCAAACAGAAAACTGTTTTTAACCCTTTTTCCCCATGCAAATACTTGAATAAATCAGAAACTTTAAAATGGACAGGTTGTGTCCAACATTCACTTTTATTCACAAAAAAAAAATCCTTAGTTTTACTTTAGCTTTGTGTTTTATATGCAAGATAAAAACAACTGGAATGTGAGAGAACGTTAGGATAATAATAAACCATTGGGTTTATGTATACATTTCTGTTAACACAGAACATGTGCTCATCTAATTAACAAAATTCTCTTATAAAATACTACAGCTGTAAATAGCCAGTACTGGACATAACCTCAGTTAACATGTCCTATTATGTTCAATCAACTCCTACTAATGTTTACACACAGAAAATTCATAAAATATACTCTCCTTTGAATATCTGAGGGCAAACTAGAGTTCAATAAACTTTAAATGAATTAACATTAATTAGTTATGAACTGAACATGGAAATGCCATTCATTCTCTTTGCCCTCTCTTCCGAACCCCCCCATTCCTGAATGTCTCATTATAGGTCTCATCTATCTTGTATGCTCCTTTTTTTTCCCAAGTATAGTCTGTGTTAGCCAATACAACAAAATAACTAAAGGTTTTTATATTAACAGAATTCATTTACAAATGAATCATAGTTAGAGGGATCAAAAGTTAACATTTTCCTCAATAAATAGAGTGTACCATTAAAATTATCCAGAAACATATAAAGTCCTGCTGTCACTTGCCTAATTGTATTTTGTCCTTGACTTTCCCAATTTTTGTATGATTTGGTTACTCTAAAAATACAAGGGAGGGTCTTATTATTTTAAGTTATTTAACTTTCAGATCCATTGAATCAGCTTTCTGTTGTGTTCTGGCATTGTCCACTCTTGCATTCATCTGTTTCTCTCTGGCTAGTTACAACATCTCAACAGACAATGAAACTTAGGGCTTCTGAACAACCATGAAAGCTCTGTTTTTCCTTCTTACAGATACGGAGCATCAACAGAATAGTTAAATTCTTATTTAAGAATGAAATTAGGAATCACTTTGTGGCAGGCAGTCTCTTCCAGTAGTCCAGTGCCACACCATCTATGTACTTCTGAAATGCCATAACTGGCAATCTGGCATTGCTCCTTCCTGGAGTTTTCTTCATGGCTGATTCGTGGACAAAAGGAAGGCATTTCTTTTGCCTCATCAAATTCATATGCTTTGATATGGGGTAATCAATACTCTGCTTTCACTGTTGATAAGCAAGAGAGGTGTATACAATTTTTCACGATGAGGCATGTGCTTACTGAGGAGAAACTGCCAACATACTTGCTGCAGATCTTTCTGTGCAGATATTAAGCAGCCCACATTAAATTCAGTTTGTCTATTTTATTAAGCATTTTGTTTTTCCTATCAGGAGTTCCAGAAAATGAGGCAAGGAGCAGTGGAAAACTCTGTGGCTTCCTAGTCCTTTGAACATGAGAAAGGGATACCTACAACTAATCATAAGTATGTCAGTCTGCAAGAAAGAATAAAAAATTTATCTGGTTGTCTGGTCGCTATTGCTGCCTAAATAAACGCCATCTGACTAATGCTGCTCTTCTGCACATAGTTTTGGGATGAAGAATGTTAAGCTTTAAAACAGCTGCTGTTACTGAAAATAGCCTCTTAATAAGAAAAGGCTAGTGCCTGTGAATGCAGTCGGTCTGCCTCTCTAGAGAGACCTCTTTCACTTAGCACACACAGAGTTGAAGTACAGGTGGAAGAGGAGGAGAGAAATTCCACTGACCTCCCAGCAACACAGTTTTTCATTAGCAGCATTTCTAAAACTTCATTCCACCACTTCTGATACACCTTCAGAGCTTGAATTCAAAGCCCAGTCTTCTGCCAATCTGGAGCTACAGCCTGCAGCAAGATAGACCCTGACTCAGTCTGAGCCTAAAAGCTAGTTTGCTTCCAGTCCAACCACCTTGAGCAGCTAAACATGCACTGTTTATTCACTTGAGAAGGAAGTTTATTCACCCAAGCAAGGAGCTGCGAGATTTAGGCTACTGATATACTTAAAGTTAGGCACATGTTTAGCTCCTGCTGAACCAGAAGCTCAGGTCCGAGCCCGCACACTTACCCTCCCACCTCTCCAAATATTTGCTTAAAGAGTAATATGACACAGACTAATTAGCATTATAAGTTTTTTTTCCTGTTGTAAGAATCACAGACCCTGATGGCATAAGGAATAAGGGGAGCATGTCAGGAAAGGCTGTAAACAGGAGTGGAAATTTGAAAATATTGTCACTGACAGAAGCAAACGTCCCTGCATCACTCTTCTTGCACTCATGGCAAGGTGAAACGTTCTTTGTCAAAATCTAAATGAACAAAGCATACTAATTTATCACTCATGTTTCTCATGCTCTTCAGTTATTTTTGAGGAGATGCAGTTGATATTGGTAACAGTGACCTAGCTCAAACTATATTGGACTGTCTCTGTAACAAAGTACCAGATGTCTTTTGCACACGAAGTTCTTTACTAGGCCAAGAGACGTGTAACCAACTAGAATAGAAAGTTCTTCTCTCAATTTCACTGACAGTGTAAGAGGTGATATTAAAACCCTACAGTTACTTTCAGAGCAACATTCTGAGCACTTTAGCCTAAAAGTTATAAATGCTTCTCTGTGTCAAATACAGCTGTAAGTAAAATTCATTCTAATGTTAACTAGAAAATGTGGAAACATAGTAGAAGTTTTTTGCATATTAGGTGCAGTTACTTGTTTTGAATGACATGTGTAGGAAGAAATATGCTGAGATATCTCCCCTATTTCTTCTTTACTTGCTAAAGTCAAACGTTTGTCATAAAAGGCAAAACCCAGACTGTTTTCAATGACCTTATAAGCACACACATTTCCTGAGGAATTTGTGACCACTGAGGTTATGTGCAAGTGGCCAAAAATCCTGAGGAAATGTCGTCATAAGTAAACATATATTTAATCTCAGAGCTTCAAAAAGTTACTGAAAAAGCTATTTCAGTAGCATAATACTGGACAAAGAAAAGTGTATTTTGTTTGTTTCTACAGTGTATCACCAAAGCTTTTTGCAGAGCCCCAGACTGCAAGGTTCACTCAGTAGTATATAAAGACAGACAAGTAATACTACAGGGACACCCATCCTATACCCCGCAGTCCAGGATATGGAGTTCACACAGCTATTCCAGACAGCGAGCAGACAGCTAAGCCAAATACCCCTTGCTCTATCCAGTTCTTGTAACCTCTGTTTTGCAACATCCCTGTTGTTCCTCTTCAGATGGTCTTCAGACAAACAAACAATGCCACCTGCTAAGATCAGCATGCAGGACTTTTTTTCAGGGAGGCAGTTATCTGGACCCTGGAAACATCCATTGCCAGAAGGACCAAGGAGCAGGAGCCATTATAATGCATGGCAATGCTTTCAAGGTAAACAAGGGGCTGGGGAGGAGAAGGGATTGGAAATTCAAACCACATGGAATGACTTTGAAAAAGACAGAAGTGCTCAGAAATTACACTGAGGTGATTTCTACCACTGAGGTAAGCACTGAATGATTAAAAATCAGCATAAACACAGTGTGGACATTGTCTTCAACACAATTTATGCCACGGGTAAGTTAACAGGGATTGAACTTGATTTAGTAGCTGAAGGCTGCGTCATCCTACCATGGAGGCTGTCCCTGACATATCACTGCTGCAAATTTATTTGAACTGCATTTCACATAGTTCCACACCCAGCAAACATCAGACCTTAAGGACCTCTCCCCTTCTGATATAGGGGGAGAGAGATTTCCCTACTCTTATGAAGGCAGGAGCTGGAAAAGGAGTTGGAAAAAGAAAAAGTAAACAAAGGGACACTGCTGCAGATAAGAGATATTCCACTCTCCAAAATAGTCCTGCTATTCTATGCAAGCCGAATAGCAGAGAGATTAGCAGATTACACTGACCTGTTGCTTCTCCCAGCTGAAGGGGCCGATCACCTGGAGCAGCAGATCACCTCCCATTTTTTAGATGTGGGAACATTCAGAAAGCAATGCAAAACATCTGTGACTGCTCAAAGGTAGAGTGATAAAGACCAAAGATGGATGAAGAGAGGCAAAGAAGCTAGGATGGTGAAATTGTCAAGGCAGGAGATTAAAAGGAAGGAAAACTCCACAGAGACAGGAGGATGAAATGAAAAATTGCTGAGGAGGTAATGAGGGTGTACGGCCTGGGTGAAAACAAGGGCTGTGCAAGATGGAATGAGTTCACCTGAGGGACTCCTCAAAAGACTGCAGGAATTAATGCTTCTGTGATACTCACATAAGGTCCAGAGCAAGACAGCTCAACTCCAAATAACTCTGCTAAAAGATGATCTGTCAATCTCAACACTTTCTCTTACAAGTGGAGTTCCATGCATTGAAACACAGGCTGGTTAGATGAAAAGATCATACCAAAAGAACACTTTTGCACAAATCCCCAATATATTGAGGAAGGTTCCTCTATGAGCCCTAAACTTGGACGGCATTCTTTGTGAAGGAGGTTTGTAAAATGAATGGTTTTATTTACTGCTACTCTTCAGCATTTTCTGATTGTTGCTGTCTCAGGCTTGTATTTCTAACAAAGCCTAATTAACTGATTTACTGCTTTTTGAGTGGCTGTACTGCAACTGGAACACAGTGAAGAGACTTGTTTGTAACAGACTGGAACAGACTCAATCAGAGAGCCGCCTACGAAGCAGTGCTCTGTCATACACACTGCTAAAGGCTTCCAGTTTGACACCTTTATCTGACTTTTTCTCTCACGTCCTTATCCCCTCATAAGAATTTGAGGTGCTAAAAAAAATACTATCCCAGGTGCACCAATCCTTTCTTCAGTATCTTACCCAACAAATCTGACAGTAAACTTTTTATTAACAATCCTAAATTGTGTGTTCTTGGAATTTGCAGTGAAAAGAACTAACGACAACAATTACTAAGGTGTTAAAACAGAGGGACATACCGGTGTCCTACCAGTGAGAGTTTGCTCTCGTGATGGAGTTTAAAGGGGACTGTGAAGAATTATTCCTCAAAGGCAAAGACACACACACACACACAAAAAACCCAACCAACCACCAACAACAAAAAAAAACCCAAAACACCAAAAAAACTAAGTGAGGTTTTTTTGCTGCTATTTTTAAACACATAAGCATATGATCCAGGGCAACTTTTTAAAGTAATGTGATACAACTCTCTTGGGCAGCACTGATTAAGCGATACTTTAAGAATTTCATCTCAAATGAGCATTTTTCTCTAGGGAAAGAATGAAAGATGTCAAAGACATAAACCGATTTTTGGTCTGCCATTCACATTGGGTAGCTATTAGAAAGGCATCCCTTTTCTATTTAAAATTGAGCATGGTTAATCTATGTTCTTACATCCTCTAAAACTCCCAAACTTTGAGCTATGGGCTGTCTTGCTTTTTCCATCCTGGTCATTTAATTTCTACAGTTTCTGGGTCATTTCTTTTGTTTACCCAGTACTTTTAATCTCACTTTGTGTACTATAATCAAAGTTTAGGATGGGGAGGGGGGAAAAGCCCTATACAAACACCAATCTCACTTTCCATACCAGATCCTTTCAAAAAGCTTTTTTAAGGAGGCACCATAAACAAACATAAACCAAATCTCCTTTCGGAATTACTGCTGGTTATAAAATAAATAAGCCAGATGTGTGTGATAGAAAGATCGTACCTGCTTTTTAGTTTGTTTCCATGATGTCTAAAGAAGACAGGGGCTGTGACATTCCACCTGGCAGCGCACATGACCGACGTTCTCAACGTAAATGTGAGACAATAACAGATGGTTGTTTGGGCTTTCCGAATTTCGCAGTTTTTTCTACATCTTAATTAAAGTTAAATTTCGTGACGTTAAAAAATTAGAATTCTGCTTGGTTTACCCGTGTATGAATAGGACTACATTTTTTGCTAGAGGTTGCAGTGAGTTTTTCTCTCATGCGAACACACTGGCGTACCTGTGCCTACCTCCTCAATCGACTCTTTCTGGGTGAACTCCGGGGAAAAAAACAGCCCCCACCCTGCACAGACTCACCAGGGAATTGTGATGGGAACCCTGCAACAACAGAACTCCCGCCTGTGCCTTTGCCCGAAACTCGTTATATCGCGGGACAGCGCACAGTCGGAAAGCAGCCCCGAGGGGAGCTCCCAGTCAGCGGGGAGCGGCGCCGGGAGCCCGGGAAGAAGCAGGAAGGAGCGCGGCTTCTCCGGCCCAGGGAGTAGCCCCGGCGCCTCACGGCGCTGCTGGGCCGCCCGCGCTGCCGGCGGCTCGACGGCGACCTTCGCCACCCGCGGGGCCGGGAGCAGCCCGGCCGGGCCGGGGCCCACAGCGCCTCGCCGGGCTCGGCAGCGCGGCCGCCGCTCCTCCCCTCGCCCGCGGGCAGGGCGGGGGGCAGCGCCCCGCCGGCCGCTTCTACCTGTCCCGGAGGAGGAGGAGCCGCGGAGCCAGAGGGACAAAGTTTACTCTGGGAAGTTTGCCGCGGGTGGGAAGAGAAAGGCGGAGAGCAAAGGGGAAGGTCGCTCCCGCCCCGCCGGCCGCAGCCGGGGCTCCCCGAGGAGGCGGACGCAGCGGCGGGTCCGCCCGCGGGGGACGCTCCGCTTCCTTCGCCCTGCGCCGGGCGCCCCCGCCGCGGAGGCACTCGCAGGCCTGCGGAGGTGACCGGCCAGCGGCAGCGGGGCACGGCCGCCCTCCTGGACCGCCTCCTTGGGAGAAGCGGCCAGGATCGGGGACGGCCGCCCGGAGGAGCTCCCGCGGGGCTGCCGGGGGCTCCCGAGTGCCGCGCCGTGCCCCCGACGAGAAGGAGGCTCCTTCGCCACCCCCTGCACCGGGACCCCCGCGCCCTCCTCCCCGGCGGCTCCCATGGCTCTGAGCAAAGGGCTGCGGCTGCTCTGGAAGCAGGAGCCGGGGCCGAGCGCGCTGCTGGAGGCGCGCAGCCGCCAGGACTGCCTGTTGCTGGAGGCCGGCACCGTGGCGGCGCTCAGTAAGTGCGTGCGGGGGCGGCCGTGGGGGCCCGGGGGTGTCCGAGGCTGCGCCCCTCTGCCTGTGAAGGGACACTGGGCTGCGACGGCAGCAGGCGATGCCCAGGAGCATTGGGGCGCTTTCCTCCGTGGCATGGAGAGAGGAAGGGGAGAGCGCAGACTCACGTCCAGTGGGATGCTGGCTGTGGGGAGCGCCTCGGCTCGCTTACAGCCCGACCTCCAGCACGGCCCTCCAGGCTTGGCCGCTTGCTGGAGCGTTTAGGTGGCCCCTGGTACGCGCCGTGCATGGAGGGTGGGCCAGCATCTCCTCCCGATCCGTGTCCCATCGCTGCTCTGGGTGTCTTTAGCCTCCTCACTAGCAGCCGGGGTAGAAGAAGCGGGAGAGGCCACCCGGCTGGCTGGTGGCGGTGGGGTCTCGGAACAGGCCACCTTTGGTGTACAAGACTTATCCTCTACAGCCTTGGCTGCAGAGGAGGGCCCAGGTAAAGTAGTGGGGTCCACTGCCTCGCGGAAGTTTCTATTCAGCTACATCAGGTGCTTAACCAATGAGGACAGCCAGCTCACAGCAGAGATGTTTTGGGATGATTGACATGAGATTTATCTCCTGTAAAAAATCCCTGGTTTCTTGCTGTGGTGCCCCTGTGGTTTGAACGGTGTTTGGTTACTTGAGTGTCTGGCTCCTACTGGAGCAGTCTCCTAAACATGCTCAGGGCTGTCTCACCTCGTGCTTTTGACTCTTGTTACACATGAGTTAATGCAGTGCTGATGTTGCTGTTAGGGCAGACATAGAAAAATGAGGTGACTGAGAATGTAAGGGGCAAAAAGCAATGTAGGGGAACACATGCTTGTGCTGTGTTCTTAAATTGTTTTCTGCCTAATACATGTGCCTGCAATCATGCTGCTGTTCACAGTGTTGTAGGAGTCCGTGTTCAAGCAGCTCAAATGTTGTAGTAAGATCTGTGTGTACATTGCGATTTGTACAATGTCAGTCACAATGTCACCTCAGGATCTGAGCTGAATCTTCCACAGTGTACACCGGCAGGACATGCAGACTAAAATGCTTGATTTTCAGGTGTTGGGGACTTTAGGAATGATGAAAGCCAGAAAGGTCATCAAGGGGTTTTCACAAGAATAGTTCTGATATTGGGAAAATTTTGACCAGTCATGGAAAAGATGTTATTGCCACACTGTGGGAATTTTTGTTTGGTTTGTTTTTGTTTTATTGGAGCTTTATATTGTGCAATATTTTGAGGGTTCCGTTTCTTGCTAAATTCTCCCGTAATAGTGGACATAAATGTGTTACATTTTTCTAGAGGGGGTTTTTGTGTCAGTTTTCAGTGAACTGGCAGTGAAAAGTCAGTACTGAGAAGCACTTTACTCACTTTCCCTGATTCTATAACCTGTCGACATTAAAACTCTATATTGATATCAATGGGGTTTGGTCTGTATTTTGTTATTCTGATAAAAATCTAAAGCAGCTCCACTTCCTAAAGCCAATGTGCATGAATAAAATGGAGACTCCAGTATTCACCTAGCAAGCCCTGAGCCACCTGTATGACCAGTGGTTGGAAAGATTTGAAATCTCACTAATTAAAGGAGTAGTTTTTCTACCCCAGTGTTGCCATCCCCCATTTGAATTGCTATACCTGAACTGATTTGATAGCTGGAAAGTTGTCCAGCTGAAAAGGATCTGGTGGTGCTGCTCCACATCCATCTGAACATGATCCAGCAGTGTGCCCAGGTGAACAAAGAGGCCAATGGCATCCTGGTCTATCTCAAAATAGGAGCATGTCCAGAGAAGGACAATGGAGCCAGTGAAGGATCTGGAGCACAAGTCCTATGAGGAACAGGTGAGGGAGCTGGGGTTGTTCAGCCTGGAGAAGAGGAGGTTCGGGGGAGACCTTATCACTCTTACAACTGCCCAAAAGGAGGCTGTAGCCAGGTGAGGGTTGGCCTCTTCTCCCAGGTAACAAGTGACAGGACAAGAGGAAATCCCCTCAATTTGCGACAAACCAGACAAAGTTTAGATTGGAGATCAGGAGAAATTTCTTCATGGAAAGTATGGTCAGGCTTATGGAAACAGGCTGCCCAGGGGAGTGGTGGAACTACTATGCCTGGAGGTGATCCAAAACTGTGGATGTGGAAGTCGGGAAACATGGTTTAAATGATGAACACAGTGGTATTAGTTTAATGGTTAATTTACTAGTTCAATGATCTTAGACATCTTTTCTAATCTTAATGATTCAATGATTTTGTGATTATGGAATTTATACAGTCTCTCTTAAAATGTTAGAATTCTGAAGTAGTGATTTGTAGAGGGTAAAAAGCCTGTTTGCTGAGCCTTTTGGAAGTACAGTGTCATGTCTTGAGATAAATGTAATTGTGTCTGTGTTGGCACTCCATGGTAATAACTGTTATTTTATTTCATTTGATTCCTGTATTCCTTCCTGGGTTGGTTCCTGTATTGTAGGAAAAGCTGGTTTGTCCAGTGGAGCCTGTTTAGATAACTTCTGTTTATGCAGGACAGGACCAGAAAAGGAGGGAAAACCTGCAGTAGGTATTGTGCTGGTGAATTTAGAAGAATTGTGAAGAGGAAGCTTCACAGCAGGGTGGTGACAGAAACAACATTAATTCTGTTTTGTTTGACTTGCCTTTAGGTTGTTACTAACCATAGAACACGACAGTGGGAAGTTAACATAAACTTTGTATATGTGTGGTTTCAGACATACTAGTCCTAGGATTGTGTTAGTTTTGGCCTCTCTGTCTAGTTTTCTGTTTCTAAAATAAAGTTCTTTAAAAATTGCATACCTGTGGTGAGGAGTTATGCAACTGTGCCTTATGCAAACCTCTACACTAAATAAAAGTAGATTGGTATACCTGGAGCACTTAAGTTGTACAACAGTTCATGTAGTTTTGCAATTAGTAAACAGAACTGTAGAGAGGAATAATCACAGATGGACGGTGAAGGCCTGACAACAAATTTTAGTCATTGTTAATTGGTTTTTTTTCCATAATTACAAAGTATCTCTGCCCTTGAACAGGCATGACATCTGCACTTGTGGAAAGTTTAATTGCTTCTATAATAATTTTGTACTAGAAGAAATTTTAATGTCGAATTTAACCTAGTTCAAGTGGCAGATGGGAGTGAGAATTGTCCTAGAAGAAGTGGTGTTACAAAAAAAGAAATCTGAAAAACCACACACTTGTACAGACACAGTGTCAATACAGGCTATAAACCTCTGGCAAACAACTCATTAAAATAAGCACTTTCAAATATGTAAGCTAACAATTTGATGCTATCTCATGAATGGAAGACTTTATACATTTTCCTGTCTTAATATGTTATAAAAATAATGACAATTTTAGTTGCAAACTGATTGTTTCATAATTTCTTTACTGCATGCAGAGGTTTAATACTTGAAAAATATTTACATCCTTGGTATCAGTAGTGGAAAAGTGTTGTAAAGATCTCTAATTGCCTGAATGTCAGCAATTTATAAAATGAGAACACATCCTGTAATAGAAACCTAAACTAAAAAACTCATGGAAAAAAATCAAGAAATCAAAAATCACTGCAGGAAACCTAGTTGCATATTCCTAAACCCCTTAATCTGTGTAGTGATGTGATATCAACAAACCAGTTTTCTGTTCAAGTTAAATAGTATTTTTCAGGCTGGCAGTTTTTCTTCCTCCTCTCATGATGTCACTGTAGGGTGGAGGGTAAAATTCACTGTTTTGAATTGAATTACATATTTTGCTGAAGGCTATTTTTTTGGTTTTTTGGTGTTTTTTTGCCGCTGTCAATCCTAAAGCTTTAGTCATCTCCAGAAGGATGGGTGACAGCCTGAAACAATTCTTCTAGAAATTCTCTGAATTAGAACATCAATATATTCTGTGGAAGAAACCTAGAGTCATGAAGGATGACTAGAGAAACCTAGAGTCATGAAGGATGAAGAAAAAATGTCATTAATTGAGGAGATTTTGCTTAATGCAACAGGGAATATAGATGCAGATGCTGTTCCTGCTTTAAACACATCACAGTTTCAGTGGTTTACAGATGAAGTGAACTGCACAAGGTAGTTCTGGACTTCTGTCAAGGCAATTGCTAAACTAAGGCTATAGTGCTGAAAATATGATGATTTAACTTTATTATAGCAAGTAGTTTCAGTGAAAAGCTGTCAACAGGAGTGCTCTGCTATTGAATTTCAGCATAATAATATGTTTTCTCAAGGGCAGAGCCAAAGGGTGCAGAGATTTATTTTTTTTTGCAAGCTCTTTGATTCTGCAGCTGCTTTTGTAAAGGATGTTACATCACCTGTTATGTTAAATCCTAAATGACCATGGTGTCTGGAAAGTACAGAAGTTCAAAGCTGATACAGTGTGTGTTTTTGCAAACATGTCTGAGGTTTTTTCTTGACTTTTACCCACAGATCTGGGAAGTTAGCCTTTTAGAGGCAAACTTACGTAAAGTTAAGGTGTGTGCACACTCTGTGGAGGAGCTCTGTTCCTCCTCTGTTGCTTCCAGTTGCAGGTGTGTGTGGTTCTCTGAAGCAGCAGAGTGAAATCAGGGTAAAGTCATGCAAAACCAGGAAGTAGCAGTTATTTACCTGTGCATCTTTTTCTTCTTTTGTGCAGAAAGCAGTTTCTGTGCTGTAGGTACATTCACTGTTTACAATTAGCTTTGGTTTTGTATTTATGTGAACAACTATGCCACTGACTGGGGTATGGAAATCAAACACCAATACTTGTGTAAGTACTGTGAATGTATTTCTAAGCACTATACTCTGTCCAAAACAATGAGCCCCCACCATGGCTCAATCCTGCTCTAATGCCAGAATATTCATACAGCTAGCACAAGCTTTCATGAAGTTTTCTGTAGTTCAGTGTTGTTCAAACTTTTCCATTTGTGGAAGCAGTCTACAGAGCAGAAATCCAGTCTTCCTTGGTTATGCTGGCAGTGGGCACTTGCAGGCTGTGGTTTCTCAGGCTGAATTTCATTGCTTTAGATTTTAGGAAAAAGTGTGTGTTGCAATTCTTTCAAAATGCAAACTGGGTACAGAGGAGAGGGAAGATGTATTCGTGTAAGTGTAGAGTGTTGGTTACAAGACTTGTTTTCTATGTAGGAGACAAGTAGTGGTTGTGAGGAATGAATTCTTTGTAGTGGTTATGTCTGTAGTTGCTTGTATGCTTGTAAACTTCTATGCTGCAAGTTTCTATGTAAATATGAGTCATATATGGTAGAAACCACGCAAAGATAATGGCCAAGCTTCAGAGAAATCACTTAGGGACTTCCCTTTTATTTTCTTGACTGCCTGCAGCAACATGCAGCTGGCCAGTAGAAACCTGGTGGTTTCATTAATCCATTATTATTTGTTTGTGAATTAATATATTCATATATGCACGTGCAAGTATGCAAACATAATCTCTCACTAGGACCAGATTGTTCTCAATCTAATATAGAAACCAGGGAACTGATTTTTCCAAAATGCCAATTTTCTGTTTTGTTTGTTGTGTTTTCAACCAGAAACATATCTTACTAGAAAATTGGCAAATGAATTTTTTATTTGTATTTAATGTTTTGAATATTTGGATTCTCTGAACTGTAACTCTGACAACAGACTTTTCCCAAATCTGTACTGCTTGGCCAATATGGTGTTTCTGAATACAGTCTGACTTTCATAATGCCTTTGTAGCTTGGATTGAATGTGAACAGGAAGATTTTAGTGGTGAAAGATGTTGAAAATACAATAAAGTACTTTAAATGTGTCTACAGATGACTGAAAACACAAGTTGGAGGTAATTACTTTTTTTTCTAGTAGAAGGTAATTTCTTTTTTTTGGAGGTAATTACTTACTTTTTTCTAGTAAGATTCTTATGGTAATGTATAAATGGGAGTTTTGGTATGAAATTTCTGTTTGATTATAGTTTTCCTGTTTCTGGGGAAAGTTCACACCTCTTTCCCCCAGATGCTAGATAACACAAGTAAAGTCATCCCATGACACCACACCTATGTTTCTTAAAGTACTTAGAGATATGCTTGAGATTACATTTGTATAGCAGTACCTACAGGCCAAGCAGATGACTATTTTCAGAATCAGGCTGAAAAATCACAAGGGAGAAACACAACCCATAACCCCGTCTCAGACTCTTTTTTTCTTTTCCCCAAGAACTTTTCCTTCATTTTTATCTTTAAATTGCAGGTATTAGGGTGTCTGTCCTTAGTGTTGGATTTGGAATTATAGTACCTTTCTCTACCCTCTTACTCCAGTCACTGAACTTACTGGGGTCCATATGCTTGAGAGTTTTGCTGATTCTTGCTGAAGTCTGGAGGTTCAGCCCTAAGGAGGGGTTGAATGAAGGAAACTGCATATGTTTGGCTAATTCCTACTAGCTGGTAAATTCAAATTGCAGCTTTTACAAGTGGGAAGTCACACTTGGTTAAGCCATATGGTATAATGTAGTTGTATGTCTTTTCATGGTGTGGGAGTTTTTTTGCTCTGAAATATTTTATGCATGGAAAAGGTCACTTTTAAGTGGTTTTATTGCAGCTTTCATTGAATTATTGCATACCTCTTGTTTCGCAAGGGTTAAAGTGTTTCATAGTAATTTTTCCCTTTAACTCTCTTCATCTAACAAAGTAGCACATAAGTTTTGTTCCCCGTGCAGCCACACTCTTTCTGTTTCAGACTCACGTGTCCTAGCACTCCTTGAATGCTCTAGGAGATGTTTTAGGTTTTGATGACAGTTATTTGAGATTTCAATAAGATTTCGAGATTTATAAATACTTCTTTTTAATAACAGGATATGAACCTGGCTCAAGCCCTCTGCAATAATGTCCTTTGGACGTTATACCAAGGAGTGTAACAGGACAGGAGACTTCAAATTCCATCAGTATCTTTAACAAAGGGAATTTACACACACCACCCCCCAAAATGTGGTCCATAGGCACGAAAACATTCTGGCCTCTCTGTTTTCATGACCCAGAGGCATAGCTGTGTCTGTTTGGCATGTTCCTTTCCTGTTCTTTCCTTCCAGGACTGATGCTGCTGTGCAGGTATAGGCTCTGACAAGCGGCCTGCCCAGAGCGGTGGCATTTCTGTAGCAGGACTGGCAGAACACAGCTGTTTGGCTGCATGTTTGGGAAAGTCCTCTGCCAGGAGCTGACATGTGTGTGGTGCCACTGGCTTGACCTGGGACACTCCAGTGGGTTCCATACATGCCAGTGGCAGGTATTTCTTGCCAGTAGTGGAATGAGCTGTGTGTTGCCTAATTCCATGCTGAAATAAATTCCGTTCTTTTGGATTGTTCTCTTACCAGACACTTTTAACAGCCAACTTTCCAACTTCTAATTCTATTTTGAAGAGTGTCACCATGCTTTCAAAGTGACTTTTGGAATGCTTTAGGGTTGTGCCTGGCCTGCAGCTTTATGAGCTCCCACATCTGTCTCAGATCTGAATCTCTTGGTGTTTCTCTTGTCTTAGATTTCTTCCTAAAACTGGAGTATTTGGAACAAGAATTTTGGGTTTGGTTTTCCCTTTTTATTTTGAAGCAGCACAATTATTTTAATGTAAACAGCTTTTAAAGGAGGGAACAGGTTTAAGAAAAAATTGTCAGTGTATTGTTGCTGCTCTTTTCTACTTAGTAAAGACGTCATGATGCCATGGAAAGTGAAACATCACCTTTTTTAACCCGTTTTTTGTTTTTTTTTTTTAATACATAAGAAAGTCTTGACAGGGAGGTTATTTTTCAAAGACTGAAATGCTGTTATAGTCTATCTAAACTGGTTTTGTGAATTTGTTTTCTTTTTAAGTGCTTGAGAACTGAGCTTGCAGTCTCAGCCCTTAAAATGTGCCATTACTGAGTATTTAAATCATTATTGTCCAGAGATTTATGTTACCCAATAAAAATAACTTTATCCTCTGTCTGCTGCATATGCTTTGCTTCACCGGTGTGTGTGGTATCAACATTTTGCTAGTTTCTCCTGATTTACCTCACTGATTTTCAGTGTTCTAAGAAAGTAGAGTATGTAAATTGTGAAACTATGGTAGTAAAAACAAAATTAAGAAAAAATTAAACAAGTTTTCTTTATTTGTCACAAGTGCAAAAATTGAGATAAACATATTTTAATTACTCTTGGGGGTTGCCTCTGTTAAAGAATTTTGCAAGAGGAACTGTCCTTCATTTCACTTCAAAGTGTCAGCAATATATGGAATATTTATTTATTTTCTGTGTTTCTCACTAAGCTCCTTGCCTCTTGAGATTTGTAAAGAGAACTGTCTCTTTTCTCTTCTATCATCCATTGCAAGCAGTTCAGTTTGTCCTTTTTATGCCCAGAGGTTTCAGGGTTTTTTTAACTGCTGAAGTTAATTAGGAGCATAAGATTGCATATTATTAACAAATCTCTGAAAGAACTATGTTGCTGTTTATCTGTAGTTCAAGAAGTAAAAGGACGTTTGAGGGTTACAGTCTATTTTCCTCATTTGGGAGATTAACCTTGCTCCTCATTGGGAAATATATGCAAAATGCAGACTCATTCAGGAAGTGTGCTGGTTTTATGTTAAAGTAACCAGTGGCAAGTGTGATCTGTGATCTGGCTTAGTATGTAAGTTAGTGTATAATATTTAACGTGTGCCCATTGAAGTTGCTTGTTGCAGAAATGCACAAATATAACATGAGCATCTGAACCTTTTTTACTTTAATTAACTAATTTTCACTTCAGTAAAATGTGTTTAATTCCTCTTGAAATCAACATCTGGTGTTGTGTCTACATGAAATCATGTTATCCTGCATTAAACAAATCCAGTTCTGTCTGAAATTAGACTGAGAGTCTGGAAGTATAAACTCTCTATTTTTGTACATCAAGAAAAGATATTATATTTTAGCTATGGCAAGACTGATTGTTATTTTTGTTCTTATTTTAGAACAGCATAAATTTTGCATGTGCTCATGTATTTATTCTGGATCTGATGGGGCATCTGTACCATAGAATAAAATTGTTCCTAACAATCAGGTTGATTTGAAAATAAAGTGAGTGCTCTTTTTTTCTTCAAGGGTGGTGTGTGAAGATATGCATTTCTGTCCCTCATGTTTTGATCTCTATAGTTTTACAACATTTTAACCCTACCTTTGTACTGTAGTATTATTGACTGAGAAAAATCAAGCTAGGTAGCATTGGTTCCTATGCAATAGGAATAATAGCAATCTGAAATTTTTATGAAGACTGGATAACTAAGTTTCCTGCCTTTCTCTTTGTTCCTTAGCTCCAGAAGAAAAGGATGCAATTAAAGGACAGTATGAAAAACTCATGGATGCTTATGGCTGCTTAGGAGAGCTTCAGCTTAAATGTGGTAAGTCACCATCTGTATGACTGAGCTTATAAAATGCCCAGACAATGCTAAATGACAATAAATGGCTAAAGTTGTCTAATTCCTTAAATTGTGAAAGCTACTTGCACTTTGTCATGCACGGTCTGGAAAAGATCTGTTTCTTTTTCTATTTTGGGCCAAAACCATATCACTGAATGATGGATGGATGTTTTCTTAATTTTTTTTGTCTAACATTCTTAGCTGCCTGAAGATAATTGCCATTCTTCTTTCCCTACCACATTTGTCCAAGGCAAGCTATGACTTCTTAATTCTTCTCTTCTTTAAGGATCATGTTTAGACACTGATTATCATGATCATCTAACAGTACAGTACTTCAGATTGCCTGTTCTTGCTGTAAGGCCTCTGGCTTCAGATAGTATAGTAAGGAATGTTTATTGTCATTGATGTAAATTTTTGTACAGTTTGGGAATTTTGATTTAACAAAGGACTTGTAATTCCACTGCCTGCAGGAATGTTAATGGAAATTATAATGTTTTAAAAAGAGATCTGCAGAGATTGATTTGAAGATAATAGGACCTTACACAGTACTTTAAAATCACTGATGATTTAGACGCATAGATAAAAAAGTACTGTACATGTTGTTCCCGAGTTGTTACAATGAGCCCTAATTTTCACTTGGAGAAATGGTAAGTTTTTCCATATATCTTGATGCTTGGTCAAGGAGTCTGCCAAAGGCAGTGGTGGTGTGAGCACTGGTATATTTATGCCAGTAGATACAATTTGTGTCTTTTTATACCTCCCTTACCATTTTGCAGCCTGAGAAATATGACTTGAAATTAACCTGAAGAGGCAACTGCAATCTGAAGGATTTTTGTGTCATAATCTAAAACTGTAGGTCCATCTAGTCTTTTTAAATGAATCTGGACTTTTTGTTTGTTTTGTTTCTTGTGGAGTTAATTAGACATTTCTCTGGAGATTTATATCAATTTGCTAATGTAATTTAAGATGGAGGACTCGTGATTAGTTTTTCTTGGCACTTGGGTCTGTTTTTCTTCATAGTAGTCTAATGAATGAGTCTAATAAAGGAATGTAGCTGTTGAATTCAATCTCTTCAAGCTACAGATAAGGGTAGTTTTTGTGTATGGTGTGAACCAAATATATCCAATTTTCATCTTCATGTTAAAAGGTGAATGATTTCAAATGGGGTGTGAAATATTTTCAGCCTTACTTTTTCTCATGTCCTTAATTCTTCTTGAACAACATATGCTTAAGTTCAGTGCTCTGAAAGTGTGAGGTTTTTCCTTTCTGAGCTTTGTCACTGTACCTCTGCCCTGTTCTAGCATTAGATTACAAGTTGTGATACAGGACTTGTTTTGGAAGGGATTGTTAAAATTCAGTGAAAAGTCAGTGGGTCATGCTGTAATGGTAAGTGAAGGTAAGCAAACATTTTTTGCTTCTGAACATGTTTAAAAAAAGCAAAGATGCATGTCTGCTATCTCACTATTCAAGATGTAGCCCAGGTTTTTGTCATAGATTGGTTTAGACCTTCCATCTTACACGTAAGTGAGTTCCATCCCTTTAGCTGTTGTTTGCATAAAAGATTAGCACTACAAAGGAATTGTACTGGGTTTGTGTAGCAAGGTTTTGGTAGCAGGAGGGGCTTACAGGGCTGCCTTCTGTGAGAAGCTGCCAGAAACGTCCCCTATGCCCAATGGAGCCAATGCCAGCTGGCTCCAAGACAGATGTGCTGCTGGCCAAGACCGAACCCTCCAGCAGCAGTGGTAGTGCCTCTGGGATAACAGACTTAAGAAGGGGGGAAAAAACTGCCCAGCTGGAGCTGGAGAAGAGCAGAGTTAGAATATGTGAGAGAAACAGCTCTGCAGACACCAAGGCCAGTGAGGAAGGAGAGGCAGGAGATGCTCCAGGTGCCTGAGCTCAGATTCCCCTGCAGTCCCTGGAGCTCCATGGTGGAGCAGAGATCCCCCTGCAGTCCCTGGAGCTCCATGGTGGAGCAGAGATTCCCCTGCAGTCCCTGGAGCTCCATGGTGGAGCAGAGATCCCCCTGCAGCCCCTGGAGCTCCATGGTGGAGCAGAGATCCCCCTGCAGCCCATGGAGGACCCCACGCCAGAGCAGGTGGATGGCTGAAGGTGGCTGTGACCCTTTGGGAGGCACACAGTGGAGCAGGCTCCTGGCAGGACCTGTGGACCCATGGAGAGAGGAGCCCACACCGGAGCAGGTTTGCTGGCTGGACCTGTGACCCTGTGGGAGATCCACCCTGGAACAGTTTGTTCCAGAAGACCTGCACCCTGTATGAGGGACCCACGCTGGAAAAGTCTGTGAAAAACTGCAGCCCATGGGATGGGGTCATGCTAGAGAAGTTCAAGGAGGACTGTCTTCCATGGGAGGGTCTCCATGCTGGCGCATGGGAAGAGTGTGAGGAGTGCTCCCCATGAGGAGTAAGGAGCAGTAGAGATGATGTGTGATGAACTGATCACAACCCCTATTTCCCATCCCCCTGTACCACTGGGGAAGAGAAAACTGGGAGTCAAATGAAGCCTGGGGAAAAGGGAGGGGTGTAGGAAGGTGTTTTGCTCATTGTCCTACTCTGTTTTGATTAGTGATAAATAAAACTAATTTCCTGAAGTTAAATCTATTTTGCCCATAACTGCTAAATGATCTCTCCCTGCCCTTTTCTTGACCCATAAGCCTTTCCTTTTATTTTTCTCCCCTGCCCAGATGAGGAGGGGAGTGACAGAGCAGCTTTGATGGGCTCCTGGTGTCCAGCCAGGGGGAGTCGAACAACCACAGGAATGCAATGTAACTTTTTCCTTTTTTGTATAATGTATTTTAGCAGCAGCAAACAAAGGCATGATTGGCTAGCTCTTCACCGAGCTTCACTGATTGCATAAACTTTTTTTCAGGAGTATCGGCATTTTTTCTTACTACTGGAAATATGCAGACCATAAGTATTAAATTAACTGAGAGTATTTGTGAAAATACATTCCATTGGGATATTAAGAGTATATTTGTAGAGCAGAAGGGGGATTTTTTTTGCCAAGACGTGAAAGATGTCTCTGAACATTTTAATTAATCTGTAAATATCGCTACTTAGAAATCCAAATAAATCACATTGTATGCCTGCCAAAGTAGATCGTGCTTTTCACAAGAAAGTAGATGAAATATGTGAAACTGACTCACAAAGTTAATGTTTCCCACCAGTAATAACATTCACTTCTATGTACTTATGTCTGTTAACATGACTCACTAAGTTCTTCTGCTTTCTTTTGTGAGATGGATGGCAGCAGAATGAATTGTACAGTGTCTCTGAGCTGTACCTCAGCCAAGATTTTACTGCCAAAGAAGATCTATCTGTGACAAATACATCTTAAGTAAAGTGTTAAAGAGCTGGCTTTACAGTGTTTTTTTTCAGATACTATGATGTCAGGAAGAGATGCATACATAAGGGGATATTTTAACAGCATCTCCACATAGGTTGTTTAGTTTAATACAGCTGCTGTATTTGGGGAAGCATTCTGAATTCATTTGATTGTGTATATACTCTCACTCTTGTACTTATACAGTGTGTAGTTGAAAGGAAGACATCTCAAAAGCAAAGAGGACAGCTAAGTATCTGTCTTCTATTATTTGGGAACATTTCCTAAAAATGTAATTGTATTTAGAAGAAGGAGAAAGAGGAGTGTCTTTGATACTAAAATGGTAGTTTAGAAAGTCTTGGCTTTTTTCATAATTCTGCTGTAGATATCCTCAGGAATTTTCAGCTAGGTGGTTAGAATATACTGCTCTGCTGTGTTCTGTTGCTATTTTTGAAGACAGATGAAAGGCAAAATTGATTTTTAGTGGACTATAAAATGGAGTGGAGTATGTGTGGAGTGGTGATGAAAAAGTCTGAGGAAACATAAGGCAGTGGCATGACTGTGATGGAATGGAGAAAGAGCAAAAGTTGGAGAAAATCCATTTTGGAAAGAAAAGGCAGTCTTGAGTGAAATAGTTACAGTTAAGAAGGACAAAATAAAAATTGAATATTGACTCCTTTTCACTGTAGCTCAAAATAGGCAACATTGAAATCATCCCCTAAGCTGCAGGGGAAACAATTGCTTTGAGTCATGTAGACAGGTTAAATACAGAAACTGCAGCTTATTATTGTACAGTGTGACGTACCAGAACTGCATTTCCTGTTCAACTTGGATAAAGGCAGTTGATTTCATAAGAGCTTTTGAAAAAATGGATGGAAATTATTATTGTCTTGTTTCTGTGCTAAATATTCTTCATCCTCTGCCTCTCTTGTGCAACCTAGTAAGAGGGCATTCAGCACATATCACTGTAACCAAAACATTCCTTACATTTCTTCAAATGTTCTTTACAGATTGTTGTAGTGATTGATAGCTGTAATAGGGCAAAATGGTCACAATGCATGAACATTTGTACTCATTTATCTGAGATCAAAGTTTGGTCCGTAAGCTTTGAAATAATTTTTTTCTTTAGTGTTACTATATGTGGGTCTTGCTTTTTCATAGATGTGTTGCTGTAGAAAGCAGGACCGGTTAGGAATGCTTCACTTCTTGCTCTAAAGTTTAATTTCAGAGATTTCTTTTGCACATTCCAGATTGCATCCCAAGGACAGGAAGGGCATTTATACAGTTGTGACCTTCAATTGCAGTTTTTGCATTCTTAAATCACTTTCATCTATGTGTACAGTTTAGAAAGGCTAATATGAATCAGGATTGTACATTAAACTACTTGTGTAAGTTAAAGGAAGGGTTTTTTTTATTTTCCAAGGTGCGATATGGTAAATAGCTTACAGCTAATGTGGTTGGTGGTTGGTGCCAAGTGAAACTGACATGAAGAGATAACTGCAATCTGAAGGATCTTCATGTCATAATTTAAAACTGTAGGCTCATCTAGATATTGCTGGTAAAGAAGGAAAGACAGGGAAAGCCTTCTCTGTGTGTAGCTGTATAGCTTAGTGGTGAATAATTTCTTACACCTTAATGGAGAGATGACTAAAAGATTAATAGTGGAGCAGTGTGTTGACAGCATTAATTCTGCTGTGTGAGGTTCTGAAAGGGTGAAAGGTTGACAGGAGCATTACCTCTGTTCAGAACCCCATGGCTACATCTGTGCTGTGAATAAAAGTGGGCAGGACACAGGCACAGAGTACTGTCAATAGGATATTGTGATAAGCTTGTTCCCTGTGCCAAGAGGGCATGCACATCAGGCAAGAGTCTTCCTCCTGCAGACAGTGCAGTGATAGCCCAGAGCTGGTTCCCAGAAACACTGTCCAAATACCACCTGGAATGAAAATGCTGTTGGAGGTTGGGGCTTGGGACTTTTTTCCAAGGTACATTGTCAGAGAGATTTGTGTTAAGCTGGAGCTGTGGTGTTACAGGGTTTCTGCATTGTCTGTTTCCCAGCATATCCTGAGTGATTTAAGCAAGTAAGAGAGGTTAAAACTGGTCTGAAGGCCACTTCAGCTCACAGAGTGGCCTGGGAGGACCAAGTGGCAAAGCAGGCTAGCTTTATCATACCTTAAATCTCTCTTTTCATCCTTTTTCTACAGTTTTCTGGACTGTAAGTGTGAGCTTCTTTGCCAGCCTGTCTCTGTTCAAAGGTATAATGAAAAGTGTGTGGTGGTTGCTCTGTAATTTGAAATACTGTAGAGACTAATCCTGTGTATATGGAACTGTAGAATGGCTTGAGTCAGAGGGGACCTTTATAGACCATCTACTTCTGCTGCCCCTACCATGGGGACACCTACCTCTAGACCAGGTTGCTTGAAGCCACCTTTCAACCTGGTCTGGAGCACTTGCCAGGGGTGATAAACTTCCACTATTTCACTACTCTCATTGTAAAAGATGTCTTCCTTGTATTCAATCTAAACTTGCCCTCTTTCAGTGGAAAACTGTTGCCCCTTGTCCTATTACTACAAGCCTTGTGAAAAGTCTCTCTCCATCTTTTGTTATAGGCCCCCCTTTAAATATTGAAAGGCTGTAATAAGGTTTTCCTTGAGCCTTCTTTTCTCCAGACTGAACAACTCTGACTCTTTTGTGTAGAATTGCTGTCCAGTGGCAGAAAAAATCACAGCTTTAGGAAAACAGTCTCCTTATACTTCAGGGGCAATGCAATACTTTCTTAGGTGTGATTACTTTTTTGGAGCTTATTAGCTAGTGATTTAAGGGAGTAGAGATGCTGGACCTTTGAATGTGTAGATGAGTATCCCATTTGGGGTGAGTAGTTGAGTGGAGGAGGTAGTAAAAAGAGTTTATAGTCTCTGGTAAGCAAGAGCAAGTTTCTAGGTAAGGCAGATATTCCTACTCAACACCTTCTTAAACTAGAGGATTGTTCTGTTTAGATCCAGTGATTTTTGCACTGGTTACAAGCTTCTTGAAGGACAGAACCACAGGTAACGAGCCCTGTATTAAGTTTTTGTTCTCTTTGTTTACTTTCTCATTTAATCTCTTCTGAACCGTCTAGGAAAGCAAAAGGTCACTGAAGGCAATGAAAAGTGCTTGTACTCTTTGTCTCAGCATCACACCCAGGCAGCTCTCCAAGTCCTTCACTACTGTTTTTTTGTGAAAAAAAAAGCTGACTGATATTAACACTATTATACTAATAGTGTTTCTATATATTGCTTCCAAAGTCTTCTGAGTGAAATTTACTTTGAGCTGACCAGTTTTACATGGTTTCAACTAAGTCACAGAAGCTTTTAGCTATCCTGAGAGACAGCTAACCTTCTAACCCTTTCTAGAGGCTGCAAGGCAGTATTTCATCAGTTGTGAACTCTCGTGGTGATAACTGATGTGTCTCCTACTCTTTATTCATTTTAATTACACAAAGTCATGTGCAAAGGAGGAATAAACTGTCAATGTTTCTAGCCTTCTGCTGTGATATCACAAGCACAGAAGACATACTTCTTGAGAGCACTCAGGAAGGAGAACACAACACAGCATTGTTACAGGAAGGAATGTGATGAACAGAGCTTTTTAGTAAATACCACCTACACTGGCCTTTATGCAAAACTGGAGTCAGCAGAACAGAATGAATAAAATCTAATTTCCCACCTTGTCCTGCCATTCCAGTCCCACGTGCCTACGCAAATACTCTGGCCCTGCTGAAAACCACCCCTAACTCTAGTTTCTATAGCCAGCCTGTTATCTGAAAGCAAGGATTCCCCTACTGGTGTTTCAGAAAAAGAATAGTTGTTGTGTGAGAGCTGGTATGTTTTCAGACACTGGGTCACCCTGGAGGGTTGAAAAGTGATCCTAAGTAGTGCTCCCTTTTGCTGTCTGAAGCCATACTGTCCCAGATTGTTACTGTGCCCTTAGCTAATTAACTTGCTCTTGGCAGGTCAGCTGTTGGTTCTGCTGTGCTAAATTAATAAATCTTGGCTCAATTCCACCTTTTCTTAGTAACTGGAGTGACTAGGATGACATTGTCTCCATTACAGGCCAATTTAAGTGAATCAAACAGTTTCTTTGTAGCAAAACCAACATTTTCAGAAAAATTGTTCTACTGTTTCTTAATTATAATTTCAGAGAGAATGAGCAGAGGTTGAAATGGCTCTGTGTGCAAGAGATCAGATTACAGTGATGTTCTCAAGCTCCAAATTTATCTTTTGGTTTTGGGGCCCTGAAGTTCAGCTGCTTCATGATTTCACAGTTATGGCAGCTGTAATTGTTTTAGTGATAACTGAGGTTGTCATTGAATCATATGCATGCTTTAGTGATAAAAAGCAACATCTCAAGAACTGGTAATAGTGAAATTTTACGAATGTCTGAACATGCCCAGCTTCATCTGAAGCCAGTAAGGAATCTGAATGCTGTATGTTCTCTAGGGTGATGAAATCGATTTTTTGAGTAGTGTCCCAATAGTAAGCACATTGCTCTTCATAACGTCAGTGGGGAAAACACAGTCTAGTGCAGCAAAGGATGTCAAGGGAGAAGTGTTGTGGAATATTGTGCAATTGCAGCCACTTATCTACAGTTAGGAGGAATTCAGAAATGTAAAGAACGTGGCCTGCATGTCTGTTGTTCCTGTTTGTTCTCTTGTGAAGCAAAAATGCTGGAGCATCTGCTGGAGCCCTGTCTGGCCTGTGCTGGAGCTCAGTCGGCATTGCGTGTGACAGGGCTGATGAGAAGCTGTGGCCACCTGGAAATAATCCTTTTGTAACTGTCTGTCGCTTTCTAGGTAACACTCGGCTGCACTTTCTGGTCCTGGTGACAGGCTGTACATCGGTGGGAAAAATCCTGGACGCTGAAGTTTACAAAATCACTGCAACAGATTTCTGTCCTCTCCAGGAAGAAACCAAGGAAGATGAGCGTGTTACTACCTTGAAGAAAATACTGAACTCTGGGATGTTCTATTTCTCCTGGCCTAATGCAGGCTCAAACTTTGACCTGACTGTGCGAGCTCAGAAGCAGGGTGATAACAACTATGAATCTGGTAACTCCTTCTTCTGGTTAGTACTGTATGTTATACCCGAGTCTTCTGTTGTCCCCACTTGTATCTCATTGGTCACACATTCTCAGAGGGAAATGAACATGTGCATTTCATGTGCATCTCCTTTCATTTCGTTGACATGTCCTTTTATAGGACAGGTGGCTTTAATGAATTCATGGTAACTTGTGTTTAATTAAAATTAATCTGATAGTGAAGTGCAATTATCAAATGACATTTTATGCTTCAGAGGGGGAAATACAAGATATATATTTTTCATAATACAGGAACATGTCTTTATATGTCATGAATAGTTTCCCCTGCAGTCCTTTTTAATAATTTTCTTTAAAGTGATCTAATAGAAACCTGCGCTTGAACTGTTCGTAAATCCCATTATGTGCACTGAAGTATCTGTTATTTTTCAAAAGTATGTGTTTAAAGTCTGTAGTTTATTGTTTCAGTAATATGCCCTAGTTTTTATGTTGAAAACATGGATATTAATATGTTTACAGCTCAGTGCAAACATAAGTTGCACAAAAGAAAACTCCCATGATACACTGTTCTGTGCTTTTTACTTTCTTGTGCTTATAAAACAAAGGAAAATTATCTCGTATTGTGGTAAGTGTTGGTTGAGGGGAAAGGAGAAAACATAATGCTGGGTTGATGTAATTCAGTTTGTTTGCTTTGCAAGTTTTGGCATAATGCTTGCATTTCTATACCCTTCTCCCCCTGCCCCTCGCCCCCTTCTTTTTAAACAAAAAGATAGTCACGTGGGAGGCATAGCTGTTCTGGAAATAAGTGAAGGTTTGATGTAGATGGAAAATAACTAGCAGGGTTAAATGTGGATGTGCTGCTAGAATGTGCAGTGAGGCTTGTGGCCCAAAGTAGGTGAATATTAAATAAGCAAAAAAGTTTATAATGGTTGATAAATTAACATGAGAGAATAGTTCAGTTAGGCTAAATAATCTTTCCAGCTATGATGTGATTTTGACTGGTAAGCTAGTGGTTTGAGTTTAAAACTGAAGAAAGATATATAATAAATACTTGCTAATAATGCATGCCTCTCCAAAAGCTCACCAAGCATTGTCAAGTGAGACACATGGCAGAAATAAGTTGTACTCCAACAATGAGGCTGCTAAGATGGCAATATCCCATAATAAAGAAACGACATTTAAAGCAACTATTTTTCCCTCTACTGTCTTTTGAAACTTTTCTACTTCGAAGATAAGTATATTTGAACTTCCTTCTTTGCTGCTTCTGGCTAATCTAGAAGTAAATTCTGAAGAGTTTCCGTTCTCCAATATGTTGTAGAACAGGGAAAAATGGTGACAACAATGCATTAAGGGCAAAAAGATGTTTCAAAGAAAATTTATCTTTAGGTAATTAGGTGATAGGGGAAATTTCAGACCAAGCAATAGCTGCTTGAGGAAAGCAAACAAGGAGATAAATAGTTATACAATGAAAAGTGTAATGTGACCTTAGTTATAGGCAACACAATGAACTGTTTAATGAACTGCAACAACAACAAAAAATTCTACTGGAATTTGAGGACTTCCTCTGTGAGTAGAACTGGGAGAAAGCGGTGGAACAGACAGGAAACATTGTTTTTCTGTTACATATTTAGATTAAAAATGTAATAATGGCTTGCACCTTTTTCAGGTAAATGCTGTACTCTAGAAGAACAATTCTTTAGGGATTTCACTATCTTTGACAGGTCCCCTATTGAGCAATGCATGGTCATAAAAGATATTTTCCTGGCCCTCCTATGTGACTAAAGGCACATTTTGAAACATGAAATAAAGAAGAACATCATAATAGAAGTGACTAGCATCATTGTTAACTAGACACGACAGGTTTCTTGAGTTGTTGATCTTGAAGGTTAGAACAGATGTTCCTCTTCATTTTAGTAGTACTTTTTGCAATATCTCCAGTGGCTTACAGATCCAGTTTCTGCTTGGATTTTTTTTTTCTGAAAATCCTGGTGGATTTTGAACCAGTTGTTCATCCTGTAGTGATGGCAAATACTAAGATCCAGGCAGTACTCTTACAAAAAAAGTAATTAGCTTAACAACACTGTAATTTATGAAAAAGATTGCTAAATATAAATTTCTGTAGCTGAAGGAGGTGACATTTGCATCTGAATTTATAAGACAGGTACAAGATATAAAGACAGTGCCTTGGTGGTAGTTGTGTGGTTAAAATTCACCATGTTTAGTTCGCTTGTAGTTCACAAGGGTGAACTTTCTTCCTGGTATTTCCTGGGTTTGGGTAGAGATAAGGCACAGCAGCAAAGGGGTCATAAAACACTCATGCCTGTCTGTTTGTGTTATTCGGTAATGTGTCTGTCTGTTGTTGAACCTTTCAGGAACCAGCTATTGCATGTGCCCTTCAAACACTACCAGGTGAACTGCTCTGACTGGCTGCTGAAAGTGGTCTGTGGAGTCGTGGACATTCGCACTGTTTATGCTTCCCACCAGAAGGCAAAAGCCTGCCTCATCTCCCGCATCAGCTGCGAGCGAGCTGGCGTCCGCTTCCACGTCCGAGGGGTCAACGATGATGGACACGTGTCTAACTTTGTTGAGACAGAGCAGGTAAGTGCATGTATCCAATGGCTTTGCATAATTTAGTCTACTCGTGTTTAATTGGGGCAGAATTTTCAACCATAATTAAAGGACCTCAGCAAGTGGGTTTTTTTCAAGAATATTTAAAATATTATTGCATGGCAGATCTGTTTGCTCTTGTCCTTTAAGCATTTCTTTGCAATCTGCTCTTTTTCACTGTTTCTGACTTTTTCATTCACATGGTTTTCACTAACACTTTTAATTTTTTCCTGAGTGTGAAAGTCTGGCCATTTGATAATGTAGTGAAATGTAGACATGGGTTTTCAAACCATTTAGGATGGTGTCTAGCAAAGGTGCTGGGACCTCATCTTTGTCTAGTAAAGTCCACTGTCAAATCGTCTTTCTCTAGTAAAAAAAGTTAAAAAAAAAACATCTTCTCAGAGTCAGGCAAATTCCTGTTCAAATAATTTTGGAGGAGGCTGCTTTTATATTCCCCCATTGCTTGGTGAGGGATTCTCTCCAATGTGAGGTAGTATGACAGTTTTTTTACATACGTGGTAAAAGCCTCATTTCCAGCTGATGCTGTGACAAATTTTGTGTCTGAAATGCATTCAGCAGGCTCCTTTGATTGACACAGCCAAACAAAACAACAGAGTCATTTGGTTTTATTGCACATGGTTTAGCTTGCTGCCTTGAAAGTCAGTAAAAAGCACTGGACCATGGAGAATCTGAAGTCTTCTGTGCCAGCTGAAGTGAGTGCTTTCTTACTCAAATACAATCACCTTTTCCTTTTTGAACTGAAGTAGTAATTACTAGCAGTCAGGACCATCATACAGAAATGGATCACTGTATAAAGAGAATAGACAAATGGCTGGTAGTTTTCAACAAAGAACAGGGATTTGTTTTTAGAATTTGATTGTTTTCAGCATCTTCTGGTATATGTATAGAGCTGCATATATGGCATATATTGTGTATTTATATGTCTATATATGTAGGTGCATGTATAATGGAAGTAGATTGCTTATGTGATGCTCATAAGGGGAACATGAAACAGTGAAGGCATCATGAGCTGTCTCAAATAAAAAATTGAAAGCCTGTGCTTGATAGCTAAGGAAGGATGCTCTCTCAAAGGTGCCTACACTTTTGTGGGCTGACAGCACTAGTATTTCCTCATGGCAATGTGTGAATGTAGCAGCTCTCACCCAGTGAGCTCCTTCCTGTTATCCCACTTCATGAGCCAGGCATGCCTTCAGGCACCTCTTTGTCCAAAATCCAAAATGTTTGGGTACTTTCCACATTTCCTCTAAGATGTTGTCATAGTAATACAGCTTTAACCTTTTCACCTGATTCTGCCTAAAGACACTAAGGTAGAACTGCCTTAGATTTGACAGTGCTTTGATTGTCAGGAGGATGCCTGGAGGAGTTGCAGACTGGTGTTTCCCAACCTACTGGTGAGGTTTGATTCCCAAGAGGTGCTCAAAGCATGCACAATGTTACACATGTGACTTTCTGCCCAGTGGTCAGAATTTTTTCTGAGGATGTGGGTGATTTTTTGCTCGTGTCCCTCCTTTTCCTGGTTTGCATTTTCAGTGAGGCTGACAGTTTTCCACTTAGTGTTCAGGCTCCCACAGATTCTTCTTGTTGAATGTGAAGCTCTTCCCTGCAGTGCTTGGATCTCTAATGTCAGCCTCTGAAATCTCTGCTAATAATTATCTTTTGTGCCACTGCTCCAAAGCAATTGCAAGTCAAGTTTTGCAACATCTACACCTTTCTGGAAAGTTTGTCAGTGCATTGGAGATAGAGCTATGTCTGCTTACCCAAAAGTGGAATTTTCCCCTGGAACCTGGGAAAAGAAGAAAGAAGATTTTAAGTGATGCCTGGTGCATTCTGCTATTTTAGTTGGGTATCTTCTTATGAATATTGGTGCAAAGCACTAATCCTGTTACTCAGGATTTGAAGAATGTTCTCTTGCTGAAATGGTGGGGAGAGAAAATGTTAGTAAGGATTGTCAGCTTTTTTTCAGTGAGTCTCACAATGTGGCACTGCACTTAGCAGTTGACTTATTATGGGAAATACTTCTGAGCTCTCCTGCTCACTAGGTGGGTCAACAGTAACTCATTTTATTTTGTTATATTCCTGGACTACATAATGGTACAAATGATTAGCATGAAAAATAAGGTGGCCTTTGCATTCCAGCAGAAATCTGAGGATTGGCTCCTGGTGAGTGGTAAAACAGTACTTGATTGCTGATGCTTCCCTTAGCTGGGTCGGGGTCAGGCTCTTCATGGGGATTGCTGAGCTTTTTTCCTGTTCAGTCAAATGCTGAAGTGAGAGAACTGAAGGCTTTTGAGTTTTTTTTTCAACTGGGTAAGCAAAAGTGCAAGGATGAAATGGTTTTAGGGTGAAAGGCTTGAGTGGGTTCAAAATTATAGCAAGAATTTGCAGTTTTAAAGGGTGTGTGTTTTTGTCTGGTTTCTAAAACCAAGGAAAAGAAGGTTGCTGTTACTAATGGTGCTAAACACTAGTTTTACCAAGCTGCATGTCCTAAGAAAGTAGAGTTGGGCTAACCACTAGGATGCTGGAGATCCAGTTCAAGCTGACATGCCCTTGTCTTTAGGAAGGAAGAGTCCAAGAATAAACTCTCTCCTACTTTCATAGTAAACGACTGACTAATCTCCTGTGAGGTAATATCTTGGCTGAATAACATTTTATTTCCATTTGCTGCAGCCTGTACAGTATAATGGCATGTTGGCTATGTGCTTTCATGGATAAATAGCACCCTAGGATTATGAAAACGCAGGACTTTTCCCCTCTTTGTAGGAATTGCTTGTAACATTTTTCTATTTTTAGAAGAGGGAGAAACAATTAATCTTATCTCCAGGCAGCTCTTTTACACATAGATGGTATGCTTTTGTCTCCCGCTGAGTTAGCCTTGTGGCATTTCAGCTCTGCAATGAGTCATTTTTTGTGGGCTCACTTAACTGCTGTGACTCAGTGTTTGAGAAGAAGGGGGAAAGTGTAGAATATCTTCACTTTTTCTTAAAAAAAAAACAAAAAAAACACCCAAAAAAATCTTCTAGTACATCTTTAAGTTTTTTGATCTTTTGGCTTGTATCTTTATGAAGAAAGAAGAAAAAAAATAGGAAACACTTAAGGAAAAACAAAATTAAGGGAACAGAGGACAATCCCTTCAATGTGTACTTTCAGATTTGCTGACAAATATTTTGTGATAGGATAGTAGTCCTTTCTACTTGCAGTGGTCGCAGTATTGGAGTTAATTCTCAAATAGCTTTTCAATCAGTCTCTGTTTCTCAGTTGTAGCTTAAATGTTTCCCTTCACCTTTTCTGCCTCCCCTAGTGATCCTTTGAAGTTGAGACTGTGTTGCATTTTTGTAATTATTTTCTTCTGATAACTTTGAGGAACTAGAAATGATTCTTCATTTAGTTTGTGTGCCTGTTACTGTTTACATTTCAGCTCTTCTTCCAGTTATCCTCCAAAGAGTTATGCTAAAATCTTAGTGTGTGGATTACAAGGAACAATTCTAATTAACCAAAGGCAAACAAATGATTTCAGTTTTTTCCCCTTCATGGAATTGTTGAGTAAAGAAAATTGAAACCTTGAGAAAGCATTAAAAGGAAATACCATGAATTTGAATTAACCATCCTTTTCTTCCAATTTCAGAAAAAAAAGTCAGGCATGGATTAAGGAAAATTATCTCTATTTCACAATACCTCCTAGACTGTGTTGGATAGCTCTCCAGGAGAGGAATGGATGCAATCATGTGATTGATTTATTTTCTGGATCAAGTTTTAGTATGACCCTAGGCAAGGCAAAAAGGATTATTTTGGCAAATATATCCTTGAGTCCCGTGGTCTGAGCTAAAGGGACTCACAGAGAGGTGTTTTTAGGCCATCTGCTGTCCGTGCTCTTTGTGTGGCAGAGCTGGGGATCCACGAATAAGCCGAGTATCCATTTCATCAGGGACTGTGTCTCTGTGTACCCCTTGAGCCTGTAATAAATTTTGCTGTTTGAAGTTGTGAGTGGATGATTATTTGTTTCTAATGAAGCTGAGTGATAGAGATTAGTGAATAAATTTTCCCAAGCAATGAATGGACACAGCATGCTGGGATTAGAACACCAGTGGGTTGACACAGAAATTTGTTTCTTACCCAGAAGCTTTCTAGCAGTACCTGTGCATGAAGCTTGTTTACCAGGAAAGATCCTTGGATTGCAGGGGCAAGGTCTGGCCCTACGCAACAGAAGAGAAATATTGAAAAATATCCTGTTGAACTGTCAGTACTATCACCCTTGGTCCCAAGATAGGGAAGGAGACCACAAAGAGAGTCTAAGACTACTGAAGCTGAAAGAAAAATATGGCAAATTCTACCACCAGAGGCCAAGTAATCTATTGTTAAGGCAAATAGGTCTTCCACATATTTCACTATCCAGTTGCTACAATGTTGTCTGATGAGGACCTGGTCTGAAAGTTCTTGCAGCTGACTGGATTGGATTGTAGTATGGCCAGAACTCCTGAGATTAATGAAGTAGTCCCCAAGCATTTTGAGGAGTTGGTAGGAATGAACATTCTCTCTGGGGTACATAGGCACCAACTTACTGTCATTTTGGATCTAAGAGAAGAGATAGGACTCCACAAAAACATATTTAGCAGTATGTATGAATCCTAATGACTGGGTATTGTCCAAAAAGTAACTGATAGTTGCTGAACTTCTGGAGAAAAAACAGTATGATCTTCTTTTCCATGAAAAAAGGAAAACAGTGGACAGGAAAATTCTGGACATAAGGCATTTTCCTTTTCTTTAAGTTTCTTTTCTTAAAGAACTGTTCATCTTTTGTCTAGTACCTTAGAATATGGAAAATGGCTCCGGTAGGGGACAGGGTAATAAAGTCAAAACTAGAAAACCAAAAAAGTGGGACAGATGTGAAAACATGACATTGTGACAAAAACTGATCAAGGCTGTGAAGCATATGAGAAAAGAAACTATACTTGCCATGCATAAGCAAAGGAGTTGGAATCTTTTATATATGAGTGTAATTTCAATATAAATGTATTATCAGTGCTTATATAAGATTTTAGCAAATAGGGTTTCTTACAGTGTATGTGGCTGCTAAGATTATATCCATTTCTGATCTGGAAAGTTCTCTTAGTCTTTAAACCTGCTTGCTTAACAAGTATGCTGATACTAAGTCTGTTGCCACTAATATTGTGAGATCAAGAGACATGTACACTAAAAGGCAGCATCAGGATGAAGGGTCATGTTCCTCGGAGTGGTAAATGAAGGCTAGTGGGTATTACTGAAATTGAGGGGAGATTTGCACAGTTATAATGTTTAATGAAATGGTTAGAGTCTGTTTAGGAAGGAATGACTGGCAGAAAAGTAATTTTAATGAGTCTCCCACTCATTAAAAAAAATATTAGGTCTTTTTCCAACTTGCTGGCAGCTTGGAAAAAAATAATTTTGGATTCATTTGGGTCATGAGAATGAGGTGAAAGGATTGTGAAAGACCAGAGAATTGCTCCAGAGAAGAAGATGATGAGCCCCGTAAATGAACAGGAAAAAAACCCAGTAGTTTCTTGTGAATGGCTGTGTTGGAGAGGCTGTGCTCCCAGTTCAAAAACCTCATCAAATTTCTAAAAGCTATATGGCAACATACATAAAAAATGTCAATTTCTTTAAAATGCTCTGCCATCATAGGAGAGTCCTGTATTAGACCTCAGCTTGACACAGGATCCCCTAGCCCATCACATCAAGGTTTAGGTATCCTGTTTAGGTTGCAGGAATGATCAAATAGTTTGAATATTTTGGTTGTTGTTCAGTTGTCCAAATGGACAGCTTAATAGAGCAGAAAACAGATGAGATAATGGGTCAAAACCAGTGAACAGAAAATATGAGTGGTACTGGCAACAAACATCTGTTAACTCACTAGTAAGTGGAAATAAAGCATCTGCTAATGCAGAAATAAATGTTTGATCAGTATTTTTCTTCTATATTTGGCAGGAAGAAGGTAGATTATATATTCATGGTCTGTAACTGAGTAAATACTTTCCATTTAAACTGTAACTCAGGCGGATGTTAAACGCAGGTACTGAGTTAGAATTACTATCTGTTAATCAGAGGGTCTAGAGATTTGCAGCTGGATATCTAGAAGAGCTGGTCAAAGAAATACTTGAGCTGTCAGGTTTGTAGTTAGATGTGGAAACAGCATCTTCCCAGAAAACTAAAGAAAATTCATCCTCTCTAGCAAGCTGTTTGAGTGGCCACCATGTACTTCAGGTAAAGCTTTGTCTGTATTTGCCACCATTAGATGTTTCATTTCTACTCATTAATTGCTAAGGTGATGATTGTTGTCGAAATTGTAAGTAGGCCAGTCCTGAATCTTTTTTGGCTCAGATTCAGGTCCTGATCTTCATTTAGTATTAGTCAGGATAATGCTGAGGCTGTAGTAGTGCTATTCATTTGCTTTACCTTAGCATGAGCTTCTTTGGGTCCATAGCTGTGACTGAAAAGATGATTCAATGTATAGAAGTCTCTGACTCATCTTGGCACGACCAATCTCAGGGGAGAGTGTGATAAAGAGGGAGAAGGTGGCACTGCTTATTCCTCTGTAGTCCAGCTGCAGGAGGAATGAACTCTTCTGAGCACAAATGTACAAAGAAAATGTGCACCAGTGTGTTGCCACGGTGATTAACTCCTGCACTCAGGTGCCAATGATGTTCAGAAAACTTTACTGAGAGAGCATGTTTTAGAGTCCCATTACTCAAACTGTGACACAGACCTTGCACAAAAGCTTCTCTTAGCAACCCCTGTCTTGCAGGGGGTTGTGCTAGGATGGAGTGTAACAGAAAAAACAGAAAAGGATTCTTAATGCTTTGGTGAGAGGTTAAAAATACCGAAACATGGTTTTGCACTATGTCTGGGCTGGCTATCCTTCTAGCACTGACATTGTGTCCATCATGAAGCCACTTAAATCTTTCATCTCAGTGAAATGGAGACGGTTTTAAGTGCTCTGCAGAAATAAGGTGAATATTAGGTAAATGTTTTGTCACCAATTTTATCTAAATACTTCTTTCTTTTTTTTCCACACTTGTAGCTCTAAAAACTTAATGCTTATGAAGATGAGAGGTCAAGGTTAGGCACTTTCCCTGAGCCAGCCATTGGCCTCATCTAGTGGCAAATTCAAAAAGACAAAACACTTGAAAGCTGTAGAGAAATCCATTTTCATGTTCTGTTCTATTTTCAAAGCCACTAGCCAGCTGGCAGCAGCTGTGCCAAATGATACAATGTGGTGAGTGCAGCTACCTGGATAACCTGGATACCATTCCTCCCCAGGGCTGCAGAGCAGTCATTGTCATGCATGAGATAACAGAGATGTGTATCATGTATCCCCCGTGGAGAGCAGCCAGGATTCCACTGCTAAGTATAGGCCAGAGGAGTGAGCCGGGCTTTGCACAGTTGCTCTGTGGTCATACTGAATCTGAAGATAGTACCTTTCATGCTAAGTTAACAGAATGTAACACTTTGATTGGGGGCTGTGGACGGGGGAAGGCAAAAGGGGAAATCAGTCTTTATATAGATTTGACCCCAAATCAGCTTGTTAACAATGATCATAAGGACACATAAAGGGAGAGTTTGAGGTCTGGGTGGGAAAGGAAGTGGAGAATTTGGAACTTCTGGCTGTAAGCCCCCTGGAAAAGAAGTAGATCACATTGCTCTTCACTGTACCTCTGAATGGGAGTGGCAAAGCTACTGGTTTCACAGAGTTTTATTTGGATTCTCTGACAAGACACAGCACGCAGTGAAATAAGAAATGGTAAATACAGCAGGAGATAAGCTTATCCCCCACCTGACGTTACCCATCATCAGTCACAAGGAGCTATGACATTTTGCACAGTTAAGTTTTGTGAGAGGGACAGCAGGAGAGTATATGCCTGGTCTTTCCGAGTGTCTCCACCAGTAGATCAAACCCATCTTGATTGTGGGTGAAAGATGTGGTGGTGTTTTAAGTTTTCTCTTGTTTCTGGTGAGAAGTGAATTGACTCTGCTGTGATGACATGAAAGCAAATACGTTGTGCTTTGTTCCACTGCCTGCGAGACTATGGAAAAGAGGCTGAGTGGTAAGTGGATACAGGGTTTACTTTTTTTACTCTTTAAGTCCAGTGTCTTTAACTGTCACCTGACGAAGGGGCCACAGGCTGATAGATCTAACTGTGGAATTCCTTTCCTTTATTTTGTTTTTGCAGACAATTTACTTGGATGATGATGTCTCTTCTTTTGTGCAGATCAGAGGTTCTGTTCCACTGTTTTGGGAGCAAACGAAGCTTCAGGTAAACAAATATTCAGAAAGCCTACCTTGCTTCTCTGTCTTGCTACTTATAATTTAGAATTAACATAAAATAGATATTTTTTAAATGAGCTTCAAAGCCAATTCTGTGAAAGTGCTGAGCTCTTTCATTTTAGGTTTACCTTGTAAGAAATTTTGTGTGTTTAGATGAATAGAACTGTGCCAGACTAATGGCTATAGGTGACTGAAGTTTAAAATTTTTGTGTGTTTGAATGCCTCTGCAAGGAACTGTTTGTAAGGGACTGTGTCCTAATGTTATAAACTGAAGTTTGTAGCTGTATCATTATAACATTTTCAGTTTTATTTGGAATAATCTATTCCTCTGAAATGCCTGGTTGACTCGGTGATAATGACCTCCACAATACAATTGGAGTATCTAGGGGTACCAGTGCTCTATAGGAGCATGCTACCTTGAAGTGAAGTTAAATGACTGGATGGTGTGTTTTTGAGATTTCAGTCAAAACGGTGATAATGATCTAATCAGATCTTTTGTGAGGCAGAAATGTAGGATTTCATCACGAGATTATTGTATCCAATGTAGTGGGTTGCATATGGTCTGTGACTTGCAATTTATATACAGTTGTAAACCCAAATAATCTTTCTAGTGCACTCTGCATTCTCTTAACCGAGGGATAAGCAACTGAGTATGCACATATGTTCATGTGTGTTAGTAGAGAAATTACATTACCTAACTGGTTTTTAAAGACACTTTAAAGGGTACATGATACTTTTTTTGATCATTAAAGAACCTATTTACTATTTTGATCATTAAGAACCTGTTTACTGGATTTAGCACAAAAAGAAATTACTAAAGGGTCTCTGTTGTCTGTTAACACAGTCTAGTGTAATACTTGCTTCTTTTTATAAAACAAGTTTGTCCGTATGATTGTGCATGTCCTGCCCATGGTGTAGCTGTATCCAGCACTGTTGTTATGTATAATACAGAGCCACTGAGCATTCCCTCAAGTATTTTTGGCTAGTGGGTTCTCTCTAGTTAAACAGAATTTTTTATTTTTTAGTAGGCCTGGATTTTTTTGCCTAATCTGGATTAGATTATGTACTCTTCCTCCTTAAGTGTGAATGGCACTGGTGTTAGAAAGAATTACAGAAACCAACCTCATGAAAAACAAATAAGGATGATAAATATGGGAAACAATGCATGATCTTATGCATATTTAGGAGTGTAGTTTTTGGAGAGGAAAGAAGCCCTCTGTAATAATGTCATAAAAATAGCTACCATTCAAAAGGAACTTGAGGCTACTGTTGTTGATATCTATATCAAAAAAACTGTTAGTTTGATGGTACAGAATTTCATCCTTCATGTTTTTGAATCACTGTTCTGATACTTTTGAAAGGAGTCAGAATACACAATGCATGCAACTGGCATAAATGCAGCCCTCTCTACCAAGGTAAGAAGGGCAGTAAGAATGCTAGGCTCATAGAATACTCATGTGAGGCAGTGTGTGCTATTTGCAAGAGGAAGCTGGCAAAGAGATGTGATTTGTTTGGCCATAAAAAGATGTGTAGGTATCCCTTTGCTTAATGGTAATTGTGTTTTCACTTGTAATTGTAAATGTTGTCTAATAAAAGCTAGGGCTTTTGTGTTAAGGATATTATGTGTGGGGGTGGTTGGAGTCTGTTAGAGATGTCTGGTGCTGTTAAAAAAATGTTTTTCTCTGAAGGAAAAAGGGAGACATCTAGTGACTTTGGACTCTTGCAGTGTAAGAAATCTTTCTCTTTCTTGGTCTTCTAATATTTTATTTTAGGTTGGTTCCCGCCATTTAAGGCTTAACAGAGGTCTGGAAGCCAATGCACCTGCCTTTGACAGGTAAGTTTCATTCCACTTTGGCATCAATACAGCAGCCTGGCATGCATCCAAGGTTCCACAACTTTGCCTTCCTTGAAAATCTTGAGATGTGAAACATCTCTCAGATGATGTGGCAAATCCCCCAGGTGTGGCAGATTATTAAGTTGGTTTACTTAATTTAGTCACTTTTGGGTGTTTTTTTCCTTCTTGTTTTCAGTGATAATTGAATTAATTTGGTCTTCCAACTCATTTCTGTAAAAGCTTAAAAGTCTTGAGTGATATGGAAAATAAGGATTTGTGCAAACCTTTGTGAGCCAACAGGTGTGAGTTTACACCTTACAGTACACAGAATATGTGTGCTTTTCCACTCTAACAGAAGTAGCTAAAGATTTAGCACTGCTTTCACTCCATTCTGGATTTGGTCTTCTCTTCATTGTTTTACTTGTACACAGAAATAGCAGTGCTTTATTCCGTGACCAGTGTTATATGATGCTATTATGCTGATGCTTTCTATTTTATGCAAAGACTGGTTTGTAAACATTTTTAAACCATTCAGACTCTGTTTGTCAGCTGAAAACTGTAGAAAAAGACATACATTAGCTTGATTCTTTGGAATGTCTGACTAAGAAATGCTATCCTCTAAGGGTGTATTTCTACTGATATCCATGGGAACAGTGCCTGAAAAGCATGTGAAGAATTTGGTCTGCGGGAAATTTTCACCCTGTAAGTGCAGGTCAAGTGATTAATTTCTGTTTTGGTTTCATTTTGGCAGATCAGGTTGTATGTTGATTTTGAGTAAGGTTGCTTTATTACCTCAGCTGTTAGCACACAGGACATTATTGACTGTTAATGGTTTTGCAACACTGAAGACCCAAACAGGGATCAGAATGTAAAGGGACTATGCACCACGGCATTTTTTGCTCCAGAGGTTCTTGGCCTACATTTCCCAAGATTTTAAGGCTCTTAAATCCTACTGAATTCAAATGGCTTTGAGACTCTTGGTCTTGTGGCCATCTGGTACTGTGATAACTTGTCCTGCCCGTGTCCCTGAAGCTCCATCCTTAGAGGTTTGCATTCCACAACAGAGATATTTCATGAGAAGAAAACAATAATTTATTCAGCATCTTCTTGTACTGTCCATGAAATTGAGAGTACCTCAAGAAGGAACAATTTTGTAAGACATTTTAGCCCTGACTCTAATACAGCTGGTGAATAGCTTCCTCCTAAGAAAGGTGAACATAAGGATAAACTTGCTCTATTCCTTCTTTCCTTTGTGCCCGTAAGTTAGGTGAACTTAGGGATCTCTGCTTACAGATCTGCAAAAGACAGTCCTTTGAAAAGGGGAAAGGGATAAGTGACTGCTTATATGGAAAAGTACACTAGAATTTAACAACCTGCTACAGCTTTTGTGAGATGTTAATTTAGCCTGTTACATTTAACCATGTGAGAAATGGATGGTAATCTTGTTAGATATTTTTTCATCCTCTGTCTCCCTGAGAAATCCAGAGGGAGCTTTGCTTACAGTATTCAAGCAAGTGATTTGATCTTCAGTAGTTTTGTTGTATGGAAGCCACACTGGCACAGAGGTAGGAACTTGATGCTGGGATCAGAGAGGTACAGCTATATGGGACGAGTTGGCATATAGAGAACTGGTTGCAGAATCAAGAATGCACCAGAAAACGTATTTAGCTGTGTTTCCTGAAGGCAGTGCTGATGACTTCTTTCTTTTCTCCTCTTCCGTGGTTTTCTGTGTAACTTATTTCTGGTTAAAGGATTTAAAGAGTAATGCCAGAAGATGTATTTTCTCACACTTGCCATTACACACTATTTTGCAGCGTGTCTCCTTTCTGTGAGTGTTTATTTTTCTTGTCTATTTCTATCCAGCTTCCTCTTCAGTACTACTACAGTATTTTCTGTACATGATGGAAATCAACTTTAAGATCTAATTCTTTCTTGATGAGCCGGCATAGCTTCTGCAGACCATGCATGCCAACTTGAAAAAGATGTATTGAGGGGAGAATGGGTGTTTCGGCATCTGGCTAAAAGCTCTTGAGAGTCTCTAAATGTCAGACTGAGATTTTTGTGACATAGACCAAAAAATCCAGCCCACTTGTCCTATTTTGTGCTTTTCCTGCAGAATCTGAGCCGGCCAACTTGGCTAAAAGGACCTTTGTTCCGATCCAGTGCAACAGTTCTTATGATTACTCATCTTCCTGCTTGATTTGAGTTCAGAGTGAATATCTCCATGTTGCAGTAGCTCAGAGATATTTGAACCCTGTCACCTGTGACATGTGTTTGGACCTCTCTGGCCTTGACACTGGAGTTGTAGGCCTCATTGCTGCTGCTGCCTCTTAGTAGTCTCAGCTCTGCAAGATGCCAGGCAATTCCTGTTAAAGTGTAGTACATTTTCCTCTCTTCTTATCTTTCCCGTGTGGTTCCCAGGCTAACAGCCAAAAGGTAGAAGTGTAAAGGGCAATGTCAAAGCTAACAGTGACATAAAAGATTTGGGGTCTATTTCCTAAGAAACTTCTTTCTTTAAGTTCAATACAGAATACTGTATCCATTAATTGCGTACTTTCACCATTTTTACTATAATAATTGATTGCAAGGAAAACTGAGAAAGATGTCCGTAGGTGGTATGGCTAAGACATTCTGCTGGATGAAACAACCAGTGATCTCTACTTTGTGTTTTGAAAATTGCAATAGGCAACATAACTTAGTTTTGTTTAGTACCTATTATGGTTACTTTTGCTGTAGGCATATGATGCTTCTGAAAGAGCAGTATGGAAAACAAGTGATCGTTAACCTGTTGGGAAGCAGAGGAGGAGAGGAGGTGCTCAACAGAGCTTTTAAGGTAAAAGCAATAATTTTAATTTTTAAAATAATTTTCTGATTTCCCTTGAGCCTCCATGTTCTTCTGTTTTCCTTCTGGCCCAGGAGGTGATGAATAGTATTTCTAAAGAGATTATGTTAACTCTTTACCATATGTTACATACTGAGAATAGTGTTTCTTTGTTTCTTGGCTTAGTTTCCAGCACTTTCTTTCTGCTTACTTCTTCATACATTTATGTACATTCTCTTTAACCAAACTTTAAAAGAAATTGCCTGAATACTCCTCAGGATAGTTCACATTTGCAAAAGTGAATCATAGCCAGCTTTGACATTGTACGTAGCCACCTATGCAGTCAGGGGCCCCCTGGGATTACCAGAGCTGCCTAGGGGCCGGGTCCTGATCCTCCATCACTGAGCATGGTGACTTAGCATCACTAAGCTGTCTGGCTCTGATAGGAATGGGAAATAGCTATCTAGCACTGATTGTGTCGGGAATTGGCTGCCTGAGCACCAGATGATAGTTTGGTATACGGAGAGAGATTTTCCTGGCCCATAAGTGTCCCCAGGTACAACTAATATCTGAAAGGAAAGATGTCAAGCATTGTAGAACTAAAGCTGTGCTGCTTTCTAGTGTGGTATTCTTTTTAAAACTAGTGTGAATTTAAAGCCACAGATTGTCACCGAGTGGGATTTGCAGCAGTGCAATAGCTGCCTGAACCTGGCTGGAGGCTAATGGAAGTCTGCCTCCTTTAGTACCTGTTGCTTTAGCAAATTGACATAGATACTTCAGAGATCATGTTCCTAAAACTAACGATAGGATGATTTAAGTACACACCTGTATTAAATGCCATGTATTTATCACTGGTAAAGAACGATACCAGCAGTTCTAGCTGAAGCATTTACTACGTGAAACTAAGCAAAATAAAAATTGTGGTTAAATAGCAGTGTCTGATTTCTTTGCCTCTGTTGCAATAGTAAACTTACAGGGAGTGTGGAGTTTTTTGTCAGTTTTTCTGTGTGACCATTTCCTCCTCCTGCAAAAGAGCTGGGAAGGACTATCTACTTCCCCAGCAGAAAATGATGAAGTGAAAGTCTCCTCTTGTGTAGAATGTGGCCAAAGAAAGTGATTAATGACTAAAATTTGCAAGGCAGTGAGGAAGGTACAGGAGTGAAGTCTGGTCCTGGTTACTGTTTTCAGCTTCTTACTGAATTTCTGCGTGACACAGCTAAGCCTCTATAATCTTTTGATTTCCCTCTCTTTAAAATATTTTTTCTAGTTTGTTTTGTAAATCCACTGAAATTTAAAGGTAAAAGATAACCAATTCTGAAATGCTGAAATAACTTACATGGATAAAAATATGATGTTTGTTGCTAATTTGATACTGATACTGATATTTTCTCAAACTCACATTCTTGCAGATCATGTTCTAGCCAATATCATGCAACATTAAGTCAGAAACTGGTCATCTCTAGAATAAAGAATTTATTTTGTTTAAATTGTTACATTTTTGCTTTTTTTAAAAATCAATAAACTCTAAAAATGCCCTGTAAGCTCAAAGAATATTTAGACTGATATCACTGAAAACTGAAGTTTTGTATTCATTCAGAATGACTCCTTGATCCTTTCTTTACCTTTGTGTTTAAAGAAATTGATATTAGGAAAGAATATAGAATCAATTTTACTTTGATTATTTCAAAGAGCTTGAATTAAAAACAAAGTAATTCATAGGAGTGTGATTACAGTAGCTAACTTGGCTCCTGTCATTAGTTTCTCCATCTTTTTTTTTGCTTTTCTTTCTTTCTTTCTCTTCTCTCCACTCTTGCTTCAACCTTAGTAATTCTTATCAGCATTGGTTAAAATTATTCTTGTAATTACTGCTGCTGGGCTCTCTTGATCAGAATGTCACGGTTACCATTCATTTACCATTCATTATCCATTACCTGAATCAGACCAGACCAAAAATCAATACTGTTCCTAGGAAATGCTGTTCCTTCCATAAGCATTCCCTATAACAGATGTAATTATGTTTACAGTAAAAGCCGGGCTGTGGTGTAGAGTTGCAAATACTCTGACAATAATTTACACTGCAGCAGTGGGTAAATGCCATCCTCAAGTGCATTACTAGTGCCAGCATCTGTCAGGGCAGATTGGGGTGTCAACAGTAACAGTCTAATGAAATACATTTTACAGGTCTCTTTCCAAGCACTGCCTTTAAATTTCTTTCTGTAGGAAAGGCTTAATGGCTTACCCAATACAATTATGGTGGTGTAACTGCTACATGTACACTTTTAATGTAATATCATATTTGTTTTGTCCAGTGTGTGCCACAATGTAAGTGGAGAAAAGCATCCATCTCTTGGGGTGAGAATGTGCAGGAGGGAAGAGAATAGACAAAGGCTTGCATAGTTTGAGTTAATGTAATGGTTCGCTGCCCTTCTTGTGGAGAACAGGATGTATTACTGTTGCATCTGTTGTGGATACCTTAATGAAATTTGTGGTGATTACGGAAATGCGTGTGAGGTCATTGAAATTGGAGATGAAATAGTGAGGCTATTTGTGCCTCTTCTTTCACTTCTGCAGTTTACCACAAATGCTTTATAGTACGTTTCCCAGGCTGTAATTGCTTACTTACTTCCATCCTCTGAGCCTGCCTAGATCATTGCTGGTGCTGTCCACCCTCATGCATAGAGGTAGCAGCAGCCCATTGCTGCAGGGCTGCCACCAGCCAAGGCACAATTCTGATGTATACTTTGCAGCTACAGTTGGAGTTGCCCTGCAGGAAAATTGGATTCTAACAGTGAGGTTTACTTCTGTGAAGAAAACAAACAGGGAACTTCAGTTGCTTTTTTCATGTGTGGGCTTTCAAAATTCCCTACAAACTGTGTGATTAACAGTCAAGGTATATCAATGATAAAAGCATGCTGGTATCAATCCTGTGGCTTGAGCAGGATTTGTTTTCCTTCATTCCCTTATCTAAACAGAAACTGCTATGGGCCTCTTCCCATGCGGAAGACAGTCCCATGATAAACTTTGACTACCACCAATTTGCAAAAGGTGGGAAAACTGAGAAACTGGAAAATTTGCTGAGGCCTCAGCTGAAGTTGCACTGGGAAGACTTTGGAATCTTCGCAAAGGGCGAGCATGTAAGTCCACGGTGAGTGTCTCTGCCCCTCTGTTCCAGTGTAGCTGGGCACTACTTGTCCTGGTCTTTCCAGCTCTCTTGCTGCGTTTGGATCATGACCATAAGTTGACCATCTTGAAATAAAATTTGGAGACAAAGTGTAGTCTTGGTGCTAAATCAATGATTTGGCTTAATTGCATCTCCATAGTTTCAAATCTGCAAATTTACTAGTGCATGGATTTGCTAATATAGTTTTGCAGATGTATTCAAGTAATTAGATGTGTTAATGGAATATATTGTGCACAGTGTGCTTGCACTGTCAAAACGTGGGTGGGTATATTCAGGCTGAACATTTGATGATCATGTTCAATCAACTCATGATTAGATGTTATTTTAAAACATACCATTTTCTCCTCCCTTCTCTTGTGTTTGGTTACCAAAGTCTGCAGACAGGTACTTTTCGAATGAATTGTTTGGACTGCCTGGATCGTTCTAATAGTGTACAGTCCTTCGTTGCACAGGAGGTGAGTTTGTCAGAGGACTTTCTGTGGGATACCTGTAGTATATACATTGGCTGTTTCATGGGAAATACAGGAAAGAGGCTGTAAGTCTCAATTACATGGGTCTGTCCTGCCTGCTCTATGATACAGAATGGTGCTGGCTGGAATACTGAGGACAAAAAGCAAAAACACATTTTAAAACTATGTTGGTTTCTTTTTTGTGTTTTTTTCTCCTTCTGCACCTAATCCAGATACTGTTTGCTCAATTAGAGAGCCTTGGTTTGAACTCTAAACCTATAATTGAACGCTTTGTGGAATCCTACAAGGAGATGTGGACTCTCAATGGTCAAAATCTAAGCAGAGTATTTAGTGGTAATCGTGCTGTTGAGGGGAAGAACAAGGTAAAGAAAAATGGCAAAACTCTATTTACAAGTAAAGAAAGATGTCCTATTTATGCTTCAGTGCCACTTGCATTCGTAATTCCTGTCTGCTGTAGGTTGGGAAGCTCAAGGATGGTGCCCGCTCTGTGTCTCGTACCATCCAGTCAAATTTCTTTGATACAGTAAAGCAGGAAGCCATCGAGTTGCTGCTCATGGGTGACTTCTACCGTGAGGAATATGCAGACAAAGGCAAGATGCTCATGGACCAGACTGCACTGCTGGGTAAAGCCAATCTAAACCCTTCCCTTCCCTTTGCTCTTGCATCTGCTTTTAGCTGTCAGATATAAGCAACTGTACCCTTAAAAAAAATCAATAAATAAGTGGCTTTTGCACAGATCTGTTGTTTAAAGCACTACTTTCAACTGACCATAGCACAACTCTTGTGCTTATTTCTCATATTTTGTTTTGAACTTTTGAGTGTGTTTTCCTGCTCTTTGATAGTGATATTCTCTGACAGTTTAGAGTTGGACCAGAGGGAAGGATTTTAGGGCTATATTCCCAGTCTATCCTATCTGAGTTTGCCTTGAGGACGTCTCTTGAGCTCAGCCTTTTTATCTCCTTAGTCGTGCACATGCTTTTAGCCATTTGGATCTTTAAAGACACATCTCTGTTATTTTAGTTCATTTCCTGCTTTATTCCAGGCTCCTAATAGTCTGCAGCATAGACACATTTGTTTGCACCCATCTAGAATAAACTCAGCTCTCTCTGAGAAGACATTTACATGCAAAATATAGGACCATTTCACCCAGTGAGTATTGGGTGGTTAGTTTACTCCAGAGAACCATTCAGCACCACTTCAGTCCTGGGCTTGTTCCCTGATGTCAACCTCAAGGAAAATATAGATCGCTTCTCTATGCCTGACCGCCAATGCAAGTCGGGTAGTTAAAGATTAACTCTGGTTCATTTGCTGAGACAGCAAGAGTGCACTGCTAATTTTCTATACTCAGAAAAAATTAGTGAATATAGCAGGTTTTTTTTTGAGGAGTTCTTACCAGGCTAGAGAGCCATGGCAGTGCTAGATTTGTACTGATGTGAGGTTGTGCTGCTTTCCATCTTTCCTTCCACATTCTAAACTTCTAAGGGCTTCAGTTTAAGTTGTAACTTCTGACATATTTGATTGCTTGTCCTGGTTTCAGGAATAGAGTTCATTGGCTTCCTAATGTGTGGTATGATGTCGTGTTTTGGATTTAATATGAGACTAATGAATGAACGAGTGCTTGTGTGTTGTACTGGTTGCCAGCTAAATTTAAACCACAGCAGACTGGTAACACACTGAGGGTTTTAGTTATTGCTGTATGGTGTTTATACTAAGTCAAGGACTTTACAGCTTCTCACACTCTCCAATTCAGAAGGCTAGAGGGCTACAAGAAGCTGGGAGGGGATGCAGCCAAGACATTTGACTCCAAATGGCCAAAGGAATATTCCATAGTAAATGATGCCATACTTGGTATATAAACTGGGGAGGGAAAGCTGACTGAGGGCTGCTGCTTTGGAACTGGCTGGGCACTGTGTCACACTTTTTTTGTATATTCTAGTTCTAGTATCCTTTTTTTTTTCTCTTACTGTCCCATTAAACTGTCTTTATCTCAATCCATGAGTTTTCTCACTTTTACTCTTGCGATTCTCTCCCGCATTTTGCTGTGGGGGCAGGGAGTGAGCAAGGAGCTGGGATAAGCACTGCTAAGCACTACTCATTGCCCAATGAGGTTAAACCATGACAGTGCTGCAGACTAAACTGAAAAGATTTTGGGAGATAAAAGAATTTTTTGCTTATTACTTGAAGTACAAAAAATGTAAGCTGAAAATGAGTGACCAGCCATTCCCAGGCTTTCAAAGGATGCCTGGTTTCTGGAAGAGAAATTGCTGATATCAACTCGTTACCTTGTAGCTATTGCCATTGCCATAGGAGATATTCCCTGCCTTTTGTATTGTTGCTGCTTAGGGTATTGTTATTATTTCAGGGTGACTGTGCTGCTGCAGTGTAGATGGTTTCTGTCCTTTTACAGCATATTCTTTTACACACCATCTTTCTCTCTCCCCTCTTCTGTCAGTAACTCCAAGTATTTTGAAGGCCATGTCAGAGCGTCAGTTTGAATTCACAAGCTCCAAACGTGTTCGTGTTGCTACGGGGACCTGGAATGTGAATGGGGGAAAGCAGTTTCGAAGCAACATCCTTGGTACCAGTGAGCTGACAGACTGGCTGCTGGATTCCCCCAAGCTCTCAGGGGTTTCAGAATTTCAAGGTAAGATTTCACAGTCAAAATGTGTAAGCACTATTTGCTGCCATCTCTAGAGACATGAGTCAGGACACAAGATTTGACCAGCCTTTCAAAGGCAGTACATTTTGGAGGGCATCTTCTGTCAGTTCTTAGGTGTGTGTTCAGTTCCTCCATGCTTTTGCTGCTGCCCTGCAGAAGTGGAATGGTGTGTGAAGAGCTCCTGACAGTCAGAGTTCTTTGAACACCCTAAAACAGTCCATGTGACTGTTTCAAATTTTCAGCAGGTCAGAATTCAGAGTTCTCTTTCATGCCATCGTGTATGTATCTGCCTATTCTGCACCCTGCATGTCATTTTCTTCTTCCATATCTCTGTTCTTTGTTCTTTTATCGGGAGCGGCAGCTACATTCTTAGGTGCCATCAGAGCATCTTCTTGGTCTCTCATCTGGAGCTAAACATACCTATACAATCTGGACTACGAGCTTGTCTGGAAATGTTACTATCAGACAAAAAGATTTACTTTGTTGAAGGTGATATTTCCTTTCTTTAGCAGTATGGAAAACTCTTATGCTTGTGGCTTGATGAAATTGGCTGCTGTATTTCTTATTTATGGAACAAGGTCGGGTATTGTAATTGATTTAGAGATTTTTTTATGAAGGTAAATGAAAAGGGAACATTCTGTCATTTAAAAATTGAGTGGTTGCAAAACTACAGCAAACCCTATGTTTTTGTTGTTAGAGTGGAACATTTAGTTTCCTACAGGCATCACAGGCACAGTCCTGTACTTAACCTTGTAGCTCAGGAATACGTTCCTCAAATCCTTGGTTCCCTTATAAAAGTTGTCTCATTTGAACCCTTAGTTCCTGGGTGATATGTGATTAGGTGCAGACCACTGTATTCTGAGCAGCCTAGGTAAGGGATTAGTCCAGTCTAGTCTATTTCAGAAACAAATCAGATGTTAGCACATGACTGTGCCCATAATACCAAGATTTGTTGAGAGCCTGTAATGTATTAGCCTTATGAGACTGTCCCCTGAGAGAACCAGAGGAGCAGGGCTACATTTAACAGGCAGCTGTGACATGGTAGGTCTGAGCAGCTTCTAGAAGAAACCTGAGTTATGTGAATGGGCAGGGCTAAGGTGCGACCATGCAAATGTCTGTATCCATGTTAATGTCAGTGCAGTGCCTGCACAAATGGGCAGGTGTTCAAAGACAGATGTCCAAAATTATTAATGGTAAATACATGTGACAGTGCCTGTCTCGTTAAGCTAGTAAAGGAGGCTAGCTGTCATGCTAGTTTCACCCTTGTGTCTGCACAAAGTTGCTGCATATTTTACTTTTTATTTGTGATTTCTGAGTCAGATCTGATTTATGTTCCTATGATTATATTTGTTTCTGTTTGTCTATATTTATATCTTCATGTTGAGTTAAATTACTGTCACTATGGTCATATGATACTTTTAAAAAATAACTCTTTAGGCAGTGGACAGAACTAATGGATCAACAGATTTGCTTCTCACTATTTTATGAGAGCATCTGATCTTTGGTGTTTCCCCAGAGTAATATCCACAGAGTTGGGGAAGGGGGGGTGCAGGTTAATGTGCTCTAGGGTGATCTATCTAAGAAGGACTTGGAAGAAAGAAGGCAAGAAGAAACTTCAAAAGCGTCCTTAAACTAGATGAATTTACTAAAGGCATTGAGATGGAGGTGACATACTGGTGTGTGGACAATTAAGTTCAGTTACACAGGAGTCTGTGTCAGAAAGGACGAGCATGTTGGGTAAAATGACAAGCGGGTAAGAGATGGTCAGTAGTGAGATGTTGTGGCTTTAGTGATGAGTGGGGTGGGGGAAGAGAGATCTTAACACTGCTACAATATAATGTTCTATTCTGAACTGCTTCCTGCAAGAAGAGATGGAGACCAACTGGTGGGAGAAAAGCAGGAAAAAATTTCAGAGGAACTGCAGGGGATGTTTTATGAGATTAGATTAAAGAAGCTATGAATATGTATAGCTTGGCAGGGGATACACAAGATACAACTACAGGAAGGATCTCTGACAGAAATTAGAATACAAGTCATTAGAAGAAACAACAAAATAGTAATTCTGGTATGACTTTTCCTTCCTGCCAACAGATGATGATAACTGCCCTCCTGACATATTTGCAGTGGGATTTGAAGAGATGGTTGAGTTAAGTGCAGGGAATATTGTGAATGCCAGGTATGTAAAAAAAAAACACCACACAAACAAAACCAACAACAAAAACCTTTAATCAACCAACCTAAAAAACAAACCAACCAGAAAAATACCCACAACTGTAAACAAACCAAACCAGCCAACCAAACAAAACCGCAACAAAAAGAATATAATCTTCCCCAAAGGAACTGGCCATGTTCATTTTTATGGTCACTTGTATCCAGTACTCCCTTCCAAATCTATTGCTTGCAACCACAGCTGAAAATATGTTTCCTGTTAACAAATGTCACTGGGATGGTGTTGAAAGTGCTCTTTCTCTGTGAACTTCTGTGCAGTAGAATACACTGTTTGCTAAGTCTCTTAAGTCTTTACGTTGGCAGAGGAGAATCCTGATGGTTGAGATGGATTTAACACTTGTCCTTAAAGCCTCGTCTGATGTTGGAAAAATGTGCTTAATTAATACAAACCTAATTGCCACTCATGTGGGAATTCTAAAATTGTCTAAAAATGTCTGTGTGGCTAATTTTATTTGTGAAAATTATGGCTAGAGAAGAAGTTAAATGCAAAGCCTAAGGTTGGCATATCAGCATGTGCAGTAGGCTGTTGTGTTTACTGGTCCCTGTGAATCTGAATGGAGGTGGAACCCTGAAGATCATATTTCTAATGCTGATTCATCAGGCTGGCCACTTAGTTGTCTGTTTTGGGAATGAGAAGTTACATCAGTGCTTAGTGTGGCTGCTGGGCTGGCGGTATATCTGCTTGGATATGTTGACTTTGGAGAAAAAAAAAAAGATTTTGGAGAAAAAAAAAGATTTTGGAGAAAAGAAATTCACTGAAGTGAAGGTATATGCAGCTATTCACAAACCTTAGGTAAGAACAGCCAACAGCTGTGAGCAGCCAGTCACCTTCCAGTAAAAGCATCCAAAGAAGATCTCTCCACTGTGAGCATAGGAAATCCTACAAGTCATGAGATTGATATGGGAATTTGTTTTTACGGTTATGATTGCTGTAATCAGCTTCCAGTTATCCCCAGTGAATGGGTGTATCCAATGTCATGTGAGTATGGATGTTTCTAAGCATAGTAAACAAAATCCCTCACACATCCAGAAAGTAGGATAACTGCACTTGTGTGCTGTGCCTGGGCTCACTGACCCTGATAACTCTAGGATGCTTACAAGGAGATATTATCAGTCTCTGCCATGCATTCTACAGCACTTCAAGTTCTACTTCAGTTCACTTCAAGCCTAATGGGATGTCTGTAAACCTAAGGCACAGTTAATCTGTTCATTTTATTGACTGTATGTGGTTTCTTTTGATTCCATTAAATGATTTTATGTTTGTTCCAGTACAACAAATAGAAAAATGTGGGGAGAGCAGCTTCAAAAAGCTATTTCCAGGACTCATCGCTACATTCAGCTGACATCAGCACAGCTTGTTGGTGTTTGTCTTTTCATCTTTGTACGACCATATCACGTCCCCTTCATCAGGTAAAAAAAAAAAGCCAAACCAAACAAAAAAAAAACCCACCCAAAAAACCCACCAAACTGAATCAAAACCAATAAAACCACCCCAAAATGAAACTAACCTAACAAAACCAACAAAACCCCCAAACCAAACAAACAGAAAAAACCCCAAAACTCAGCCTGTGTCTTCAGTAACATCTGGTGTTGGAGTGTGGCCAGAGAACATGACGGGGGTTGCTCATCTTGGTGAGAGTCATGCAAACCTGATCAGCAAGGAGAAGAGGCATACTTCCAGACAACAACAGGCGAGTCCATCTCTCTGGGTAACACAAAGGCCAGGCAGCCTCAGTGTCTTCCTCCAGTTAGCTGAAAAGCCAGGCATGCTCCAGGTGTGCAGTCAGGGTGGAGCACCTTGTTTGGGTGCTATCTTTCTGGGAAAGGAATGACCTGGGCTAGTAAATCCAAGTGTTTGATGCACCGAATGAAGGCAAGTGCCTCCCTCTGCCTGAAGGGCAGGTCCAGCCCTGTCCATACTGTTTTCTTGTGGAAACAGGGGTAGTTCTAGACCTGAAAAGAATGGGGGAAAAAGACCTTATTTTGCCCCTTGACGTGTTATAAAATTGAGAGGTAAGAGAACCTATGAAGTGTTTGTCTTTCCCAGATGTCATGAGAACCAGAACTGTGTGCCCAGTCAGGAGGGTGAAGAGCTGTGTATCCTCTGCTTACTAGCTCAGCTGTCCCTGGAGAGTGACCAAGCTCCCCCTAGATTACCAACCCATGGAGATACTTGCATTAAAATGCCTTTGCTGTGGGCAAGAATTGTGCAGGCTAAGTGTAAAAGAATTATGCAGGCTAAATGTAAATGGTTAGGAAGTGAATAATTAGCCAAAACTATCTTTGGGCATCTGTCTAACCTTAAAGCCCTGAGATCCAAACACTCCTCTACCCCCTATTAGGGCACTGATTGGCCACTGCATTTTGTGATTAAAATATCAAAAGCTGCCTCTTTCTTCTCTGTGATCTCATATCTATTGAAGACCTCAGAATAGAGCTTGTACAGCATCAAGTGCTGTAGGCCAGACATAGCAATGCAATCCAGGTAACCCTGATGGTCTTGCTTTGCTGATTTCTGGTCATCTTTCTTCAAAATTATTTTAAATAATTACTTTTTTTGCTGCTGTGAAGCAGTCCAGAGGAGAAGTGTTTCTCTCAGTTTTTGACTTTTCACCTGGCTTACAAAAAAATTCAGTAATCTAGTAGCAAATTAATGGTTTAAATGGAAATCAGAAGCAGAATAGCACAGTGGTTCTGCTGCAGTTGTTGAACTGCCAGAAATTGGATATAGTCCTTTGTTGAATCACTAGAGAAAAAGGGGAAGGGTTTGATTTTAGTGACCAAGTTTCATCATTTAATGCAAATGTACTGCTATGTGAGCATAATCACACCTAACCTGTGTGCTTGCATATTTTTTTCCGTGTCTAGAAAAAGGAAGGAAAAATTAGCAGAAGTGCAAAAAAAAAATACTTCTGTGCTTACAGAGGTTGAAGAGATTTAGACAGAAGATAGAGAATAAAAAATAATGAGACAATAGCTGGCTTATACATCAGTGAAAGAATTGATGAAATACAGGCAGTTGAATTTACAGTGGGTTATCTCAGCATAACCTTTGAATAACCAGTTGAATACCAGTCAGGAGATGGGTAAGCAGGCAGCAGAAAGGGAGAGCTTTAGAGTGAAAAGAGTGAAGTGCTTCTATAGGAGTGCTTAAAACCCATTGTTTCATAGAAAACTTCGAAGTTCCTCCTTTGCCTTCCTGAGGGTGTCTTCTGATGGTGTCCTGCTGTCAGGAAAAATAGGAAATTAAAGAGAGACAAAGAAGGTACAAAAGATGGGGGAAGAAGAGAAGAAAATGAAGGGGGTGGGGAAAGGAGACCTTGTAGCATCTTGCATCATTTAGATTACGAACTTCTGAGAATAACTCAAATAAGACAACAGTTTTCTGCATATCCCTTCTTAAAGTCAGTAATATTCTGGTCAGCTCTGCTTGACGTTTTCTCTGGAAAGTAAAATTTTCTCACTGGGAAAGACATGCATGGTGCTGGGGTTGGCTGCAACAATGATCTCATCATTTACTTATCTGATCAGACAGCCATGCTTTGTTCTTGGAGTAGTCTGGCTGTTTGGGAGAAATTACCCTGAGAGCAGGTGGTCTGCTTTATCAAGTTATCTTTCTGTAGTGAACTGTGTGCTAATCATCACATTGAAATACTAAGTAATTAGCAACATGGAGACCTTAAGCAATTTGTCATCAGTACAGAACTCATTTGAGAAGTTACATATAAATAGTTGTATCCAATAATCTCTGATTTTATCGCATCTGATTTAATGAATTATGGGTTATGATCTGTTGCTCTCTAATAAAATGGAAAATCCATCATGAACTGTGAAGTTGGTTTTCAACACATATGATTAGTAAATTGTTAACTGTCTGGAAAGCAGATTCCCATATGTTCAAAAGTAAAAGGAAGTATAGTAGTAAATTTAGTTATTGTCAACATTTTAAGGATCATGGTAGAGGTAAACTTGAAAAGTATATTCTATAGAAATTCCCATTATTTCAGAAATAAGGTCTTGCTGGTCTATTTGGACGGGACAAGAAAAGGAGAAAAATATTTTTGAATAGTTTCATTTCTATACTATTGTATTATACTTAATTCGAAACGTAAGTACATGAACATCAATAAACTAAAAGATGTACCTAAAAACAGCAAGCTTTCTAGAATAGAGAAGACATGGCACTGTAAACTGGCTTTTCCCTTTATGTTGCCTTCAAAGTTAATTGAATGTTTGTCCCTGAAGCCCTTTACTCTGTTCTCTCTTTTTTTTTTTTTTTTTTTTTTTTTTTTTTTTTTTTTTAATGCAGGGATGTAGCAATAGACACCGTGAAGACAGGAATGGGAGGAAAAGCTGGTAATAAAGGGGCAGTGAGCATTCGTTTTCAGTTCTATAGTACCAGTTTCTGCTTTATATGTAGTCACTTGACTGCTGGGCAGACACAGGTGAAAGAGAGGAATGAAGATTATAAAGAAATCACACAGAAACTCAGCTTCCCAATGGTAAGTGTAGATGTATGTGTGCTAAAAACACTGGAGATAAAGGTGGTGTCTTTATATAACGAAAGCTGGTCTCAGGCTGCCTTTGATGACAGGTCATCAAAGAAGGCATCTCAGTACCATGAAAGAAAATGTTAGCAAATAAATAAATAAAAAACAGGAAAGCATGTTTCACAGAAGACTAGATACCGCCAATATAGCACTTGCTTTACTAAAGTGATAATCCTTTCAAAAAACAGAGTTACTTCAGTGCTTGAAAAGTCCTTGGCTTTGTGCAGTTAAGGTCTAGATGACTGGTGTTAGAAATGGAGAGCATGATATTGATTGCTCTTGCTGGCTCCAGTTAGTGAGAATTCCTGAAAGACCATCCATGTCATTCAGTGCAGCAGTGCCTTGGCTGCTTCTGTTTGGGTATGATAGATCAGTTCTTGGGCACTGACATGGTACCCTCTATTCCCTTCGTTTTGTCCTCATGAATATGTCACTCTCCAGGAACTGCTGGCTTCTCTCAGAGCATGGCAAGTAGGCATTAGTGATCTGCATTAATAAGTTTTCCCCTAAATTGTGTCAAATCAAGCACCCTAGTGTTTTAATTCCAACTTGTCTCCTCAGGCCAGTAGATAACCCATGGGATTTGGTAGCAGGACTCCTTTGCTTCCCTTAATGTTGATTGCTTTAATTTTCACAATACCTTCTTTCTTGGACCCCTCTGGAATGGCCCTAAGCCAGGAAGGGATTGGACTAGTTTGTGTATTTCAGCAAAAAATGGCGTTTATGTTGCAAAGCATAAAATGTTACCTTCCTGTTGTTTGTAAGGTTTAGAGGCTTGGCACATGCAGCATATCAATCAGTTGGTTTATGTAGGAGCTAATACTGACAGACTGGACGTCCTGCAAAGAAGATCTGTTCCAAATGGCCATAAAGTTGTGCTTATGGTAGTTTTTCCTTCTAATACCTCGTTAACTGTTTGATGTCCTTTACACTTAAAACAGCTAAAGGTACCTTGTGTGTATAATGCATATAAAGAGTGCCCTCTAGTGCTGTGACTGCCACAGTCTGGAATGTTTCCCTTATTAATCTCTGGAGTTTAGAGGTTTATAGCTGAAATGGGAAGAAAAAAAAAAAAAAAAAAAAAGATTGGTTAGAAGATAGGATGCTAAATTTAGAACTGGAGTGAATTTTCATTGACGTTGATTTCAATACCTATACACAGCTGTGACGTGCACATAAGATCGAATTTGGAGCTTGTTCTTACTCAGGAGCTTGTTGCTAAATTTGCCTTGGTACCAGAAGCACATTTGGTATTATATTTAGAATATGCAAATATATGCATGTGAAATGTGTTAGGGAAACAAACATACATTCTGAATATTCATGACAGATAAACTGGGAATATAAAGCTAGATTCCAGCTTAGACATACCTGCAGGAAAGAGGGGTCAGAGTCTGACATTCTTGTTTACAAAATGCAGCTCAGTGGGGTGCCAAAGACATTGAAGGAACCATTCTATTTTAGCACAAAATTAATTTTGACAAATAAATTCTGACAAGTAGGTCCAGTATTTAGTAATTCATAGAGACTGAGTGCTACATTTCAGTGCATTTTAAAGGTGTTTTCATTAATGTGATTTAACATTAACATTATTTTGTACCTCAAAACTAGGGGCAGAACATGTTCTCCCATGACTATGTCTTCTGGTGTGGTGATTTTAACTATCGCATTGATCTAACATATGAAGAAGTCTTTTATTTTCTCAAACGTCAAGATTGGAAGACACTTATGGAATTTGATCAACTACAGCAGCAAAAATCCAGTGGAAAAGTAAGGCAGTGTGTCTCATTTTCTTTAATAACTGCATGTTGGCTGCATCTTTCTTGTTCCTTGAGAGAATGAAGAAGTTATGTTTTCAGATGCTTGTTTGTAGCACTTGAATGCTGCAATTGATTTAAAAATCAGAACATTGTTTGCCAGGAAGTTGATACGTCACAGTGGCACCTTCCTCATCTGTAACTTAAAGAGCTGTTCTTTATTTAATTAGATTTTTAAAGACTTCCATGAAGGGACTATTAATTTTGGACCAACATACAAATATGATGTTGGCTCGGAGGCTTATGATACAAGTGATAAGTGCAGAACCCCAGCGTGGACTGACAGAGTGCTTTGGTGGAGAAAGAAACTGCCCTTTGAAAAAACAGGTGTGTAAGATCCTTCTTTATCTATAAGTTGTTTTAGAATTCATCTAGAACCCACTTAAGGGGATTTACTAGAGTGAATGGTGCTTTACTTAAGCAGGTGTTCTTTCAGCTTCACTGATTAAGTGTCACAGATAGAGAAGGCCCTTTCTTCTTGTGTGCATGAACAAAGGCTTCATGCTACAGATCGAGAAGGTGCTGGGAGCTCATTGAGGAACTGAAAACAGCCAAGCTGTAGTAATACAGAAATAATTCTGTTGTTTTTCAACAGAATCATTAGTCCACATAAAGTTCCTATGTTATAATGGCTAGATTGTTAAAACTGGTCTTCTCAGTAGATGTAGAAACAATTTCCAGTAATTTTCTTCTGTTCTGGTAATTCTTAGGAATATATCTGCTTGTTTATAGAATTGGGGGAGGTTTCATTAATTAGTGCTTATAAAGTACTTTGAATTCATGAGTGGCCCACACAACAGAAAGGCCGTTTTCACTCGTTATTCAAAAGTTGCAGTTAAGAAATAAAAAGTATTTCTTTGCATATCCAGGGGTAGTTTTAATAATTATTCTCTCAGTCTGCAGGAACATCTATCCTCCAGTGTTTCTAAAATGTGAATAAATTCATATTAAGAGTGTAATTGCTGGAGAATTAATTTGGTCTGTGCCTGCAGATGTGGTTTTTCACATGCCTGGAAATTTCAGCTTGGAATATAAGTCATACCATGACTACGTTAAGTGTAAAAACTACAAAGCAAAACTAGGGCAGTGAGAGAATATATGTCATCATAATACAGTTATTCACTCTTATCTAAGGAATGAAAAACAAAATAAAATGAGGAGCTTAAACCATTGAGAGAGGTGCAGTCCAAGGAAAAAAAGCTGTATGAGACATAATAAGCTGTTTTTGTGCTGACTGTTTTCATTTTAGGAGAAAGACCACCCTTCAGCATTTCTAATACATATTTCTTATTTTGCATGGCAAAATTTGCCCCGGGGAGCTTTACAGCTGGGGTTCATACAGCACATAGGACCTGACTAGCTGGTCTGCAAGAGTCAAGGCAGGTCTCTTTCTTTGGAGTTTGTAGGCTTCCCACAGCTGGCTCACATGGCTCCATAACTGACTGGTGCATTCCCAGCCCTGCAAAGCTTTCTTAGATTGCTGCCAGAGTTCCTCTCCTTTACTGCTGGTGATGAGGCTCTTCTGCCTCTCAGCTCTTATTGTGTTGCTTCTTGTTGCTGTTATAGGCTAAATGACTGCTCACTTTGTGAGAAGAAAGTGTAGCCCCAGTGTGAGTGATTAGGAGGAAATGCCATACTCCATATAAATTCATTTTCAGCTTCACAGAAAAGAGGGACAGAGTTATCCATTTATTCAAACAGTGACCTAAAAACTTCCTTGTTACTAACAACAATAGAGTATCTCGCTCTAGCATAATGTCTGGAGCACTTTCTGTCACCTTAATGGGTTGCAATGGAATTATTTGGTGGTTGGATTTGCATGGGTTTGGTTTCTCCTATCTCTTGTGTATTATTTCTCCCTGTCTAATACTCAGATTTGCAAAATAATTTCCATGTGCAGTGTCTGGTTTTATGCTCAGTGTTGAGGTAGGAGGTAAAATACTAATCTGATTCTATCAACCCATGTTGATAATTAATTGGGTGACATTCAGGTCAACAATTTTGCAGGAGTCTTACTCTACTGATCAGCTGTCTCAGTTGCACTCCCAGTCCTTTCTCTCTTTTTTTTTTTCTGGTCCCTAATTTGTAAATCTTGTAGGATACAAGCACTTATTTGAATGATATGTATACAAGAACAAAATACCTCCACCTCCCACTGCTAGGGTCTGTGGAGAACTTCCTAATAAAATAGTGTTTAACTGTTAGTAAAACTAGATTTGGGTGAGTTTTAAATCATATTTTGTGCTGCACAGCTGGAGAGATCAATCTTCTGGACAGTGATCTGAATGCTGATACTAAAGTCAGGCACACTTGGACCCCTGGAGCCTTGATGTACTATGGGAGAGCAGAGCTGCAAGCATCTGACCACAGGTAACTCAACAATCAGAGAGAGGTTAAAATGTGCCAGGTTAAAATGTATCATGCTGAATTGCACCTTCAGAGTGAGGGACCAAGTCTGATTAAAACAGGAATTAAACCCTTGTTCCATGTCCAGTATCTGCTTGATGGGTTTTTTCCTCTCATGATGAGTTTTATACCAGAGTGGCAAGTATCTACAGTCATGTGTTTATTTTTCCTGCACAATGATTGCAGCAAGAGGTATAGAAAACAGAGCTTTTTGTTACTTGGCTTTGGAAAAGCTCTGATACCTAAGGGAGCTGCTCTGATGGATTTCCACTCAGTTTGCTGCAGGAGAGGAAGAGGTTGGGACTATATGGCCTGAAGAGGTGTAAGCCAGGGCACACAGGGACAAGTTTGGCCTCTTCACTGTACTCAAGTGTGGAGGTTCTGTGCCTCCTTTAAAAATGGAAACGAGAGAAGGTAGAAAAATCAAAAGCCAGTGCTTCTGGTTGGTCTATATCATTAACCTCTCTTTTACCTGTCTTTGATAAACGTGTTCTCTGCTTCACTTCTGAGAAACAAAATCTTTAATAAATACATTTTGAAAGGTGCCTTAGATGCAGAATATTTGTCTCACCCCTTGCATGCTTTGTGGAAATGCTGCTATATTACCCCCAGTAGCTGTCTATGTGCTTCTGGTGGTGTTCTTGCATGCCAGGACTGTTCTGTACTCCTCTAGCGATGGAAGAACATGCCTCTTGCAATCAATTTCTCTGTGTCAAGGCTCTGACATTGCTGTGTTCTGCAAAGCACAGTGGAGCTGCTGTTCTCATTATATAGGACCCTGAGGATGCAATCTGTGAAACATGACTGTTATACATGGTTTTCTATTTCAGCAAACTTGACTCCAAAAGCTAGTTCTTGATTACAGTCAGCAGGTTTGCTTTTTGTGCTAGAAAAAGGGCATAGCTGTATTTTTGTGACATATAGAAATGCATTATGATTCACAATGCTTATGGAAATAGTTCATGCTTCCTATAAATTTTCTCCCCTTATTAGGGAGGAGAAAGCTAGTCCTGCTGTTGCTGCTTTCATATGGTCTGGTAATGTGTATTCAAGAGCCAGGTCTATGGCAAGTAGAAGGCAGCAATTTTGACATAGTTTTAAGATCAGCCATCCCAGTCACTGCTCTGTGTATATGTGCAGGTGAAAATCTGAGAATGTGGATTGCACCCACTGAGATGAGACAAGTTCTACTCTTTCAGACAGCTCTCTCAATTTTATTCAGGTCTAACACACAAAGAGGTAATTTGTAAGAAATGGCTCAAGAAGGAAGTTTGCAGTGTTGGCTGCTTATAGTGTAATGGATTGGCACATATTTGCTACATGACAATGTTATACATCTATAATACCTTGTCCTTAGTTTTTGGAAGAAGATATGTGGCCTTGTCTAGCAGAAAATTCTATATTTCCATCCTGATTTATAGATACTTGGGGCCACAGCTGTTTCATAATGAGCGAAGTATCCTGATATTTTTGGTCTGTAGGTTTACCATAAGTGCAGCATACAATTGTTATTTCAATTCACTTATGATGTGTGTTCACTGTTACATTCAGCTAACGCAGGACTGGGAAATATAAATAATAGTGCTCAAGGCATGATGCTGACAACTGCAGAAAAAAATGAAGCTTACCTGGCCTCCTTCTTTATATAGATTTTAATTTTATATAAGCACTTCTTATTTTTAAATAAGTATTTTTCCTTTGTTTTATGTAGGCCAGTGTTAGCTATTGTAGAAGTGGAAGTTCAGGAAGTTAATGAAGCTGCCCGTGACAGTGTTTTCCGGGAAGTGTCATCTTTCCAGGGACCACTGGATGCCACAGTAGTGGTAAATCTGCTGTCACCAACACCTGAAGAGAAAAACGAGTTTCCTGAAGACTTGCGTACAGAGCTTATGCAGATGTTTGAGGATTATGGCACTGTTGTTCTGGTCAGGTGAGTTTGGGATCTGAAATGGCATGGCTTCTATTAAAAACCACAGACTACAAGATCCTTTTTGTCCTGACAGTTAACTTTGCATTGGAAGGAAGTATGTAGAACTCCTTTACTGCACTTTCAATTCTTCAATTAGAAATTGAATGCAAGTGCTTCGAATATCTTACACCTCTTGGCAACCTTTTAAAGAAATAATCCAACAACTCTCTTGTCTGAGTGAAAGAGAATTTTATTCAGTACAACACCATAAAGCAGAGACTTTGGTGTAAATCATCATCTTTAGATTCAGGCCTCACTTCCAAGCATTGCTGCTTCTGGTGGATCCTCTGGCCCTCCTTCAACTCCTCTGGGGGGGTCTGCTCTCTTCCACCACTCTTTCACACTTGGCAGGATTTCCTGGCTGGCTCTCCTTCCTGTTGGGGGTCATTTTGTTTGTTTGTTAACAGTACAGCTTCTCGCAATGCTATCCCCCACTGGGTTTGAGAGGGAGAGTGTGATACCTTCTGTCAGAGCAGCTTAATTTCATTCTGATTGATTCTCTACAGGGCTCCAGCACAGCTGTGAGACTTCTGTTTTGAGAAATACAGGCAAAAGACCTAACAGTTGACCTCTGGGAAACACTGCCAAAAACTTGTTCATGTTTATTTGTTCATGTTCATTTGTTAGTGGAGAAAGCTGATGACCTGTTGTTATATAGTTTTATGAAGTACCAGTATAAGCTGAGGGTTCAAAAGCAGCCAGGCAGGAAAAACAGTACCACCTTGCTTGTGAAGAAAAGGAGCAAGAAAAGAGCATGTTTTGGTTTGTCTTGTTTTTAATTGCTTTAGATCCTGGTGGAATACTAGTATTTGGGAACATCCCATGTCCTCTGAGGTAAAGGGTATGCAGAACCATGGAAGTTAGTCCAGAAGGAGTGTAAATATTGGACTGGGTATCTTGTCAACAGCTACTGAGATGTTTGTCCTGCTGTTCCAGGGGTGATCCAGAAAAGGGCAGGGTGCTGGGGTCACACAAGGGAGGATTGGAGAGAAGAGGAGCCCAGCTGGGATTCATAGATCACCTGCTCCTCCTCAAAAAGTAGAATTGTGAAGGAAAATACAACTAAAACCAAATGCATAGCACTGCATGTGTATCCTGTATATAGATCTATATGGTAGTTTTCTATCATGCTAGCCTTCAAAGGGTTTTATTCAATGGTGAAATAAAATGGTTTTTCTCCTCTGCTTTTTTTTTCACTAGGATCTGTGGGGGTCAAATGCTGGTGACATTTGCAGACAGCAAGTCAGCTCTTCGTGTTATGGATATAGATGGTGCCAAAGTAAGACTTTCTCAAACCTATCATAATAATTTCATAACAAATTACTCAAAAGTGGCTGCTTAGAACGAAGTACTTTAGTTTCTACCTAAATCAAGTAGCATTATTTCAAAGAAAGTTAGTGCTCATGAAGTCCCACATCTGCTGAGGCTATTAATGAAGTATTTTAGTTTCAGGATAGCATGAGGTGACTTTTTATGGCTCCCAAGCAGTGTTTAGGATCTGGCCTCTGACACCCCTGGACTTGTTTGTGGTTGTGGCTACTTGAAGCAGTTCTCCTGACATTCTGTGTGACTTTATACTGTTGCCAAAGCATCCTCATGATTGTGGTTGGAGATTTTTTGTTTCTCCGGTGTATCAAATAGCCTCCTTCTTCTAAACTGTAACAACATGATTCATTTGCTTCCATGGCAAATCCAGCATTAGCAGTAGGCGATCACCTTCCCATCCCCTGCTTTTCCTTCCCACACGCATGCTCTACTAATCATCAACCCCCTGTTGAAAAAGCTGTTTGTGGGGCTGCCCTGTAAACTTAAGTAATGGATTTAACTCTCATTCTTCTTTCATATTTGCAGTTTTATTTTCTAATTTGACTCCTGCCATTGATGTAATTTATAGCACAGAGTGAAACATACTTGTATGCACCCCGTATGTCAAGGTGCTGGGAATCTGAGTTGGGAACTTTTCAAACAGATTTTCCTGTCAAAGCTGCTGGCCTGTCTGCGTTTCACCCCAAATGTCATAGAGCAACACAGATTAGCATCTTAAGTCTTAATCTTACACCTTCCATATACATCATAGATGACATTTTCTGGTCAGTCTCCTTACAGGTGGCAGCAGTACAAAACTCTTGTGTATTTTAATGCTGCTGACTCAAAAATGGCACCCTCCCATGCCAATATTGCTATTCCGCTGTCATTTTGACAATATTTGATGTTTCACCTATTTCTCCAGTATTTCCCAAATGCAGCAGCAGTGCTTTTGAGCTGTGAAGCTCATTTTCTTTCAAGAATTTTGTTGCAGTCTGAAAACTTGGTATGGGGGGGTAAGAAGAGTGTTTCCTTTCCATTTAGCTTCCTAAGTGAAGCTTTAGTCGCATCAGTTTCTGAAGCAGTTTTGGTCAGAGCATGGTGCTAATAACACTGGGGTCTTGGGTTCAATGCCTGCATGGGCCATTCCCTTAATAATTGGACTTGATCCTTCTGGGTCCCTTGCAACTCAGAATCTGTGATCTGTGTGATTCTGAACAGGCTGGCAGCACTTGCTTATTCCATTTGAGCGTTCTCGTTTTGTGAAGGTGCTTGGCAAAGGGAAACGATTCTTTTTGTGCTTAGGTTAAAGGCAGAACAGTGAAGATCCAGCCTAAGACTAAGGACTGGCTAAAGGGCCTTCAGGACGAAATTGCTCGAAAACGAGACAGCTTTGTCCCCATGTCCCCCACAGCAAACTCCCATCTTCTGGAAGAAAATTTTGACTTCTCAAGTTTGGACTATGAGTCAGAAGGTAAGCAACATGTTTCTAAGCTAAGTAGTGAGAAATTGCTTTGCTGACTTTGATTGCACAGAGAAAGTACATTATGAGTGTCAGTGGCACCTTAATTTGTAATGAACCCACACTTCTTAAAAAGACAACTTTAATTAAAGCCATGACTTGACTCTGTGCCTGGGTATAGAACTGTTACTTAGATCATCCTGTCAATTTAGTGTTACATGTTAGCAAATTCAATGTATGGTACAGCTGTCTGTAGAAACAAACTAATGAAACACTTGGGGTGGTTACACAAGAATCTTGCCCAGCCAGATGTTAAATTAACTGATAGTATAGATTAATTAATTAGCAGTGTAGAGAGACAGAGAATGAATTTGCTCATTAATACTTTGCTATCTAATATTTTAATCCAGGTGACGTAGAGGATGAAGATGATTATTTAGAGGATGCTCTATGTCAACACCTAGTAGCAGACACAACAGAAGATATGTTGGAGCGCTCTGGACACTGCACATCCACAGCTCTTTCAAACAAATCTGGACAAACCCCCCACCTGTATAGAGGTAAAGTATCCACCTTCCTTAAGGTAAGACCTGAAGGATTGTTGCTTGTTTTCCTGTTGTATTTCCCTGTTCATTTATATTTTCATTCTGTGTTGTCCTGTAGTACCTATTCATGCTTAACTCCCCTTGAGTTAGTGACTGTAACTGAGGTGCTCCGGCAGAACAGCAATGCAAATGGTGAGACTTAGATTCTCCTCTCTTGGCCAGGGCAAGGCAGGAAAGCTGAAAAATGCTGTTTTTCCCTTTCTAGCTAGAGGAAATGAAATCTTTTTATCCTTTTGATGTTTGGCACCAGAACATACAACAAAAAATTGCATGCTGTTTTCTTATTGGTGAGGGCCAAAGCAAAATCAAGCCAAAAGAATCCTGTTGATTCAGTGATGGGCTCAAGTCTGGCCTTTGAACAATAGTGGTGGCAGAGCAGTCAGCTGTAAGCTGGGAGGTTGTGTTCAAATTACTTCAGAGGCCTGAAGTTTTTCCTTTGTTCCCATTTGATTTATTTCTGAAGGAGTCAAGGTTGATAGAATATATACATATTATAGTTCTTTAGGTTCTTCATAAATGTGTTACCTTTTTCCTGGGTTACCTGGCTTGTTTGCACATTATTGTGAAGTGACTTGCTAAAAAGAAGATAAGGCTGTGGAGAGAAAACTGATAAAAACTGCAGCAAGAACTAGCCAAGGCAGTTGTGGTCTTACAATGAGATGTGATCAGGACATGCTTCAGTGGCCAAGCATTGACAGGCTGGGATATGTATTAAACACCTCATTGTGACAGCAAGTGATTCAGTAGCTGTCATTCTGCACTCTCTCAGAAGTGCTTTGTCTTCTGACATAAAAGTGAAAACTTTTAATACCTTCAAAGGTTGAGTCATAAGTAGAGTTCAAAAAGATTAAATTAAATTCGTACACTTACACAGACAGATTTTCCAAACAGAGTGATTTAGGGCTTTCTTGCCCACCTTGAGTCATAGGCTGGGTTCAGTGTGGTCAGACCCAAAAGCCTATCCCTGAGTCAAGAAGTAATCAGTCATTATTAAATACTGTGAAGTCAATCACTTTGTATTATAGGGTGCCTTGCCCTCCAAGCACCTCTGGCCTGCTGTGTGATGATTCATTAAGCCACAGAGAATTGCAGTGAGTCTTGTCACCCACACTGACTCTTCTCCACAAAAAATATCACAAAGTAAATAGAGGTTATGGAGTATAGTTTGAAGGAGGTCACAGTGGGATCATGATCTCACATAACTCAAAATATGATATATTCAATTAATCTTAAAGTGTCTGCAATTTCAGATTCCTCCATAAGCTTCCAATTCTGCCTGAGTAACCCCTAACTGAAGGTATGATGACTGTGTAGCTGGTGGTAGACACAGATGGAAAACAGTGACAGGCACAATAGTGTGTATGTGTGTTTCTGAGGTCAGGGAAGGGCACAGCTTCATGAAACTGATGTCCCTACCAGCAGCCTTTCAGGGACGGAATTGAGTGGTAATGGCTGGCTTTTGTTGTGTTCAGTTTTACTGCCAGCACTTCAAACCATGCCTCCAGGTGCCTGCATGCTTCCTTGGGTCCTACTGATGAGCCCATATCTGCAGCTTAGAAGTATTGAAAATGCAAAGAGCGCGGGGAGGGCGGGCTGGGCAGACCACAGGCTCTGTCTCTGTGGCTGCCATCTGCTGCTGAGTGGGAGCAGGAAGCTGTGAGGCAGCTCGGGATTCCCTGCAGAGCACAGCTTTCCGAAAAGCAAGAACTTGTTTACAGATGCCTGGAGTGCAAGACACTGCTGCTGATAATTCCTTCCCCATCTCTCCAAAACACAGGGACAAAACTAAACCTGGTGAATCTTGGAGCTCTAAAGAACAAGAGCTGCGTAGCGGGGCAGCCATGGCAGGGTGAGAGGACTGAAAGTCCTCACTATAGCAGATGGGGGAGAATAAAGCAATCCATACTTCTCCCCTCTCCAGCTGTCAGAAAAGCTTAGAGGAGATGAAAGACTCAGTAATTAGTTAGTGATTTAAGGTACAGCCAAGAGCTAGCAGATTGAGGCCACTGTACCTGTTAGGAGATGTTGCTGGAAAGCAGAGATGTGATGATTGAGCCACTCAGATTTTTCTCTGGTATAGTAACAGTTCTCTTGTTCAAGAAAACGTGTCTAATCCTCAAATGGAATTCCTGTGTTTGGGATGGAAAGCAAGGAATTTGCCATGACAGTTTGAATGGGAGCAGGTTGCCACTAAGTCTGGCTGTGAAAATCTCAGAATCGAACAAGATGCCGAGTAACCTTAGAATCAGGTGCAGGGATTTTTTGTGTTGGTGCAAACAGGTAATAAACAGTGGAAAAGGAGATAGAGAGAAAGAAGTATTTGAGATGTTTCCTGCAGTGGGAGCAGGCAGATTTTTGGGGAGAGCAAAAAATGTGAATGGAGCTGTCATGTTGCTGAGAGACCTGGCTCAGGCTTGCCACTCGTAGTCACCTCTCTCCTGACCCCTCAGATCTGGTGCCCCTCACCCAGTGTGTATCTAACGCAGACACTTTCTAAAATGTCCCTAGATGATGCAGACCTGGCCGATTTGAAGCAGGAGCTGGAGGGAAGTGGGGAATGCCGGCGCCGGATTCCAAGCAGGTCTCTGTCCATTCCTACCAGGCCTCGGCCACCTCAGCCACCACAGAGGCCTCCCCCTCCTGGTGAGTTGAACTTTCTTTAATGTGGTGTGGGCCCCAGCTGAACAGTTTCTGCCTGCCATGTCTGGGTGACAAAGAAAGTAATACCTTGTTCTGAAATGTCAGGTTGTCGTGGGACTCGTACTTGCTTCCCAGCCTGTTTCAGCCTGAGCATTACTGCCATTAGTCATGGCAGAAGTTTGTCTTCAGGATGACAGATACTCCACAAAAAAAAGTCTTTAGTAAGGACAGAGTAGCCCATATGTTTCCTACTAGCTCACCACTAAGGTTAGCGAGCTGAGCAGCCACTTTGTGGCAATAAAGATACTGGTATTTATGCCGCTGACTTCTGAAGTGTTTTCTTGCATTCTGAATTCTTGATTCTGAATTAATTGTAATGAGAATTTTAAAAACCTTTGACAAAATACTTATTCTGGATAGTTTCTGTCCTTTCCTTCTTCGCAAGCAATTCTTGTGTTTATGAAAGAAATGCAAAGTGGATTATGATTTTCAGTGAGGCACAAAGGAAAGTGAAGCTCTTTAACTAAGCTCTGCCCCCCTGAGATGCCATCCAGAGCTGTGCTCCTCCTGTTTTCATGGCTATTTCTGGACGAAAGCTGATTGCTAGAGGAGCATAATCATCTTTGCCTCCTGTATTAGACAACCTATACATCATGTTTTTCTTGCAGCCCAAAAGTCTCTCTTTTGTGTATATTTTCCAGTCTTAAATTAGAAGTTCTGTCATGCTCACCTGATAGAAGATGAGTTCTTTAGTATTATTCCCATTTATTTTTGATTCTGTTTCACAGAAGTGCCAACACTGGTATCTGTATTTCTGTGCCTAGAATGCAATGTTAATGCTCAGCTGAGGTTATCTAATTAATTAAATGAAAGAAAGACTAACTACAAAACTGCTTCCTGAAACAGTTTAAAATTTTGAGAACGTGATGGTATGCACATTCATTTTGCTCCACTGCAGATAAAATTTTGTACCAGCTCTTGAATGTAAAAAGCCTTCTTTTATTCCTCTTCCAGCTGGAACATCAGGCAAAAAGTCTCCCTCAGATGGTCCCCTCTCTCCAGGAAGCCATTCTACCTGCTCCATCCTGGCAACGGCAAAGCTGCTTCCTGGAGCCCCTCAGCAGCCAGTGAGTCCTGCTGCTCAGCATGGCCTCTTAGCATTGTCCTCATCCCTCCCATCCACACTGAGAATCAAGTACAGGATGCACCTGTCATACCAGGAAGGAAGTCACATGTCTGAGCTGAAAAAGAGAAGATAGCTTCTTGTACTGTAATACTAAACTCTAGGCCCTGTTAGGCAGCAGAAAAATGTTAATGAATTAACAGGAGTTAGGAAGGCCAAAGAGGGACAGAGAGAATGAGTGGTGTGAGACCAGAGCACTGTTGCTGCTTCCTGACAGATGCTAACTTGAATTTTTAACCATTGCATGGTTTAATTATTTTCTCACCTCTGTTTTGTTGGGCCATGCTAGTGCCCAAAAGGCAGGAAAAGTTCTTGATCACTGGCAGCAAGGCTGTTAGTCCCCTGAAGAGACCAAGACCAGAATGTGGAAATGCCTCTTCCCTCCTGTCTTGCTGGATGAGGACCCTAATGCATTGAACAAGGGATGGCTAAGGGACTAGCTGTGGCATGCAGGCACTGGCCTTCTGTCAGCTGGCAGCAAAGATGGACAATTTGCTAAAAGATTCCCATTTCTTTAGTATTTATAGGTCACGGAATAGCCACTTGAAAGAACAGAATTTTACAGGTGTATGAGCTTAGATGTAAAATTAGAGGTGTACAAGAAAAATCAGTTCTCTCAAGAAAACTCATTCTCCTTTGTGTTTTTAAAGCCCAAAGTCCGGACTGGAATAAGCAAACCTTACAACGTCAAGCAGATCAAAACAACCACAGCTGAAGAAGCAGAAGAAGCTATTAGATGTCTTATGGAGGCCAAAGGAGGTAAGCACAGCTTTCTGACCGACTTCTAAACATCTTTAATTAAAGAAAACTGCAGGTTTATTCATCTCACCATAGCCCAGATGCACATATTCCTATTCAGAATTTCACCTGAACACATTCTTGCAAAATTGTATATGGTATTCTCTGTCAGTTCTGATAATATTAAGATGATTAAAATTGTATATTTTCAAGATGATTAAAATTTTATATTTTGTTGTAGAACCTGTTACTAGGAGAACCTTGAGTTATTTATGCCCAGATTTAGTAGGAAAAATTAAAATATAAAGATGGGATTTTACTAAACGGATGGTGCCTGTGTTAGCTCAGACTTGCATAAAGGATATTTGCTGCTCTATTTACTGAATGCTCGCTATTCCAAGCAGAACTACACAGCAAATGCAGCTCTAGGAGAAATAACCTGGATTCTGTTCACATTTGGACAGCAAGTATAGCTGTAACCTAGATAAAAGCTTGCACTACTTCAGCTTGAATAGCTAAGCTAAAAGGCTACTCTATGCTTAGGCTCTCTGTGTAGTCCCTGGAGAAGAGAGCTTCTTGCAAGGGCAAGTTAGAGCACAAAACTAGCTTAGGTACTGTGAATGTATCCCCCAGGGTTGCATGCAGTCTTTCTGCTGATGCTGTATGAATGAAAATGGCTACCTGAGTTTGCAAGGCTCTCAGTTTAGCAGAAAACCATCCCTTTTCATTTCTATGTTGAATGAATACAGTCTGGAATAATCCCATTTATTTAGAAATACCATAAAGGAATCTTGATGTTTGTTCCTCAGTGCTGTTCATTTCATTTTGAAATCAGATTTACTCTCCATTGATTTTGAAATTCACATTCACTTGGTGTGGGTAAGAAAACTAGTCTGGTCAGCATCACTTCCAGGCCCTTGTACTGTACCACCTGTTGGCATTTACAATTCTTTCCAAAGTACTCTACAAGATGCACTTGGTATTGTTAACTTGGTTTTCCAGATAATGGCAAAAGGACACTCAGAGCTTGAGCCCTGTACTCCTGAACCCCCAGCCAGTGTTTTTTCCACTTGACCAAATGGTGGCACAGCACTGATGGTTTGGCATTAAATTATTTCAGACAGGGAAGTTTTTCCCTAACAGCCTCTTACAGATGTTACAGGTTTGCAAAGGTCTCTGCTTAGTTCCAAAACCGACCTTCTTGGCCTGAGTTGGCCCTATAGGCATGAACATTTTGGGAAACGTGGTTGTGAAAGAAATTATCTTGAATCTATGTTTCAATCAGGCCAAGATGCCATATTTAGTTTTGCTTTTCAGGAGTACAGGAAGATGCAGTAAAGCCTGTTCCGACCAGAAACCAAACTTCCTCCAAACCTGAGGCTCTCCCCAGCATCACAAAGTCAGCATCATTTCAAGGGTCACAGGCAGGAGCAGTGCCTGTGCCTCATCGTCCACCACCCAAAGTTCCAACTCCAAAGAAACCAGTGCCTCAGCAAAGGACTGGAGTCAAGGTGGAAAATGTAAGAGAGTTGCAGCAAAATGCATCCAGCTTCCATTACACAGTGTGAATAATGGAGGGGTGGGCTGGTTGTTTTTTGCAGGAAGTCCTGTCATGTCAGCAGGTGCTGGAATAATTTTGTGTGTTACATACACCAAGGCATAAAAATGCAAGAATGATTGGAAAGAGAGCCATATTCAGCTTTTGTATTTGTCAATCTATTTTCTTCTTCTGGTTTGTCTAAACCTTGTCAGGATTTAAGACTCATTTGTTCTTTATCACAGTCTCTACTTTTGACCATGAGTGGTCTGCTCTGTAAAGATTTGAGGCAGCCTCTTCATCTGTGTCTTGCATCCTTTCTTACTTCTCTTGCACACCTTGTAATGGGATCCAGCCTTTCAGTTTGAATTCTGGAGTCTACTCAAGAGTTCATGTTCTCAAAAATACAAAGCTGTAGGTGTTCAGGTTTTAATATATGTCAGGTCTCTACAAGGGAGACAGTAGTTCACCTCTAGAGCTGCTAAAATGATTATCTAATTTGTAAATCAATTTGAATACAAGGCAAATATAACCTTTTATATTCTTCCTTTGACAGAATCTCTGCTAAGGAAGGTCTCTTCTAAATTTTTAGGGCTCCTGACTTACCTTCCTTTGGTGAAGGCACTCAGCCCTTCTCTATAATGGACTTTGTGCTATCTTTACTTAGCAGATTCACCAAAAAACCCAACCCAGACAGCACAGTCTCTGGCAAGGAGTGGTCAGTTTGTTTTAAGTCATTGCCATTCCCAGGTCACTCTTGAAAGGTGTTGAGGGGGATTGCTATTTTGGTGTTAGTTATGTGAGAGCTTCTGCAGGAATAGATCTATTTCAGTTTGACTCTGCCTTGGAATTCCATTCCTTCATCCATCTGAGGGAGGTCAGATGGGAGTTGTGTACCTGAAAACCTCTACCCAATCCCCCTCTACTGCAGTCAAATGTAGGCAACTTTACAGCATAGGAAAAAGTGGCAGGAGATGTGTCCAGCATGAGATACTGACAAAATATTTTGCCTGCATGAAAAAGCCTGTACATTATCTTCTAATACTATGCAAGAGTAATAAAGAATTTAAATGCTCTCATTCAGTCACACGGAGTGTGAGGAATCTGAAGCGGTCCTTGCCTTCCTAGACTGAGCTGGGCTTGTTATTTATATACTTTTAAATGCTGGATATATGCTAGACTGGACTTTGAGAGCTTATTTTTATCTTCAGTTGCCAGTATCAGTGAGACAGGACAGAGCCCTTAATGCATTTATTGGGTTAGCTTAAGCTAATTCTCCTTCAACTTTATCTATCCAAATAAGCTACACCTAAAGGCATGGGCCTCTCTATGCCATCTTGCTTAAGTAATATTAGTCAGCAGAGAAATGTAACAAATAAATAATGCCTCAGAACTGTGTTAATTTGGCCCAGAGCAAAATCCTAACCTGAAAAGGGAGATGGTCAGAAAGAGCTGTGAGTGATCAGGCTGTCCTTCACTAGCTCTCTTGAAGGTGACTGCAAGGTACAAAGCATGAGCCCAGAGCCCAGCAGATACAGTGGAGAACTGTGCTGTCAAGTCTGCTCTTAGTACTGCTTTTTTTTTCTTCCAGGACTGTCAGCTTTTCTTAGTAACGCTGTCAATTAGACTTGTACCAGTAGTGACTCAGAGTTTAAGGTCCCTTTTTGTTCTCACATTTCTTCTTCCATTTCCTCCTCAGGCCATGTCTCCGGAAGAACAATTTGACCAACAGACAGCACAGTCTCCTTTTGGCTTGCTAGAGCCCCATCTAGAAGCTGGAGCTATTCTTAGTCCAACCAAGATCACTCCAGTCCCTAAACCCAGAACACAAGCTGGGAAGCCCCAGGAGAGCAGGGGCAGCAGTGAAAGGCAACCTCTGTCAGCAAGCACAGCTGAGGCCATTGTACTGCCTCCCCAGAACTCTCCCTTTGCCCCAAAGGTGCCACCACGAAGGAAGAAGTCAGCTCCTGCAGCTTTTCATCTCCAAGTTCTCCAGAGCAGTGACAGCCTCCTTTTTAGTGGGTCACTGTTCAACTCCAACAATAACAACCCTGGGTCCTGCCCCCAGACTCATGGTCCTGCACGCTCAGGTCACACAGCCTCTGCCAGCCCAGAAACCAGCACAGCTCAGCCCTTGGCACCAGGTGCTGCAGAACTGATGGCAAAGCTCCAGGGCCCTTCTGCACCAGCAGGCCAGCATCCACAACGACTGGATACCAGCTCCCTTCCAGAGAACACCAGTCTTCTGGACCTTGACATCCATTCTTCCTTCCCTCTTTCCATACAGGCACCATCAACTACTTCTCCAGCACACACTTCAGAGAATTTAAATCACCCCAATCTGAAAGATTTCAGTCACTGGGTTACATTTAGTGATGATGAAGACAGCAGTGCAATGACAGAAGGGTTCAACAAACTGCTTGTCTTAGAACAAAACAAAAATACCTTAATGAAAACAAATACTGATTTAGAGTTGTAAAAGTTTGCCCTCTTAGTGTTCCAAAAGAAATCATAATTATGATGCAAAATAAAAAATAAATCTTTTTTTATTTAATGCAATATATCATCTGTCCATGCTACATTTCATTTTCACGTTTAAAGATACAGCCCCTGGAGGGAAGTATATAGAATGCATACAACCTAACATTATCTACAGTTCATTTTAAAATTCCCTTATTTTAAGTTATTGCTTTTTATTAATCCATCTTAAGATGTTTTATTTCATTTCAGGTGCAGATCATATGTAAGAACATGTAATGATGTATGGAAAAAAAGACATTAAGAAAAGCATTCTCCTGTGAAATGTGTATTTTAATCAATTTCTGTTGTTTGAAATAAAGCATCCTTACTTCGAAGAGTTAGGCTGCCACAGTTATTCTGGAAAGAACTTCTAAATGGAGAATGTACTCTAGTATAACAACAGCTGTAACACTGGTATTGCTCTGCTCCAGGTTTCCAAAACTCACCTTTGTTTTTGTCCCCAGGCCCATGTCTAACAGCATATTTTGAAAAAGGACTGTAGTTTTCCACATGCTGTTTCACTGCAAAGAAATGCTATGGGCTGCTTGTGCATTGTCTGTGCAGATCCTGAGGAAATACAGGGAATGGCTGAGAGCAGCTGATGCCACAGGTACTGGCTTAGGCATGTTTTATGCTAAAGGCAGTTTAGCAATTCAGTAGTTGTGTCCCTGTTCCCACTCAGTGTCTTTGTAAGCAAATGCTGTGTCAATTTTGTATTTCCACAGCGCAGATGAGGAACAAGCTCGTCCTTTTTGCCATGCCTGTGGGGTGGAACTGCACACGATAGATGCCATTTGTGCAAAGGAGGCAGTTAATAACCAGATTGCAACTTGTCATGGTAACTCGTTAAGAGAAGCATCAAGATCTTCCATTATTAAAGGAAGGAGAACATTTTTAAGCAGGTGGTGAAGCTGAAAAAACAACAAATGTTCAAAAAAATTTTAAGATATATTTAAAAAGTTAAGGTTTTTTTCCCCCTTTTTCCATAGGAAAATTAATTGGCTTGTTCTGAGCTTCCCAAAGACTGGGAATTCAGCCATTTTCTTCCTCACAATGTCTGTTTCTCTGCCATGCCGAATTTTGAACACAAGACGTCCTGTAAGAGAGGATGCTACCTTTGAGCACCTGTCATTCTCCTCTGCTCTCTCATTTGCCAGACACTTTAAAAAGATCCCCAGAACCTTCAAAGGCCAAGCCCATAAAGCCCAGTGCTAAGCTTCTCCTGTGACTGCCAGCTTAACGTGGCTGCAGGCTGGTGAATAATATAAGATACTAGTTTCCCTACAAGACGACACAAAGCCTTTGCCTCTTAGTCCTCCTCTTTAAAAAAATACAGTGAATATTTATGGGCACATCTCAGTATAAAACATTAGCAGTAAAAAAGAAAGAGTACGGTATATGACCACATCCAACATTTTCTGCAAAGATAATTAACAGCTCTAGGACAGCTAATTTACATGTTAATGAAAGTGTTAGCAGGAAAGCCAATTAAACTGGATTTATACAAGTCAAATAAAATCTGCTTTATTACTCTCCTTGAATAAGAGATGGATGTGGCCTTTAGCATTCTATCTTGTGTCTGTGGCAAGCTGCCCACTGAAGGATGAATCCTGGCAGTTCACTGGTTTATGCTATCAGTGACAGTAGATACTGCTCTGTTGCAGCAAATCAAGGGAAGGGGACAGACAGTCCAGCTGAAAAGGTTACAGCACAGAATGAGGAATTTCCTGTCTCAATAAATTACCTTCCACACCGGTGCCCAACGTCCCAGCCAAGTGTTTTCTCAGAGGCAGGAGCTTGTGACTAGCTTGTGACCTGGTTTTAGTTTCAATGATCAGAGGAAGCAAAGCAGAGCCAGACTTGTTCCATGTTTGGGAAATCACTACGGAAAACTCAGACTGCAGGAGGCAGTGATTCACTCCTTCTCATTTGGGATTAAGCCAGGCCCCACTATGTGAAAGGAGGCCAAGTAACCTGAACCCTTATTACCTGATGTCCACAACCAGGAAACCCACAACACAGCTCTGTTCTCAGCTCTGCTGCCCATCCTCACTGCGACATAATCAATGGAAATCAGTGTCCTCAGGGACAGCTGTCAGTCTTCAGGGACACATAATGGGTTGTAGTGAGTGGTTATCCCATGGTTATCCATGTGACATTTTTCCGGTCATGAACCCAGCACTCGGCAAAAATTGTTGATGGCAGGTGTGAAGCCAGGTATGAATGATTTACCAGACACAAGTCTACAAGTGTCTGCTGCTTTAATGTGAGAGGCTTTGGCAAGACACCACATGAGCTTGCCCAGGGCCTGCAGTATTGCAGCTTCAAGTTGCAGTAGGCACCCTGGTTGCTCTGCTGCATTTGTGTTTGGGGTAAGTGGTTCTCCTTGGTAAAGCAACTGCCTGGTTTAGCTTTCTTAGGGGGGTTACCACTGAAACAAACAAAAGAAACCGAACCAAAACATTGGTTAGAGTTTTCACTCTGACAAAAACCATTTTTGCTTTTCCCTTTTCATCCAGAATTGCCATTTTCACCAGATAGAAAATTTCTCATTTCCAGCCAGCTGCTCCAGCTGGCACCAGGAAGCACAAGTCACAGCAATTGAATACGTGGTGGCTGTTGGTGCTAGAAACACCAACACAGTTACACCAGACTGCTGGACAACAAGGGCAAGAGATACCAACCCCTTTTAGCCCTCCTTTCCCATCTATTTTACTCTTGGAAGCCACAGTGCAGAGGAGATGAAACATCATCTCCTCAGACAATTCACACACAACCTGCCCACCACACCTGCATCTGAGGTGGGATTAAGAATGTAGTTTGAGACCTGAGAATTTACAGAAGGACAGTACTCTCAATTAATGTGACACCAGGAAGCATAAAAGCATCCAATCCCTATTGGGAAGCAGACGTGAATGCTATGCCACAGACCTGCTAGACCTCAAACTGATGTCTGGCCCTCAAGCTTTAGAAGGACACTGCTACAAAATCCAAAAGCACAACAGACAAACTGCTCAGTTTGGCAAAACATGCCTGACCAGCAGCCCCTAGCACTGTGCCTCTTACTCAAGTGAAGGGTAATGTTACATTCTCCCAGCACAAGACAATGACTAAAAAATATGCAGGCCTTTAACAAAAATGAACATGGTCCAGAGTACTCAGCTGGCAGATCATTAACCTTTAATACACTTTGTGACATATCCAAGACATTTTTAAATCACATTTTATTACTATATTCCAAAAAAATAAAACCCAAACCAAACAACTGCCCCACCAAATATTAGTTTCAGAAGTTACACATATATAAATACAGTTACAAAAAGGAGAACATTGCCTTAAGAATTCCAGTTACAAAACATAGATGCATTTACTAAGATTAATGCTTAATGTCACTGATCTGAACCTGTGTAAGCCAAGGGAGTCTATTAAAACCAATAGATTTGTCACATGAAACAAGCATTCAGTTTTTAGAAGTCTTGTCTATTCACCATAAATTCCACATACTCCCACATACTCTACTCTGTGAATACAAAGTGTACTAATATATTTACACTCTGAAGTCTAAACCACAGTGTAAAAAATATAAAGCTCTTTAGAAATTAGGACATTTCTGTTACATTTTCTATACAAAATACTGCCATGCAGTGTTTTTACCTACATCTCTGTTGTTGGGAGGGAAATGCTCTTTTTGCCAGTGTAGTGCCGTACAGTCTCTGTACTGATCTCGTGAATTTTACTTTTCAATTCCCTCAATTGTCAGAAGTATATTTTAAGCTGCAGTGTCCTCCTGGGCTGCTCTCAGGACCTGGCAGGACTGCAGTGCCCATGGCACCAAGCCCACGCAGAACTGCAAGGTGCATCCCATCTCCTTGGCAGCTTTCAAAGCCATCATTTGAAGGGCAGTAATATTGGATCCATCTCACAGGAGTGATGTGAGGAGACACCTCAAGCCTGTCATCAATATAGACCTTATTTAACAAATGCTCAGCAAAGGCAGTACAGCCTTACACAGCCCAATTTGTTTTCAGAGAGGGATGCAGGTGTAAAGAAAGGAAGTAAAGAGACCACAATAACATGAGGCTGCTTTTAACCACAGTGCAAACTATTTACGACTTAAAAAAAGTGACTGTGCATTGCCATTTTTTTATCTGTCTAAAAATACTGATTTCTCATCAGTACTGTTAGGGTATCCTAAACAAACTCAAATAAGACACTGCTGTTTTTCTCTGTATCTACATCAACAGATATATTTGGGCCCCAAGAAACCAAAACATTTGTGGTAATTTCCAGTGAGGCCTTACAATCACCTGATAATTTTTCTGCTTTACTTTTTTCTACCTCAACTCCAAACTCTAAGCATTAGCTTTCTTGCCAGGGCCAACATTTGTTGTGCTCCACCTGAGCATTTTCAATGCTCTTCTTTAAATCAACTACAGAAAAGTTTCTGTATTTGAATGTACCAACTTCTTGGTGTGTCTCAAGAGCAAAGCAGAAAAGCTTAGCCCATCAAATACATCTTCAATGTGAACAAGCAAAGAACTGCCTTGTCTGACCAGATACACACTGTCCTAAGGAAAGCAATGTCACAAGTTGCTAAGATTAGGAGGGAAATGTACAAGAAGATAACTTTTTTCTTTCGTTTTCATTAATACAGACTAAAACAATGACAATTTTCTAAGCAAGGCAAGCTACCAACCTGCCTCCTTCTCATGCAGAAAAACAGATGCTGTGTCTGCTGACCAGTCTGGGTGATCTATTAAATGAAAAGGCAAATGACAAAACCTCCTAAAATTGGGCCACTAGACCAAAATGCCACCTTCATTCACTTGAATACTGTTTTTTCAGGCTCCAGTCAGGCTACCCTAACATGGACAGTAAACCAAAACTTTGCAGCAGCCATATGCTGCTTCTCCCCTTTGACACAACAAATAACCACCTCATTTAATTGTTTCTAATCCTCTCTATAAGACTTTAACCCAGGTGTATATTTACTTGCTTTCAAAGCAAGCTTGGGTTTTTTTTTTTTTGCCAAAAGAAGATACCCTGGGCACACACTTTTTTTTTGCCAAGTTTGTATTTTTTTGAATGTATTTTGAGAAATAAATTGGAGAGGTGTCTAAAGTTCAAGATGTAGAGGAAATTATTCAGCAGCAGATACTATTGACACAGAACCCTTGTAATTCTGCAGATCCCCTACAAATGTTAGGAGAAGTTTCTATGTTACACCAAACACAGGACACAAGCAGGAAAGGATGGCAAAACCTCAGTCTCACAGTTCTTGGGCTAAAACATCCTGAATGAACTTCAGTGTACGTTGATAAAGGAAAGTATCCTTCTTCTTTGGCTTGCAAATATTTAGGTGATTAACATCCACTGGAATAAGGTCTCCAATTCCTATGTCTGGGAAAGGGAAAAAAAAAGAAAAAGAGAGAAATACGAGAGTTCATAAAATGATCTAGACTGAAAAGAACATCTTGCATTAGCAATTTCTCTCTCAAAAGCAACTTCTCCTATCTTCAATAAAACTCTTTGTTCGTCATTATTTTTTCATGTGCTAAAAGCATCAGTACACAGAGTTACAGCCTGATAGAGCTCTGTGCTGCCACAAAACCCACGCTGCCACACTACACCATTAGGTCAGAGTTCTACTGTCTTTGTTTGAAACACACAAATGTACATTTCTCCATACAGACAACTTTGCTGAAACAAAACTTCATTTACTGATAGCACAGTAAATGAACAGTAAATGAACAGTAAACCTCAGTCCTGACTGAGGTTTAAGCATTGATATGATCAGGGATGTAGTTTAATGCATGGTATCTTGAATCTGATCACCACTAATGGCCCATATTCCTTACACAAATACTTTGACATGGCCATTAAAATTTGGACTAGAATGAAACTGAAATATGCTGCAAAATCACTATGCACATTTCCAGGTAAATGAAATATTTACATTGCTTAATTGTAGAGTACAAATATTCCATTTCCAGCTACTGATTTTGGGCACACTACAGCATTTATTCTTTCTTGACAGCCATCACTACTAACTTTCCAGTTAGGATGCCGTGACCGCCATATTCCAGTTTATTGTTATTATCTGTTCACTCATCATCTAGATAAATCCTCCATTTTGCTTTGACTTCTGTGTCTTTAACCATATAAAATTACACTAGAGTAGGATGAAGCTCTGCTTTCATGTGCCCAAGCAAACATGCAAGAAACAGGGAGCTTCCTGCTCATCAGCCTGTGTTCTGAACAGTTAGTGGCCTGCTACTGAACAGCCATGTGCCTTCTAAAGGTTTACAAGGGCACTCATGTGCTGCACTAGATGTCATCCCTATAAGAGGAGAGACATGCTACAAAATTACAAGTGCACAGTGCTCATTTCAGCCCTCTTTTAAACCTTATTTTGCTAAATAATAACAAAAAAGGTCCAGTTTTTCAGTCCATGCCAATAAAATTGCATCAGCAACATTTTTGTAAAACATTGGTGCTCAAGAGGACATACTGTAAAAACACTGCTAAATAGTGACTCAGAAAAACAGGCATGTATAGTCCACCTTTTTCAGAGTATCTGACCTTGCACTCAAGCTAGTGGACTTAGCTGAATTTAGGTGGAAAGCCTGGTCTAAAACCTAACAAAGCAATGGTTTCTGGCTTTACAGATACCTTGGGCAGTGCAAAAGAAAGACGGAAAATATAAGACTTAAAAGAGTTTTCTAAGTTGAACACACATAAAAAGCAAGGGGGGAAAATGTCTGCTTTCCCCTTCTCCTAAAAAAGGCAAAAAGATGGCGGGAACTCTTTCAGGTAGCAAACTATTGCTGGAGTTCACAAGATGTGGAAGGTAAAGGATTCTTAACAATGAAAACCAACTTTGTGACTTTTTCCTTCCATTAGCAGTTTACTAATTTTCTTTCTTTCCTTTTTTAAAGGAGAAAATAGCTGGAATTTGCAGAAGCATCTGGAACACTACACAGCCTACTTATACAAAGATAAACCACAACTAGTCATAATTCCAAAGGAAAGGACTCCAACATTAGACCAGGGTCTACCCTGCTTTTTTTAACAAATGCTACTCTAATTTAGAAAAATCAAAACAAACAACTGCTATTCTAAGATCTAAATGTAGCTGCTTCTGATCTCAGCAGGAAGGCTCAGTCAAAAGTTTAAACAAAAACCCCCACACTGTAATAGATTTATTTTTCTAGTTTTTTTACCATAGTATTTACAACTCTTTCTCGTTATTGATGTTTACATCAATATATACCAAAATAAATGAATTAAATGACTATTTCTCACTTACCTGCTGACTCCACAGGTACAACATGCAGTTTTATCATGCTGCCTATGTGCGTTGGTAAGGTTTCTGCAAAACTCAGCACTGAAAATTTCTTGTCTTTGGCAAAAGATAAGAAGTCATCATTCAGCTCTTTAAGAGCAGGAGAATCTGAGAAAGAGCAACATAAATTTTGCAGTGTTACAAGATTATAGCATTTTTCTGGCAAGACTGTGTTGCTAGAGATGTTTTTATTACTATGACAGTAAAAGGAGTAGCATTTTGCTTGCAATCCCTTTTTCCAACTAGCATATGCAACAATTTGTTCTGACTCCCCCTTTTCCCCTCACCTCTGCAGTCAAACGAAACAGCTACTGAGAAAAACTTGCAATAGCTCAACACACAACCCAAAACGTAAAAAGGAGGTTTGCTGGTTTTACCCAGCTTTTTCTGACAGCACAATGAAAAAACCCAAAGCACCAAGAACAGATTAGCAGAGTTCCTGTTGCTAGATGGTAGCAAAGTGAACGTACCCGTGCTGAGCTCTTTAACCTCCACAGACGGGAAGAGGAGATATCTGGCATTTATAGAATATTCAGCCAGCTGGGAACCATGGTGAGGTACACTATAAAATATGATTCCTCTGGTGTTGTTTACAATTTTATCCATTTCTGGATCCTTGGAAGCATCCACCAGCATCTTTTTGACTAGAAGACCTGGCAACAGAAGCTGAATTAATGCAGGGATTTAAATCACTGGGAAATAATGATCATGCTATATTAACCATGAAACAACTAACCACATTCTTGCCTTGGTTGATTAGTCCTTATATTGTCAAATATGTAAGATTCAACTTGAAAAAAACCCAAACCACGCCTGAGGAGGCATCAATATAAAATGTCAATGAATGATGCAAATCCAATTTTGATTTGCTTTGTGTGCTGCTAATGACATTTACTATATGCCTGATCATGGAGAAAATTTTGCCTCTGGATTTCCATTTACATGAATTTCAACTCATTGAGTTTTTAAATCAACACAGTAAGAACAAACAGCAATAAAAATCCTTTCAAAACGTATATGCTATTAAATACAATGCATTAAGAGAGCAGAAATCTGTTTTTAATTTTTAGGTCTTTGCCGATTTTTAAAATAAACTATACTGAATAATTGCATTTCTACATGAATTTGGTTAATGGCTTATTCTGAAATCTCTAATGAAAATAAATGCTTTATATCAAACAGGCAACATGCTTACCACCCATGCTATGGGATACCCACACCAGAGGTCTGTCTCCAATCCCAGCAGCTTTGAGCTTGTCAAGCAGCTCACTGCTCCTGAAAGCAATAGACTTCCTGCAAAGAAAAAATAAACATAAGCATAACGGGGCATGACAGGTTAACAGGCAACGTTAAAACAATGAATTTTAAAAGCGCTGCACATTTATGCAAGTGAATTAGGTAAACAAACATTAATTATTTAATTATTGTTTCTACATTAAAAAAGGCCAAAAACTTTTTTAAGGGTGGCTTCACAGGGATAATGGGAATTGCGCTAAATTCAGTTTCTCACTGCTAGAAAGTTTTATTTTAATTTTGCTCAGCAAACATTTCTGTTTTCTTCACAAGTTGTTTTCTGGAGTTTTAAATATTTTCATTTACACATTGTAGCAAAACATCTTTTATTCTATGACAGCAACATCAATACATAATGAACTTTACACCCTGCAACATGAACACACCTCATGTACTTTGCTAAACAATGCTCAAAATGTGGAGTAATGCACAGAAATTTAAAAACTAAGTGCACCATCAACCAATACATTAAAAAAATCACAACTAATGTCAGTTACACTTGCCAGACAATAATCTCCAAATACTTTGTACTGTAATAGTATGAAAGCACAATAATCTCCATTTTAAGACTGAGCTCTGGAAAGGATAAGTTGCACATTAAAGTCTGAAAATTAATCTGAGGTAGAACCAAAACAAAACCAATGCCAATGCCCAATCCAAACTTGAAAGTGCAACATTTGCACTTTACATTACTCCTTGCAGTATAACAAGAATCAAACACAGAAGGCCCTTGGGTAATGAAAACATCAGGATACGGGGGCAACCACTGTGCAAAATAATTCACTTCATCTCTATTGGCACAGCAATCTCACTAGAAATTGCTTTATAACACATATGAAAAGAATAATCAAATGTGTCTTTTCAGTTGAACAGTACACTCTAGGCTAGCAGAGAGACATAAAAATTCACTTTTGAAGCAGTGAACGAGACTCTACATTTAAGAACAAACCTAAGGTTGCTCTTCTACTGCAATCTCACTGTTCCTGCTACAAATACCTTCAATATCTTTCATTTGTTATTAACCATATAAAATTAATAAAATTATCAAATATTACGGTTAGGTGACCATAAATAGCAGGTAATGTTATTTTCCATGTTGTAATGAAGAAGATGTTATTTTAGGAAAAAAATAGGAAATACATGTTTTATTTCTTTTAACACACTAACTCCAGACAGACACAAGAAGAGTTTTCTTAGAATCATAGAAACATTTATGTTAAAAAGACCTGTAATATCATTGAGTCCAACTGTTAGCCAAGGTGGACAGTCCATCACAAACCCATGTCCCTAAGAGCCTTATCTGCCTTGTCTTTAGATTATTTCCAGGGACCAGGATTCAACCACTTCCCTGGACAACCGCTTCCAGGGCTTGACAATGCTTCTAGTGAAGAATTTCTTCCCAATACCCAATTTAAACGTCTCCCTGTGCAACTTAAAGCCAATTTCAGTCTTCTTTGGACCTGCACAGGTAACCACCTACATGCTTCTTACTGTCATTTTTCTGCCTAATTTCAAATAGGCACATTAACATTCATGTGTTCCTCATTTTCTCCCTGCTTACATGTTTTTTTCAATGCAATAATTGTATTTATCTTTTCTACAGCCAGAAAGAGGAGGGAATGAACAAGTACCAAGTTCCCGGTCTATTAGACACGTGCTGAATTTTTTCTTCCCTGCACAAAAAACGTTATTAATTTTCATATTCTTAACCTATAAGCAGCCATGCACACACCTCTGCTGCTGTACACAAGTCAAATTTACAGTACTAGTTACTGTTTAAATATCTGCATAAACGTTAGATGGATTCTGATTTAAAGATCACTGAACTTAATTACCAAATTCTGCTCAAGACAAAAAACCTCTACAGGCTCAAAGTGTTTTTATTTTTCAACATGTTTAGTGGTAGCATCTTCCTCTGACCTACCCTGTTCAAGGCCAGTAAAAACACCATTCCTCTGGCAAGAGCAATTACACTCTGATTGATGATAAAATACAGTAACTGTATCTTATTCAAAGTAACATTTTTTTGAATAAAAGTATGTTTGTATCAGAAATTGTATGGCCAGCAGGACCAGGGAAAGGATTGGTGAGGCAGCACCTCGAGTCCTGTGCTCAGTTTTGGGCCCCTCACCACCATAAAGACATTGAGCATCCACATCAGGTCCAGAGAAAGGCAATGGAGCCAATGAAGGGTCTGGAGCACGACCCTATGAGGAGAGGCTGAAGGAACCGGGATAGATTAACCTGGAGAAAAGGAGGCCTAGGGAAAACCTTACCACACTTACTCTACAGCCACCTGAAAGGCAGGTGTGGCTGGGTATGGGCCAGCCTCTTCTCCCAGGGAACCAGTGACAGGATGAGAGATACAGCCTTATGTTGTGCCAGGGAAGGTTGAGATTGGATACAAGGAAAACTTTCTTCATCAAAAGGGTTGTGAAGCTCTGAAACAGGCTTCCCAGGAAGTGGTTCAGTCCCTATTTCTCGAAGTTTTTTAAAAGGCATATGGATGTGGCACTTAGGAACATCATTTTGTGGCGACCTTGGCAGTGCTGGGTTAATGGTTGTACTTGATCATCTGAAGGGTCTTATCTAACCTAAATGATTCTATGAAAATATATGTTTCATTTTATCAGGAGTATAAACCCACAGTACAGTGATTTTTTGCTGTGCTTATGAAGCATTATTGCATCACTTTAAAAAACACACCCCATAAGATATAAAGTTGGTGCTGTATTTTCATTAACTAATAGCATAACTGTCTCCCTTAACATGAAGCAGAACAGACTGTAAGAATTCATGAAACTGCCACATGTAGCTATCAATGAGGCTAAAAACTTAAGTATACCATGACTATACTTAATACTTTTCCCAAGTTGATTTTTCAAAGTAACAGTTAAATTGATTCTGTCACACTAGGTGATCCAAAGATCAGCTTTACAGGTCTATATCCTGGCCCCTCTCCAAATTGCAGATGCTGCATTTGTTACCTGTGAGCCTCAACAGGACATTTTGCTTTCCAGTCACTCAAATGGGTGTCATACTCCACAGATATGATTCTAAGGGAAGGACAGTCTGAAGCAAGCCACGTCTAAAATAAAGAAAGGCAAAACCAAAGGAGCTTGTAATTGAGGTACTTAAACTCTTGAAATCAGTGGAGAAAATATGTTACTATGGGGACAACATCAAGCAAGACTTGCTCTTCAGTTAATCCCCAAGTACATTTTACACCTGGATTATCATTATTTTATTATGTGCTGGTGAACTCTAGATTGCTCCTGAGCCACAAAGCAGGCAAAGAATAAAGATTCATCTCTAACTCGTGCATTCCTGGCTCCCTCTCCTGGGTGAAACAAGAGTTACTAAAATTACTAACAGGACTGATCAGTTCAAGTTTCACAGAGATACTTTAGTGGCTTTACCAGTGTGAGTTTGCTTGGAGCAGTGATTTCTTATTCAGTAACAATACCTAAATAGCAATAGGCACAAAGTAAGGTACTCAGATACCTAGGTAAGAAAGGGAACTTAATTTAAAATATAAATCCTTTCCTCAGCAATAACATTAAAAAAAAAAAAAAAACGAAAAAAAAAAAGAAGAGAGAGCATAAGGAAAGTAGCCATTGCCTCCTCTTTCACTATCATGTAAATAATGTTGAGAACATAAAACTTAGCAGGGATTTTTCCTTGCAAGAATACAAAAAAACTCATTAACAAAAATTTATCATCAGGAATTTGAAAACTGCCAAATTACAAGTAATTGAATTCAAAAAAGACATCTGCTGGACAATGTCCTTCTAGATGCTCTAGACAGCTCTCATGAATGAAAAAACAGCAGCCACACATGAAAACATTACTGTCTTTTTACCTTTGGCCAGCACTGAATATAGCCCTCTTCCCCTCCTGAGGCCTTTCTATCCAAATGCCGGTCAATGTCTTGCTGTCGCCAGGTTTTAAATGCTGCTCCCAGAAGACCATGAACGAAAAGGATGTCTGCTCTGATAGGCTGGCTGATCAACCAAAAGGAAATTTTAAGAGATATGTGATACATGTTCTTTTAGCAAATTGGAACTTTTAACCTAAGGGATGCCAAAATGCTTTTTTTAATGCTACATGTGATTTCTTATCTTATGGACAACATTTCATGATATTTCAAAGAGCATATTCAGATGAAAACAAAAACTAGGGAACCACACAGAAGAAAGATATAAAATGAGGTATGGAAAGTACCCACCTCATAAATCATAATTTTCTATAATGAAAAACACCTTTTCCACCAGCTACTATTCATGCAGCTTGGTAGCTCCAGCCTTAGCATCACATTAGATCTTCACCATAACTGGAGTAACACCAATAACCCAGGGAATAGCTGCTACTAAGTGACATGCACGTTGGAGACAGCTTTAGTCCCAGAAACACAATCACTATTACTAAGGCCGAAAATTTACTGCAACTTAGGCCAACATGTGCTGATGCCAGTAGAATAATTACAAGGCACTGTATCCCAAGATGAAGTGCAAAGGTTACACAGTTGCAACCCACACAAAGCAGTAATTAATTTCATGTTTTGTGTTCGGATTTTCCATGCATTACAGTAATACTCTGTCCACACCTATGGACTGCTCCAACCACTTCTACTGTTCTACTTGAGAACCCAAATTCAGTCCTTTCAACCCACCAAAGAACAGGAGGGGCAAGGTAACATCAGTACAGCAGCACTCTGATGTCAACTTTCCAAAGTTTTGTAACAGAACAGTAGAACAAGTAGCTTCAAGTACAGCATGTACAATGACTCCTACTTTACCTGCTACGATACTGTGGATGTAAGACATAAACACCATCTGGATATTTTTCTTTCACTGTGTCCCTGTCTAGATTAGCCAAAGCTCTGGACGCATGAGAAGATTGAATGACGTGTGGAGATTTCATTACTTCAGCAAGGACAGAAACCCAACCTACATTGAGAAAATGAAGTGGCAGGTTAACTAATAGAAACATCATCTGAACAACAGAATTCAGAAACATCAACCATCAAACTATACATCTGAAAATAGATGTTAAAACTCAAGAATGGTAATGTCAAAATAAATTATTTCAATCTACTCTTTACCTCAGGAAAGTCAAGGCTAGGTAAGTGGAATCTCCTAAATTCAAAAATTCAGATGCATTTTACTACTGCTCAGCTTATGACCTGAGGGAGAACCCCTTCTCAGAAGAAAAAGAAAGTGTATCAGCAGGTTAGTACATCGGCAGCAAGAACAGATCTCAGGAAGAGGGAGACAATGAAGCTTAAAGCATAAGAAAGGCATAGAAAACAACCTATGGGAGCAATAGCAGGTAAAAAAAAATATGTTTGCCATGAAAGTACAATAACTTCGAATTTTAAAATCCAGCATAAGAAAAATTCTTTATGTGATTAAAATATCTTTGCTATCCTAAAATTTATATACTGTTCATATGCTGGAAACAAAAGACAATTAAACTGGATACAATTCTCAACAAAATTTAAAGCCAAAGATACCATGATTTACAAACACTTTATCATACTCTATCTAAGGTATAAAATTTTCTTCAACATGAATGGGAATTGTCATAGACTACTGAGAAATGTAAAGGAATATCTTTTACATGTATATGCACATGTTTCTTTAAAATCCTGATAAATCTTATTGTGGCTAGCAAAAGCAGCCTATAAATCACAGCTACATTACAGTCAAGTCCATAAATAAAATCTGGGGATTTACTTCATGAGCATTGTTTCAAAACATGTACATTATGTTGCTACTGGTATAGTCAGGGAGCTGCTAATTCAAGACTGTTTACTGCAGACTGAGGAAAAGAACAAATTGACATTTGTGTTTTGCCTTAAACAAACAAACAAAACTAAGACCTTTGAGGACTGTAATTTTTTAAAAGAATAATGTATTTAAATTATGTTTCTAAGCAGAATATATGCTGAGTACTGTGAAAGTTGTACTTAAGAATATTGTCTTAAAGTCTGCTTTCAGTTCTCCAAACACAATGGAAGACTGCCAAGACAGTCTGACTAAAACTAGCTTGGTCTCTGGTACTGCATTTTCTTAAATGAGCCAAGATGAAGAGTCAAAAAAACCCTGCTCAGAATGAAAAATAAGTGTTCTTCCCTCAGATACTCCATCACATCTACTACACAGTGCATTACTGTTTTTCTTCTTCTTTCTATGCCAGCAGTTTTTGCAGGAAAAAGAGCCTTAGAGGTTCTTTCTTCTTATGCATCCTCCAGCAATAAAAGAGAAGCTTTATCAACTCTGGACTAGCAGCATCTGACTGTTCATCTCTGGAGTTTGATTCACTCTCTAAAATTCCTTTAGTACTGAGAGCTGTCCTGGGGAGCTGCTGACTCTCCTTTTTCAATCTCTTCTTCTACATGTACAGTTTCAACAATCATTAGAATTTAAGAATGGTGCCAGAGCTCAGGACAAAGGCCTTTATAGTCCAACTGCCTTTCATCAGAAGTGAGCAGTATGGAAGCTGCAGAACAATATAAGAATAGAGTAACAGAAGGACAATTACACAGTTCTGATTCTAGTCTACATCCTTGGATTTTCTGTAGTCAACTTGGTTTCCATGTGTAGAACTTAATGGATTTTTCTCTTCATGAATTTGTCTCATCAGTCTTTGAAGCTTTGTGAGTCTTCAACTATCATGTTATGTGGCAAGTTTTATTTTGGTCACACAGTATATGGAAATACCACTTACTTGTTCTGTCTCTCTATAATTTAATGTACAAGAACCTTTGGTCTTGCATTACCACAAACAGCAGATGACCATTCCCTCTTTTTCTTCTCTGTGTTGGTAAAGAGAATTTTATAAATCTCCATCATATTCTTTTTCAGTTGCTTTTTCCATGCTGTCTTAGTCTAGCTTTTTGTTCTTCACATCACAACCACTGCAAATTTTTAATCACCCTCACTGTCGTTTCCTGCGCCTTTGCTATTTTTCCTTTGTGTAAAAATGCACACTGTATTTAACAGGCAGACATCAGCTTGGATTTATAGAAGCACATATAGTTATTTTCTGTTTATTTCATTTATTGGTCTGAAACTTTTGGAGTAGAAATCGACCCCTGAGACAGCTTTCCTTTTACCTGCACGTACTATGGATGAGTGAAGACGTTCATCCAAAGCCATATTCCCAATAATGCGGATTATGTTCCTCTGTATCTTTGCTGAATCTTTACGTAGCTGGTATATCCTCTGCAGTAGCTGGAGGCCTCCTTTAGCTTCAATTTTATCACAGTGAGAAGAAATCTGGCATTACACAGTAAATACAGTGACAATAAACAGACATTCTGCAAAAAGTGTTTTAGATGCTGTTAATTCATAAATTAGGGAGTTTTAAAAGCGGGTATAACACAGCCCTTGTTGAATAGGAATTATTATTAATCTAGAATTTATGATGCCATATTTATAGAGGAAATGGATATTTTAATATGCAAAATGTGTAATTCCTATGAATTGACAACATTAAAACCTTTGAGTACAATCTCTCTACCCTTCTTCATGCCTGAGGGAGATTAAATGGTCTCTGCTTGGCATGATCAAATTTCAACTCAAGTTAGAGAGTCTGAACGGGTCAATTGTCTGCATTTGCTAAAGCACTATCTCAACCAGAGCCACTTGTCCATTACCCAAATGCAATCATTATAATTCCTTCTCTTTGAAATGAAAAAGTCTTTTTTACATTCCAAATAGTACTGCCATCATACTGCTGACCCTAAGGGCAACAATTTAGTCCAGATGAATATGAAAGTGGTAGCTTTGGAACTGCTGATATCCTCAAGTCTGTGACTTTTAACAGGCATTTAGAATGAGTACAGTCACAACTTGCTTAAACTGAAAATCTAGAATATAACAAATTCTAGATTAAGTCAGAATTTCTATGTATATGGAAGATGTGAAAAGAATACGGGAAACTGCACTTTACCCATCCCAACTATCAGTAACCATTTGGCATTCTCAACACTATTTTTCAGTGTTCTAGGCTTCTAAACAATTCAGTGTACATAGAAGAATGCAGCAATAGGAAACAAGAAACATCACTGTTACAAAATGTCTTCCATACTCTTCATCTGTGTCCACAAAAAACAGACGGGTCCTGGGAAGGCCAGTATTAGCTGCCTGCTGTGCAAATTCTGCCCAAAGAATACCTTTGTGTATGGGTAAAGTTTGCATTCTGTTCTGGTTTCTCATTAGAGTGAATTCATGACACTATTTTGCTTTGTGAAAACCCGGCATTAGAACCCCAGAGCTACTCTTTTACTTTTTGAAAGATACATAGAGGTATAGCACAGGGGAACTTGTCAGAGTGAATTAGATACAATAACAAAACTTACATACACTTTCCCATGAGAAAAAAAACTCTACTTTGTTCTAGGAATGTGTTCATTTCACACCGGTCTCAGTAGTTTAAACATTCTTACAGAAGGAGAAAGGGTTAGGAGACAAGGAAATAGCAACTCCTCCCCAATACATGAGAGTGCACAGAAAGTAATGTCTATAAATCAAGCTTTTCAGTTACAGTTTAAAGACAAATTACCTTAGAATGCTGTACTAAAGCCTGCAAGCAAAAGAGTTCCACTGTCTCTGAAGGGATTTTACTCAATGTCTCACAATAGGGAAGTCCATTTCCTCCAAAACACCATAAGCCTCCCTGAAATGAAAAACCGTACAAATAGTAACACATTTCAAATGGTTATGTTATAAAAAGATTTCGAATCTAGAATGTTAAGTGTGTAATGATCTATAGAAATTGCTTTAAAGAGTGCACAGCATGCATGCACTTTACAAAATGTAAAAATTACACAATGGAAGTGGAAATATTAACTAGATTTTCAGTATGTAGTCTCCTTAGTCTATTAACTTCAAAACATACAATAAAGGAGAAAAATGTAGTATTTTCATTTTGTTAATGAATGTCATCTTTTAAGATCATTTGCTTAAGCATAAAAAAGCAAGAATCAGATTAAGTCTAGACTTGCAAAACTTAGAGGAGGAGGAAGAAGGGTCTTCAATATGTGGCACAGCCTCAGAAGACCAGTCTCTCAATCACGCAGCAGAAAGACCAACATAACCTCAATAAAAATCAAAATACTTTCAAGTGTGGTGTCTTACCAAAGCTCCCTTTGTAGCACGAGCTCTGGCTGTGAAAACAGTAAAGGAGTGATAGTGTAAAAATAGCACACATAACTCTGTCATAGAAAATAAAGAGTTTTTGCACTCTGAAAACTCTAAACGAAGACTGACAAGCATTGTTATTAAAATGACATTCATTTTTGTTATTGCATCTTACAAAAAATAACAATCGCTGATTAAAGAAGTCAGAACTTTTAAACAACAAAATAGAAAATTCACAAGAGAAAGTGGATGAAACTGGCACGATTATTATTTTTAAACAATAATGGAACTTTAAGTGACATTCCTAAAGCCATTTAGGAAGTTGTTGCACAGACACAGTTGAAGAATTCCTAGATCCAGGTCCAAACAGACCATACACTACTCCAATTCTGGTTTGGTAACAGGGAACTATTTCAGAGACGGACTTCCATGTGGCATAGCTTAGTAAAGTCTACTACTTAAGGTGTGCTAACAACCTGGCATTTTGCTAGAGACTTCAGAGAAGTTTAATAATCTCATCAGTAAAAGAACATTCAAACAACAGTAAGATGAAGTGTCAAAAATCATTTTATGAGCACTACAAGGGGAAGGAATGTTTTGGACAGAGTGTTAAAATGTCTGCTTAATGGGAAGGCTTGTAAGATATCTAACTACACCTTTCAACTAGTACAGCTGGGGAATATAAACAAGCTTTCAAGCAGGCAGACTATTTACAAGAGATTTTGCTCATGTTCTGCAATCACAAAGTGCCTGTATTCCTCTTCCTCTTACAATGATCAAAAATATGGAAAAATATTTATTTTTGAGCTTTGATCTCTGCAGGAGCGAAGAACCCAGACAGTTCTGCTCTGCAGATGGAAACTCACCCTTTGTGCAGCAAGAGTCTGGCTACTTTCACGTAATGCAAGAGATGTGAAGTACTGGACACATTGATCAAGACCAGTCTGAGGTAAAGATACCAACAACAAGCGAAGTTCATCTTCTATGGGATAATCCTGTGAGAAGTAAGCACAAACAGCTTTTAGGTTATTTTGTTCAAAGCATGACACAAAACACAGAACAGGGAAATATCTGAAATAATGGAAACAGCCATACTAATGAGGCTATAAAATCTGAGCCCTGGACTTAAGTGCTCTGCAACTTCTATTTAATAGTTTAATCTGCAAAGACTTTGGAAACTGATAATTACAAAACCATCAAATAAATGATAAAAAGTGAGCTCTACACTTCATACTTTGATGACCTTATTCTAATGGTTCCAAAGAGTAGAAGAAAAACCAGTTGCTCTTGGCAGGGGAAACCTAAAAGTTCACCCTTAACTACATAGAAATTTTCACAGAATTATAAAATACTCGGAGTTGCAAGTGACCCACAAAGATCATAGAAGTCCAACTCCACAAGACCACCCTAAGAATCACACCATGTGCCTGAGAGCATTGTCCAAAAGCTGCTTGAATTCTGCCATGACTACTTCCCTGGGGAGCCTGTTCCATTGCTCAACCACCCTCTGGGTGAGAAACTTTTCCTGATATCCAACCTAAACCTCCCCTGACACAGCTTCAGGCCATTCCCTTGGGTCCCAGCATGAAGAGATCAGTGTCTGCCCATCCTCTTCCCCTCATGAGGAAGCCCGTCAGTCTTCTCCAGGCTGAACAGACCAAGTGACCTCAGCCACTCCTCATATGGCTTCTCTTCAAGGCTCTCCACCATCTTTGTTGCCCTCCTTTGGACACTCTCTAATAGTCTAATGTCTTTTTTTATACCGTGGTGCCCAAAACTGCACACAGTGTTCAAGGCAAGGCCACACCAGTGCAGAGCAGAGCAGGACAATCACCATCCTCACTTGCCAAATTTTGATGCTGTGCTTTTGGTGCTGCTCCATTACAATGAATGTATAAATTACTAATAAAAATAAACACACTTCTTTTAAGGTTTGTCTAAAAAATTAATATAAGTATTTGTTTTACAACCCATATATTGATTGATAGATTCAACAAAGCAATCTTCTTTGCCCACAGTCATTGAACTTGCTGCTATTCTAATTCTTTGATAAAATCAGAGATGGAGACTTATCTGCGTAGAGTTGCCCCAATGACTTGCTGCAATTTCCCTAAGCACCAGATTGGCAACTCCCAGCTCAATCACCTAGCAATAATATTGCTGTAAAAATATATCCACAGCCATACACTAGTGTAACCTAGTATTTAAGGACAGATACAGATCCACTAGCACATAATGTTACAAAGGCAAGAAAGCAAAAACTGAGAATATCACACCCAATCAAAGCTGATATTCAGAGTTCTGTTGGTTAAGTTACACAGTTATTTTCTGACGGGCCTTCTGTCCCTATTCATTCTATTAGCACTACTGAACACCTTGTATATCATACTTCATATGCCAGTTCTATTTATTGAAGATGCTCATGACATGACTCCTCAGACTATCACATATATAATACATACATATACATTTAAAATGTGTTAAAAATTAACTTCAAAAATAAAGTAAGGTAAAATTTATCTGATAAGGATCTGCTGGCACCCAAAAGCCGGCAGTGAAGAGGTGGGCCTACAGCAGAGCACTACAGTAGTACTGAGGAGGCAAAGACCGCCAGGAGCACAGTTTGTGTGTAGGACTCTGTCAGTGTCAACAAGGCAGTCCAGGATGATTTCTTCATACTGCCTACCGGACAGAGACAAGCAGTGCGTCTGTCAGACTGGTAACTGGCTCATACTTCACTGCTTTTAAATATGTCATGTGGATTTACAGTCCAAGAATAATAATTGATCAATGCTTCCAACCTTATTTCTTTCCATCCTGCCACTCCCTAATGCAGACATACCCCAGAGGTATAGCATATATTACAGTTCTGTATTTTGTTATTTTACTACTAGTCAGCTACTTTAGAAGAACTTCACTTTCAACAGTTAACAACAAAAGCAGTAAAAAAAGCAAGCAACTAAAAATTATCTAATACCTACTTTTCCTTTACTTACAGTCTTTATTTTTGGCAATGGTGGTGGAGGCAGGAAAAAGCGAAGGTCGACATCTTTGGATCGAGCCAAACCTATAGCAGTCCTCTGATCACAGGTTTGAGCAACTGTGCCATACTGATAATCTGTTGTACAAAAATTTCAATGTTAGGGTTAAAACTATCCTTAAATACTTAATTTAATTTTGTTTTTTGTAGCTTGTGATCTAGTTTGTAAATATACTTGAAAAGGTGAACCATCTCTTTGCAGTCTTCTTAAAAAAACCCTTTGATTTTCTAACCACAAATTCCAAAAGTTAAAAACTGCAGGTGTTAGACCAGCAGTACACTGAGCTGAAATACACCTGGACACTAACTGTTCATTATAGGCCAGTTTGATAATTTAGTGCCAAACTGAAGGAAAAGAAAATATAACCTTGAAGTTGATCAACATTTTTTTCTACAAAAATTTGCTCCTATTCCTGTTACTGTTATACAATTCTAAAACAAATCTAACAAGACATTTAAAATACACTTTTCAGTCGTAAATTTGCAACACTTTTCCTTTGGTGGACATAATTTATACCTGCAAACTGAACTCACTGGAGCTGAACACTTTGGTCCTAGCTGAACATTTTGTCCTAGTTGTTAAAAATTAGCATACTTTCAGTCCTAAACTTTCTTTGACTTGGCTTTGAAGTATCAGTTTAAAAAAATGCTTGTTTCTCTCATGAGGCAGTTGGCAAGAATAATTAGTGTTTGTGAAATGTCCAAATACTACAACAATGAGCACTACAGAGAAAGGGAGATAACAAAAGGCAACTGAATTCCTGATACTGGACATCTTGTGCTCTGAAATCACCTGCTACCACTATTCGTCTACAAAGGACAAAGCTCAGTTTTGGTACAGCCTAGCTTTCAAACATTTTCAAACAGAGTTTGCTGGTGTAAATTTCCCATGGAAATTATTTGGAACTTTAAAGAGGCAATTTGAAACAAGATAAATCCCATGGTGTGGAATTGCACTGGAAAAGTGAAAGATCCACAACTAAATTACAAAATGAGAGTCCAGAATAGAATGTCATCTGGTTTATGTAGCCTGGTGATGGAGGAGAGAGGAAGAAACACAAATACATATACACACACCCCTCCTCTTTACTTAGGGTTTCAAGGATATTAGCTGCTAAAGCAAGAGGGAGAACTTATTACTATTAAATAACTAGGACAAAAAATGGCTTACAGATAATGCTTGCACGTACAAGCCTTCTACTCTGGTTTGTCATTACTACCTATCAGCTCCTAACCAATTTTTATTAACTTAACCACGGACTTAACCTCACTCCAACAGAGGCTTATCAGAAAATCACTGCCAAAACTTGTGACTGCATTAGCAATCCCAACAAAAAACCCAAGGAACTAATGCTCTCCCACGCCACAGCAATGGTTACAATCCTCTGGTCGGGAAACAGAGGCCTGTCCTGTGGACACTTGCACTGTGTCAAAGTATTAGCAAAGAACAGCTATTTGAAATGTAAATAACTCCCCCACATTTTAGACCAAGTTTCAGAGCATTTTTATGCTTCTTGCAGCTACTTGCTTTTCTTCATGCTGTCAGCAAACTTGGAACAACTAACTGAGACTCTCTGGAATTTCTGGGACAAATGAGGCATCAGCATACATTACCATGCCAGTGACTGTTGCTTGCCAGGTCTTGTACAGCCTGCAGTCGGATTGCTTTGTCTTCTGACTGACTTCTCTTTAAGAGAAGCCATAAGGCACACTCATGATCTTCTCCATCAAAGGTACTGAATTGTTCTTTGACCAAGAAACAAATGAAATCCACGTTATTATTATGAGCATTTTAACCAGCCACATTTCTATTTGTGGAGTAAGGAAATACGTAGGTCTTTTTATTATTTGAATATTACTTGTTCACAGCAATTTAGAGTGTGACATTTTAACCTTAAATAAGTACAATAAACAATGACAGAATGACATCAGTAAAATGTTGATCCTAGAATGCTGAGTTTGACTCATTCCAGTGGCACCAAGTTGATATTTAATGTATCTGTGTGATACACAGCCCCTGGCTGGCGCTTACCAACCAGAATTACCAGCAGGAGCTGCAAATTATTGGCAACTCTTGACGCTCTGACCTTGAAGAATTAATTTCATAAGATGACAGTGGAGATGAACTTGCTATAATCATTTAACTGAGAGTTAAATGAGAATAGACAGTATGCCTCAGGGGCACAGTTTCTGATACAAATGGAATTCTTGTTTCAAATTACTTGAAAAAGCAGCAACACTGTTCCAAAAAAATGTGCTTCTTTCAGTTAAGATTGACAACATCGATGAAAGCATACATACTTTTCTAAAGTGAAATTTTCAGAGTATTTCATCCCACAAACACCTTTTTTACACAAAAATTCTATCACATATTAACTTGGTATTTTAACTTTTAAATCTCTTCCGGAACAAGGAAAAAACCAACCGTCAAATCTCCTCTTAACCATCACTTTCATTTATTTAAGAAAATAAATTGTTTTAATACACAGAAAATAGACAACTGACCGATAATCCATATAAATATACAAAGTATAAGCTACATTATCACTGTTTCAAGAACAAAGAACATGTTAACTTTGTAAGAAAGTTATTTCCTAATTGCCCTACTTTATATTGTTAAAAAGTAACAATCATAGATAAAGTCCTGCTTTCAGTACCTACCATTAAAAGGTCTCCGGAAGATTTTAGCTTCTGTTTCTAGAATTCTCCTCACTGCTTTATGGATTTCTTTTCTGGCTTTGTATGTAATCCCTACAAGAGTATTTTTATATTACTGGAAGTCTGAAAGACAGTTCCTTTACATCACTTTTTGTAAATAGATGGAAAAAGAAACACACACGTATACATATAGACATTCTATAAAGAGAACTATCTCATATATATAGAACTACATATAGAAAGAACTATCATAAAAAAAAAAAAAGAAACAAACCAGCCAGCAGCTTAAAATAAATTTGGTGGCATTTCTTGGTAACAGATTTCAGAAAATATAACTTTACTTGCTATATAAGGGTGGCTTCCAGAAACATTCTATTCTTTTAGAATTCTATTTTTAGAACTCAAAAAATTATGCATCTTACCTTGATATTCACTTGGACTTAGAGAAGCTGTACGTACATACACGTAGGATTTAAGTTTTTCTTGATGTAGAGCTCGAGTATCGATTTGCAGTAACTTATTTAAGGACAGGACTTCATATGTAATGAATACAAAACCTCTTTAAAGAAAAGAAAACTGCATATAAATATCAACTAAAACAATATAATGAAAAAAAAAATAGTAATCACATTGGTATAAATCATCCAGATTTTACAAAATATAACAGTCTGCACATTATTTTGACTTAGCAAAGTAGAGAAAAGGCTATAAAATACTTGAAATAAGTTATAACTATTAGAAATTGTGCTTCAAAACTATATTCTACCATATCTAACATTCACTAATATTATCACATTTTTTGAAAGATACACATATTAAAATTTTAACTGTATCCATAAGTTGCATATATGTTCATCAGTTACAACTTACCCTAGAATAAGCGATCCAGTTACCTTTGCAATTTTTCCTTGAAAAAATTAAAATCAAATGTCAAACAAAGTTGTGTGCATCACCTCAATATAAAAAGTCACCATTTGATTATCAGACATTAAGAATACCAACCAGTAAGACCAAGCTTTAAAAAATTTTCTATTGCTCTCTAGCTTTCAAGAAATTATTAACCAAAATTTACAACTGGAGAAAACATTACTTGATTCAGATTTCCTGCTCTCCTAAGCAAGATGATAAAACATCTATCCCGTCAGTGCTATTTACTTTGAATATTGCTATCTCACAATTGCATTCATTGCTCAGCTACCAGAATCAACAGCAAACTTTCTCTGCCTGTAACACTAGCAGTGATTTGGAACTCTAAATAATTTTAAGGGGTTAACTTTTTCTTACATGTTGCAGCTATTTCTTCAATGTGTATTATTATATACAGGACTATGTATGTCCTTGGAGAAGTCCTGCAGGGCCGCCAAAAGAAAAAACATTTTAAAAAAGAATTCAATCGAATCTAATTTATAAAGCAAACAGATAATAAATACATGCTACCTGCAACAATTTGCCTTTTAAACCTAATGACTTCTTCCAGATTTCAGCTACTTTGTATCTATAAAGTTGATCTGATTATTGTGATATAGGGATCTCTATACAGAGAAACTCTTATCATTACCAGTAGCAGCGAACCCAATGGAACACATCTCACCTATCATGAATAATTTCTTTTCCTCAGCATGAATTGGGAGATTTGCCCCACAACCACTGCTACCAGCTTCCATCTTTGTGAGGCCATAAGAATTTTGCATGCAGACAAGAGGCAGCAGCTACATGTTGTAGAAATAACTGGCAGAGAAGTTTGAAAAAGAAAAAAATTGCTATGCTTCCTGTAGAGCAGAAATTGAAATATCCTATCTTTAATGCTCAGAAATAAATTTCAGAATCTTAAGAATTGTCATTATATGCCAAAGGCACCAAAGAAAACAGAAACTAAGCAGAGCTTAAAGTAAGTAAGGAAAAATAAACAATAGAAACAAGCTTTATTCACTGTTTATGAATGTAACTATTTCATGGCTCTACATATTACCAGGAAAGTCAGATACAAGGGGAATTGAAGACAGTTTAAGGAGATCACATTTAGTTAGGAAAGACCCTCATCTACTGTTCCTATCTGTTACCAGATAAACTGCTGGTGTCATATTACACATCATACTATGCAAAGCAAGGTCAGAAGCAGAGAGCAGGGACAAACAGAAGCTTTTAATCGCTAAGTATTCAAGGACTTAGAATTTAAGTATCATTTAATTGTGCATAGTGGCATGTCATTCCTTTTTATTAACACTTCAGATTAATACATATTGAACTGTACTTACTGATATCATTCCAGGGTAGGTGTTTTTTTGTGGCTGGACCAGAGGTTCCTATTTTTCTGTAGCAAAATACACAGTAAGCAGCCACTGACATTCTTCATATTGAGGGGGGCACAAAAAAAAAAAAAGATTGATTTGAGAATTACAGCAGAAATCCTGTAGCACTTTTTTCCTGTCTTGCTACAGCAAAGGTCACAATAAACCATCTATGTATCATTTCACTCCATATAAAGCACTCCAATTAAAGAACTCTATAAAATTCTCAGTTTAATGGGCTGAATTTAAATTAAAAGAAAAGCTTAAAGCAGTTTTTTATCAATTATGTTACTGTTGACTTTAGTGACTAAGTATCTCCAATTAACTTCCCTGCTTTTAAGTTTCCCTTCCTACTTCTTAGTCACTCTTTCCTAAATACCACATATGGTCCTAAGTCCATGAAGATATTACTCAGTATGACATGGGCTTTAATACAACTCAGTAACCAACTGCTTTTAAAAGTTCATAATTCATTGTGTTGGCAAGTAAGTTTTTTATTTTTACTAACTAGGCTTATAGAACTACTACATATAAACTAACACTTTTTGAATACACTGCAGAAGTAACATGAAACTCATATCCTCTAAGTGAAATTTTAGTGTCTGCATTGATGCAATTATACTAACTGAAATATTGAGTAAACGTTTTTAAAGGGATGCAAAAACACACCAGTATCTCTCACATACTAATCAAACTCTTGTCAAATTAGGTCTCTGTTACCACAACCACAATGAACTCAAAATGATAAAATGTCACATGTGTAAACCTGATATTGAAATACAGAAGCCTGATATTCTCCTTGAATTTAAGGCGATCTCTGCAGACCAAGAAAAGTACTTATATCACTTTTACTGTCAGTGTCCAACATTTCTAAACAAGGGGACTCTTTTTGTGTCTTCCCTCTTCTCTCATTTCCCCAAAAGTTTTTGATTTTTCCCTTCTTTCTTGTGTGTACTTGGGAGATTTTTGAAAACATCAGCATTACCCCAGCACTGTCACAATCACTGCAGACTGCTTTTTGACTTCTGTCATTTCAACATTGTTTATCCATTCACTTCAACAGAGTACACCACACTGTGAAACACTTTTAAGCCTTTGATATAGAGACACCTCTCCTGCCTCCAAACGCTCTGTCTCATGACAGTTCCTTTACTATCTTTATTCACAGAATCACAGTACTCACATTTACGCTTCTCTCTAACCACAGTCTGAAATAAACATATGGTTCAGTGACAGCAGGTGCAACAATTACTAAAATTTAAAACATGCACCTGCAAATACAGGAGGCCAAAATGAGCACTGCTTCTCTGTTGCCAGGAGCTTCTGTTCAGGTCCGAGGGCAAGCATCAAATCATGGAATGTTAAGGGTCTGTAATGGCCTTTAAAGATCACCTAATCCCAACACCCCTGCCATGGACAGGGACATCTACCATCAGACCATGCTGCTCATGGCCTTATCCAGCCCGGCCTTGAACACTTCCAAGGTTGGGACATCCACAGCCTTCCTGAGAAATTTGTTCCAGTGCTTCATCACCTGCACAACCAATAATTTCTTTCAAAATATCTCAACTAAATGTCCCCCCTTTTCGTTTTTAGCCATTACTCCTTGCCCTATACTACAGTTCCTGACTAAGTGTCCCTCTCTGACTTCCCTGTAGACCCCTTCAAACACTGGAAGGTTACCGTGGGGTCTCCACACAACCTTCTCTAGGCTGAACTGCCCCAACTTCCTCAGCCTGGTTTCATAGGAGAAATGCTTCAGTCCTCTTGTCAACTTCATGGCCCTTCTCTAGACTTGCCCTAGCAGCTCCACATCCTTCTGATGTTGGGGGCCCCAGGTGAGGCGTCACCAGAGCGGAGGAGGGGGCAGGATCGCCTCCCCGGGCCCGCGGGCCACTCTGCCCCGGTCCAGCCGGTTGCTCTCGGGGCTGCGAGCGCGCATTGCCGGCTCAGCTGAGCTTTCCATGCTTCGGGACATACAAACATAATGCAAAAGGACCCATTTCGCACCCTGTTTCACAGCTGGTCCGGGCAGCTCCGAGCCCCGTCCCGCACCGGGGTGCGGTCCCCAGCTACCCACCTCGCGACTGCGCAACTGGGGCACATTAAAAAAAAAAACAAAAAAACAACAAAAAATGAAAACACCGCCGCGAACCCGACTTTAAGCAACGCAACACGTAAACAGGCAAGGAGCGAAGCGGGGGTAGCTCTGTCCCTCTTTTCCTTTGGAGAGGAACAAAGCACCCGTCAGCCCGAGCCCCGTATCCCCCACCCCAGCCCCGGCTCCCACCTTCCGCCTGCGCCGCCGCCGCTCCCTGCGGCGCCCCCGCGCGCCGCGTGACGCCATCGCGCCGCCGCAGTCCCGGCCAATCCGCTGGCGGCGCCGGGGGCCGGCGTGTGCGTGCGCGAGCGAGGCACTTCCGCCGGCCGGGAAGTGGCAGGGGAGAGGGGCGGGTGTGAGGGGTCGGATCCCGGCAAAGCCTCTGTCTCCGGTGTAGGTGAGGCACCGAACCGGACCGGACCGGACTGGATTGGATCCCCTCCCCTGGGAACCTCTCTGTCCAAGGCGGAGCTGACGGGCGGGTTTGGATCCCTTGGGAACCCCTGTAACCAAGGGCAGGACGGAGCAGCCACTCCTCCGGGAGTAGGGTTGTCGTAAAGAGTCCTTGAGTTTAATCGAGGCGTTGTTTGGTTGATTTTGTGTGTTGAGCTTGTTGTGCTTTCAGATTTCCTGTGATCGCCGGTGCGATCCAAAGCAGGGGTTGCTCTTGCCGACTCTTGAGCGTTCGTGAGGGAACCGGGAAGATGGTGAATGTTCTGAAAGGTGTTCTGGTGGAGTGGTGAGTAACAGCATTTACTGCCTCTCCTTGTGTTAAAGACTATGTTTCTTCAGGCTTGGAACTTATCTAAATCCCTGAAGAGTCCAGACAAAAAGAATTGCTGTGGGGAAGGGTGGTGCTGAACAATCAGAGAAAAGTGTGGACTCTGGAGGAAGAAAGAGAAGGCAGTTATAGATAATCCTAATTCCAAACTCCCATTTTTCTTTCCAAGAGACTGTTTTCCACTTATGCCTAACCTCTTTAAAGAAAAGAAAAGAAAACTGCATATGAATATGGGGTAAAAAATATGATGGCAAAAGAATTAGCAATCACATTGTTTTAAAAAACTAAGTTTTTTAAAAAATATATAGTAGTCTACAGATTGTTTTAATTTAGCAAAATAGAGAAAATAAGATTAAATACTTAAAATAAGCATTAACTATGAGAAATCATTCTTCAAAGCTATATTCTACTATGTCTGATGGTACCCTCACATTGTCACATTTTTTGAAAGGTACACAAGTTGAAATTTTAGCTATATGCATAAGTTATCTATATGTTTGTCAGGTACGATTTACCCTGGTATAAGCAGTCCAGGGTACTTTGGCAATTTTTCCTTGAAAATATTAGATCCCTTTTGTTCTTTATATTGCTTGCAAACAGAGTTTCTTGCTTTTGTTGTTTGCAAACGAAGTGTTTCTCTACTGATTCTTGAGAGAGATGAGGTAATCTTTCATTTCTTTTTTCCTGTTTTTATTTTTTTAAAATCAGCTCTAGAGTGAATTCCATGCAAGGCTAACGTGATTCTGTTTGTAGAATGTGTGTGAGATTTCTGTGTACACCTAATCTATTAATATGTTTGCAATCTCTAACTGCACAAAAGCAGTTTCATACTTCCAAAATATTTTCTTCTAAATATTTAAATTTAATTTAGAAGGTGGCATCATGACTTCAGTTAGAGTGTGAGAAATTGTACATTTATGAGCACTCTTTGTCTGTGCTATAGTACTTTGAGTGAGATCTGTGTTCTGTCTTTTGGTTATCCTCATGCTTTAAGAAAACATGTTTTTATGAGGCTATTGCTGAAATCAGACATGTAAGTTCACTCTTGCCTTATTAAGGGTTGGACTTTTGAGTTCTAGTTTTGGTTTGGGTTTTTTTTGAAGCTGCCTTAGCAGCAGCAAATGAAAACTACTCTGCTAATCAAGCAGCTGGGTCAACTTATTAGACTTTATTATCATTTTATTTTTGTCCCTATGGTAACCAAAACTCCTTGGAAAAAATGGCTTTTACTAAAGCTTTACAAACTGTATTTTAAACTGAAATCAATTTTAGTTTTCCTAAAATCTTTCGGAATGTCTTCAAATGGTGTTTCTTCTGTTTGCAACTGTAAGTGTGAGGTGGGATCTGATGTGTGTTTGTTTCTACAGTGACCCAGCAATGAAGCAGTTTCTGCTCTACTTGGATGAGTCAAATGCTTTGGGAAAGAAGTTCATCATACAAGATCTGGATGAAACTCATGTCTTTGTGTTAGCTGAGTTGGTCAACTTCCTCCAGGAGAGAGTGGGCGAGTTAATGGACCAGAACTCGTTTCCTATTACTCAGAAGTGAGAAAAACCAGAGAAATGAAATTACTGCAAGTTTTGGAACAGTGAATTTCAATAGTTTGGGTTGTTACTGTTTTAATAGATAACACTGTGGCATGTAAGTTTTACATAGAAGTGGCTACTATAGAAAATGCATCATTTTCATAGACATAATAGTCTGGAATTGGATATTGTTTCTCATTTTGAAAGGAAGTGGTATCTTTATTAAACTGCTTAAAATTATACACTTGAGGAGTTCCCTTGAGAATTTTTGATGCATGCTCTCTGGTTTTCCATTAGGTTTTTATCTTGTGAGATGATATGAACTAAAAAGTAATGTTTCTGTGTTGGAGTGTTGTGTTTCTGTGTGTGATTGAATCTGATTATAGTGTGACTGATAGAAAGTAAAGAATGTCTGTTGAAGTATGATCTGTGCTTGATGGAACATCTCTCTAAGTTGGAGGCATGGTCAGATCCTGCTCTAACTTGGTGGATTTTGTGCATCAGGATGAGAGTTGGTGTGTTTTGTTGTGTTGCTTGGGGTTGGGAGTGTTGAGGTTTTTTTGTTAAAAAATATTACAAATGCCCCATACTACTTGCCTACTTTTACTAAGGCTGTGCTTTCTGAGTTGTTCTGAGTTTGGGGAGTGGTGGTGGAGATTTGGAGGGGAAGGAAGGATATGGAGGGCTTGGGACAACAAAATCCATTGCCCTGGATCATCAGAAATTAAAGGGGTAACAGAAATCGGAGACCAGTCCAATAGGTATAATTGCTTGTATTTTTTCATTGAAGCTGATAGTCATAATAAGTTATGTGATCAGACTCCCATGCTCTACCTAACAAACAAGAAAGTTTGGATTTTTAGTTATGTTTTTTTTTTAATTCTTTAATTTTTTTAATTTTAATAAGCTTAGTTCTTTCTCCCATACTGCCTTTTGCTGCAAAGAAAAAGCTTTGCAATGTCATGGTTTGGTTGTTTGGGATTTTTTAACACTGTTTGTAACTTTAGCTCAGACACTGCCTTGGTTTTCAGGCCTACTCATGTACATCAGGTAGATGCCACCTTTTTTGAGAAAAAGAACAAGTGTAAACAGGCTTTTATGTAAAAAGGCTTTTATGAGGAACAGTTTTCCTTACTGACTCTCCCACTGCTACTTGTTTCTCTTGTCCAGTAGATATCAGATTAATTCATGGGTGTGTCCTTATTTTTTGTTCAGGTTGGGTTTTTTGGTTTGCTTTTTTCCCCCTCAGGATTAGGGAATCTTCAGGAGAAAGTTTCACTAGATGTTTTTAATCAAAAAGCTGTCCAAAGAAAGTTCAGTAGAATTGTGTATATTCAGGCTCATGTGGATAAACAAATAGCCCTGTAAAATTTAACTTCATGTAATTTCTGGTACCATCCCTTTTCTCTGTATAGAACAATGAGTTTTAGTTCAAGATGTTTAATCTCTTTCTTTCACAAGTGGGTGCTTCCCTGGTCGTGTGGATTAAGAACCAGCTACATGTCTTTACCTGAAATAAGAAGTTTAAATCTTATTTATAAATGGTTTATGATTCCTTACCTCTTTCTTGAGATTGATCTCAAGAGAGTGATCAAACATTGACCTCATAACTGTTGTTTTGTGTAAAATTATTGGATGCTCATTTAATGGAGATCAGTATTTTAGCATGGCATTATAGCTTAATACAGTTTATTTAGAAGTGTCTGTTTCCTTTCTTTGGGATCCTAGTTTATTTTCCTTACAGATTCTGCTGAAAGGTAAATCATCCATCACTGTCTTCTCAAAAGAAAGCATTTGAAAAGTCATGTTGGGAATTCCACATGTTAAGCTTCTCTGTATTTAGCATGCCAAGTGCTCCATTTCTATTGTGACTTTCCTTTTCAGTCTGTAATAAACTTCTTGCAGTTCTTGGCTTTTTCTCCTGGTACAGCTTTGTTGCTGCATTCCCTGTATTTTAGCTTATATTTACAATTGATGAATGGCTTCTGTAATACAGAGGGATAGATGTTCCAAACTGTATAAACTAAACAGTAAGGCATGCATTCTTATACTCTCTCTGCTCGTAATTTGGCTTTTTTGAGCAAACGGGTTTATGGACTTTTATCTTCTAAACCTGTCAATACTTTTGATCCTTCCTGTATGCTAACAAGGCGTAACCAATTCTGTGCTGGAAGATTAAACAAAAGATGTAAAGATGTAAGTTGGTATTATTATATGTAGTCTAAGGAGCTGAGTTCACTGTAGTTCCTAGGGAAAAAGGGGTCTTGAGTTAGGTAGTATGGTGAAGGAAATCCAGTGAGGAGACTTAGAACTTGAGTATGTCTATGAATTTAAAAAGCAAACAAAAAACAAAACCCAAGCAACAGTTTCTGGGATCTGAATCAACTTGCACCTCTGAAAGGTTTTGATTATTTTTAAATGCATGTAGCCCTGGAACTTACATGCTTCAACAACAGCAAAAATATTTGCCTAGATGGGAGAAAAGTAGATACTAGTGTTAAAAATATCCATACATTTTGAGATAGTCAGCATTTACACTTACAGATTTTAAATGTGCTGGTTTTCGTTCAGGTATGAAATATTGGTGAGTACAGCTTTGAATGAAACACTGTTTTAAAGATATGTTTTTTTAAATGCTGGAAACATTTGAGAATAGGAGATCTGTTTAAATATAGCCATGCTTTGATAATAGAGTTGATGGGGTGAGAAAATCAGCTCTCACTGTACTTGGAATATTGTATGTTAATTTAACATATGTATCCGTAATTAAGTTCATTTTTTGCTAGTATCTAGCAAAAAGCTATAGTGTTCTCAGGTCCTGCTTGAGCAGCAGAAATAGAGCTTGAATGACAAACTTGTTGCTGCTTGTAAAAGCACCAAATTTTGTCTTGAAGGGCTTTCACTGCTCACTTTTTTCTTTCAGTTTGAGTTGGAAGTATTTTGGAAGAATAGCATGGTAGTACAATTACATAAAAGACACTTACTTGAACTTCGTTTATTACTTGCTACTTATACTTAGATCTAAATAAGACTACAAGTTCACTTGTTAGCATTTTGTAATGTAAACAGTTGCTCTTGTGTAGTTATTGTAACTTAAACGTGCTCATAAATTCTTCTTTTGTTAACACGTGCAGAAGCTAAAGAGTTGTATTTGACAGAAAGATGAGACAGATCTCCTAAGCAAGGTAAGAGAATTTGAATAACTCAAACAAAATGTTATATGGGAAGAGAGGGATGGAAACTGAAAATTCAGCTTCCTAGTGAAATAAAGCAATAACATCTCATTTTTATTGAAGATTATACTATTGGGCATTTTGGATTTTTTGTTCCAAGCCTCAGATTTGAAAAAAAAGAAAAAATTATTAATGGCCTTCAAAAAAAAGCTATGTAAAAAGCAAGTAAGCCTAAATACTGCCACATATTTAGATAGTTTTTTAAATTGTGGGAATTAATTCTGGAGAGGGAGTTATTTTAGCGTGGGGGTTGGCAGCACAATGAGTATATGACCCTGGTTGATCAGTATAGATAGGGGTTGCAATGATTTGGTTTGCTTGTGACTAGTGGCTGAGTCCCTCTTCCTTCTCTCTAGTATAACAAGTAGCACAGGAAGAATAATTGTCCAGTGCAGTAAAGGCGGAAATAACCAACAATGAGAGAATGGATGTGTCCTCAAGAAAGAAAATAGAGATTGCTATTAAGAGAAAATAGAGAATGCTTTAGGAAATTCTACCATTTTACCCAAGAGAACCAGATTGAGTGGATTTGACTCTGTAGCTAAACTGCCTGTGTTTCACAAAAAAGTAGGCACCTGAATCCATTTGAATTACAGTGGCTTTGTTTATTCATTTAATGTATTTATAATGATAATTGAGGGACTTGGGGGGTTTGTTTTTGACTTTTGTTTTTTGTTACTTAGTAGTGAGAGCTAGATGGCTGTTTGATGTGCTGTACTGGACCTCCTCCAAGTGCTGTTGTACATTAAGAAATCCTATTTTACAGTCTTTCCAGGTTTGTAGGGTGATTCTACAAAAGCACATCCTCTGATACCCTCTTTTTTTTTTCCTAATGTGCCATAACAACAGATTTTAAAGTTTTTTTCTCACTCAGCTCTGCAGGGTGACCTCATGTGTGTGAAAACAATCCAGAGAACATGTATTTTATGCATTAACAAGATTGTTTACTGTGAGCTGAAGTAAACAAGATTGTTTACTGTGAATTGAAGATAATGGTATATCATGGTGTCATTAAAATTACTTAGTTGGCATCTTCACCATAAAAGTTCAGTCAGCCCCTAGGCTGAGCTTACAAAAGTAGGGCACTAAGAATCATATATAAATGTGTATACATACGTATGTATCTATGTATGTATATATCAACCACTCTTTAATCATATAAACCAACACACTCTGAGAGTCTTAACATCAAACAGTCGGCCATTGAAGAAAACAGTAAGCTTTCATAATAATTTTTTTTGCACAGTGATGGAAGAACAATTTGTTCCTAAACTAAGTCATTATCTTTGGGTTTATGACTTAGCAGCTAATCAGAAATGTAAACAATAGGATATCTGATATAAATTTGATGTGGACTTGGGTTTTGTTTTGTTTTTTGTTGGTTTTTTTTCCCTAATGTGGAATATAAGTTATATTTTAACAATCTTTGTTTCATGTAAAAAGATTTTCAGGACTGAAGAGCTGGCAATTTGAAGGCAGACCAGTAAGGGGAGCTCTTGCCAATATTTTAAGCTGCTTTAAAAAAAATGCGGCTTGCGCAGTCATGTGTCAGAAACTTACCGTGCTTTGGAAAATCGGATATGCTTTCAGCTAGAGATGAACATTCAGCTCAAAGGGTCCTTCTGGAAAGAGACTCACTGTTGGAGATTTTGGAATATTTTTAGCTCAGAAATTTCTTAGCTGTTTAGGTATCCAGTGTTCTCTCTAAGTGTAGGTACACAGCTGTGTTACATTAAAATGGGTCTGAAATGTGGTCTTCACATCAGATGTTACTGGTAGGCCTGTGTATCTCCAGACCATGAGCCTGCTTTAGAAGTTGTTCCATATTAAGTTACATAATTTTTTTGTGAGTGTAAATTAAAAGAAGTCATTGTTGATAAGAAGTAAGATTTATGATTTTTTTTATTTCCTCATAATACAAAATGCATGTGATTGTAGGGTACCTGTTCCTCAAATCACATGCATCATATTTTGTGGAAGACCATACAGCATTCAATCTTACTGTATTTCAGTCTGCACTGGGGATTCCTGCATCTTTATCCCTACAGTGTTGCTCATAGTGCATGGAAATGAGACGTACAGGAAGTTTTTCCCTCATCAGCCCCCTAATGAGTAGCATTATTGGTTTACACACATGAAATGGTAAAATTCAGTATATTCCGAACAAAAAACTACAACACCTACCAATTAAATTTTAATGAGGTGCAACCCCCCCTTAGGACTTTGAATATTAGGGATTGTGTTTTTCATATAGACTGAAAAAGTAATTTTCTCACTTCTGATTGCTTAGCACTAAAAAGAAGATTAAGACTAGAAACAGACTATAAAATTGCTGCCCAGTGAAAAAAATTCTAGGGCATTACTGCTAGCTTTTTGTACTTGAGCAATTCTAAGTGTTAGTAACAAGAAGTATAAGGTTCCTGGAAGAATAATACCCATGCAGGAATGTGCTTGAACACACCAAAGAAAACCTCTCCAACACCAAAACTGACAGATAATTGATTAGCCACATAATTAGCCCCTCAGGAAAGAAACAGCAAGCAAAATTTCTGGATGACTATGGATTGAAGGAGTTGGGTGTCAGAGCTGTTCATTTTTCTGTTACAGAAAAGATGGACCCAGCTGTAAATTGTAGGATGTGCAGATCGATGAGTGCCCTTGCAGCTGTGAAGATCTCACTTGCAGATAAGATAGTATTGCAGGTTTCTGCAGTGTTGGCATATAGCTCATACACTGCCAGTAGAGAGAGGTATGCACACCAAGCAAATGATCTCACCATTTCATGTGTTGTGCTTCTGATGTATCAAAGCTAGAGGGGTGAGATGGGAGGGCAAAAAAGAAAAAAGGCAGGAAAGAGGGGGAAGAGTGTTTTAGGCTTGTAATTATTATTTGCTGTTCATTCTGAAATTGAACAAGATCAGAAGAAGCATAAGGATCAAAACATTTACTTGCAATTAACTAGATCTTAATTGGTTTACAAAAGTTTCTGTATCCAACTGTATTTTGATTTCTGTATCAAAAAGATTTTTATCTAACCAGAGACCAAGCTTTCTTAATATAACACCTACTATTCTACTTTGCTCTGTCATGAATGGGACCACTTTTCTCTGTGGAATGATAGTGTAGTTTTACCTCCTTTTAATCTCTTCATTCTCCTACACTGGCAACTTTATTGTGTGTTAGACATGTTTTGCATGTGTGTGTTTTGCATGTGTTTTGGATATGTATATCATTAGATGTACAGGTATTGTTCCAGAAGCTAGCATTTCAGCAGAAGTGAGTAATCCTGGAATAATGATGAGCTTCTGTATCATCAACCAGCTTGAAATACAAATATGAAAGAAAAATTTTTCTTCAGCTGTAAAATGAAGCATGCTCCCCATATTTGATTTTACTTTTGGTCTAAACAGAGACTAATTTTTTATTTTAATTTTAGGAAAGTTATAAAATCAGTGTAAAAATGAAGAAAAAAACCAAACTGGTTTCTTAACGAATATTTGAAATCAATATTGTAAAGCACAACCACATCAAGGCCATTGTAATAAAGGACTGTGGCAGCTTTTAGTGTTTGTCAGGCTGCCTTTTGGGCAGAGGGAGCTGCAAATAGCATTTGAGAAGAGCTCTAGAGGAGGGATGAGGAGTGGGCAAAGCTAAGCATCTGACTAAATCAGTCAGGAGGACTAGGCAACCTGAAATCTTGGAATCAGTAAATGTTTCTCCTTTTGGCTTTGAATAAGGTTTTTTAAAGCTATTTCTGCCTGTTTAGCCTGCTGTGTGACAGCAGGAGCCAGAAGGGGCTGTAAGGAGTGGGAGGTAACAATTCTGAGGGTGGATGTGTTTCAGAAGGTGGTTCCTAAAGTAGTTTGCTGCAAGTATGAAAGCTAGACCAAATTGAGACTGGCTTTTCAATGTGCAGTTATTCTAGCTCATTTTTAAATGTACTGTAAAACAAAAGAAACTGTGAAGATCTTACAAAAAAACTTCTATTGTTTGACTTGGTAGCTATGACAAACAATCTACTACACCACTAAATTTGAAACAGTGAAGGAAGCTTTCATGTAATGCATTTTTTCATTGTCATCGTAGTTACATGAATATCATAACCAAAGCAAGTCATAAAATCAAATTGAGAAGACTGTGGATATAGTCTACCTATACTTTACTAAAGCCTTTCACACCATTTCCCACTGCATTCTCCTGGAGAAACTGGCTGCTCATGGTTTGGCCTGGTGCTGTTTGCTGGGTAAAAAGCTGGCTGCATGGTAGGGCCCAGAGAGAGGTGGTGAATGGTGCTGTTTAACAGCTTTATCAATGGTCTGGACAAGGGGATTCAGGACACTTTCACTCATTTTGCAGGTGACACCAAGTTGGGTGGGAGTGTTGATCTGCTGGAGGGCAGGAAGGCTCTGCAGAATGATGTGGACAGGCTGGATCATGGCCCAAGGCCAGTGGTTTGGGGTTCAATAAGGCCAAGTGCCAGGTCCTGCCCTTGGGTCACAACAACCCCAGGCAGTGCTACAGGCTTGGGGAAGAGTAGCTGGAAAGTGGCCTGGCAGAAAAGGACCTGGGGGTGCTGGTCAGTAGCAGCTGAATATGAGCCAGCTGTGCCCAGGTGGCCAAGAAGGCCAATGGCATCCTGGCCTGGATCAGCAATGGTGTGGCCAGTAGGAGCTGGGCAATGTACTGGGCACTGGTGAGGCTGCACCTTGAATTCTGTGATCAGTTCTGGGCCTGGCACTACAACAAAGATATTGAAGCACAGGAGTGAGTCCAAAGAAGGGCCACAGAGCTGGTGAAGGGTTGGAGCACAAGTCTTACAAGGAGTGACTGTGGGAGCTGGGGGTGTTTCGCCTGGGGAAAAGAAGGCTCAGGGGAGACCTTATCACTCTCTACAACTTCCTGAAAGGAGGTTGTGGTGGGGTGGGGGTTCCTCTTCTCCCACGTAACAAGTGATAAGAGGAAATGGCCTCCAGTTTTGTGTGGGAAGGTTTAGGTTGGATATTAGGAAAAATTCCTTCACCAAAAGGTTAGTCAGGCATTGGAACAGGTTGCCCAGGCAAGTGGTGGAATCACCAGCCCTGGAGGTGTTCCTATGGCATGTAGATGTGGCACCTGGGGATATGATCTCATGGTTACCTTGACAGTGCTGGATTAACAGCTGGACTTGGTGATCTTAGTGGTCTTTTCCAACCTCAGTGATTCTATGATTCTACAGCACGCTAACTCTGGGAGAAAGAGACCTTTCCTTGCCCAACAATTGTAAAATTTAGGGAGGAAAGGGATTTTGCAGTCCTTCCATTGAGTGGCATTACTCTAAGGTGGGGGTCTCAAGGGGGAACAAACATAGAAAATTGGAGTGCTAATAAGGATAACCAGACCTTTCACATGTAGAATTTATTTTTGTGTCCTTCTAACATTAGGATTAAAAGGATCAGTGAAATCCCTAATCATATATTCATGAAAGTAAGAGGTATTTCTCAAATCATTTTGTTTGGACATGGAGCTGCTTTCTATCATTGTATTATATTTTGCTAAAACCATTAAAAATGCAAAAAGTCATCATATTCTTGCAGTGTATTTTTCTGCTCTTAAATCTAGGCTGAAATGTGCTTTTTTCCAGTGAATAAATGGACTTAAATATTTGGTCATGTCCCTTTACAGAACTACTACAATAATGCAGGCATTATGCTGCAGTTATGATGGGTTTGATTTTTTTTTTTTTTTTTAAGAATTGACATCTCATTTTGCAAGTCTATATTTGTCATATCTTCTAAAATGAAAGGTGATAGTACAGAGTATACTAATTTGGGACTTTGGTGCTTAACTCTGCTTAAGACCTTGAACATTTTGGTGGCTTTTCTCTTATTATTTAATATTTTTCAATAATTCCCTCTTTATTTTTGTATTTGAATATTGTCTCCATTGAATTTTGCGGGGGAGAAAAAAACAACCAAAAGGACTGCTTAAGCTTTGCTGTGCTGTCCTTTTGCTTAAACTACTCATGAGACCACACTTGGAAATAAGAGGTTTTGAAGAAATTATACATGGCATGGGTCTCTGTAGATTTAAGCTGAAAAAGATATAAATCTCAGCTGTTAAGGCACTTGTCTGAAAAGCCTAGGGACCTTGGAAATATTTCCACCAGCTGCTATTTGTTCTAATATTCTAATGTGCTCTTTGCTGAGAAAGTTCTATTAATTGATCTTTTTTATATTTGTAGACAAATTCAAAGGGCTCACTTTGAACTAGGGTTTCATAATGCTAAACTCCTTGTGAAGTGCATAAAAATGGAGCCTAACCTGATACAGTAAGTGAAATAGGAAAAATGACTCTGTTTAATAGGCTAACACACAGATAGTCATGCCTATTGCTCCTGGCCCTCCTTAGTACCCATTTCAAGTTTCATATTTCATTTTTCATATTCCAGAATTCTCTTTGAAATTCTGGGAGTATTAGCTTCTTACATGATGTCATGAAATACCTTAGAGGTATTCTCTTGCTGACTGACAGATGCAGATTTTTCTTCTCTTTTCACTTGATGCTTTCAGTTTAAAATTTTCAAGTCCTTCAGTTCATGACTTTCTACTATCATATTTAATCCTATTCTTTTTAGTGGTCTGCTTCTTTGGGCCATCCATTGTTTTCTGAATGATATGTCTATTTTGACTCTAGGGTGTATTGTTCATCCTCAAGTTTGTGTGATCAGCAGATTTTATTAGCACACTCATGTTTTTGTTCTAAGACCACCAAACAAAAATATTAAAAAGGTCATTATCATGACTAATTCTTCAGGGACTCCATTTATTGCATCTCCTTGGTCTGTTTTCTTTGGAATACCATCCACTGCCACACATAGCTAGTTCTGATCCCTTGCCATCTGTACTAATCTTCATCTCTTCAGTTATTACCTTGTGTGGCATAATTTGAAGTACTATATAAGGTTAAAAAAAAAAACCCACACATGAATATATTTCCCTTGTTCAGCACTGTAGTGGTTTGACCCTGGCTGGATGCCAGGCACTCAGCAAAGCCATTCTATCACACCACTCCTCAACTGGACACAGGACAGAAAAGAGTTCATGGGCTGAGGTAAGGACAGAGAGAGATCACTCACCAAATACTGTCACGGGCAAAACAGACTTGAATAAGAGATATTAATTGAATTTATTACTAACAAAATCAGAGCAGGATAGTGAGAAGTACAATAAGACCTTAAAAACACCTTCCCCCCCACCCCAACCTCCTTCCCAGCTCCACCTCCTCCCCCTTACTGGTGCAGGGAGACAGGGAATGGAGGTTCTGGTCAGTTCATCACAGGCTATTTCTGCCACTGCTCAGAAAGAGGAGTCCTTCCTTTGCTCCAGTGAGAGTCCATCCCATGGGCAATAGTCCTCCCCAAGCTGCTGAAATCTGGGCCACTCCTCCATGTGGTGCAGTCCTTCAGGCACAGCCTGCTCTAGCCTAGGCCCCTCAAAGGCTTGCAAATCCTACCAGGAATCCTGCTCCTCTCTCCAAGGGTCCATAGGTCTTGTATTCCCTGTTCAGGTCTTGAAGAAGCGGGGCAAAATATATGTGGAAGATTGGAGCTGCTTCTACAACAAGAATGAGGCAGGAGGAAGCTGAAGTGAACAGAGAGACAGCTGGAGGGTTTGGTCAGTTCTCATTCAGCCTGGCTATTCCCTCAGCTATGGAGGAAATCCTTGCTCTGCTGGGGAGTCTGCCCAGGTAAGCTGACTTGTTTCTCTGATGTGTTCCTCTGTGGTGGAGGAAAATTTAAGGTGAGGTACATCAAAAGGAAATGCCTTTTGGAATCAGCTGAGTTAATATAAAATTAACAAAAATGAGTTAATTTTACGTGTGGAAGGAGGGAATAGATGTGCATGTGAAAAAAAAAAGGAGCAAGTTTGCATATGAAACTCTCTAATGCATTAAAAATGGGACAGTCATTCATGCTGTAAATCCAGATAGAGGTGAAGGAGGAAAGTAGAATAATGGAGACATCTACAAAAGCAGCAAAAGACACTTCAGTACTTATTCTAGTTTCTGTGAGGTAGTGTTCTGCAAGGTGAATTCTATGTGCCTTTTTTTTTTTTTTACGACCTATAAAGGAAATTTTTCTATTTCTCTCAATTTAGGACATTTTGGTAATTCTCTGCTTCCATTTATTTCCAGAAGGACTGAAAAACTGGAGTGAAATGAAGACGTACCTTAATTTTAGTTTTAGGCTCCTTGATTCTATAGCATATGTAGTTGAATTAGCTTGTTGAACTCAAAGGTATTTATAGGTTTTATAACGGTCAGGCTTGTGTGGATTTAATCATATGCCAACACTAGATACTTTTTTGTTTACCTGCTAATGATTACACCTGAAAGATGCAAGCACTCTTTTGGTTGTTGTTTGTGTATAAATAGGTAAATGATTTTTGTTATTCCATCATTATCTGGATTTAGTAGATTTGCATCTTAAATGAAATTGTCTTTCAGATGTGATTAGTCATGAAGAACTGCATCCCAAATGATACTTAAAATGATACTTAAAAAAACCCTAAGCAAACCAAAAAACCAATCCCTAAACCAACAAACAAAAAAACTCCATGTTAAACTAATGGATTCAAGAGGATCCTAATAATGGTTACATTTGATCTTTCAGATATACTTTCCCTTTCTCATGAATCATATGAAAAACTTGTAGGAAGTGTTTGTATTATTAAATAACCAACTACCTGTAGCTTTACATTTAATGAGTATATAGAGAGCTATTGGCTCACCAGTTCTGGGAACACAATGCCCATGAAAATCACAGTTCTGTTCTTTGCAGTGCTAATGTTGCTTGGATTTGGAAGGCAGCCAAGTCCTGTGCTTTGTTTTCTGTCCCAACATACCCAGGTTGAATAAGTGAGCATGAACAGAGTGAGCTTGTGAAAGGTGAAGAAATCATGAAAACTGAAATGAAATAGAAAGAAAGTGTCTACAATAAAAAACATTTAAAGTAAAAGAGTAGGAATATTTTACCTGACAAGAAAAATATCTGAGATGTGCTATTGGTCAGAACAAGGAAGGTGAGTTGAAGATTTTCTCATGGTTTTTGAAATTAAAACCAAAAAGACATTCAAAAAAAGTTTGCATAGTCGCTTGTAGACAAATGGGATTTATCATCTGCCTTCATGAAGGGTCATTACCAGTTTTTTTAATGGTGTCTGCCTTTAAAAATAAAGGAGATATTACACGAAAGTCTTTCTGGAAAAGAGGCCAGCCTGTGATTCCTTAGAGGGTTGTGAATATGGGATTAATGAATTACAGAAATTGACAGATATTAAAGTAGCTGCTTACTCTCACAGGTGGGTAAAATGGACAAGCATAGGCCTGGTTATGACTGAAACAGAGCTGAGTTCCTTCTGAAAGAACATGTCTATTTGTCTTTGACCTTAAATTCACAATATTCCAATAACAAAAATTAATTTACAAACTTTTCTGTACAGTTACTTCACTGATCTTTATTATCCAGTCAAGTTGGCTAAGCAACTAAGCTTTTCTTTAAGTCAGTAATACCAAGAACTGAGCAGAACCATTCAAACAAACAAAAAAACCCCAAACGAAACGAAAAAAAAGGTAGGGTTTTTAGACTTGGTAATAAAATTAACAATGGTGCAGGAGATGATGATTTTGATAACTTAATTTTAGGTTAATGTTTCTATTAATTTGTATTGCTGAAGTTTCATTAAATGTTGCAGTTGGATTGTTGAAATATTTATACTGTTAGCACCATAATCTAATGAGATGGTACTTTAGGTCAGACTTAGTAGACTGGAGGAGGAAGGAATAAGTGGGCTAGTGAAGGAAAAGGTTGTTTATTTCCTTTGGGTTTTATATGCTTTGTATATATCTTCAAAAAATACTGTGAAGTGTGAATAAAGTATCCTTTAAAATGCTTCATTATCCTAGAGAAGCACCTTTAGTCACAGTAAAAACAAGGTTCAAGAAAGTACAAAGTAGTTTCACAAACCTCATACAATAAAGTAGTGGTATTTTCCCAAGTGTGATCTCCCGTTGCATTTATAGAGCAACAGTGTCCTGTAGGCAATTTACCAGACCATGTTCTATTGCTATAAACAGTAGAGATTTGAGCTTCTATTTTCACTTTGGAAGATGAGGCCTTGTCTTATCTGTAAGGATACTCCTGGGTTCCACTCACTCAGATTATGGACTTTATCTGAGATTGCTGTAGCTTCCCTTCTGCACATGGAGGAATGCTGTTGTCCACCCCCAGCAAGGAAAAAGATCTTGTTGATTCATATATGCAGATGAAAAAGATGGGGCTGTTGCAAGGTTTAAACACCTGAAGTATCTGGTTCTAGTTCCTGGGACTCTTGTGTGTCTGTGTAAATTCATTTTTGGAAAACAAATGTCTTATGTAGATAGAGTGAGATGGAACAAACATCTTCCCATGTATTTTCCTTCACTCTTCAACACACAACAGGGTACAGAATGGATGGGATTCCTGCAAAGTATCAGTCATGGCCAGTGTGTAGGGGCTGGTGAACAACTATCAAACATAGATTTCTCTGGTGATTATGAACCAGCCACAACTGCTAATGCAGCTTAGAATGGACTAGTGGGCAACACTGGTGCACCACAGTTAATGTGCCTGGGGTGAAGAGGACAGGATGAGAGAGGCAATTAAAGCTGTGATGGTGTTTTGCAGATGTCTGATTTTTTTTTTTTCTTTACTACTTAAATTTAATTCTTATGATGGTCAGTAAACTAGGAATTGAGCTAAGACCCAGATAGCTGAAGTCAGACACAAGAATTGAGTGAACAATGGTTTCAACTATTCTGTCTCCTCAAAGTTTTCTACTGAAATATATGAAATATTAGCCTACCAGTGGTGGTGATGGCTGTTTTGTGAAGTGGGCAATTCAGGGAAGAACCCCTGGTCTTCACAGCTCACCAGTTGGTAACAACTCTGTAATGCACCCAGAAATGGAGCCTGACAGCTTTTTATTGCACTTTAGCTATAGGATCTGTTAAGAGGTGGCCTGGGGTTTAGCTCTGTAGTGTAACTGAAAATCTTCAATAAAAACCAATTTTTTCTAAATGAGAATTTTGTTAACATACAAAATGTATAACCAACTCTAACACATTATCTCAGGCTTCCGTCTTTCATATTTTTGCACATGTAGCTGGTCCTCTGGCACAAAGTTTGGCCCCTTCTTGCTATAGGTTGTAAGATAAAGTCCTTATGGAGCACTGGACAGTGGTGTGAAAAATATTTACCTTTTTAGTTTCTGAAATGGTCTGTAAGTTTTGATTACTAAAGCCAGCAGGGGATAGGGCCTTTTCACTTCCTCGTCCCCATGTACTATTCCTTTGATGGCTTTTCTGCAACTGATAATTGCAGTTTGTTCCTGGTTTCCTTAAATTACTGAGTGCTTCACACCTTTTATGTTCAGGCCTTTTGTTGCTTCTTTCTGAAGAAAGTGAATGTGCATTGAATGTGATACCAGAATACAGCGTCAGAGTTAGTTTTTACTGAGACTCCCGCAGGTCTTGTAGTGTTGGTATCTCTGGATTGTATCCTGAATTTCCAAGTTTGAAGGATAAAGGCATCCTCTCTGACATGTCACCCCCTTGACCCACTACTCAAAGCATTATTTTCTGGTAGCAAAGGTTATGCTTAGCATGGAACACTGGTCAGCACAGTTAATTTTCGCTCGCTGTGGCGTTTGGTGTGAGTCAAAAAATGCAGGAATATAGCGCTTGTGATTCTTGCACAGAGATGCATGAAGTACACGATGGGGTTCGATGCCCCAGATCTTGGCACCAACTTACTTTCCTTCTCTCTGAGCACTGAAGGCCGGCGGGGTACGCCCGCTCTCAGCGCTTTGTTGTCACATCACGCCCGCTATTGTGATTCCTGCTCCAGCGGGCGGTCGGGGCGGTGAGGCGCAGGGTGGGCACAGGGACGTGCTGCGGCCGTTCCCGTCAGACGAGCGGTTCCCAGGGCGCTCTGCGGTGTGTCCCCGCCGTGGCCCGGCCCGGCCGGGGCCCGGGTTTGTGGGCCAGCCCCGCACCCTGGCGGGCCCATCCCGGCGGGCGGCGGGGGCGGAGCCGGGCCGGGCAGGGCGGCGGTCACGTGGCGGGGTCACGTGGCGGGGGAGCCGGGCCCAGCCGCCGCCGCCGCCGCTCCGGGAGCGGTGAGAGACAGAGCCGGGAGGGCGGGCAGGGAAGGAGGGAGGGAAACAGGGAGCGGGAGGGAGGGAGCCCGCGGGCGCGAGTGGCCGCCGCCCGCTCCGCTGCCGCGCCGAGGTGAGTGCGGGAGGTGGGGCGGGATGGGCCGGGCGCTGTGCGGGGCCGCGGGCGGCTCCGGGGCTGTTTTCCTTTTGTTCCGGTGGGCGCCGGCCGGCGGCGGGGCGGTCTCTCTCCCCGGGGACGGGGGGGTCCCGGTGCGCCGCCGGGACGTGCGCGTCCGCCGTGTGCCGCGAGCCGCGTCCTTCCCGCCGCGTTTCCCCGCGCCCGGCGGGCACCGGCCGGGATGAGCCTTGGGATCTCGGGCAGGAGGCTGCCTGGAGCCCCCGTCCTTCCCTTACACCTGCGGCTCCGGGCCCGAGGGGTCCGGGAGCCCCGGGCGGCTGCGGGGAGGGAAGCGCTGGCTCCGGCATCACCTGTGACCCTCCGTGCACCGCCCGTAGCGCTGCCATTTGTAAATATTTTTGTCTTTCTCGTCTATTTTTTTCTCCTCCCGCTACGTTCCCCCCGTGCCCCCGCCTTAGCGGGGTGGGGGGCGGCGGGGGGCGCACGGTTCGGAGTCGTGCCCTGCGATGAGCACAGATCCGCCTCTGGAGCGCAACTCCTTCGCATTCTTTGTGTTGTGTCTTCTCGCCGTGCCTTTCTGTAAGCGTCTGTGTGCGAACGTGTTCCAGCACCTTGGCTTCCTAAAGGTTTCCGAAAAAGTGCAGGAATCGCTTAGCAGTTCAGTGCTTAAATTTGACTGAGACTGTTAGAACAGACAATTAAAATCAGCTGTATGGGGTGAGATCAAAGGTCTGGCTTGTTTGGATTGCCGTTTCTGCAAGTGGCACATAGCAGATGCTTGGAAAACACCGTAACAACAGGGTGAGCGTGCTGTGATTCTTTGGGAAACCAGCCAGGCCTCCAGCAATTTGAGGTTAAGGGATTGCCTGAGTCAAATGTGATGTTTTTGTATTTAAAAGTCCTTTTTCGCCCTTGCCTTAGATATACTTGTTTTTCAAACAAGAACAAAACAAAGACCTCGTAATAGAAAATGTTTATCTTTAAGAAAACACAATTAACAATATATTATTGTCATAGGCAGTTTCATTTTGCCAGGATTAAATTTGCCTGTCCAAGGATTACTGATTCATGAGCAACATCCTGTGTTTTGAATAGGTAAAGGGTATTTTCAGTGGATGTTTTCTATACCTATGAAAACTGTAAATAAAAAAAAATTGTTTCTTAATGTTTGTTTTTACAATTTGCAAATTGTAATTTAATTTGCAAAATTTAAGTCATAAAGTAACTGTTTAATAAAATGAAGTATAGTAAGAGCTGTATCAAAATAACAAGTGTTTTACCGTAATACAGCATTGACAGCTTTGGAGATGATCATATGAACCAGTAATATTTAACTGTTTATACTTAAGCTTAAAGACTTAAATTGTTGTCTCATTGCATCAAGATTCCTGGTAAAATTATTTTGAGGATACCATCAGAGATTTTTCCACAAGAGCAAAATCATGGTGATCCCCGGGGATGCTAGCTATCAACTCAGTCCTGTAATCCTAATTCAAGAAATAGCTTCATGCCAGTTGTTCCTAACCTGGTTGCTGTTATAAGGAACATTTGCACGAGTGGGCCTCATTTTTCACAGGCAGTGTGAATGTCAGGCAAAGTAGAGCTATTTCAAAAAACTGCATATTCCCCCACGCCCCCAATGGAATTTTGTAAGAAGGTCATTAGCAGTTTCTTGGGGGCTGAAAGGAGGTAGTGGGTTGATAGTATATATAGACAACTATTTATAAGATTAAAAATAGCCTAGAAAACTGACAACTATAACTGTTATGAATGATTTTCATAGAAAGAGAATTAATTTTTTTGTACATTGCATCACTGCTTCTGACAACAGACTGGATTTCTCACCTAGTCAACAGATGTTTACTGTAAAACCCTTAACGCATTTCATTATTCTATGAAAACCCTACTCGTGTTGAACTATACTGATCCTATGATGGACAATTTAAAATATTCAGCCTATTTTCTTCAGTAAGGCAGTGAATAGATGTAAATGGTTCTATTGTGAACTTGCACCAAGAAAGGTATTGTAGTGCAGTTGATTCATTTTATCACAAAAAATTGATGGATTCAGCTGAACTTTCAAATAAAATCAGTTTTGTTTATAGCTAGCCTTTAGAAAAAGTTGTACTTGTTTTATGTAATTATTAAGCATACTTATAATACACAGCTTTTGGCATTGCTTTTCATTAATAGGTCTCAAAGCACCTTGCAAAATAATTCAGTGTAATTATTTTTCATGCAATTATTATCATGCTATCTAGTGCTCATAAAGAGATCATTGTCTGCCTATGATAGCTATAAGAAAGTCTAATAATAAAATCAGACTTTTTGATTTAATGTTTTTTTCAATAAAACCCCAACAAGCTCACCTTTCTGTTTGTGTTGTAGCATTTTTATTTCATTTAATGATGACTGAGGTAATTTCATACCATACCTTCCATGCCAGTGTTGGAAGCTAAGTGTATGCTTTGTGGAAAACAGACTTCTCTTCCTAGTGTCAGAAGAAACCTTGCTGAAGGCTTAACTAAATTCATTGATGAGTTAGAAAATGCTTCAGGACAGCTTCTGTTAAGGTGATCCAGGTACTAATGGTGCACGTCTCTAGTTCAGTTACCAGGGAGCTTGACTGCTCAGAGAGTTTGTCCATGTCTCTTGATACCAATCAGGATTAAAAAAAAGTGTATGTGAATGAACGAGTTACATGGCCAGCATCCTCATATCATATATGTTTCCTTTGTCTCTACTATGGCAGAGCTGGTAGAAATGGTATAGAATCTTTGATTTTTTTGAGTCACCATCAGTGTCTCATTTTTGTAAAGCATCTAGTAGCAGAACAACTTCTGATGCTAGGGATATGAAGTATGCATCTTTTAAGTTGCTTTCCAACTGTCTCTGTCAGTTGGGTGTGCAGTTGATTATTACTAATTATATTATTGGTGCATTTTCATAGTTACTTAGGACTTGAGGTCTTATGCTTGGTTGATAGTTGGCAAAATAGAACAAATAGTTGGTTTTTTTTTTAATTCAAGGTAATGTATTAAATCATTGTCTTTTTAGGGATAAAATACAAGTTAGGAAATTAATTAGATTTGATAATGGAAAGATTAGAATTTGAAAACTGTATAGTGTACTATATGCAAAATAATATGGGAACTGTATTCCTAGACAGTGTAATGCTATCAAGAAATATAAGATCTGAGTTGTAAACCTTTTATTAAAGAGACCAATGGCTTAGCTACTGTAATGAAATGTTTGTAAGAAGTTGGGCAGGTATAGTCAGTGATTTCACCTGGCTCTCTGTAAAACAATGCCTTCTTGTTGGCAAACTTGCATCTAGATTTCACTTAGATTTGTGTGGTTTTGGATTATTTGGAAAAAGGTCCAAGAGGAAATGTTTTGAGAAGTCCAGTTTCAAGAAATTGCCTGTTGCTGTGCTCATTGTTTTTGTATGACTCTTGTTTTGATCCATGATTTTATTATTTGATCCATTGTTTCTCTATTCTGTAGTTTTTAACTAATGCCTTTGTTTACATCATTTGACAGTATTTAAAACTTTAGTATCTTTTAAATGGTTTCACAGTAATAGTTTTCACTTTGTGTTCACACCATGAAAGGCCTCAGTATTACCCTGCTATGTGACATATCCTTGGTAGCTATAATGGATCGAATCTAGTCTGGAGAACCTCCCATTGGAAAGCTGGATTGTCTAGCGTGGAGGCCCTTTGTTGCCTTCTGCATAGTTTGAGAGCTAATAGACCCAGCTGATACACTTTCCTGCTGCCCTGGGCTTGAATTAATCTCCAACATCCTCGTCTAGTGCAAAATACTCTTTGCAAGACATTCACTTGAAGATTGACTCTCCCATTAAAATAGAAAGATCTAGCATTTCTCAATACTCACATCAATCCATCCCATCAGTTCCTCCTCTGCTTTGTACGTGCCATGGAATAGATTTCTCTCCTTTGAAGACACTCTTCTCATGAAATACTTGTTAAAGTTAATATCTAGCAGCTGAATTGTTTTCTAAATAAAATCCTTGTATATCTCTTGTTTCACTAGTTTGAACAGTATATTTCAAAGGTGGCCAAATCCATGCACATAGCCATTTAAAGAGAATTGGTGCAAATATTTTACCAGTGGTCTCTGGCACCACTTAAGCAGACAAAAGACACGAAAAGGAGCCATAAATGTCGGACACAATATGCAAGAAAAGAATCCATCTGCACATATAGCAAGAATATGATAGAACAGTGTTTTTGGAGATAAGTAGCAAATAAAGTTATTGGGAAAAGCAAAGGTTGACTGCCTGCTGTGATTGTGATGGAATCATAGTCCACAGGAGACTCTTTAGTTGGAGAAAGAACATAACTAACAAAATTCTTAAATGAGGGAGAAAGCACTCTCACTTTTATTCTCTTCTGGATGCAGTATCTAATACAATGGGAACTTTGGTCTTTTGAGCATCCAAGCATTAGTAGCAATGTTATTGCTGTCTCTACTTTATAAAGAACATATCTCTCTATTCGAATGGAATGGTGGGATGACTTTTATGAAAACTTTTCAGTTGTGAATAACTCAAAAATGAAACACAACCTTAGAGATCTACCTGTCTAAAATCTGATTACACAGAAGGTAGATTGACTTACACAAATCCTGTCTTGCAGATCACAGAGGGTACAGATAATAATTACTGTTGTATAAAAATAGAAAAATCGTTACTCATAAAACTATTTTAAGTGTTAAGCAAAACTTTTAAGGAGGAGTGAATTTAGCTAAGGGAGAAGGAGGAAGAGTTCTATACCTGTGGTGTCTTCCCCAGCTCTCACGATTCATGTAAGTATATTAAGAACTGTTACTATATAAATATCTTGGCTGCCATACAAGTGCCCTACATAGTGTTTGGAAATGAGGGACTTGAACAGTGTAGGTGTTTAACCAGCTTTAGATACTGTATGTTTTTTTTTCCCAGGCACAAAAATATGGACCTATGAATGGCATGTCAGCTCAGACCAGAGGCGTTTCTACATCAGTATCTTGTTTTTAACAGTGAATGGTAGCAGATGCCCAGGGCAGAGTATGATAGGGTATGCAAATAGCTGAGTGTCTGAAGGGAAGTGTCACTGGTTTCTAGCAGAGTGCAGTTTAGGGGTCTGTGAGCAGATGGTATTTAATCATTTGGGTTTTAATAGTTATGGTGAATTTATGCCATTTTTTTTGAACCCTTGATAGCTTTAGCATCTGCAGCATCCTGTGACAAGAATTACAAAAGTTTAAAGTGTCCATTTTTAGTTTGTCTATTGCCAGCTTAAGAGTTACATTCCTCCTCTCCTTTAATTTGCTTGATGTAAAACCATGTTATTTTTAATTTGTAAAATTTGATAAGAAACTTCTTTGGATAAAGTTGAGTGCTTGATGTGGAACACATAGGGAATGTCAGGCCTTGTATGCAAATTCCTGTTTACTGCGAAATATAAAGAAAGGACTCTTCATAAAAGTTCTTTTCACTTTGAGTAAAGTCCAGTTTATTTATGCTTTGCATTCATTTTAACATGGAACCTGAGAAATGCTTATAGTGAGTTTTGCTCTTAGCAATGTATCTTTTTGTAAAGACTATGGGGTTCATATCTACTGCATATGAATTCTATCTGTAAAAACATCGTGAGCATAAAAATCTGGCCTGTGGAAAGTAATTGCAAAGTTCATAAGATTGAAGAAAGTTTTGATTGAGGTTTTAGTAGAGCTTTCTGTAGTTGCATAGTAGAATATAGTGTAGTATTATATCCATATTTGTCCCATTAGTCATTAAAAGAAAAAAGACTTTCCTGAATCATTTGGAAACAGAACAATATGTAAATTAAATGGTTCTTTCCTATGGTCAGTACAGGAACATTCACTTCATCTGTAAAGAAATGATGATATAAGTCAAATGGGTTTGATTTGCATTTCCAAACTTGGATTGGGCTGGAGTCTGTTGAGGACTTTTCTAATTTGATGCGGACTTATCCCTGGTTTGGATTTCTTCTTCCTTCTCTTATCTGATAGGGTTTGTTAGAAGATCTTTAGTAATGTTTGATGCTTAAGGCAAAGGATCCTTTATGGCACATACATTATATTTATGGTTTTTAATTTGTCATCAGAAAATGTCTCCAGTAAGTGTTTATGAATTCAACTAGCTAAAGCAATTAAAGTATTTGAATTCTAGGAGAGATTTAAATAAATGCATTTGTATTTTATATTGACATTGGAAGCTATGCAGTGAAAATCTGCTAACTTGCATGAATGATCAAGGGATAAAATTAAACCAGCTCATGTTACAGGTATGCAGTTTGGAACCATTTGCTGTTTTTCCAAAATGGAGATGAAGATATAAAATAGATTAAAAATAGATTAAAGCATTGGGGGAAAGTTCTTCTAAAGATACCTATATGAAGTCTTTTTGTGAATTGTAACAACACTAGGAGCAAGAATTAGTCTGTTTTCTCTCAACAGCCAAAGCTTTGCTGCAGCAAGAGGGTTGCATTAAAAGCAAATACAAATCATAGGATTAAGTACTCTTTTTCTCAGTTACAGACCTTTTAGAGGTGGATTCCTTCCAGATTTTGCCAGCCCACTGAGGAGACAGTCTGTCTTCCTTTCTACCAGTAGAATAACCCTATGGAACACATATTAAATCCAATATAAGTTATTTCCCAGTGTTGCAAAGAGAATTTTTGAATTTGAAAGTCTGCTCGCTTGACCTGTAATAAGATTGAGGAAACTATACTATGTAAAAAAAGTATAATTTGAGCTTCGTACTTGTGCTAGGAGTATGCATGTACAGTATTAGTCCTCCCTCCCAGAGGCCTCAGGGGCTCATGCTGGGTAAATACAGTGGCAGCACCGCCTGAAAAACTCCTCAGCCTACATGCTGCAAGTCTGATTAGAGAGGTGCTGTTATGTTCTTCTGCAGAGGAGATGGACATGGAGAGAAGACCTAAGTAAAACAGCAAAGATGAGGTGTACAGTCATATTTCATCCACGTATTATCACAAGAATTGTGTATTATATACTTTGCAGTAGCAAATTGATGACTGTGTCATTTAGGAAAACATATTCTGTCAAAAAATACCAATATCTGATGGATAAATAACCAATACCTGGATGACAGAGGGATGATGAAGGTGCAGGAACGGGGTGAAGGGAAGCAGTATGAGAATTTAATAACCGTATTGACTCTTATAGGTAGGATTCACGATTACCTTTTTAAAGAAAGGATTTTGTAGTCTGACTGCTGTGGCTTTTGCATGGTATCTCTTAAATCCTATTAAGAAGTTACAGAAGACTTTGTTTCCTTAGTTGTTATGAATTAGAAGTCAATAACAGAAACCCGTCCACAAACTAGTACTTACTTTTATTAATAAAGGAATTGGAAATTGCTCTCTCTTCCAAGGATTTAAAAGAGAGACCACGGAAAATAGGGCGATGTTGTAGCTTGGGAGTTGAGGAAGGACATGTAAAGAAAATTCTTACAATGCAGCTTCATTTTCAGTACTATATTGATTGGTTTTGCAGTTATTAATGCAGAAAGCAGATGACATGTATGGTGGTTGTTCTGAGCTTAAAGTGACCATTAATGCTGCAAGATCTCATAAAAGATAGTCTCCTATTTCCATGAGATGCAACAGTACAGTCTTGTTTCTGTCATAGAAAGTTTATGTTCCAAAGGTTGGATAGTTGTCTTCCTTTTCTCCCTTTGAAGTTTGCTTTAGTATTTCTGGTGGCTTGGAGAGAAAATATTTGTGATTTGATTGTCTGGTGCTGTGGTGCCAGAACAAGCTTTTGCAGTTTTAAAATAGTATTGCTTGTTAAAGCTCCAGAAATAGTAGGAAAAATTTGTTCTCTGCTTTAGATTTGAATTTGTGTCCATCCTTATCATCCAAGAATTCACAGAGAAACCAAGAAATAGCCAGCATTTGCTTAATGAAAATTCTCCTAAAGCAATCAAATGACCTTTGTATGGGAAATGATAATAAAATTTTTGTAGTGCCTTCAGGAGGAGATTTGCTACGTGTTGTCCATTTTTGTTAAGAAAGATATAATGGGACAGATGTGTTGTAAGGACTTGGATCATACTGATTTGCTTCCAGTGGTGGTGTCACAGCTTTGACAAGTATCATGCCTCATGACTGAGTGTCCACAGTGATGTGCAAGTGTCTGTTTTCACTTACATTGACTTCTGCTTTGTTTCGTTGGTGTGGAGACTTGAGATGTCATGGCTTTCTTTCTGATCCTAATGTCTGCTCAAGCTCTGGAATAACTTTTTTGCCTTGGGGTATCCTAAGAGGTTTGGGTTGTCTTCTTCACTGGCAGGACTAGCGTGGAAGGGCTGAGTGGAAAATCCTTAAGTGCTGACATTGCTCATTTTTGTTTCTGTTTTGATTCTCCCTAATGACTTCTTTAAGTGCACCCATCCAGATGTGGGGTGATAGCACTTGATAAGAATAGGCTTGAGGTGATGCAGGTTTAATGGAGAAAGCACTGGAGAGCCTACTAAGGAGTACATGAGTTCTTTCAGTTGAGCTCTTAATTAGGCTGTGAGTTTGGGGCATGTGTGGTGTATTGTTTGTGTGTATTTTCGTTTGTTTGTTATGTTTTTGATGTAAAATTATTTTTCAGTGTTTAGGACAGTTGTTTCCAGTCTTTCTGGTTAAGAGTTAGGATCTTATTTCCTGGATGTTGGTGGCATTGTTACTGTCTTTGCCTTCATTGAAATTTACAATTTTGTGATTTTGTGGAATGCCAGACAAGAGACTGCATTTTGTTATTGCTTCCTGATTTCCTCTACATTTTTATAGCAAATGTGATCAGGAGAGAAATCTTGGGGGTTTCTTTTGTTTCGTTTTAAAGCACCTTATTCTGTTAGCTGATCTAAAAACCTACCTGGAAAAGTACTCCAATTTAAAAATAAATAACAATTGCATGCAGGCATACTTGGCTGCACAGCACAATCTATTTTTAGAGAAGCTTTCTGCCCTGTTTTTCCTTCATTTTAGATTCAGAGTTTTACCTTCATTTGAGACATCCTCAGGAATTTTGGCTTCTTTTCCAGGCCTTCATAATAGATAAATGCATGCATCCTCTGGATCAGATTTCAGAATTGTATCTGTAAGGGAAGCCATGGTTATCTTCAGATAACCTCAAGTAGTCCAGTAATTCCTAGTGTGTTTGAGGTTCTGCCTCAACTTGTTTAGTGTTTACTAGTGGGTCCTGTGGTTGGAAAGGTGAAGTAGGTTGTAGGAAGCTGCTGCCATGTGACTACAACAACTTAAAAAGCAATTGCATCCTCATTCGAATGAGTGTTCTGATGAAATGATGATTTAGAAAAAAACCAAAGCCAACCTATGTCAGTTCTAAAGTACCACCTAAATTCTTTTTTTTTTTTTTGCACTAGTTGATGACTACAGCAGCAGACTAGGAGACTTCTAGTCTTCTCCTAGTGTACTTCTCTCTCAATTTTACCACAAATTTCTATATTGCCTTGAGATGCTTAAATTGTCTTATACTTAGCAGTATAATGGAATACTGCTGTTTTACTACTTTTCTTATAATCACTGACACTAGTAGAGCTCTTCTAGGACACTGGATAAAGGGTTCATAATATCAGGGTCATGTTAAAAGAAATCATAGTGTAATTGGAATTGAGCCAAATGTTCATTCAACTGAAGATGGCTAGTCTGGCTAGTCTAGGTACACCTTAAACTAAAAAGGTTGCAGAAAGAGAGGGGCCTGAAATGGGACAGGTGAAACTATAAATACTGTTATGCAACTACTTATTTCCTGGTGTTCTTGTTAATTCTTGAGACAGTGAGCTCTTGGCTTATCACTTAATGTCTGTAAACCACCAGAACAACATTGCAAAAGTTACAATGCTTTAAAATATTAATAATGGCAAAAGTACATGGCTGGATGAGATCTCCACATAGGGCATGTATTTTAACATATCCACTAAAGTGCACTTGTACTGAAAAATTCCTCCACATGTTTGTAGCAGATAGTGAATCACAGGGTCCACAGCTTAGAATACTGTGTGTTGGGAGTTTTGGGAGTTAGCAGTGACAAGTCTTTATCACTCATTCATTGGTAAGGATGTACTTGTGAAAAAAGGTTAGTGCATTTTATTCTCCCCTATGTAATAGAAAATATATCTGTAGAGTGTTCAGCTTTATTCATAGACATGCTTTTTGGCTGCAGATATTTATGTAAGGTTGTGGGAGTTTTCATTTTCACAGTCCTTTAGCAATGGTTGTATTTACTCAAGCAATACAAATAAAGCAGGGATGCTCTTTTGTTGCAAAGTCTTAGCCTACCTGTTTGAGATTGTTTCTGGAGAACAGACTGCTAATTCCTTTTACAATTTTCTTTAATACTTGACTCAGCTATTATGCCTCAGATTTATTTTTGGACAGTGTAGTATGCAATATGCAAAATATAATTTATCGATGTCAATGTTAAGATGAAAATGAAACATTAGGGTTATGTAGTCTGAAGTTCCACACAGCACTGTCTTTGCATTATATGTGAAGATCAGTGGTCACATTAAACTAGTGTTCTTTTCAGGGGTTGTAAGATGTAAATTCATGATATGGGTGTGAGGCTTGCTCTCATACAGTCCACTCTTAATAGGCCTGCTGTTTTCTTCTATCTGGATATAGGCAGAGACCTTGTGAAGAAGAAAATTGTACTCCAGGCAAAGAGGCAAATACAAAATTCCTCAGATCACAGAGAGGAATAAGAAAAGTCAAGAAGGTCCTTTTTCGTGGCTTATGGGTTTTGGTGCAAATGTTTATTCAGAAATTTGCCTGAGCAAATGAAACATGCCATGAAAAATGCAATGAACAAAATCGCATTATTTTGTGATAATTTTCCTCGCTATGTTTCTCAAATTGTGGTGCGAAGCTTCCTGCGTGTCTCACCTTGAGGTGCTTGTCACCTCTCTTTGTTCACGTCTTGTTCACCTATCCTTTTTTCTTTCTATTTTTTGAGGGACTTATTCTTTGTCTTTGCAGGTTTACTCGTCTTCTTTGAGTAGCTGAGTAAATTCAGAGATCTCTCAGGGATTTAAATTCATCAAAAGATGATAGCACTGTAATTTTTCTTCCTTTTTCCCCTCTGCATTTTTTAGTTTTTCTTTCAGGACAGGCTCCTGTGGCTATGTGGATGATAGTGTGCACAGATCCTCAAAGTGATGCTGTTAAGGTTTTTGCTCTCTAGGCTGTAATGTTTGCTCGGTGGCCTGTAGCATAGTACGCAGGTCTTCTCTTTCAACCTTTTCTTGCAGGATGTTTCAAAGCTGTCTGTTTTAAAGCAGAATAAGTGATAACAGGTAGGAGAAGTTGGGGAAGATGCTGGATACCATACCAAAAAAACCTCAAAGCAGTGTGCAGCTTGTTTGGCAGCGTTAGGTTCTCTAGTGCACTTTGCAGCACACTTGCTGTGAACTAAGAGCCAGAGACCTTTTGTTCACTGTTTTAGAAAATTTTAGGCCCAGAACTCTGGACAAAGCAGTATTTAGACAAAAAATGGTATATAGGCACTGCTCTGAAAGCCACAGCCTTCTAATGTTGAGGTTTTCAGACTCTGCATAGAGATGTCCTATACTCTCTACTATTTGAAGGATCAGAGGCTTAATAAACATGATACTTCAAATTGTGAATGATTTCCTCTAGCATTCTTTCAAATGCAGTGTCTTCTGCAGAATTTTTCTGGTATTTAGTAACAAAGTGGACAGATTTTCCTTAAGTAGGTTTGTTTAGTCTGTGTTGAACTTTTTTTTGTCCCCCTCTAGATTCAAAATCTTTACTGATTCATGCTGGTGATAAGTCTAAATCTGCCTTGGGACAGCTGCCTCTTTCTTAGCATGATATCAGTAGAAAGCCTGACACACAGCAGTTTGCTTTCTCAGCTAGAGAAGCATTGTTGATTGTCAATGCTTTGTAGATCCTTTGTGTCATAGAAATTGGTTGTGTATAGGGTAGTAGTGACATCCTTTGGTCAAATGCCCTGACTCTTTGTGGTGATACCCACATTCAGGAGGGTATCATAGTGAGTTCATACCTTGAGAATATAAAGACATATATTGCTGAACCTAGACCTTGATCAACTGGAAAGATTTCTTCTGCTTTCTATTGCTGTTTGTTTTTTGTTTGTTTTTTTTTTTTTTTGGTTGCTTGTTTGTGTCATGAAGAAATGAAAATGAAACAAAGGTACACAGGTTTAGGGTTGAGACAGATGTATTGGTTGTCAGAGAGGTATTTTTGCATGTCCTATCCTGTTTCCCCAGCCATGTTTTGTGGTTACAGTAGTGGCCAAAAATATGTCTGGAAAGAATCCAGCATGAGGGTAACACTCTTCTCCCAGGAGTATTCAATCTATATATTTTTTTTTAAGGCAAACATCTATTATATATTTCTATAATTTGAATCTTTAGGGGAATAATATGAAGGGAATCACTGCCCTCCTACATTTTTCTGCAGCATTTTCCTCTCTTTTGCTTAATTGCTGATTGTACATTGTTTTTAAAATAAAACAGTCCTATCTCCCTATGTGGACTTAGTGTCTGATTCATGGAGACAGGATTGTCTTGCATACTGGATATTATGAACATGTAATTTCTCATGTCAAATAATGTAGCATTTCATTATCATGCTGACAAAAATAAAGGCATCAGTAACTTTGGTTTTGTATAGTTTGGGTGTTTGGTTTTCGTTTTTTTTGTTTTGTTTTGTTTTGGGGTTTTTTTGAGTGTAAAAGTGTCTTACAAACATTATTACTAGTCTGAAGGACACAGATTCTCATATTTCCTTCCGTCCTTTCCTGCTTAACTAATTAAACACCCCTTGTACTAGTTTATGGCTGATGATGCTGTAATATATGTGTACAGACTCTTGGCCTCTTTACTCAGTCTGGGTAATTGATACCGTGCCTGAAGTCTGATTTGAGCCTTTTGGCCAAGAACTTTAGCATTGTGACTTCAAAATAAAACTACATGACTTGCACGTGTTAATCTGGTACTCTTTTTTCCTTATGGACCACCTGCCTCTTTTCAGTATGACCTTAATTCATCCCATTTTCCCCAAGGAAACTTGTTCCTTTTATCTTTGCTTTCCTCTTAGAGGGATTCCCTCTAGCTCTGCCATCAGCTGCATGACTGGGGTACTGTTTATCTTGACCTGATGTCGCAGCTGGAGGGGAGCAGATCAGCCACTGGTGTGATTGGAGCCAGTTTCTAAAGATTGCCTCACTGCTGCCATATGACACTGCACAGTTTGGCAAATACCCATTGCAATTTTTCTTGTCATGTGCGTAAGTAGGTGGCCTTGAATGAGGGGAAGTAGAAATGCACATTTCTGCATAGCTCTGTTATGAACTGGATAGATGCATTGTTCGTGCCATATTCATCCATCTGAAATCTTGTGGATGTTGAGATTGGAATTATGAAGACACTGTTTTTCCCTGAAGCTTTTAGTAAATAAAACTAATGCATCCAAAGGGATTTATTTTTATTTTTGTCTGTAAAACAGACAAAATGTGTTAAAGTCTGGCTTTCTCCTTTTACTCTATCTTCTCCTGCTGTACCTGGTAGAGACTATCACAGGTCTACTGCTGAATGGTTAGATGAGAGGGCGTGCCTGTACGTCATGCAATTCACTTTAGAATTTGGCTTTTTAGCTTGGTTTATCTTCATTATTAGCTTTTCAACTGAGATTTGGGACCTTTTTGTGTTATGATGGAAGTGCAGGCATGGATCTGTAATGAATCTCAATAGCATTGCCAAGTCTTTTTTCGCTATGCTGTCTTAGAGAACATTTACAGGGTGGCTGAAGATGAATATAAAAATATACTATTTTAAAGTAGGACTTTTTGTCTTAGTCTATTGTAGTAAATTTAGCCTTTCATAAAACTTGTCAAATTGAAATAAAATAGCTTTAATAATAAATAATGTGAGTATGTATTGCTTAAATGTTTTTGCTGAGGTTTTAAAAGTGCCACAGATCACTAAAATGAAGGAAACTTCTGGGTAAATAACTGGTTTCAGTTTACTGAAGAGGCAGATTAGCTTGCAACAGATTTTCTTCAGGCATAGAGGAAAAATTGTGTTTATTTCAGTATAGTTTATGTCAGGCTTTTTTTCAAGGAGAAACTGAAAAGGATTGTTTTCTTCTTAGAAAATGTAAAAAAAAAAGAAATTTGATGTTGAGATCAGCTATTTCTACTGATGCAGTAATTCAGCATCTAGAAAGTCACCTCGGGTCAGAAGCTAAAGGTAATTCTTCCTTTTATTAAAAACCAAATTGATTTACAATGAAAAACATGATTAATATGAATCCAAAACATCTAGTGTGTAATTTTATTAGTAACATTCTCTAAATCTTGTAAACCTTGGGTTTCTCTAAATGGAATTCTAGTTTCCTTTGAAAGCAACTTGATACCATTGTGAGTTTGTAAGATAATCCTAAAATGCAATCCTTTAAAATACTCCTTTTTTGGGGGAGGGGAGTTTATTATCCCCAACAGAGTTGGAGTTAGACAGAAGATTGGGGACTGTTGTCAGCCTTATTCTAGGCTGGGTCTTATAACTCTTCAGAGTACATTGCATACTTGGGGTTTTATGTATGCATATATTATGTGTCAGTGGGATATATATGGCAGTTTGGAGAACATTGTTCCAGAAGGAAGGACCACTTAACCATTCTTTTTTTTTGAATGCAGACTAGAAATGGACAGAAATGTTTTACAGCAAGATACAAATAGACTGGAAAGCATCAGATGAGCTACACTCAGGGGTGATGGAATCGTATCACAGACTGGAAGCCAGTAATGTTAAATTTTTCCTTCTTATTTATGAAGAATGCTATTTTTCCCTTCAGTATTAAGAAGGTGTCTCCAGCTCTGTTCCATGGGGGAAATTCCATGGTGCAGCTGAGCTGAGCTAACATCTTTCTGTTTTTGAAAAGTTTTCATGCACCTCAGTCTTGTGCCTGTACCTTAGCTGCAGTTCCAGCACTCATCTCACCCATCAGCAATTTAATCCAAATCTCTAAAGCCACAGAGTATTTATCACTTTCTTAACACACTACAAAATAAATATTAAAAAACTGAGTCTGCCCAAGGAGATGTCAAATGGGTACCTGGCAGTGAAAACAGGGGTGAGGGCCAAGTGGATCTAGGAAGGGAAATTGGAGTGGGTCACTGAGGGTGCAGAGATTAAGAAGTCTTTCTGTGGCATAGGCTTCTTTGAACAGTTTCCTATCTTGCAGGCCTCTGGGAAGGAATTGCTCGTATCTATCTGACAGAGTTGCTAAAAAGACTCTATAGTGTGTGCATTCAAGGCATCGTAGGGTGCGAGAGATTTAACAGAAGCGATCCTACCTTACTGTATGCACAGTGTACTACTACTTTGGCCATAAAACTTTATTTCTCAAGAGGCAAGATGTCATAAAGCTGTTGGATTGCCAGTGGTAATTGTGACTCTGCCAGTCACGTACTGGCTCTTGTGTTGAAGATGGATGAAGCTCTCTTAGTAATTTTGTGGTAAGAGCAAGGCTCTCTGAGTCATTGAAGGTTGCTATGAGAAACCCAGTAGTGTTTCCATAGGGCATAGCAATGTAATTATAGAAGCTTCATTTGAAAATTGGTGAGGTGTCAGTTATTTGTAGCTTTGTTTCAGAGCAAGAGAAAGAACACATGTTGAACAGAGCAGATGACCTGTGTGTATCCTGATTTTTCTCTGCCATCTGCACGTGGCCCTCCAGGAGATAAGCTTGGGTTTGCTTTTAGTTTGCTGGAGCTCTTGCCGATCTGGGTAGTGTTCTGAGAAGCTGCAATAAAGGACATTCCCAATCAACCCAGAGCAGTTGCTTTGTAGTTTGACTTTTTTGGCTTTCTCTTGCAAGGAAAGCAACAGATCCAAGAATCACAGAACACATTGCATGAGGTAATGTTATTAAACAGTAAATGCCTTGCTATGCTCTGCTTAAAATTTTTGATAAAACGTTGAAGCATTGAGAGAGAATAATCCTGCAACATCTGTAAGGCTCTACATAAGAAACACTGTTTAACTGTAGAACATCCCAGCATATGTGCTCCCCATCCCAGTGGGGGACTGACTGCCTGGCAGAAGATAGTCTGTAATCAGATCCCTGCAGCTCTGCATTGCTCTAGTGTGTCTCTGTAGAATCTAGCAGTGTCTTGCTTCATTTTATGGTTCATATTGGTTTCTGTGAGATTGATTTCTTCATCTGAAATGAAAATTGGGAAACATGCAAGTGCAAAATAAAGCTTGTGAGTTAGATGTATAAAAACCTATGTTACTGGTTTCAGTCAACTGAAAAATCAATTTAACTGTTTGGGTTTTTTTTATGTGAGCTCTAGCTTCTCAAGCTTTAATCAAAATAGCATAACTTTCCAGCCTTTTTTGCTGACATTGGTTTCAAGACTTCAGAAAGTATTTAACTACAATTAGCATCTGAAGCAAAATTGTAAGGATTGGAAATTATATTATTTTATTGACATTTTGCTGTTATGGAGGGGAAACATCCATGGAACTTGTTAATACTGCCTCCTACCTACTTATCCAATAGAAATAAAAAATTATATGCAAGATAATGAAACTATGAAGATAGGCTTTGCAGATAATTTATAGCTGTCTTTGAATATTGAGGGTAGAATATCTCAGTCTACATGGATGGGAACAAGAAAGAAGCGTTAGAGATTTCTTAAATCTAGTGCTATGCTTTGATCATTCCTGAGAACGGGGAGGAAATTTTGGGTTTGTTTGCAGGCCCCTTAAATGTCACATTTGTGTGGGATTTTTTGCAGCTAAGTTGCTTAAGGATTTTGTGTACAGTAGGGATTTGACAGGAAAGAATGGAATATTTGTTTTATGGGTTATCCCTCAGTAAAATGTTGTTTATTCCAGTTCTTAGTGATAGATTCTGGTAGGATTACTGTGGTATTGACACTGTAGGGAATAAAAATAAAACTGACATATTGCATATCTCTCAGGTCCATTAATTTGTAAGATTATTTGTTCCTATATGATAATTGTCTCTAGGGGTTTGCTTTTTGCAAGCTTACTGTGGAACATTTATCCACTCACTTCTATGTTAGGGTTATTTAACATTCTTGGAATAGTGTATGCTATCTCCTTGCACTGTCTTATGGCTTTGTGGCTTTATTAATACACTGAATTACTCATGCTAGGAATGTAATTGAATGTAATTGTTATTTTTTTTTTCCTCATAGATACTCCTAGCAACCTTTCCACATTCTGTTTTGACCAGTGGCACAAGCATTACACATCCCTTTTACAAGAGAAATATGTTACAATGTAGATGTAAGGAGAAATAACAGCAGCAGTAAAACAACTCTGCTGTGAAGGTGTATAGGTATAAACAAGGCAGTATATTTACATGTAATGTAAATCTTGTTTTATGTCTTTTTAGAAAAGAAATAGACTGATTTCAGGCAAACATAGAATCTGTGGATTATATATTAAGTATACCAGATTTTTTTGTTTGGGTTTTTTTTTAATGTCTTGCACCATTTTAATCAAGCAGCCAAGTAGTGAGTTGTTAAGTTGACAATCCAATGAAATCCATATCTGTCAGGTATTATTTGAGGTTTTAGAGTTACTGAGTAACTAGATTTTCCCATATTTAATTTAGATTTAATTCTTTTAATAGCTAGGAATTGAATTTTTGTATTCTGATACTGTGATTTCTGTATGTTCATCATCTTTGTTTCATGCTGTCATTCAGTAGAAGAGTAAGTGAAAAGTAATATATAATTTTAGCTATTGGGATAGAATTTTTTTACAATATCATTAAGTTACCTAATTTCAGAAGCATTGTAGGAAAATACTTTATGAAATAATGCATTTTAACCTTTATCTCTAATGTTTGTCATGTGCATCCATCGGCTACAGGTCAAATGTAATGTCAGTTTCAAGCAGATGTTGAATTCATTGTAAGAGGTAGCAACAAAGCATGTAGTTTCCTCATAGTAACCTGTTATTATGTGGTCTGTGAATAATACACAGTTAATGGAGAATGTATTAAGGTGTCAATGCAGCATTAGACATTGAAGTACTGTACGGTCTTACATTCCTTGAATCTAAGAAGGAACTGGAATATTTTGATCCTCTTAAGCTGTTGAATTGAAATCCTGAAAAAGATGTTTTCATGTAATTTGTTTTAATAGACTTTGTAAGCTCAAGGGGATGACTGACACTACAAGATTATGATGTTACCTTGCCAAGCTGCTTACCAGAAAAAGCAACAGAATTTTCCTTACACAATTAGCAAGCAGGCTTTTTTAATGCAGATGTTGAACCTTCAGTACAGTTGTTGAGTTTTACAGAGGGCATGATCAGAATATGTTGTTTCTTTTCGGTGATTGGTCTGCTTTTTCACCTCTTCACAAAACTCTTAACACAGTAAATATTGGGCTTTCATACAGCTCTGGAGGTACTTTGTGAAGTACTTAAAAAAAAATTGTACTGAAATTGGCTTGTCTAAATGTATCGTACGTAGTCTTAGGCATAGAAAGAAAAAAGTAACTATGTAAGATAGCTATAAAATTTTACATCAAAATTATGTTATGAAATGACCTCAGATTACTTTTGTCTAGAGAAGGCAAAGTGTACTTGAGCCAAGTGTGATTGCAGGACTCTGACCTATATTTGTCAGATTTAGCAGAAGCTGTCTGCTAAGTAGCACGTAATCTACTAAATGCAATCATATTACTTTCCCAAATCCAAGTTTCCACAATGAAGTACAAAATGTATGAAGCTGATATTCTTCAACCAAATCCATCTTTCCTCTGGCTATTTTGGAAAGTTTACTATCTTCCTCTGAAGATCCTTGTGTTCCTTAGGAAAGGCAGTAAGGTGAAACTTGGCAATGGAAAAGAAGAAAATCCAAAGGAAAAAAAATCCCACACCAGCATTCTTTCTCTTGTTTAGTCATGCATAACTTCAGCTTTAATCGTATGTGAATGCATTAACTGTGTGTGAGTGTTTATCTAAAAGATGCAGATTTTACTGTGGTGATGAATCTTCCCTTTTGATTCTCATGCTTTGTAGATTCTGAATTTGAGCTTTACAAAATAAACCGCTCTTGGGTATAGGTTAAGTAAAGTTGCGTGTAAAGAGGCATTAGGAGTTTTCTGTTGAGGAAGAAAAATAATTGAGTCCAAGTAGTTTGACAATTACTTCATTGATAGAACTTCATGGGGATAAAAACAGAATAAAATCAATTATAGCACTAGTGGCCAAGTAAGGAGAATATTAATTTTCTTCAAAATACCCACACTAATTTACAACATTGCTTGACTTTCTTGATGAAATATGAATACTTGTTCAGTGGAAGAGCATTTTCATAATTTTGTGGAGATTAGAGGCAAACACTATCTAATAGTTGTACAGAGGGCATTGAATGAAATATTCAGAATTCCTATTTAAAATAACTCATGTTACTCCTTGAATATACTTTTCTAGAGTTTTTGCAACCATTTTTCTGTTCATTCATTTTCATCTGTGATCATTTTAGCACATTTATTTTTCATGTTTAATAAAATAGAAGACATAGTCATTGATAGCCATCCTCCCACTGAATACCTCTGTAAATGGCAATTTGTAACTCTTACGGACTTCTTAATAGAAAGGTTTTAGTGTCCCAGTCATGCATTAGGAAAATTTTGTATTTTAGCATATCTACCTAGATATTTCATATGTCTAGCAGGAGCTAGGCCAGTATGAAGAAAGAATTGTCAAGACATCTTCATGAGAGTACATAAAGTAAAACTACTTGGACACAAGACTGCTCTGTGAATTTACCTAGGTGTAGATCTACCTTCCTGCCTTCAGCTCACCCACCAGAACATGACTGTGCCTGGTGGACACCACCTGTGTCTTGCTGACCTCCTTGCTTCTGTCTGGGCAGGTGAGCAGTCAACACCTGGCATATTAATACAGAGCAGATCAAAAACATCATTCACCTAGCAGAGCACATGTGTATGCAGCTGATCTCGTGTCCTCTGAGTCTTGGTAGTGCAACAACTTTCAGAAGTCTTTGCTTTGCTCTAAGCATTTATTATAAAGCTCCTGACTTTTACAAGGGATTCTTCAGTGATTCTTGATTATCAAGGTTGCCTCTAAAGTAACCACTCCTTGAGTTAGTCTGTTTCCATTATATTATATGCTTCCTTTTAACCCAGAGATCTTGACACCACCTTCCAGAACCATGAGGAAAAAACATGGAACTTGGAGCAAAAAAGGACAGGTAGAGGGAGGAGACAAAGCTGTTCTTAAGCTTTGCATCTCTCTGTTACAAGGGCAGAGTATCCCTGCTCTGCATCTGGACCTCTAAGCAGTGGTTGTGAGGTCAGTGCAGGTCCTCAAACAGAGACTGAAATCCTGAGTTACAGCATATTTAAGGAACAGCCAAGATTGGAGTTAAGTTCTACATCCCAAAGCCAAAGACCGAGAAACCCAAGTTGTTTGAAAAATGCAACTCCTGTCTTTTTGTATTTTTAAATACACACACACCTTGCAGTCCATCTCACACCTATGATGCAGCTTGCAGGCATCACCAGGAGCTCCCTCTCTGCTGCAACACTGCACTTGCACTGCTTCTCAGCAATTATCAGGTTTCTGACTTAAATGTGTCTTGCCGTCCAAAAGAAATAATTCTTGTTTATGAAGCTCTTCTGAATTTTAAAAACCAGTGATATCTGTTGTTCCCTCCCTTCATCTCCCCTTCCTTTATTTTTTTTTAATGTTATTGTTTGTCTCTAGTGTGGTGGTGCATGTGTCACATATAAAGGTGTATTGGGATTTTTGAGGAGAATATTGAAAGTTCAGTATATGTTCATAAGAAAGTATTAAAGAGCCTGTGGGCAGATATTGGAGATAATTAGGAACTAGCTGGAACTGCTGCAGACTCAAGGGATGTTTGCAGGCTGCAGAATGTTCCTACGGGAAAGAAATTGCTCTGTAATTACAGGCAAGGTCAGCGCAGTCAGTTCAACGGAAAAGAGATGGTGGGAGCTGGGGCTCCCTGCCATGAAGGTCTTTGAATGTTATTAGTGAGACACAGTTTTTGCCACTTTTTGAGGAAGTGCCTCAAAAAGTGAAGTATACATTGTCTAGGGGTTCTCTGTGCTGTGGGGATTGCAGCCTTTTCTTGAGAAAGAAGATTGACCCTTACAAGTGTAAGGAATTTCTTGGTCACACTTCACATTTCTTTGACTCTCTAAAGTGTTTGGATGTGTTTTTCAGTGGTGTGAATCTCCCAGCTCTTTAAAAGGCTAGTATCTGTTATTTGTGCGTTTTTATTTTCTGAAACGGGATTTTCAACACCTGTCTGGAGAATTTCAGCTCACTTCTGTTTATTTGAAAATGAGGCATATTTTCATGGCTGATGGGTAGCTTTGGCTGCAAGACATCCAAGCCATCTTAAATTAATCCTCAAGAGGAAAAACTTTGCTTCCCTTTTTTCTAAGGACAAACCACAGAGTTCATAAATATTCTGTGCCCTAACTTTGTTATCAATAGCCTTCAGGTGGCAATACTAGTTGTGGGTACTCCTCCCTCCTGTTTCTCACTTGTTTTGTACCTTTTCCAGTTTGCCAGTGCAGCTGAATGTGGGACAGCATTGGGACTGTGTCAGGAATTGATTGTACTTAAAAGAGCAAAAACTTTGGGCACAGCTCAGACTGAAATTTATTGCCACAATCCCCAACCCCTTTGTGCACGGTGAGTTCAGGAAGGGAAGCTCTCTTAAAATCAGTTGCTGTTTTTGGAGAGTAAGTTTTCAGCAAGATCAGCTTTTTGAACTGCACGATTGAAAGAGGGAGGGATGGCACTTTGTGTTAGGAGAGGCTGGAGGGATATGGTTTGTCACAAGGGAAGTTGAGAGTGTGGCTGAATCTAGTAAACCATATATATATATTGTTCAAATTGTGAATCTTAAGTTCTAAAATATTTTATTGGATCTTTTCTCAGATATTCAGACTGTAGCACTTTGAATGGTCATTCTGGCTTAAGTGAGTGGCATAGTGTGTCATGCTAGGGGGTGAGAAAGAAGTGATTAGAGTGGTGGGAGCAGTGACTTCAGCTGAATGCTTTGTGTTGTGAAGTCTAACTTTCAATTATTTTTCTGGTTTGCTTCTCTACCATAAAAGCATAACATATCTAGCATTGTTTGACTCAGAAATTTCCCATGAGCACGTTTGACCAGTTAAAGGGATGTGCATCAGTTCTTTCACAAATAGATATATTATTTAGTCAACAAAAGTATGTAGTTGTTAAAGAAAATGTTTCAAAACTAAACGACAAAATGTGGATATTTTCTCTTGCATGTTTTGCTAGCTTCAGATATCTCAAATACTCTTAGATTTGAGACTGAGTTGGTTCTGTAGTACTTCTATCTTTTCTATCTTCTTTTCCCTGTGAACAGCATGACTGTTTATTTCACTTCCTGCACACATAGGATTCAAAACAACCTGCTGTATTTCATGTCTGCAGGCCTCTGCCTTTTGGAGAACATGTATAAACTTGGCAACCAAGAATCAGTATCTTCTAATAGTTTGCTTAAAAACCCTAGGTGTTTTTCTTGAAAAATATTTTCCTGAAGGCACTTTAAAATTTGTTCCTTAAGTATTATCTCTAACTTTTAAAAAATATAATTGGTCTAAAAATAATACAGATATTTTTTCTTATTTTCATATAAGAGCTATAATGAAAAAGGTCTTGCACTTTAAAAAATGTATGCAACATAGATATATTGCCTTCTCTACTCATTCATGAGGCTCATTCAGCTACTACTATTTTTTATTTTCACTTCTCTGAGAGTGTAATTTGGGGAGGAGATGGTAATAAGTTTGTCAGAGTATTGCATTGAAATAAATTTTGTCAATATTCACAACTAATGTCTGCTGAACAGCCTCTTACACAAGTTTCACTTCCCTCAATATGCCAAGTAGTAAATTTTGGTCAGTTTTTGGTGTCACATCACAGTGCCTGGCATCACACCTCTGCTGCAAGTCTGTTTTGGGGCAGCTGTGCTGGAGCTGCAGATCTTTCTGCATCTCTGATTAATATGACTGACTGTCCTGCCCAGGCTGTCTCCGAGTAGAGGAAGAGCTTCTAGACTTACACAAGGATGAATACTGTGAAAAAAAAAAAAAAAGAACAACCACAACAAAAATCAAGCATCTTCTAACTTCCTTTTCATCTCTACTCTTCCTTCTTTTTTCTTGGGGTAGAGAGCATTTTTATAACCACTAGTTAGCTTAATGGCATTTATTTAGAATCACGTCCTCCAAATTAATTTTGCATTGCTCTGTAATAGGCAAGGAAAGTGTTAACCTCAGTGACTTATGCCACAATGGAAGGTGAATAAAGTAAAAATAGAAGATGTGAATGAAAGCAGAGGAAAACCAGTACCTATTCAGGTAAAAATTACATTTTTCCCTATGGAATTGGCCAATTTTTAATGGAAAAAAGACTTTTACCTCCAAATCGGTTAATTTTTTTCTTCAGGCTTTGTAGGAATGTAGTCAGCTTTGTTAATTAATTTTCTTTCCCTTTTTTAATAGGATTGTTTAATAATTTTTGTTTATTTATAGGTTGGACTAAATAAACAACAAATTATATAATCTTACCAGCTTCTATCTCTGTAGTATTTAGCCTGTAATACAGTAACTCTGTTACTGGATGTTCCAATTTTGAACTGTTGTGTTCAGCAGTAGTGCTGGAGGTTGCTCCCACAGTCCCCATTTGATAGCTGGTGGGATCATCTGCCATCAGCTTGTGCCAAACTAGTTGTGGCTGACACTTCTAAAATACCTTGCTGTCTTTGTGGACACTCATGCACATTTTTTCCTTCTTAGACTGTAAAGGGAGGGAAAACTACAGTTTCCTTTGACCTTATGCAGGTTTGGCAGGTAAGAAATCCGGTTAGGCTGAAAAATCCTGAATTCTTTTCAAAGACTCTTTATCTTCTATTTCTTTCCTTAAGGTTTCTGGGCAGACAGAATCTTCCAAAAGCAGGCTGTGAGTCTCTATTTGTTTTGGTTTCTTGGAGATAATAATTCAGGAATAGTTGTGTACTCACTTCAGTTTTCCTTCTTTGCTTTCCTTCCCTTCCCAGTCCCCTTTTATCCTCACCTTCAGATTCTCTGCTCTGGAGCCTTGAAGAGTAGGGGTTTGAATAAACATGAAATACTGGAGAGCTTGCTGCAGTATTGGTACATTTGGCTGTGTGTGGCTTCTTTCTGTCAACAAGAGAGACACCTCAATGAAAGATGCATGAGAACAAACAAATATTTTTCTGGTTGTCCAACTGTGGCTTAACACACTTTATATAAGTTAATAGAAACAGAAGATAAAAAATGATGAGTTAAATATTGACACTACAATAGGAGAGCTACTGTTTATAAGCTCGTTTTTTCTAAATTAGTATCTAAGTTTTCTATCATGCAGCAACATAACTTGCTGCTGGGTTTTGCATTTGAGAAGAGCTGTGCTTTCAAAACAAAATGAAATAAAATAGTTGTGAATCCTGCTTTCCTGTGTCACAGGTCTAGTATGTTAAGTGTTTTACATCACTGGACTTAGACTCAACAGTATTAGAGGATGAGTTCAAGTAGCATCTCCTTTGTTAAAGGGAAAATGCAGAGAAAAAATATTTTCAACTATCTTTTAAATGAGAGTGAAACTAGGCAATTTGTTGACATTTATTGTTCTAGTAGTGTTAGAAATAATTTACCAGCAAAATCAGATTGCAGTGTAGTTTTGTGATTAGTCCTTACACTGCTGTGGAAGGAAAGGTGCATAAAGTTTGATTATAAAAAATCTTCAGTTAAAAATGTAATTTGAATGAGTTCCATCTGGAAGACCAAGTTCTCTTTATGTGGTGAGCCCAAACTGACTTTGGACTGGTGGTAGGATTGTGCAAGTAACATCCAGCTCTTCTATCATGCTTTTTATCCTCTGCTATTACACACTTCACAACAGAGGTGGAAGCCATTACCCTGGTGTTCCCTGGTGGGGAAAAACAAGACGAAAAGCTTGATTTCAGCATATGAAAATGAGCAGAACTGTGAGACTGCTATAATGGTGACAGAAGGGGAGTGTCTAAATCACTGATTTTCTAGAGGAAAGACTAGCACTTGAATCTTCTAGTTGGGTTATTTCTTAGGAAGTACAGAGTGGATGGAAATGGAGAAGGGAATGGAAAGAGTTAATATATAATATATATAATCTCAATTCAGCCTGAATTTCGAATGTTTCATACTACAGTCTTAAAAGTCCTTTTTTTTCTTGTCTCTGAATATAACGTAAAGGTAGTGTCGATCCTCAGTGATTTAAAGGTAAAATATTCTCATAGGTTGTATTGTATTGAGAAAGTACATGAATAATGCATTTGAGTAATGACTGATTTTATTACTTTTGTAGTTATTTTACATTTTTATCTCTCCCTGTCCAGCATTTCTAATGCAGTTTGGATGTTTTTAAGAGAAGCCTTAGGTCTGTCTAATCTTGAAAGTGATTGTAAATGGGACTAAGGTGAGAGAACGTTATTGACCAAGATGCAGATGAGTCCTTTTCTCAAACTTGGTAATCTTATCTGCAGTGAATAAGGGCAGAAATTGCATACAGATTTTATGCAAAGACACTGTATCTATAGTTATCTGTATTTTAAAATCCACTTGTAAACTCATGATTCTTGTACAGTTCGAACAATTCTATTTAGTGCTTACCTCACTCTGCTCTAATTGATTTTTCAGAGACTTTGTTTTCGTAGTAAACTTTTTTTAAAAATTTCTCTGTAGGTTTAGTAGAGGTTTGCATTGTAATTCTCATGTAGCTAATATAAAATGTCACCTCTTGAATGCCAGTGTCTGTTAGGAAGATTCCAGTGGGTATGGAAACAACAGCACTGATCCTTCAGAGGATCAAGTTTGCTTATGGGATAAATGCAGAAGTTTGTCTACAAACCATTGTACTTTGAAAGTTTTTCTGTGTTTTCCTATATATGAACTTTCTCTGGACTGTAATTGATAGGCATCAGAAATTTGGAAGGGTGACATTTCTCATATCATCATCCTGCCATGATGAAAAATAAATTAACAGCAGCTATTATTTTTAAAACTTCAGTGACTTGTAGTGCTGAAGAGGTCTGGCAGTGACTCACCGAATCTCACGGACAGTATTTCTGATAAGTCAGCCAACTGTGTAGTGTTTACATCTTTGTGCCTATAAATTTGTATTCTTATCTATTCTCTTTTTTTAAAACAAAATTAATTAATACATCTATAGTAGAATGAAATAAGTGGTTAATTACAGGAAACATGAGGTTAGTATAGTGCTTTATGTAATAATGACAAGACCATTTTTACAGCTCTGACTGTTGTGAATGCAGCTCTGAATTTATATGAGCTCTTTTTAGCAGTAACTGTGTAGATGCAATAACTGTACGTATGTGTGCACTTCGGATACAACTTCTGGAATATCCTGAATGGCCTTTTGCTTGGTCTCTTGTGCTTTATTTACACTCTTTTGTATAAAACTGACTTTGGGGAATTTTTCTCCTCTTTTTCAAATGGAGATTTAATCAGGATTTGAATAGTTTTTAAATTCAAGCTTTAATTTTGAGGTACCTTAGATCTCTTTAAAGCAGTAGTTTAAGCCCTGGAGGAATCTTCCTAGTCTCTTTGAGACTGTTAAGTTTAGTGCTGTGTTTTCATGGTTTGGAGCATCTTTTCTATGAGGAAAATCTGAGAGCTGAGACTTCACCCTGGAGCAGAAAAAGCATGAGGACCTTTTCGTTGTGTACGGTTGATGGGAGGGAATTAAATGAGAGAGACAGGCTCTTGACAGTGGTATCCAGTGACAGAACCAGAGGCAATGAGCACAAACTGAAACACAGATGGTTCCCTGTAAACATCAAGGAAACACTTTACTGTGAGGATGACTGAGCACTGGCACAAGTTGCCCAGAGAGTTCATAGGGTTTTCATCCTTGGAGATATTCAGAGGTTGCTTGGACACAGTCCTGGGTAACTGACTCCAGGTGGCCCTGCTTGGGCACTGTGATTGGACCAGATGAGGTCCACAAGTCCCTTCCAGGTCTGCCAGTTTGTGATTCTGTTTTTGTGCCTCAGGGTCTAACCCTGTGCCCGTTCTATCACTAGCATTTCCCTTCCCCATCTTCACTTCCAGGTTGTGAAATCTTTAAGATTTTGCCCCAGAGACTGTGACCAGGACAAAGCTCTTCCCCCTCCTCTTTCCCCCCCAAAGTATCCTTCCCAGATACATTTCATTAGCTATACATGTGCATTGTGAAAAGTTTTGGGAAGTTGGGAAGTGAAAAAGAAAATTTTGTCGTTCATCTTTGTGTGTATATCAAATACAAACATATCAAATGTGTATGTCTGAATAATGTTTTCATCTATATGTAATATATTTTATAGGAGTCCAGTATAAAATCCTTAACCATCATACTTTGATTAGTGTAACAGTACTACCAGTATCTTTGACTTGTTTTGTGACTTATTTTATTCACTTTTTTCTTTTTATGTGTGTGTGTGTTTTGCCTTGCAGAGTTGGAAGAATCCAGGGATTTCAAGTTTTGAGTAGCGGGCGTTTTACAAGATCACCTCACCTAAACTGAAAAGGCAGATGCAGCTCTGAGTACCAGATTGGTGTGTGCACTGCATGTACATGAAAACGCACATGTTTTTGTCATCGTGTAGACTTGCTCTGGCATTTTCCTGAGAGCTTTGCAATTGATGAAAATTAATTTGAGAACCAGATGGAGCACCTTCGCAGCACAGGAATCAGTAATCCATGGAAAGACACCTGCCAGTAATGTTCAACTTTCCACATGGTCTTCACGGGTGAAAAAAGTTTGCAAGAAGAGAAAGAAAAAACACCCTCTGTGCAGAAAAAGCCTAATAAATACCTCCACAATCTAAATCAATAGCTGTGAGGGAAATAGAAGAATCAAGAGGGCAGTGGAAACTGATTTAGTTCCAGCAAAGGAATAATGTACCGTCTTCAGCACGTTTTGCTTTGGGCTCAGTAGATTGTGAATGGACTAATAAATTGTGACCTTCTGCTGAGTAATGATGACTGGAAGTAAATAAGTTGAGAAACTATGGGACAAGTCTGGGCATTGAACTGAGCAAACCTCACCATCCTTCTTGAGTTAACCAGGTCATCAAACCTGCATATTCTTTCTCCCTCTCCTTTTTCCTCTTTTCACTTAGTGTGGTATAAATACTAGCTAATTGAGCTCATAAATGTTATTCAAATAAAACGATTGGAATACTTCATATGTTTCCTTCTTGTACAGCTGCAAATGTTGTGTCTGGAACTATGAATCTGTGCTGTAGACAAGCATCAAGAAGGAAAGATCCGATCAAACAAGCACGGAAAATACCTAGAGAAATAGTGAACCCAGGAAGTCAGATTTTTAATGCTGCTTCTCTTTCTTTTTTAGATGATTATATTTCTTCCTTCCTTGAATTTTAGAAGATTTTGAAAGAGTGCTTACTTGATGTGCTTTAATTCTGGCATTTGTTTTCATGGTAGAATGAAAAGTCTGTGATTCCTTGTAGCAGAAAAAAAGGGAAAAGTAAAGGAAAAACAGCTTGACATTTTAGTCTGTTTCACAGGAGAGAGAACTTCATGGTTCACCTGAGGCAAACTTATCTACTTTGAAAGCTAAAAGCTTTAGAGCATTTTTGATTCTGCTATAAATGAAGAGGGGTTCTTTTTCATTCGTGTGTGGCAGCAAAAAGTGGGAAAGCAGGCGAGATAGCGTGATAAACAGTTCAGGCTGTGTTGGGTCTCTGGTGGAAAAAAGTGCTGCGATGAAAATTGGATTGGCTTTGGATTGCAAAAACTTTTGAGTCCAACGAACGGTTCAGTACCAAGAGGGATTTCCCAACTGGCCTGGCACACCAGTGCCTGCACAAGTTCGGGTCTGTTGTTTCACACGGTTTGTGTGCCTTTTTTTCCCTTTATGCAATCTCTTTCAGCTTTAGCAGCAGAAATACATCAGATGGAAAAGATATGCCAGAGGGCAGCTTGGAAAAGAGGAATGTCATATATATACATGTATATGTATGTGCGTGTGTTTAAATTTCTGCAACTGAACTTTTGAAGAAAATCTGACTGGAGGAAATTTTAAAAGCCTTAAGTTACTTGAAACCTATACATTTGCAACTCTTTGTCTCTGGAATTGCATTACGCTAAACTGGAATCTCAGGCTGTATAAAGATTATATCAAGTTGAGCAAAAAGATGACTTAACTATTCCTTGAGAGCCTCTTATGAAGTAGCTGTTTCTCCAAAGGATAAGTGCACCCCCACTCTACAGACTCAAAACAAAAATGAACCTGAATTTTTTTTTTAAGTGTTACTTTTTCTTAGCCAACTGCCATCATCTTTTATAGAGGAATTTTTCACTATGCATTTGGTGGATATTTATAAACACTGACCCCATCCTCCTCCCTTTCAATGATCTATCCCAGGTCAGTCTTATCAATAAAAAAAAAAAATTGATTTAAATTTTGTGCACTAGACATATTACTTTCTTATGTCAAAAAATAAAAGATTTGAAAAGCATGTATGCAGCAGTGGAACATGGGCCTGTTCTTTGCAGCGATTCCAACATCCTCTGCCTCTCCTGGAAAGGCAGAGTCCCCAAAAGTGAGAAGGAGAAACCGGTGTGCAGGAGGCGGTACTATGAGGAAGGCTGGTTGGCAACAGGCAATGGCAGAGGAGTTGTAGGCGTCACTTTTACTTCCAGCCATTGCAGGAGGGACCGGAACACCCCTCAGAGAATCAACTTCAATTTGAGGGGCCACAACAGTGAGGTAAGCAAAATGTGTGTTACACTTTCAAGAAAATAATAGCTGTCTTTCTTTCTTCCTTTTTTGTTTTTTGGTGGTTTTTTTTTTGTTTGTTTGTTTGTTTTAGTATTTCTGCTTGGAATTTGACAGAGTTTTATGATGGATGCTCAAGACTAATCCCAATGTGATTTGGTTCAATTGGAGTTTTTCTGGTAAAATCAAGCATATAAGACTGATGGTGGGAGGTTCTCTGGAAATATGTCTGGGTTTGTTTGGCATACTTTCTCCTTCATTCCCCAGCGCCTGCCTCCTTCCAGGCAAATGCAATAAATGCATGTTAATGGAAGTTAGAAGTTGTGCTAGTTGACTGCTTTCACACAGTAGTAAAGTCTGACCTGGAAGACTAGTGGAAAGGCAGAGCAATGGGAGAACAGGTTGGTTGAAGTCTGCCAGATTTTCAGAAGCTGCAAACTGGAACAGCCTGTGACAGGAGATGGCTCGAAAAACTTTCCCTTTTGTTAGAAAAAAGGTCAAATGTGACTTTCAGAGAAATGTTGAGGTGCCTTGCAGTAAAATGCCATAACTTCAGTGTGCAAGGCATTGTCCTGTGTACATTGATACAAAATCTTTTCCATTTATGTTTTCTGAAAGTCATAAATCTGTTGGTATTAACTGATACTTTAGCTGTGCTTTATCACCTTCCTGGCATGCAACTGTTTCTCTGTATACTGCTTCATGGAAAGTGCAGGTGATGGATGCCCAGTAGCATACCAAGTGTCTAATACAACAGGGAGAGCCTAGTTTGTTTCTGATTTTTAGTTAGGATGTGTTTGGATGTGCTCTTTCAGAAGAATCTGTCCAAATTGACGATTTGCTGTTAGATTGGTGGGTGGAATGACATTTTAAATACTGAAATGAAACACAAAGATACTATGTGTTTTTTCTTGTCTCTTGTGCTATTTATTGGGTGGACTATGGGAATATATGTTGTCCTTTGAACACAAGCTGCACCCAAGTTTCAGAAGGGGGTAGTTTTGGTTCTTGTGTAACATTGTTAAAATCTTTTGAGGAAAAAAGGAAGCAGCCAATAAATACTTAGTATGAAATAATTGCTTTGTGTGTATGAAGGTGTGTGGGTGCATCATACAGACTTCTATATGTATAGATGAAAGACAGATTCATGTATATATTTGTATCAGGCTCATTCAAAAAAATTACAGCCACATTTTCCCAAAGGGAAGAATGATGTTTGAATCCAGCATTTTGGTTTGAATGACAGCTGGTTGTTGGTTTAATGTTCAACTACAAATTGTGTTTTATATTTTAAGTGTATGACACAACAATCAATCACTTTTCATTTCTCCATACTTTGTTATCTAAGTTTCCTGTGAACCTGGGAACTTGTTTTTTTTTTTTTCTTTTGTGTAATATGTGTTTTGGGAACAATATAGGTAGTGCTCTTTACAGGAATGGGAAGTCTTACTGCAGAACTTGGAAGTACGATATTAGGTTTCAGTATGTGCCCACTGAAGTGGAGAAGATGCTCATGTGCATGCTGCCCTTTGGGTTTGGCTAGTTTTGCTTTATGTACTCAGCTGGCCATTAGAGTCTCTTTCTGGGTCACTGCATCATTGCTGTGTGGATTTAACTGTGCTGTTTGCACATCCTTTCAGCTGACAGTGATTGGCATGAGAGAGAGACTCAAATGAAATGAAACTTTTCTGTTTGCATCTTTTTGTTGTTGTTGTTTGGATCAAGCTTGTCATTAATAAAGAGTTTGTTTTCTTGTAAGTAATGTTCCTGATAGCAGGAATTGTGTCAATGACCAGAGTAGAGACTGCCAGTTTACGTCTCTGTAAAACAAAATTGACATGGTGGGATGTGACTGAAGGAAGAGGGAAGTGGCTTTAGTGGAACTGGCTTTCTGTGATGAGTCTGTGGCTGCTATCAGATTTTCCTACTGTCATGGTTTTTTGACCATCATTGTAAATAAAAGTTCATTCTTATAGGATGATGTGTTATACAAAGCTCTTCACCAGTCTTACTGGATTTAATCTTTTTATAGGAGAATCCCACTGATTTAGATAGGAGTGTTAAAGACATATAGTTGAATGTACAGCGAGATTTTTTTCTTTAGAAAACACCTTTTCTTCTAAATCTATCTGCTGAAAGATTCTTGAAGGAAAATATTGAACAGCAGTGCTTATTGCTAATATTTGCATTAAAAAGAAGTGAATATTTTGTTTTCCTGTTCTCGTGTTAAAAAGCAAGTCAAAAGCATCTCTACTGTGTATCACCGTTCATAACGGAAAATGCAGATTTTGCAAACACATCCTGGTATGTGTGCCTGATTAAAGCCACGTTTGTTGCACGGAATGGGCCCTTAGATTGTGATTGGCTTAAAACTCAAAAGAGCCTGTTTGATTTGCTGACCAGTTCTAGAAGCATATTGTGTTATCTTGTTCCCAGAAATGGTGATTTATATGTATTTTATGGTTTATATAATGAATGATGTTTTATAACTATATTTTTGTATGGGATAAAACTAAGGTGCCAAGTGAAGTTTATTGCTTTTCAGTCGTACAGTGATACTTGAACATTAGTATGCATTCGATTATTAAGTATAAAATGCTGAAATGAACAGAATGGAAGGGTGACAATATAGAAGCTAAATACTTTCCATTTGGGATGTAGTTAACAATATGCTGTGGGCAGAGCACTGCATTGTATTTCAGTTTTAAAGTGAAAATCTAGAAGAAGAAATAATATGCCTGTGTTTCTGGCAAGAATGTGAGACTACTTTTAAGCGAGTCAGGGAGGTGAATACTTGTGATGTATTTTTGCAATCATTTAGTGACTGCTGAAGAGGTTCACTGAAATCTTTTAGGTATATTTTCTTGACTCTAATAACATGCCTGTAACCTATCAGAACAAACAAGAATGAGGAATCCCCAGGACTGAATTACTGACATGAATATTTCAGTGCTGGATTTGAATGACTCATCATGTTGAACAAAAATTGAGAATTAAAAGCATTGTAGTGTGAGCCACACTTGTGTTTCTACAATTACTTCATTTGGTTGTTAGAGTTTGCAACAACCCCTTTATTTTTTTTTTGTAGTTACTAAGGAGAATCACAGAATTAAAATAAGCATATTCCCATTTATTCTGTGGCAAGGGGTGAAAATAATGCATTTTGTGATATAAAATGTGTGACCAATAGGCTCTGAAGCATGCCAGGCTGAGCATTTTTTAATAGTGCCACAGAGATAGAAGCTTTCAGTATCTTATCCATATTGAGCTTTCTGGGGAGAGATTTTCAGGGGGCTCTATGAGAGATAATTACAAAAAAAAGCCCAAACTTAATTTAGAAGCCTTATAGAGATTTTCCTTCCAGTGAAATATTTGTAAGGTGTCTGCAAATCTAATTGGTTGGATGGTGCCATTGTAAATGTTTGTTCTAATGGTTTCTGTTGTGTCTAGCGTATTAAGATGATGCCAATTTTTATGGCACTTAATGTTTCTTAAATTACTAGTGCTTAAAAAAATGTTTTGCAGGTGTACATTTGCTTTTGACTGTGCTAACTAAAAAGACATCTTTGATATATTTAATAAGATTCAGTATGCTAATTGCTAGTCTGAAACATTAAAAAGTATTACAAGTATATGCAAATTAGATGCAGTGAATTAAGTAATAAGCTGAATACATTATTGAGCATATACATTTTACATTTTTTACTGTAATGATGAAGGAAATTATTTACATTTATCATACATATTTATTTACATTTCTGTTACATTGTACATATTTGAATGTACCAAGCACATGTTTACAGCTGCAAAAAAGCCACCCTGTTAATTTAGCACAAGTTTTAGTAGATAGGGATGTAAATATATCTCAGCTGGACTGTTAAATGAATTAGCTTTTCAAGGAACACAGTCCTTTAAAAATACTCAATATATTCAGTGTTGGTTTTCATACTACATTAGTTATTGAAGTCTGCACAGTTCTTGGTTTTGTTTTGGTTTAGAGCAGAAGTAGCTTAAAAAATGTTTTTTCCTGTTTTAAAAAGAAAGAAAGCTTTTCTTTATCCTGTCCCATTTTTTGAAGTTGTATGCATCTTGCAGAGCAGATTTTTTCCAGAAGTCTATTGCTTGTTTAGGAAATAAATTTGTTTTAAAAACAATTGTTCTTAAAAACCCAAACAAATAAGCCTTTTCAGTAGTTTTTATTGATTTGTAGTGTCACTGGCAAGAACACAGAAAAACAATACAGGAAAACTTTGTGTTTGTTTAAACTTTGTTTTAATGTAACTGGCATTTGAATGTTAAATGTGATTTTTATTATGATTCCTGGACAGAAAAATTGAATCAGCATGTGACTCTTTATAGTATGGATCCCTTGTATCAAATATTGCCTTCAGACACAGCTGGAACAATTGTTACTCGTGAATAATTAAAAAATCTTGAGGTAGAATGATGCCATGATGATGCCTTTTGGCTTTAGAAGCCTCAGTGGTACAAGACATACACTGTTGTAAACTGCGTGGTACTGCAGATCTCTTTTCTTTTCTGTCACTGCACGAAGAAGACAAGGCGTTTGTTGGCAGAAATACTGTCTCTTTGTTAAAGCAAGCTGGTGTAATTGGAAAAGACAGACAAGCTTTTGGGCATACAAGGTTCTGAAGAATGACTTGTATTTCTGAAAGCTTGTGTAGTTTTTACATCCCTTCTACCTGATACAATGCTAAATCTGTCTACAAACCATGTCCTTCCTCTATCTTTAAACTATTATGGCTACAGAAAAATAATGCAGGGAGAGAGGCAGAACTAGTGGGAAGTGACTTGTAGGACAATAGGTCCTGTGCCTGACTGTGCTGGCTCTGTTCATTTGTACTGTGGCTGGTATTGCCAGGCTTTTCTGCCTGCCTGTTTTCAGAAAGGACAGACACGTTGGGCTTTTGTGTAGACTCCTTGTTGCACCTTCTTGAACTGTTTAATCTGCACTTAGTCTGGGTGCTTCGGTGCTTTTATTTCTTAAAGCAAATATTGAAAGAGCCAAAATACATATTAAACCTTTTTGATCGTCTTCTACCAATCTTTTCAATTTTTGCTGAAGTTTGAATATGCTCCATGGCAATGCAGAGGTGTCTTTCATAGCCTTCTTTTGGGGGGATTGTTAAAGAAAATAAATGGAGCAGTAAGTTGGAAATGTGTGATCCTTTTCCCTTAAATGACAGATAGCAGTCTTGCTGTTTCTCATTTCTATACTCTGTATCAATTTGCAAATGCCAAGGTACAGCCTGAACTTGTGTACCAGCAGACTTTCTATATAGTTCATTCACTCTAAGAACTGTGACCACTTTCAGTGCGTCTTTTCCTTTTTCTTTGTGTTACTTTTTTTTTTTCCAGCCACACCCAGCTCCCACTTTCACAAATATGTTTGTGAAAGGCCTTCTCTGTCTGTCCATTTTTCTCAATTGCCTCAGAATCCCAGCATCTCTGTTCAGCGTTTATTCTTACGCAGTTGTGACTTTGAAGCAAACCATCCAATATTGCCACAATTGTTGCTGAGTAATGAGAGTTGGTAATGCTACATTGATCTGCTACTTGGAAATTGCTCTTGTAGGTCATGCAGCGGTTTGTTTCCTGCAAAGGTTAGGTCATCAGCTTTGGAAAATTCTAAATTACAGTTTTTCTGGTTTGTAGTAATAAGCATCTAGATAATTGCGCTGAAATCCGGACAAAAAAAGGAATATATGATGTGAAAACAATACTGTCAGCTTTTAAACAAAATTATTAATCTCTGTAAGTGGGTCATCCATGTAGTTTAAAATTTTATCATGCCATAACACGTAGCTAAAGTTTCGTTGTTCAATAATTCTACTCAAAAAAAGTTTGACGTGGAATCAAGCTCACCTATATCAGAAATTACCCCAAGCTTTTGTTAAAAAATTGCTGAAAGATAACAACATGCATATTTTAAGATAATGATACGCCTGAGGGGCATTTCATGCTTTTTGAATTAGGGTGAAGATACTTTGTTGTTCCGTATAGAAGCAGTTGTTCCACATGATAATTTGTGTGTTCAAGGAAAATAAATGCATTTTCTTTAACAAAAGTTTAATGATGAGGACCTATTGATGTATTGAATAGATGAGATTACTCACCTATTAGACAATGGATACCAAAGCTTGGAATATAAGCACTTTCCGAGTAAAGTGTTCAATAAAGAATTTAATATGAAATTCTGAAGGCCTTGTATAGCATACATACATACTGAGCATCTGAATAGTGGAGAAATTAGGTTTTATGATAGCATTTCTGAACCATAATAATCATTAAGGATGCTGCCTTGGTTTAAACAGTTCCCAGAGGAATTCATCAAATTACAGATAGTGTGAACAGATAAGATACCATTACAAACTGTAAACATTTCACAATGTAATTGAATGTAGAGTACCAAGTAACTGCTTGTCAAGTGTAGCTAGAATGTAGTAGGACAGACAAAAATATATTTTATAGGTATTTATCCTTGGGCAACCAGCATCTCTTCTTTAATAGCAATCCTTTGTGAACATGTAGGAACTTCTGGGGGAGTTCTTAGTATCCTCTTTGCATTAGGAACATCTTTAAAGAGAAGTAATCCACTTGTATAATACAAATATTATGTGAAGTAATGAAAATGAAGTTGAATTGGGAAATTCTTGTGCATTTTCAAAAAAAGAAAATACTGGTTTATGGTTTTCATCAGAATTGTGATATTCCAGTTCTAGAATTACTTGACGAATTTGTATACTGGAAAATAGTATCCTTGTGCATTGGTTTTGGTTTTTTATTTCTTTACATTTTAAGGAAAAGAAATGTACATAGATGACTTTACTAATGAAGAAAACACAGCTTTGTTTACTCTAATCAGAATGTTGAACATGGGCAAGCAGTGTAACTCTTACTGCAGAGAGAGTAAATGGTGTCCTTGGTGATATCAGGAGAAGTATTGCCAGCTGTTGAAGGGAGGTGGTCCTTACCTGCTGCACAGCACTGGTGAGGCCACACCTGGAGGATCGTGTTCTGGGATGGTGGTTCCCCAGTAAGAGAGGTCAGTGAAGGGCCACAAAGATGATTGAGGGACTGGAGCACCTCACCTGTGAGGAAGGGCAGAGAGCTGGGACTATTCAGCCTAAAGAGAAGGTTCAGAAGAATCTTATTAATGTATGTAAATACCTGCAGAGGGGGTGCAAAGAAGATGGAGCCAGGCTCTTTTTGGTGGTTCCCAGAGGTAAAGAGCAGAAACTAAACCACAGGAGGTTCCCCATGAATATCAGGAGATGATTTTTTTACTGTGAGGGCAGGAGGCTTAGATAGCCCAGAGAGGTTTTGGAGTCTCCATCCCTGGAAATAATCAAAAGAGCCATCTGAACACAGTCCTGGGCAAGCAAATCCATGTCCTTGCTTGAGCAGGGAGCTCAGAACTTCCAGAAGTTCCACCTCAATTACTCGTGACTCTGTGAAATCTATTTGTAAATTTAAGTGAAATCTTCTGCACAAAAATTGGTGAAGCAGCATCAAAAAACAGCTCTTGAAGGCAGGCAGGAAGTGCTAAATATACAAAAGTGTGGAGAGAATTCATTCAAGTTTGGCTAAAACGAGAACAAACTGATCTGCTGGAAAAGGAGGGAATTTTTTTGTTGTTGTTTTCTGAGGAGAAATCCAGATAGTTTTCCAAGTAGTCAAAGAATTGGAGAGCATAGTCAGAATTCTCATGCAGTGTTACAGGCAGAGGTTATTAAAATGCAGAAGAAAGTCAAGCTGTTGGATGTGAGAGTGACTTCATAAGAGAAACAGAGTTTGGGAAGGAAAATTGTCATTGAGCTGAAGAGAAGGAGCTGTTTAGATGCACAAATCATGGTGTTTGAAAAGTTTTAGAAGAAGCTACAGAACATGAGTCTGTTGTAAGCTATAGAAACCTACAGCTCTGCTTCGAACAAAGTGATAAAACATGCTAAATGTAGATACTGAAAGGTCAGACTTCTGGAGGAAATTGTATCACAAGGTAGCAGTGCCCCAGTTACTGAGTTGGCTCATCTGCTTGTAAAATGAGAAAATGGCAAGTAATTGTTTTATCAGGGAAAGACAAGGCAGAACTGTGAAGAAACATGCAGCAGCAGATGTGCACTGCCCAGGAGAGGTGTGTGCATGCCCGTGTGCAGGAGCCACAGGTGCAGCTGGAGTGCAGCCAGTCTCAAAATGCTGTCCAAGTGGAGAATGGCACTGGCTTTTGTGAAGCTGAGCAAACCCGTGGGGGATCTGGCATGCACTGACAGTCAGCAGAAGGCAGCAGTCAGTTCCACAGATGTAACTTCCAGAGGATAATGGCCAACAGCAGAAGGCTGATTATCAGCAGTATGGTGATGTCCTGTTCATGTCTTGAGTGGTGTCCTGGAGAGGGGGCCAAATGCAAGCACCTACAGGAGATATTGGAAAAGTTGGGAAAGAGTGAATATTTCAGGCTGTTAAAGAAGAAATCTGGTCTTCTGAGTAAGATGGCAGAAAGAGAGTTCTTCCACCTAGGGAAGAGACAGCTCTAAAGCCTTGAACCTGAAAGAGCTAGAGGGGGTTGAGTTTCACAGGAAGATCAATTCCACAAAAAGGAGTATCAAGGTAATTTTTCAGGTAGAGACTCAACAAAGAATTATGTCAGTGGAAAAAAAAAGGTAGAAAGGAGACTGAAAAATCTTGATAATTTGATTACAGAATACTAAAAATGGGGACATCTAACCATAAGCTGCACTAGGGGAACTTTAAGTTAAACATTAGAAAAAGATTCTTTACTGTAAGAGTGATTGGGAATTGTTTGCCCAGGGAAGGTGGTAGAGTCATTGTCCCTGGATGTATTTAAAAAAGGACTGGATGTGGCACTCAGTGCCATGGTTTAGTTGATAAGGATGTGTTAGGTTATAAATTGGACTTGATGATCTCAAAGGCCTTTTCCAATCTAGTTAATTCTGTGATTCTGTGTAATTTGTAGCTTCCCTAATGAGGACCTTTCTTGAGGAATGATTTTATCTGTCAAGATACATGTGAAGATATCCCAGAAGGCGGTTTTGAGGATTCAGTGAGACTGCTTTCTGCTTTGGGTAAAAGGAGTGCTGATTGCATACGAGAGAGCTTAGTTTGTAAGGGACACAACAGGGCATTTATATTAGGGTTATTATAAAGAAAATAGTTCCTGTTTCTTCTTCTTTCCCTTCCCCCAATTCTAATTTAATCGTGTGCAGTATTTTTTGAACCTGATAATATACAAATATCTTGCTCTTCAGTTGAGCAGTTTCCTACAGGCATAGAATGGAACTGTGGTTCCAGCTGCTGCACAGAAGTGAGAACGTCAAATGCCTGATTAATTAATAAAGAGTGTTGCTGTGGAGGGAATTGTGTTTATTTTAAGGAATCGATGCTCAAAATGTTTAGTTCCTTGAAATAAGGTGTCTTAAAAGTGTGCAGAGGATTAAGTGGCTAAGAAAGTCTGTAGTTTGAGGGTACCTGCCACTGGTGATATCTCGAGCTAAACATATGCTTGATAATCAAAATGGGACCAGTACTGAATAAAATGTATGAAATGGAAGAACATTTGATGTTCATCCATCCAGGCTCAGATTGCTTTACTGTACAAAATGAGGCTTTAGCCTAAGTTATGTTTATCGGTGTCTAAGATAAATGTTTTCTCACGTACATTATCTTAGCAGTTCTGCTTTTGTCCAGAAGATACCCTGTTGATTACAGATGTTAGAGTAGGAATTACTGTTTTCCTATGAAAAATGATCACCTACGTGTTTCATTTACTTTTCATTGCTTTTCCAGCATTCTTACTGTTTCCAGAATAGTACTCTCTATGGTTTCTTCAGATTTAGTAGTCCTCTTACTTACTAATTAGAGATGCCAGGCTCTGAATTTCACTTGTGAGAGAAATCTGATGTCATTAGCTTTCTTGAATATTAGCAATAATTATGCAAGTTATAAAAATGTAAGCCAAGGCTTGTTTATTGAGAAATACCTGTTGGCATGTATATAGATGTTGTTCTCATTTGAAGGAAACCAGACTTTTGAAGCAGTGCTTCAAATTGAGAGTCGTTTGCAATGACAGAATTTGTCCTGCCCTAAGTTCTTTCCGTAGAAGAAACAAATCCAGCAGGGAGGTTAAGAAATTAGATTTTGATATTGTCATTTTCATAAAAGCTATTTACGAAACCAATTATACCTTGTTATTATGCCTTATAGCTGCCATAAAGTTATTCTGTTGAATAAACAGCTTCAAATTAGATTTTGACACAGTGTTGTTATATATTATTAAATAAGCTGTCTGAAGCTGCTGTTTCTTTGGGTTAGTTGTGGTAAGGGTTCTAGTCTCTGTGGTCACTTAGTAAGTGTTAAAATTGTCCTCCCTCAGCCAGCTTCCTCCTCAGTTGCCTTGGAGTGGAGAAGTGAGATGTAGTTGTGATTACACTGGGACATGACTGTGTTCACTGCAAGGCAGTGAGTGTCAGTAATTACAGGTGTAGATAACTTTTCCATCCGGAGGGTCTTGCTGCTGACAGCTAAAATGAGCCATTTAAAACGTGAAATGGGAGAGATGCTTCTCTAAAACCAGGTGATCCTACACTACCTTTTGTGACAAAGACGTGTAATTTTGTTTCCATACATACAGAATATTTTCATAATGCTTCGTTCATATTTTAATTGCTATTTCTGCAGCTTTGTTGCATAATTGTAACAGTAATCAGAACACGTTTGCCAGATTTGAAAAACTTCCATCTTGTCCACAGGACTTCTAGCACAATGTAAAGAATTTTTATGCTATGCACTAGGCTTTTTTTAAAATCACTTCATTTGAGATTTTTTCAGTGTAATTTCTGAGCATGAGACTTTTATACTGAGATGCACTGAGGTTTAATAGCAAGTATATCTCCTGTTTGAAAAGAATAAGACAGAGACTTAAAAGATTTTAAACTTGATGGCTTTGGGCAGCTGGTTTTTAAGTTTCTTGTGGCCTTTACATTTATAATCTTAAGGACAGAAATTTGAAGCCTATTTAATACTGAAGGCACTCCAGTCTCCTAGTTTGTTTTTTCTAAAACTAGTAGTACTATCAGAAGTACCTTGCTATTAAAATTTTACTTTTAAACTATTGGTGCAAATACTGGTAGCAACTGAAGTGCTAGTGTTACTTCTACTCACTCTGTAGAAATTGTAAGCTTTCCAATGTTTTTATTGTGCTATTGAGAAATAGATAGTATTAACTGGTATTATCCTTTAGCACTTTTACTGGCATTTGTGCAAGCAGAGGTTTTTACTTACTCGATGTAGGCATCTAATATGTAATTAATTTCACATTAAGTGACAGCAGCTTTTATGAGAATAGGGCAAGAGCTCAGAATTTGGGTAGAAGTGGCAATGAGCCTGAAGTGTAGGTAGAGTAGGAGTTTTGGGACTGTTTGGATTCAAGATGAAGGAATACCTGAGGGAATAGGTGTCAGAGAAGGGGGCAAATCTGCCTGCTGCTTTTCTAATGTGGCTTTCTGCCAGGCCTTGGGGTTGGACCTATGGTTGTGATGTCCTGAACTCATAAACAGCTATCAGATGTGGTCACAATATCTTCATGCTCTGCAATGAGTGATCCAAACCAGAGATGACAACTTTAATAGCTGTTAGTTAAATGTAGATTGTAGACATCAGTCCTGCTCGTTGCTTTGTGGGTTGATGGTGGATGTCAGGAGCATGTAGGTTTATCCTACTTCTTTTGTAAAACTTGAGCAATTTGTCAGACAGCCATTGTGTATCAGAAAGAAAGATTGAGCTATCAGAAGTTATGTAATGTCAGCATTAGCTGCAGTTGATTTACTGTGTCAGTTCATTTCTTTGAATGTGTTGGTGCATACATATTGTGATTCAGTTTTCAATTACCTGAATACATACTCTTTTTTTTTTTTTTTTAATTCCTTGTCATTCTCTTCCATTCAGTGCTAGTGTGGTGCCTGTGGATGAGGGAAAGTTGCCCAAACAAGTTCCATATTACTTGTTTTGGAAAGTAGTAAGTATGCAGTGAAGGGCGTGACACAAAACAAAGTCTAATGATTTGGCAGCTCAGTGTTGCTGGGAAAGATTTTTTTCTTTGTTTTGTTACACATAGCTTTTCACCATAACCTCGATGTATTTCTCATTTTCTGAAAAATGCTAATTTTTCTATCTTTGGTACTCTGAAGATGAATCAATTAATTTTCATTAAATGATCTGATACTGTAGTTCTGTACAGACAGCCAACATTTCTGGGCATTTGTCTTTGTCAGTTTAATCTTGATATTCTTCTGGGTATCTGATTTCACAAGCCAATTTAAAAATAAATTTTCATGACTCATCGTCAGAGTTTGATCATGAGTAATATTTGACCCCACTGAACGTGGGCACCAGTGCAGTGAGGTTTTTTGGTTTATATCTAGCTAATCTTGAGGAATTCCTCAATGGACAGCATAGCTACATTCAAAGCTCAAAACCTATGTGTACAGCAGTCTGAGTAAGGGGATATTTAGCTGCGTTTTACATCCAGCTCACTGTAGTTCAGTCAATTCATCAGCTTAGAAATCACCTGGTTTGAGCTTTAGAACAATTGTAATGATGTGGATTGTGCCCAGAGGATGGATAACGTGATTCATGTCAATGAGAGGTTTTAATAATTGAGTTTAGTGTTGTTGATGATAACATTAGTGATGTCAAATATAACTTGTTCTTGTTAAGCTTGACTTGTAAAAGCATGCTAAAAAAGAAAATAATCTGTGATGTATTTATATGCTGCAGTGATTATTAAGACTGAGAATCACAGGTATTTGAGTCTGAAACATGGTTTGTGACTCCCTTGAGTGGGTGTGAAAGCTAGAAGAAAGTCAGATAGTAAATGAAGTTTCTTATTGCCAATTAACTCCAGAATCACTTGAGAAATGATGGGAAATAATGAGAAATGTGGCAGTTTATCCTCAACACTACAGCAAATACTTCTGTGGTCCAAAAAACCAAGTTGAGCTTTTAATCCTCACCAGTAAACAAGGTTTTGTAGGTTAACGTAGGTTTGGTCTCCTAGATCATCTTTTAAACATGGTATTTCAAGCAGGTTTAAGTGTGTTCAATGGAACATACTCTTGCATTTATGAGTAAAGTTATTCCTTTCGTTGTGAAAGAAACAAAAAATGTTACCTTTTTCTTTACTGTGGTAACTTTGAGGTGTTAACTTTTTATCTTGAATGTCAGTGGAAGTGAGTTTTGAATACACATGGGAGTAAATTCATTGAGTAAACCGTTGCTACTGTTAAATAAATCAACCTTAAGGCTGCATTTTCTAGTCTTGACATTGCCAAAATGAGGCAGAGGCCCATAAAATAACCTGCAGAAGGTGCATGAACTGTATTGGAGGCTTTAAAAAGAGGGTAAAATGTCATTTAAAATCATTATTTTACTTCCAGGCTGTGGCAGAGAATGCTTTTTGGGTTCACTGTCCAGTGTGATGATGGCTGATTTTCAAAATTATTTTTACAAGTGTTCTTTAGCAGTGACAGTTCCATCATACTGTACTGTGGCACTCATGGGTAACTTCTGTCAGTGTAGATTTAGCTGCTATTCTTGTGAAATGGAAATTTTCCCTTATAGAGAAGGATGGGTTATTATTTTTTAAATATTCGTGCGGATGGTACTGCTTTTAGTGGAACATGTTAGGGTCTGTAAAATTTTAGTCTAATCTGTTTATAGTGGCAACTTTGCTTTGGGTTTTTTGGGTTTTTTTACAAATTGAAAGTATTTGAACTTTTCATTTAAAATACAAAAAAGCTTTCAAAAGCCATTTGCCCGCTCCTCTTCATCTTTGCATTTCTGCATTAAAAAATATAGTCTGCTGCTTTCTTCATTCACTATTTGGGATGAGTAAGGAAGGGAAGCCTTGAAAACACTTCATATAAAATTGAAGACACAGATTTCTATTTCTGTGAGCCAGTAATAGTTGAAGATAAGAGGCTTGTTTTGAGGATTTTTAATCAGCTGAAAATTCTTGGAGCAACTCTAGTCGTGACAATCACAGAATTGTTTTATGGAGGACTGCTCACCAATTTGTATTCATTTTTGTGTGATTATCAGCAAGCTAATAACTCTGGCTACTCTTTTGAAATTTCCTGTCACTTTTTCGTTGTTCTGGAAGCAGATGAACAAATATCTTATTCAGGCGTTAAGAGAAAATTGGGTGCTTTGGCTTCTCCTCTGCCACATGACTGGACTTTGTATGGGGCACTGCTGTGATGTCCTTCCCAGAACCAATAAAAGTAAACAGGTACCATGTACCAGAGGGTTGTGTTTGTCCCTCTGGTGGAAGTTACCTGAGCAGCAGCTGGAAAACGGGGTCATGAGTGTGCTTTGCTGGTGGTCCAGGTGCTTTATCATGGCCCTGCTAAGGAATGAGGGCTGGCTGCCTGTCTCCTTTGGGTTGTTGTTCCGGTGGTGATAAATTGTTCTGCCTTACACAGCTGCAAAAGCCACTGCACGTTACAGTGGTAGCACTCTTTGTTGTAGGTAGCTGGAACTGATCTGTCCCTGGAGCCAGGCTATCCCTGAAGCAGGAGCAGAATGTCTTTTTTTGCTTCCCTTATTCTGCAGGGCTGCTTTTCAGTGAAAGATCCCAGCAATAAGTGACAGAGCAGGAAAGATGGAGGCAGGATCTCTCAGTCACAAGGATGCCAAACCAGGTGACATCAAAAAGCTGTTAAAACTTACTAATATATGACAAACTCCATTAGAAGTAGAATGCTGGATCTTTTAGAATATTAATCTATTTTATGATCTCCCTTTTATAAACAAAGCTGTATACCAAAGTTCTTCAGTGTCCTTTCAGAAGAAAGGCATTAGATAATGGCACCTTCAGATTTTACCTCTTGTCTGGGCCTGTGAATTCATTTATCACTGAAATTCTTTATTGCAACAACTCTGTTCTTGCCCATGTGTGGTATGAAACCATTTGCATGTTATAGTTATTTATTTTAGATAATTTATTAAGTTTCCTATTGAGGCCTCTATGGCCTGAATTAAAACACTAAAAGGAAATCTCTGCATAAAGCTACCAAATAAAATGCATAGCCAGGCAAGATTAAAAATAAATAAATAAATAAATACATAAAAATCAGGCAAGAGGTCTGTTGGGCTTGTCCTTGTGCAAACCACCCACAAAGGGATTAGTTCCCAGTTACTGAAAGGAATGGAAAAAACATGGGTAGCAGATAAAAGAGCATAGGGAGGGGACGCAAAATAGACAAAAATAGCTCAGTTGAAATAAACAAGCCTTGCAGAAAAGGGCAGGAGAAGAAGTGCATTCTGAAATGTTAACACAAAAATGTGAGTTGTTATACAGGAGTGGAACTCATGGTGCAGTGGGGCATCCTGGGCCTGGATTTGATCCAGAGCAGCCAGGTTGCCTTTCTCACATGCAGACTGGAGGCTGCAGTTTGGTTTTGCCTGGCCCTTTCAACCTGCCCATGGGTGACCAGCTGCAAGAAAGGAGATGGCAGTGCTGATGCAACTAAAAAAGCTGCTTTTCTGAAATGTGAGTTTGCTTGCATTGCTTGGAATTGTATTAGGACCTTTGTCCACCCATTAAGCACAGAATATTCAAGTAATTCACTGTTTTGTAGGACGAAGCCCAGAAGTGTAAAAAGATGCATCCTTTTAGGTCTTGGATATTACTGGATTGGGTGATTTCTCCTTGCTGTCTTTCCTAGGGAAAGCCTTTTGGAGCCATCAGAATGCTATAGGCTAATGAAGATCAACCACAAAGGCTTGTTTAAAACATCCTGGTTTTCTCCATAAATGGATCTTCATTGTTTTAAGATAATTTAAATGAAATCCGTGTTGTTGCCACGTTTGTTATCTGAACTGTAATCCTTTACCTGTGCCAAACTGTTGTCTGCAAACAAGTTAAATTATTGAGGGCAAAGAAAAGTCTATAACATGACTTAGTACTTTGTTAGGGTCCACCCATGCTCTCAGCTCTAATTTCAAAACAAACACACCCTGAACATCGTGCTGTGCTTTTATTATATCTTCTGGCAACCTGTGTTTGGTTTCTGCTTTGCATGGCTGCCACTTCGTAGTGGCATTATTGATGTTTTTTTTTTTTCCACAGGGCACTTCTAGATCTTTGTTTAAATGGTAGAAATAAACAGATGATGATGATAGTAGCAATAATAATAACAACAATTGTCATCATCATCTTCAATTTCACTGCTGCATTTTCTCAAATAACATTTCTGTGATTTTCTCTTCCTGCCCCTGTACAGTTTCACCGTTTTTCTTTAAAAATGTTTTCATAATGAAGTTACTGTATTTTGCCTTTTCTTCTTTTAATCCTTTTGAATCTCTTTATGTGAAATCAGTGTTTGTGAAAAGCTAGAAGGTGACTATTCTGAAGGATGATCAGAGACATACCAGTTAGAGTGGATATGCAAAAATGTGACAGCTGCAAGAATTTTTTCAGCCTTTAATGTTTATACTTACCTGTTGCCAGCAGTCCTGGTGCAATCCCTAGTGCTAATGCTGAGGTGGCTTCTATGTGGCATTCCCTATACACCAGGATCAGGAGCACATGTATATTCTTTTCTAAGTGAAAGATTTCAGTCATTACTGTCTTCTAAGAGTGTAACTGAAGGCAGTCTGCAGGTGACTAGAGGATGCCATGAATTCTTACCTACAGTGTCTCATATGAATTGGAGAATTGTAAACCTTCTGGTTTATGACCAATATCCAAGGGTTGTTATATACAGTATGGCTGAAGATTTATAAAGTAGGGAGACATTGCAGATTTCAGTTTCTCCTTGCTAACGTGTGTTTGATCTTTTTAAGTTAAAAATAGAATGGCTGTTTTAATTTAAAATGTACATTAATTGAAATACTTAAAAAGCAGAGTAATAATTTGTGTTGTATCAAGTAGAGCTCTGACTCTGTTGAAGCTTTCTTGGACACTGCAGTTGTCTTTGCCAGTCCAAACTTGTCATGCCTGTGTGAAGCATCCTCTTCATTGTGCTTTAAATGGATCCACAGATGGATATTCAGGGGTGCAGGTGAAAGGAGTGTGATCATAGAAGTCTGCTTTCCACCCTTCTACATAATCTGCTCTTTAGCACTTCTCAATTCGTGGTCTTCACTGGTATACTGTCAGACTTCTGTCAGAAGTCAGTAATACCAGTCTACTGTAGTACTGATTTTATGGTGATAAGACAGTCTTCTGAACTTACTGAGAAAGTGCTGTTTGAAAAATTGAGTAATTCTTTTTCATTTTTTTAAATCTGTCATTAACCATGCTTGAATTTTGCTTTTCTGTTCTCCTAGTATTTTTCATTTTGAAATTAAACTCTTCAGCTTTACCTCATTCTTACCGTTACTTTGTCTGGCTTGTCTGACTCCTTGTCTTAATTATATCTGCTCCAAACTACATCTGTATTTCTGAAATGGCTCAGTCCTACTGAGCCCTCTGCTTAATTATTTGGGCCAGAGGTTTCTTCCTGAACTTTATGGTGTTAAGACAATTAAACGAGTTCCACAAGGTCTTCAGGTATTCATTGCAGTTGTGATTTGAGCATTTGGTCTGGTAAGACTCTGTTATAGAAACAGAAGCATGTTAAGCTGCCTGTGTTGTTATACTAGCTTACTTACAGATATACTGCTCAGTGTTCTTGAAATGCCCCTTGACAGAATTTAAACTTTATTATACAATTGAACTTTTGATGTGATGAGAAAATAAAAGATACTTAAAACTTCAAATATTGACCTTTTGAAAACAGGAGTGAAAAAGAAATGCAGAGCAGATTTTGCCAGAGGCAGAGAGAGAGAGAGAGAAAAGGTTAATGTTGGCTCTGGCAATTTTTAGAATTACTTTAGAGTTAGTCCTAAAATAGAATTAATAATATAATTAATTGTCACTTGTTTGAGACAGGACAGCATGAAGTTTTACATGTTAGAGGCTTTGTCCACAGTGGTTAATGGCATCCATGGAGTATCAGATCAGACATCCAGATGGCGTGGTGTCCTGTCTCTGGCAGTGACTGGTAGTCAACACACAGAAAAGAGTGTAAGCACCAGTAAGCTTATAGTTATGCTTTTATGATACAGATCCAGGAGTCTGTAACTCAGGAGCTCTCTGGGCCAGGTACACAGGCCTTGTTCTTATAACTTCTGTGAATGTGTGTCCTTATGACTTTCTTTTGTGAATTTGCCTTAACTGCTATTTGCATCAAGTATAAAATGTTGACCGATCCTGTACAGTGCATTGTACAATTTACCTGTGGATTGTGTGGAAAAAGTATTTCTTCTGTTGTTTGAATATCCCTACTTCAGATTTTGTTCAACAATCTTTTTTTTCTTCAGCACTGGAAAAGATTGTAACAGTTGTTAATTATTTATTCCATGCCACTCTAGTAATTTATTTTCCTGATTTGAATCACGCTAGTCTGTTGCTCATACCGAATCTAATGTACTCCTACATCTGAATCATGTGTTTTTTCCCTGTTCTGAGTATTTTGAAGTTGATTTATATGCATTTTGAGACTAGAGGAACAACAACTACAAGTAGCAGTAACGAAAACCAGTGCAGTAGCGTAATGCTGGTCTCTGTTTCCCTTTCTCCCCCACCTCCTTACAGCTGCTAATGAAGGCCAATGTAATAATGACAGTTGCCACTTGTTATAGTTAGGGCTGATGTGTTTCTTTGAAAGGAAGCCTAGTGGGGAACATTTTAACTGGTGACAGATAGAGGATCTGACATGGGCTCCCAGTACAATTCCTGCTTCTTTGTTCCATGTAATATTTGTCAAAACAGTGGCGATGAATGATGATATGTATTTATTTTATTTTCAGCATGAAGGATGGCTGCATTCAGCGTGCACACAGGCAGATAAAAGAAGTTGAACGACTTCAAAAGCTGTGTCAGTCAGACTGTCAAAATCACATTGGCAGACCTGGAGTCCTGTGTGTACAGATGGGACCTGAAAGTGAGATCTGTTTGCTCATGGGGGCAAAGGGAGCTTGTTTTGACGAGACTACTGCAGAGAACAGCTGGCTTGCTTGCCTGTGACCACATCTTCACACGTCTCCTAAGAGGCTTGTGCTAGATAGATATTTTTTCTTTTTCTTTTCTTTTTTTTCCCACAAGCCATGTTTCTCTCTTGGAGATGTGCAGCATTCGTGCACCATGGCCTCTCTGGGGCACCAGCTGCCTCTGCTGCCCTGGCTCTGCTGCTGGGTGCATGGGAGCTCCACATGAGGGGTGAATGGGCAGGAAAGCTCTGTCCCAGTTTGCCTTTGCTCGTGCTCTGAAGGGCCTGCAGGGAAGCCAACAGAGGAACAGAGGCCACTTTTCCATGTAGTGGAGTTATGGTAGGAGAGCACAAAGCAAGCAGATCACAGGCTGTGAGCCCTCGTTCCTGAGCCTTCCCAGGGACCTGAATTCTTACTGGGTTTTGAGTTGAGGAGATGTGTATGTGCTCAGGGAATCCATCCTACATCTCTTGGAGAAATCTCATTAAGTGGCATCAAGCCTTGAAGCTAAAGCAAAGTCACTTACCTGTTGGCTAGGGTTTTTTTGTTACACAGTTGTCAATTCAGAGCAGCTCTTCACCTACCAAGGTAATGTTGGGATATTCTTCTTTCTTTAATTATGTATTCTTCTTCCTGGCATCTCATTATGGATTTAATGTTGTCATATAATCAATTATCTGTATCTTTTACTTTTGTCATAAGAAATAAGATCATCTTTATTTGTTTTAAAATGTGAGCACTAAAAACTTTGTGCATGTAGGCAGTATATATAATTTATCTCTCTTGACTGGATAATAGGTATGAATTACTTTGCTAGGCTTGGTCCATGGTAATACTGGTGTACTGAAGTATTGATTGTTTTCTGGTTACTGGTTTTTGTGATTGCCTTTCTCAGAGGGATTTCATGCACTGTGGGAGAGACTTGTGGGTTTTACTAGAGGTGTCCACTTTCCTGGCTTTGATTATAGTGCATACAGTGCATACTCTGATCTCAGCTAGCAGATCACTTAATTCAGGAACATTTGTCCTCCTGGAAAACAGTGAGCATTTTTAAAAGTTTTTTTTCTTTTAAGTTTTAGCGAGGAAGACATTAAATGTTGGATACCTGTATTATTGAATGTAGTAAAGTGAATATTTGGAAATGATGCGAATTAATGAGCATGTTTCCTTGAGAAGACATTAAATGCAAAGAGTAGGTGAAGGACACAGGTACCTACAGACTACAGCAAATGTACAAAGGAACGAAAATTGCCATAAGATAAAGATTTGGAAAGAACAAAAAAAACCTAGGACACAATAGTAGTTAAAGGGCTAAAGTCTATAAAGAGTCATTATATTGGGAAATGGAAAAAGAGAATTTTTGCAAGGGAATGCAAACATTAACATAAATGAAGTTCTCACAGCATAATTACTACCTAAAATGTTGGAGGCACTTATTTTTATTGTCTCTTAAGTCCTTGTAAATTCTGATTTTTTTTTAATTTTTGGTTTTTGTCTGAATAGAGAGCTGAGTTGTGCCCACTGACAATCCCAGAGGTGATGGGCACAAACTGAAAGACAGCAAGTTCCCTCTAAATATCAGGAAATGCTGTTTTGCTGGGAGGGTGACTGTACTCTGGGACAGGTTGCCCAGAGAGGTCGTTAATTTGGAAATGCTCAAAAGGTACCTGGACATGGTCCTGGGCAGCCAAGTCTAGGTGTGACCCTTCTTGAGCTTGGGCCAAATGACCCCCAGAGGTCCCTTCCAAACTCAGCTGTGCTGTGATTTTGAAAAAAAGTCCTTTAATTTTAAAAAGGAACATTTTATTGCTATTTGCATATAAAATGCTCAGCCAACATAGTGGATACTTGTAAAAAGATACATTCACCTGTAGATATTAAAATGAGCTTTCCAAATAAATGTTTAAAACTATTTATTTCAGTGATAAATGGGGGGTTGTGGGGGGAGGGAAGCTTCAGACCAGCGTGAGTTTGGGGTTTTATGTTCTCTAGGTGCAGAATAGAGGTTTTGCATAGCACTATTGATTAAGCATCTCATTATGGAGGATAATGTTCAGAAACAACCTTGCTGGGGCCTTGTTACAGCACTGAGTATTCAGTGTTCATGACTCACTGGGACACTTACTAATGCATTCTTGGGTGAGATCTAAAGCCTTTTGTGTGAGAAATTATTTTTTTAAAGTAGAAATGCAAAATTAATGGAGAGATTAATTGCCAAACAAATCTGATTATTTGGCAGGGCTTCATGTGTAAATCCATTGGCATCTGTGCTTGGTCTAAAATTATTATGACATTGACACAAAATGTGAAGCACTGGCATTTTAAGATGACTCACTTTAGGAAGAAATATCCTTTTAAAATCCATCCTCCAATCTGAGCTGCAGGCTCGGAGAATGTTATTAGCTTTTGATAAGGGATATGAAAAAAATATTGATTGAAGGTTTATGGAGGGACAGCAATGTTGCAGGCATGCAAAGTTAGACAAAGGCAAAGCCCTTTGGAGAGGAGTGTAGAGGAAAAGCCTACTTTCAAAGACACAGAATACTGTGTGTGATCCAAGACAGATACCAGCTAATTGGCTGACCTTACTGCATTTTCTATGAGGTTTGGCTTGAAAAGCAGAGAAGTAACTTCCAGTGGAAGGAAATTTTGTGTCAGCTTTTTCAAACTTCATTCTATGTCTCACATTAGTAATTATCAATGTAGCTTGAGCTGAATTACAGCTTTTTATAGTGGTACAGTATTTTTTTATTCTAGTTAGTTCACATTTTCACTGCTTTGAATGTGAAATAAGCAGTGGAAGTGTAAAGTGTTGTTGTATCTTTGGACCACTAGGTCTAATTTATTTACTTGCATTAATTTGTGCTCCAGTTCCACTCTACCTGTGATTTCCCTTTATCTTCATATCTACATCTAATGTTGCTTGGGATAGATGGCTTAGCTGGGAATAAAGCTGAATATTTCATAATTTTTCTCACTTAATGGCTATTTGTGATGCTAGTTTCCATAAGGGATGCATTCATATTTTTCTTAGTTTTTTCCTTTTTTGGAGAGTACTCAAAGCTTCACATTGTTTCCCTATGTCTAACTCTAAATTTTAGTGTTTATTTACTTTTTTCTTTCTGAATGGCAAAAGTATCTTTTATTACTTAAAAAAGCATACCTAATATAAAATGCTATCTTAGTTCCCTGATATGTGACACAGCAGTAATCAAATATATTGTGTTTCATTCTCCATATCAGAGATTTACATAACACTTGAGTCTTCTGTGACTGTGGAGTTTAATAAAATTTAGATTGCATCTTTGCTTTGATAGAGAAGTTATTGTTTTTCAAGATACTGGATTTTGCTTCTTATATTTCCTTTCCACATAACTGTAACTGATGGATGCAAATCCATCTGCAGTTCAGCTCACTCTCTTGATGTCTGCTACAAGGTAAATTTGATTTTTATGGAGCAACTTGAAATAATACTTTAATAAGAAAGAATGGTTAAGTTTATGAAAAGAATATTGCTTTTTGCTTTCTGAGAAACCAGACTTTGCCTTTTTACATCTCTTTGGAAGAAAGAAAATGCCATGGAAACAGAAGGTCATCTTAATATAGGTAAAAAAAAAAAAGGAACATTGGGTTAAGCAACATCTTGGTTCCTATTTAGTTGGCCTATTTGGATTTCAGCATTTATGGGAAAAGGTGCTGTCTACAGTTTTTAAAAGTTAAACTCTCCAATTACAGATTCTGTACTGGCTCATAAATGGAAAATATTCAAAAAGTTAATTGCAAGTAAAACTAGTCAGTTGGGATTAAATTGCTTCAGTCAGTAGAAAAAAAAGTGTTCCTGGGGAATCTGACATATGTTTGCTTGGGAAAAAAGGAAAGTGATAATAATAATAATGTCCATTTAGCAGGAGCTGTTCACAGCAGGAACTTCACTTTAGAAGTCTGGTAGCAAGCACCATGTAGTTAAATGGTTTGGCTTGCTGGGGGGTCATACAGGATGCTTTCTCTGGCTGCTGTGCAATGGCAGCATTGTTTTGAGTGTGGTGAAAGAAATGAGATGGGAGAGCACAGCACAGGAAGAAAGGAGATTAAAGCAGAAGTGCTCACTCCAATAATAATGAAAAATATTTTGCAAGACCCCTGTTCTCTTTGTCCCTCCTCCTATTTTATGGTATTGATTAATGTTTGAACCAGAGCAGGAAACAGCCTTTCTTATCAGTAGATGTCTTCCAGGAATTTCCAGTAGTGAGTGAATAGATGTGTTCAAGACTGGGATTGCATGTTTCTTTTTATAGGCAGATACTATTTTTGTTATGATCTATTTATAATGCTTTACTCTTTTAGTTCACTGGAGAAAAGCTTGTTTTTCATATGAGCATCTTTTGGTCCTCACATTTTCCATGCCTTGGGATGCTTCTGCTCAGTTATGTCGAAAGTTAGGGGTTTTTCTAAAATAATTTCTTTTTTTGTTGGTAGGTAACTTGAAGCTGCAGCGACTTACAGTTAGGTGATCAAGCTGTTTGGTTGTAATAGGCTTCATTTTAGGTGATTTTCATTTTCTTGAAAGATCTGCGATGGCCAGCACTGTTCAATCCTCTCATTATTTGTTGGACTCTGCTTTTGAATGTTCTTTTCTAGTAATCCAGTAGGGAAAAAACAAATAAGCAGCTCTGGTTTGTTACAAACATTAGAGAAATAATTGAAAAGAAGAAAAGAGATTGAAAGCTGCAAAAGTCAATAAGCTTATGTGATCCCCTGCAGAAAGAATGTAGATATGCTCTGCAGATTGTCATTTACATAGAAAAAATAAATTGATACTAGTACTGTTATGTCAGTGCAACCTATGAGGGTGAGTTCTTTTAATCATTATGTCAGTGTTTGCATCCTGAGTTGCAAGAATGAAACTCTTCAAAGCTGGAGGAACCCAAAGAAACAGGACAGTGCATCATCAAATTTGGCCACCAGTAGGTCACAAACTGTAATACCAAGTTCACTGCAGAATTCAATAACTTTTATCTGGTGCAAGGTGTAAAAGATAAACATTCTCTCTTGCAGTTAAAAAATGTCCCATCCTTTTGTCTCAGATGCTGTAAGTTTCTATTTCATTGAGTAAATGAAAATTTTATTTCCTTGCGATTTTTTTTTCTTACCTCTAAGTAAATATCTAGTGGCAACATCATCGATAATCTGTAATTGCTTCAGAGTACTACTGAAATACTAACCCTCTTCCATGTTGCTGTCAAGAGAAATGCAGAGGGCTACTTGATACAGATTAATTGGTAGGAGTTAATGGGACCCAAAGGCGGTCTGCTTGTAACTGTGTGCAGAGATAACCAGATGCTCCACTCCCAGTATGGTCTTCCTTGTACTGTCACAAGTCCTTTTAAGTGTCTGTTATTGTTCTAACAAAGAACTGAAGATATTTCACAGAATCAATTATTTCAGTCTTTTCCTCTGGGCAAAGGAAAATTGAAGTAGTGTTTCATGTGATTGCTGAATTGCTACCAAAAGTGCCCCAAAATCAATCCTTTGTGTGAGAAGATGTCTCAACACATGCTGCCTTTTTCGACTTGTATATGGACTGTGGAGAGATAAAAATACAAGTGCAATGCAGCTGAGTTGCACCTTTTAAACATAGTGGGAAAATCACCTAAATTATCGGAAATTTGTAGAAAATTAATGCATTTGGGTTGGGTTGTGAAAAAGAAAAAAAGTTTGTCTGCATAATAGCTGTTCTTGGAATTATATGCTTATGTGAATCTCTTGGTTTGTTTTATATGTTGCCTATTTTTGTAGCTTAGAACAGGTACAGGGATTGTCACCTACAATATTTTTAGGCTTTAGGGCACTTTCTAAAGGAAGAAAGTAAATTATTAAATCTAAACACAGAACTCATTTGTGAGGAGCTTGGTGAAAATCTATTTCGTTTTGGTCATCCCACTTAAAGGCAGAATAGAAATCAAGTTTAAGGGGAGCAGTACTGCCATGCATTTTAATAGTGTAAAGTAAGTTATTAATTTTGGAGTGTTAACTTGGTAGTATTTCTATTGCTACCTCTTATGGATTGGTTGCGGTTGTTTTTTCTTTCTCAGTCTAGCAATAAGCTGGAGATGACTTCAGAGCCTGTCACCACTGGTTCATATTCAAGCAGAGGAATGACAGCCAAGCTGAAAGCTGGGCTGAGAGTGCAGCTCAGTAGCAGTTCCAGCTCCTGCAGTCCTGGGCAGGCAGACTGAGAAAAAGAGCCAAATTTTCCTCTCAGGAAAACTGCAGCCACATCAGTGAAGCCACTTGGATTGAAGGCTGCTTAATAGTTTTGTAAAGCAGGTTAACTGTCTGTACCTCCTTTTGGGCTATGCTAAACTAGCCACTTCTGCATGGTCTGTACAGTGACAGTTGCCATGGATAAAAGAATTACATAATTTTTTTCTACTTTTCTTTATATACAGTGCCCAAGCAAGACACAAAAATTGCCTTCAGAGCCACAGGAAGTATGTCAGCCCTCCTGATGCTCAATGAAAACAATTAAAATTCTCTTCTGATTGCAACAGAATCAGTCATGGTTTTAGCTTCACAATGAATAATGTATTTGTGAAAAGATGCATAGCCTTAAAAATTATGATGTATAATAATTACTGTATATTAGGATTTTCTTCAGGAGGATGAGCTAGTAATAAAAGAAACACTGCTATATTTTTATGTAATGTTTTATTTCTTACAGTGTATTAATGACAGATGGCAATTGTCACTAATTATATTACTACAGAGGAAGCAGTCTAGAATGAGCTTCTTTTTTGTGTGTCTTGATTATCTTTTATTCTGAGAGGCAAGTCCAATGCCCAAATGGTTTGGTGTATTGAAGTTGAAAGCATCTGTGCTGGTAAGCCACCTTCTCACTCATTAAATGATTTCATTTCACCTAAAATAGGATTGTACTAGGCTGTTGCTTGGCTTGTTGCACCTGTTCTAGTGTTGAAATGAGTGGGCACAATATATTTTAAAAAGTGTGAAAGAACACTATGGCAGATGAAACACTGAGTGCCCAAATGTCAGAAAATTCCTGAATTAAATTTGCCTGTGACACAAGTTTCTGCTTTATGCACAGGCTTCATGAACAAGTTGTTAACTGCACAACCATGTAGTGGGATTTCCTCTCTTTCCTACAGCAGAATACCTAGCCTGCTTACATTTACTGTGGAAGCCTCCAAAATCAGCTTGACATCATCACTTGTTACAATAGTTGGTGCTCAAAAGTAAGAAGACTTCAAAAAGCCTGTGGAGGAGAAGTACCAACCTATGTTAAAAGTTTTGTCATTGCCAGTTGTCTGGCAGATTGTTTCAAAATTAGTGTTTAAATCCATGACCAGCATGTAGTAAGTGGTTTGTTAACAAGGTTTGAACGTTAGGACAGTGTTACACACAGCCACGGAAATTTATGTCAGGAGTTTTGCAGCTGTGAAGAACAATGCCCATTTAACATATGAAACTGAAAGATGCTGAAAAATAGAAAACCAGTTGTGTTTCTACTCTGTATTATACTTAAAGAAGCGTAAATTTAAAAAGTGTAAGTACAGGCTAATGTTGAAGAATCAACCTGAGTAGGTGTTGAAGGATTTTAATTGCATTGTTAGTAATCGACTATAATAATAATAATAATAATAATAATAATAATAATAATAATAATAATAATAATAATAATAATAAAATTTCATAATGATAATAAAAATATGACAGTATATAATAAGATATTGGAAGATTTTACATATGTATAATATAAAATAATGGAAGAATATGCTATATGCACCATACAATATATAATATATTCTGTAATTATAATATAATAATGATTATAATAATAATAATAAGAAGAAGAATATAGGACAAGAATAGGCTTTGATCTCATAGTTGAGCTTGCTTTGAAGATACATGCAGTGATCTCCTCTGGAGTCAGTTCCTGGGCTGAGGCTGCATTCTCCAAGTGCTGCAGTGGAGTGAGTGTTTGTACAGGCTTCGACAGAAGAGCAGGGGTGATCTTAAGTGGCAAGAAGGTAACTGCACTTACCAGTTTTTCTGCACAAGACCTAGAGCTTGTTAGCTCTGGGAAGGGTCAGATGAGCTGCCTGAGCCCCTACAAAATTAATTTTGTAGAGGAATTAGTGCCATTTCTTCTCTTTTGGAAGTTGCTGTCCATTTTACTTATTTGGATATTGTGTGCATTAGCTGTTCACTGATTCTGTCTTTAGGTTGTTCTTTGCAGCTTGTGGACTCTTCAGTCTTGTACATTGCAAAGATTAACGTGTAAAGCTTATCATGTGAATTTTATGTGGCAATGATTGGGTTTTAATGTGGCCTCGTGTTTAGATCTGACTGCCATTTGAGGAGAAAAGAGAAACACAAGACCATCATATATTTTAGGGGGAAGAAAGGAACTGAAGGAAGACTGTGTGTGGAAAGCAGTTTTATAGGAGTTGGGATCTTGGTTGCTTTGGCTGTTCAGGGTAAAAAAAATAATGAACCTATGTTGCTGCAGCCTAGAAAATTAAGGGTTCATGGATTAAAAATGCAAGAGCACTTATCCAGTAAACTAAATTGCTAGGGGAGATAATAGAATTGTTAAATTAAGCCCATGTAATCATAGGACAGATGAGGCTTCTGTCCATTAGAGTTGTCTTAGGACCAATGTCGTTGTTTCTGAGATGTGGCAGCAAAACAACTGGCTGAGGAGCTCTCCTAAAATTAAAATAAACACATTAGGCATCAGTTATTTGATGGCTGTGGTAAACATAAAGTTCAGAATAAGCTTCTGTTGATTTAGGTGCTCTCATCTGAGCTGCACTTTAGCGTCAGCTCAGCCAAGCAGGTCTGGCTTATAGAGGGAATGGAAAGGCTTTGTTTTTTCCAGTTTCAATCTTAATGTTTTGGGGGTTAGAGGAGACATTTTCTCAGTCATTTCCTTGCAGTGAATTGTTTCTGCTCTTTTCATTCACTGCTGGGTTTATGTGTAGATAAAAGGTTTGGGTTCATTTAGGCACCTTGAGAGATTGCACCTCTATGACCAAGAAAACTTCTCCCCATGTAGCGAGCGACCGTGAGTTTTCAGCATTATCTATAAAAGCTTGCCAAGGAGGATGACAATCTTTCAGTAAGCAATAGCTGATGATTTGACCAGCACCAACTGCACAGTCTGTGGTAAGTGACTTTTTTGATCAGTCACTTAATCTTTCTGTGGTTTGATTTTCTCTTTGTAAGACATGAGTAATATTAATTCCCTTGTTGCACCCTTTTGTTCATATATAGATTTTAAACTTTTGGGACACCTTTATTGTAGAGTATTTGCACAGAATCTAGCACTGTGGGATCCTTGTCTTAGTTGAAGCCTTAGAGAACTATTGTAAGTAGTGGCAGAAATAATTAGCTCCATTCCCTATTTATAAACCTCACAATAAGTAAGAGAGCTCTTTAGGTTGGTACTTAGTCTAAGTCCCCACAGACTGCTGAAGGCTTTAATCAGGAAATTGTTATCATATGAACTCAACAGAAAAAAAGTTGAATTTATTAGAGAGTTAATTTTTCAACCTTATATTCCCAGTGCAAGCCCTCATTAAGATGAAAGTCATGTTTAGAATGTGCACAATTAATTTAGGAGAATCTGCAAAAATGTTTTAAATACTGGGAGCCATACAGACTGACATTAACGAGAGAGTCTCCCAAACAAGAAAAATCCTGGAGTTAATGTTAAATTTCATGTATTTGGCTTTCTTCTAAGCTCAGAAATTTAAAATGTATGAACTACTGGTCCTTTGTGATGTGCTTTAGTGGTCAGAAAGCTGTGTCTGTGAATAATAGTGTTGTATTCCAGTTCAGATCAGGCTGGCTAATTAAAACATGTAAAAATCTGTATTTTCTACCAGTTTTCCCTCCAAGTTTATAGCCAGAGAGCAAAAAGAAAGCCTTACATATTGATTAGCAAAGCCTTTCCATGTGGCATTTTTTCTTCCCTACGGAGAATGGTGATTGTTTTGAAAGAAAGGGACTGTCATCTTTCCTAAAGCAGGATTGCATCACTGTTCCTTCAGGTGCACTGGGATGTGGCCATCCCTCTGCATTGGGGCTCTTAATGGAATTTTCTGCTACAGAGCAAAAGTCATCAGTCGCTGTTAATTTAGAAAGAGTGGGGGAAGATGACATAGCCATTAATCCTTAGGCAGATAAATAGGCAGAATTTTTGAATGATGGATGAGATTTCAGGAAGCTTTTAGAGTATGTGAGAGATTCTTACAGCGAGATCCCTTGGGACAAAGGGATTTCAAGCAAGGTTTTCAGCATTTTAGTAACCTATTCTTCATGTGATTTATATGTAGGCTTGCCTCTGAGTTCTGCATTTTGTGCAAGTGTTGCAGTTGCAGATGTTGGTATATATGGTATTGTTTATATGTAACTGTGATTGGATTTTTGGTTTACTTGGAAAGTCTTACAATGTATAATAATGGTATTTGGTATTTCTGCAGTATCAGAAGGATCAAAACTAGAAATTTGTTTTTTAAGATATATATAAACGCTTTCGCCCTCACCCCAACTGTGTTTTTATACACAAATCTTGAAATACTATTTTTAGTGCCTGCTAAAACAAAACATGTTAGTAAATACTTATTTTTATGATTATTAGCCCATTTTATAATCTCCGTTCATAAATATGCAATTCAGATTTTGTCTCACTTCATTACTAGCCTCCTTTCTTATTTTTAAAGACACAATCTCCTGCTGAGCTAAAATATAAGTTGTCTGGTCGATAAAATGTGTTAGGGAAGCACCTGGGCTGACCTTCAATATATCTACTTATTTGAAAGACAGATAATCTGCTGCAAAAATAAAAATAGCATCTGAATTATCTGGAGGAGTCAGAGAATGAAGCTACTGGATTAGAATGCTGCTCATTTGTATGTAAATATACTGTCTTTGTTCCTGAATTTGATCCTTAAGATCTGTTAATGTGGAAGAGTAAGGGATGAAAACCATTCTTGAAATTGATCCAGATAGATACACACAGGTTAGTGCTATGTGGCTAAATTATGATGTACATGGTGGAGATTATCTGAAAAAAATCTATACTTGAAAAAGCCAAGATGAATGCCTTGGGAGAGCTATGCACTGCATCTACAATTGCTGAGACTAGTGATCCTCCATGAGTTTAATCATATAAAGATTTATATTTGCTGGAAAGTTTCAGTGAAATCAAGTGGTAGATGCCTGCATTTTTGCAACTATACATTGCTGTTTACCTGTGGATAAACATTACTCGAATGAATGGAAAAACTTTGTGGAAGGGATTTTTTTCCTAACTCAGGTACAGGTTCTTTTTATGCAGAAAATTGAGGGAAAGAAGGCAGGGGGAAAAAAGAAAGGAAAAGAGACCATCTTAGAGACTAAGATTCCAGCCAAACTTGCAAATAGTTATTTGCATGTTTGAATTTTGTGGTAGCTCTATGGCTGAGTTCAGTTACCTGCAGCTTAGGCTCTCTCAACTGAGTCCCAATGCCAGGCACTTCCAGGCCATACTGAAGCTGTCATTCAGAAACCTGGTGTCATGGAAATGTACCCAAGTAAGTTTGCACACCTGGCTGTGTGGGCTTTACGTGTATTCTGTCCATACCTAAAATTATATAGATTCAGATCTGCTGTCATGGTTGCTCATCGTGTCATGAAAGAGCAGTTCTGAACCTTTCTGTAGCAGGAAAAAATCAGGAAACAAAAACGAAGAAAACCAGAAATGCTTATTTTGAAAAGAAGGCATAGATATATATCAAGAAATTGAGAAGTAATGTTAGAATTAAGGCTGTTAGTCTTCCTCAGATCTTCTCTATGTGTTATGGCTGTCTGCTGGCAGGGTTAGTACATTTCATAGGTTTGTTCTTTGGGTCTTTTTCTCTCACCAGGACACATTTTGAGTGATGCAGCCAAAGAGAGAAAAGCCGATAGATCACAGCTGCAGACTGGCTCTGATGGGTGCAGTGATGTGCCTCCAGATGCTTTCTGCCCCGCTGGGCAGGAATGCTCTGGTGCCTGTGGGCAGAGCAGCATTGGAACAGATGCACGCCGGCAGTCCTGCTGTTCCACAGGCAGGTTTTCCCACAGCCAGGAAATGTTGCATTCTTTCAGTGCAGCAGTTTTTTTTCCCCCTGAAATTATGTAACTTTTATAAGTTGAATCTAATGTTCTTAAACGAGGTATTGAGAGAGGGATTATTTGCAATGAATTTGGGATGCATTGGACTGTTTTGTCTTATAACACAGAATACTAAAAATGCATAATTAGGCAAATGACAAGAACTTTTAAAGCGTTGGCATTTCCTAATATTTGCATTATTACATGTTAGCTTAAACTTGCAGTCAACCTTCTTTTTGCTAAACCACACTTAATCTAATTAATAGATTTTTTTTGTATCTTCCCATGCAGTACTTGCAGTAGTGACTCTCTAGACATGCTTTTTTGCATAGAACTCATATTTTGCTGATATCTTTAAGTTACATGGTTATTGGTCTGTAGCACTTGGTATAAAATTGGGAAAGGTCATCTGAAAATAATTGTCTTGAAGGAAGAAAGCCTGCTATGTTTAGATTTTTTTTTGGCTGGTGCGCTTCACAGTCTGTTATCTCTTCCATTTGCATGACTTGTTTGCCACTTAATTTCATCTTTTACCTCCTGGCAAATACCAATGTGCCTCAGCATAATGATGAGCAACAGCAAAGGTAAAAACAAATATATTTATATTCTTCCCTGACTTCCAAATTTACAACTGAAAATAGAAACTAGTTAATGTTTACTGTTCAGAAGGGTAATAAATAAACATGGTGTGGGGAAAAGACTGGATATACTTCAACATTTTTCTATATTATGTTTTCCTGTAGTATGGAAAGATTTTTGTAAAATAATTTAGGAGTCATGCTGACAATAAAAAGATAAGCAGGAGGATAATTAGCTTCTAGAAACAATGTGTAGCTTTCATTTCACTGAAACTTCAGAGGCTCAACGCTGAAATATGCTGAACTGTTTGCAGGATGAAATGTGTGACACATAAAAAGCAGCATAGTGTATGAAGAATATTTGGAGGCCATCAAGGCTTGGAATAACATCTTTAATGCACATATCCACCTACTGATGTTTAATAATTCTGCCAACAGTGCCTACTGTTCCTCCTCACTATTAAGTTAGCCTGTAAATACTGCAGCACAATCTTGTGTTTCCATTGTCGTTTGGGTGATCAGATGCTGGAGGATGTTGCCCACAGAGGCAGCAGAGTGTCCATTCTTGACCTACTCAAAACCTGACTGGACACAGCCCTGAGCTGGAGCAGAGGCTTCAGCTCTGAGCAGAAACAAGGTGATCTCCAGAGATCCCTTCCCACCTCAGTTCTGTGAGAGGTAGCAACGAGGGATAGCCTTTAATAAAAAGTGCTAAAAGGATCGGGTCATGCACAGACTCTGACTATAAGGGGAGCTGGGGTTATGCAAGGGCAGTTTAGAAAATGTTGGCAGATCATGGCCACAGATGTTTTTTTTAAAAATGTTTCCAGAACATCTGTAGAACTAGTAATGCTAGTAAATAAGCAAAGGCAGGATGGGTGTGACAAGAATGTTATCAATAATTAATAATCAACTTAGGTACAAACCTGGTGTAAGAGTTTGAGGAGGTTGATTAGGTAAGTTAGCAGATGCTTAAAGGTTTTGAAATTAAAGAATTGGTGCCAGATTGGCAAAGCTGGAGTTTTTCACATACCAGTCAGTGGTTTCATTCAAGTGAAAGGTGATCAAAATGGTTGTTTTAGCATTGCCTTAACGATCAAATGTTGGGATGTTTTTTAGTTCAATTTTCTTCCTTTTCCCTTCTGGAAAGCCTGAGAGACGGGATGGCAGCAGAAGCAGAACCTTTTAGCTGGTGCCTTATGTCCCCTGACAGGCACGTTTGGGCAGCAGAGTGACCAGGGCAGCTGCGTCTGCGGGGCCACTGCGGGTCGAGGCTTGCCAGTCACAGAGATGGCTGGGGACACGACTGTGCCAGGACTGTCCTCAGCACTTCTCCCCTCCCTCTGGAGGGCTGTGAAGTCATGGGCAGGAACTCTGAAGTTGTCTTTTCTTTCAGGTTGTGTCTTGGCCAGGAGTGCACAGGCCTTTGAGGTTAGAATGGACCATTGTAAACCTTCAGTCATATCTTCTGTAATCTAGGCCTTGGGGCATCTTCCAGTTATTGTATTAATGAGCTTAGACATGGATTAGCTGTTTTGGGAACTTGATAGATCAGCTGTAGTTTAGCCTGGTAATTATCCTCACTGTTACACATCTCCTCCTAATGATTTTCTTGCCAGAATTTAACTTGTGATGGATCTTTGTGAGTGTAAGTGGATGCTGAAATAAAAAGCTCGAGGACAAACTATGGCAAAATAAAATATACATTTATGATTAAATAATGGGTTGGAAAATGTTTTCAGGAAATTATGTTTAAGAGGTAGATAGGTAGGTAGATAAACCTTTAGTGGTTTTGTCCTTGGTGATAATTCCAAGGCCTGGTAAAGAGGTGCAGCTGAGAGTGATGATGACAATCATGACTGTGAGACAGGATACTGTCTCCTGTACACCTATGCCAATTTAGTGGCTTGTTACTGGCAAGAAGCAGACTCCTCTCCCACCCTCTTTTTTTTTTTTTTAAGTGCTTTATTTTTCACTTTCCTGCCGCTTAGCCCCTGGGGTTATATGAGTGCTAGGAGAAAAAGCAGGACAGGAATAGTTCCTTTCTGGAGCAGCCTTCAGTTAGATGGGCTCAGCAGTGACATTCAGGTCTGTGGGACCATAATGAACTCTGGGAGCTAAGGATCTGACTGGCAACCATATAGTTTCATCTTGTAGCAAAATTTTGAAAAATCTGTATTTTCTGAGATTTCCATTCAAATTTAGATGCTTCAGCTTTAAAATATTAAACTGAGAATGTGGAATATTACTGTAGTGAGACTTTGCTGTGTGAGTACATTGTTAGTATGGAATGTGTAGAGACACTGAAGTCACAGGATTGACATTGGCATCTCCACAATTTGATAACACCTCCTGAATAATATGTGTGATGGGTACAGGATGCACTCACTGGTGTTGTGTGACTGACATGGACGTGAGGAGAGGAAGAAAGGTTAGGGCAGCACAACACCAGAAATGTGCTTCTGCCTCTTTGGTTTCTGGATCTTACATATCAGGAATTGGAAGAAAAAGGAGGAAAAGGGGGTGGTGCTTTGTCATCTTGTCTCATAAAATGATTAAAATTATAGTATGTTTACAGACACATGTACATTAGGGAATTTAGTAACACCATCATGTTAAAGGCTGCTCTGTAACTAGGCTTTTTCTGAGGAAGCTATTCACCTGAGTTGGACCTTACTTTTGAAGATAATGTAAGAGAGAAGAAAGTAGTTTATTGTTTGGGGTTTTTGTTGTTGTTGCTTTGGTTGTTTTGGTTTTTTCTTTCTTTTTTTGTGTGTTTTTTTTGGTTTTGTTTTGGTTTTTGGTTTTGTTTGGGTTTTTTGTTTTGGTTTGGTTTTTTGGGGGTTTTTTTTTGTGTATATCCTGAAGTATTCCATATTGAAGAAAATTCTTAGAGGTACATAATCCTGTTTGTCCTTACTTTACTTACTGATTGCACTGGAGAACCAGGTAATTTGTGCTCTTTCAAACTTTCATGAAAAGCAGAAATTGCATGAAACATTTAACGAAAAAGGATTTTTTTCTGGAAAATTGTCCAGACTGTATTTAGCCTATCAGAAATAAATAATGAAGAGTTTTATACACTGAAGGAAAAAATATGTCCCCTTTTCAGGTCTTTAAAGTGTGTGATGTTCACATATGGGTGTATCATAGTGGCATAGAAGACATGGCAGATCTGGTATAAAAATGCATGGGATATTTTAACAGGAAACACCACCACTCCACCCCCCAAGAAAAGCCTTAACCACAGCCCTTTGTATTTGTGTGCATGGACATGAAACATGTAGTTGTGTATGCCTGTAATGGGGCAGAGTGGCCATAGTGGTTTCCTTTGTGTCTGATTATATTTCTGAAAAATGCCCTTCCACTCCAACACCAGTATTTGAATGGGATAAAGCCTCATTCTCCTGAGTGTACTCAAGTCTGTAACTGTGCAGAATCACAGAATACTCAAGTTTCAAGGGACCTCTGGAGATTGTCTAGTCTAACCCCTGTGCTCAAAGCAATGTCAGCTGGGGCAGACCAGCACTGTGTCCAGTCAGATTTTAAGCATCTCCAAGAACTGTGACTTTGCAACTCCCCTGAGTCCAAATAGCACAGTGTGTGGTACAAAACACTGAATATGGGACAGGAAGTGAGATGAAGAGCCAAGTTTTATGATTCACTCTCCATGGAAGCATTTGAGCATATACCTCAGTCTTACTAGTAAACACAGTTAATATTTGGGTTTGAGTGCAGTACTGAGCTAGAGTCATTGGTAATGTTTATTTACATTTAATGGTGCTTTGTTATTCTATTGAGTCACAGAAATCAGATGGACAGTTGCCAGTTCTGCTGCCTTTATTTGTACTCTTTTATTTTCCTAGTGTCAGAAAGGGCTACAATTGTGACCCAGGTACAATCATGTAACTCTGTGGGCTTTGGTCAGTTTTATTACTAGTGACTAGGACTGTATTTTCATTTTTATTACTGTAATACTACATAGAACTGTAGGAATTTATAATGTTTGCATATGTACAGGTGCCATTTATTTAAAATGTGTGCAGTAATATTTTTTTATGTCATAAACCCTTTGCATAAAGCCTTTGAAAAAGTAATAAGGCTGCAGCAGGCCTGTGCAATAATCTTGTCATCTTTAAATTATTTTTCTGAAGCACTGCCTCTCAAGCTGTCATGTGGGATACTTTAATCTCTTTTGCTGATGGCATTCACTGTGTCTTCTTCCAGGGCAGCCACAGGCAGACCTCTTTAGAAAAACAGATGAAGCAGTTTATATATAGCATTCCATTTATTCTTAATGAAATCAAATGGTCTTGTGGCCAGGACTTGGGTTAAAAAGAGCAGTTTATTGAGAACCTCTAAATAGGATAAAAAGAGTAACAAATGGTGCTGTACTCCCTGGCTAGTTGCCTTTTCAATATCACATGGAAAATTTCCCTCTGAGATGGAAAGAATTCACCACACCCTGTTGATGTAGAGGTGATTCAGTGCTTCCTTGAAGATTTTATGAATACTAAAAAAAAAATAAAAAATCCCCTGTGGCATTGGATATCAGAACTGGGACACCAGAGTAACTGACATGTAGTACTTACCAGATCCATCTGACTAGATGTTATTTCTAATTGAGATGAAAAGACAATTAAAAAAAACCATATTGTGATTCCATTGCAATTGTGAATTTGGAGGGTAAACCTGAGGTTTATTTGTATAACTGCAGGGCCACAAAGACCAACTGACCATGATTCTTGTGGGAAGAGCTCTAAGCAGAAAGTGTGCTGTATCTGCCAGTGCCTGCACAGTGCCCAAATGTGTAAGATTAGGCACATTTAAACAAATACTGGTGTTGGTATGCTGCACTTACCAACTATAAGCAGTGCTTTTCTGTGGGAAGACATTTAGGGTTAGGATTGCGCCTAGGTCATTAGCTGGAAGAGATGCTGAAGGTACATCAGTGTTTCTTAGTAGAATGATGCATGACATTCAAACCTATGAAGTCATCTTCTATTCACCTCATTGAATGTACTTTTATCTTGATAATGCAGGGTCTAAGTTTGTTTCTTGTCACTAATATTGGCAGTCTGACTGAATTGTCTGCTTGAAAAGTTTGTTCTTCTGACAGGCTCTATTATAATAGAATTCTTTGGAGTTCAATTAGTTCTGTAATGTGGCTTCATGGATAAAAATGATAAAAAAACCTCTGAAACAGAGTAATCTTACATCTCTGTAAATGTTTGTGCTGGTTTCAGCTGTGGTAGAGTTAATTTTCTTCACAGAACCTAGTATGGGGCTGTGTTTTGGATTTGTGTTGAACAGAGTTGATAATATAGAGATATTTTTGTTGTTACAGAACAGGACTTACACAGAGCCAACGCCCTTTCTGCTTTTCATACTGCCAGACTGGCAAGGAGACTGGGGATGCATGGCAGTTTGGGAGGAGGCACATCATGCATGTGACCCAGACTGACCAAAGGGATGTTCCAGACCATATGACATTGTGCTCAGTGTATAAAGTGGGGGGAAGAAGAAGGAAAGAGGAATGTTTGAAGTGATGGCATTGGTCTTCCCAAGTCACCATTATACATGATGGCACCCTGCTCTGCTGGAGGCAGGGGAATGCCTGCCTGCCCATGGGAAGCAGTGAATCCTTTTTTTGCTTTAATTGTGTGCCTGGTTTTTCCTTTCCCTATTAAATTGTCTTTATCTGCACCCACAAGTTTTCTGCCTTTTACCCTTCTGGTTTTCCCCCAGTCCTGCTAGCAGGGAAGTGAGCAATTGACTGGCTTGGTGGCTGGGCTTAAACCATGATGATGTTACATTCCATCTTCTGTGTTTGATGTCTATCAGTCTTCCACTTTGCACCTGCCTGTCGGCTAATTTCCTAAGTAGGAATGCCTTTCCCTGCATGCATTTTTTCATGCATTTTCTTCAGGTCACCACTGGTTTTCCACCTTTCTTCAGTCTTTTCATCTCTTTTGATTTTTAATATTTGGACACCTAGATAATGTTAATCCTCAAGGGCCAGTTCATTGAGACAGTTGACTCAGATTTCAATCAGCCTTGAGAGAGCACATTCCATGAATGTGTGCCTAACTGTAATAAGCCTGTAAAAGAAAATGATATGAACTTCGTCATCTATACAGTTGCAGTGGTAGTTATTATTTGAAAGCCACATTTTTCAAATACTAAGAAAAATATGTGTTTTTTAAAGTACTCAAATTTGCAGATTCTGGACGCTGAAGGTAACTTTGCATTGACCCAGCTGAGTGTTTTGGCAGTTATTGAAAGAAAGGAGTTAGGTTTGCTAAGTTAGGTTTGAACAAAAGCTTCCTAGCCTTTAGCAGCCAAAGGAAGAAGTGGCCTTGGTTTCAAGAAGAAAACAAAAACATGGAGAATTGTAGTGCTCTTCTTTCAGCCACAAGTCACTGCTTTTCCACTTGTCCTCAGCTCTCCAACCTCACTTTTGGTATTGCAGATAGTATATCTGAGATTTCATGTTCAGGATTTCTTTTGAAAACTGAAGGAGACCAACTGCAGAGAGCAAAGCATGCCCTGTAGCCAAATGTAAGCTCAGATTGTTCATCCTTTTCCTGGTCTGTAAAGCTTTAGTTCTCTGTCATATATTGTTCTTTTTTGCTTTTTCTTTTTTCCTGCTTTTCAGGAAGCCAGATATCAATATGAACAGTACACTGTGTCATGTAGAAGATACAGGTAATACACCCACCAACCTGTAGAGATGGGGCTGGAACTTAAGGATGATTACTTCAGAATAATGGAATAAGATATTTTAGTGAAAACAAAAGGACTGCAGTTTTTACTTGTCCTTATTTTTCTTCCTAAACTTCCTGAAAGTGTGTTTGTAAGCAGCTGATTCCATTCCTGTGCTCCTGGGCTGTGCTCAACAGAGACCTCCATGTCCACATCCCACCATGTGCCCCGTTGGTCACTCAGCCAGAGCCTGGCAGAGGCACTGCCATCCATCTGGGCCATTTATCAGCTTTGACTGCAGTTGCTATTTTGGAGCTTTCAAATAGGCACAGATAACAAAAATAAATTATTTTGTAATCATATGGTGCTGAAAAGCAAGTAAACCACTGAAATCATTGCAAGAATCAAAATGTAGAGAAAGGAGAGGCAGGAGTAGAGAAGTGGGAGAGACATACACTGATAAAAGAGATGAAGTGTCACAGATGTTAAATAGATGAATAAAGGTGAGGAAAATATACATACTGTAGGAACTTGATTTTTAAATTAATATCAGTTTATGTTGTAATGTCAGGGTTATACTTTATAACTGGAGCAGGAACTCTGTCATAAATCCAGATTAATCTGTTTGGTCTTCATGAAATGGACTGGGGAATGACTCACTCTTCCTCAGAATTTATGTGCTGTTATTGTTAATATAAGGATGTGTTGCCTGTTACGCTCTTTGGAAATGAAGGTGTTTTCCCAAGTATTTTGAATGCCATATTTACATCCCTAACCATGGTTTCCAAGGAGGAGGTTTGCATGCTTTGAGCCACCTTCCTGGAATACCCTGGGAAATGTGTGAAATATTGGTCTGCTACTTCCCTTCCCAGGCATTTCTTTAATTTGCCTTATAATCCACAGTAAGTCAGGTTAAGGTAAAAACAAATGTGATTTTATTTATGAAGATTTCTTTATACAATACAATGTATAATGTACCCCATAGACACAAAAAATGTAAAAGAAAACTGAGCAATTGTCTGCCTGCTAGGTTAAATCAGGGTAATTTTCCTAGCATTTATGGAGTAACTCACAGCTTGCTAGAAATTGATGTCCCGTGGCTGAGGAGATATTTTACAAGGAAATCTTTGGTCTTGGATGTAGAGGTGGAAGAGGGTTAAGGTTAAATATAAACTACTAGACCCCAACTATTTTTGCTGTTTTCTGGGGTTTCATTTGTAGTTAAATCATCTTTTCCTTCTTCAATTTTTCCTTACATGTGTAAGAATTACTGATCCATAGTTTATTCAGTTATAGGTGCCATCTGACCTGTTTAATAGGGTCACTTCTTGGAAATACACGGATCTCTTTGGCTAGATTTCGTGTAAGGCAGTAAAGCTGCATTTTTGGTAGATTATTTTCTCTACTTGATTAAACTGTTACTAAAGTGCTAATTCAATGAAGAGGAAAAGATGGTTCTCATCTGCTAAGGAAACAGAAGAATCTTTGTGTAGTGCCTTTTCATGCTCTATATTCATGAGCATTCAGTTCAGCACCTTCATACAGTTACATAAACCAAGAAGTATGAAGGTATGAAGAAGTATGAATTGCTGGCTCTTGATTTAGTCTACATGTGACTCTCTATAGACCACATAAAAGGACTTGAGATAGCTGTCTTTTTTTTTTTTTTTCACCTCCTTAAAACTGTTTACCTTTTTTTCCCTTGCTCCTTTTCTTGAAAGTCATAGATCTTGAGTCTTTTGCTCCTCATGTGGTGGCAATGAAAAGTCACAATCCCACTGTAGGCTTAGTTTCTCAGTCTGTGATGTTGGGCATTTTCTGATATAATGATGAGTCATTTCTCACTGTATTAGCATATGGCCAGAGCAGTGGGTAATGCACTTTCCTATAGTAAGCTTTTGTAATTAAGGGTGCCAGGTTTTATTTTATGAACTGAAAACTATCAGAACGTCAGAGTTGGTTTCCAGGGGCCTTGTAGGAGACATTGCATGAAAAATCTGTTGTCTTTGTACATTGATTGAATTCAGTAGGTTTGCCCTTTGCACATTGAAGGGAGTAATTCTCATGTTACTATTTTTAATCTTGTACAAATCTTTTGATTTGCCATTGCCTTAACTCTTGTTGAGCTAATTAAAATTCCTTCTTTCAAGAAACCATTATAATAATTGGGGAAAAAAAAGGCCTGAAAAATGTATTGCCACCCTGAGCTATAAATGCACTATGGAAATGTGAAGTGCCATGCATAGATCTGTAATCCTTGAGGGATAGCATTAGCCTCTGATAGGATCATTCAGTGAAACTGCAGTGTGAACAGCTCTTTGCATTTAAGATGGTGAGATTTTAAAATAAATTTTAAAATAGAATAGAGTTATAACCATTCTGACTGAAATGCTAAATTCCTATTACCAGGCTTATTTTTATATCTATTGTTTGTCTTTAGCAAGCTTTAGAGAAGTCCCTTTTCCTGATGTTTCTTAGGTGTTTGGATGACTTCATTATGTGTTTATTTTGATATGCTCCCTGTATTTGTCTTGTCATTTGGTGCTAGCTTGAAGGAAGATAGGAGCATGCATGAACCTTTGCTGATTGTGTCTTTTCTCTTTTGCTCAAAGTCGGTGTGGAGAGAGTGGGTGTTGATGAAGGAAAGCAGCTGCTGTTCTTGCTGTTCCCTTAGGATATATTCTGTGTTCCTAACAGTGATGCTGGAAGTCAGGCAGGACTTCTGCAGGTCAGCAAGGTTTCTCCTCTTTGAACTTGATTGCAGCCTGTCCTATAATAACCCCTGTACACTGTCTTATTAGTCATGGCAGCATTGCTGAGGGTATTTTTGGTATCTGAAAAAAACCAACCCCTTACTTGAATGACTGCTGGATTTGTTTATTTTTTTAGGCATACTGTTGGATGAATGACCTCCAGTGACTCAGGCAAAAAGGAACTGATATGGTTATTTGCTTAGTTTTGGGAAGGAAGAATCCAGCATTGTTTTAATTTACATTGTGTCAATCCCAAGCCTTCTACTGACTTCATCCTCCCTATATTGGGTTTTTTTGTACATAATTTTTTTTTCTGAGAGTTTCTGAGAGCAAAATACAGCCTGTAATTTAACACCAGAAAGACCCCTCTGAAGTATTGTCTTTAAAAGTAATTTACTTGCACTGAACTGTTAAATTGAGAATTCTATTTGGCGTAGCTTTAATTTTTGATCTACAACCAGCAAATGCTGGAAGTTACTTAATAGTTATGCCAAAAGCAAAGAATAAATCAACAGCTGAATAATGTCCTCCTTTAATTACTTTTTGGTCTCATTTTATATTTAATTTTACATCAAATGAAGTGTTCCTTAGAGTAACTCAGATGTTGATTAGTTAAATGGATTATTCATGATGAAAAAAAGTTTAATTGAAGTGAAATCAAACATCATTGCATATATGTGAACAAATCCAGGCAATACTTTTTTTCCATCCAATTTGCTTTTAGCTGACTTACAGCAGGAATATCGCAGCTCACAAGGTAGTTTTTGTCATGTATTTAGTTACTGAGTTCTCACTTGAGAACAAAATTTTCTTATTTTGGTATACAGTGTTTTTACATTGACTGGCTACTAGAGAGGAACTCCTGGGGAAGAATGTGAGCAAGATTCAAAGCCTCTGATTTCTTGGTGCTTGGCAGGAACAGAACTTAGAAAAAGAATACACTAGGTGATGTAACTGCATGGAATACTTAACCTGTACTGAGAGCATTATACTGATGTTTTTCAAAAGTGTTTCTTTCTCTCCACCAAATTTTTGCCAGAAAACGAAGGTCCTTGCCTCTTCTCAAGTTGTAGTTGTTAAGCTGTTAGGAAAGCAAAGCAAAGTAATTTTAATTTCAGAAGGTTTTACTGTTAGATGACTTGAAAATTAATCTGTCTAAAGAAAATACTTGTACAGTAACAGTGAATAAACCAGATACTGCTATGGAAACTTCACTGGATAAAATATAGAGAGATCTGCTTTGGTACAGTTGCATTTAGGTTGGAAAATCCATACTGTGAATTTTCTATGCAGAGGATGTATTTCAGGAGCAAAGCAGACATGAGGTTGTTAGGTATAGTGTGTGAATTACAGAGAGGAGTGGGTGCAGACGTGTCCTCAGCTGCTCCTTAGAATAAGTAGAGGTTGAGTTAACAGCACAGATTTTGCTGAGAGGGGAATTTAACTTAATGTCCTGAGTGAAGCAACAGAGTACTCTCTTAGTTTAAAGGCTTGTGTGTTACTAAAGTGGTCTGACACCTCTTGTTAGACATTGTGTTTTACTGTGCCTACAGGCACAGTCAGCTGGGACCTCTTGGGCTCAATTTTTTGTTACTTGTTTGTCTGATTTCAAGATGATACTTCTTTTTTTTCTTTGAATACTTCTGTTACCTCTGTATCAAGGAGTAGGGATTTCTGTCTCCATATTCCCCAGGTCTGCTTGTAGACCAATTTATAACTCCTTGAAATCTGAGGGAAGAAATTAAAATTTTAGCAGTTAAGTATTTTCCTGTGCTGGTCAAACTGTACATGCATCCATCCCACAAAGTGACTCAGTGCAATGGTATCTGATGCTCCAGGGATGAGGTTGGACTGTTTCTGCTTCAGCTGCTTCTGCATTGAAACAACCGAGCTGAGGCTGGAAATAGGGAAAACAGAGAGCAGGTGAAATGAAAGTGATGTGTATGATTTGAAGGCAGGAACTGTTGGGAGGGGAGAGCAGAATTCATGAGGAAGGGCTGGGGTGAGAGAAGACAAGTGAATTTGTCTGGGAAAGAAGACTGGAAGGTGAGGAAAGGCATTGCTGAAGGGAGGTTTGAAATGGAAAGCCCGTGGAGGAGACTGGGAGTGGGAACTGCCAAAGGAGAGAGAGAAGAAATGGTTGAGGAATGGTGCTTCACAAGGACATGAGGAAGCAGAGGAAGGGAGACTAGAATGAGATTGTACAAAGATTTGGTGGTGGGGAAGAAACAGGATGAGTTTGGATAGAAGGAGACTAAGGAAATTTAAGCATGGTATGAAAAGGTAAACAGTGTTAAACACCTTGGCTTGCCATTGCCATAAGCCCTGCATTCATGGGTCTTGTCAGTAAATATCTGTGAAGGCCACCACTAAAATCTCCCAGCACTGGGCAGAGGGGGGGATCTGGAGTACAGCAGGCCACTAATGTTCAGTGTGAAAAAATGGAAGAATTTAGGTAGTTCTTTTGACTCAGTGAGACACAGAAGAACCTGAAAATACCAGCAGAATTATAACCACTTTATCCACTTGGTCCCCTTGGTGCAGTTTAAAGGCCAGCATTTGCCCTCAGCAGTGTCAGATCCTCCTATTTCTCACTATATAGTTAATGTACGAACCTGCCACCCTCTTAGAGATGCTGATGGTTTGGGACTCCAGATGCACAGGTTTAATCCCAAATTGGCTACTCACAGGCTGTGTGATCTTGGACTAGCTAATTCACCAGAATGTGCTTTATTTTCCCCATCAATAATCTGGGGATAATGATTTCTAACCACCCTCTGTAGAGGCCATTGAGCTCCACAAATGCCACAGTTCACAGAAGAGCTGAGAAGTGCTGGTTGTGCTATTAATGACAGTTTCTTTCTATCTGACTGGTGACTGTTTCCTTTTTCTCTTTGGACCATTGTGTGACTGTATTAGGGCAGAAATTGGGAAGAAAGAAAGGAACTGCTGGAGATAATAGGTATGGTGTAACAGGGACAGCTTTGTGTCTTATTATCCAGACTCACTCCTCGGCCAAAACTGGATGCATTTGTGTCTGCAGGCTGGTCTGACTCAGACTTCATAGGGGGTCATTTCAAAGACATGCAGACCTCCATAATGACACTTAGTTTATATGAAATCATTCTAAAGAATCTGTCTTTATTAAGTAATTGTGAGCAAGTTGGACCGTGGCGCCGAGTACTCGTTTTGTAGTTGTTGTGACAGTGCTGTGTGTGCTGTGATCTTTGGGCTTCAGGATCAGGCAGCACCACAGGAACATGGAAGGGTGACAGACAGGACTAGGAAGGGGGAAACTGTAGAATAGCACATTTATTGTCATACATTGTTACGTGAATGTTTTAAGAACTCTGCGCAGCTGCCGATCTTTGAACAAGAGAGCTTTTTGTTTCCTGTTTATTCCTGCTTTTCTTACTACTTGCAGCTCTCTTCGAGCAGAGAAAGCACCTCAGTGCTGTACTGTAGATCATCCAGATGCTGATTTATGGTGTATATCTGTATGTATGAATTTGGAGTTGAATTCAAATGAGAATCTGTGTCAATGTCATAGGTATCTAGCATTGAGAAGCAATTGCCTTCAGTGGTTTATGTGCTATATTTAGTACGATTCTTATGAATATTTCCAACCCTTGTCATTCTGTCAGAGTTGTCATTGAGGAACATGCTCAAGTCAGAAAGCTTTTGGTAAGTCTTACTGTTAGAGGAGAAGATGATATATGTGGCATAGAAATAAAGAAAATGTCTCATTTACTACTAGTTTTTGAGTAGTAATCAGTGCATTGCTGCATCTACAGGAGTCTGTGAAAGTCAAAAGGCAGTTGGCTAGGAAAGTAGAGTTAATTCTATTAAGGTCTTGCAGTAACACTTCTTCTATTAGATTAGAATCTTTCCTTTTTTCCTGCTCTTTTTGATTGTTGTTTTTGTTGTTTTGTTCTTGAAGTTTAGCGACTTTTTACAAGGGCATGTAGGGATAGGACAAAGGGGAATGGCTTTAAACTGAAAGAGTGGAGTTTAGATTAGTTTAGTTTAGATTAGATTTAGTTTAGTGAGTCACTGGAACAGGTTGCCCAGGGAAGCTGTGGATGCCTCATCTCTGGAAGTGTTCAAGGCCAGAATCAAAGCCCGTGTTCCAGGGTGGCTCTCTCAGTGACCTGGTGTAGTGCCAGGTGTCCCTGCCCATGGCAGGGGGTTGGAATTTAGATGGTCTTCAGGTTTTCTTCTGACCTCCAACCACTCTAAGATTCTGTGATTCTCTGTTCATGAGAATGAGCCCGGCAGGAAGCCAGCAGATGATGGACTGGCTCTGCACCCCAGTATCTGTGCTGCTGCTTTGCTCCCAGAAACTTCTGCTACTTCAGTCCACAAACAAGCCTCCAAACCCTTCTGGGAAGTTGGTATAAGAGCAGATTAAAGTGCTTAGGTGTTCCTTTTGAGAACAAGCAAAATTCAGCTGATTTTGAAGCAGCAGATGCTTGTGAACTTTAGAGGCTGATATCTTTCTCAACTGCAGTATTTCTTTTAACCTCTTCCTTTAGTTGTTTCTGTCCTAGCTCTTCCTGTGTAACCTGTCCCCTTTAGGTAACAGAAGCCGAAACTTGAAGAAAAGTATTTTTACATTCTTTTGTCTCAAATCTGTCTAAAAAGGTACAGATGCAGATTATTTTTTTCAGGGAAACTTTCACAAAACATTCCATTGGAAATATATTAAGCAAATATATATTTTATGTTGCTTTTCCATGTAGTGTAGTATTACCTTGAGAGAGCTCTTGTCTTTGTGCCACATGACAGTTCTTCCTTACAAGCCTGGCTCTGGGGCTGAACCTCTTTCTTACAGTGTGCCTGTGGTTAGGCATAGGAGGCTTAAAAACCTCCCTGGCAAGTTGATGTCCTTGCTTTTTATCATACTTACCTGTTGTCATAATGTTTGTCTCTATGCACTGTGGGTTGAAAATAGTTTCTTAAGCCACTCCAGATTGTTCAATCCAATACTGTAGAATGGTCTTCTTGCTATGCTGACCTCTCAAACTTTTTCTGGGATCACCTCCTCTCATCTGTTTTCAGAAGAGTGTGACTGTAGTTCCTGAATGCTCTTCACGGTTCCCCAGATGAGAATTTCTGTCCTAGAATAAGTACCTCCAATGTCTGCCATTATCAGTCATGAAATACCTTGACTAGTGAACAAAATACAGTATTGTAAATTGTGGTTAGTATCATGCAGTGGTGATATAAAGTGGACACCAAAATGTAGTTAGTGTATGCTTCAGGAATAGAGAATAAGATGATTTAACTGCATTGGATTTTTTCTTTTAGCCAAGAGAATTTTAAAAATCAAGAAGGTTAATGAAGTAATCTAAGTCTTTCGTCCATGGGAGTCTTTTAATCTTTCTTTCCATTCTTAGGAGTAGCATTGCTGTCTTCTTAGTGTAGTGACTGTAGATTTAAGATTAAAAAGTGGGGTTTGTCAATTTTACCCTTATTTCTGGAGCTTGGTTCTCATTTTGCTGGATTGTGATAAAAATGAGAATTACTTAAATCCTATATCCAGAGAGTCAGGTTTTGGACTCTCAGGCCAGAAATGGCTTTAAAGTATTATGTAGACTTCAAATGCTTGGGCTGTATGAGCAGGGATGAGTCTCAAATGAGAGCTTTGTTAAATAGTAAGAGTATGCACAGCTTGAGTCTTAGAACAGTGTGGATTTAGCACACACAAAAGAAAAACCAATTGGAAAGAAAATCGCTTTACTATGGATGAATTATAATACCCTCTGGATTTTGGGTACATGATGAGTGGGTAAGTTAGCCTGGATCACATAGCTGCCCAAAAAGAAAGGAGTTTTAGGATCTGTTTGTGGAGTATATGTATTTCTGGCCTTCAACCTATTTTAATTCACTTCACATGAGAGTTGTGCATTATTTATAGTGAGTGTGGGAGATGGAAAGAGTACTGTGGAAGAAAGAAAAATAAACCTTTCAATCATGAATTCTGTTTTTGGCTGTGATGCCAGTTTGGGGCAAGATGCCAATAATTTTTCACCCAAAATAGAAGTGCTAAAATCCCCCAAAATTCACCAGTCTCACTCATGATCTGAATATTTTCTCAGATTATAGTTAGGAATAATACAGTCTTGAGGGATGCATCAGCCTCATGATGAGAAGAGCAGATCATCCTCTTTTAACTCATGTCCTCCTGCTGCTTTGAATAGCCTCTAATGGCCAGAGAGGGCCTCTGTGTTCAGGGGCTGTAAAACCAAACTGTAAACTTCACGGGTTTTGTTCTCCAGGCCTTGGTGCTCCAGCCTGGCCTGGACACCGGGAAGCACAGGCTTCCTCTTGGCCAAGAGCTCCCTCAGATGGCACCCAGGTTTTGGAGCTCTGTAGGACTGCAGCCTGCCTTTGGCTGCAGGTTTAAGAAGACAGGTGAAGCTCGGTGTACAAGTTGAGCACTTGGGCACAGCCATCAGATGAACGTGCTCTGCATGGCCAGGCTGCTCCTGCCACTGCTGTACTGTCCAAGGGGGCATGGATGCACTTCCATGGACAGCCTTGTGGTATCACAGCTTATTCAAGAAGTTTATTTTCCTGCACTGTAGTTCAGCAACAGCTTAACAGTTGTGAGGCATTCTTTCTGCAGTCTGATGTGCATTGGCACAAATGAAGAAACAGTAAAATGGGAACTAGCCGTGGGAACAAGCAGCTGAAGTGAGAGTTTTGCCCAGTGAAGAAAATTTATACAGCAGCTCTTCCTGAGCCTCCCACGAAGAATGGTGCTTAGAAGAGTTCTGTCAACCAACCTGAGACGGTTTGTGTAGATCCTAAGCACTGCACTGGCACTATTCAACAGTGCTGACTTTTTGTTCAAAATATGCATCAAGTCATGTTGTTTCATGGATTTCTTGTTTCACTTACAGCTGAAGTGTTCATTCTGTTTAGTACTACGATAAAAATTACTTGAAGAATTGTTTAGAAAACACGAGGATTGCATACTGTGGCTGTCAGCTCAGGTTACTTGCAAGGGAAGGCAATGCCCTGTATTGTTAAAGCAAGTCAAATGTTATTTATTTTGGGCCTCTTACAGAATAGCCTAATAAACTCCTGTTCAGCCTAGGTAACAGAGAACATAAAGGCGTGTAATGCTTGAGAAGAACAAAGGGATCAAACAACATGAGCAGGGTTTTTTTGTTGTTTTTGGTTTTGTTTTGTATATGTTGTACTTTTAACATACTCGTTCTTCTGTGGCTGCTAGAGACTGCAAGGGGACACTTCTCATGTTTAAAGTATCATACAGATAGATACTATATAGCTGTGATGAATAGGGCAGAGTAAGACACAGTGATTCATCCTGAATCTCTTATGGAGCTATCCTTATCTCATAAGAAAAGGTGAGACCGGGTCTATAGAATAAGGGAAATAAGGTCTGTAGGAGATAGACCTTCTCAATAATCTTATTAATTGTCTTAGTTTTCTTAGTTAATGTCTACAGTATTCATTTACACAAGCATTCAAAAGTCATCTCTGACCCAAAATTTACAAATTTAGACTTAAAAATATGAAACTTTTCCAACTTTTTGTCTGTTGAACTGTTAATATTTGTTATTCTACTCCTGATGACCATATAAAATACTTGAATTTTTTTGTGTCTTAAGCTATAAATGAGATTACTTTGTAACCTTCTGGTGTGTTTTAAGATCTAACAAGCAGGGAGAAACTTACAGTAAAAGTGTTCTCTGCACAGGCTTTAACACCAGGCACATTTTTCCCTGTAGTCCTCCAAGTGAGAGAAGCAAGGAAGGGAGGATCTGCTCTTCCATCCACAGTAGATCCTGGGCAGTGCAACTGGGATCCAGTAAATAGATGGTTTTTTGTGTGCACCTTGCCTGGAGAGAAGAAAACCACTGTCTTCAGAAGGTGCTTAGCTCTGAGATTCTCCAAGGAAAACAAGCCCATTAGGTAATCCTGCCGCACATAAAAACGAACCCCAAAGGGCCGAAATACTGACAGTGAAACACGCAGCTGAAGGAAAATAGAGGAACAAATAACAGAATGTGCTTTAAATGAATGAAAAGCTGGAAGTTGGCAAAACAACTGATGGGCCTGCTGGATTGCTGTGCACAGAAGGAGCAGGTCAAAAAAGCAGTATATTGCAGAAATGTTAAATTACGTATTAATGCCAATCCTCACCACAGATTTGTGTCCAAATTTATTGAGAGCTCAAGTATGAGGTGGTTGAGGTGTTGGACAAAATATATACAGTCTTATTAGAAATAACATAATAAAAATGTGAACTATAAATGTGCTAGAAGGCTCTAGGAAGCATCTAGAATATTACATCCCAGTAAGCATATACTGGTAGTTGACAAATTAGCTGAAATTATAATTACTGACAGGTCACAGTTCATAGCTTGCAGCTGTTGAGGTTGCACAGAAGGAAATGATGCCAAACTGAGAGGAAGAAAAGTGGTTTGGAATATGGAAAATCATTTGATTCAAATAATGAAAGCTTTTAGTTTCGTTGTCCTTCATAGATGGTTGTTAAGAAACATGGTATGACTAAGATGGCTCAAAACCTGTATGGAACATAGAAGCAAAAGGTGCATTACCCAGTTAGATCTGTTAACAGTGGTATGTTGATAGATCCCCACTTCAAACTGGTGGGGATTTTCTGTTCTCAGAAGCATGAAACAGCACTGTTGTGCCATTTTGCCTGCCCCATTAGCCCTGCTGAAAGGCAGAATTGGGAATTGCCTAAATAGTGTCTGATCCCTGAGCATGGAGAGCTATGAGGCAGTCAGTCCTACACCCCCCTTTGGAGAGCTCCACTTAGGAAGGAGCTGGACCTGAGAACAGCAAGGTCTTTTTCGGTATGTGGCTGACTTAAAAAATACAATAGTAATAGAAAAAATCCAAGTAATTTTGAGTTAAGAATGGCCATTAAAAATAGGAAAAGTAATTAAGAACAGCATGGAGATTGTTACCAGAAGTAAAAGCCAATATATCAAGAACGCCCTTGTATCACCTCAAAATAGCATTCAGGAGTTAGTGGGAGTTCTGGGAACACAAGATGAAGCTGAAAAAGAATTGGGGAAGTCTCAGTCATGGAGAGTAACTGAAGAAAATTGTGAAACTTAGAAAGCAGATGAGTCAGAGAAGAGGCATGCTAAAACTGTATAAGCCAGCAAATGGTAATGAGAAGGTAGATTGGGGTAAGTTTCTGTTTGCTTGTCTTAAAGCACTGAAGTGAGCGACTATTTAAAGAAATCAGAAGGTTGCAAATTCCAAAACTGATAAAAGGAAATTGTTGTTCGAATCTGTGATTAAAGTGTGAAAGTCACTACAGCAGTAAGTCATTGTGCTGAAGAATTCAGCAAGGTTTTTAAAAGGTTATTTTAATGGAAATATTATATATATCAGAAATACTTAGAGCTGCCATAATCAATGTTGATCTGTTTTGGTGGGAATAGCTACAAGGGATATATTCATATTCTGTTGTTGGTTGTCCTTCCTTCTTAACATGAAGTGTTAGGTTAGTGGTGCGATTCATTAATAGTTGTTGTGTGCAAGGTGTGGAATTACTTCTGATTCTCAGTAACAGTAGAGAGCACCTCTGTGTGAGTGGGGCCTGAATTCAGAGCGACTTGGTCTCTTTTCAAGCATTGGAAGAGAGTAACCCAGGTAAGGGTTGTTCCAAGCATCTCTTGAAGTTGCCAAGATCTGTGGCTAAAGAGATGCATTCAGGGATGGGATTCCAGAAATGTGATGAGGTCAAGAACTGATGTGATTTTAAATTTGGGTAGAAGGCGTTGAGTTGCCTTTTTCTGGTCATATGTGCATTACGTATGTGAGTAAAATATCTTTGTCTCCTAAAAAGGTCCTAAAGCAAGAGAGCTTTGTGCACTTGTGTTCTGGAGTTCATTTCACTTACAGTGACTGGAAGGCATGATGTAAGGAACTGCTGGCTTTGCCTGAAGTCTTCAGCTAAACTGTTAAAGAAAATAATCAATCCTAAGCTAAGAAAATTATTGGTTTTGTTTGCCTGCAAAAACACATCTCGTTGGGGCACTTCCAGTGCTCATGGCTTTCATGGATATGCATGAGTTTGTGATGTGTATGTGAGTATATAGTGATGAGCAGTTCATTCTTTTTGTCAAGATTTTGGTTGGATTAAATTATATTTGTCTGTATGTGAATTTGACACTTGCAAGACGTCAGTTCGTGTAGTTCTGCCGTTTTACCTGATAGTAACCTCCCCAGGAACAGTACCTGCAGTCTTACATTCAGCTCAGATTTGGTGTAATTATTCTTTTGAGTTGTGCTCCTTTATAGGTAACATGATATTTTAGGATAATTCAAAATATTCTGAACAATAATTAATGATGTTGTATACAGATTTCAAAGGTATGAGTTAGAAATCAAATCCTCCTGAGAAGAGAAAGCTATATATGCAAAAAAAGAAACTAATTTCTGCTTAATTGCCAGAAGATAAAGTAATTCCAGAATGTTAATAGAAAATGCTGATATTTGGCCTTCAAATGGCAAGCATAATGCAAACCTGCTGATTGGAATCAGTGAAATGGTACGGAAAAAAACCCTCCCTACTTGAGAGTTTGGGGAAATCGATGCCTAATAAATTGTGCAAATGCCTATGCAGTAATAATAACAGAATTTTAGAAAGATTAAGAAGGCTGGCACAATTTCTGTTAATATAGTGTTAACTAACTGGGTCATAAATGCAAATAAGATTATTAAGTCTAGATGAGTGGCTTGTGGTTACAGTATCCCAGCTATTGGGTTTTCATGGCATTAACAACACTCTCCAGTGCATGAGTCCGCATCACATGGTTTTATTTTTAGTACTGATAAATCTAATATTCCGAGATCATGTGAAGCTGGGCACTGGAGGTTTCTCAGTAGCTGCCTCTTCTGCACTGCCTCACTCTGCAGGGAGACACTGCCCTGGGCTCCCTGAGTTGTACTCAGCAAAGGTGTCAGCTTTGGCAAATGGTGCATTAGGAGCAAAACCATTCTTCTGATACTGAGTTTGGATTTGGTGATTCAGGTGGTTGGGAGCGTGGCTGCAGGCCAGGCAGGATGCTCTGCCATGGCTCATACCAAGCAGTGGTCGGCTGTGAACATCATGGATACTTGGGCACAACGTTTTTGTTGGTATTTTCTAAAGAAATGTACTTTGAAGGAATTACTGTATAGAAATGATGACAAAACGGGATATAACTGCAAGGATGTGGTTGGTGCTGACGTGGAGGTTTGCTGAAGTATTTCTGGCTGGTGAGCTGGGATGGCTGGGATGGCAAAGGAGGAGGCAGTGGTTGCCACGAGCTGCGTATCCAGCTTCCAGCTAAAGCTCTGGGACAATGGATAATGGAGGAAGCTAGTAGGTCAGAGCTGTGGCTGTGGGATCTCTGTGCTCCACTCTTTGGGGATGCTTACCTGGAGCCTTCTAAGCTTAGCTTCATCTCCTTCCCTGTGCTAGCTGAGCTTGGCCATGAGTCAGCTTTCTGGGGCTCCTTCACTCCTGCATGTAAATGTTGAGGTACTTGATGGTCCCTGTAGTATACTTGAGTCCAACACAGAGTACTCTGTGGTACTGCATAAAAGACTTGGTGAAAATCACTCTTTGTTGGATCTAGGTCCCAGTGTTGATTGCATGCTTCTGATCTGTGGCTCTAGTGCTCCATCTCCCTGTTTTTGGAGAGAGGAAGACTGCTGGATTTCTCTGTTTTGATATGATGCACTCAGAGCCACCTATACAGTTAGTCTCACTCCCAAGACCAATAGCTGCTTGATATGAAAAAAAGTTTCCAAGTAGAGCTGTTTGATCATCATGCCAGTGATGTCACTGCTCTAATTATTAAAGGTTTCTGAGAAAATTAAGGTTTGCTGAGCTGTTTCACTCCATTGCTCTGTAGGAAATGTTGTGCTCTGGAAATGTAAGCAGACTAACGTTTTAAAGCTTAACAAGAGCACACCAGAGCAAAACTTACTGGAATGACTGCTTGCAGACATGAAAATAGCTGGCAGACCATCTAGACAGCCATCCTCTATACACCAGACTACAGTCACACAAAAAGGTGATTTAATCATAGTTATAGAAAGACACAGATCATTCCTCTTTACCCTCCTGCATAAAATAGGACTGTTCTATATAGTATATCTCTTCATCACATACTTGTCCTGACATCGTATATCTTTAGTCCATATATGTGCATCACTTCAGCGCTGAAATGAGCTTGAAAGTGACACCGTTCTGTAAAAACATTAGAAAATTAAAGTAATTTATGTTCGTTAATAAACCACAATTATTTTTCTTAGATCTCAGTTAATGAATAAGAAAACAATGTTCTAATAACAGAACCACTGAACTGCAATAACCACATCAGTTAAAAAGAATTCCCTGCAATATACCTTTTTACAATATGTGAAAATTTGTATGAAGTGTTTCCAAAGGTTGGCTTCATTCCACCTTTTCTTTTAGAAGACTGTTCAACTATTCCTTTCATTGCTGAAAGCTCTACTTGATATTTAACCTAAAATACAGTTTCTTGAATATCATCCTATTTCTTACAGTAACATTTAATATTGTGCCTTCCTTGTTTTTTCATGTCATTCCAGTACTTGCTGACCCTTTGCTGACTACTTTACCAGTATGCATTCTTTTATTTTATTATTTGCCTGTAATATAATATCTCAAAACTCGGATTGCTTTCCATACTTTAAAACTATTTTAAGAAGGGTAAAACTTACTTTAAAATCTGTAAATCATAAAGAAATGAAAATCATGCATAGGACTAAGGCAAGTATTTTCTCCATCCCTGTCTGAAGTAATGCTGTGGATGCTTGATAAGGGGTCAGTGTTTTCTGCTTTTGAGTTTGAATTCACTGGACTGTGACAGTCAGACACCTGCTGACAATGCTCTTCCTAAAGCACCCCAGGATGCCACTGGCCTTCTTGGCCACCAGGACACTCTGCTGGCTCATGGACAGCTTGTTGTCCACCAGGACCCCCAGCTCCTTCTCTGCAGAGCTGCTTCCCAGCAGGTCAGCCCCAGCCTGTGCTGGTGCCTGGGGTTGTTCTTGCTCAGGGGCAGGACCCTGCATTTGCCTTTGCTGAATTTCAGACAGTTCTTCTCTGCCCCTCTCCAGCCCACCAAGGTCCTTCTGAAGGGCTGCACACGCCTCTGGGCTATCAGCCACTCCTTCCAGCTTTGTGTGTCAGTGAAATCTCCAAGGAGGCATGTGTCCCTTTGTCCAAGTCACTCATGAACAAATTGAACAACACTGGGCCCAGTACTGAACCTTGGGGAACACCACTAGTGACAAGCCTCCAACTAGACCCCGTGCCACTAATTATGACCCTTACAATGTATTTTAAACATTAAATATTCCATATGCCCGTTGACATGCAAGTGACTTGAGATAGAAACCATCTGCTTATTTTGCCTGGTGAAATTTTCTTAAGGATTTTACTGAGAGGAAAAAAAACAGAAATGCTTGTACTTAATGCTTTTCCTCTCTTTTTTTTGGATGAAGCAAAGGATAAACTAGACTATAAAAATTACTTTCCAGTGATGCAGTGGATATAAAACTAGCTAGCTCTTGGATAGAGATCAGACAACTTCCATCTCTATGCTGTGGTTCCTATACTGGTTAGGTTGTTAAAGATTGAATATTGTTGCTTGTTGGTCTCTGCAAGTCAGTTTTACCTCAGTTCCTTGAATACTGCTTTCTGAACCACTGGTAATCAATACATTTGTTAATATTTGCATTAGATAAGGTGTGCTTAGTTAGATTTATGTTACCTATCACCCTTTCTGCCAGCAATATGATAGTTTCATGGTGACCATTATGTCCCATTGGAGTTCCCAGGGATTACATTCCCAACCCATAGTTTGCCCCTCTTGAGGCTCTTACAGTCATTTTACGGTTCTGTGGAGCAAACCTTCCCTGCAGAGCTTCCCTAACCGGGTTTTTGCTTTGTCTTCAAGCCTAAAAATTCCGAAGGCTGTACTTGATCACAAGATGTGCAGTTCTAACAACATGGGGGTCAATTTTAGTTGAGACTTCTGTGTGCCACAGTGGTAAAAAACAATAGCAATGATTTGTGCTTTCTGGGGTTGTCCACTTTGCCTGTTACCATCCATCTGTCCAAGTAACTAATTCAGCCCTGTATTTATAGCTCCCTTGTGTTCTCTGGAAAGTCAGGCAAGTGAAATTATTGGTCACTTGGCCAACTGCATTATGATACAGGTTTTATTTCATGGAGAAATAGCAAATGTAGATAGAACTTCTTAAGAGAGGTTTGCTCTGCAGGTCTGCCAAAGCAAGGATAGCATTTTCAAAATCTGCTATTTGGCATTTCTTAGAGTATAGCATTTCTTTATCTGGTATTCACATTGTCAGAAGTTACTATCGTATTATTGCAAATTAGTCAGCCAGTGTGTCTCAAGCCTGAATCAGAACCTCCATGGGGGTAATATATGTGTGTATATATTAGCAAAATAATTCTTGGTAGGTATCTGTTGTCTTATTTATTTTAATATGCTAAGCTGAATATATTGCATGTAAATATTGGGATTTTTAGTTATTGTGTTGTTAGTTCAGTTCTCTCTCTACCTTTCTGTCCTGAGAGGTGTAGGTGCTAGTGGTTCTGCCCTTTCTGCATTCCTGTTTTATTGACTGCTCCCTCCTTTGCATTGTCCTTCTTGGAAGTGGACACTATTTCATTTTCCACTTTGTTTTCTATGTCCATCTCAGCAATTATATGTCCCTTCAGTAGCTGTCCTGAATGCCACTAGCTGAACATTATGAGTGACCCCACTGGGGCAGCCAGCAGATGGGGTTCAGGGGGTGGCCTTGTGCTGGGAGTTAAGGCAGGTGTCCTACCTTTGCAAACTAACATGGTGGAATTTCCTCCATCTCAAAAAAGGATTGGGCTGCACAGTCTCCATGAGTCACACAAAGACAGCCCAGGCAGTCCAGTAAAATTATATAAATGCTTTCTTTTCTCAGTATCTGTGACTAATTTAAGATCACCAGTATTCCTCAGGTGAACAGAAATATTCTGTAATGGCGTGTAACTCACAGAGAGGTCATATGGGTGGACTTGATGATTGGGATGACAATAGTTGAGTATTTCAGACAGCAAAGTAGTCCCACTTCAGCAGAGAAGTGCCCAGCTGCACCATCTGTCTCAAATACACCTTATAACTCAGCTTAATTACATTAGTGCACAGATATTATCACCTGAGAGATGATAATAGATTTGAAGAGATGATCTGTGCTTCTGTTGAAGTTTGGATTATTTTTAGTTCCTTGTGTTTGAAAAAAATAATTAGGGTTGAAGTATTGTAGCTCTTGGAGAAATAATCATGCTTGGACAACCCTCTCTGACACTCCTTGTGAATTTTAAGGTCTTTCCTGTTTACATTGCTGACAAAAATAAAGTTTTTACTCTATCTCTTAAAGAGTGAAGTTCATCTCCTTAGAGAGGGCTTGCACAAATTTTGTGCTGCAGTCAGGTTCTATCTAAGACTTGTTTGGTGGACCTTTACAGTGATTTCAGCTAAGCAGTGTCAGGCTAAATTATCATCTAACCTGTAAAATCATGAAGAGAGTCACTGATCAACTTCTGATTATAAAATGACAACCACAAATGCTAATGATGATGTTCAGAAACCTGGAATAACGTTACTTAATTGTTGTGCTATATGAATTTGAATTTCTGAGGAGTGAAAAATCATCTGTCACCTTGGTATATTTGATATGGGCAGATCCTCTGTGTGGTCGTGAGACACCATTATTTTTCTGGCACATCTCAAAATAGACTCCAGAAAGTGAAGAACTTGTGTTACCTCCTTCCTCTTGTTAACTAACACAGTTTTATATAATAGAATTTATATTACATTTTAAAGTATTTTCTTTTAAAATTTCCTGGTAGAGTTTTCTTCTTTCTTGAATAATTTTTTTTGGTGACTAATATATGCATGTAAAGTTATCAAATTATATTTCACTATTATATGAACATTTGATCAGGAATTTTTAGCCACCGAAAAGGGAAGATTTAATATAAGGGAGAGTGTGTCTGTCAGTCACTTCACTGGCTATTTCCAGCAATACATTGTCCTGGGGTATTCCTGAACAAGATAACATTTACAAAATGGGAAGATAGTACAGGAATTCCTAAGTAGCTGCTGTTAGAAAGTAGAATAGAGTTAGTTGATTCTGAGTTGGAATGGTTTTCAGTAGTGTTTATTGTTAACCTGTCTCCTCTGTTTTGTTTTGTTGTTGCATTTTTTTCTTTAATTTGTTGGGGCTTTTTTAGGGGGTGGTGTTGGAATTTTTTTATGTAATCATTTGGTGTTACTTCATTTTGGATATTTTTAAAAGGAAGAAAAACAAGAAAAGCCATAGATTCTCTTACAAGGTTTTTATATGTCTGCATCCAATACTTTTCTCTATTTTTAGCCAGGTTAAAAAAAAGTAAGCTAGTAAGTATTTTGAATCTGCTTTATTCTTGAGGTGTTTTGGTTGGATTTTTTCTTCCCTCAAAACTTCTAACGAAGATGTGCATGGACTCTGAATTCATATAGCACTGATGAGATATTGGTGGATGTCAGTGAGTGTTATTTTTGTTCTTAAAGCATGAGGTTCATTTACAATGAGCTTCTCATATTCAGTCCAAAAGTGAATGTAAATACGGAAGTTTTTGAAATGGTCTTGATTTTTACCATCCGTAATGTAATTTTGTCAGATGTTAGTCAAATGAGCATTAGGCTCATGTGCTTTTAATTTAATGTAGACTAAATATCAGAGATTTAAATTCTACTACTTTTTTTTTTCTGGGGGAAAATACTCCACCATAGATGCTCAAACCCAAGAAAATTCCAGCTCAGCACTGTTATTGCATGTGTCTTATTTTAACAGGAATGAAACTTTCCTAATGGTGCTTTTCAGTGATTTCCTAGAAAGAAGAGGAACTGTACTCTTCTTGGTATTTTGATCTTATAGCAAAACTGTTGTTCATCTTTAACTAGAATAGTTGTCTCTGCTTTCTTTATTATGGTGTTTTATCTGTACAGAAACTACAACAAAGTGAAATCCTTTTCTTACAAAGGAAGGTGATGGAAGTACTATTTTATCCTGTGTTCATCCTTACCAACAGTCAGTTTTGATTTATTTTTATTTGACTTGGACTTGCCCTTGTGTTTATAGGGAGTATATATGGGCAATTAAACAGACGTATCTTACAGCCTAAGTACAGGATGACCATTGAAAAGAGACAGTGGTAGTAATGTGTGTGCTATAGAGGAATTTACCTCAATGGAACTTAGTGTGGCATAACTTTAAATGGTTTTTCTGTGGAAACAGATGTCTTTTCTGTGAAAGAGCTTTTGGGACTTGAGAATCCTTGTGAAGGGAAGGCAGTCAAAAGCACACAATAGACCTTCTCTCTGTCACACTGTTGTCTGCAAGGTGGGAGAAGAGCAGACCTGTACCAATTTCCCTTCCAAGAACATAATAGTGTGCAGCTATCCTGTGCATATGGGTGATTAAGCCTTAATTTTTCATGCCTTAATTATTTTCCTTCAGATTATAACCAACTATTTTTTTAATAGCCCTTGAAGGAGTAGTTAACAAACTTACTCAATTGAGAGCCAGTAGCTACATACCAACATCTTCTCATCCATGTTAGATTCATATCACCTGTTATTTTTGTTATTTTTCTCCCATGCAACTTTCTGTTCTGACCTGTCAAATCTTCTGCTGCCCAAACATATGTATGGGATATACCTTGGATACAGCTAATTTCTGTTGGTGTGATGGGTTTTTTTTCATCTCCCATAACTGTGGTTCTCTGAAGTCACAATTAAATGTGATGAGTCCAAAGTGAAAAGAGTAATTCCTTTAGAACTGTGAGCCACTTCATTCATAGGAGCATTACAGTTCTTGTTTGGTACCCGTGAGGAGTACCAAAGGAAAACTTGGGCATGTTTTCCTCTAAAGTAGGCGATAACGTAACACATTTTGTGTTCTGTGAACAAATAAAATGGTTATGTGGCAAATCCTTGGGACTAATAGACATTGAGGAGGGTGTATTTGTTAAAATGAAGTGTATCACTTATGGAATGTAAAGGAGACTTGTAAAGCTTTAGAGCCTTTCTGAGTCCTCATCTTGGCAGTTTCCTATCAAGGCCCCTAAATGTATTCAGTGAGATGTTGACAGTCTAGGTATTTTTAAGACAACATCTAACACTAAAGGCATTCCTTCCTCAAAGCAGCTCTCAAAAGAATTTTTTTTTTGCCATTGTCTATTTGTCTTTTTGCCAAAATAATTTCCTCAAGCTTTTAAAGATCAGACTGGCGTCCACTGGGGATTGGATGCCAACCATATGATACCTTTCAAAAATAGGTGTGTTTGTCATTCATCTGCAAAGCAAATATACAAAACTGGCTGGGGAGCATCAACATTCTTCCCAGTGGGTGATTAACCACACTGTTGCTTGCAGAGGCTACCAGCCACTCATAGACAGAGTAAGTGAGCACTGGAGGAGTGGATTCCTCCCCTGCACATACTCAGAGGGTTGTTGCTGGTCAGCTGCACTGCTCCTACCTGGCCATTTCTCCTTCTGCAGCTGCACAGGTGATCCGAGTGTTTGTCAGCCTGGTGTGTGCCCTGAGCATTGTGAAAACAAACACCAAGGAGAAAGGGTGAAAAGAATTAGTGCAAGTGAATCCAACAAAAAGGCACAGAGCTTCTAATGTATCCTTACATTGTACTTAACTTCAGAGCTTTACCTGTGGTGTTTGAGTTAGGAATTTGGAGTGGAGTTTCACATGAAAGCCGTAGAGAAGTCTGTGGCCAGAAAAGGGTACAAGTTGGACCTGGATCTTTCATTTCCCTTAAGATCAGCACTTTCTTGCTGGTCCAGCCTTACCTCTGATTTCATTTAGGCTAAGTCCTCAGGTGACAGGCTTAGCTTACTGACAATGTTATACCATGAAATCAGATTGTAAACTAAAAAAAAAAAATTGTAACTTCTTTTCAAAGAGCAGAACAAGCAAGATGGCAGCCACTGCAAGTAATATACATCTTTCAATGAAATTGTGGGATTCTGGGATAAAGGATGTGCAAGTGGCAGTGGAAAGCTGTGGCAGTGGCCAAACCCACGGGAGCTGTGAGCAGCTGCTGTGCCCTCAGCACAGGGCACCACTGACCAAAGCTCATCCTGAGGCAGGGATAGGGATATTACATTATATCTATCCCTCAGATATCTGGAGGCTGCTCCAGCCCTTCTAGGAGGAGAGCTCACTTCTGTTGTTTAGACTAGAGAAACATGAAGAATTTAGGTATTGTTTCCTGTCTCCCAGAACTCATTTGCCATTCATCTACCCCTGCAGCCCCTATTGTGAGTTGGCAGTTTTTCTCAAGAAATGTAAATGCCATTATAGATTTGCCATTCTTTAGCTGCAGCACGATTGTTATTAATAGTAGTAGTTTCTTCTTAGTAATAATAACTCCTTGATGGGTATCATACCAAGAAAGTGACAGCTCTATATGCAAATGAGGCACTTCCATCCAGTTGCAATGTCAGTGGAAACAAAAAGTCAGAACTCTGCAGGTGTGGGAGAGATGGGGAGTGTATCATTAGAGAATGCAATAGAAAACAAGGAGGATAGGAAAGATGGGTGTTGCCAGCTCACTGTCTACTGCATCTGCTGCTTTTTTGTCTGGTGTTATTAGTAGGAGAAAGACTCGCTTGATGTTCTTTGTGTGATTGAACTAGTTTGAATGGAGAGAATTATCCTGACATTATTGTAATGGCATGAAATAAAGGTCATGAGGGAAGGTAAACTTAAGAACAATTGCAAACAATCTGCAGCATAAGAAATTAGGAGGGAGAAAACTTAGATAACTTATTTTAAAAAATACTAATACTTAAAGGACAGTTAAATGTTTAATTGAACTAAACATATGCAGAATTATTTAGAACTAAATATTGGTTATAAGTAAAGTATAGTAAGAAGCAATAACTCATTAACTAAACTCTACTGCTTATTCTGGGTGCCTGTTCCAACTTTCAAATTATATTTTGGTTACAAAAATCCACTTCAATTAGTTAACTACTGAATGTACAAACCTGGCACAGGTTCCTCAAGGATTGATACGGATGTGTATTCATGTTCATACCCATATATGTATGTAATGTATGTACACATATGTGTATATATGTGGAGCTGTATCTTTGTACAGTGGAGGGAGAGGCACTGAAGTACAGAAGCATGTAAAGGTGGTCACTGTTTTCTCTGGTTCTTATACGTCAGTGTTCGATTTCTGTTCCTCACTGCACACCCATCTTTTTTCTTTGATAGATATACTTAGAGGTTTTTTCAGCTCTATGGTCATTAATAAACTGTAATGTGTGTCAATGTGTTGCATCTGCTGTATGCACGTATTTATCCCTACTTGTAACCACAGGTATAGATCAATGTATTTATTAGGGAATTGCATACCAGGACTACTTGATAAAGCAAATAGGTGATGCCCAGTGATTCCAGGTAGATTGTCTAGTCTTTTTGTCAATGCTTTCTTCAGCCTTTATATGTTCCTTTGAAAAGTCGAGTACTTTGCTAAAAGCGTAGGATTGAAAGAAGCCTTTGGATAGACTGAGTCCTGTACTCTGCTACTGTAGGCAATAGCCTGATCTCCTTTGTTATTCTCTCCTGGAAACAGTTAGGTCTTGTGCTGTCACTGCTTGGAAGGTGGAACTATTTCAGTAATTTTCAATAGCATTAGAAAATGTGGTATGATTTATCTGGGGAGGGAAAGAGGGCCAGCTATTCCATATGCTCAATGGAGTTATAATGCATCACATCCTGTGCACCCTGCAAAGATGTCAACTTCACTTGTAATTGCAGAAATGCTCATACTGGGTACAGGAACGTGGCTCTTCAGGTGTAGCAAGTTGTGCTGTAGTCAAACATTGGCATGGAGTATTCTCTGCTCTATTGCTGTGGCAGTCCATCTGCAAGCACATCTCCATAGCATATGTGAAAATAAATGCTGGAGAAGTCTTTAGAGCATATGCCTCTCCCCAGGAAAATAGATGGAGGATCTGAGATTTAAAAAAATGAGTCACTGTGACTCACTACAGTATATCCGTAATAAAATCTATCTGAATTTGGTAAGGAACTCCAGGAACTAATTGCCCTAGGTACTTACCCCTTTTATTTTTTTGTAGATATTTGTCCCTTGCTTCTCTAGCAATTAGGTGCTGTATGTACAGAAGATGTAAGAGTTCAGTAATGACTGCTGTGTGATATTCTAGATTAAGGACTTCTGCTCTTGCAAAATTTATTGGTGCCATGTTTTCAAGTATCTCCTTCAAAAACGGTAATGAAATTAGGAATAATGAAAGCTCTCCGAATGCTTCAGATTTTAGTGGTCTTGTATTGTGTTAGAAAATGTGAAAAAAATATTAGAAGTGTCAGTAGCATGTAATAAATTTAGATTACCAAATGTGGTTTCTGTTGGGAAGAGATCACATTTACTATAAATCACACATTTGCTACTCCAAAATTGCAGTTACTCAAAATTTCATGTCTAAAATCTTAAATAGATAATAACCTTGTTAGCAGCATTAAAGTATGCAATGAGTTCTTGGGTAGTTTGTAGCACATTTAGGATTAATTAAATTTAATTCCTAAACTTCAAGTTGGCAATTAAACCAGAGGTGTTGAAGGTCCTGAATGCTGAACTTCTGAATAAATTTTTTTTACCACTATTTCTTGTATAAAAAGGAGCTCAGAGAAAACATAAGACTGACTCAAAAGCTCACATCTTTTTGGAAAACATTTAGGGGCAAATTGTTAGCCTTTATATTGTACTTAATATCTCAGTCCAAATTTTATTTGTGAGGGATCATATCTTGTGTGAGACAATGGTTTAGAAGCCGATTAATGCCTGTGATACATTTTCTTTCAAGAATAGAACAACCACAATTTGTATTTTTTTATAGAATTAAAAGAACCTACAACCTACAAACAAACATAAATAATTAGACAATATAGAAATGCTGTGTGGACCACAAATGGTCCACAGACAACTTATTTTTATGTACCAATATTCTCACTCTTTTGAGTACAAGATAAAACAGTTCAGACCTTCAGTACCTATGTGAAGATGCTAAGTAGAAAGCAGAGGACCATAAAGGCAGAAGTAAAAATGGGTCCTCTGTGAGTTGAAGCTATTAGTGAAAGTAATGATATCTTTGCATTTATGTGTTAGCAGTAAAATTCCTCTTTGTAGAGAGGTAATTCAAGCTTATGCCTTATGTAAGTGTGCTATCAATGGGACATGTTTTCATATGCTTAGCATTTGAGCCATCATAAAAACCAAAAGTCGTCTTAAGACTTAGGGCAATCCTTCCTTTCTTTCTCTATTCTTCACCGTGTTAAGTGTCTAAAATGAAATTGGAAATACTCAAAGCAGTTTTGGACTCAGGACCTGTAGTCAGATGTTAAATGTAAATTGTGGCATCATCTTTAAAATGACCTCCTAAAATAACATTTACTCTGTGTTTAAATGAGTTGAATTTTCAAATTACAAATTTGCTTCCTTATGAGGCTGTTATCAGAAGGCATGGAAAAATCATTATCTTGCTTTCATTTCTGATTATAAAGCAATAAGTTTATTTTGGATGTTATTAATTTGTATCTAATTGAGATGGATGGAGGCTCTAGTTAATCTTGTTTACATTCAAATGTACTCTGGGATGTTTTACCAAATCTAAAAAGACAGGTTGAACAGAATCTGAATTGAAATTTTCAAGTTTTTACAAGGTTCCTACTTAAAGTAGAAAAGAAACAAAACACAACAAAGTAACTATTGTCACTTTGCCCATAATTTGTTTTCCAAAGTCGGCTTGTGTGTCTAATCTATAAAACTGTGTATTTATAGCAAATCCTTGCCATACTAAACCGGGCAATTTTAAGACAGGTAGTAGCATTCTTAATCGTGTTAGCTAAAGCATTCATGTTACTTGAACAACTAGTTCTTTTTTTTTAATTTGCCCTAAATTTTGTCTAGCAATTCATTCTGGTATGATGCAGAATTCATTTGATAGGATCTGTGAAACATGAGCAGTGTCTAAGTGTTTAAAGATCCGCGTTCTAGTGGTGATAAGTACCTTCCACTCATTAATGGTCATCATTAGCCTTAACAGCTCCCAGCTTTTAAAGAAGATTCTTTTCAATGTTATCCTTGAGTTTTTCTTTGGTTCTTTCATAATGCTGTTAGGCATTGCTGGCAAGTACAGTTATGCCATTGTTGCATTTTGCCTCAGGGTGAATGAAATTATGGCTCTGTGCATTGGATTTATATCAAAATGAAAACAAAATTTTGACATATCTGTGCTATTCTTGTTTAGGTGGAAGGGACAGAGTGAAACCTCCAACAAAACGCATCTGCTTGCATTGCTATAATGGAATATTTTATTTACTGCTCTTTCAACATGAGACTTTTTAAAAAAGCCTGAGTGTGGTATAATCTAACTAGGGGCATGGTGTAATTTGCCCAACTGGAAACAGGACAGGTGACTTAGAGTGCAGCTGCAAGATTATATTAAGTAGAAGCCAGTGTTTTTCTGTAAAATCTCAAATGGGATTCTTCTAAGGTGTGTAACAACAGAGAGGTGATTTGTCATACTTGCTTCTCCCCATAATCTTTACATGTGACCAAAGAAATGTTTTTCCTGTGGCTGTTTAACAGTTCAAGGGTTGATGCTTCAGACTGGTGAGCTCCACTGCTAGACATGTTCTTAAGTTGTGACCTTGGCACTTTGAATAAGTGTAGCACTCAATGAATAAGTGTAAGATCATCCCTCAGCTGTCAAGTTTAGGTTCTAGGTATGCATATTTATATCCTAGTTCTGAAAACGACTGCTGATTTCATTGTGAGGTGGGAAGGGTCTGTTTACTTGGAGCTCATCTTGGGACTGGAATATTTAGGAGGATCAGTTCATCTCTGTAAACAGCAAAATATATTTCAGGAAAATTTTGCCTGTCACTTTTAGATGATTAATTATCGATTTAGTTTTATGAAAAAGTGTCATTACAGTTAGATATTTATTAAGTAGTTGAAATAACACTCTACTAATTGAGTATTTAATACATGTTTGCTTTGTTTGCATATTCTCTGTCTCAGTAAAATAGCGGGGGGGCAGAATTTACTTATGTGTGAATGTAAGTGTCCCATATATATCTGCATGTTCTTGAAATAAAATTAATTTGGAAAAAAAGTTCTTTGAGACAAAGCCACTAACAAAAGGTAAATTGTTTTACTGCCAATTTTTGCTTCAGGCACTAGGATGATATGCTTTTTTCAGTTTTATGCTGAGGTCTCGGGAGATACCGTATTTGTAAAATTGGTATTAATTAAAAATGAGAGAGCAATTTGGTAGGTTTAGGCTTGATTAGATTCCCCAGAAAAGCTCAGATAGCTCTAATGTCGAGAGAACATCCTAAAGCTGCTTTGTATTTCTTCTGCACTCAGTAGCAGAAACAACTTTCCTGTGAAATTTCTATTTTTTAATTATTTGAGACTCTCAGGGTTTGTTTTGAATACACATATTCAATCTAAGTATTTAAATATAGAGCATGCCACTTTATTTGAACTCAGCAAAAGGTGATGATTTGACAGTCTGACATCTTCTGAGAGTACAGTGGGGGAATCATTTGAGGGAGAGTTGGATAATATGTGCAGGGCTTCCTGTTTGCAGCTTCTGTAATGGAATTCTGTGTTCCAGTGTTCCCTGTGATTTTATTGAAAGTGTGCAATGCCTTCCCAAAAAGACCTGACAGTGAGAGATTGTGCATTTCCAAACGACTGTGACAAAACGATTCTAGCTGCTCTTGAGAGGCACCTAACTAATACTGGGCCGAAAATTGCTATTTTGTGCATCTTTAGGGTTTAAATAGGATGATATTTGTTTGGCAGTATTGTTTAACTGGTTCTTGCTAAATAGCTGTTAGCTCAAGATGCAGTTTTGGTAATGCTGTTTTTGTTTGTAATCTTCTAAGGTTGTGCTGGTGAGATGGAATGAACCATTCCAGAAATTAGCAACCTGCGATGCAGACGGAGGAATATTTGTTTGGATACAATACGAAGGCAGATGGTCCGTGGAGCTCGTGAATGATCGTGGGGCACAGGTTGGTATGCATGTTTTCTCTGCAGTCAAGAGTGATCAAGTCCTGAGAGACCAAATGAAGAGGACAAGGAATGGTGCTTTATACCTTTCAAAAAGCACAGGAGAAAATGAAACATTTCTTTATTAAAAGGAATGAGCAAGAATTGTCACAAAGGCACTTGGCAAACACAGTGCTTTCTCCAGTAGGCATGATATCAGAGCTTTAGCTGGGCTAATAGTTGGTCTGTCTCATTCTGTGCACTACTGCCTTTTAGTAAAACTGTAAAAAACATCCTACATGGCCCATATATCTATTTTCTTGTCTTTGATATGTTAAGGTAAGCGACTTTACATGGAGCCATGATGGGACTCAGGCACTTATCTCCTATAGAGATGGATTTGTGCTGGTTGGTTCAGTCAGCGGACAAAGACACTGGTCTTCAGAAATAAACTTGGAGAGTCAGATCACCTGTGGCATATGGACTCCAGATGACCAACAGGTAATGAAAATGGGGCATTTAGGGGTGTCAGCTGGGTGGCATTGGTACTCTATAGAATAAACCTCTTTAAAAGTTGCCAAGTGGTCACTTGATTAGATCAGTTCCTGTCAAAACTGCTGCCCCCACTGATGATGAAAATTTAATTAATCCTGTTGTTGTTATTAGGTGAATATGATAGTATACCAAGTTCCCTATCATTACTTTTCACCGTGGCTCACACACAGGCTTATTCAAAGTTCGTTCTTTGAGACAGGAGTCTGTTAATTGTACCTTAATTTGTTGTTACAGCTATCTTATGAATGCATTTGTGCAGAGATATGGCCTGGACTATTAAACATCTCACTGGTCATTTCTGTGTAGATTTGTCCAGTCTGCACATGCAGCAAAAGCAGTTCCAGCAGCAGATATGGTTATGTCTTCCATTCACATAAGCAAGTGTATGTAACTGAGTGTTGAAAAGATGTCTCAACCTTATGCAAATAAAATTTAAAAGAATAAATTTTGCTGAGCTTTGAAAAAGCCAGTTAAAATCTTCTTTACCATTTTTCTAAATAATTATATGATAGTGGACACAGCAGCATTTACAGCGTGGCTGGAGCTGGGGTGCTGGTTTCATTTGCAGGATTTACACTGGTCCCTTGCCTTTCACTGCTGAGATGACTGGATTGGTCTTTCCTTCCACACGCTTGCTGTCATTGTGGTTGTGTATGTGTGTAAATTCAGTGCTAAAGGAAATTATGGGTATAGAATAGTGCAAAGAGAAATCCTCTTAGGACCACAGATGGATTGTTTTCCTTCTTTCATTTTACACTGCCATGGAAAGATGCTGGTTCAAGACTCGAGGTACCATTGAATTTAGAATACTATAAATTCATCCAAGGTAGAGTTATTTTGGGAGTTGCTAGTGGAATATAATAACACTGATAATACACATTTCTGCAGCAGCCTTTAATAATTTTAGAGTACTCTGCAAAGAATAATGAATTAATTATTGCAACACTGCTTTTTAAAGCCAGGGAGTCTGCTTGCCTCTTTTTGAATCTAGGGAAATGTAAATCTTGACAATAAATAATTTACTTGAGATCAAGAGGAAGAGACAAGCAGCAGAAGTAGGAGGGGAAGCTAAGATCTAATAGCTCTCAGTCCTATGTTTTAAACATGAGGCTACCCCACTTGTGTGATGTTCAGTTGTTGCTACTGTATTTGGAAATATCTTCACTTGAGTGTTTAATTTGGAGTGGCTGACTGCCTTTAATTCAGTTTAGCCAATATGTTTGTACTTTCTAATCTGGATGCTCCATAAGTGGTTATTCCAGGAAACAAACACTTGTTCAGCGTCCAGATAAATGCTTTTGAACATAATGGCCAATTCCAGCTATGTGAAAATAACTTGTTTGACTTACAGACTCTGCTGCTGACAAACTCGCTGAAATAGAGACCCGAGCCAGCCATGAGCTTGATGTTGCCCTGCACAGTTCTCCCTAGCTATGTGGTTTGCAGGGGTTTGCATGTTAAGTGATGATGGATCTTTGTACTATTCTCCAGAGCTGGTGGAAAGAAGTGATCTTCTAAAATATATTTAGATGTACTTGCCTCTGGAGGCACGAGGAAACATGAATCACAGAGGTGCTGGGTGAGAGACTGTGCTCAGTTCAAATTAAAAATAGCAAATGGGAGGGAAGGACATTACATACATTACACATAATGAGTGTTTATGGAAATGGATACCCTTACTAGCTTATTGCCTTACCTAAATTTTCTCCTGATTGGTATATGTGCAAATGAGAACAGGATACTATTCTAGTCTAGAGTAGCTTCAGCATCTTCCCTATTGCTTAATGTACTCTGCTTGTCAGTACAGTGATTGAAAGATAAATGTTGACATTTAAATTTAGATTTTTCTACTGTTCTTTTTGTTACCCCTCTGGCACCATGAAGGTTGCTAGTGAAAGTATTCTTCGAAAGTATTACACTCTGTGGTCCCATGACCTTTAACACAATTATCTTTAAAATTACATTTCTGGGGGATTGTATTGTTTAGAATCAATTTTCTGTTGTCCTGATAGAAATTTGTTCAGTATAGTCTGTCTGTTTGCCTCACTCTTCGGTTCTCTTAACTTTCTTCTTCACTTACTTCTGCATGCATCCTGCTGGTTTTTCCTCTGTCCTCCATCTTTTCTCCTGTATATTCAGCACCAGTAGGCTGTCACCTCTGTCACTCCTTGCTGTGGATGGCTCTGTGCCAGCTCTGTAAGAGGAGGGTAATTTCCTACCACCACTTTCTGCTGGAGACAAGGAAAGGTTGGAGCTGCAATATTGGCACCATCATCTTGTTTGACAGTGTGTGTGGCCTCTGGGTTTGTGTCCTTACTGTGCTTGAAGTGAAGCATCTTTGAGGTAGAGGCTAATGTGTAGAGATAGGATGACCACTAGAGAGGTGGCCAGGGTGGACTACAGTCCTGCTGGAATTGAGCATATAATTGTATCTTTTAACTGATTTGGTACATACTCTGCCCTGATTAAGTTATCAGCTGATTTTGTTAATACTAGCCAAAATTGTTCTGCATTTTCTTTTAGGAAGAGAGTATTATCATTCTTCTTGTGACTGAGTTGTTTTTCAGGTTTTTGGAGCACTTCTTGTTTGTTGGGACAAACTTGTTTTGAGTCACATGGTTGACTGCAGTGCTTTTTCTCAGCATCATCTCTCTCAGATGAACTTCTCATGAAGGTCATTGGCAGATTTCTGCTACAGTTCACACCCAGATCTTGGGTGTGGACTGTGAGCTGTGGGCTTCTTCAGCTAATTCAATACACAGGCCTTTTTAATGTGATTCTGCATGTTCATTTTGGAGGACTAGAAGTCAGTTTTCTCACTTCATCGTGTGTCTGTTTTCTCACTGAGCATCGTGAAATGCTCATTCTGGCATTTCCGCCTCCTGTACCCAATAACCAGAGCGCACACCTGGCCAAGACTGGGCCCCATTGGACTCTTGGGGATGTACAAATGGAAGATTTTATAAGATTGGGCTGTCTGCCTCTCAGGCAGAGTGCCATGCCTATGTTCAACTTGGATGGATGGTATTACTCAGGAGCAGGACTTTCCTTGCAGTTTTTAAATGTTTTTTTTCAGGGCTGCAAGAGGCTGTAGGAGTCATGTGCAGTATTTTTCTGGTGAGCAGGCTCACCTGTGATCGTGTAGAGATGAAAAGTATATTTGAAATGAAAAATAAATTTGAAATATCAGAGAATGCTGTAACCTGTCTTGAGACAATTCTGTGGCATTGTCCTATGCTTGTTTTCAAAGAGGGAGTGTACATACCAAGCAGATTGAGGACTTCATAAGTGAGAAAAGCTTGACTTCTGTATAACCAAAGGGTTTATTTATAATTATAGAAGCAATGTCAATAAGTAATTGAGGATTTTTCCTAAGCCCACAAGTGATACAAAACATCTTTCCAGTGCTTTATCTCCCTTCCTGTGTGTTTGCTGAGCTTGCAGTGACATTTTTCTATCAACTTCCACTGCCCTCAGGCCACCCTTTCCTTCTCCCTATACTTTACCCATTAAAGAGATTATCTCTCTTCATGAGGGAGAAAGACAGTGTCAAAGAACTGGGTGAGAACTGTAGAGGGTCTGATTATCCCTATGTTTATAGCAATATAGTGTAACTCCTTGAACTTCCCTGGGGTTGTTTCTGTTGCTGTTTCTAAGTATGAAAAGGGAAATCACTCTCCAATAGGGGAAACCCTCAATGAAAATGAATTAATATATTTTAATTCCTGGATATCCCAGGAGGTGCTAGTAACCTATATTTGTTCCTGCATCTCTGCCAGTACAAATTATTAGATTTTTCTGACAGCTGTAAGTGCCCATTTCTGGTTTTCCCCCCACCCCTTTTCCTGTTGTAAGCTTTTATTTGTGGAAATTCAGGGACTGGACAGGATTCTGTTTGGCTAGGACATGACAAGTATACATACAGGTTTATGTGAACTTTGCCAGCATGCGTCCTTCTGTTTGCTTTGAAAATAAGTATATAAGCAGCTAGGCTAATTTGATTTGCATCCTGCTGGGTACAACATTAACTGTTGTATGTGGTTACATTGCAATGCGACATGTACAAGTACTAAGAATGTGTAAATACAGGCCCCGTGTTCAGCCTTTTCTGTGCTTAATCAGACAAAATTATGCTCTCAATGAAACAGAAAAGCAGCACCGTGTTAGGAGCAGATACCCTGTGCACTGAAGGGTCTTACAATGCACTGGAAGAAAACAGTGAGACCAGCAGCAGATGAATTGTGTTGTATCAAAGACAACGCAGGGTGCAGGAGCTCTGTGTGTTGTTTTTTTAGAAGTCTCTTGAAGCTTGCAGTAGCTGCGTGCAGGGAGGCCGTTTCTAAGCTGTTACTCACTCTTGCTCCCAGCAGTTGCCATCCTATTCCCATGGCAACCATACAGACGCTTCAGCATCTCTTTTTCCGTGACAAGCAGGAGGCAGGGGCAGGCTCCATCTCCTTCTCCCTGCCTGCAGTGCATCAGGGTGGAGCCCAGGACCCAGAAGGGAGCTCCACGTGAAGAAGGGGATGCGTGTTGTTCCTGAACCCAGCAGTGGAGCTGGGTGGGATCCCTGTGCTGGCGCTGTTCAGGTGTCCCTGAACAGGATCAGCACCGTGCTGTGCCCAGCAGCTGCCCTGTGGTAGCCACAGCTCTCATGGGAGGGAGGAGCTGATTAATAAGAAGTGCTGTCAAATGGTTACCTGTGCCATCAGGTGTTTCATGAGCTTCTCTCTCAGAGTTCTTGGATTTGGTATGGCTTTAGTCCTTGGCAGGAATTTTACCTAATAAATCCTCTTTAGCACAGTCTGCTTTTGGATCCCCTGTTTTCATCTATGTGAGCTATGATTTGCAGTTGCTACTACCTTTTCAAGGAAACGGTGTTGTGAACAGCTCCTAAGCTGAAAGTAAGGACAGTAGCCTCACCTAGCTTCCGGAGCACAGCTTAAAACCATAGAATTTATAATTGTTTGAAAATGTTGCATCTGTTAGGTCCCTGCTGTTGCCTTCCCACCTACATCTGCATTTTCCTGTGGCTCTGAAACAAGATGTTTGTGTTCTCACTCACCCTCCTGTTTTGGTTTTATTCAGGTGCTGTAGCACACGTTTAATTTGGGCAGTCCTTGCTGTTATGGTAGTCACTCTGGTAAAGTTTAATTATTCTCAGACATCTGGATGTGTGGAAAAAATCTTAAAGATGGCTTTCTAATGAGCTGACAGAATGATGAAAGGGAGCTACAAAGGAGCAACTGGGGCAGTATGGGGAAAGTAGCTATTTACCGTAATTATTATGAATGAAGAGAAGGAAGGACAAAATGAAAAGGTTACAGCCTGTAAAATTTGAAAATGTAAGCAATTATTTCAGTCTTTATTAGAATAATTCTTGTTCCTATTAATGATTTACAGGTTCACATAAAGGAGCCTTAAAGATGCCAGGGAATAATTTTATCTTTGTGTCTTAACATACAAAAATGCATCATTTTCTCCCAGCAATTCTGGACGTAGACCATACCAAATGATGGTTGCAATGACTAGGGCCAGTCAAAATCGCACTGTAAGATACAGTAGTTGAGGAAGATCTGAGAGCCTTATTTTCATTGATGGATGAATTACTCAGATTACTTGGAAGAATGGCTGGAGGCTTTTTATAGCATTGAAGACGTGTCATTAATTAGCCAGGCAATTTATTCAAGCCACAAGGACTGCAGACAATGGTTACATCGCATATAAGCATTTTAACATTGCATGCTGCATAATTGAGCAGCAGCATTAAAATGCAGAAATGAGGACAGGGGAAGGAGACTTCAGTTGTCTTTCAAGATAAATCCGTTTGTTATATAAAACAAACAGATAAAACCCATCACAGCTTAACTGTCTAATATTTTGGACTGTTTTTCGAAGCATTTCAAACCTTTGTGGCAAACTTGCTATTAAAATTAATGATTTCTGCTTACTTGTGCTAAGGGGTCTGTAAATATTTACTGAGCTATTTCAGCATTTTGTAAACAAAATATGTGGGGGGGTTTATATAAACTTAAAATGTTTAAACGTTTTTGCAGATACTTTGTATTCTTGTTTTATGTATTTATACATACTGGAAGCCAATAACACTTTGTTTTTGCTCTTTACTTGGGGGACTTGATTTTTATGATGGTACATAATAGCGACAGATTTTGTGGGAAAAGTAATGTGAATTTCATTTTGCCTTTCTTTCTCCCATCATATTTTATTATGTTGTTTTCAAGCTGTATTGTGTTGCTATTTTCTAAATAATACATACCTCTCTTTTTCCTTCCCTTTTTTTCTGATATCATTGTATGGTTGTATTAGCATTGTTTTTCCTTTGACCTTTTGTCTCAAGTAGGCTTTTATGCATCATTCTGCTGAGAATACAGCTTCCAAAAAAAAGGAGGGAGAAAACTCAGCTTGATGCACTGTGTCATTTCTTGGTTGCACTTTCCTTTTTTCACTAGCAATGAGCAGCCACACTGCAGATTTTCGTGCTCAGATGAGGACTTTTTAGGCTTTGGCTTGAGTTTTGGGGAGAGTAGGCAACAAGAATGTTCTCCTTGGAGCCTCTAGGGCTCATCCACGGCTTCAAGAGCCATGGCATCTATCTGTGGGTTTGTTCCAGACAAATTTTTCCTGCCAGAAAGCCTAGTCTGTACTGCACAGTCACTGAGCGGGTAATTGGAGGAACAGAGCAATAAGGTGATACTTCAATGTGCTTTCTTCTTCCCACTCGCTTCATCTGTGCCTTGCCTAATCTTTCCCTGGATGCTCTTCATCCAGCCTGCAGAGGCAAGGCACTGAGAGAGCTAACGAGATGGTGCCATTTGTTCTATTCATGAGAGCTGTAACATGGGGGTTGTTTATGGGCTGACGGCATCACGGCTCGTTCTCTCGGTAGCTCCTGCAGTGTTTTGTGTCAAGGCTGTTTCAGATGAGTCTTGCAAAGAAATTTTTCTCTTAATGACTCTGTCTGAAAGGAGTAATACAACTGTTTTAATGTTTTGCTCGTCCTTATAGACAGGATATTTGATGTTTGTTAGTGCAAACAGCAAATGCCTGAATGGATTTCTACATCCCCTTGGAAGCATAGTGTACTAGGATGTACAGATCAGCCTCAACAGTGTACCTTGTAACTCTTTCCCTATGACTCTCAGGTTGCAATGTTGCTATTTTAGTTGACTGGAATCTGAAGTTTAAATGCTGCACATTCTACCATGTCTTCACCTCCCTCAGGAAAGAAGGATGTTGATAGCAGTGACAAGCAAAAGATGGAGGGAGAGATGAAAACTTGTGCTATTGAGTTAATGTGTCCACTTAGCATTTTTATACCTGGTGCTGTTCTACATTTTTGAAGCATCAATGTTTGAGTCAGCAAAGTAAAGATGAGTGCAAATAGAAACAAGACCAGTCTCTGTGTGGGAGGTGTCAGGAAGAAAAAGTCGTTTGCCTCTCCTCTCACCTTGCTGGCACCTGTACAGAAAGATTTTGCTTATATAGCCTGAAGTCTTTAGTTCTCTGAGACAGGGAGTGTTTACTTGAACTTGTGGTTTTGAAAAGCTCTGTGCTATGCTTGAGCCCTGGGGCAAATAGTAAGAATGAGGTTCTGCAGTGCAGCTCTTTAAGAGACCAGCTTGCCCTTGTGCTGTCTTTTAGGCAGTGTAGGGAAAAAAATGAACTTTCTGCAGGAAGGTACTCTCTAAGGAGAGGTCATATGTAGGGTAGGAAAATTGCTTTGTTTGTTCAGATTTTGAACTGGTCAGGAGCAGGCACATGAGTGGAAGTGTAATTCTTACAGAGGGAAAACTCCAAACTGTCAAAGTTTTACAGCATTTTTCAGGAAGAGGTCATTATTCCACTGCCAAAGCCACTTGGCTGAGAATACTTTGGCCCCAGGATCCTTTGATTCATCTGGAGCTTTGTGGTCTTTTCGGTTCAAAAGAAATGTAGTTGCCAGTGTGGTTGATTTAAACATTATCATCACTGGTACTTAATCCATCAATTTATTGGAAGTTTAGTAGGAAGACCAGGAGCCAAATGGTATCTTGAACTTGGGTCAGATGTCTTCACGCCTGCAAATAGTCTGAAACCTTGGTGCAGAAAACAGGGATTAGTGTGATTGAATCTCGATGGGGGATATTTGTGGATTTCTGTGCTAGGTTTTGTCTGAGAAAGTAAAGCCAAGTTCCATAGTAAATGGCAGAGGAAAGGTGTTATTTTGGGAAAGTGTTATCACATAGTGTTTCAATTACTTTGACGAAAAAGTGGGAGCAATATCTCTTTATTCTCCAAAACCTTTCCCATCAATGTTTCATCCTGCATGGGTTCAACTTGAGCTCTCTTTGTCCAGGAGCCAGTTTCTTGTCAGTGTTCAGATGTTGAGGGATTGTTGGCAAGCTGAAAAGGAATTAATCCTTCCTTGCTTTCCTTGCTTTTTAAGAGAGTAGTCATTCTTCTTCAGTGCTTCATTCAGTAACAGTTTATTACTCAATCTGACTCCATGTTGACTCAGTTACATTTGACCTCACCCATTCCATGTATTTCCTGACCACTCTGAATTACTGCTGTCTGCCAGCACCCAAGACCTCGAAGGAGAGGGTAGAAGTTGAGGGACTAACTTCCGTTAGTGTATGGCTTAACCCAGGGGCTTCTTGATTCTATGTTATGAAATTCAAAACAGCAAGGGCATTTCTTCTAAACTGCCTTGTATTGCATTTTCACTGGTTGAGAATGCTGTCCTTGGTTCTAAGTAATACTATTTTCAATTAGAAAAAAAAAAAACAAACCACAAAACCCCAGCAGAAATTCTCAGACTTCTAAAGCTCTGAATGAGATTTTAGCTTCAGCAGTGAACATATCTTTCAGGAAATAACTAAAACCTGACTTGGGAATAATGCAGGAGACTGCCAAGTGTATCAGTTGACTTCTTTTCCTGATTGAGTGGTTGTTGGTAAAACTAATTGCATTTTCCCACCAGATGTTGTTTTAGTTGCTATGTATAATTGCATATCTGTGAAGAATATTTGTTTTCAGAGACAGACTTTCCCGGCAGTTTTGTGGGGAATCAGAAAACAGCACTGCTCGAAGAATATTCCAGAGTACTTCTGCTGTGGGAGTTCAGTGGTTCAGACTTGGAGTCCAAGTTAGTTGCCACAGAAGATGTTCTGTAGAAGGTGTTTAGCTGTTGGCCTTTTATTCATTTTGCATGCTGCTTCAAATGTGATTTTTTTCACATTTTTAGTAAACTGAGGCATATCATTAATACAGTGAACACTATATAGGAGGGTAACTCTTCACTTAAAAATCTAATTGCTATAGGATGCTTTCTTGAAAAATGTCTTGAAAGTCAAGAAGGAATATAGAAATGTGTGTGCTTGGAATGCACAAGTCAAAATTAGTCCAGGTGTAATTACAAGAATGTATAATAATCAGTTTTTCTGTGATTTGCCAGAATGCTTTCATGTAACATTTCATATAACCTCTTGGATAATAGCTTCTATCCCCACATGTCCAGAGTAGTTAATAGCTTGAGATCCTTGTTTTAAGACTACTTGTATTTTTGACTTCTGAACTGGCATGCAAGACTATCTCATTTACAGTCATTCAGCTACATTATACTATTTTAGCAACAAATAAAGCCAGTGCAGTTTGAATCCCCAGTTTTTAGTATTTCAATATCTGTTAAATAGATTTGTCACCAAGATCTCTGATGGATTTACTTTGCCTTCTCATTTGATGGCTTTGTAAGGGTTATCTAGATCCTATGGACTTTGTAAAAGAGAGAATGAGCAAGCCTGAGAGTAGGTAACTAAGCCAGTGCTGCTTTTGACAGGATTAATGGCCTCGAATGAGAATTTCACCGCTGTTTATATGTTTATATATGCAGTTAGCGGAATGATCCTGGGCTGTACCGGCCATATATGGGGCTGGTAACTCCTCAATTCCAAAGGAAACAGAGAGTCTTCTAAGATTTTTGGATGTAAAGGCAGTCAAGAAAAATCTAGTGCTTTCCCCCTGAGCTTGCATGTGAATTTTAGTGATATCTCTTTTTGTGTCAGTTCAAGAAATCGTTTTACAGTGGCTGAATTTTTAATGGAAGTAAAAAGTATTCAGCAGGAGACTAGCTGTCTCCCTCACTCTGCTTTTCTTTATATCTCTCTGTATTTTGAGGCAAAAAGAAAGAAAGTCAGAAATATGACACTGGGAAAAAACCAAACTTTCACTTTTTAATGTATCCTAAGAGAAGTTTACTGCACTGTCTCCTGCTTTGTGATGGAGACATGGTAAACAAGAAAAGCCCAAGGAATGCAAAATGCTAATACTACATTTAAATGGACTACAGAGCGCTGTAGTTAAGCCTTGGCAAGACTGACATTCTTTTGTTAGGCTAATGAATGAAAATAATTAGACAATAATTTTCCCGTACTTCCTTCATTACTAAGCCTACCTGCATAAATAGAAGGTTGATCCATCATTTTGTATATTTATCACTTTATGGTTCAGTTAATTTTGAATGAGCAAAATAGATTTATCTCTCTTAGTATGATGGCAGTATGGTGACAACTGTGAAGGCTGTTCCTGTCATAAATACTAATATTTTGTCCAATTGGCTAAATCAGAGCAAACAGAACTAATTCAGCTTCCTTGAACTGCTCAGCATCTTCTGACAGTAAAACAGTTGGCCTTATTAGCATTTTTGCAAAGTGTACTTTCTGAGGTGCCTCATTTTTCATGTGGGGGAAGATGGGGGAGGAGACTGAAGAAGAAAGCATGAAAGGTCTAAATTTTGAGAAAGTGAAGGTCAGTGAAGCAAAACAGAACGAGGCAGCTGCGAATGCAGAGCTGTGCAGAACAAGTTGTGAAGTGGCAGCATTGATGCAGCGTGGTATGGTGGCACCAAGATTTCTGCAGGTGTGTGTGCCAAACACATATACAAAGTCAGAGAGTAAAACAAAATATTGCAAGGGCAATGTTTACCAAGTGGGTGGGAAGAGGAATCCTTCAAACTTTGTCCTGTGGGAGAAGGAAGATCTGTAACTTGAGAAATTGCTCACTGGAGTTACTGACATCTTAGCCACATCTTAGGGAAGATTAGAGCATTTAATATTGCATGACAGATTATGTTAATTTTTAGAATGTTTCAGTATGTCCAGGAATTTAGATACAATCTGTTCATGCACCTTGCATAGTCTTACAAGGCAAGTTCCGTCTGTATGTGAAAATTTGGGGTTTTAAGAATCAGATTGTATAAGGATGGAGTTGGCTAGATTCATTTTCAATGCTGTTTTAATTAATGGAGTCTGAGTTGTTTTGCGTTTGTGAGTTGTCAGATGTATGTTCTTAGTAAAAAGCCAGAGAGGATCTGTTAAAAGTCCTGAGCCAGCAGGAGTGAAACAGACACATGTTCCTTTTTTAGCATTCCAGCATCACGATACTGGAATATCTCACTTTAAAAGTGCTACCCTAAAGTAGCCTCCAACAGCTTTATATTTCTTCCAGTAGCTGTAGCAAATCCAGCTTCTAATGCTTCAACTTCAGCTTCAGTCAAAGATTCGGTCATTTCCCTGATGCAGAATGACAGCCCCTGTTCTGAAAATGTATTGATTAGATTTCCTGGGAGTTTTGTTTAACCAGCAACATTAGAAACCTTCAGTGTTAGTACTAAATGTCATGAAGAGAGGCATCTTGTTTTATTGATATCTTTCTAGAATAGTATTGACTGTTCAGTTTGTACAACCAAAACCTGAGGTTGGAAATAATTCTGCCTTCTACTCCTCATATGTATTCCAATTATCATAAAGCTTGAGCATTCTTACTGTTGATGAGTTCAATTTACTTATATTAAACCAAATTAAATAGCAACAAAATGTGTTACGTGCAAAAAAAAGCACTGCTGTTAGAGAATTGTACTTTTACAAAACAGTGGGCCTCCTGAGCTGGACCTTCAATGTACCAGGTCTTTGGTCACTCCACTGTAGCTTTGTGGATCTCAGTGCTGCCAAACCACTTTCTGCTGGTCCTGTGTCTGGTCCAGAGCATTGCAGCATCACAGTAGATCTTACATGAGCTGGAGGGTTCAGCACAACACATCCCTATGTAGCAATGCCACCCAACACATCCAAGCTGTTCCTCTTGAGCTGAATTTTTAGCTTTTTGGCTGTTGCAATATTCATCTCTTCATAAGAGGAATACTTCAGAGCAAAATGCCCCATCCTTTGCTTACCATATGTCTTTTAGAAATTGGTGTATTTCTTATTGTTAATTGTAAAGTCTTTGATATCTTGGGCATTTAAGGGGGTTGCAACCTTGAATGCTAAGTTTCGTGGATGATAGTTCAAAAGTCTTCAGTTGAAAAACCTATAAATTTACCAAAACTAGGTTGTGAAACTCATCTCAAGTTAACACAGATCAAAGAGGTCAGCACATTCCAGAGAAGGGCGTTTTTCAGGTATTCAGATTTGTTGTAATAGATTGCAATCATCCCAAGCTTGGGTTTCACGGAGAACTAAGAGGGAACTGAACTTGTGTTTCAGAACTGGATCCACCTTTCAACTCTTGATACACTTGGAAAACTGTGTGCTATCCCAATGCTGTTTATCACAGTTTCTCCTACAAAGTACACAACATCTGGGCACCACAGGATTTGTGTGACTTTTAAGCAGCTACAGTTTCACTCTAATGTAGGCTTTGTCATGTGTGATATTTTGTAAAGACATACTATATTTATGTTGTGGTACTGACTCACACTCAGAATGTATTGGGTGATTTTAGGTATTTGGTTATCAGGTTTTCCATATTCTGCAAATGCAATTCTACAATTGATAATACATGTAAGATCAGTTGTAATTATAAATATGAAAGGAGAGGAGATGAGTCAAGACAAGAACAGAACGAGGGCCAAAGAACCACTTCAAAGTAAGTACTCAGTGGGGTTTTTTAATTACTCTTATTATCACTTAGCTTTTGTCCTCAAGGGTTAACAAACCACTGTAACTTGTTACCATTTTCCAACATTCTGTCTGACCTCCTAGATCTGCAAACACCTCCCCCCAAAAATATTAAGTCTCTGAAATGTAACTTCTTAATTTCTCTGCTAGATCCTTTAGGGATATCCTGTGGCTCAACCTTTTGTCTGAAGGTCAAGAGAGTTTTATTCATCTGACATAAGTAGCTTGAGTGTGGCATTTATAACCTGAGTAATGTTATGGATGATAACACCATTAGACATTTTTACAGCTTCAGCAGGAGTTCAGCCAGCAGGACTATCAGGCTGATAAATGCTTTCATCTTAAAGGTTGTATTGCTACAATAACCCTGAAACTTAAAGCTGCTCCTTGAAACCTACAGCCTGGCTGAAGAGATGAAGTGTGCCCTCTGATATTTCTAGGTTGCTAAAGAGCTCTCTCAAGTTCAGTGCTAGAATTAAGATGCTGACATGCAGCTGTTCTGAATTGGAAATTACTGAGTACTTCATAATTTTGAATTATTTGGGGGCAGTGCTACTCAAAAGAATTAGCCTTAGATTGAGATGAGACTGAACTGTTGAGTGATGAATCCAAAGATTTTTTTTTCCCTACCCAATTACAAAATGTTTCTGCAGGGTTTTAGGAGACAAACTCTTGTACTACTATTTTCAGAAGCAATAGAGGTTCACCTCCTCTGTCTGGGTATTAGCAGTTACAGAACTTTTAGGAGTCTAATTAAAAACTACTCTGTAGTAGACTGAGAGTGGTATGAGAAGCTAGCAGTGACAACTGGTAGGATTTTGCCTTTGTAAGTTTGTTTTTTTGAGATCAGAGAGTGACTGTGTTTTGAAAGGGAATGGTGAAAGTGGCTGTGCAGTGATCATGCATGTGAAAACAGTGGAAATAATGAACAGTGTGAAAGGAGATGTGATGATACGAGTGGAGGAAGAATAGAATAAGGGATCACAAGGGACGATAGTGTGAGATGAACAAAGGTTGAGTTCTTGCTGTTACATCTAAGAATAGTAGGCTTGTAGCAAACTTCAACTGCTGTTTTAATCCAGCAGCTGTTTAACACAAAAATATTTGTAACATGTAATGATTATAGTTAAGGCAGCCAGATACTGATTTGTTCAATATTTTTGATAATGGGAAACAACTCCATTGTTTTTCTCAAGATTTGGTTGGGGTTTTTTTTGACTGAAATTTAAGAAGCCACACTTCCTTTCTGAAACTTTCAGAAGTGCAGTAATGACAGTTCCTTCCTAAGAGACTATGTTGTATAAGTCTGATACAATACACACATTGAATGCTGCAACTGACGCAGCCTCTCAGTAGGAAGATAGAAAAGAAGACCTCTGACACCAGAGGTCTCTGAGGGTGATTGCTGGCTTTGAACAACAACTGTGCATGGAGATCCTAAGCAGACTATGATTCTTTAGCTTGGGAAAGAGATGACTAGGGCATTAGATAATAGAGGTCTGTAAAATTGTGACCAATGTTAAGAATGTAAGTAAGGAACAATTATTCGTGCTTCCTTCAGTGTAAAGAGCTAAAGGTTGCCAAATGAAATTATCAATTATCAGAGAAGAGGGATTGGGGTTTTTTTGGTTGAAAGCTACAGCAATGTGCAGGGGAGATGCCTGCTCAGGTGCATCCTGATCTTTTACTCTTCTCCAAACACTTGGCCACTCTTAAGTAAGATACACGGCTAGGTGAATTTCTGATCTGGGCATATAATTGTTAGAACCTTAAACAAGTCCTGGGAATAGGTGGTAGACTGAAGAGCAAGTGTAAGATTTGACCTTCCTTTTAGTTTCATTTTTAATGCTGGCTAGTTTTCAAGTTGATGGGCGCTTTTAAACTTGCTTTGAAGTGTATTTGCGTCATACAGAATTACATGATAGCAGCAACAGCCTTGGCTAATGCATTTATTGCTTTAGGATTTATTAGTCCTTATTTCCTGAATTTTTCCTAAAATTCATCAAATGTGCAGGATCTTAATTTTCTTTAATCCTCAAGAAGAATTTATTTAAAAAGAAATTGCAGGTTCCAGTCACTCTGACTTCAATCTGTATGATTTGCAATAGAGTTGTTTAAGGGCAAGAAAAACCTTGAATTATCCATTTTCTATTTCTCACAAGCTATTTGAAATTTCTGCTAGGACCTCACTTTTGTCAGCTGTGTCTTTTCTTTTGATATTGTTACAACTGATGCACATCTCGGTTTCTGCTACCAGGTTTAGGAGCTTTTGTATTATCCAAGAATACTAAAGAATCTGTGGTAGCCTTTCTGCCAGCTCACTTTAATAGCGGTAATGATCAAGTTCAAATAAAGTCTAATATCTCACATTAAAGTGAATGAAGAACATCCACCATGAAACATTACTTGCTCACAGATGTTACAAACTTACCTGTAGACTCTGCTGCTCTAACTTCATTCTTTACATTTATCTTTGATTGCAGTGTCCTATTCTGGCACCCTTTCATGTCCATGACTGCTTTGCTTTCAATTAATTTCCAGTGTAGCTAGTTAATTACAAGATGCATTTGAAGGAGGACCCTGTGGCTGACATTTGGTGGGACTGAGGGTTGTTGTGTTATTTTCAGGTACTGTTTGGCACTGCTGATGGACAGGTTATTGTCATGGACTGCCATGGCCGAATGCTGGCCCATGTGCTCCTTCATGAGTCAGATGGCATCCTCAACATGTCCTGGAACTACCCCAGCTTCCTGGTGGAGGACAGCAGCGAGAGCGACACGGACTCCGACGACTATTCCCCACCACAGGGTAGGGTTGTGTGCACATCCTTCTGTTTCAGCTTTGCACATGCCCATGAACAGATCTCAAATGCCAGGGCGTTGTTCATGCCCTACAAAACCAGCAGGGTTTCAAGGCCACAGTTTCAAGCTCCCATGGAGCAGAGAGCTGGTATGGGAGAGTGGGTCTGTTCCCAGCTCTGCCACCAGCAAGGCTTGCTGCAGGTCATACCTCACCTGTGCTGCTCTGCCCTGTTTGCACAAATGAGATAATAACACAAAGCTTGATAAGTTTTCAGTGAGGGTGAGTGAAAAACAGTAGACAGGGACATGCTTTCACTAATAAGAGGATTTGAGGTATTGCAGTGGTTTGTGTGTATGGAGGTAGTCAGAGTGCAGCCACAGAAATTAATGCACTATTATATAGATTCATGTGAAAAGACAGCAGTACTAGGCATGGGGTTAAGTACTATATATTTAGTTCTATCTCTGTTTCATAGGATTTCTGTAACGCTCATTATTACAGTCCCATCCTTCATAGTCCTTACCTAAAGAGTTCCATAAATACCACAGAAGGCTCAGAAATGAAGATATTTCCTGCAATTACACGAGGTTGGAAGCCTGGTGACTGGAGCTGGATGGAGTTATTAATTCACATGCTTCAGAGCACATTGCCAGTTTGAGAGTCAGGAATAAATCCTTCCCTCTCCTTTAGTCTCAATACAACTTGTTTGGTGAAATATTTTCGTTTTAAAGTCTTTGGAAATCATCAGTAGGAAAGACATAAGAGGCCTAGGTGTCCATGCACAGTCAGTCCCACCCTTCTCATTCAGGTAATAATAATACTTCCTGTTGATGTGATTGATCAGTTCCTAAGCTAAGGTAAGGTGTTCCTCTGTTCCAGTGTAAAAAGGCTGAACTAAATTAAGAACTAAGTTTGTATAACAGTGATTGCACAATGAACATTTTAAATACATAACAATTATTCAGAAATAATTCTCAATTTGCACTGGATCTGAACCTCTCAGTTGAGGACTTTTGCAGTTTTAACTGTAGTTTGGATTGAGATCAAAAATCTACCTTTTCCACTACATATGTCTATATAATAAGCTTATATATTTAACAAATATTGAAAGAAGATAATCTGATCACCTGGTAAAATGTTAGCATATTTTAAAACTGAACTTTGCTTTGGCTTTCATGCCTCACTTCTGGTACTGGGTAAGATTTCTTACCTTAGAAGGAAAGAAAAAAACTCCAACCTAGCAAGCTCCTAAAGCAAGACAGATAACAACAATAAATTGTACTTTTCCTGGGTTTTTGTTGTGTTTTTTTAAAAATACTGAGGTTCCAGTTGGAGGATGGTGAAATTGCAGAGTACACAGATGAGAACTTAAATGATCCAAATGTGTTCACTTTTTCTGAGTCAGTCAGGGGGTGGGTGGACTCATTACAAGCCTACAAGCCTATTTTAATGATTACCCAAACATGATGTGTTTTCTTTAGAGCAGATGCAGCATAAACCTCTCAAAGGTGACAAGCCTTTGACTCACACAGATGTGTAGGAAGGACTAGAAGTTTGTTGGGATTTTCTTATTAAATTATATACACACAGAGGTGCTAAGTTACTAGACATCTTTCTTCAAAATGCTTTCTCATCAGCTTTTTTACAAGTTCAGGAAGCAATCCTGCTCAAACTGGTTCTGCCTTTTTTGTTGACTGGAAGGATGTTGACTGTGCCTTGAGAGGCACTTAATCAGGGACCAGTGGCATCTCCTCTCAGAAACTGTAAACAGGAGTTAAACAGCAAAAGCTACAGATGGCAATATTGGTCATGAAGTATTTGAACAAAGGAATTTTAGTGAATCGCTGAAAAACAAACTCAGAGGGCCAGAGACTTTGCAGAAATTGATTTTAAAGCCAAGTGTTCCATTTGGGCTCACCTCTACATTTGGGTGCATTGGATCCTGTTATGCAGAATGGCAGGTATCTTTTCATGCTGCTGCCTAGACATTTAAAATGCAGTAATTTGTAAAATGTCAGTATGTTCTCTTAGAAGTTCTTAAAATGTCTCTATGTGACTTCAAGAGGAGTCCCTGGCACCTGCCCAAGCAAAAAGTGTATAGAACAAATAGTTTTTAATGTTATTGTATTGTTCATCATGCTGGTTTTCAACTGGGGTTCTGAGAAAGCCTTCTAAGGCACTGGTTTTCAATTTTTTTGTCACTTTGGGGAGTTGAGAATGGAGAAAGACTGAAAAACACCACTATGTAACATAATAGTGTATGCATTAATCACTGTGGATATGCTGCAGTAAAAAAAGACAAAGTAAAAGCACTAGGGTTTCACAGAAACAGAGGAGCTTAACTAGCTAAACCTGCTTTGCTTGTGCCCACAGATGTTGCAGAAATAAGCAGGTAGAGAGGCTTGGAACAACTTCTGATGGTGGTAGGCTGAAGTACAGTGTGTTTCTGCCTGGATGTGATTATTTTTGGTCGTTTACCTTTTGCTCACTCAGAGCCTTGTTTTGCAGATGGACCAGCTGCGTATCCTGTGCCGGTGCAGAACACCAAGCCACTACTTACTGTCAGCTTCACGTCAGGAGACATCAGTCTAATGAACAATTATGATGACTTGTCTCCTACTATCATCCGCTCAGGGTTGAAAGGTACAAAAAGAAGCCATTTCTCCCTCTCCTCTGCCCTGTTTTTCTTGTATTTTTGATGATGTGTGCATAGGTTATGTTTCTGTGGTTCTTGCTCGTTAACCCAGGAGCCCTCAGTGCTGTTATTGCCGTTTCCAGCAGTGACACCTGCTGGAGGAAGAGCAGGTCTTGGCTGATGAAGTTTTTGTGTTTGAAAAAAAAATTTCCCAATGTTTTTGAGATCGTGTTTTTGTGGCAGTTTTGTAGGGCAATTGATCTGTTTTGCAGTTTTCCAGCAGAATGCATTAATATGATTATGGTTCTTTGCGTGAATGTCTCTGCTGCGTAACACTTTCTTTGCATGTCTAATTCACATGGTCTTCCATGCTTTTGGTAACCTGTTTTAAATTGCAATGCTGCTGTGGTTATCACAATTATTGAAAACTTGCTAGAATTATTAATTGTCAAGAGGCAAGTTATTCTGAGAGAGGAAAAATTCCAGTGATTAATTACTATACTTCTGCTAAGCGATGTGCATGAATGTTTGTACAATCTGTATTCCATGTTAAATCTTTAACTCACTTTGAAATTTTTACTGTTCTTCCCTATTAAAAATGTCCTCTACTTTGCCAGCACTCTCTGTGCAATTTACTGTGCTTTGCCTGCAGAGACATTTCAATTCAATACAGCACATGGGGCACATACTTAAATACAGGTTCCACTGAAGCTTTTTCATGTCCATAGGTAAACTAGTTTTAAATTCGATGAAAAGAGAATTAGGCTGTTGGAGCAAACTCTTAGCTATTCCGAAATAGTGGGATGTTTTTGGTGAAAAGTTGCCCTAACATCAGCCCCACAGTTTTTGGGTGATCTGTTACATACAGTAGTCTTAGGAGGTAAAAACATCACCTTTGAGGTTTCTTTTTCCATCTGTGCCAACACAAGAAAAGTGCGAGTGGCAAAATGCAGCATCGTGAGACAACCCTACAATCCAGAAAACTACATCAGCTGAAAGGATACCAAGAGTGTGGAAAACTGGAGCCAACTTAAAGAAGCTCTTGTGATAATCACCAATGGGTCTGCTCAGCAACTCAATATTTCTACAATATTAGAGTAATTAGGGTACTGAGCAGTCTCGAGTTGTCATCTAGTCTAGCTTTCAACTGGGAACAGCAGGAGAAACAAACCCCATCTTATTCTCTCTTTAGAGTTGCAGGGCTCTATCTTGCTGAGGATGTCTGTCCTGTTTCTCTTTCCCCATTGACTTTCATTAGAGCAAAAAAGATCCCTTAAGTATGTCACCTTCCTGTAGCAAGATATTGATGTGCTAGATAGGGTAGGAATATTTTTATTAGTTATAAACTGGACTACATTTTTTTCATCAGTAGACAAAAAGCATGCAGCATCTTACTGGATTGGGAATGTGTGTGTGTGACAGAAAAAGATAATTGGGATATCACTGTCTGTTGCTTTAAGCACTGTACAGTGGAAAGTATTTTATGCCTGGTTTATATATAAATGTTCATGCTTCCTGTGTCTTCATATTTTTTTTCAAGTGACTCTAAATTTTACTGGATTTATCATGAGCAAGAATGTGCAAGACCACCAAGTATGGTCTTCAATATTGTCTACAAGTCCTTGTTCATGTGTTTGTGTTTAAAATCTCAAAGTATTAGTGGTCTCTGCAGCAGATATCCTTGCCTTTATAGGCTGCTGTAGGCTACTCTATGTATTTTTAAAGTAGACAACTATGAAATTATTTCAAGCAGTAACAATATATTTTTAATATATATAGAATATGTATTTTCTACTCGTTTTGCAGAACCATCATTTTACTGGGAATATTTATGTTAAATTGACGAGGAAAAGCCTTGATAATTTGATTATCCAAATAAAAGCTCTTTTCATCCAGCTTGAACAGTCCTGGTAGTTTTGTCAGTCCTAGTGGAGGTCTTGAACTGTTCAGGTGTATCCTTTATTTTTTTTGTGCTTTCTAACTCTCTGATTCTCAATGCACTGCTACCTGCAGAACTACTGAGCTGCATCTACTAATGGTACTAGTTAGCCACAACTACTGTCTGCAGAGCTGTTGCACATTTACAGTGCTCTGTGTTCAAGATTTGCTGTTATACATGCCTGTGGTGTCTGGAAAGTAGTTTTGAGGGGTGACTGATTCACTTGCAGACCGTTACCCTAGATGAAATCTCCATTTGATTTTTAATCTCTGTGCTGGTGCTGAGAACTTGTTTCTCAGTTATTTTGTGTAAAGGTCCAATAGTCATTGAAGATCCTGTTGGCAGTGCAAGTGTATCAGTAGAGCCACACTGTCCTGGGGGGATGCTGCAGCCCACATCCACCCCTTTGCTGCCTTGCAGCAGTCTAATTCTAGGACTTTGAGAGAGAGAAAACTGCTGAACAAAGTAATTACTCCTCTTCCTCTTGTCATGGGGATCAGCTGAAAGTTTTACCTGAAGATATGTATCCAAAGGAGACAGTGTTTTCATTATGATAGTTCCATAGTTATCCAGTTACCAAAAGTGGAGCTGATCAGCTTGCCTTGCTTATTTCTAACCTGCCTATCTTTTTCCTCTCTGAAAAAAATGAATTAATTAAATCCCATTGTAGGTTACTTAGAGGGCTGAAAACTAAGAGAAAACAAGAGGCATGCAATGCCTAGCTATGGAAAAAGTACCTTGAGGAACATGCAGCTTCCCTCTGATATGTACAGAAGCATAATTCCCATGAGAAATATCAGAAAGTTGAAATAATATAAAACCATTTAAAATTGTACATAAAAGTCCCTGAAAATGACAAGTTGACAACTTGAAACAATTTTGAGATCCTTCCTGCCAACTCTCATTTCTCTCCTGCTTCTTCATTTGAAGACAGCTTCTCGCCCACAAGTGTCTTCAAAAGGTTCTTGGCAGATTGAGCATCCCAGAGCACAAAAGTTTTGTCTTTACCTTCATTTTGTCTCAGCACAAAATAGATACCTTTCACCTCTGGTTTAAGAGTAAAAAGATTTAAAGACTAGCTTGGTATTCCTTGAACATGCAAGTCTGCCTTTGAAACATGAGCAGAAATGCAAAATACTGTTTTAGAGTTACTCTAGAAGTGTTACAAAGAACTAGAAGATATAAGGGTTTGCAATAAGCATGCCCAAATTAAGCTGTGGGCGTCCCTTATCATGAGGTGCCTGTAAGAGAAGTAACTGATACGTATATTCATATCCGTGTATATGAGACTCTGAGCAATCCCTGTAGGATTCCAGCAAAGCCCTGCTAAGCAGCTGAGTAGATTTTCACAAGTCAGAATCACAGAATCATTAGGGTTGGAAGGGACATCTGGGGATCAGCCAGTCCAACCCCCCTGCCAAGGCAGGGTCCTCTAGAACAGGTTACACAGAAAGAGAACATTTTTTCACACAGGTACACAGGGACCTGGTGGGTCTTGAACGTCTCCAGAGAGGGAGACTCCTCAACCTCCCTGGGCAGCCTCTTCCAGTGCTCTGCTGCCCTCAGTGTAAAGAAGTTCTTCCTCATGTTGGGGTGGAACTTCTTGTTCTTTAGTTTATGGCCATTGCTCCTCGTCTTATCACTGAGCACCACTGAAAAGAGTCTGGCACCAATTTCTCATCACAAACCTTTGAGATAATGAAATCCACTCTCAGGCTGCTCTAGACCAAACAAGCCCAGCTCCTTCTGTCTCTCCTCGTAAGAGAGATTCTCCAGAGCCCTCATCATCTTTGTACGATGGTGGCAAATGACAACATATGATATGGAGGCCATATGTATTTATGGACCAAATCCAAATACTTTTAGTTTCATGTTATACTGTTCTAACTCTAGTTTGCATTATGCTAAAAGTTATATTGACAGCCAGTGAGAACATGAAGCATTGCCAGATATTCCTGTTTTTACCACTATAGGCCCTTCCAGACAAACACTCTTTTTAGTAAGATTATTTATTTGCATGTTAACTTGATTCCACTTACTTGCCCCACATCAGTTTCAACATCTCTAATAAATTTTTGTCCTTAGATGTTTAGGAGCAGCTACTGATCTCATTCTAGACTCACCATAGAGAGGAAAAGATTTTTTTTTACACTTTTTTTTTTTTTCAATTTACAAAATCAAGAGTCATTCTCAAAAGTGCATCTGTGGCATATTTTCTACTATCTCAATGAAAGGATGTTGGTTTCTAAGTACTTAAGTAACTTTTGAGAGCATGTTTTATCTGTTCCAGTGACTTTGCAGCATCTGGAAGTGCTGTTCCTGTTGTTCCAAGTCAGTGGTTATTGCAGACCATCTTTGTGATTTCAGATGTGGTGGTGCAGTGGTGCACACAAGGAGACCTGCTTGCAGTAGCAGGCATGGAGAAGCAGAACCAGCTGCTTGACCTCAGCAATGGTTCCCTGCTGAAAAGCGCACTTGTCAAGTTCTACAACGTGCGTGGGGAACATATCTACACTCTGGAGACACCTGTGCAGGTAGGAGGCATTTTTGAGTCTGTTCTCCATGCTTTGCTGACACGTTTTTCCCACATTAGCTCATTGCTGTAGACAGGCAATGTAGAAAAGGTTGCAAAATGTCCCGAATCCATCCTAAATCACAACATAGATAAAAATATGCTATAAATAATGGTTGTTTGCATGAAGGTAGACATGCAAGACTGCACCTGATTCTAAGGTCCACTGTGCTAGGTACTGTGGGAATATGAAAGGAGAAAGTCTTGTTTCCCAAAATCACTGGGCCATGAACAGACAGACAGAAAAATAAAATTCTATTGTTTTATGGATAAGTGACTGAGGAGAAAAAGAATAAATTGCTTAATGTTGTAGCAGAGCCAAGAGCTAGACAAAAAATATTCCAAGTCCAGTATCATAACTACAAGATTGTTACTGTAATTTCCTAATGTACAATCATTTGGTGTGATGCAGTAACCTCAGTCATGTAGCTTGCCAAGTAAATGCCAGCACATGGTCCATGAGCTGCTCAGGAGCACAGCGTGCTTCATAGGTCTTTGCAGAGCCCAGCTGAATGTAATTCTGTGTCGTTTTCTGCAGAATAGGGATGACTCCATTCTGATTTCTGCTGCTAGTAATGAAACTTTATAATAGCTTTGAAATCTAAAAGTGAAGAAAAATGCTGTAGATATATTAATTCTATTTAATGATGATACCATGTATTATAATTTTTTTTTCCAGTATCCTGATCTGGAATGGATGCAAAAGGGTGACATAGTAAACCATCTGCTAAGCCTTTGTGTTTGCTTATATTTAGCATTAACCTGTGCTTATTAACCTTAGCACTCTAATTTAGATAGAATTCTTTAGTTGTGTAAAGTGTAAAATAATGGTCTCTAAAGCCAACCTAAATATGTACAGTGATATCTAATGCTGATTTAGGTACCTAAAGGACTTACCCATAAACACAGTTTTATTGTCTTAAACGTAGCCCTTGCAGCAAAGTAGCACAGCCCTTTCCTCTCTGGATCAGTTCTGAAGAAAACATATTTATATCAGTGTTGCTTTTTCCCAGCCCAGGTGAAAATCAAACCTTGTTCTGTTCCTTCAGTACCAGAACTCAGTATGTGCACATTAGCTGTTGAACCCTCTGGTGCCAAGCTGTGAAATCACTCTGTGGTTTGAGCATCAGAACCCACCAGGTCAGGTTGCCCCAAGGTACACGTGTGTGCAGGCTTTTCCCTCACTCCTTTGTTCCTGCTAATCTCAAATTCTCCTTCATTTAAATACTTTCATCTCCTCTAGTTCTCCATGTATAGCTTCAACTTCTTTTCATGTTTTCAGCTCGTCTCCTTTCTCCTCTACTTAGCCAGCTGGGAGAAAGCACATATTGTGGCCGAAGTGGGGGGCTAATTAATCTGCCGTTATGCGAGTGCTTACAGGGCAGCTGAGAGGTCAGGAGAACAGGTGAATACCAAGTTTGTGCTGCAGTATTTCTAATAGTGGAAGTGGTAACATAAGCCTTTCTTCTCTTTCCAGCTGCTGTTTTTGTTTGGAATAGCAATATATTAATGTAATGGAGATTTTTTCCTATTTCTTCTTCCACTGTCAACCGCACACTAAAAGCCAACAACTTCAGAAGTTGTAAGCCAGGTTGCAAGTGAAGGATGAGGACAGTCAGGGAGAGGCAACCACCACTTAATAACAGAATCAAGAAGTCTCATTTCCCTTGGAAATCAGAATAAAAATAGCATTCAAACTGATATATTTATGTGTATTAAAAAGCTGTGCGTGTAAACCTACCTAAAATTAGAGCCACCCCTCTTCTTATATTAGTCAGTGTTTAGTCTCTTTATTTGGTGCATCTAAAGTCGTATTTACTCAGCTGCAGGAGGAAGTGAGGGGTCTTTCAGAAGAACTCCTGTATCTGCTTATGTGGACCTTATTCTCCTATGTATTTGAATGCTGGTCTAGCAGTATTAGCAGCTAAATAACAGGTATGCTAGAACATTGTTAAGTATTCATTTTACTGACAAAACCAGATAAAAACCACCGTTGCAAAAAAGATGCTGGTAATTTCTGTTATGCTGTGCCTCTGCTCCAAAGATGTGTTTGCAAAGATGAGAGTGAATCAGTGGTCCTAGTAATTTGTCTCATGACAAATTCATCAGAGTAAATTAATTAGTTTTCTGTACCATGGCAGCCAGCCTTGTAATGGGATTTTATAAGATTCATCACTGGTTACTAAACTAAAAAAAAAAAATTTAAGAAAATAAAAGAACTTCCTCATCTTGAACTCTTCTGCTAAGACTTTGTTATGAAGAAGCAAATGTGTGACTGGAGAAGTGCATTGATTATAAATGAATGTTGTTCTGAATACAAAAGCCAGAAAAAATAAAACAACCATGAATGTAAAAAATAATGGATTACAGGTACAAAACTGATTTTCCGTGTGGTCCTCTGTCCCAATTCTTTGACATAGCAGATGTCTGAAAATTTTATCAGTAAAATATACTGAACTGTTTTTATTTCTGCTGTTTGTTTGTCCTGTCTTCAGTAGGATATTCAGGAAACATTTTATTGTTTATAACAAAACTCAGTCTAAGACTAACAGGATTTATATGCAACTTGGCTGGAATGTTACTGAGCATAAAGTGAAAACCCCAGTGGTAAGAATAGATTTTGGAACTGCAGGTAACTCATCTCAGTGATGACTGTTGTCATGGATCCCTTCAAGATGTTTTATATGCTGCCTTCTCCTCCAGCTTTACTTTTGGCATCCTCTGTCTCGTTTGATTAACTCTCCTAAGCTTTTACCTTTAGTGTAGGAATTTATAGTTCATAAACCTAGTCTGCTGACTATAAAACTCTAGATTAGGAAATCACACTTGTTTAGAAGTATTGAAATATAAAAGCAGTAGCTTTGCTTGAAAAACAATATTCATAAACAGAGTGGTAGAGTTGGCTTAGTGTAGCAGTTGCTCCTGTTCCTGGCTCTGGGGCTTCAGCCTGGCATTCTGCAAGGATGTGTTTGCAGAATAGAGTGAAAAGAGCTGAGAAAGCATCGGTTAGGGCCGATCAAATACTGAACTGAATTCTATGCAGAGCACATATCTTAAGGGCTGGCAATCAGCTGATGACTATTCAAAAACATGCTATCAATTTTTGTAAAATTTACCTCTTTCTACACCTGTCCTTGTATATATCATGAACACCAATGTGAGGTACGAAAAATATGCCCAGTTTTTCATGGTCCTGCCTTTTCAACATTTAGAAATGAGATTGCAACAGCAGGCTGCCTTGCTGGTCATAATGTTTTTATTGGAAGAATGTTAATTTCTTACATTGTTTGGTAAGTCCTCACAGCCTTTCCCTGGCATCAAGCAGGGATGAGAATAATCAACTCATTTAAGATAGTTTTATAGTCCTGCTAAAATTGTTTACCAAATGCTGCAACCCAGTTCTGTCACTTTAGAAGTTCTCATCCAATGTGCAGACAAGTCTTTATTATATCAACTAACTGTACCTGCTGTCACTGCTGATTGGAAACAGATGCTTCATATCTTCTTATATCCTGAACTTCAAACAGGAGTTTAGTTTCCTACAGGATCTCTTCAATATTATCTAACTGCCAATATTATCTATCTATCTATCTATCTATCTATCTATCTATCTATCTATCTATCTATCTATCTATCTTCAATATTATCTAACTTTAACATACTTGTGAATATTTTCTTTCTAATGGTTCAGTCTTGTGGCTTATATTTAGTCCCTTCTTCAGTTTTTATGATTTTTTAAATATATCCCAGGAGGACCAGGGGAACAAGAGCACAGACTTGAAGCTAAAAGGCAGATCTCCATACACCTTTAATTCTACAGTAAATTTACATTACTTTAAGCTTTTCCATCACTGTGTAAACTGGTGTGAGTACAGATTACATCTCGAGTGCAGTGAGGGAGGATGAGAGTGAACTAAGCTTCACATGTGGTATAAGCAACAAGATTAAATGTAAAAACCCCAAGTTTATCAGTGTAATATTTTTAAGCCTAATTCAAAGTGGTGCACCAAAGACTAAATCTTTATGGAAGAAGTTTCCAGAAGTCTTTGAGAAGACAGCCAACTTGCTATAGACCTGCTGGAACTGGTCAGCATTTCAGAGACTGGTTCTCTGCTGGAAGTGTCCTAGCATCTAAATAAATAGATTTAAGATTATATGATCCTGCAGAAACCTGGTAGTTCTGTAAAGGCTAGAGAAGGAATTTGCAATTTTAGGTTTGATTCAGATCAAAAAGTTCTGAAAGAAGAGGCTGCTTTTTATGTTATTCAGCTGAGCAGACCTTGCTTACTTCATTTATTTCACACAGAGTGTTCAGGTTTGTTGCATCTGAAGTAATGTTGCCTTTCTTTTATATTCCTTGAAATCAATTTTATTTAGTTGTTATGGGATGAAAACAAAACTTCAAGAAGAATTAGTTTTCTTACAGGAAAAAAGCAACGGTTTAGGACTAACTGGTGAAACACCCTTTAGGATATCAATAAAGACCCTGGTGTTCTTTATATAGGCCATAGGATCATCTCTGCTGCAGAAATGGAATTTGATCAGCACTGGAAATTGAAGACACTTTTCTAAGCAACTCTTTCTGTTACAGTGGAATCTTGTTGTATTGACTTCTTTAAAAAATACTGTAGAAATAGAGGGGATATAAGAAACAGCTGCAAATCAAATAAGAGTTTACTACATCAAAAATCATATCGGGCCACAGCAGTGGCAGATTTCTCATCATTTTTCACTGTCAGTTCTTAGCAGTTAATATTTTTTCTACTGTAAATATGAGGAGCAGAAGAATGAAGGAGTGTTAGGTTGCTTTCCCACAGCCATCCATGAATGCTGTGGCAGTACAGAGGTGTGCACACACAACTCACAAAAGCCAGGTGGGCACTGCAGCCATTGCACCTTGCAGTTTGTCTCAGAGGGAAGAGTGTGCATCTCCACATTAGCAATCTGGAGTGAGAGCAACCTACTTACACATGCCATTCTCTGGATACTATTTCACAGTTATGTTCTTCCTCCTAAGAAAAGTCCTGCTAGTTCCTGGGCTTTCTGCCTTGGAATAATACTATTTTTATTTCATTACCAGTGGGAGTCCCAGTGCTAACGAACAAGGGATTAGTTCGAGTAGCAGGCAGACCCCATGGCTCGGGATTTCTGAGCTCAAGGCAGGCAGCAAGAATCAGCTAGAACAGTGTTTTCATTGACTGAAGTGCATACAAGTGATGGAATGTATATAAATTATGTTCTTTCCTGTTAGAGAGACAGTAGAGTGACTTAGAAGAAGCAACCACAGAGCTTTGAGTGGGAATATCCATTCCTGCATGCTTTTCTAAGGGGAATCGACATCACAGTTGGGGGTACATATTTGAGTAGCTGTAGCTCACTTTCAAGCCCAATTGGAAAGAAATGGCAATAGAGCTCCTTGTTAGTCACTTGTTGAGATGTGTTTTCAGTCAGCATTTCTCCTGATAAAGCATCTTTTTCTTTCTTTCTTATGTTTTAGCCAATGGTTTCTAATATACAGTTGTCATAGAGCTACGTGTTGATATTTAAACCCTGGAATTCATTCAGGTATTTACAGTTTATGCTGAGATTTTTCAAAGCCTAATGTTATTTTTATATGCAAAGTGAGATTAGAAATTCTCATGTTATATTTGTGGCTGCATTTCTTTGTTCCTAGCAGAAAAAAAAACCCAACTGTGCAAACATGGAAAATAAAATTATTCTGTCCTAGAGTCTGCTTGTTCATTTTGTAAAAGGTGGATACAACAACTTTTGTACTTCCTTGTTTTGCTACAACAGTGCAAATAAGTGGATGCTTTATGAGGAGCAATACTTTTGTGGTGGATGTTGGAGGTCAATTGTTTTTTCTCAGAAGAGTTTGAAAAGAAAGCTGTGGCCAGCTCATAACTGACTTACTGCAATAATTGATTCATATCCCTTGTCCAGCAAGGGAAAGACTAGGAAGCATAGTTACTGAAAAATATTATTGGAGCAGTACTTTAAAGGTCAGGTCAGATCTGGCATTTGGGTGATCTTTTATTTCTCCAAGCCTGTAACGACAGGCTAATTTTCCCTGAAGCTCATCTGAAGTCTTAGCCCTTCACTGTAAATGAAATGTTGCTGAACAGTGGGCTGGAGGAGCACCAAGGATCTGACCATTTCAGAGAAAGAAAGGCAAGGTGTGTCTGGTGGTGTGGTGCAAGTGCTCTTTTTTGAGGTTGAAAATATTAAAGCATAGTGAGGTATGTGGGGAGACTAATTGTACAAATGGAAGAGTAGAAATGTCATGATTTACAAACAGTACAGCACTTGAAGGTATTTTGTGTGTGTGTTTGTTTAACCATGCACCCACTCACATATTGTTTGCATATACATTCATAAACAGAATATAAGAGCATCATACATTGAGAAGTTTAGAATTATGGTTGCCTGTTGGAAAATGATGGTGAAATTTTCAACTTCTGACTTTGCTCTACGGAGATCAACAGAGCTATGTTGCCAGAGATCCCACCCCATGTTTCAAAGCTTCTGAAAAACCTTTCCCTTGAGACCATGTTTTAGATTGCAAAGGTTCTTGCACTGCTACTATCTGCACCTCTGATGTTCTCTGCGTGCAGCAGTAACCTGAGGGAAGAGGTGATTTTATTTGACTCTATTTGGATGAAGAACGTCCTACCTGGGTGTGATATATTGGGTTATAATAGCTGCAATATAAGACACAAGGTCTGAGTGTGCTCTACTGGATTATGATAGCTGGGATATTAGACTTCTCTTCTGCCATTAAGGTCTATCCAATAAATAAACATTTGTGTGCCAAGTCACATACTTGTTTGTTCCCTCACTGTGTTTATAGGTAAGCTGTAGCTGATGCAAGGTGAACAGCAGGATGCAGTTTTGATCCCACAGTAATGATCAGGTAGATAATGCTGCCCATGCTGGGATTCAGCCCTTGGGGAAAATCAGGGTCACTTCTACTGTGCTGTTCTCAGGCTGTCATACAGTAGATGTGGCAGGTACCTATCTTGTGCCAGTGCCTTTTCAATTGCATTTATTTTGTAAGCAGTTTGAACTGTCTCATTGCTGCCAGACAGTGCGAGGGCCGAGCCACGCTCACAAATCATGAAAATACCAACCAGCAGGGGATACTTCTTGTGACCTCTCCTCAAATGTAAGGCTGTATCCCACAGATTATGGTTATGACATGCCATGTAGAATTATTGATTGTACACAAAGCATTTCTCAATTCTTTTGAAGTTCTCCACTACAAAATGCATTTAACAATTACTGTGAAAATCACAAGGTTCACATGTTGCTGCTTTCTATTTGTGTATCAGTCAGCCTGAAGATTTGTGCCTTCGTGGAGGTGTGTGTGTGTGGTATTGCCTAGATATAATTAAAACGAAGTTCCTTCATTCCTCCTACTTTAAAAACAGTATTTTCCTTGAAATTTAAATTTGGGTTAAGATGACATAGTAGGGAAGATCTCTTCTTTGAAAAAGTTTTTCATCCAATGGTTTATCTTGATGATAAACATTGATACAGTGCTGTGCCAGTTGCATTTTGCTTCATATCAGTCACATTAAAAAAAAACTTTTCCCAGTTTCTCACCCTTAAGCATCTTGAATTTTTAAATGGAGGGGAGGGTTTTTTTTCCCAGACCAGCTGAATAACCTCTGGGCTGATCTTAACCCTACTATGTGGGTACTGTGCTGCTAATAGAGGAGTGAACAAAAGCTATTATTGGCGGTGTCTTGACCCTGTCTTCTTGTTTGATGCGTCTTGTGAAAAGATATTCCAAAGACACCTTGACCTTTCAATAAATACAGTTCATTTTATAGATGAAAAACATGTTTGCTTACAGTTCTGAGTGCCCCAGATTGTGAAAATAAGGAAGACCTTCACAGAAAGGAGTTAATCTTTTGTAATTCACTGATGGCAGCCTGCTGTTCAGTATTCTTCATGGACTTAGAGTTTCATCTTTACTCTGTGCTGTTTCTTGACACAGAGGTAGCAGATGGAATTGAAAATACCACAGGGTGTGTCTATTTAAGCAAATACAAGTGCTTTGTAGCACAGAAAGCAAGAGATGACAGGTGGGTGCAAGTAATGCTTAAGGGCAAAAGTTATGATCATAGGGCTAGAGCAGGTCGCAACAGACTGGTACTTTACAAGAAAATATGGGATTTAGAAGGAAAGTTTAGGGAACTTCTTGCAAGCAGGAAATAAATGTCCTAAACAGCAGTTGTTTGTTTATTATTATTCTGATTCATGTTGTGAGATTTAGTACCAGTTGACCCTCATGCTTTCTGTTTTTACTGTCATGATTTAGACATTTCTGAGCGTAGACAAGTAGAAGACAAAAGGCCATTGTCAGTTGCATTCCTGGTGCTCTTTCACAGTTCAGTTCCTCTGGGAATAGTTCAAAAGAGACACTGCAGCTGAGAAAGTTGATTGAGCTTTCTCCACTTGTTTTTTAAGTGTCTCTGGGCATATAATTTAACTTTTCAGTTGTAAAATATGAGCTATCACCAGTGGATGAAGACTGATTAGATGACTGAATAAATCATTTGGATGGGGCATCAAAAGATCCTGCTTCTCAACACCCTGTGTCTTTAAAGTCGCTTATCCTATCTAGGTACTGAATTTGGTAGCTGATTCCTTGTATGAAGACCCTTAAGCATTCTGAGTAAAAAGCACTGAATAAACATCAACGGCTGTTTCTGATGACTTGAGATGTTCACATTCTTCTTCTGTGGGCAGTGGTGGGCACTTTTAAGTTTCTGGAAGACTTAGGGTAATGTGATTGGTGCTGAATTCATGCACTTGTGCAGCCATCTTGGAAAAAAGATCTTTTGCACAAAATCTTTTGAAGTTGTATTCTTTTGCTCTTCATGCAGCGTCCCATCATCTCGATCTGTTGGGGTCACAGAGACTCCCGCCTGCTGATGGCTTCTGGGCCGGCGCTGTACGTGGTCAGGGTGGAGCACAGGGTCTCCAGTCTGCAGCTGCTGTGCCAGCAGACCATTGCCAGCTGTCTGCGGGATGACAAGGACATCAGCAAGCTGACCCTACCCCCTCGGCTCTGCTCGTACCTCACCACTGCCTTTATACCAACAATCAAGGTAAAAAAGAAAGAAATGTGTGTATTGTGAAGAAGAAAGTGGTACTAGATCTCCCCCCTCCATGGTGCTCTTAAGTGACAATGGCTCAATTATAAGATTTTATCATTTTAAAAGCTTTCATATCCTCTTCAAGACCCCCTGATGCATTTGGTGCCTATTAAAAATCTGTAAAGAAGGCTCGAACATGCTGATCTGCATTGTTCCATGGAGAGGGCCTTCCCAAGTTCATTAGAAGGGTAAAATATGCTGGTGACTCACAAAGACTTCTGAAGAAACTCACGCTGGTGATAATGTTCTGTCACGGTTACAGGAAGGATTCACAGGGATAAAACTCTTCTACATGTCACATGAGTGCTTATATTGCCAGGAAGGTTAAGCTTAAGCCCTGGGGCTGCCCAAACATTTCTACTAACAGTGAGTTCTGCTAATCTTACTGTTCCAACAGTGCTATGGAATAATGAACCAGGTATCACACTTTTTCCTGTACCACAAGCAAAATCATTTGCGCAACCTGTTTGTTTTATGGTTTTGCCCTCAGTAACATCTTGGGATTTCCAAGCTGTTTATCACAGCCTATAAACCAGAGCATTACCTGGTAAATGCTTGACATTCAAACATGCAAAATTACATTTTTGTGATTTTTTATTTATGTGTTACAGCAGTCTCTTAAGCCAGAGGTCCTTGTTAAAACAATTCAGAGCTAGAGCAACTAATTTTAAATCAGTGGGACTGGCCCAGCTTAAATGAGAAGAAATTATGCCTACAAAATAAATAATTCAGCATGGTTCCATTTGGGTACTGCTAATCAGGGCAATTTGTGCAACTGTAAATCATTTCATTTGTCAAAGAACAATAAATGTGTTGCTGTAACCATAACTCCTGGATCTCCAAAGATGCAGAGCATTTATCAGACTGGAAGTCTCCAGTTCTTTCTCGTTCTTTCCATCCTTCTCCCCAGGATGCTTTCCCCATTGTTCCAGAACCACCCCTGTCTAAAGTATCTGTGACAATTTCCTGGCTGTCAGGGAAGGCAGGGGAGGATATGGGATGAGTTGAATGAAGGCAGCAGTTGGCTGGGAGCCCTGGTGGGGATCAGAGGGATGTGTACAGGGACGCATCATTGCCAACAACCTTTGTGTCACCTCCTAGAGGAGATGCCAGGACGCAGAGCGGTTGTGGCACTGTGTAGCTGAGAGGTGGAAGCAGTGTTTCCAGAAGCCACATGCCAGTCCCGTTTCATGGGTGTTTCTGGGGCCTCATCAGCTCTTATACTTTACCCTGGCTCACCCCCAGACACCCACTCAGCCTATGTTGTCAGCCATGCTATCAGTGCTAGGCAAGGCACCTTCTTCCCTGTGTACATTCCTCTTCCCCTCCAGCTTGTGGACCACATTATAGGCCACTTCTCAGCCTATACTCGTTTGCCAGGTTAAGGAAGCCCATTTTTTTCCCTATAATTTTTTTCTTACACTTTCATTTTGAAAGAAACTGTTGACTTATACACATTAATAGTATTTGTGTCATACAGGCTATATTGTCCTAGACGAAAGCAGTCCTACTGCTTTAGGACTGAGTTTTTCATGGATTAATACAATGTGCTGGCTAGCAGGGCAAAGTAACCCAAGCTTTGTGCTTGTATTTTTCTACATGGCACACAAATAGGCCCTTAGCTAGGATGGAACATGTGCTTGGAAGTGATATAAAAAGTACAAGTTTCTTTCATGGTTGACAGCATTGTAGCATAGTGGTAATAGCACGTACCAATACTAACCAGGAATGGGATCTGAGTGTCCAGGTTCACTTGGAGGGCCTGCAGGAGACAAGATACTCTGATACTTGACTTGACCACATTACTCAAGTTCAAAAAGAAGTTTCTGATAAAAGCTGGAACTTGAAGACAGGTTTGTTGTCTCATTCAGTGCTCTGACCATAGGTTCCTTTTTGACATAACTAGTTTTAGTTTTTGTTTTCTGCGTACAGCTGCTTTCGACCTAACAAAATAACACACAGCCACTCTGTCTTGCATGTGAGTCCTGCAGAACTCATGAAGTAACCTATACTAATCTTCACCTGCCAAATTAGAGTTAGGCTCAAGTTCAGTTAGTTGTGTTGGGACTAAGTCACCACAAAAAAATATAAAACCCATCCAATATCAGAAAACTTTCTCTTTCCTTCCTCTGTTTAATTAAGCCTCCAATCCCAGACCCAAACAATATGAGAGATTTTGTCAGCTACCCAACAGCTGGTAATGAGCGGCTTCACTGCACCATGAAGCGGACGGAAGATGACCCAGAGGTCGGTGGTCCATGTTATACTCTGTACTTGGAATACCTTGGGGGACTGGTGCCCATCCTGAAAGGACGTCGTATCAGCAAGTTGCGGCCGGAGTTTGTCATCATGGATCCTAAAACAGATGGAAAAGCAGGTAGAATTCAATTGTTGCTCTGTATAAAACTAATTTAGCAATACTTTGGACATTGAATCCTCAAGAGTTTTTAAAAATGCATATATGCAACATGGATGATGGCATTTGATTTTTTTTTCTGATGTGAAAAAAATCTTTAGTGTGACCTAGAAGCTTCTGAAATTATACCCTGCTGCCTTCTGTTTTACAGAAGAGAACTTCTTGTATTCTGAGTAATGGAAAATAGATTGCTAATTAGCAGAAAATATTCTTTAGTCTCAAGTTCAAAGTCAATTGAATGCTATTCATCCCTCTGAATCATGTTCACTTGAGTTCAAACCATTGGAAATTCAGAGTTTGAAGGCAGAGTGGAGATACTTAATTTTCCTCTGCAAAGTTTTGTTTCAACTGCTGCCTGTGGATCAGGTTTATGCTTCTGATGGCTGAGAGTTATAATTTATACCAGTTTTCTGAAGCAGCACTTAAATTTTCTGGGGCCTGTCTTGATAGATGAAATCTATGGAAACAGCTTGATTTCCACTGTGATTGACAGCTGCAACTGCTCTGACTCCAGCGATATCGAACTCAGCGATGACTGGGCAGCAAAGAAATCTCCAAAAATCAGTCGAGCTAGCAAATCACCTAAACTTCCCAGGTAATAACGTCTTGGATACTTCTTTTTCTCCAAGTGGCCTCTCTTCCTCCCTTCCTCCCCTGCCTCTCCTTCTTTCTCTTGACACCTTGTAAAATGAAAAGTTAAACTCCTTTCGGCACATAGGAATCCTCTCTAAGGTTGGGGTCCTCCACAGGGTGCAGTTCTGGGGCGATCTCAGAGATTGGCATAGAGTAAACTTCTCCCCAGGCAGTCTCAAAGAAGGATTTTATAAACTCTCCTACCTTTTCTTTTTTTTCCTCTCTTGCCACCATGGAATATATTTCGTCCATCAAACAGACGTTTTTTGCTTTCGTTTGTTACATTTCTGCCAGCGAGCTCTTTAGGTGCTTGGTATTCTTGACACCCCCCCGCCTTGTATAGTGGAAGGTAGAAATAACTTTTGGCTTAGGGTAGGAACACTGACAACATTTGTGGAACTGTATACTAATGTGAAAATCTGTCAGCTGAGGTGTCATGTTCGTATTTCTTGAGACTTTGCTCAAAGTCTGCATAGCTGAGATCATTCATCTCTACACCTTTTAGGGATTAGTGGAAGATATATTGTATCTGGCAGAACTGCTGTAAGCTTTATTAGATTAATTAGAAAGCATCCAGCATGAGTTACCGCAAGTGTGTCAGGTTTTCTGTATCTTCAAATTTGGCCTGTAATTCTCCAACCTGTAGGCTCTACAGTCTTTATTAGTCACTTTGAAGACATTCTATCAGTTGTCTTCTACTTACATCTTTCCATTCAAAGACATGAGTTTTGTGCATTTTAGCTTGACTATTGTTTATTCTAAGTATTGCTTTACCTGCAGAATCAATATAGAAGCTCGCAAATCTCCAAAGATGTCACGAGCTGCACAGGAGATCTCAAGATCACCAAGGTTACCAATAAGGAAACCCTCTATTGGTTCACCAAGCCTGACACGAAGGGAGTTTCCTTTAGAAGATATTACTCAGGTATTGTGCACATTGTTACCATACCTGATTCAAATGCATTTCTTTCATGAGGCAGCATGTTGATAGAGGTCCAATGATCAGCAATAAAAGTTTTTATTAAATTACAATAAGTAGATAGAACTAGAGAATTGCATCATCCAGTTCAGTACTAATGTTCCCAAGTGGCAGTGGAGTATCAGGTGTTGTTTGGTAAGTACTAGGACCACTTACTTTTGTCAGTGTGAATCCATGTGAGAGGTTTTATTCTAGGTGATGTTATTGGCTTTTTGAAAGTGTATGTGAAAACACTTAATTAGTTTCTCAGACCCATCTTAATGCCACCATAATTCTTTGCTTTGCTAGGGATTGCAGAGATAAGGAAATGTTTGCTTCAGAGGACCATATGATCTGTTTCATAATTAACATGAAACAGTCTTAACTGGAAGGAAGGAAATGAATTACCACTTTGTGCTCTTTGTGGTGTTCATGTCCTCTGGGTAAATGAAACTTAGCAGGCTGTAGAACTGTCTGGGTTGTACATTTCATTAGTAACAGCCTGTGTTCTTTTAATTTTCTTTTGTTTGGTTTTTTTTCCTCTCTTGTTTTGTTTTTTCCTTGATGTGAAAAATTCTAGAGCAGTTACACAGAGATAGGACCAAAAGCCCTTCGAATAGAGCAGAAGACCTGAGGCTTAGATCCTGCTCCTGATACTGGCAGCATAACTCCCAGTCTTTGAGAAAAATCTATTGGTCTTTCAGACCCATAATATGTGTACCATGGCAACAGTGGTTTGGAAAGTTGCTTTAGGAGCTCCAGGGGAATATATGTTTGTTGTTATGAGTAATTAATTTGTCTTGTTTATTGTCCTATAAAGTGATTAATGAGCATAGAACCAACGGGCAGGGTGTATCACTCTCTGAAATACAGAATAGCCGTGGTCCTGCTGGGCAGGAGCAGCAAGTGCCAAAAAACAGACCTGTTCTCACTAAGCAGGCATTCTCCACTAAGTGTTGTTCAGATCTTCAAAGCTTTAATCCCCCTGAGGCTGTTGCATACATCATTTCTGATGGTGTTAAGATATCAGAATGAGTCTTCTTAATGACTGGGTAAAACTGTTGGTACATAGGCACTTTAAGCTGTTTCAATACAATAAAAACAAGAGAAACTGAAATTGCATTATCACTTGCAATAGCTTGACTGTTCTGCAGTTTTTTATTAGATCTTGTTACAGATTTTATCAGGCAAAAATGATCTTGTTTTTGTTTTGCAGCACAACTACCTTGCTCAGGTCACATCTAATATCTGGGGAACCAAATTTAAAATTGTGGGTTTGGCTGCTTTCCTACCAACTAACCTTGGTGCAGGTAAAAGTAAATTGTTGATTTTTTTGCATGTCAGATTCTTTCTAACAAACAAGAAACTTATGCCATGAGATTTTTTTGTAAGTGATCAAAAGGCTTCTTTAACAAAGCTCTTATTTTCTGTGGACAGTGGAAATTAGATTTTATTGAATTCACTGTAACTAAAGGAGATTAAACTCTATAAATACAATAATGAGATGATCAATAAAATGCTAAAAGTCTCACTTGTAATAAAACAGTAAATAAACATCTGAGCCTAGACCTCTATTTTTACAGCTTATTTGAACAAAACCCACACAAATTAAAAAAATGGGTTTTGCAAGAGGACTATAGAAATAATAGGTTTTAAGTTACTGCAATAGAAGATTTTTATAGTTCTTTAGCTACAAATTATATGAAAAAGCTGCTACAGCGTCATGCTCAAGATTCTTCAGGTCAGTGCAGAGCCTCATCACATGGTTCTCCTGCTGGAGCATCAGTAACCTGGTAGCCATCATTAAAAGCAACAGTTGTCTATCAACCTTTTTCTGGGCAGGCCAGTTCTACCCAGTAGTCCCGTTGGAAGGAAGAAGGCTGGGTAAAAAACAGGGTACAACCTTGTAGAACTGAGCTCTGAACTGAAATATTAACACAAGGCTAGGGGTTTAGTGAGCTCTTTAGAAAACTGATTTTGTCCCGTGTTGTATTGTATAGTTGGGTCAGGAGTACATGAAGATGTCCTGGATGCAGAATCAGATGGATAGCTTTTGTGGCTATATGGACTGCTATCAGCAGTTGAATGACCACAGGTCATTCTAATTCTCTCACTGCCAGTGATAGTGAAGGATTTAAGTACAGAGTGATAACTTCTTTCAAATGTTCTCCCAGTCTCCAAAGGTTTGGGTCCCTGGGATTTCCTGAGCCCAGTGGGATTTCTTTGTATGTAGTAACTGTCAGCAGATTTCCTTCCTGAGAGCTTTCCAGTTTTCACCTTTAAGTTGGTAGCATCCTGTGGTGAAAAGTTTCAAGAGTAGAATGGAAAAAAGTATTTTCCTTCCATAAAAATAGATGTGACTACAAGATGATGAAATTAATTATTTAATTACAGAGATGCTGCTTCCATTTAAAGAGAAATAGCTGAAAGCAATAATCTCTTTTATCCCATTTATGCAAATTGTTGCATAGTGATTTGACAAATAACATGCACATGTATACAGTGAATAACAATATTCATAGCCCTTCTGTCTGCTTGGAATTGCTTCTTCCTTAGCTTTACATGCTCTTTGTGTAACAGACTTTTTTGTTTCTTGTTATATTCTTTCTCTAGTAATATATAAAACCAGTTTGCTGCATCTGCAGCCCAGGCAAATGACAATATATCTCCCAGAAGTGCGGAAGATTTCAATGGACTACATTAACATGCCTGTCTTTAATCCAAATGTTTTCAGCGAAGACGAAGATGATTTACCAGGTAAGGAGGAGCTGGAGCTGCTGTGTTATGGGTTAAGCTAGATGGAGGTCAGGTTGGTTGTGTCATGGTCCCGTCTGGTAAACACACAAAGCAAAATCATTTAGTCTGATGGGGTCCTGTAGAACTGAGTTAGAATAAGGCTAACATGTACTATGGGCATTGTTTTCTATAATGTGTGGAAAATATAATCCATTAAGAGCTCCTTAGTTGCAAGTTCATTGGGAAATTAGTCATCTGCTAATTCATCTTAGTTTGCTAGGAATTCTCCACAGACTGAGGCCTTGCATTCTGCATCCTGATAGGACAGAATTGTCACGTGTTGGAAACCCAAACAGGTTGTTCTTGAGACCTGATGGCATCAAAGCACAGCCAGTTGATAAGAGCTTGGGTTGGAGGGCAGGTTCCCATAAAGCTTAGCCGCCCTTTGAGAAGAGATAAATGCTCATTAGGATTTTTACCACTACTAAGAGTCTAAAGCAGTAAAGTAGTCAATAAACAAAGCAGGATCAGGAAGAATTTTTCACTTCAGTGAGATATAAGGTAGCAGAAGATTTAAGAGGTGCAGGGAAGGTTTGGGTGCAGGTGATGTGATGTGGAAGGTGAAAAGACTGGAAGTACTCAATACCTCCTCTGGTCAAAATAATCATGCCAATAAAATTAACAAACAATAGAAAATAAGATAAATTCATACATTTTCAGAATTTTAATATCACTAGGGGATTCTTGTTGCCCAGTCACAGGTTTTTGGAACTACAGAAGTGGCTGTCATGCCAGTACCCTTTAAAGAGGAAGGAGTGTGAGCACTGCAAAACAATCAAAGACTTGTGCTAAAGTCTATTGAAACAAATGGAAGTGTTATTATTTCAGACCAGGGTTTCAACTGCTGACAGCAGCAAAGCTTTTGTCTGACCCGAGCATCAGAGTAGTCCTCTGGACTTCTAATGAAATGCTTATATGTTTCAAATTAAACCCATTTTTTTCCCAGGCCCCCAATCTGGGGCAGTTGGCTTGCTTAATTTCTGTTTATATGATACCTGTAGTATATGAAGAAAACAATACAGACATTGGTGACTGTGTATATATATATATATTATTAATAGGAAGCACCCAACATTTGCTATTATGAAACATGGTCCAAGCTGTCAGAAAGTAATATAAAAACTAAATAGAAAAGAAATAAGTTAATAGAAAGTTTTCACATCTCTTCCTAAAAATTGGGTTGAGTCTGTACTAGGAGATGAAATGGTGCTCATAATTGCAGGAATACCACATAAACAGAGAGAAAATTATTAGACTCTTGTAACAACTCTTTGAGAAGGCTAGTAAAAGAAACACACTACCCGGTCCTCCATAACAGCCACTTTTTTCTTTCTAGTTTCTTCTGAAAATTTATTTCTGACTTAGTAAATGGTGGCCACTTAAATCTTCAAAAATGTTTTTGGGGATATTCTTTCTAAAGCCTGCATATAAAAGAAGAAAGTACCATATACTAAAGGAAAAAATATTGCAGGGTAAATAATGATTACATGATAGATTAGAGAAAACACGGTAGAAAGCTGCTCTTGGGTAGTGCAGTGTTCGTAGTGAGGTACACTTGGGACAGGTGTTTTTTTAACGTAGTCCGTAAAGATTTGGCAAGACAAGTGCACAATTAAGGATTTAACTTACAAAGTAGGCAAACTAATCAATTAAAAATATTGGAGAAATGAAGAAAACATTAGATTTAAACACTCAGGAGTATTAAGCAACACCACAACAAATGATATTTTGTTGGATAAGGCAAAATGACAGCAACGTTTGGGGTTGCTCAAGCCAAGCTAACAATTAAACCTCAGGCTCTGGCAGCTAAATTGCTAAGCCTGCAGGCATCAGGGTGAAAGCATGGCCTGCCAGCCAAGCACAGAACCACAGAACTGCCTTAGGGTCAGCTAGGTTTGGCTGTTGGCCTTTCTCTAAAGGAATTAACTGAACTACCCTAAGTAGTTGCCAGTGTAGCCACAGTGCTATCTGTACACCTGCCACATTCATGACTGATGCTGATAAAAGCCTGATGTTACCAAAAATGTAATTATAGGGCATAGGTAGATGACTAGAATTTTAATTAGAAATTAATTAGGAACTGGGCAGCATTTGGAGGAGTCCTGACTAATGGATCTCTTATATGATCTGGTCTCGCAAATCACAGGTCTCCACAGAATTTGGCACACTTAAATATGGATATAAAACTGGATAAAAACTGGGTATGACACTTAGACCCTTGGTCTATTCCTTCCACAAACCTGCTGATACAACTCACTTATCATTTTCTGTGGGGATTTTTACAGGAAGTTTAATTAAAAAATTAAGAACTTGCAATATTCTTGGAAGTTCTAATATAGTATTTACTGTTTTCCCTCTTTGTTCTGTTTTGTTCCTTCTTGACTTCTGCACCTCTTCTTGGATCCAGGGTCCTCATTTCCTGCTCCAGCTTTTCAGTGGTAGCTTCTATTGGAATTAACCACTTTTTGCAAAAGGAGCTGCAAACAATTGAGCACTCTTCATGCTTTGGCTTAAAATTATGAAAACTGCTTCTTGCCACATTTTCCCTTTTTCAATGCCACCACATGCAGGAAATTTTTCCTAATACACATGCGCTTCTTTATACATTTCTGATTGCAGCCTGTCCAAACATTAATGCTGCAGTCGCCCTGACTACAGTACCCACTTCTTGAATCTTTTTAGCTTCCCATCTATTTCCTTACATTTTCTCCTTACAAATCTTCTGAGAACTTCTGTATGTTTTGTCTGCATTTCATTCCATCATATTCCTCTCTCTCTGTTTCAGCTTTCTTCCTTTTGAATTGCTGGTTGGTTTGTCATCCACTATACTCAGCTTTTCCCAACTATTGTCTGTGTTCTCCAGTTCTCCCAAGCTCATTGAGTCCAGGAACCTTATACTAGATATTATGCAGTGCCTTCAGTGCAGGTCTTCCAACTTTCTTAGCCTCCACTTCTTTTGTTTATTTGCTTGTTTGTTTCGTTCACTTGTTTGTTGATGTATTTACTATTAAAAGTCCCTCCCTGAAAACTAGTGAGTCCCGATTTAGTAAAACTTTTGATTTGAGCAGAAGCAGTTAAAACGGGATGATGGGTGAATGCTAACTGATACTGTGAGATTCCCTGGGGATCTTAGTGTAGGCTGAAAGTGCGCTCTGAAGTGTCACTCCCGAGAAGTGGCTTTAAAATTGATCACCAGCTGATACAAGTCGCTCATGGGAGACGGGCTGGCTTGCATGTCCCCACTGAGGTCTGACCCACCGGTTTTGGGAACAGGCAGCAGCCCCTCCGGCCGCAGCAGAGTCTGTACAGGTCGCAGATCGTGTGAAAGGCTCCTCCGTGACTGGCAGGCGGTGACGCTCTGTGTTTGTGTTGTCCCTTGCAGTGCCCGGCGCCCCCGGCGCGCCCGCCAGCAGCCCGCCCTGCACCGTCAACATCCCCATCGCGCCCATCCACAGCTCGGCGCAGGCCATGTCGCCCACGCAGAGCATCGGCCTTGTCCAGTCGCTGCTCGCCAACCAGAACGTGCAGCTGGACGTGCTGGCGAACCCGCCGGCCGAGGCGGGGGGCGAGGGGCCGGGGCCCTTCCCGGGAGCTCCGGGCCGCTTTCCCGGCCCCGGGGCGGGGGCGCTGGCCGTGGGCGAGCTGGGCCGGCCCCCGCCGCCGCCGCTCGCCCCGCCGCCGCCCGCGCCCCCCGCCATCGCCCTGGCCGACCTGCGGGACCACGGCGACCGCGAGCATGAGCCCCCGCCCAAGGCCAAGGCCCCGCGGCCGGGGCCACCGCTGGTAGAAGGGGACGCCGTCATCTTCGGGGCCGCTCAGGAGCTGCAGCTGAACAAGATGAACCCGCCGCCTCCCTACCCCGGCACCATCCCGGCCGTGCCCGCCGCCGCCCTGCCGCCCCCGCCCGGCCCCCCGCAGCCGCCCCTCGATCTCTGCCTCAAGAAGGGGGAGTTCTCCCTCTACCCGGCGGCCCACTACCAGACGCCCCTAGGGTACGAGCGGATAACGACGTTCGACAGCAGCGGGAATGTGGAGGAGGTGTGCCGGCCTCGCACCAGGATGCTCTGCGCCCAGAGCACCTACACCCTGCCCGGTCCCGGCAGCTCCGCCACCTTGCGCATCACAGCTGCCGAGAAGAAGATGCAGCAGCCCTGTGCCAGCGCTACCTTGAACCGGCTCACGGTGCCCCGTTACTCCATCCCAGCCGGGGACCCGCCGCCCTACCCTGACATTGCCAGCCAGCTGTCCCAGGGCAGAAGCATGGCGCAGAGGCTGGACAGCAGTATCATTCATGCTACTCTGCGGAGAAACAGCAGAGAGGCAGCCCTGAAAATGGCTCAGCTGATGGATGGTCAGAGAGCCACTTTGCAACTTCCCCCTAAAGCCAAGAGCAACATTGTGTCAGCACAGTACCAGCAGAGAGTGCCCACAGCCTTGTACACCTGCAGCCAGTGCAGCAGTGGCAGCGCTGGCAGCAGCAGCGGTGCGAGCGCCGGTGGCACGGGCAGCATCGCTAGTGCCAATGCTGGTAGCAGCGCTTCCGGTATTGGTGCCATGAGACCAGATCTGAGCGCAGGGAGTGGCTCCCAACACAGCTCTGTCATTGCTCACTCTGTCAGCACTTCGCCTCTGGCCTCCCAGTCCTCCTACAGCTTGCTGAGCCCACCTGACAATTCCCGTGACCGAGCGGATTATATCAACTCCGCTTTCACGGAGGATGAGGCCCTTTCTCAGCACTGCCCAGTGGAAAAATCAGTACGGCACGTACCTGTGGCCTTGACAGAGGCAACCCTTAGTGTAAAACGGCCCCCGCCGTACCAGTGGGATCCCATGGTGAGCGAAGAGATATGGGTTCCTCAGGAAAGGACATCTCAGAGCTCAGTGCCCAACCCTCTAAAACCTCCTCCGCTCATCATTGGTCAAGCTCAACATCTGGATATGTCTCGAGTGCCATTTGTTTCCCCCAAGTCTCCAACCAGTCCCACTGCCACTTTTCAGACAAGTTATGGGGTTGGAGTACCTTACCCAGGAAGCTACAGTGCCCCACCCCTTCAGGGAATGCAGGCCCCCTGCTCCCCCAAAGAAGCTCTGGCCCCAACACAGTTTGCACAGCAGGAGCCCACAGTTGTGCTTCAGCCAGGTTATCCATCCAACCTCTCCTATTGCCCTTTGCCACCCATGTACCCGGGAAGTAGCACTTGCTCTAGTTTACAGCTGCCACCGATCGCCTTGCACCCGTGGAGCTCCTACAGCGCCTGCCCACCCGTACAGAACCCCCAGGGCACCTTGCCTCCCAAGCCACTCCTCGTGGTGGAGAAGCCAGTGATGTCTCCCCCACCAGCAGAGCTGCAGGGCCACGTGGGCACAGAGGTGATGGTGGAGACGGCAGACACGTTCCAGGAGGTGCTCTCCTTGACAGAAAGCCCTGTTTCTCAAAGGACAGACAAATTTGGCAAGAAGAGCCGGAAACGCCTGGACAGTCGAGCCGAAGAAGGAAATGTGCAGGCTATCACTGAGGGCAAGGTCAAAAAGGAGGCAAGGACACTGACTGACTTCAATTCACTGATAGCAAGCCCTCGGCTGGGGAGGGAGAAGAAGAAGGTCAAGAGCCAAAAAGATCAGCTGAAGTCCAAGAAACTAAACAAGACAAATGAGTTTCAGGACAGTTCAGAGAGTGAGCCGGAGCTTTTTATCAGTGGAGATGAACTGATGAACCAGAGCCAAGGCAGTAAAAAGGGTTGGAAAACTAAAAGGAGTTTGAGGACAGCCAGTGAGCTGGATGAATTCAAGTGCCGGAAGGCCAGTGAGAAGGAGGATGGGCGACTGGGAAGCCAGGGCTTTGTGTATGTCATGGCCAACAAGCAGCCACTGTGGAACGAGGCAACACAAGTCTACCAGCTGGACTTCGGAGGGCGGGTGACCCAGGAGTCGGCAAAAAACTTCCAGATTGAGCTGGAAGGACGACAGGTAGGAAGGGGTGGCACACACTTGCTGGAATGGGGGCCAGGATGTGGGAAAGCTATGACAGGAATAAGCTGTCTCTCATGCTGCAGAGTGCCTCTCATGTTGCTTGTGTCAGCTGTTCCATGAAAAAAAGCTTTGCCATGTGGTTGATAAAAAACAGCTGTCAAAGGTCTAAGTTCAGCAGGTAGAGTGAAGTAAAGCTGTAAAGTAAATGCACAAAATATGTTTGGTCTTATTGCAGGCAGACATTGGAACAAAAGCCTCCTTTAGTCTGGCTCTCCCTGCTGAAGATTTTATAATAAACACCGTAGCTCTCTGCAGTGGTAGCTGCACTTGCCATCAGTGATGGCTGTGGATGGCAGCTAATTGAATGAACACTGCTCCCTTCTTGCCCTGCTTAAGGAAGGTTAGCCAGGCAGCAGGTGGCTAAGGCTGTTAGCTTCCCTTCATGCCAAAATTTCCACTTGTGAGCAGCTACCAGGCCCCTGGGGTTGGCTCTTAATGCTAGAGGAGATAGACACTGACCCACCCTAGAACAAAGTGCTCCTGGGCCGCTTTTGAACCGCCTGTGGGTAGAAGGGTCAATGGCTAGTTCAAAAAATCAAAACATTTAATTTTGGCCAGAGTGATATGTTACTATTACTACACCAAACCCGGGCTTGTAAGTGGTGCTTATTAGCAGGATGCTGGACTGAGACTCAGGAGACTCATATTTATTTCCTTGCCAGCTGTGAGTTACTTTTGGTTTACTGAAGATGTCAAGGCTCTCATCTTCCTCTGCTTTAGGTTGGGAGTTAGAGGTCTTAAGTCTCTGACATGCATGGCCAGTCTTTTGGTTTTACTTGTATGAAACAAAAGCTCAAAGGCAGCGATCAGAGCCATTTGTATCCCTTTCTTCTTCAGTTAAATGGCTGTGGATATGTCCCCATGGGCAGCTGTGCAAAACCACCCAACCAAGGGTTTTTTCTTGCTGGGGGTAACAAAGCCTGCCTTGACTTGCACAGTCAGTCCCCATCTTCATCGTAGAGCAAATAAAATCTGGATTTCCAATGAAGTGGATGAAAAAACAGTAATAATAGGCCAAACTTCAGATATTCCCTGCGGAAGAGCAATGAACAACCTGACTAGTTATGCTTTTTTTGTATTTCTAACAGTTCTCACAGTCCCTTTGCTAATTCATTCTCGCTGTAATTATGTGCTAATGAAGATATTTATGCAGAGAGAAACAGAACTACAAAGAGTAAACACCTTATCAGCTATGAAGTTCTAGAGTGAGAAAATTGGTTATTTCCCTTCTCTGAAAGCTCCTTTCTTTGAAAACAAAGTCTGTTTTCCTGATGGGTCGATGGCAGGATATTTCCAAGGGAGAGATTGATATTTTCCTGCAAGAATCATGATGCTGGTATATCCACATCTACTGGAGTAATTGGTGACAAGCTACTTAAAGCAATGCTGTATGCAGTCTAGCATGTTTTATCAGTTTACTCTGTGGAATCAAATATTGTAGTCAAATACTCTGTACAGACGAAAAGTACAGTGCTCTCACTGTTCTTTGGCATCATACCCCATTCTGTCTGTAGCTCCAGTCATATTAACTGAGAAGGAGAGGTGTTCATACAAAGAAGCAGAAAAATTTCGCTCCTATTCTTTTCTCTGTTTCCTTTTCTGTAGTTCATATTAACTGAGAAGGAGAGGTGTTCATACAAAGAAGCAGAAAAATTTCGCTCCTATTCTTTTCTCCGTTTCCTTTTCTGTAGTTCATTTTTTTGACCTTTTTCTCTTTTCCTTTCCTTTTCCCCTGTTTCCCAGGTGATGCAGTTTGGAAGAATTGATGGCAATGCTTACATTTTGGACTTTCAGTATCCATTTTCTGCAGTGCAAGCCTTTGCTGTTGCTCTGGCTAATGTGACTCAACGCCTCAAATGAAAAAGCAGAGACTGGAGAGAGGAAAATGTTAACCTTCTCATGAAGTCCAAACCGGAAAATGTCAGGGCAGCCTGCTTTAGGTGTGCAGAGATGCCTGGGAGTTAAGAAGGCAGTAAAACTGGAAAAGTCTCTTGGTGCCCACCAGAAGGGCATTAACTCTAATCAGTCACGGGGTGGAGGGTGGGGGGGCTGTTTTCTGTTTGTTTGTTTGTTAGCTTGTTTGTTTTCCGGTTTCATTTTCTTTTCAAGCCTTGTGCTGGGTGTCAGAAAGAGCGAAGGGTTGAGAACCATTCAGTGTTACGTGGAGAAGTGTGGCTTTTGGCTTGTTGTGGTGGTTCTGCTGTTTGTGCTACAGTAGCTGATGTAAGCTCATGGGGGGATTAAACCAGACTGCTCTTTTTGATAGACTGCCTTATCTCATGCTATTTTTTTTAAAACAGGGAACATTACTTTTTTCTGGTCCAGTTTGTACTTCTACTACTAAAACATCAGTGATAGCAGCAAACAAAGTAAAAAAAGAAAAGAAGCTGTAATACTTGAAGACATGTGTTTCTTCTCTGATACCTGCTAATAACTGAGCACCACAGGTTCCAAGGAGGCTTATGTAGGTAAACGTTTAATTTATAAACAGTGACATGTTACTCAGAAGAGAAAAAATTCTTGCCAGTGGGTGTTTGTTATGGTTTAGGAATGGTTTTCTCTAATTTAGTGTTCCCACCAAAACACTCCAAACCATGCACCACTTGCTCACTGCCCCCTCCCCTTTTCCCTTCCCTGCAGTGGGATGGAGAGGAGAATTGGAGGCACAAAAGGTAAAGATCACAGGTAGAGAGAAGAACGATTTACTGCAAACAGCAGTGGAATGAGAAAACAAACAGTTCCAGCATCAATGTTAATAACAGAGTGCAGGAGAGGCGAAAGATTCGCACGCATGTGCTCACCATGGGGGAGCCTCTGCCAGTACCTGACCTTGCTGCCACACCATGTGACCTGCATGGGACCCCTTCCCACAGCCCCAGAAAATGATGGGGAGTGGTATAGAATAACCTCTGGATTCTAGTCATCCCCTCTTCTGGCTACTGCAAAAATTATCTCTCTCATGGCTAGAACTAGGGTTTAATAACCCACTGTATCAAAGAAGTTGATATTTGCTTGTTTCGTATGCTATTAAGGGGGATAAACATCTTTCAGTAGGTGACAGAGGAGCAAATAGTTACAAGCATTGCTTCTTTTGTTACTGGCATAAACATCTTTCAGTAGGTGACAGAAAACTGGAGAGGAAGTAATCATGAGTGTTGTTTTTTGTTCACATTGTTCAGCAGTATTCTGTGATTTGGCCTGTAGCTGGGAGAGGTACAATCTGATCAGATGTACCTCTGAGGCCGTGCCTGTGCTTGCTCCTCATTTCAGTGTGTTTACACCATGTAAACAAAGCTTTTCCAGCAAATGAGAAGACCCAGTGTATTCAGTCCTCTTAGCAATCAGTATCAATCAAGTTCTACAACAGTGCTTGAATTAGGAAGGAGACAAGTGTAGCAAGTCATTACAAGAAGAAATTTCATCAGAGAAGCAAGTTCATTAAAGGAAACAACATCATGGCTGGCTGGAGAACAAATGAGTTGAAAGAGAAAGAAAAAACTGGACAGAATCATGTCTTTTGTCACCCACCTTGCTGCTTGCTCCAGCTAAGAGCAGGAAGCCAGTGTGTACACAGAGTGTGACAGAGGAAAGCTTAATATCAGTAGTACGACTGTGCAGTTCTCTTTGGTGCACATGCAGACAGACCTGTTGAGCATTTCAGAAGGTTGCTTGCACAGAAGAGTTTCTTTGTTGTCTATGTGTTGTGCACGTTTATTTGCTTTTTCTCTTTCCTCCGTGTCAGCATTTTGCTACAGAATACGTTTTGATATGGAAGTAATTTGATCAGTGATACCCAAACCCCCCAACTATTCATATAATTATTTGGACATTAGATTACAAAACATCACAGCAGGGTTTTTTATCAAAAATTGATCTTTTGAAGTTAAAGGCCCACTGGGAAAGATTTGCCGGTTGAGATGTCAACAGCTGCTTTGTCTTTCATCCACAACTTCTTTACTTGAAAAGCTCAGTATAACTTAAGATGAATATGTGTGATTTTCTCTCTTTGTCCTAGTAGTAGGGCAGATGCGTGTTGCATTTGATTTATTCTAAAGGAACATTTGACAGAAGGCCTTGCTGTAGTAGAAATTACCAATATGCAGTGATCTTCTAACTTGTGTTCTGCTGAGACTTCCAGAGCTGTACAGCACAGAGAAGCAATGCCAGTAGAGGAGTTTCAGAGAGCTGCCAAGGGAGGTGATGAGTTAGATTGGATAATGCCCCACAGGGTAGGTCCAGGAAAAACCACGTTTGAGATGGTGTCATTGGAGAGAGGAAGGAGAAGTAGGAGAGAAAGAGCAGGGCAGTAGATGGTACCATGCCTGTCTTATCCCAAAGCTTAGCAGCTTCTTGTGTGTGGGAGAGGTCAGGCTCAACATTACCCTTGGCATCTATCAGATTGTTGTTTTCTTTAATTAATTAGTTTTGTTTCCATTAATTGTCTGGGCCCATTAGTGTTCTTTTTCACATGTTTGATTTATTCAGCAGTTTGAGTGCCTGTATGTATACTGGTATGTGTGGAAATAGATTTGGTTCTGGTCCCTTGAAAATCAATGGAAATGTTTCACTTGTTTTTTTATTGAGGAAACACTATTAAGGGCTTTGTCTATATTGAGTTATATACTGTAAAAACAGTAGGTTGAATTCTTAGTCCACTGATTCCAGTACACAAGGAGGGAAGTTTGCTGATGAGAGGCCTCACCTGCCCTAAGGTCTGTGCTAACCAGCTGTACCCTAATTAGTGTTTGACAAGCACACAGTGAATGCTGTAAGACAAGAAACATACCAGGGGTGGCTTGTTTGCTTGCTGAGGCAAGGGCCACTTAGTCATTTGTCAGAAATACTCAGCTGGAAGAACACTGCCAGCTGAAATCATTAGGATGTGGAAACAATGAGAATGTTTTTTTTCTGATGAAAATTTAATCTAAATAAGGACTTCTGCTTGCAGTTTCGTTAGCCTTCCAGAGAACAGTATCCTCTTCGCTTTGTTCATTGCCAAATGTTTCCAGTTATCAGTAGTTTTATTCTAATGGAGAACCAAGAATTGAAACCGATAAAACAAGTAACAGAGTTCTTAATTTGGTTTCACTGGTCCAGGTCATGATTGCATCCTTTTGATGGCACTCATAAAGAGCCTTGGCATAGAAAAAGCTTTGGTTTTTGCCCAAGAAAAGAACAAGGAATAATTACCAAAAAACTGGGAAAATAAATACTATTTTCAACATCGTTTCCATTTGCTTGTCCAAAAACTCTGTAAGATACGATAGTTTATCTTTTTGAAAATAATTTAGTCAAGTCTCTTCAATTAAGGATATTAATATGTAGAGAATCCCCAATATTTGTGAGAGAAAATACTCTCAAATATATATAATTTTAATTAAAGGAATGGTAAATACATAAAAATCTGACTGTACAACTGGATCCTAAATTATACAAAGAACAAGTGAAAGTAATTTTATTTTAAATTGAGATACAATATAGGAAACAAATTTAAGAATGTCCCCGATTAATCACTTAAGTCATGAAGGCTGCTATTGCATTCAGCTGAAAGATAGATGTTACGTTTTCTATTTTGTTAGTAAAACTCAGTTTTCTGTAGGTAATTTAAGTTCTTCTAGGAAGAATGTAGCAAAGTGTTCAGAAATACCTAGTTCTTTTATACATGCAGTAATTTTCACTAGTAAAGGATGTTTTTTCCAAAGCTTTTTTTTTTTTCAGTTGTGCAATAATTTTAACAATCTTGGGAGTTTGTTTTGTTTCTGTTGGGTTGGCTTTTTGTTTTGTTTTAGTTTGGGTTTGATTTTTCTTTGGGGAGTTTTGAGTGTTTGTTTAAAGATAATTTAATGCAGATTTCCTGTTAATGTCCAAAAAACGAATTATTTTTCTTGCATAATGTAATGAGTGATTTAGGGATTATTTTATTACTATGTATCAGTGAGTTATACACACTTATTTATATTTAAAGAGCATCTTTGTAAGCAGTTGTTTGCTAGCAGGTAAACTTTGCTGCAAGAAATTAAAAATGCTTACAGGAAGACCTGGTTTTGCTGGATAATATGCAAAAACTTCATAATGCAGGCAAAGATATTTTTTTGGCAGCTAAACATAATGAGTTTGCTATGGAGAACTGTGCAGACTACGAAGAGTCTAGGTGAGTTCTTTGGGGCCTGCAGAAATCTGTCCTCTGTTTTCCTTCTTTATTTGTAGCTATACTTTGGTTGGGAGCGGCTTAAAAAATAGGAGGCATGGTTTGCTTTTTCTTGAGGTACAAGGTAAGGTGGGTTTCGTGGTAAGAGAGGGTATAACAACACATGCTGTTTGTAAGGAGGTCGCTGTAGTTCCGTAGGGTTTGGCAATGGCATGGTTCACTGCCAGGTAGAGGTACAGGCAAACTAGCTCAAATAAGCTGAGGCACAAGGAATTGTGTAGCAGTAGAAGCATTTTCCTCTGCTCAGCCTAACAGTGCTCCTTCTTCAGCTGGGCTCAGCTGGTTCCAGCACTGCCACAGTGCTTCTGGCAGGTGCTGCATGGAGCTCATGGAGCTGTGCCCCGATGGTGCCTGCAGCAGCTTTGCCTCCTCAGGATGCTCCCTGGCAGACCTGTTGGAGCAGGTGTTCCTCCACTCATCCTTCTAGGTCTGCTCCAGGAGCAGCATGAAGCTGCCACGGAGTTTGGCTGCAGCAGCTTTGGGCAGAGAGCCCTGATGCCAGCCAGCAGCCACGGTGTCCATCTGAAGTCAGAATCTGCTCTGCTGGAGTTGAAAAGGGATGAAACAAAAAACCTGATAATTTTGAAAAAATAATGGTAATAACCTCAACATAGATCTTGAACAGAATCTAAACATTTAAAGTTTGGCATAAATGGAGTGACAATTTTTAGCTTTAAACAGTAAGAGTCCATGTTTCTTCAACATCCTAAGAAACTATACAAAGGTGGGGGGTGACAGAAGGAAAAAAAAGGAATTACCACATTAGCACTTTTGCACTCAGTTCCAGAAAATGAGTAACATGTGCCATGGGCTGCCTGAATATCAGTAAATCTGCACACAGGTTCATCTCAGTTATAAAAGTTTCCTGTGATGCAGCCACAAATAAAACTGTGTTTTTATGAAGATGCATGAAGGTCTACAGGTGTCAGACAAGGGTATCTAACTTTGCTGAAGCCTTCAGCCTAAACTTTCCATAGATCCAGGCTTTAATTAATGTGTCTTTTTAATATCCTCTCAGAAATTACAGATTTTGGAGCTTGTCTGATTATTGCCTCCATCAATTTCTGTGCATTTGCTTTTTGAAGCCTGATGTGTGTGATCCTATGTTACTTGGTGCCCTCTTACCTCTCAGAAACATTTTACACTCATATAAAAAGAGCAGCAAGTGCAACAACTGATTTGGTGAAATGAAAGGGGAGAGAAGACACAGTAAATTTTCATTAACTTTTAAGAATGTGTTTCCCAGAGCAACAATTTAGAAATTGCATGTCTGCAGGGCCCAAATTACTCCAGACCAGCAAATCAGACTTAATGATTAGTAAGAGATGAGGCCCTTGTGTGGCATGCTGACAGAGGGCCAACTTCCAGCCTCACTGTATGGTTACACCAAGATACATAAGACACCGGAATGCAATCCAAAATGTACTTACCCATTACTGTGTGATTGTAAGGTAAAGATGGCTTGTATGACCCATACATCCATTCAAAGGAAATTACAGAGCATTAGCCAAGAGCCGTGTTGGCAGCTCAGTATAATCCCCCTTGGAGAATGCTAGAAGTAAAATCCTGGCTATGGAGTAGTCATTCAGATTTTTAACTTTTATTCCCATTTCTAGGAGTCCATCACAGGACCGGAGGGAAAGCTGTTTGTTATTTAGAAATTGACATAACAGTTTTCCTAGTGTAAGAGAGCAAGTCAGCTATACTGCTTACAAAAATGGGAATCCTAGTAGACAAATGTTTTTTGTGTTCATGTCTCTTCCCCTTCAAGGCACAAACTTTCATTAGTAAATACCAATTTAGAGTCTTGCTGCCCTCAGGAGTAGTCTGCAGGGAGGCACCACAGGTCCTATTTACAGGATTGGAATTTACATGCACCATTCTCAAAGGAATAAAATTAATTACTACTTGTGAACAATGGTCTATGTGAATTATTTTGTCTTTGTATTTATTTAATTTTTTTCTTAAAAAGTTCCACGGAGATGTTTTAAGATTAAGACTGCTTTCCCTGTTGCCTGAAATCACTGAAGATATATCAGGAGTTTCTTTGGGCAGGTTGATTGTTGCTGCTAAAATCTAGAGAAATTTTAAGGCAAAAGCAGTTAATGAAACAAAAGAATGAAATAAGATTCAGTGAAGCAATTCTTGCTAAGAAAACTAAAAGCTTCACCCTTTAATTTTCAATTTTGCAAATGAATCAGTAACGAGAAATTTGTGTTTCAAGGCAAATTGTTTGGGAGGGCTATGCAAGTGTACTGGTTTGCTAATACAGAGCTGACTGCAGGATCAAGAAAAGATGATTTTGTGAGACAAAACTAAATAAATGAAAACACCGAATACTTACCTATCCAGAGTGTTCAATGAAAAAATTAGATGGTGTGATGTCAAAGCCTGCCAGTCTGTTCTTAATCCTCTGGTTTACAATTTTAAAATATGGACTGATTCAGCAATTTTGCATCCTGACAAAGGTTGTCTATTTTTGGAATTTTATCTGACTGGCCAAGTATGTGGCTTAAGATACAGATAAAGATTAAAGTAATTACAAAAGAGAAACATTTTGGAACAGTGTGTAGACACCTGAGTTTCAAGTATTTCACAGGTATAATGCTCGGCCAGTAATTCATACCTATGTTGTTTGAAGCTATTTGTTCAGATTTCAAACTTTCCCTTTGTTTCTTTAGTTTGCTTGATACTTGTTTTGCCTTTGGTTGCTTTTAACTTCTGTTTCACTATTTCAGAATTCACTGCTTCTTTTTCTGTTTGTGTGTTGTGTGTTTGGGGAAGGGTATGTCTGTTCAAGATCTCGTTGTTTATTGTAGATAAAATATATGGTGTTGTGGAATAGCATGGGGATGCATTCGACTGAAAAGGCACTGTAGTGTTTCCTGAAAAAGAAGGGGAGTTGCATTTGTTTATGAATGCATTATTTTGGTACTATAACTTTGAAAATTATTTGGGATTTTTTTTCTTTTTTTTTTTTTTTTCTTTTTTTTTTTTTTTTTTTTAATTTAATCAGCATAGAGCCATGCAGGTGCATGCATTCTTAAGTGAGCAAGCCCAGCATGTTTTTCTTAAGGTATTTAAAAATTTGGTACATCATTTGTGAACTTTACTTACCAAGACTATTTTTTAATTCTATTTTTTTTAATCTCCTTTTTTTTCCCTGCTGAATATACCATTGTATACTTGGTTTCCATTGTACTTAAAAATTATCCTGATCTGCCTCTCCTTTTATGTATCTTGTGTAGATTTTGCAGGAGGTGCCTAGAAAGTATTGTTGGTTTCCCTATAAAAGTGTGGTTTGTCCAGATTCTTTACTGTCTACATGATTGAGAGATGGACTGATTGCCCTATTTTTCCTTGATGATTTGGAGTTGTAAGAGTTGTCCAGCTGTTGCTTAATAAAATTTTGCAGACTAAAAAGTTGCTGATTTGTTTCTGTTGCACTCTGCATCTTGTTAAGCACCTTAAATACTTTTAAATCAAATGACAAATCTGTGCTGGAACAATCTGAATAATAACCAGCCAGTGCCATTACACTTTGTCTTTTCAGGCACTGTACCCACAGGTTCCACTGAGTGTGGTGCATGTATCAGCCCCATCGTACCTTGTGACATTCACATGGGACGGTGGATGGCAAGGATTTTGTGGTGGTGGTGTTCTTATCTGCCTGGATATCAGCGGGTTCTTGTGATATTTCTACCCTGCTTGCTTTCCTTTTTAAGGAAATTTCTTTTGACGTTTGTAGTACTTCTCATTTTGTCATTGATAAACTGAAATCCTTACCATCACCACAGGGGCTTTCCTCTGTCCTGTCATCTTTAACAACAAGTTAAACTAGCTATGATGGCTAGTGTTTATTCTCTGGTTTCTTTTAAAAAAAAAAAGCATTTTTGGAACAAAGAAAACCAAAAAAAAGTGGTAAAGTAGCTTACCTTGCCTGATAAACATCCCAGCTATGGCACAAGTGAGAAAATCCTGGCATGGATCATCAGGACCCAAGTTACCACTGGAATTTTGCACGGGGCTGTGCTGGATCCTCACCTCTACACCATATTCATGGGTGGCCTAGAAGAAGTGTGAACATTGAGCTACAAAGTTTATTTATTATGTGAATTATTCAAAATAGTAATGGCAATGGCCAATTGTCAATCTCGGAAAGTCTTCATGAAACTTGACAATGAAATGGCAGGTGAAACAACACAGGTAAATGTGAAGTGATACATGAGGGAAAAAAACAATCCTAACTTCACATTTGCAATAGTGATCTCTGCAGTGATCTCTGGTACTCGGGAGACCTTTTGACAGAATGATAGATAGTGCTATGAAAACGTCAGGCTGGTGCTCAGCAGCAGTCAAAAGAGGAAATTAAAATATTGGAATGATTGGGAAAAGAGCTGACAGCAAAGCTAAAAATGCAGGATTGCTGTATAAAATTGCAGCTTACTGCACTTCACGTACTGTGCAGTGCTGGTCCCCTTGTCACAGAAAAGGGAGATATCTAGAGAAGATTCACAGAAATGTAGCAGAAGGCACAGATCACCCTCTACATGAGGAATTAGTGTGAAGTCTCTTCACCCTAAGAAACAGCTTAAAGGAATTGCTAGAGAGCCACCAGAAGAGATAGTGTTGAAAGGTAGATAGAGATTACCTTGTGTCTTCCTGCAGAAAAACTAGGAACTATAAAATGAAAATAAAGTGAAACACTAGAGGGGCAGAAAATCAAACAAAAGGATGAGGTTCTTCAAGGAGGTGACTAGCCAAAGCCACTTTGCCAAAGGATGCTGTGATATAAGGAGTTCACAAGAACTGAAAGACTGGGAAAGTATATGAATGAGAGATCCACTGGAACACAAAGCAAACTACTGTGGGAGTTGAAAGTTCCATGAGCTGAAAATAGAAAATGCTGAGAGAGTATTAGGAAAAATAGCATGTGAATTTGCTCTGTTGTCATTCTTCCCAAGGAATCTGCAAAGGGCAGTTGTAGGAGACAAAACACTGGGCTGGAATTTCACTGTGAATCATTGTCACTGTACATCAGCCTTTCTAAACCAGGCCTAAACCTGCAGTGTCAGGCTCTGGGAAGAGGAGAAAGGGAAGACTCCCATCCTCATGCCTGAATGCTTTGTGCTGCAGCTGTGCAAAGTCCTCTTCTAGCTTGAGGAAGAAGAGCTGGGGCTCTGCCAGTGTTCATTAAATCTCTCTTGGCTCAGCTAAGGGATATATCAGGGTTATCTGGGGAGTTTTCAGATGAAACTGAACTTATACTAAAATGCAGAAATTATGAAATGGATTGTTAAGTTTGGAGACAGAGAAATGGAACAGCAATATAGCTTCTGGTCATGGCACTCTGCTTCGGCCTTTTGCTTTTTTGCTTTGGCTATAGTATCAGTGTTTACCTGAAGTAGTATCTGGCCAGATGAGCTGAGCTGATTATCACAGTTTTCTTTTAGATCAAAGTTCCAGAAGTTTTCAGGTTTTTCCTTCTTTGTGAAGGATATTGACTTAAAATATAGTCATCTTCTGCTTCCCTGCCCTTTTTGTGTTAATTTGGGGGTGTTCTGGCAGCTACAGCACTGGTAATTGATTCAGTCACAGTAACAATCTGTATCTGCTTTGCTCGAGGGAACTGAGCAAGTGCAGTTTGGTTTGTTGTTCCAGAAGGTCGGTTTTGGAATGCCCCTTCCTGCTGGGTGCAACCAGCTAAATTAACACATGTTGTCGCTTGCAGTTTGTAAATAAACGTCAAGCTTGTTGCATCACCTTCTCCACATGTTGGAACAGAAATGTGAATGAAAGAACACTGGAGCTGTAACTGGCTCTGGGGAGAGAGGAGCCATGGAAAGAAGCAAACAGATTGGGGAGGTGGATTGTTGTGGGGAGATAGCTACTGAAACATGCCTGCCTGGTAATAGCAGGTGATGCAAATGCAAAATTTATCAGTACAGGGGCTGCAGCAAACAAACAAAAATGTAGCCCTTTAGGAAAAGACCCTAGGAAGGTTGCTGTGATTGTTTTCTTGCCTTTTAGAGTGACTAATAGCATTTACTTATTTATATATAATTGTGGTTGTTGTTGATAATAGTACAATCTTGTTTATATGATTTGAGTGATCACAAGGGTGATTTATGCCTACTGCTGCTTGTTGTAGAGGTCAGGATGTACAGGAATTGAGGGAACAATATTTAATCCAGGGCTTTTAAAAGACAAGATGGTAATACAGCAACTATACATATAATTAAGTTTGTATATACAATTTAATAACTACTGGCTAGATCATTAACTTTTTCACCAAGACAAGTTATTGCTGTTGATGTTCTCTCAGCCATGACTGAGATACATTCCATTTTATATTGGCATTCCTACCAAAATAACTATCAATAATAAAATAGCAATATTTACTTACTGCTAATTTTTTCAAAAGCAGCCCAGCTTTCATTATGCAGTTTTAATGGGATAGGAAGCTAAGTAATTACCTAGTAGTGAGAGAGTTGTACAAGATCAGAAAAAAAACCCACAAGCTGGAGCACTTCATACCAATCACCGTTCATCTCAGACCTTTCATCTTGCTCCTATCCATTATAGATGTCTATTTCATATCTTCATTTTCTGTTCTGTTTAAAACTGACAAATTCCGAATCTTTGTTAGATCAAAGGGAAATCTATTCATCTGGGGGAATGTTTTGCTTTGTTGCATCTCCTGATTCTTTTATCCTTTCCAGCTGTTCCACATTTTCTTCCATTTATCACTTCCCCATGGATAAGAACTCCAGGAAGTAACATTTCTTTGTTCTCCTTTCTCATTGCTCTCTGTGGTGATAGTCCTCTCTCTTAAAACAAGAGCTTAGTCGTTCCTTTTGTTGCACAGTTTTTGTGAGATTAATTTCTTCCTTTTTCTTTCAAAGTCATTTCGCTATTTTTAACTTTTTTGTAATTTGAAAGAATGTTTATTTTAGAGAAGAGTCTGTATAAGGCAGTTATAGCCAAAGGAAGATGCTAAAGATGATTTAAATGTCATGGAGTTTTCTAATTGCCTCATGGAGAGGCAGCCAAATGCAGAGTCTCATCCGCAGAAATCATGTAACTGTGACTTGACTTTTAAGTGACTTCTCTCTATCATTTGTGATTTTTCTAATGAGGGAAGCATCCTTGTTTTCATCAGCTCTTTGAACGTACTTTAGGATTTTTGTCATTGAGCTGATGTGGCAGCTAGTGTCTTCTGAGGTGGCAAACAGCACATGTTGTCAGGTGTAGTTTGTAAATAAACTTCAAGCTTGTTGCAGCATTTTAAAAGGTTTTATTTGTATGGATGAGAGGGTCTCTAAAGCCAAGATTCCAGTTTTCTTCATAAACCCACTGCTAGTGTTGCTGTTTATATGATACTAAAAATTTTATCTGAAGTTTAAAAAGTAGACAGGTTTTAGTAGATTTGTGTCAAAAGAACACAAGTATGAAAAGAGAGAAGACATCTTTCTAAAACCCACAGCACATATATCTCCTTTCAGGAATTTTCTATATTTGTTCCTTTCAGGAAAGGGAATGAAATCTTGAAATCAGAGAACAAAGTCTAACAAATGCTCTGGAAGGGAGATATGATCGAATAAAATGCAATTTAAAAAAAAAAAAACAGAAAATTTGGAAATTGAGTGATTACCACCAAGTGGACTGAGATGAAATGAGGGGCAGTGAAAAGAACGAACACTTGCCAAAATTACTCCAATTCAGATCCTGAAATCAGGGAAGAAAGGTAAATGAAGAGAGAGGAGAAGAAACTAAAGAAATGAAATGTTAAAAAAAAAGGAAAAATTCCCAAACCAAGTGAAAACACTAAAAGTGACTGAGATGACAAGAAGTGTTGGGAAATGGACAGAAGCTTGCCCCATTAATCCTCATTGAAATCACAAGATTTCATTCCTTTTCCTGAAAGGCAAGCCTTAAACTGAGAGAGCATCATCTGGAGAACTGCCAGAATCCACAGTTAGATTCTACTTTTGGAGATTATGGAAAACTCAGGCAAAAGTAAAAGGACACAGACTGAGACACTATCATCAGAAGCACTGCAGTTTGTGCATGACAAAAATGTTCTCCAAAGAGCAAGGCAGTAGAACTGATAAAGAAGAGGTTTCTGGGAAGTCAGGGAAGATGTCGTGGGATGAGGGACCAGTAGCATATGAGGCAGTGTGTCAAGTAAGGACAAAAAAACCTCCTGAGTGGAGGCATGAGCATAACTCTCTTGTATTCAGATATATCAATGCAATATCCACAATGATGGTCATTCATCACTAGAAAGATAGTGGGTTTTTTGGTAGAAATTTTGGTAGAATTTTTTTCTCTGTGAATATCAAATGTGAAAAGAATCAAAATACAGTGGTAGATGGTGAGAATGATGGCCTCACATCTAAATATTCTGAAATAGAAAATGTTGCATACTAAAAGCAATCCCCATCCCCTAAGAAAATGTATTTATTCAAAGATAAGAAAAATTAACAACCTCATAGATTGCTGGCATCTCTGAAGTTACAGGCAAGCCAGTGACGAAAAGATCCTAGATGTGCATCTGGATAGGTCTGAAAGATTAAAACATGGAACTCATGACAATAAATCAATTTTATGATGTGCCAAAAGCGGTTGCACTAATCTATTATGTGTGTATTCCTGAGTGCAAGACACAAAGTTGAAAACAATTTCATCAAAAGAACAGATGATTAAAATTATTTTGACAACTGATGATGTCAAGTCATCAGTCTTTGAATTGGATCTCAGCATTGTTCTGGAAGAGTCTTAGTGTGGCATGCAACTGAGAAGTAATCAGCTGAAGAAATTCAAAGAGCAAGATGTACAATGGAATTTGCTCTCAAGATTTTTAAGTTAGGCGATAATTATATGCTCGAGTTACTAATCACACAGTGCAACTGACAGCCATGATTTAATTGATTAATTTTAAGATAACTCATGAGTTAGTAAATATGACTTCAAAATATCAGGTGGGTGTTAATACTTTGCTAGAAAAGTTTGAGGGCAGTGGTGCAAATGAGGCAGATGCTGTTAATCCATTTACTGCTCAGCTAATTTCCTCTCTAATGTTGTTGATAAAATATTAAAGTCTGTAAAGTTAGGGAAGAAAAATGGAATGATACTGGGAGGAATTATTTTAGACATGATTCAGCTGCATAGAAGCATCATAACTAGACATCCAAGTAGAAAAAAAAAGATGTTTTCAAGGACCAACAGAAAGAATTGATTTTGAAAGTACTTGGGAAAGGACATTGGAGGAATTTCCCAGGAAAAATACAAATTGTTGTGCAACACAGAGAGATTAAGGATTCCCTGTGTATTCCCTAGGCACTGGCAACATTCGCTTGTTACAAAAGTGATTCCTACTGATATCATCATCTCCGTAACTACAGAATTAATTCAATCCAAAGAATGAAGTGATAGCTCAGTGTTGGCATCATCAGGCCATTAGCACTAACCAAATGAAGCTGCAAAATTCATGGAATGCTTGGTATTTCCAAAATATGGCAGAAGAAAGAGAAAGGTTCAGATTGATGCATAAAAGAGGGTGCAAAGCATGTGTTCATTTCAAGAACAGAAATGTGTAGAAATGGGAAAAGGTTTTGAATCCCATCAGCAGCCAAATCTTCATCAAATTTGTGGCAAAACAGCCATAATTACCACTGAAGACATATTTGTGCTTGAACTTAGGCTGAGATGCAGCACTTTTATATCTTAGCCAGAACACCTGATTGAAGCACAAGCCTGGACAAGATTCACAGGCATCTGTGGAGTCAAATGCTCCCCTGAGACTGAGGTTTGTGGATCTGGAACAAGCCTATGTGTCCTGTTTGAGATGTTAACAGTGCTGGGAGTGAGGAAAAGTTGGGAGGCGGAAAACTCATGCAGGCGTAGTACCAAGAACTGGAGAGTTCATGAGATGTCTTTGAAACACAGGTGAGGTGAAATCCTGTGGTGGTCAATGCTTGGTGTCACTCGGTTTCCTGTACTAGCCTTTCTTCCAGAAGGGGTGAAGTAAGTCCCAGCTGCCTGTGGGCATGAGTCGTGTACAGCTACACTGGAATTTGGAGGCAGTTCCTGCAGTGCAAATCTCTCACTCAGCCCTCTAAGGTGTGGCCAAGCAGCTGGCACCCAGAAGAATGTGGACAGCGAGTGGATGTTTGGATCCTCCCCACCATGGCTGCCCGTCACATTTATTGTCAGGTCTGTGCTCATTGTACATGTCACAATTGGTAATGCCACTGCCTGAACAAAGAGGTATAAACTGCAGCCCTCTGCAGGTGCGAGCTGCAACTCTTTGCCTAACAGAAGATTAAAATAAATACTAAATAATATAATCTCGTTGAGATTTTTGAACAATACAGGTTATTTTGTTTGAAATAGAATCTTACAAGTGTTTTAGAGTTTATAGACATGTTAAGATAAAATACTGTGTTGTTTGTTTAGGATGCTTTTAAACAGTAAATGTATATAATTCTTGTATAAATTATCAATTTTTTACTGATAAATATGTGAAGCTTAAATGTTACAGTGCAAAAAAAAGTTGCCGGCAGTCAGGGCACCATTTTTAAAAGCTTAATCATTACTTTGAAGCTACCAAAGGCTGTAGGATCTGAACAAAAATCTGGCAACACAGATGTCTTCAAATGCATTATTAAAGCTAGCTTCTTCAAATGACACTAGCATCTGAATTTTCTGACCTTGGTTCATTGACTCTGTGAGCTGAATGCTACTCCCAGGAGCTTTACACGCAGCAAGCTCACCAAGTTAGCTGGATATTCCCCCCAGGTGCTTCCTCTCAATGACTTTTCTAATGCAGTGACACAGAGAAGCCCTATAACTACAGTTATCTATGCTTGACTCAGAGTGATTGAATAAGCCAGCTTTTCAGCTCCACAGTGTTGCATTCTAATAGCTTCCCTTTTATTGCCTTGTTCTTTATTTCTCTGGATGTATTCATCGAGCCAATTAAAAAGGAAAAAAAATTATAACCAACTTCAGCACAACGCTTTGGCTTTCCAGCTGTGTTACACAGAGCACACCAGAGAGCCTCAAAGGAATTTGATCTATTGGTGATGGTAAGGGTGGAGAGGGTGGCAATGGTGGGCAGGGGCTTTTCATGACACCACAAGAATGAAGAGAAAACATCCACAAATCAAACAGCAGTTCCTGAGGTGCACCTGTGGTAGGAATAGGAAGGCAGGACAGTTCACCCTAATTCATTGGGCTTGTATGAATTCACTGAGAGGGGGAGTTTCCTGTGGAGCAGGTGATGAACAAAGGTACAGACTGCAGCAGCAGAGACTGACCATAACCTTTGGAAAGCCAGAAATCAGAGAACTGCAAGCTGCAGCAATGTCTAACAGTATGTCACAAAAATAAAGTGACACAGATCCTTGCTGCAACAGAAGTCACATGGGACTGCAAAGCAGTGGGTTTCAGCAAACTAGCAGAAGGAATACTTATTGTAATTCCCTGAGGGACCAGACAGTACATCCACAGGTAGCCAGAAGAGACAGCTTGGATCATCAAAGAATTTTGAGTCTTGAGAGCAGTGCTGAAATGTGAGAAAGCAAACCGTTGTGCTGGGTTGCTAATGGTACAGATGCAACGAGGAGTAGCCAGGACTTGGATTTGGTATAAACTGGGATCCAAAGAACAGTAAATTTAATACTTCTCAGCTCTCTCTTTTGGACAGATGGAATCTTACTATAGCTTTAAGCATACTGTATAGCCCCCTAATTAAATAAATGCTTCTAAAGAAATTCCTTTCTCACATAAGAAAAGTGTATCAAGAGATTCAAAGTTCTGGAGCCAATTCTGCAGTTTTAGTTCTAAAGAGAATCATCTCTCTTCAAAGTACATGAGCTAACTTTGAGAAGAAATGTGGGAGTCTACCAGCTCTACTTTGTCACCCTGAGCAATGCAAGATGGTATCACATACTACTTACTGTGGGAGAACATATTGCTAGACTTGAGCACAGTTAACACCTTCCTTCCTCTTATGCTCAAACACATGGGTAAATCAAGCACAAAATTAATTCTCCTGCCAAACTCATTCCTCAGTATAGTTAATGACTTGCAGTAGTAACCAGAACTGATCCGCATCAGTTCATCCTGTTTCAATCTTTTGAAGAGACTGGACTAGTTTGTCATCAAGAGTGGCACAGAGCATGCTGAAGAGAATTCCAGCCAGCCGGTGGGCAGGTTAAATGTAATTTATACAGTTTGATATATTCTAGGAGCCTGACAAAATGCTTAGCTAACAATATTTGGAAAAAGAAAATAGGCAGCAAGAAGTAGACCAGCTATGCAGGCAAAATAATAAAAAGGATTATACTGGAGCTAGTTGAAAACTGGAATATAAGGATGTAAACCATGAGAAAGTAGTTTTAAGTGATATGTTATTCTAGAAGAAAAAAGAGTTCTTATCCCACTGTGTCCTTTGACACTATTATTTGAGGTTACTACCTCAATTTGTAGATAAAATTTCATTCACAGGGCATTTGATAAAATAGTGCCTGAGGTTTCAATAAAGAAATTGTCAATAACTCATATGAATGAGGTGGGTTTTAAATGGATTGTGAATGAAATTAGAGATCTTACAAAGTAGTCTGCAATGTGGAATCCTTGCTGAGTGGAGTGTTTCTGGTGGGATTTTGCAGAGACAAGTACCAGCTCTGACAGTAAAGAGGGCTAAAAAGCAGATACAGCACTGTGGTTAATCAAATCTATACATGGCATAAAACTGCCAGAAAGGCGAATAGCACTAAGGACAAGGCAGTGAAACATTACTGACAAAATACATTTTTAATGCAGGCAAATGCAAAGCTATGCATTTAGGAGCAAGGAATGTGGCTATATCTTCAAAATCAGTAATTTAGCTCTAAGAGCTGCAGAACTGATTTAGAGGCACAGGTTAAAGCAGGCATCTCAGTAGGGGATGTTAGCAATCCTGAGATCTTCCTGCAAAAAGAGCTACTACAATCCTCAGATTGGTAAGTAGGGCAGTGGGAGGAGGGAATTTATTTCACCTGATAAAATACTGGGTCTGCTACTGCTGGCCAGGCTTCTAAGCTGTTTTACAAGAAGGGAAAGTGTTAAAAAACTGTAAAGTTCAAAAACTGAAGAAAATGCCTCACAGCAAGAGATTTGTCTGTTTAGCTTATTTCAGAGAAAAGCATAATTAAATAATTCTCACTATCTAAAAAAACTTAACTAAATGAAAATACTGGTATCAAAAGGCACTTTAATTTAGCAGGAAAAGGCACAACAAGCAGTAATGCCTGAGGCTGGAGCCAAGTATAAAAAGAAGCAAGACACACTTTATGATGAAAATTATTAACATTGGAAAAAGCTCAAAGAAGTCGTGGATTCTCCATTCTGTGAAGTGTTCCAAACAAGGCTGCTTCAGTTAGATGGATTTGGATAGATACAGAGGTAAATGTGTGAAATATGCAATGACCAAAGGCAAACTGTCTCCAGAGGAATAGGCAAGGTCTTGGTTCTTCCATCAGCCAGGTGATGACCTGTCTGGAGGACACTCCTGCTCCTTCACTGTCTGCATGCCCAGTTTTCTTTCTTTCCTACAAGGGGAGGAAAAGCAAGAGCCTGAGCATGAGGAGTCCCTGTCTCTTGTGGGCTTGTGATTTAGCTACACATGTTCCCAGGCCTGAGACCTTAGAAATATGCCCAAGTCCTGCAAATTAGCTGTAGTGTTAAATGGCTGAGTAGGAGACCCATTTGTTGGTTTGCACAAGAAAAAGCTAATTCATTCCAGTGGGCTGCAAGCCCATGCTGAAAACCCTGTATTTTAAAAGTTTTTATATTACTTTGTAAACAAAAAAGTCATAGGCTATTTATAACAGGGCATTCATCTTTGTAGCTCAGAGCAGAAATGACTGACTGGAGAAAGGAGACTCCCAAGCAGAGAATGAGGCCCTCCCCTGGCGATGCTGCGTGTTTCTAGTCAGATCTAGCAGTACCCAGAGGGTCACACATTCATTAACGTGTGACTGTTTGTGTAGACAATAGTCAGCTTCTAAAAGGAGAGAAGTTTTCCAAAATATCTGTCACTTTTTGCTATTTCCACATTAGTTTTAATTGCTTCCCTTGAGATGTACAGACAGCAGTTCAGAAACAAAAGAATGATAAACAATGGAAAACTATCATAGCCTCCTATCTGAATAATGACCTACTGCATGTGGAGCAGGTAGCCAGGTGCTGGCAGGGGGAGCTGCAGGGCTGGCTTCTGTGGGAAGGGGCCAGCGCTGCCCTGCAGGACGGTTTCAGATTATCAGGTCAGACTATTCAGGTCCAGCTTCAAACTGGACCCAGCACAGAACACAGCTGGTGGCACCTCTGTGAAAACATATTTAAGATAGGGCACGGGCAGGAGGAGGGGACAAAAAGAGTGAGAAGCAGCAGAGGAACACCAAGGTTGAAGGAGGAGGAGGTGCTCCATGGTGGGGCGGGCCCCCTCCCTCCCCCCCAGAAGTCTGTTGTTGTTATCCAAATCAGTGCCCAAACGTTTATCTCAATCGACAATACATTAAGTTAATTTCCCTGAATAAAGTCTAGTTTTCTACCAACAGTAATTGGGAATTGATCTCCCTGTCTTTGTTGTCTTTGTCTCTACTCATGAGCTTGTTTACTCTGGTCTTTTTTATTTTCTCCCTGATCCAGCTGGTTTCAGGGAAGGGAGTAGGAGTGAGTGAGCAATTTGATGGGAGATTTGCTGCTCATCCAGGGTCAACCCACCACACATTTTTAGTTTGAGATTATAAAATTTGCATGATTTGTAATCAATCCTAATTATTCTTGAGAGATAAGACTATCTCACAAGAGACATGAATTTTAAAGGAAGAGTAATAGGCATCTCAACATTAAAACAAAGGTGTTCTGCCTAAAATAGGCATGGTAAAACTCCAGGATATGTCATTACATGTATTTTCTCAAACATTATGAAACTTTTAAAAAAAATACATCTACGTAGTTTGAATATTGTGTTTAAAGTTTTCTCTGAAATACACCTGCAGCAATATGCTCTGTGAGAACTGAAAAGTAAACATGGTGATCTATTTAATGGACTAGGGTGACTAAAATACAAGTTGCTGCTGTTAAAAATATGCAGTTGGTCTAAAGTCTTCACTAGTTGTTATCTAGATATCACAAGTTGTTGAGTTTTTATTTCCCTTAGTAGTAGTATTCCTTTTAATACCAGTGGGATATTTAAGTTAATAAATGCCACTGGTAATTATTATTCCAAGTGCGCTGACATATGAAAGCCAATAATCACAGTGAAACACCATATAAAATGTTAATTTATATATAGGACAACCTAGTTATGCTCCTATTTCAGTCTTCCCATTGCTCTAACCTGACAGTCAAGAGAAGCAACCCAGCCATACTAAGAGACACAGAGCATGAACAGGTGTGATCAGCATTCCTCTTTGTCCTCCTTGAAATCACCTCACAAGAGATTCTTCTTCAATTTTGATCAAAAGAGATTTAAAATCTTATTTTATTCTCTTGTCCACACATCTCTTCAAAGCCGGATAGATGCAGGGAAGATTCATCTCCAAAGATTCAGGGAGAGAGTGATGAGTCTTTCTTGCTGCTGCTGTGAGGGTCAGCGCTGCCAGCTGCAGCTGACTGTGTAGAGCTTTATTCCTCCCAGCGATGACAAGAGCAGCTGTGGCTCCAAAGCCGCTGTCAGCTCAGAGATGATTTGTTATGGGTGATCTGTCACGGGCTGTCCCAGCTGTGCTTCTGTGTCACCTCTTCAAATAAATGAGAAGCTTTGCATCACAGTGAACACCACCCTCCTGCTGAGCAACATCACCTTTCTGTCCCCAGCACGCTGCTGCCATCCTCTACGTGCCCAGCCAGGGCTACGTGACAACAGTTGAGTCACATCATCGTCACATCGCTGGTGACAAAGCAGTTTTCTGGCAGGAGAACTGCAGGCAAGCCATGATGCCCTGGAGCAAGGCAAGGGTTATTCTCTTCCAGAGTTAAGGCAGCAGTGAATAACAGGGCAAGTGGACCAAACTCACGAGGTTTCTGTGGGGCTCAGCACGATTTCTACTCTTCAGTTTGGGGATACTCAGTGATAACTCCTGTACGTGGTGAGACTCAGGGGCATAAATTAAGTTGTGTAAAGGCAGCACAGGTTCTTTTATCTTGGCAGTCAGTGCATAAGTGTGCTTGTTTCTGTGCCATCTAATGTACTCATTCTTAATTCCACTTGGAAGGAAAAAAGCAGTTGCTCTTTTCAGCCAGCAGCTGCCACTACTGCCTTTCTCTGTCTCAAAACAGTTTTGAGGGAGAAAGTGTTTGTTAAGCAGGTGGACTTTGTTTGTGGGGTTCATTCCTTTACTGGAATAAAAAAGGGGGGAAGAAGGGGACTTGAATTGGTAGCATTTATTCCCTTAACTTATCAGCACCAACTGCTATTGCTTCTGAAAGAGCCCGGAGTAATAACCCTAGTGCTTTTACATGGATTGCTAAGCTTTGCATTTAACCACTACCACAATATAATACATGTGGCTGATGCTGCAAAAGGCTCACTATACCCAGGGGTAGAACCAGGAAGAAAAATAAGAAGGGGGACTTCTGATAAGCTCTACCCTCAAAAATAAACTCTTTCTATGTTATGTGATACGATGCAGTGCTGATGTTGAGCTTGATCACATCTTAGTCTTTGACTCTTGGGGCTTTTTTTGCCTTCATGAAGTCTAGAAGCTCTCAGGGGATGAACTGAGTTCCAGATGCTTTAATTCTAACTGAGATTTGTAAGACTCTCAGTAGTACTTTAGATTAGTTTGTTCTTATATGTTGTTTGATGCTGCCTCTCTTTTATCACACGCTGTGAAAATCAGCAAAATCAAGCTGACACAGAAGATGCTGTGCTTGGATAGATGAGCTGGGGTATCCTGAAATGAGCAGATTAAGTCATGCTCCAGTGCAGGTTATCTGCTGGTTAATCTTGCACCTTATTTGCAAAGTTGTCTATGAAACCTTGGCCTTCCTTTGCTTTTACTTAAGTTGTGCTTCTGGACAGGAAAGACGGACACCCAATAATAGGAGAAGCATGAAGGTCTGCAGGGCTGGGCTAAGTGAGCAGCAAGCTGAAATACCAGAAATACAAGCTGAGATAGAAGATCTTCACAAAAGAAAATAGATTGGCAGTTTTAATAGAAGTGTCTGTTCAATATTAAAAAAATGTTTTAATGCTTTTCTCATTTACTAAAATAAGGAAACCTGAAATTTCTTTGACGAAAAGGTTTGGATGCAAGCTAATTTTTTTTTTTTTTAATATAAAAATGTTACCTAGGAATTGCATGCAACCCTGAGCACTGCTTGTTTCGTCAAAGTATTGAAGTGTTTTGGAGACTCAAAATGCATCCTTGACCTCCTTAGAGTCTTTTGAGCATTTAATGTGGACCACAATGGGAATATACAGTTGCTTGTGTCTTCCCAGAAGCTTTGCTATTCACAGGCCTAATTTTAACCCTGTAATATCTGATATTTGTTGGTTGAAACACTGTCTGTTTTTTGTTTTTGGTTTTTTTTTTTGACAGCAGAAGTTGGTGGATTAATATGTGGTCAATGCTAACACCTTCTCTGTGAGTAACCTGCCAGCCTTCCATAGAAGGTATTGGAACCCTCCCATGGCATTTGAGGTGTAGGGAGACAAACACCATTGGAAGCCAGCCTGGATAATCAACACAACAAAGAGCATTGCATTTCTGGAATGGTGCTGCTCTGGACCCTCAAGAAACAAACAAACCAACCAGCAAACCAACAAAAAACTCCTTTGTCTCAGGCTTAAATGTGAACGTGGCTTTTATCCTACTGCTATGTCTTCTCAAGCTTACAAATATGCATAGGTAGGAAATAGAAATTCTCCGTCAGAGATGAACCTTCCTCTCCCTTTCTCCCCCACCTGCTGGGGGAGATGATTTGTCTGTCCCTCTCCCACTGCACAACAAGAAGTGCCCTCTTGCCAGCACACATTTGTGAGAGATCAATTTAAGTAAAAATGCATCTTCCAGTCTTAGTGTGTGATAAAATACAGACTAAGGGCAAGGCTGGGAAATAACCCAGCCCAGCTTCCTGAATGTCAATAGGGAAGATATTTACATGAGAGGAGCAGTGTACAGAAGACTTTTATATTTATCCCTTGTAGACACAATGTTTGCATACCAAGAGTAAAGGGATTTTTGCTTTTAATATGGATCTCATCACTGCCATTAGTTAGTGGAAATTAAGGCTTCAATTGATTGAATAATTTTAACGAGTTTAAATATGATTTTTTTATGAAGGAAAGTTTAATATGAATGAAACTAACATGGCACTCTATCAACTGACTAGAGTCCAGCTCACAGTTTCTAGATTTAGACAATGTAAACAGCATCATTCTTAGTTTTGGACCATTTACAGTGTCATGACTATGAAAAATGGATTTAGCATAGGGTTTCTTTTACATACCTGCTTCGATGGGGAAAAGTAACAATAAAAATCAGGCCATTTATTTTACATAGACCTGTTATGCTTTTGAGAACAAAACAGTTTAATTTTTTTAAAAAAGATAATAATAACAGAGATGTTTTTAGCAGAGGTAACGCGAGCTCGTTGCTTACGTCCCAGCACCGGCTGCCCCTCTCCGTGGTGCTGAAGCGGCTCTCGCCGCCCCCGAGGGTGCGGGCTGGGCTCGGAGGGCCCGCCCTGCATCCTCCGCCCCTGCATCCTCTGCTGCTGCATCCCCCATTCCTGAATCCTTCGTCCCTGCGCCTCCCGCCCCTGCATCCCTGTCCCTTGCACTCGGCCCCTTGGATCCCCCTTCCCTGCATCCCTCTCCCTGCATCCCCCGCTCCTGCATCCGCTCCCCCCCGCTCCCGCCGCCGCTGCGGCTCCTGCGCCGCCCCCGCCCCGCGGCCGCGCAGCGCCGGGTGGGCTCCGGCGGGGCTCCATGGCGGAGCGCGGGGCCTGAGGCGGCGGCGCGGGCGGCATGGAGGCGGATTTCGCCGCCTTCGGGAGCCCGCTGTGCGGCGAGGTCAAGCGCTTCTGCCGGCGGGTGCGGGAGACGTACCGGGAGATCCAGGAGGACCTGACGCCCTACAAGGATGATCGCTACTACCGGTACTGCCGGGCGCGGCTCCGGCCGGGATCGGGGGCGAGCGGGGGGTTGGGCGCCGGGAATCACACGAGGAGCCCCCGGCTGAGCGCCCGGGTCCCGCAGCCCGGCGGCGGAGGGGCCGCTGCTCCGCCCTGGGGATGTGCTCTGGCAGCGCCTCCCGATCAGACTGCCCCACGCCACTCTTCCTGCCCTCACCTGTTAACACCTTGACACAGGCAATTTCCATCTGGGCCACTGTCGTAGCAAGCGAGGGGGGTGTGTTCTAGAAGCAGCCGCGAAACAATCCTGGAATCGGATAAGAATGGATTAGGAAAATGAGAGTGGTTGGCAAAGGTTGAGGTTAGAAGGGACAGATATACTGCGTGGGCTACACCCACATTTCTTCTGAGCCTTGCCCTGTCTGCTGTTTCCGTGACTGACCAGTGATGGCTGGAGAGTATGGATGGTTTGAAATTACACAAGGCTAGGGAGGGCTCCAAGGGTTGCCCTGGAGGATGCCTGGGTTGTAAATTAAAATAATTTTTTGAATTAGAGGAAGGTCCCGAAAAAATAGAATGAACATCAGGGGAAAGAGGTGCCAGGAACTATGCAGAGAATGGATGTTGTTCAGCCACACAAATACAAGCTGGGGAACAGTTATATGACATTTTTATCTCAAAAGGATATAGAACTTGTAATCTTTTATAAAATAACCTCTTTCAACAATGACATTGTCTTATACGCATGAAGAAGGTAAATGTACAGCAGAAGCATAAGATGTGAGAGTTACAGCACCCACTTTAGTCAACACTCCAGACTTTAGTACAAGCTATGTCCAATTCTGAACACCACATTTTAAGGGCCTGCCAGTGGAAGAGAGGATAAGACAGGGATCTGGATAATCAAAAGTCTCAAAAACATAGCTTTGAGGAAAATTTGAGATTACTCCCCTAAAAGAACAAACATTGAAGTTGGAGGAATAGGAATTTCTGTAAAGAGAAACTTCATGTTCATATTGGACAAAACATTACAGAGTAATATTAACTGAAGCAAGAAAAGTTCTTGTTAGACATCAAGAAAAAAAATCTGAATGGGAAGGATGGGAAAACACTACAGGAAAGGATTATCCAGAAAGACTCTAGCGTCTCCATCATTGGAGGGTTTTAAAAACTTTTGACAAACACATGCCAGGAAAGTCTTAGATCTGGCAGATGCTGTCCTAAGACAGAAGGAAAGATGAGGTACCTTGAAAGGTCTCGTCCAGCTCTATTTTACTGTGCATCTGAGCAGTCTGCTTCTGCACAGTACCCCAGCTGCTCTGCTTAAGTCATTTACTTCAGTACGTGGTTTTTCTCAGTGAAGGGGCAGGTGGTTCATTAGATTGAATTTGTCTCATTATTCACAACATCAAAGACTACAGAGTCACAGAGCTTGGAAACACAGTCTGACAGCTTGGCAGAGTCTAATAAACCACAGTCTTTCCTGGCAAAACAGTGGCTCCTTGCACTTGAATGTGGTGTAAGAAGCCATGGGAGGTGATAAGGAGCAATGTAAATGTACCTGTGTGCATCTGGCAGCATGATGAGAAATATTGGTACTAGAATGGAGAAAGAGGGGAGACATTAACTTGTGGAATTAACAAATAAGAGGTCGTGGGAGAGGCATTTGTTCAGCTTTATTTCCAGAAGAATCTTTAGCTCTCCAAGATAAACTGTAATTAATTCATTTTTATGACCTTAAGAGTGCATGGAGGAACTTCCTGCATTGAAAAGACGCTACCACAGTGAATCAAATGAGCTTGTACAGTTAGTGCCAGATTGCCCTCTCTTCAGTGACAATACCCCCAAGAGGTATCAGCTGCCAGTCATCTAGAATGAAATGGAGTAATACTGGACTCTTAGCATGGAAATAATATTTCCTGACTTACAAGTCATGCTAGTACTTCTCTGCATTCCTGAGATCTTAACCTAAGTGACCTGGTGTAAAGTGAATTTTTGTTACTGCCACTGCATACATGCTGCTCTGGCGAGTGTTTCCCTTCAGCACTACGGACGGATGTAGCAATGGCACCTTGCTTTTTAGATTCTTGGCGCGGAGGAGGGATCCTTGATGCTACCATGCATTCTTCTTACAGGCAACTCTCACTTACCAGAAGGAGAATTAGATTCATGATCCTCTTGTCCCTCTTTGTTTTACTCAGGACGTTTGGTCATGTTATAAATGAACTCTGGGATGTACTGTTGATACCTACTGCCAACCAGAAAACACGAAACTGGAAAGCTTTGGAGCAGAGCTGATACAGAAATGGAAAAACACCAAGCAGTCAGTCCCCTTTGTGACCCTTGACTCAGGAGTGCTTGCTGTAAACTGTGCAGTATGTGCTTATTTTTACTGGCAAGGGACTCAATACAAGGGGATGACCTAGCTCAGAGATGGCTGACAGAGCTGTAATCCCAAGTAAATGTCCTCTCTTGTCGTGGATGGCTGAGTAATTTCTGATTCAGCTCCAAGACCATCCCACTTTAGTGATGGGTTTTGGTGATGTTTTCCTTTAATGCACAGTGCTCTTGAACATATGGCCCAGCAGCTTTCTGTGAACAGCCTGTTCTCTGGACATGGGACACAGCTAAGGCTGGCAGACTCCTTGACCATCCCAACTTATGTCATCCCCACTCTGCATAGTCCCAGGGCACTCATTCACACTATAGAGATGGAGGGGCGTCCACGTTAGTGAGTTTGTTCTTCCCAATAGCCCAGAACAGTCTGTACCTTGTGCCTCCTGGTGTACTTCCCCATGAGCAAGAGCTACTTCACTCAATCATCTGGGAGAGACTGAGAGAACAGACATGGCTCAGCACAGTAATGGACCCCATCTGCCCAGGTTAGGGGTTCCCTAAGGCAGACATGGCACTGCATGGTGTGCTTGTCAAAGAGAGTGTGTATTTACAGACTAGTAGGTGTGATATTCACTAAACTCATTGGTAACCCAAGCACAAGTTTGGGCTGGACTCAGTGCACAGATTAGTCTGTGGTACAATACACAGTGCTTGGTGCAGTAGATAAGCTCAGAGAAGGCAGAGAAGAAAAAGTGTTACCCTCTCCTGTGGGTCATGTGGACTGCCATAAAGCACATCAGATTTATTGCAACAAATTCTGGACTGCTTTAATTTGTACCTCTGAAAAATTGCTCCAAACAAGCCCCTTGAATGAACAGTTTGTTCATTTTCCTGGTGTCTCCCCCTCCCACTCCAGTATGTTCCTTCTTGCTTTAGCATGCCTCCTGGCTGGGATGGCAGGGCAGGGAGAGCTGGCAGAGGGCTGGCAGATGACAACTCCCTTGGTTCTTAAAGCCATTTTGAGTAGACTATTGGTATGAAAAGAGCTTAGTACCAATATTATTAAAACACATTTTTATCTCTTTGACATGCTAGCAGTGAGATACCAAAGCTTACCAGAAGACACCAGGCTTCCCAATCAGCTGACAGATGATTTTCAGTGGGAATTTCATAACTCTATCACCTAGCTGATGTTGAAGAGTTGAGCTTGCTGGAAACATTTTGATAGGAATTGAAGTGCCTGCCTGATAGACAGGAGAGAGAAGGAGGGTGGCCAAATTGTGGTCTGTCATCAGAGTTGCATAACTGCAACATGGCATTCCTGAAAAATCAATTTCTAGGTTAATGAACACATCCCACTGGCTAATCAGCTTATACAGGGAAGCACAGTGTTGATGCTGAATTTAGTAATAATACCCAGAGACTGAGATAAATGACCTACAATCTGCCCTGCTTTAAACAAGGGATACATTTTAAACTCCTATCATGTAATAATATGGCATTTTGTACATAAAAAAACCCAAACTATATATAGGACATCACAAAAAGTATTTTAAAACTTGCATCTTTAATTAATGCTTGATGTTAAATAGACAGTCTTCAAACCATGTGGGAAAATGTCATTGACTGTGGTTCTGCTCCTTTGGCAAAAAGACCAGAGAATACCACATTATTTGAGTCAGCAATAAGGAGAAGCTGTTCATTTTCCCATAGAGAACTAGTCCTGTGTGCTTTAGAGAAGAAACTTGAAGCTGCCAGAAAAGGCTGTTGTGAGAAAATATACATTTCTTCACACCTGAAAATCTTCTACCAGGGCTAAAAGTGCAAGTCTGTGAGAAGCCATGGGGTCAACAAGACATTGCTGAACATCTGCACTCAAATTCCTGGGATGTTCATGCTTCCTTCAGCCTTGACCCTCGCAGGATCTTCAGTGGCTGCTTTGAGCCACAGCTCGCGCCCTTCTCTTATTCGTCCAGGGTCCTGGCAACTGGAAGAACTTGAATGACCCCAGTGTGAAGTTTATAGCTAGGGCCAGAGAGAAAAGGATGAGACTAACACTCTTTAAGTTTGCTTTAAGCTGCCATAAGCTGGCTCTGTGGCTGAAAGAAGCCATCCTAGCTCTCATTTCCCTGGTCACACATTTCTGCTCTCTTCCTCATCTGCCCACAATTAAGCCTTTATCTGCACAGTGACTGAGCAACTGATTCCTAAGTGACCTTTAACTCAGATGATTTCCATTATTCGATTCACCAGTCTAACATGAGTGCTGGCAAAATTCAAAGACCTCCAGCTAGAGAGAGGCTGGATTTCACCTGCTGTCACTGAAGCTGTAGGTGTGAGCTATGAAAGCATAAACTGGCCATGAAAGTACAGCTTTAGTGCTAAGGTGGTCAGTATAAGTAGAATCCCAGCTGAGTGAGCATTCAGCCTCTTATTCATAGCTCAGTCTGCCTTCTCTTACAAGCCTCATTCATCACATGCTGTCCAGCTCCTACAACAGATGTGGCAGACAGCAGCTTCTTGCACTATTTCATCCCAGAGCAGGTCAGACAAGGCACTGATAGGCATTTTCTTGGAAGAAGCAGTGAGACTGACTGACTCTGTGGAGAGAGAGGAGTTTCACAGTGTCTTCCCTCCAAGTATTTAGTTTGTAAACTCAGTGCAAAATTTTCCACAAAAAATAGCATGCAAATGTACATGTTTATAGTGTATTCATAACCCTTTGAAAGCTGGTAGATGGCAAACAGAAATGTGGTCCTATGGCTAGCTGAAGTGAGCTGGATTTCAAGCTCTGCCACCTACACTGTTCTCCAAGTGACTTTTGGCAAGGCTCAGTCTCTCTGTGCTTCAAGTTTCCTTCCTACTCAATTAGAAGAACATACTTTTGGTTTGAGGACAACAAATTCACGTTAGTGAGATGTCTGAGTGCCATAGTGATTGGAGCAGTCCTTGGAACAGCTCAGTAGCGTGCACATAAATGGAAGTGTAACTGCAGAGAGTCAAAACTCTACAACCATGCTTCCCAGAACACTGGGAATGGTCACAGATGCTGTAAGCACCATTCCATCATTTTCTGGCCAGGGAGAACTTGTTGAAGTGTGAAGTATGCTGAAAGCGACACAATGCATGTCATAGTCATCCATGACCTAACAACCATTGTGGCTCGGCAGTGATAACTTGTTCTGAGCAGACACTACTTTGTTAAGTTGTCCTGATTACTCAAAGCTTTATTTTCTTCCCCCCAGTTAATTCTTGTCTACAATTTAACCTCTTGTTGATTTAAAATGTGTAGACTTCTTCATCGACTAGTACTATGTATTTCTCAAGGCAGCTATTTTTATAAGATTACTAAGTGATCATCAGTGCTGGAAATCACAGATGGGATAAATACCAGTATCAATGACTACATTAATTCCCAGCATGTTTTTAGGTTCAGTGGCATTACACAACAACCATACTGGGTCCCACAGGTCACAAGTAATGACATAACTGTCCCCAGAGTAATGGAATAAAATCAATAATATTCTTAATCCTAAGTACTTTTTAAAAGAAAATGCAGTAAGATCATTGTATCATCTAAGTAAGCTTTTAATGAAATTATTTATTTGAAGAGATAATTTTTAAATTGTATGTTGACGGATCTATCTAAACAATTCTGGGGTCATCCCAAAGTGGCTCTGTCTTATGTATATGACAAACACAAAGCCAGGCAGTTACTCTGAAATTCGTTCAAGACTATACATCAGGTATTCCCACATTTTTTAGTAATTGCATTGCTGACTTTCTATGGGCAGAAGTTAGAGCTATCAAAAATGACTACAAAATATAGTTTGGCTAACCCCTATACCTTCCTACTCTTTGCTATCACTACCCAGGTTGACAATCTTTGTTGCCCAGTCTTAGGACCTTTAACAGAAATTCAGAACAGAAATCCGACTTTATCACAATGTTAAATAAACATTATTTAACATTGTGCAAGAACAAAACACTGTTAGGTATGAACTAGAGATTTTTATTACATGGTGTGTTTAAAGTAGTTGCTCACTCCTAGGATTTAATTTCGGTTGCTCGTGAGCTGACTGAATTCTCTGTAAACACAATACATCAATTGCATCCCTTGAATACCACAAAGTTTCGTGCAGGTGACTGCAGTGATAGCATTTTAATTCCACTGAAAGAGCTGGTAAACAAAATGATTTACAACCCAGGTGGCAGTAAACATGTGCGTGCTCAGCATGGATATGTCACATTAGGCCTTTTGCCTAAAATGGATGGGTTTAGACTGGGTTCAGAACCACTTCTCTGTCCTAAGTATTTTCTGTTTATATTTATGTTAAATTTCCCTCTGCTACCTATGGTTGCTACTACAACAGCACAAGATGATAAAGCACACTGGAAAGGTGGAAAATACTGCTGTTATCCCAACACAATGACACTTTTGGCCACCTAACCAACAGTATGAGGTTCAACTAGACCAAGTGCTGGGTTCTACATCTTGGCCACAACCCCAGGTAGTGCTACAGGCTTGGGGAAGAGTAGCTGGAAAGTGGCCTGGCAGAAAAGGGCCTGGGGGTGCTGGTCAGCAGCAGCTGAACATGAGCCAGCTGTGCCCAGGTGGCCAAGAAGGCCAATGGCATCCTGGCCTGGATCAGCAATGGTGTGGCCAGCAGGAGCAGGGCAGGGATTGTTGCCCTGAACTCAGCACTGGTGAAGCCACACCTCAAATCCTGTGTCCAGTTTTGGGACCCCTCACTACAGGAAGACATCGAGGGGCTGGAGTGAGTCCTGAGAAGGGCCGTAAAGCTGGTGAAGGGTCTGGAGCACAAGGCTGATGAGGAGCAGCTGAAGGAGCTGGGGGTGTTCAGCCTTCGGAAAAGGAGGCTCAGGGGAGACCTCATTGCTCTTGACAACTCCCTGAACGGAGGCTGTAGCCGGGTGAGGGTTGGTCTCTTCTCCCAGGGAACCAGGAACAGCACAAGAGGAAATGGCTTCAAGCTGTACCAGAGGAGGCTCAGGTTGGACATTAGAAGGAATTTTGTCACAGAAAGGGTGATTAGATGGAACAGGTTTTCCAGGGAGGTGGTGAAGTCACCACCTTAAAGGTCTTTAAGGAAAGACTGACATGGCACACCGTGCCATGGTGCAGCTGACACGATGGACTCGATGATCTTGGGGGTCTTTTCCAACCTAACTGGTTCCCTGATTCTGTGTTACTGTGATTTTGAACCGGCAGCCATGGGCTGGCGCTGCAAGCCGGCTCACCAAAGACAAGCCGATGCCCTCCGGCCGCCCCAGCGCAGCGCGGCCGCGTGTCCCCTCGGGCTCGCCGTAGCTCCCCCGCCCCTCCCCTCAGCTCCCCCGCGGCCGGGGCGCGGCGGGGCCCGTGACGTGTGTGGGGCCGCGTGGCGGCCGCGCGGTGACGCACGCGGAAGGCGTCGCGCGGCGCCGGCTGTGCCACGGCGGCGCGCGGAGGAGGTGCCGGCAGCGCGCGCGCGGCGCCGCGATGGAGCCGTGAGTGGGGGCGGGGAGCGGCGGGGGGCGCGCGAGCCTGAGGGGCACCGGTTCGCTCCGGGTCCGGGAGAACAAACTGCTTTCTCTGAGGGAGGAGCTGAGGGTTGTCATTCACGGAATCACGGAATGGGCACGCTTGGAAGGGACCACAGTCATTGGCCGTCTGTTCCAGCCTGCCTGCTCGGGCAGGGTCGGTCCTAGAGCACGTGGCACGGGATTGTGTCCGGACGGGTCTTGAGTATCTCCCGGGAGGGAGGCTCCTCCGTCTCTTTCGGCAGTCTGACTCTAATTCCGTTCATACACGCTATCCTCTTTGAGGATATCGGCTTGCCAAGGGTTAAATGAATGTTTCTGAGGTTGTGGTTCGCCACTCAGAACCCCGAGGGTGGCTTCCCTTTTCCTAAGAGGAACGCTATGAGTTTGCCTTTTATATAGCGAATGAAACCTCCCTCCACCCCCGGTATCTCCAGTCTCAGATTGTTTGTTAAGGAAAAAGAAAAACTTGTTTTCCCGGATATTTCTTGGCATGGACAGAGCCATAGCCGTGATTAACTATTCAGACTTAAATGAATACAACAAACAACGACTAAAAAACCAAAAAAGCCAAACCCACCTCGTGCACACATACAAAGGTAAAGCATAGCCACGTTTATCGGTCAGTTGTCATGTAGCAGTTCTGTACAGTAATGACAATGTTAATTTGGTGCCTTTTTTTATGTAGTCATGTGCTGCCTCTTTAGCTATTAACCCTTGTTGAATACATTTGCAAGAATAAATTAAAGGTCTTCTGAGGGACACCGAAGCAAGCAGTGTCTTTAAACCACGAGCAAGTGCAGGGTGTGTGGATAGCCCCAGTACTGTGAACGTAGGTAGCATATATAATTATTCAAATCAGAGTGGGTTTGATGGTTCTATTTGAGAGTGAGCCTAAAATAGAGAAGAGCAGTTGGAGGCAGAGATGTTGAGGCTAGGATTTTAGAAAAGCTGTTGTGCATAAAAGTGAGTTATTTCTGGTTTTAATATCAACTCTGTACCTACCTACTGCTTAATGTCAGTTTCACCACAGCTTTCCCTTCTTATAAGTCAGTCTTAAATGAAAACTATTATATAACAGGCTCTGTTTTTCATGATGGTTTTCATTAAAGACTTTGTTGTGCAGTCATGAGAAGTGATTTGGAGATGAGGAATATCCTGAGAAACATTTTGCTGAATCTTTTGAGACAAAATTTTACTCCAAAAGCAAGATGTAAGCCACCTTTACATCTCACATATGGGTGGCTACTGAAAGATTGCAGTTGTTATGAGTGTGTGTTTCCAAAGTTAACTCTGTCACAGGCTGCACTAGAGCAGTTTAGTCTTACTGAGTGCTGTTTGAGATGTCTCAGTATAATATTTCTCTGTATCTCAGTGCTTTCTCCTCCTTTGCAGTCAGTTTCAGACATAAGTTAATTATAAACCACTCTGAGTTAGGACAAAGCTGAGTGTATGTGGTAAAAGCTACTTGAAAGACCTGCAGACAGTTGGATAACTGGTCTTGAGCTTTTGACTGCTGTGGTTGGGCTGATTAAAGCATCTGCCACTTCGCTTGGCAAAGCAAAGCACAGTTCTTTACTTGCTTGAACAGGTGCAACTAGCGTGAGGAATCTTTTTTCATTTTCCCATAAATGTTTCCAACATTTCATTCTTTACTGGGCCTTCCAAGTGTAAGATAGAGGATGTCAATGGGGCATCACCAACTTGCACTCATGTATATTCATAAACTTTATAAAATCTCTTTCCAAAAGAAGGTGTTGAACAATGAACTTATGGGAAGGTGATTTTACCTGCTTTGTATGTCAGCTGATGATAGGTGCAACGAGACACTTAAATCTACACAAGGAAGTTCTTCGGTGAGGGGCAATGAACCATGCATCACCTGATAGGAATGCTGTAAATTGTTGTTTGCCCTCATGAGAAATGCAGTTAAGATTTGGCTGACTTCTTACATTTGCTGTTAATAAAAGTGTCCACGTTGTCTTACTGACCTCTAAATCAGCTCATTCAGTCAGTGGCTTAAGTGAGACTTGAGGAGTACAGGTGTGAATGGAAGGAAAACGTGGGGTGTGTGCCTCCTGTCTGTGCCTCTGCTCTTGGCTGGGTACAGCATCTCTGTTGGTTGTACACCTGCTCATTCTGACTATTAGGTATTGCACCATCTGGAGAGCAATTAGAATGAAGAATGAGCCAATGTCTGGAATGCGTTTCTTCAAAAGCTCACAAGCACATCTGATTTGGCTTATGAGTAAATCAAGGTGCTAATTGCCAGCGGTTGTAACACTCTTGGCTGGGTGAGGAACTGGTAGCTTTCCTGTAAGGAGTGTGGAGAGGGAGCTGCTTTTCACATTCACATCATGCATTTTGAAACGTCTGCAAAAGCTTTGAAATTAGGAAACTTATCAGAAGAACAAAGCACATGCACAGCACGTCAGAAGTATCCTTCATCAGCCTGTAGCTGTTAAGTGGATGCCCAGATGTGAGCTGTTCAGAAGAGCACAAGTATATGTTACGCTTTACTGCTAATATGATATTCTTCCAGTTGTCAGCTACGCTCAACCCTTGGACTTTCCTGTGTTGAGATATCCTCAGTATGTGCTCTGCCATGAAGCATTTGGTAATCACTTGAAGTCTTATAGTAAATTTAGGCATGTCCACATTTTATGTACTATTTTTATGTATCAAGCATTTTCTTGTTGAGATTAATACTTTGGTATCTCAAGATAATATCCCATACTTCATGTACTTAGGTAGACAGGGAGTACCAGGTCATCTGTGGAACTGAAGGAGCCCCTGTAGCTGATGGAAAAATGCACCTTAGTTAGTTGTTTTAGTACATATTTAATAGCTTTAATATGGTTTAAATGCTTGAAGGCTGAGGTTTTAAGACATTGATATAAGAAAAATACTGTGGTTACATCCCTGCAAAAGTTGTGCAGACAAATTCTGGTTTGAAATACTTCTATTAATTGGCATTTTTAAAAGTCAGCTTAAAATCCCATTTGCCTGTGAGGCTTCTGTGTGATGATCCGATACTGCTTATGTAATAATTACTTGGTCATTTCATATATGGTTTTCTTTTTCTGGCTGTACAGTCAGCTGTTCTGACCTCTAGACTGATGCAGAGTTTCTGCTGTAAGTAAATGTGTGTGGCAAGTGTTTTGCAGGTGCCGTGCCTGGAGTCCTGCACGGCCAGTTTGTGCAGATTTGTAACATTTGCAGCTACTTGCTTGCAGTTCTTGTTACTTCTGCAGGGTTTTCCTCCCTTCCCCACCTCCTTTGTGTATTGATAGATTAAGATTTGGATCTCTCAAACTTTACAGTAAAGAAATAATGCAAATTGATTTTGGTAGTGCTTCATTTGGAGTAAATGCAGTAATTCTCAAAGAAAATAGAGGTTTTTATTATAAAATCCTTGCGCTGGTTTAAAGTGAATTGTTTACCTTGCTTTTAAGGGCTGCCATGCATGCAGCATGTGGTACCTGGTCCCAAAATTCAGGCTGGGCTTATGGGAAGGATTTCACCACCTTTTCTGCAATTCTTTGTTAATGTGGTGAACCAGTAAGAGCACCATTCAGCTGGTGAAAAGATGAAAGAAGTTTTATGCCAAGCTAAAAGGGAGCACTGTCACTAAAGTCTTATGGTTTCATTTCTTTCCATGGTGGTGCTCATGCAAATTTATTGAAAAACACCACCACCACTCCATCAGCCCCCCAGTCCTACAGCTTTCCCATATAAACTGTACAGGTTCCTATGATCATACCTCCTCGAACAGCAGTAGAAAGTCAGGTATGTGGTGGCTCAGTTCTGGCATAACTCAAGAGGAAATGTTGGCTGTATTTTTAAACATGGTGGATTTGTTCACCTTGTGTAGGATTAGTTATTTGATCATATTTCCCTTAGGCTAACAGAACTGGAAGTTACCTGTTTTCCAGGGAATGCAATTGGTATTTTCAATGCACACCCACACCCCTGCCCCCTCGTTTTGTCTTTAACCTAATGATAACCACCAATGCATAGTGCAAGAGATGTCATTGCTCGTTTGTGTATTTGTATTTAGGTGTCCAGTAGTAAACTTGGGTTCAGGTTTTTATTTCCCAAGCTTTGGTGGAGCTCAGACAAAAATTCAAAGACTGAGCTTGCACATCTAGCAGATCTGGAGTTCTGCCCTACTCCTTGTTAGGGATGATCCTGCAGGGTTGAAGTATATTTATAAGGTATAGACAACTCATCAAGATCCTGTGCAGGTAACTGAGTTGTTAGTGATGTCTGTCCCTTTAGATGAAGCTCTCATTGCAGGAGACACAGGGTCTTGGACATTTAAGTTAATAATGTATGGAATAACAAAAACAACCTTTTTTCCTTGTAAGAAGTGTTTTCTATTGCTCAAGATTTAGGACAATAGAAAACCCTAGCATGAAAAAATGGGTAAAATGCCTACATTTTGGAGATGTGTGTGTACATACATATGTTTAATAATTCCTGTTATCTTTGCTCTATGAAGAAGCATGAATATCTTTTTTTCGTAGTGTTACATGTTACCTCAGAGTTTTGTTTAATTTTCTTTGTTGTAGAATGAGTGGGGTTTATTTTCTACCCCTTTAGAAATATGACCGACATTAATTCTGTGGTTTCTTTTGCTTCCTGTAGGCTGGCCCCGATGCGATTGTATACACTGTCCAAAAGGCATTTTGTTCTGGTCTTTGTAGTGTTCTTTGTTTGTTTTGGTCTGACAGTCTTCATAGGAATAGCAGGTAAGGATGTTCTCTTTTTAAAAGATTACAGTTCTCATATACTTTGTCTAAACCTGTTGGTATTTGCAGATGTGTTTAAATGCTAATGAGCTTACTGTTCCTGAGATGTCTGAGGGAGCATTAGTCTTGACAGGGAAACGTTTCTTCCATCTCACTTTTTCATAGGAGTACTGCCTACAAAGACTCAGTATGTGCAACTGCTTTGCAGGGGAGAGTCAGCAAAATGAAACAAAAGCAGCTTCATTCATATTGCAATTCAGCAGACTGCTACATTAATTGTTTTTCTTTGTATTTCTGTCTGTAAAATGGTAGAGCTAATGCTTGATTTCCTGTGAGGAAACTGGTAACTGTTTGTAAAGCCTTCTAAACGTTTGGGTGATAAATGCTATGTAAATACAAAATACTTAAGTGTAAAAACATGAACTTCACTTGTCAAACATATATGAGCTTAGCTTGGTTTCAGAGATCTTTGTGAGAGTCCTGACATGACCTGGGAAGCTAAGCACATAGTGCCTGGGTACTCATCCTGGAGATCAGAGAGATTTGTCATCATCTGGTCAACAAAGCTGCAGTGTCACTAGGGAGCTGAAAAGCATAGGACCCTTCTTTATTTCATGCCAGGGAGCTTTTCCAGGGCTAAAACATGCTTGAAAAATAAGTCAGTGTGCTCTCCTAGCAGGGTTAAATATACTAATACTCTGTTGTCAGGAGAGCCTTATCAATACAGAAGTGATGGGATGAAGGGAAAGGTGGGGCTGGTACTCATTAAGCAACTCACCCCCTATGAAAGAATTACTTGAGGTTGTTACCATCTTCATCTACTTTACTGCTGACTTCCACATCACTCAGCATATCCAGAGGGTTCTCCTGTGCCCCTCTCTGACACTTCTTGGCCCATCTGTTGGGTTGTTCCCACCTCTGTCCTGTCTGTCACCTCTTTTAGAGTGAGAAGGGCTGCCCAGGCCTGGGAGTCATCCAGTCCTGCCTGCCTTAGCAAGAAGGGCGGGTTAATTGGAGGCATCTGTTGGGGCTTTTTATGCCCATCTGTGCTTTGTAGGTAGTACATTTTTCATAATAGCCTTCAATAATAGAATTTGTCTGTGAAATAAAACCTTTTTTCCTGCTGTATGATTTATTATAGCCGCTGAAGGGTCTAAATAGGCTTTCAGTTCATAAAGGTTAACCGCTGATAATCCGTGACTTGGTGAAGGATGCTGAAGGGCGTTATTTGGCCACTAAAATACTGCATAAACATATTTGCAAAAGTGCATTTTATGATAAAGGAAAAAAGAAAATAATTATTTAATTTAGTAATTTGTCTATTTGGCTTTAAAATTGAACCATTTTTGTACTTGTGTACTTATACTGCTAGGCTGCAAGAAATGAAAGAAAGTTGTTTTATGTAAGACTAGGCAAAAAGCAATGCTCCTGGAAGAGAAAACTTAGTATTTTGTTCTTAATCGGTAGCAGAACCTGAGAGGGAGCTGTGCTGGTGTATTGTGCCTACATGCAGAGTAATCTGATGATATAGTTACCTTTGACCCAGGGGACTTGGCTGCTGTAAGCAACGCTTGGTCATCTGTAGCATGCTGTGGTCCCAGGCCTTGCTCGTCATCCCCATCAGGAACTGTCATGGCTATGGGGCTCTTGTCCTTGTAAGATTGGTTTGCTGGATAGCTTGGCTGACACTGTTCATTATTATAACTTAAATATTTTTAGAAGAGTGCTGTTTACCTTGGGAGGAGACTCACTGAACAATTACTGTGCTATTCCTCAGGGCTTTTGTTGACAGCTGCTTGCTTCCAGTGAATAGAAGGAGGGGCCTTAGCAGCAGCATGCTCCCTCATTAAAGGGTACCGTCTGAGGAAAGCTCACCAAACCCACTAAATAAATGAAAGTGTGGGATATACATCCATATTTTCTGTGCTACTTAAATATGCCATTGCCCACACTCAACATCAATACCTACAGTTTGGGAAGCCTGGCAGAACTCCTGATTTTCATCTGAGAAATCGAGACAGTTTGATTGGAGATGGATGCTGCTCTTACAGTTCCTATAACCCAAAACACACAGAGACTTATTTGGTCTTTTTTCCAAGTTGCACTCACTTTCTCTTTTCACAATGGGTCTGTGCTGTCTTTGGAGTGAAACAAGTTCAAAGAAAATCCAAGGTGCAAGGTGCATTTTCTGTAGCTATGCTGTTCATCACCTCAGGGTGGTTCTTTGCCTTCATCTGTTATTATGTTACCTGAGCAAGACTAAAAGACAAGCAATAACTATTTAAATTAGTCTCCATTTGTTAATAACGCAGCCACAGCATCATTTTGTTTCAAAAGCTTTTGTATATCATTTGCTAGAGAAGAAGCAGTTATAGCACTAGAACTTCATTACTTGTTTGGTTGCTGTTCTTAAAAACTTTGACTGTGATTTTTCTGTCCCAATATTGGTTCATATCTTTCACTTAAAAAAATAAAACCCTTAAAAAGGCTAATTCTAATTGTTTCATCAAGACTTAATTACTGATATATGATGACTTACCAATTTGAGCACCTACTCAGTTTTGCTTTTTAAAACAAAAAATGCCTATCAAAAATCTGGTTTATATGTATTTGAGAACTGAAAAGTTCAGCGATGCAGAACTGACTTTACAGTGAGTGGTGTTAGCGATGTTGCACAGCAATTCTAATGTGAAATTCTGGCTATGATGGCTGAAATTCTTATTTTTTCCTTTTAAGTCTGTAAGATGGTTAATATTGTTATTAGAGTGGTTGTAGGAAACCCAAGCAGTGCTGCATTTTTAGAGCTGTCATGACAGCTAACCTATCTTGGACAGAGTGATCCCATGCTGCTGATTTATAAACTTCCTTCTTTTCCATTGTTTCTCAGTAGCAACTTTGAAGGGTTTGGTCTTCGTGAGAAACTGCTTTTCTTGCATAATTGTAATGATACTGAGTTTGTGATTAAATGAGCATATTTTGAGGGTTAAAAAATTCCATTGAATTGCCAGACCAAATATGTACAGGGAGAGACCATTTGGACAGAGGGATCTTCCTGGCCCAAATGCAGGTGTATATGTCTTGCTCATGTCCCTATCTGCTATACATCCACTGTATGTGTTCACAACCTGCTGTATAGACACAGCAGGTGTCTATAGTTTTCTACTCTTTTTCTACTCTTCCCTGTCACTTTCCTGGTTTAGTCCTTTTGTGTTTTGTGTGCATTCCTCTTGTCCTCAGTACCCCATGCTCTTGCATACCTAAAGGGAAATTGTATCACTGTCTGGAACCACCTTATCAGGGGTTATGCAGAAGATGGGGCTTTTCTCAGAGGTGCAACACAAGCTGGAACACAAGAAATTCCACTTAGCTATTAGGAAATTTTTCTTACTGTAATGGTGGTTTCCCAGACAGGCTGTGGGGGTCTCAGTCCTTAAAGATGTTTGGACATGGTCCTCAGCAACCTGATCTAATTGAACAGGGGAGTTCTGTAGCTGAGTGCTTTCATGACTGCATTCCCATAAACTCTTGGGAGATACATATACATAGATAGACAGATACAAACTTATATGAATAAACACTGCTTCTAAAATTGCAGTAGTTTAGAGTACACATTCAGGGCTTTGACATGGAGTTCTTGATTTATAATTTACTTTAATAATGTGTAGAAATACCATGGCAGAGATACTTAAAGGAACATGCAGGTCAAATTTATAAATTATGTTGAAATGTACAAGTGCTTTATCCTTTATCTGAAGCATCTGAAAAATGGAATACTATTTACCTACTTTGCAAGGGGTATTTTGTACAGTCTTTTGAAAACCTATATTTACATAATCACTTATATGTATACTTCAATATTATTTTCTTTCTTCCTTCTTATATATTGTGTAGGTCCTAATGTAATTGAAACTTCTGTAGCAAGAACTGACTTAAATAACAGCCTAAAGGTAAGAGTTAATAAATATTGTTGGATTATATGAATGGCTTTATTTGATGTTAGTAATGTTAAACATTTCCCTCTTTCTCCCCAGCTATTTTAAATATTTAAACTTGTACTGCTGAATGTCTTAGTGGTACTTCCCAGTTTGAAGCTGAACATGCAATATTGTACTACTGCTTTGTTAATTCATGAATAGCCCAGCAACAATTTCTGGTCTCTTACTGTTGTGAGAGCTCAGGTGGGGATTTCTAGGATGTTTCTTGACAGCAGTTTCTGATAATGAAACATGTGAATTTTTCCTTTGTGAATTGATGTTGGAGATTCTTGTAGGGGGTTCAGAAATAGAAATTGAGAACATGCATTGAAAAACAATGCGCTCAGTGGCGAGAAATGCTATCCCTCTTGTGATTTCCCTTTCTATCATCTGTAAAGAAATATTTCTCATTAATTTTTCACTATCATGTGACCAAGACATGGAATCTGGCTTCCTAAGAGGAACATTCACATGTTCTCAAATGCTTTGATATTTTGGTTCTTGGTTCTTGCATTTTTGTTTGTCTAGCTCTTCAGTGTCAACCTAATATCTAAAGTATTTTTTGTGAGAGTGCAAAAAAGGTTTTGTTGTGGGTTTTTTCTTAAAGTATATTTCCTTTAAATACACTAGGACATTTATTTATTTTTTTTTACCTACCAGTCTCCTCTATATGTTTGGATTAATACAATACTGTGGGTGGATTTTATCTTTTTTTTAAAGCACATCTTGATTTCAAATTAGGGAAGTCTTTCCGGTGTGTAGATTTTATCTGTTAATGATACCTTTCATTCTTTTGAACTGAATGTGGGATTTTTAGAAAACCTAGTAGAAAATAGGGCTTTTTTTGTAATTATAGCTTAACAAGTTTAAAACTGTGTAGCAAATGAAGGCTCACAAATCTGACTTTTGATGTAAAGTGCTAAAAATTATTTCTTACATTCAAGCTGGCCCTCAAGATTTTGTTTTTCATATCTGAACTTTTCTGTTTTATTGCTGCTGCTTTTATGGGGTTTAGGTAGTTGTACCTTTCCTTACTTCAGTGCTTTGCAAAATACATGTGCTGTTTAAGCTACTTCTTTGGAAGACTTCTATGTGAGCTGCTTATCACATAGAGTAGCAGGTATAAATCTCTTCTCAAAAACATTGTCACAAACATAATTAACATGCCTCTCATTGTTTTAACTACAGATATGTCATGTAACAGTGTAAAGGCTGGTGCTAACCTTGTGGGGTTTTTTGCAGCTGAAGCCATTTAATTTAAGTTCACCACCACTGTCAACTTACAACCAGCAGCTGTGGCTGACCTGTGTGGTTGAGTTGGATCAGCACGATGGTGAGAATCTGACCTAATTCTCAGGAAACTGCTATAGCAACCTCTCTATTGTATCTTTAATTCTGTCTGTCACACACATGATCCTGTTGCTTTCTGGCTGTGGTTGTTGGGTTTTTCCACTTTTCTTCCACATCACCCCCCTCCCTTGGTAAAGACATGGACAGCACTGATGGAATTGTAAGCAGCAGGAGTAGGGGAAAAGTTGTTCATTATTTTTGTGAAAACAGTAGTATCTAGATAATCGTGTATTTCCTTCTTCATTTTGGGGGGGAATTAGATGTGTAGATTGTATTGATATTGATTTTTCAATACAACTTCCCTGTATATATGTGAGAAATAGGCATTAGTAATTGTTAATCTGTCGTCAAGATTCAGTACAGGGCTTGTGACTTACCACTTATGTATAAAAATACTGTATCCCTACTCCAATAATGTAGAATTTGGATAGCATATGTGTTTTAAGTTATTTTGGAACCCTATTTGAGATTTAATTTCTGTATGTAGCAATAGATTTATGTTTTCTGTTTTAATTCCAGTGTCCCTCAAGAAGAATGTGACTATGACAGTCAAAGTCCTGGGAGTGGTGAAGGATGGAAGCACACCATACGTTAACAATCAAGTTCACAATCGGACGAGATTACTCAGTTGTGCACAAGTATGCACTTGCTTAAACAAAACTCTGATGTATTGCATCTTCTTTTAATCTGTGTGCATGCTACTTTACATAGCAAATAAGAATGTACCTTTTAAACACGTCTCAGGGAAGACTCTACAGGACAGTTTTATTTATAATGGCAATGTAGGCAGTAATGCTGACAAGACCCCTACCTGTCCCGTTATTTTTCTGTTTACTTCTGTGACTTGTGTCTATTGCTGGTTAAAGACCCCTCTTTTTTCTCAGAGTTGCTCTTTATCAGTAAAGCAGTGGGTCCTGTTCAGTCACCTAAACAGGTTTAGCAGTTCTGAAGAAAGGGATATTGTAGCAGAAGATTGGATTGGGGCTTCCAGAGGAGAGAAAAATTCTACTCCAACACCTTGCAGAATCTGCTTGAAATCAGCTGGCAACTGTGTTCTGAAAAAGCCAAATTTTTTGCCACTGTGAAGAAATATTTGGAGATTCTAATGTAATTTTCACTGAAATTTTTAAGCTTAAAAGACATTCAAAACAGCTTCTCCAGATGGAAATCCTTTAGGAAGGACATAGCTGAAGTTTTTTATGATAGGCATATATAGTTAATCAAGTGTTTTCTTTTTATATAAATATATGAAATTTACAGAAATTAATTAATAGTGCTCTATTAGATTTAATTACACTAGCCAAGAGAATAATATGCTTGGGTTTTCTCTTTCTTCCTGTTAACTTTTAAAAATGAGTTAGTACAAGGTAGCCCCATCTCACCAGCTTATTTGGTTCCATTCTGGTGCTGCAAGCAGTTGCTGTCACCAGCTCGAGTGAAAAGTTGGCACTGTTTATTGTTCAGCCACTGATCCACCTGACTGACTTTATCAGTTTCTTCTGCTCTCTCTGGTATCTTTCAGGAAAGTCTTGATCAGACTGATTGAGATTGCTGAGATGTATAATAAATATCATCAACGTTGAACCATTTAGAAACAAATTTTCCAACCTATACTAACAGTGCATATTCAGGAATAATTTGAAGACTTATATATACTATTCTCTATGTGTGTTCACAGAAATGCAGTGAAATCATTGTTGCTCACCTGGGCTACCTGAACTACACTCAATACAACATATTTGTTAGCTTTGAAGATCTAAACAAGTTGACATACACCATCCAGAATATTACTTTCACAGTAAGTATGAAAATTTATACTATTAGAAGAAGTCTCTTTAATGCTGTAGAAGTGTGTTTTTAACTGTAACAAAGAAGTGTCAAATTTTTGAAGAGAAAAAGAAAAATGCATCATCATTATTTTTTCTGTCACTATTAATGTCAGAATTATTATAGCATTTACTCTTGATAAGAGTCTAGACCAATTTTTTTAACTCTATAAGGAAAAAAAATTCTGTCAGTACTACTGGTGCTGTATTCTGTAATAGATAAATTTAGTCTGAATGCTGGGAGATATTTTTTACAATAGGCAAGCTAGATTAGAACATCCAGTTTTCTGCATTTGCTTATAGAGATGTTGCCTGTCTGCAGGGTGGTATTTTTTTCAGCCTCTCCAGGAGGTGTATCTGAATTAGCAAAATTTTTCAGAATTCGTAAGAGTGTGGGCTGGAAAGGTTTAATTAACTCAAAGAAAAATGAAGAGATTTTGGGGGGGGGGGCACTATGCTTATTAGGAAGAGAATTTTTTTTTTTATTCAGCTGATACAAGCAGATTGCTAAAATAATTCACTCAAATGATCTCCAGTGGAATAACTATCTCAGTTAATAGTGCTAAAGATTGCTTATAAAGCACTTATATCATGTGTATTGATTGACTCCAGAAAGAAATTTAGAAACATTTGCATTGGGAGAAAAGGGAACAAAACCAAGTTTATAATACAGGTTACTCTGGTATATCTTCCTATATAGCATTCAGTGTGTTAGAACAGGTAGCAATCAGAAATCTTGCTGTAAAGGAAAGATATTTTTAACATATCAAATTAACTTTAGTTAGTGTATAAAGCATATAATTAAAAATAATCTCTAAGGGGAAGAAAACCCGAGGCTTACAAACCCTTTATTTAGTCCCAGATTTCAAACAGAACAAAGTATCAGAGAATTTATAGTTTTATAGTTTTTTTTATCTTGCTTTGCAGGCTGCCTTTAAGGCAGACCTGTATGCAATCCCAAAGAAACTCCAACCCAAACTTTCCTACAACAACTAAAATTGTCACATTTATTTCATTATTACAATTGTTTATGGTGATCTCAGTTGAAGTCAATGGATTGCCTTTTGTATAATAGGTTTCACTACATATAATTTTCGTTCTACATTTACAGTTTAAAAAGACAAGACAGAGGTTGACAGATTTAATACATTGAAAGGTAAAGCTTCTTGTTCAGATGAGCAGAGCATATGTTGTGCCAGGGAGCTTACATTTCAAAAATGGCTTCAGAAGCATGCCAGGTATGAGATAAATTGTCAACAGAGCAGAGTTCATGCAAACTGACATGTCGTAATTAATATGCCCTTCTAATAATTAGAGTAGAAGAAGGAGGCTTTCCCCCTTAACCTATGTAAAGATTTCTGTTTCTAGTAAGCTACCTATCCTTCCTTTACATGATTGTCTCTTTTTTAACTTCTGAGACAAGTGAGTAAACTTTAAGAAAATAAACTCCTTACAGGAAGTACCCCTGTACCTTCTGACTTCTTCATAATCAATTTATGCATCTGACCTTGGTAGTACAGAACAACACACTGGATTTACTAATTTATTCAAATTTTGATTGAAAGTGCAATTGAGATCAATGAAGACTATCCTATTTGTCCTGAGAGCTTTAACATATGACAGCGCTGAGTATGTTATAAAGTGGCAGGATAAAAAAGTAGCAAGGCTATTAGGCTGCTTTGCTTATCTTTTTATCAGATAGTCCTGGGAATACAAATTTATCTTTATTTTTCCATGGTGACTTAGTGGAATTTGGTTATACCTTGAAATTTTGCAAAGCCACAGAACTTTTCAGTATCTGCAATATTGTGCTAATTATTGATGTCATATGTAGTCTGTCAGAATACTACTCACTGGGCTCTTGTGTTTTCTTGTAGTGGAAGACCTATAATCCAACCTTTTCACAAGTGGAAATATGGTTCCGATTTGTCTTTGTAGTTCTTACCTTTATGGTCACGGTAAGACTTTTTTGCAGCATTTCTGGAGTTTATTATGTAGGCAGCTGATAACACTGCTCTGTAATGCTGTATTTAGGAATTTAACCCCAGGCAGCGAAATTGGCATGTCACTTAATGGGTGTAGAAACGTTTCTGAAATACTTATGTAGTTGCTGCTTTTATGTTTTTGCAAGTGGTATTGAAGGGACATTGAGAAAATAGGATAAGTATGAAAACTTGTTTTTCTCCACTCTGGGTTTGGATTAAACAGAAAAAAATTGCTTAGACAAAGGAAATTGTGATGTGATGCTAAAGAAAAGTATTTTTTTGTGGTGCAGGTAGGCTCAGAAATAGGATGGCCAGAGTGTGGGCTGTTCTTGATCTAACATTAAAGTTACCACTGCCTTGCATATGAGGATGGGCCATGTGACCTCCAGAGGTCCCTTACAAGCTAAATTATGCTATGATTTAGATGATGTCTCCTCTCTAACCTGTCTTGGCTCCTGGAAAATAAGTATTTGGAGAAAAAAACCCCCCATAAAATCTAAAATCCTGAATTTTCAGAGTAGGACCACCAAAGTACTGCACGCTCCCATAGCATTTTTCTCACAGATGATGTTGCTCAGGTAATTGTGAATCTAAAATGCAATCTGCTTTTCAAAAAGTGAGTTCAAGTGAATGTCGTTGATAGTGTGTGATCAGTAACGAGACAGCATCTCTTTTTTTTCACACGTTGTTGATTTTCATATACTGGCTGGTTTACTTCTCAATTTGCTTGAGAAATTAAGTAATTTGCTTTGGGGTCAGCGAGCAAACTTGAAATAGAAACTAGGCAGCCTAGCTCCCATTTGACAGTATTTTCAGTGGCAAAGGCCTTGTGAAGTAATCTTTGCTGTGTGCTGTGCTCTCTCTTAACTCTGTTTAAATAACTGAAGGTTGTATTCCTTCCTTACAACTTGTTATTATTGTTTTATAGTGTCTGTTTGCACATTCCCTGCGGAAATTCTCCATGAGGGACTGGGGTATTGAACAGAAATGGATGTCCATCCTACTTCCTCTCTTGCTGCTTTACAATGGTACTTGTATCCTTGAATTTTTAGAAAGGCACTTTTTCAAATAAGAAGCAGGAAAAAAAAGAGAAGGCAAAATGGAATTTTTTGCTGAACTTATAAGCAGTTGTTTATAAAGCTTCAGGAAACAAAATTTAAAAAAACCCAACCACCCTATCCAAGTGTAGCAAATTTGAGAGCATAATGAGTGGGTAGATTTTGTTCTTCTCAGTCACATGGATGTCAACTATTTGTTTAAAGCTCTGACTGGAGCAAGTGCCTGCCATTCTTAACTTTTCAATTTCTGTTTGTCTGCTGTCTTACTTCTTTTTTCAGATTCTCATGCTTTAGTTAAAAATGGAGGCTGTTTTTAGTCCAGTAAACACAGCAAATTCTAGCACTTTCTAGCAGTAAAGAATATTTGCATCTTAGTCATTGACAGTGGTTTAGTAGAAAGTCTAATAAAACTTGAAATCTTCTAGGAATGTTGGCAACCATTTGAGATTATTTCTACAGCAGACTGGATTGTTGCTGGAGGCACCATTTTCTTTGTCAATTTCCTTAAAATAAAGCAAGCCTCTCTGGTTAACTTTTGTTTTGTTTTGTTTTTGCTACAGATCCATTTTTCCCCCTTTCTTTTCTGGTGAACAGCTGGTTTCCTGGAATGCTGGATGATCTATTCCAGTCACTGTTTCTGTGTGCATTGTTGTTGTTCTGGCTTTGTGTCTACCATGGTATAAGAGTACAGGTAAGAGATGCAACGTATCTTCTACTTACTGAGGAGGCAAGATTTGTTTTGTTTAGTTCTCTCAAGGGGTGACAAAAATGAAATCAAATTCTTACAAAACAGACATTTGCTTTATTCCTAAAGTACAGTGTGACATATGAAGCTTTGGAGTTAGAATGATTTATGGTGAAGTAGATTATTTTGAGTCAACCAAGCCTAAATGAAATAGGTGTGACAGTCGTCAGAATTATGATGCCATTTACGCTTAATTCTTGCTTGAAGGGTTTTGATGTTGTATGTGGTAGTTGATTGACTTTTTAAAGTACTTTAATAATACTACATAAGAGAAATAGGAATTCTGGAGTCTATTCCTGTGTTTGCATTATCAGTGAAATATGTGGGACCTTATAAATAGGATGCTCCAACTCTACTTCATATTATTAACACAAATGATGATGCAATGTAATGTCTTCTCTAGTCACTTGTGCAGGATAAAAATACAGAAGATGAGTCTCTTAATCCAGGTCATGTTGAGTGAAACAAAGATGATAGTTACTTTATTCTGTCAAGAATGAACAAAATCTCAAGTGTAGGTTCACACTTTCACCGCACTATTGTTTTCTTAACAGGGGGAGAGAAAGTGCTTAACTTTCTATCTGCCCAAATTCTTTATTGTTGGACTGTTGTGGCTGGCCTCTGTTACACTGGGAATATGGCAAACGTAAGTAATTTAAAATGTACTACATAAGTATGAGCTGAGAGTGTTCAAGAATGAGAAGATTGTGTGTACCTAGTGGTATCTGTTTTTAATGCTCTGATGGTGATACAGGAATGGAATTCATATTCTTACATCTTTCTGTTCTGCAAATTGTGACTGATTTGAAAACTATTCTCTATGGACAACCTAGTAAATAATTTCATAAATCTGAGTGCAATCTAGAAATCACTACTTTGTCATTGTGTTATGGTTCCCTATGAGAATCACTCTAGTGCTATGGCTCAATCAGCTTTTAGTAGCTGTAGCAACAGTTTCTCTGTAGCTAATTATGACATAGTTTGACCAGACTTTCTTACTGTTAAACCTGCACAACTAGTACTGACATGACTTAGTCAAGCTATGCTGTCTTTATTCAGAACTCTGTTCTTTAGCTTGGTTTAGTGGTTCTCCTTTTTTCCAATTTGTTGTGTTAACATAAAGGTGTCACTCCTTCCCACCCAGAAAACTTCACCCATTTTAGTACATTTGTAGTTTCTATACTGTTGTAGTCTCAAGTGTTTGCCTCTTATTTTATCTCTGAGAAGGAAGATATCTTCAAACTTTCTCCTTGCCATTGTACATTATTGAAAGCAGTGCAGTTGCAGGAAATGCTCGTGCTATTAGTAAAATTGAGGGAAGGCCTCATGCCACAGTTTTCTAAGGATAAAATGTAGACACTGAATCCTGAAGGCTTGTAGGAATTTACAAGATATGCATTTTTCTAAAAAACAAGTGGGGATATTAGACATGATCCCAGTTTAAATCCTCCATATTTCTTCAAATTCAGTTTGCTATATATGGTAAATTGCCATGACTACATTGGAATTAATGGCATTGCACCAACTTACACAGACAAACCCTTTTGTTATAAACTCTGTATAGTAACCTTAAACCTTTTCTTTGTGAGTGGGTTTCTAGTCAGCATGTCTTTTTAGCCTGGAACTGTGCACGTACCACTTTTTAATTTTGAATCTTTTCTAGAGTGAATGAAGTACATGACCCTACATATCAATACAGGGTTGACACAGGTAATTTCCAGGTAAGTCACAAATTACTTCTTGCTGTCCAAGGCAAGTTAGGCAGTATAAGGAGATACAGGGTTTGTTCTTCTATAAAAATGGATAACAAAGTTTAGAAAACAGAAAATGCTGGTCAGACAGTCTTAATTTTAACTAGAGAACTTTTGTTTTTGCTTTAGATGATGCATAGACCATATTGAGATCTGTCCCACTGAAAAAATAAATTGTCTTGCAAATCTGGAGATTAAACACCACAAGTTTGTTGGGATTGAAAGAAAAAGTTTTAAGTCTGTTATTCAGTTTTTTATATCTTAACTCCTGCCAAGGTCCTCTACCCTAGTAAATTACAGACTTTCTTATTGTAAAGGACGTACATACGTCCTTGTATTGTTCTTGGGAGCTGTGTTTTTAGAGTTCAACTCTGAACTCAGTTAACAAAATCCTGGCTTCTATTAAACATCCTTTCTTTACATTCCCCAAAAACCTCCCTGAATGTATCACCATCCTTGTTTCATGAGCCTACTTTCCCTGCATAAATGGACTGTTCTATGTTGTGCTTTTGGGAACTAATTATTTTTATTGACAGAAGAAGGAATAGATAAAATCTTATTAAATAATAAACCCTAACTCTTTCCTTACAGGGAATGAAAATCTTCTTCCTTGTGGTGGCAACCACATACATTCTTTACCTTTTGTTCCTGATAGTGAGGGCATGCTCAGAACTTCGAAACATGCCTTATGTTGGTAAGGAATACTTCTGATTCTTCCCAAACTGGCTTGCTTCTCCTAGATGTAGGCGTAAATTCACTGATAACAACTTTTCTCAATCTTTTTCAGATCTCAGGTTAAAATTCTTGACTGCATTAACCTTTGTAGTGCTTGTCATTAGGTAAGGCTTTTCAAAGTACATTTGTCAGTATTCTAACTTTTCTAACCCTTTTGGGGAGGGCTTTGAATATATTTTGTTGCTAATAAATTAGTCAGTGAAACTGAAGAATGCCTTTTAATATTATTGTGATGGCAAGCAGTTTGTAAATTTTAACCCTTCCTGAAGCTTTTTGAGCTAACTTTATATTATTTCTATTACCATGGCAGTGTACAAGATTTAGTAGTTCACTTGGCAGAGCCCTTCTGGAGCTTTGTAGGCTTCATTTAGTCAAAGTAGAAGTTTGCAGTTAGTTTTTTACATTACTGTTAATATCTGTTTTCCCTATACCAAGCTGTTATTTCAAATAGCTGTTGACTGTTGGATTGTCTGTAGTGGACGAAATCTGTGGATTTCTGCTTTTCTCAGCTGAATGCTAACTTTTAATCACAAAAGAATCATTCGTAATTTAGAACTAGCAAAGCAAATGCATCTTAAAATAAATGGCCAGCATGTTAACATAATTATTCTCTTATATACTCTTCTATCAACCTACTATTTTAATTTTGCAGCCTATGGACACAGTACACCTATATGCTTTACTTTTTTCTCCACAGCATTGTTATACTCTACCTACGCTTTGGAGCACAAGTTCTACAGGACAACTTTGTTGCTGAGCTGTCAACTCATTATCAGAACTATATCCTTGTGTTGTGATAGTGCTCAAGTAGGAATGTTAATCTGTTTTCATGCAGAAGGTGCTTTAAAATGATGTACCTAAGACTGAGACCTTTGACTTCTAGGTGGACTCTTGAAGTTGAGTCTGTTTTGTTTGAGATTTGCTGTCAGCATTTTGTAATGGCTCTTTGTAAAGGTTATGACCTAGACCATCTTATCTGTGTGTCCACGTGACATGCATCACAACTGCTTGTGATATCTCCGAGAGGAATGAAGTCTTAGATATGCGTGCCTAGTGTATATCTAATTTTAATGAGATATTATGACAAATTTGGCTGTATTTGCTGCCTCAGTTGTTTGCTCTGTACTTAACCAGTTGTCATGAGGCATACTAAAATATGAGAAATTAATAGTTTTGATGTCACTGAAAATGCATTTGAGTATTGGTCCAAGTCTACATGTGATACAGGTCACAACACAGAATTTTAGTGGCTTGGGAGAGACTATTTCTGATGTCTGTTGACATCAGGACTTTTATTCCTGGCCCTGAACCATGAGATCGTAATACATTCTACTTTCTGAGAGTGCATGTGTGACTCCAGCTGCTCTGGCTGCTGATTAGCTTAGGTGTGAGTTGGGAGGTAGGAGAGAACAGTATGTAAACCTTTAGTATTCACCTAAGACAATGGCAAAAAACCATCTTCAGAGTTCTATTCACATGTAGTCCTTTCTCCTTCCTTCTTCATCACTGTGCCAAGGAAGAACTTTTTAAAAAAGAAACCAAACGAAACCCACCTGAACATCCAACTTACTCTGCTTTCTTTCAGCATTCAAGGCAGAAACTATTTGATTGACCATGCACTCCGCTGCTCAAAAGCAGACTGTACCTCAGCAAATGTTACTTGTATTAAAGTTTTGTTTTCAGTGGGAGCTTTACCTTGAAATAGCTTGAGTACATTAGTTGTCATTGAATTTAAAACATGCAGTTTTGTTTAGCCATTTGTGCTCACAAACTTTGGTAAGGTAAACATTCTTTCCTTTGAAACAGCCTGTGTATGGGTTGGGTCTTGTTGCCAAAGTTAATGTGTATGGAACTATATTGAGCAATATCCTTGACAATTACTACCAGCAGAATTCTTATCATTTTATGGGTTACTGAACTTTTATCTCTACACATTAGCCTTCGTGTATTCCCCCTCGAAGAACGCACTGTATGGTGAGTGTGAGCCATTGTCTGGCAAATGTGGGTGACAAGAGCTGCCATATTAGTAGATGCTGTGCAATTTCTTTGTTTTCTGGTTGTCTCATTACTCTTCTGGTTTGCTCTGAGTAAACATAACCAGAAGCTGAACTCACTGCTCCTGAGCAAATCAGTATTGGAAATATGAAGGAACACATAAAATGTAATCAACTGATTAGCCGGGCTTGAATTCTTGTGCACTTAGATCAAGTTTACAGTCAGTGTGAGGTTTGCATGTGATGCACCAACCTTTGAATTGACTCACAGACAGCCCTTAAGGAACATCACTTCATTTGTACTTTGTTCTAACGAAAGTTAATACATTGGTATGCTGGCAAACTGGACTCTGAAATCCAAATGCTGTTGGAAAAGTAGGAGTGAAACTGATCTCTAATATGGGAGGAATTTTGGAGAACTTGCTATGGGGAGGGCTGCACAGAGCCCATGTAAAGGGAGGTAAAGCATTGAGTCAGTGGCAATTCTGGTTTTGCATTCTGATGTAAAGGATACAGTCTGACTTACATGATGATTATAAAGCATTTCCCTCAGATAAACAGATAAAAATCATTAAAATAAATATTTTTACTAAGTGCGTTCTCTGCTTTAAGCATTCTGTTCAAGGTACAGAACCACAGAAGAGCCCAGGTTGGAAGAGACCTGGAAAGATGATGTGGCCCAACCTGTCATGGGAAAGTAGGTCTAGATGAGATTATCTAGCAGCCTGTCCTATCATATCTTGTATGCTGAGAGCATGCAGGGGGAAGGCACTAAATAATGGAGCTCGTCCTTTCTCTAATTTAGAGTTGGGATAGATAGAACTGTTACAGAAAAATGCTATTTTTACATCCAGAATGGACAGAGAACTGGCTGGATGCAGATAAAGTTGAAAGCCTTCTGCTGGATTGCAGAAATATTTGTTTGTAGACAGCAGAAGGTAAAATGCTGCCAGGAAAAAGATGCTATAGCAAATTGCTAGATTGAATTTTACTTGCATATAACTATGAACTGTAGCTAAACAGCACAGATTATGCAAGAAATGAAGGCCTTAAAACAAGGTAGAGGGAATTGTCATAAATGGCAATTGCAAAGCATGTGTTTCTTTTCATCTCACCATAAAGCTACAAGTCCTTCCTTCATCTATTTCAAGGATAGAAAATAATCACTGACTTGCAGTCAAGGGAGTCCAACTTTGTTCTACTATATTTTTAGCTTAGAAATAACCAAGAAGTCTGTGCTTTTTAAATATATAAAAATTTTTGATTAGGAATAATTAACTTATGTGCAGGTTGAAATACAACACAGGAAACTGCACAGGGGAGGAAATGAACTTAGACAACATAACATAACATGGAGAATAACTATCTAAAAATGAGATAATTATGTTGTCTCCTTAACTCTTAAGAACACTATAATTATGTGGTTGAAGGGTAGTGAATTTAAAGGAGAGAATTCCTGTTTGGACATAGTTTTGTTGAACTCTGGTTGTGAGGTTGTGACTGCCTTGGAAGTTGTTGTGTCTGTTGCTACAGTGTTGAGTTAGCACTACAGTCACATTTCTATATTTAACACACTAAATTAACCTTTATTTGTGTTTTCCAGAATCACAGTTGAAAGACAATCCTGCTTTTTCTATGCTGAATGATTCAGATGATGATGTGATTTATGGGTAAGATTATGAGATACCTATGGAGAGTTACTTCTAGAGTGTTATTTTTTTTAATATTCTTTTACATATCAATTCAGTGAAGGGTTTGTTAGTGAAGGTTTTCTGCCTAAAGAATAGAAATGTAGTCTTTTCTGAAACAGAAGTACAATGAGAAAGCATGTTTTTTTTCTTGGGCTTTTGGTTTCGAAAAGGCATTGCCATGGCACTGATGCAAACAGGTAAAGTATTATGATGCTGGTAGCTGATGGAGTTAAGGCAGTAAGAGTTGTGAAGGGAAGGGCTTCCTTTTTACACCAGGAAGGACAGCAGGAGTCAGATGCAAAGAGCAAAGAGTCAGCTCGTATATTAATGCTTCAGGGAAGGGGAGTGGTGCTTCTTAAGTCTCCAGCACTTACTGAATGAAGAATAATCAAGTCTAGCAAAACTTCCTTGCCTTGCGTGAGTTTATGTAATGTGAGAATTATAGTAGCACTTGAAACCCATCCCAGTCAGGTGTCTCTGTGCTGGACACTGAAATACAACCAGGATGTTTTTGCCTTTTACCAAAGATGCTGAAGTGGCTGGAACGGTGAGGATGGGGCCAACACTGCACTAACCTGAACAAGTTCACGCTGGGATAGCTTGCCTTTGGTTAGTTAGATGAGTAATGGTAGTGCCAGCTTGCTTCTTGCAAATCTGTGTGAAAAATGGCTTTCACTGGAATAACTTTTATTATACATCATCTTCTGGAGAAAAATCATGTGTTGTTCATAGCTCCCACAAGGAAGAAGAACAGTTACCAGCTTCTTACCCAACGATTTGATGCCTCAATGTAGTTTAGAACTTTCCTGTTTATTTTCAACTTCCTACCTGAACACCATGTTCAGGAGTTACAACACGTGTCTGTTTCACAGGAGTGACTATGAAGAGATGCCCCTTCAGAACGGCCAAGCTATTAGAGCCAAGTATAAAGAAGAGTCGGACAGTGATTGATTGATTGATTGATTGATTGATTGATTGATTGACTGGTTTCAATGCAGACAGACTTGTTCATCTGGAATTCAGCCAATTCTGAAGTTTTCCTAGATGGGCAACTTCTTTGGTTTTCTACAGTCTGCTGTCATCTGAACATCAACTCCCAGGAAGGACATCTTGCTTTTGTTTCTGTTTACAAGGATAAAACTGAGAAAAAAATGATGGAAATGGTTGTGGTAAAAACTGAAGAAACCAAAATTTTTACATGTCTTATGAAATGCCTGATAGCAGGATGTCTGTGGACTAAAATCTTCATCTATTTCCGTTTAAAAGTCTTGCAGATTGCATACTGAGTTTCAAAGTGCTTTGCTACTCAGTTTTGGTTTTTCTCCTTTTTTTTTTTTTTTTTTTTCTCTTTAGGATGATATACAGCACACTGCCATTCATCTGTTGCATTTTGCATTAGCTATCTTGTAAACTGTCCACCATGGTATGAAGTGCCTCATTTCCCTTTCAATTTTCTACCTTAGCCTTTTGAGCTGGAGGCAGGGAATGAAGTGTTTTGTTTGTTTTTTGATCAGTGCAAGAAGACACAAGCTTTCTATTCTTCCTTCAAATAAGTGATATAGACTTAAGGCCATTTTAAAAATACATTTCAGTAAGTTTACCAGATGTGTAAGTGCAAGATATGGGCAAATAGGCAAGTTATAGTCAGCCAAAATAGTCTCAGTGGTGCAAAATTATTTGTATAATACGTTTCATGACATGCTTTACTGCCATAGCAGAAGTGTCTGTGTTGGTTTTTTTAAAAAGCCCTTTCAAATGGAAATATTTCAGCAACAATATCTCAGAAGGAAGCTAGTACTGGCTTCTTACTGGTCTTCTTGTATGCTGGAGGAAATTGTTACTTGCAGAGAATAGAGTATGAAAGTTTTCTAAGGAATTACAGTTTCAAATTTCCAAACATTTCATTTTTAGAAGTTTTTTTTCTACATCAATCTTTTCTTAAGTTGTATTAATAGATAGTTACTCTACATGCTAGGAACAGTTGTGGTTGCTCATGTATTGAACATGCCTGAGAGTCAGCTTGTGAACCTGTTCTGTGCACAGTTCATCTTGTCATACCTGTATGATGGGAACTTTTACTAGCACATTTTGTGATTATCTGTACTCCAGTCTGAGCTGGAACAAAGTTATATGGGAATTAAGTATTCCTTGTACAATGCTGCTGCTTCTCTAGTTGAAGTTGGTTTTCTCCTACACCATTGTTCAGTTCTTTATTTAAGATGTTTGTAACTACTTTTGTTTTTAGATACTTGACCTTTCTAAAAGTATCTCCTTTTTCCATGTACTTGTAACAGAGATTTACTTTTGTAAAATTTCTCTGCCCTGCTGCTCTAGAAGACTCTCAAAAGCACTGTTAATCTACTATGATATAGTGCTGGGTTGCACCAGGGAATTGTGCTCATTATTGAAGTAGTTTAAGCAGAATAGTGCAATGAAATCCTACTAGACTTGCCGAATCATTTTGGGGAAAAAGCAGATTTGTTGTTCTTTAATGCAACAACTGCTCTAGACTGTGCCCATTGCAATAGCCTCCTGGTGGCTGTTCAGGATCATGAAGGGGAGGCTGCACAAGGCAGCAACTCAGTTCGAGGGGACCAAAGGAACTGCTTCATGTGGTTGTGCCCTTGCTGTTATAGAGTAGTTCAGATTAAATCAGTGCTCTGCTAAAGATGTGTCATGAGACATTGTGTGTGTGAGAGAGGGAAAACTTTGTAAAATTATGTAGAAATGTGAAATTTTTTGAGAGTATCTGAAATTAAAACCTTTTTTGTGCCAGGGATCATTTCTTTGTTAGAAGCCAAAGCACTGATGGATGGCTAAAGCAAGGAAATTGCTGGGGAGGAAGAGCAGGTTTTTCTCTTCTTAATCGGTATTACTTCACAAGAGCATACAGGAAAACACTAAAGAAGTAATTCAAGTTAGTGGTGGTTTTCTTTCCAGTAAACTGTAGTAAAATGTACCTTCAGCACTTCTTTTTAGACTATTTTGAAAGGGAATGGGAGATGCTCTGTATCCTAAAATTGTAGTCCGTTCTCATTTTTACTATTCCTGAGTTAACTCTTCTTATTTGAATGTGCAGAGTCAGACTTGGCAACCAATTTGGCATTGTTTACATAAGCCAAATCCTTTCAAGTTCCACTGGAGTAACAGTGGGTACAGGAAGTAGGTTTTCAAAAACTGATACTTACACAATTCTTAAATATTCAGATATTTTTCCTCTGATATTGTTTAATTCTCTCCTAAATTGTTATGAAGAGATAAAATTTGACCAATGTGCAAAGTAGACTAATGTTTCTTATCACAGTCTGAACTGGTTATTACAGTTAACTCTCAAATAGTGTCATGCCTTGGGATTTCATTAACTAAAAAATGTATTTTTAATCTAACTTGGAGATTATTTTTTCTAAGGTGTTTTCAACCCATGTCTCTTGCTGTTGTATTTGAGTAAAATTCACTACATCACTACAATCAAAGTGGAAATAGAAAAGCTAATGGGAAATGTGTATTTAAATTAAGTATCTCACTATGAAAATAGTGAGAAAATAATTTCTGTGGTCATTTTTAGAGATTATATTTAAGTGATGTTTGCCATGCAAAATAACTTTCTATTTTGGAGGTGCTACAGTGTTATGGTAGCTTAGTTGAAGCACTGTTGCATCAAATTCAATATACAGTAAGATGACAAAAGCAGTGAACCAGATGGGAACTACTTTTGCTAGCAAGATTCCTCTTATTTCCATGATTGGAGAGCAGAGACAGTATTTGAAGAATATTCCAGTATGGATTGTAAACAGCTTGGGAGAAGGTGGCATCAATCATCTCTAAGTATTGAAATCTAAGGGTCAAACAGAAGAAATCTGTTTAAGAAGCTAGCCTGGCTTTCCTTTTATTATTGCTAAAGTAGTTATTTCCATCACTACTGCAACTGTACAAAACAAGAAATGTACACAAGAAGGCCCCACAGCACATAGTGATCCTGGCTCTAAGGGAGACTTCATCCATTAGTAACTGCAAGACTTCCCAGGTACACAGTGATTACAAGGGACTTCTAAGAAATCAATGATTGAGTGCAAGGCAGTCATAGCAACTACTTTCTGTAGTGTTTGCTGTACAAATACAGTTGATGTTGGAATTGGTGGAACACTTTCCTAGGACTGGCAAAGAGGAAGCCTGAGGCTTAACATCAGTAAGAAACAGCTTGGATCTGTGGCACCAATACTGGGGAGAACAGTTCCAGCTAGGAAAGACTTTGATCTGTTATCTTTCTCTGAGCCAAATGACATTTTATCCAGTCATATAATTTCCCCACCCATTTCCTTTTGCTTATGCCAGTAATAACTTTTGCATTACTGTAAAACTTTTTTTAGGAGTTTGTAAATATGTAAAATGAAAATACGGAAAAATTGTGTACCAAAATGGTATAAAAATGTGTAAGATAAATGCTCTGTTTAATGAGAAGCTGTAATTAAATGCTGCTTTGAGAAAGTGTGCATGAGGACATGTTAAATATTCTGTGTATCTGTAAGTTGTGCTAATAACAGCAAATTATCATTTATGTTGTAAAACTTCATGCTAATGTGGAAAATGAAGGAAAACTGAATATTTTACTTCAAGGAAGTTTCTTGAAAGACTTTATGTGCATAATCATTGTTAAATATGTTCATAATAAAGTTTTATATCTTTATATTGTATCGGGTTTATTTTCCTTCTGCTGCATTTCAATTTCCTTCTCATGAACTGTTTTCATGACTTATACATATTTTCAGTTTACATGCATTTTTCTTATGCATATTTAAACTTGGTTAATTTCATAAGGATGAGATTCAAGAGGCTGTGTCATCAGAGATGTTTTGTATTGTTTATGAGGGAGTTTTTTATTATCTTGCCCAGACTTGAAGGTCGAAGGACAGGTTGCTAAATTTTTTAAATATGCCAGCCAGGTTACATAAGGGACCTGGCATTTTCAAATGGCTTCACAGTGGCTTTGCTGAGCCTGCTGTGGCCATGCTGACAGTGAGAATTCTCCTGGTGAATGCTAATACCAGTAATAAAAAACAGGTTTAGAGATGGTGAGGATGCTGTCATTCATCAACTTCTTACAACTCTATCTTCCAAGAGTCTGCTCATAGCTGGTAGACTGCAGAAGTGATCCGTGCATCACTTGCTGCTTGGGGTGATGCCATTTCTTATATAAACTCAAGTGGAGACTGCAATCTCTCTTGCTGAATAAAATGGCCACAAAGGTCCCTGCACAAATGGATATGCAGCTTACTCCTGGCTATAGTATCAGATAGGGTGGTGCTCATTTAGCAGCAGCAGCAGTTAATCCCAGAGCCCTGTCCATAGGTTTTAGTTAACACAGGTCAGACTCCTCTGTGGCAGCGACCATAAATGGCTTCCCCCTTCCGCCTCTTCTGCAGACTGGGGGTGCCATGCCCCTCATTTCTGTAGCTGTAATCATATGAAGGACCATGGCAGTAAGCAAGAGGCAACAGAGACTGTGTAATTGCCTTGAATGCTCCATCCACTGTTTGGGTTTATTTTTTTTAAGGCAAATTAATTACCTGGAGCCAGGACTCTGCCAGTTCATCACCCAAATGCTTTACTTTGGCACTGAGATGAACTGGCCATCAGCCTCTGCAAAAAGTGCTTAAAACTGAAGTGTTTGAAGGTAATGAAAATTTAAAAATCAATTACTGTAGAATACTGAAACAGTAATATACAATTGCTACACAATTTTAAAGAAAAGCACTATTTTAATCACGGGAGTGGGAAACCAACACTCAAAAATCCACAACCTCTAAAACCCTCTCTGTAGCCCTAAAACTTATATTGCAAGTACTGGTTATTGCTCACAAGTAAAACCAGCTATGTAACTGTATCTACCTTTCTGTAGCATAACTTCTATTTTAATGCAACAGTTTCTCCTCCCATGCAGCCTTTACACTGACAGGCATCTCAAATAGTTGTTGGGGTTTTTTTTTTGCAGCTCAGCATTTGCATGAACCAACAAATAGCAAAAAAACAAGGGGTTTGCTATTATTAGCATGAACAAAGGACAAGGAATGTCTGAATGGCTTGACCAAGATGCAATTATTGACTTAAAGTACACAAACCTTGTATCTTTTAAGCGTAAATAAATAAATAAAGTGTAGTGGGTACTACACTGCCAGCATCATTCTGGCATGATGGAAAGGAGAAAAAGTATGTAAGCATCCAGATGAAAAATTTCCTTAGCAACTCAAGACAGCAAAGATTTATTCTTTTCATGGCAAGTTTCTCACTGACATTGATGACAGTTTTAGGCATGATATTCAATCTGATTTTACTATTTCCTTTTTGCAGGTGCTGTATCATTTCTGACTGAAGACTGAATCCGTACTAAACTCTCTTACAGCAATGTAAGGGATGTGATTCTCAGGCTAAGGTATATACACACTCTTTATAGGCTGTAGCACCCACTAGGTCATTCATGAGAAGAATTAAATGGCTTGTCATGAAGGAGATGTTTTGAAACTGGAATGTCAGCAGAAATACAGAAGCCTTACAGCTCTATTCGAAGTCTTAAATGTAACAAGCCTAAAGCTGCTGATACATACACCTGTTTTGCTCTTCTGAAAGCAGATCTGGATAGAGAGAAAGAGGGTCAAAGCCTTGCCTAGCACAGGGCTTTCCACAGTCTGACTACACTGAGCAGTTAGCACAGAGCATGTAACACTATGGCAAACGAATCCTCTCCTGTCATTTGAATTTGCAGTATGGCGTCTCTCCAGGTCGTGGAATCATACTGTTGTATTAGCAGTCATTTCTCTCTTAAACAGCTCTAGCTGAGAGACAGATTCTGAATACGTTAGACAGGGCTTCCTACAAAGAAGCAAATCACAGAAGCAAATTCTCAGACTGACTCCAGCCCAGGGATGCTCTCCCACATGGGTCTGTAACTCTCAGTTTCATTAGCAGTGAGCTACTGCTTGCAGCAGCAGCACAGCTGTTTGCAGAGGTTTTGTGAAATTCATAGTATGCTCCCATTTCTTTAATTAGCTGACAAAGCATTACCCAAGCCTAAGCTGAAAACTTGTTTTACTTGTTATTTTTCTGCAGCTTTACTCTAGAAGGCAGGAGACTTACTCATATGTTATTTAGTCAGCATTGCCTCAAGGCAGCTTTTTCCCCTTTCAGAAAGGATCATGTTTCATCAGCTACCAGAACTCATCATCCTCGCTATCAGCAACATTAACATGGACTGTAGCAAGTTCAAGACCTACTTAAGGCACTTAACCGACTGCAGAAGTGAATCATTACCCAGGTATAGTTTGCTGAGCGCTTCCAGAATGTGAAAAGTTTCTTATCTTTGTTCAATGAAGGTAGTTATTGTTCCATGCTCTAAATACCATACAAAAAGATTAAACAGGTCCCAAAAATGCAGCCAAACTACTTTTTGATAAACATATGCTAATTTTCTTGCAACTCCGTAGTGACTTTGGCAAAATTATGGAAGTGACTTGACTATCTTGAAGAGAATTGAAAAAATTGAAACTTCCCCCTTCCCCCCCCAATAACAAAAGATTTAAGTTTAAATGAATCACACCAATGGTTATGAATTTCAATAATTTAATGCTAACCAAAAGTACAAAGTGTGAAAGTCAGTGTCTCATTTATATTGGTCTAAGAAATCTAGAGAAAGTGTTTACACTGCAGCAGATTTCAGTATTAGCACCTTGAAGAGGAGTTTTGAAGTGATAAAAAAGTATAGAAAACACTGGTATGGTACTAGATACAAACATAAAATAGGTAACAGCGTATTTTCAAATTTCTACCTTTGAAGAAAAGTTACTAAAAAATGCATTAAAAAAAAGTTGTTCAGGTATTCACAGTTTGAGTGGAGATGGAATCAAGTGCTGGAATAAAAAAGAGAAGAATGAACAATTTCAAGGCAATTATATTGCAAGTCCAAAGGCACTGACAATACAGTACATGGTCTTATTCTCCCATCTCACAGTGCACGTCCCTGCAAATACAAAAAAGGGTTTCAGAAACAGAAGGAAGTGATTACATGCATGCCCCTATAATTTTTATACTTCTTTCCTTTAAGAATCTTAAGAATGAAGCTTTCACAACAGTCAAGCATTTCATATACAGCCCAGTTAGCATCACAGTCAAATGGAAAAAATACCAAACAGTATGCTATTACTCCAAAACTACAAATTTGAGGAAGAAAAAAAGTATGCTGTCTAGTCTTAAAGAGACTGGCATTAAGCTGCTAGTTGGAAAATACAAGAGTGTTTTCCTTACCATCACTGGAGTTGTCCCAGAAGCAAGAGCTTGCTGTATGTAGCCCAGCACCATTCTTTTGCATGATCACACAAGTCACTGTTGGTCAGTAGAGAAGCTTTGATTAATTTCTCACTAACATTAATTAACATTTAGCTCCATTTTTGCTCAGCACACACATCCACATACATAAGCAGATATGCATGCCTGTGAGCAGTTTACAGACAAGGTTCTTCCTACGATTTTCCCCCACCCCTTGCCTATTGGTGCACTTGAGCATCCCAGCTTTCAGAGGAAAGGGAAGCTGAACTCACCGATGTACTTGAAGGGCTTCCCCAGCTTTGTGAGCTGGCTCAGGGTTTGTTCCACCACGCTTGTTGTCCACTGGTTCACTTTGCTGTGCTGGTAGGCATTGCCACCAATTGCACCTTCTATGGCCTGGGGGGAGGGACAAACAGGTGAAGGAATTGCTCTGCTGTCAACTGCAAGTCACCCTTTAACCCTTTCCAACATGGACCCCATACCCACAGAAAAATCCTAAAAACTGCTGGTCCACACCAGCTGTTTAAAGTGTTTTCAAGTATTAAAAACATGCAGGTCAGAATCTGAGCCAGGCATAGGGGAAATCATCATAGATCCCACCCTCTGTTTTGTGATATTTAGATTATTTGTAATGTCCTACAGCCATAGATATGAAAAGGGTCCTGCACTTAAACAGTCTTGAAGAGAATAAGGCACAGTAGTACAATAGCTCGTTCACACAAATTAATCTACGGAAATGAAATTACAATTTTTGAGCAGAATCATTTTTGGGAAACAAACCCCCAGACTAAAACAGAAGACCCATGTAGTTGCTGGTTACTAACAGAGCAGAAGCCTCCAGCCAAATAATCCATTTTACTTATGAGGATAGTTTCCTCTTTGAGGTACAAATAAAAGTACATTAAACCTACATGTTTTTCATTGGCACATTTTTTCATCACAGAAATAATTTTAAAAATAATCACAAAATTGAATTCCAAAGAGACAGGAGCATATATTAAAGCATGTGTATTCAATTTACAGAGTTTGACCAAAACAGTTATTTTGCAACAACAAAAAGACTGCACTAGACTACAAGAGGAATTCCAAATCTTGCTAGAAATCTTCTAGACAGAAAATTTATCTTTCTTAGCAACAAGAACTCACTTTGGATAAAGGCATATTGAAACAACACAGTAACACACACATGCAGACAGTCTAGAAAAAACTCCTGTATTTTACTAAAACATAAAATCTATTCCTACAGTGTTTAACATAATACACCCCCCAAGAAATCCTAGGGATTGCACTGCAACCAGAGAGGAGTGTATGAAATTACTTTAAATATCTCTTGGATTTGCAACATATATCACAGCTGAAGTTTGGTATCATTTCCACTGAAGTCTGTACACTGGTTAAATCAACAGTTACCTGCACTTTGACAGCAACCCACCTAGAAATCTATTACATATCAGTTATTACATTTTACTGAATGCCTTCTAGTACAGAGCATACAACACATTAAATTTCACACTAACAAAGTGAAAATGTTTAAATTACCTCTTTAATGATGCTGCTGACTTCATCAACAACAAAGGAAGCCTAAAAATGAAAGAGAAGAATTTTAAATAATGAGTGGACACATTCCTCTGTTTATGATGTTCGAGCTCTGTTAAGAACATGCACTAGAAATTTAATTTATCCTTGTCAGATTTCTGGAAGTCAGAACATACCAAGTCTGCCTTTAATTGCATATACATGTACTCTAGCTCCTTCAGCCCAGTCACGTTAACCTTCTTAGAAAAGTAATGAAAAATAAGAGATGAATATTGGCTGACCTTTTGAGTCAATAAAGCTTTTAAATTTTAACTTGGAAGCATTTTAAAATAACATGTATTGCACTTGTGCACACATATATTCCCCTTTCCCAATAAGCGCTAATGTCCACACATCACGGTGGGCTCAGGGAGATAACCTCAGCTGGCAGCTAAATGGAACTAACATTCCCAGGGCACCGATGTGGACAAAAATACCAGTTCAGAGCTGAAGGAAAAACTGTCTTGACAATCTCAGCCTAGGGTAAGAAGAAAGCTGCCCCTTGGAAACCAAAGGGGAAACGTAGCTCACTATACCTTCAGCCTTCGGGGAGCAGAGATTAAGCACATGGAATATCAAGACAGTGAAGGCCCCAGCATTTTACTAACCTTAAAACTAGCACTCATTTACATGTATGGTTAGTAGTTTATGTTTTCTTTATTCCCTCTGCTCTTGCTGCCTCCCATGTCAGGGAGTTAGAACAAGCTGCCCCCACTGCTGGGGCAGCCACTCACAGGGCCAGGGAGCACTGACAGGGGACCCTGTGCTGCAGCAGCGACTCACACCCACCCTGTCACTGCTGGTGTCTCACAGCCTCACCTCACAAACCAGGACAAAAGAAGAGCACGTGAAGGCAAACTGATTAATTTCAAAAGACTAAATAAGAATGTAAAATCGAACCTAACCAGGTGTATGTTGATGGGTTTTCACTGGGGGTCAGTCAGCTTCCCCAGCTGACAGAAATGAACAATGTGTAATTCACATGTGCAGGCAGGATGCAGTTACACCTGCTCAGGAGAATCTCAACATCACATTCATTAATCTTTGGTCAGGAAGACAACAGTAGAGCCAGCTTCAATGACATGTGACATTCAGAAAGATGAGAGAAGTTGATCATTCTCCATGACAGAAGAAACAGCACATCCTGGGAAACAAGCTGGGCAGTTCCTTCCCCATATCTACCTAGAGGCACCAACTTGCTGGCAGAATTCAACATTTTAAGAAGCTTTTATGTGCTGTGCCAAACTGCTTTTTATTTTCAGCTTCTTGGATTTAATATTAACATGCCTCATTTATTTTCATGGTACTACGTTTTACAGGTGCTTACATTTTAAGGTGCACCAATGTATTTAACCCAGTAAGAGCTGCAATTATCCAAAAACACTCTCTCCCACAGAGCTTAAGAACATGCATGGCAGACATGAAGACTGCTGTCAAGCAAGATGATAAACCACATAGTTTTCTTCTTCAAAAAATCTGCTCAGAAATGCCTTTGAGTGACTAATAACATGGTTCACAGCAAAGTAAAATGATTTAAATTCAACCCAAGATCTTAAAGGTATTTTGATATCTAATTGGTACTGAAACAATACAGATTTGAAAATTCACTTCTAGGGCTGATGATACTTTTCAACCTTTTTCCTTTCTTGAAATGACAAAAATGAAATTTCTGATATCCAGTTTTGGGATATATGTACTATAACTGAACTATGAAATAACACAACACTACCTATTTTATCATTATGTCATTAACTTTTAATAAGATGACATAAAAACTTTTTTGTATTAAAAAATAAAAGGGGGAAAATCGGTTACTTTACAGTTTCCCTGCGGTACCTCTCTGTCACAAAGAAAGCAGACAGTGTTTCCAACACCTTGTTTAAAGGGGTGCTCCTAGGCAACACATAGAAACTGCAGAACAGAACTATAGCTTTTAGTTAATTCTGGAGACGTTTCTGAAAACAGCTGTAAGAACGATGTTCGAGTGTGTTAATTACATGTTTTTAAAAACCCCAACAGTCTGTGCCTGTAACACAGGCCAGGCCCTGCCACGAGGACGAGGCTTTTGGAACAGGACAAGCCTGACACACCTGACCAGCCCCTCTCGCTGCTTCGCTATTGTGTCACCCAGTCACATCGCGGCTGTTTAATTGTGTCACAGCTCAGTGACACTGTCCCTCTGCAAAAGCAGCACTGGCTGCTTCCTCCTCCTTAGCGGGGGGACATTAGGTGGTCATTTGGCACGATAACAGGCTGAGACCCTTGATGTATCCCCCTCCGTATCTTGTGAATGGGGTGTGACGCCCCACCAGTGCCTGTAACACTCAGATCAGAGGCTCGGACTCCTCTCTCCGCACACAAACAGCTCGCTCGGCATTTTCCCCGGCCCAAACAGCACCGGCTGGGAGCTGCTTTCCTCCCGCCACGGCGGGGGCAGCCCGAGGCCACGACACCCCTCACCCTTGTCCCTGAGGGACCTGCAGCGGCAGGGGAGAAGCCAGAGTCGAGGAGCCCGGTGAACACCCGGACAAGGGGCCGGCTCCCGGGGCCGGCAGAACAAAGGCTGGGCCCGTCTGCCGCCGGTGCCCGGGACACGCGGCTCCACCCTGGGGGAGGGCGACAGGGATGGCGGCGGGGGACGCCGAAGGGTGGGATCTGGGGCGTACGGGCAGCGCCTGAGACCCTCCGCTGGCCCTGAACGGAGACGCCAGGCGGGAAGCTGTGCTGCCCCTGTGCCCCGTCCAGTTACCTCCTCTCCCGTCTGGAACTCGTCCATCTTCCCGGCGGAGCCGCTCGCGCCGCCACCGACCCCCGGCACCGCCCCCGCGCCGCTGCGCCCCTCGCCGGCCGCCGCCCGCACTGCGCCTGCGCGCCAGCGCCCGCCGGGGCTGGGCTCGGCCCGCCGCCCTCCAACATGGCGCGGTTGCCGCAGTGACAGTGGCCGGGAGTCGGGCGGGAGGTGGCGTTCGGCGGGGTGGCTGTGGTGGTGTCAAGCTTCACAAAGCCTGTGGCTGAGAGAGGCAGGGCTTGTCACGGTTGTGCATTTCGTACCGATAGCTTTTCATTCGTGTTCAGCCATCCAAGAGTCCTTCTCTGGGAGGTCCTCCCCTGGGAGGTTCTCCTTTGCTCTCCAATGGGGGAAGGAGGATTTACTTCTTGTTTCTGGAAGCAGCTTAACAAGAAGGCCTATGTCACAAGCTGAAAAAATCAAAACATAGAAAAATTCTCCCTGTCTTTTCATTATATTCCACCCCCCCAGCCCCACATCCCCCCGCCCAGCTGGAGAGGTGTGACAGGGCGGCTTTCGTGGGTATCTGACATCCGGACAGGATCAACCCACTGCAGATGGATATCTTAATTCTTACAGTTCTAAGCAGACCACATGATTTTTAGCAGACATAGTAAGAACCAGGAGAATTGAATTAAAAGTCTCACTTGTCACAGTTCCTGGATGTTGTGTGTGTGCAGTGTTTACAGGTTGTCCAAGTCACTGTTGCTACCAGGCCCTGAGAGCTGCTCTAGGCAGTGGGAGACGCTGCTCAGGCTCAGAGGGGCCTGGATGAACTGCAGAAAGAATCTGAATGGAAGAAGAAATAATTTACTGGGGATAAGTGCAAAGGGGTGTATGGAGGCTTGAATAACCAGCTCCAAAAGTGCAGGATCAGCTCACTCAGTAATCCATAGACACATGGAGCAGGGAGATGTTTAGGTATAATTTATCTCAATTTCTTGTATGGTGCTGTTTAAAAAAAAAAAAAAAAGGAAAAAAAAATTAAAACGACATAGAGACTGGAAGCAATGTTCCTATTGTCCTCTCTGCAGTAAGGTTGCACAAGAAATAAAGTGTCCAGTTATGGGTGTTGTATTTCAAGAAAGTTGAGGGAGTTACAGCTCCAGGGCCTGAGAGTGCTGACTGAGCAGTTTTGATCCTGTCTCCAGTCCTGTGTCAGCTCTCCTGAAAAAGGAGACCCTGACCAGCCACCTCACTTTGGGGCTCTGTGGGCATCCTGCAGGCAGCACCAGCTCTGCTCACTCTGGAGGGATACAGTGGGACTGTGGCTGGATGCTGAGCACATCCTCAGCCCCATTCCAAGTCTTGTGCTTGCTGCTTCCAAAAAGCAGAGACAAAAAGGTGAGGACTGGGAAGACTGAACAAGTGGCACTTGTTTGAACAAAAGCATAAAATATTATATATTTAGTTATATTCTTAGCATGTATAAAATACGGCAGCAGTTTTCCACGTCTAGGGATGAGAGGGAAAAATATGATGAGTTAAATATGTGGTTAAATTAAGGCTTTGATTAAATATTAGGGGGAAGCTGGTAGTAGGGCTAATGTTCTGCAGCATGGATTTGGGATACAATTAATCTGTCACTGTGGGTAGTTAGAATCCTCAGGTTACTTTTGTCATCTCATTCAGTTAAAGTTTTGCCTAAAATTAAGGCACAGATTATCCAAATATGGTGCATACATGCATAGCTCTATTCCCCACTAATAGTTGCTTTCTCTTCCATGATGCAGTTGAAGAACGTGATTAAACTTGACATACACAGGTGGAAATGTTTGAACCTATTTAGCTTGATGCAGGCTCTTAAACTTTGCCGTGTGAGTAGAATTGCTGTGCTTTGTTTCATTTTAACTAGAAATCAGGAATCTTAAAGCACCTGAAGCAGTTAAGAAGGGCTTCTGTGTTGTACACAGAGTTTGGTAGAGCTGGGAGCAAGAAAGGAGATGGAGCTGTGAGAACCTTTTTTTTTCTACAGGCTTAAAAATTATTCAGATTTAATTTTGAACTTTATTACCCACACTTAATTCTTTGATAGGCTTAAGATGTCCAATCTGAATAATGTTTTAACTTTCAATTGTCACCTGAGATCAGATTTCCAATTGTGAGGTAAAATAGCTTTCTTCTTGCAGATGCATAAAAACTGAATTCTCTTGAATTTTTATTTATACTAATTGCTTTATCTTATAGACCGAAGTAGAAAACTGTTTTGTTTCCCGGAAAGAACTGTTTATGATACAAACCAGGTTTTCTGTGCAAGTCCTGAAGACATTGAGGTTAGAAGTGTTTTCACATTTATGGTGTCAGAAATACATATAACTCAAAGCCACTTCTCTTCCTGTGTGTGGCTTGAAGACTGAGCATATTTTGGTATATAAGTCAGCTTTTGTAGTCTCTTCTGCTGAGTCTCCTTTTAATGTTAGAAAAACAAGTATCTTTACTTGTTGCTGGTTACAAAACCAGAGACCTGGCAAAAGCTGTTGTAACACTGGAGCTCTTTGTTGAGCACATTTGCTTTCAGCTGTTTTGGGGTGCTCCTCTAAATATGCATCAGTGGTATCTGTGCCCAAAGGAAGGAAAGGGGGTGGAGAACAGCGACCGGTTTTCTTTAAGGAGAGATAATTAAATAATAAGACTGCTTCTCATCTTCTATAAGCAGTTCACTTCCTGGTGTCTCTCTTTGATGGCTGCTGAAGAGGTGAGGATATCATTTTACTCTATTCTGTATGATATAGCACAGGAGGATGCATTTTTATTTATTGGCATGGTTTTTTTCAAACTGGAAAAGATTTAATGGAAAAACCACAACTGCAAATTGATTGTTTGTGTTGAGTTTAGCTATTTAGTTGTGTTTTTACTCTGAATTCTGGGGTGGGATGTTATGAGTATCACAGACTTAATTTTGGTAAAGCATTCTCAAAGAACTTAAGTAATTTTCATGTGCAGGAATGTGAAAGCTAAACTGTTGCAGCCAGGTAGTACAAAATAACACTTGTAATTTTCTTATGTGATTGGTCTCAGCAGAATAGAAAATAGCCACGAATTGCAGTAGCTTTTCAGACTGGTTTTACTCTAAACCTTCTTAATTTGTTCCTTGCCACTGATGTATTACAGCCATTTTCTGGGTTAATGGATAAAGTAATCCAATTATCTCAAGTAAATGAAGACCCTGACTTTAAAAGATCTGTTCATTTATAATTATTTAATTACCATTATTTTGCTGATGCTGAAGGATCTGAAAGGAGGTCAATAATACATTACATGTAAAATTGCTTTGAGGAAAAGCTTGCTAAGCCAGCCATTTTTAAGTGTAAAAACTTAGAAAAGAAGCTGTTTTTGCAAACTTAATCTAGTGTAAGGTAGGCCTTTTGCTTGATCTTCAGCAGCATAACTGCATACTCTTCTATCCTGATAGGAAAAAAAAATGTTATTTTGAGCTTGTACTCAGCATGCATGAATATCTGTGCTAAGGTATAGCCACATTAGTCATCCCTTCTCCCTTACAATGGCTTTGGGATTTCTTATGATATTTTCAAAAAGTTACTGATCCATCTGCCTGACCCTACATTAGTTTAAATACAAAATGTAATAATAAATAATGATAAATATATAATTTAAGAAATGCTTGAAGATAATATTTTTTTGAACCTTATGTTGAAAAGGAAGAAGTGTTTTGGTATTTACTAAAGAGGTTGCTGCTACTTTTGGTTTTATGTAGAAGATGCTCAGCTTTAAGGTTAGCTGACTGTGTAAAGCAGCTAGCTAGCTGGATTCAATGGATGAACATGAAAGGAGGGCATTTCAGAAGGTTTATTCATATTTTTCCTGTCAAAAAGGGTTGATACTGAAAACACTTCTTTATTACTGCCAAAATGCTACTCTAGTGCAGACAGCTTTAGTGTAAGAGGAAAAGTTCTTATTTCACAATGGTAGAGGGCTTTTCAGTCCAATTTGAACACCTCTGTGAAATAATTACAAGTTCAAGTTTGTTGTGGGGCCAAGGATTCTCCCCCATTTTGGGTGTTGTAATACTTTCATAGTACTTTATTTATTCTTAAAGTTACCTCATCATTCAGCTAGATTTTTCAAAAAATAATTTGAAGGAGACCTCAGATACCAACTCTTTCTGCTTCCTTAACTGCAGATGTTGCTCTTCATAACTGTTTTACTGTGGCATGTTCTTAATAGCACTATAAGACATTGATGTATTTTCTGTAAGATCACCAGAGCAGAGTTTTATTGGATCCACTTAGTATTGACTGTCATGCACTTGCTAGCTTTTACTGATGCTTTAGTGGGACTTTCTCGTGGTGTTCTAGATATGCCTAAAGTTTTAGGAGTTTATGGCAAATGTAGCTTGCCATGTAATGAATGTTTTGGTATCCTGTGTAGGGCAGAGACACCAGAGTTTGTACTGACTCCTCTTTAGATTATGTTGACTTAAATGGCATTGATGGTTTTAAACATGCTCATCAATCCCAGGAGGTATTCATAAGATAAAAGATGAAAGCAGGTAAAGGATGCAGGGACCTTTGAAAATGACACATATTGTGTTAAAAAAATTACTCAGGCTTCTTGTGTTTCAAATGAGTAATTTCCTGTGAAATTGCAGTTGCTAAGGAAATAAAACATGATTATCCCTATCTCTGTCTCTTTTGTTTCCACAGGAAACCAATTTTTTTTTAAACTTCTGTGAAGTTCAAGCTTCTGTGAAATGCTTTGTCTTTTTGGACTGTTGAAAGGTTTCACAAAAAAAAAAAAAAAGCCTGTACACAAATGGAATGCAACCTGTTTACATATATATATTATTACCCCCTGCATTTTCTGTTGGGAAATTAAATCACTGAATTGGGGTAAGCTACATATGAAGTAATTCCCTGCACTGACAAAAATACATTGTCAGTATATATCTGAAGTTTTAGTGGGTTCTTTCGGTGATTTAAGGTTTTTTGGTTTTTTATTTTAAATTTAAAACTGAGTATTTGAAAATAATGATCCAGCCATGCAGATGGATGGTCAGATTTTCAGCTGAGGTCCATCGTGAAGCATCAGTAAATGCTTTGGGAAAGCTTTACCCTGCTGTCTTAGTGTCTACACCTGCCTAGAGCCTGACTGTGTGTATCTACTTCAGATAAAGTTTGAAACACTTAACCAGTTTTCATATACACATCTTCAATATGGGGGGATATCCCACCATAAGTGGAATTGTCTTACATTTCTAGTAATATGCACGAAATGTTAGACAGTAATATTGGAAATGAATGTGGTATGTAAGATGGTTTAGGTTGAATAATCATATTTTCTTGACTTTGCGAAGTGTATAAAAATTATTTTATATTTTAGTGGAATTTTGCAAAAGTGAAGGTCACAGAATATATCCAAGCTGCAGTTGTGATTATGTTTCAATTTTATATTTGCATATATTTGTATGCTAACTTTATCAGTTTGGGACCAAAATCATTAGTGAACTGGGCTAGCAATAATGTATATCTTAACTTTTTGGTGTCTCTGTGTATTAGCAAAGATAATAATATTATTTGGTATCAAACTGCTTATCTAGACTTAACTTACACAGGTCATTGATGGAAGTGACTTAGAGGTCTTGTTTTTTCCTCTTAATCTTGTGATGTCTTTTCAATAAAATGGGATTATGAAGGGACATTTTTTCTCAAAAATTTTGTCTCAAGCAGTATGACAGTCATGGGGCCTGTAGACCTGTATTCAAAACTAACTTAAGCTTTTTAACTGGTTGTTTTATGTTGACTCTACAAAAAATGTGAAGGTATGTGCCTGAGTGCAAATGGACAAGATGGTGAACCTCTGAAGAACTGGACTGGCTTAAAACGTGTCCTGTGTGTGATTGCTGCATGAAAGGTTTGAGTATAACAAAATGTGTCCTTCACATTATTTGAAATGTCTTGAAAAGGTGAGAAGAGATAATGTTTGGGTTTTGTTTTTTTTTCCTTAGGCCCAGAAATCGCAAATCTACAAGACCAAATAAAGAAACCTAAACCATTTCTGCCACTCCTTATCACCATCTCTTGACAAATTGTCCCTCCATCTGGTGCCAGTTCAAGCCCTATCTGGAACATTGCTGCAAGCTCTCATCTCTTTTGGAACCACTTTCAGTGGAAAAAAATAAAAGAAAAGGAAGTTAAAGGACACATGAAAAAGTCAAAATTGCTGTGCCTTTGATAACTGTTTGTATTCTCTGGGTAGCAGACACTTAAATGATGATCTGTGCGAAGACAGACAAAGTTATTTTTCTTTTCAAGGGTGTGACACAGTGAAAAACATCAACAATCAAGTAAGAGCTCGGACATTTAGGAAACATCCAGATCAGCTTCTGGATGTAGTGGAACCCATAGGACAGGAGTCTACAAAACAAGTGAAATTTGGCAAAAATGGCCTGTGAATTTAATCTGAACTTCCTTAAGGAATTAGAACAAGAGGCTGTTCTGGAAGTCCTGTACCGTGACCAGATGGTGAGAAAAATGGAGGAGGAAAGAATAAGGTACTGCTCTTCTCCTATTCATGTCTGTTCATTTTTTTTGTTGGGTTGGCTTTTTGTTGTTGTTTTGGAGGGGGGTGGGGTGATTTTGTTTTTCCCCTCCTGAATTACTCTTCTTCTACTTTGTTGTTCTTCTACATGTATTCCCTCTTTTAACATCTTGTTAGCTAACACCTTTGTATTCTCTGGGAAATCTAAGTTTAATCTCTTTGTTTTTGCCATTCTATTGATTCTATACTAAAGATCAACAAATCCTGTTCACTGAGTAATGTACTTGGTGAATTTTACATCCAGCCTTCACAGAAAGTTCAGTTGCTGGCTGCATCTTTTTTATGACGGCTTTATGGCATTCTCAACGTGTTCCTATGTATGCATATGTATAGTCTTGGAATGTGTTCATGGAACATGTTCAGATCTTCGGCTGGCTTGTTTAGCTTACATTGTGCTAAGACTGGAGTTAAGAATCATTGGATACCTGCTCGTTGTGCTAAATCCATCACTGTCCCTTCTCACACACAACAGGCATCAAGCACACTACTCTGCCTTGGAGGTTGTTACTCATGTCAATAGTGTCATTGGTTAGGAAAGGATTTTATTTACTAATTTCACAGTATGCCAGTATCTCAGCTGGTGAGGATAAAGGATAATTGTCCAGCATTTTATTTGCTTTATATCTTGGCTAGGGCAAGGATTTCCCAGTACCTTGTATCCTGCTTTGTGATATTGCATCCCCCTGTAAAACTAGGTATTGGTGTGGGTAAGATAATACATTTTTAGTCCCTTAAATGTGGAAACTTAAACTTTGTTTGCATCAAGTATTTATGTAAGTATTGTGGGATATATTAAACAATAAACAACGTTAAAATGATAGTAATTATATGAAAGGCTATATAGAAAGTCTGAATTGGTTAGAAAATCCCTTTCAACTGCTGATGATGTTACTATGAATTAAAAACATAGGTTTTGATTATTGGTGAAATGGAATATTATGCAATGGAAGCAATGTTAAAGACAAGGAGAGGTTTTGATATTTTGGGCTGTGTGCTGTTTTGGTTTGGTTTTTTAGCTTTCAGGTGATGCATTTGTCTTTTTTTTTTTTTTTAAATTTGGTAGAATACTTAATTCTTGGATAAATATGATTTTAAAAAAATAAAGTGGAAGGGAGCACCATTTAGTCTAAGTTTTTGTAAGTGAAGGCATAATCACTTGCATACAATGATTTCAGTGCCCTGCGCTGAGTGGGCCTGAAATGAATAAAACCCCATTTATAATTAATTATTTCTCTGTTAGTGTGCACAGTTCTTGTCACGCACACACAGTCACACTGCAGAAATGCTGTGTGTGCACACGTTCTAGCAGTGCTCAACAAAGGTCACACTTGAGGGCATAGCTCCCACTAGAAATGGTATTGCACAACCAGGGTATTATTAACTTGTGCTTTATGTGAGGATTTCATCCCCTGTAATTTTTTTTCCTTTTTACCTGTGGAATTAGGAAAATGAAACTACAGCTGCAGCAACTTCGGTGGAAAGGGGCAAAAAATGCAAGGCATGAGTACCAGGAGAGATCTTGTGCTCGCTGTCAGAAGTCGCTGGGGTTGCTGATGAACAGAGGCGCAGTGTGCAATGGATGCAGTCATCGCGTGTGCTCGGAATGCCGTGTCTGCCTGAACCCCTGCCTTTGGAAATGCACCATTTGTTATGCCCACGGGTAAGGAATTTTGCTGGTTTCCACCAGTCATCCGATAGATGCCTGCTGGTTTTGCATGAACAGTTAATGAAACAAAGCCACTGGTGTGATGAAAACGTTGGCTGAAGTCATGGTAGTGATGAAATGGATGGGAACTTCTTGTTATTCTTCACATAGCCAATATTTCCCTTCCTGTGTTTAGCAAAATGGCCTGGGGTAGGCCAGAGGTACTGTGAGTGTGACAAAGATGATAATAGCAAAGCATAGAAACATTTTGTGAGTTTCTGAGCCACAGAGAGAGCTCCTTCCCCTAGTCAATACTCAGTGCATCCTCACAACCTGCTGAAGGTGCTGTGCTTTGACGTAGTATAGCCAATTTCTTGACAATTTCCTAATCATTGTTTTCTGCCTCTTACTACTGGAGTGAGAAACCTGATTGATTAATAATTTGAAGTCATGTGTTATAAAATTTTAAAGAGCAAAACCAATTAATAACATTACTAGGATTTGTTCAAGCATGGTTAGAAATACAGATTTGTTTACTTTTAATTAGTTTTTCTTTTACTAGTTCACATTTTTGTATTTCAGCATACAGGAAAAAAATCTTTCTTTTACTGTATTGATACAATTTTTTTAATATCAAAATAATCCTTCATAGTCCATTCTTTTCATTGCAATCTTTCTAAGCAAAATGGTTTCAATGTATTCCCACATTTGAGGAAAAATAATCCATAGGTGAAGAATGATTGATAATTTGAGAAACTATTCAAAAGCTCTGCTGGATGATAAATATCCCTGTAGAAAGGGTGAGGATTTGGATGAAAATTTACTTTATGCCAACACAAGATGAATCCTCCACTCTCTCTGCAGATGCCAAAATGAGATTAAAATAGAGGAAAATATAAGGCAAAGTATTGGTGTCAAGTTAAACAAATTTGTACTAGTTTGAAGTAATTTTTTTAGCTGGATATCACCAACAAGATATGCTATGAATCTTCAGTTTATTTAGCAACCAATATGCAAAATAGGTAGTTCAGTGCTATTTATACTTGATACAAAATAGTTACTAGACTTTGGTGTGTGTGTTTTGCTGTGTTTCAAGCTACATGCACTGAACTGAAAATTCAAAATTAGCTTTCCATATCCTTCTCTAGGTAATCTTCTCCACTTCCTCTTGTTTTAAATTAGTTTCCAAATATTCGGTGGCCACAGCAGAAATCCCCTATAGAGAGTCATTGGTTATTAAGCTGCTTTGTGTAGTGCTGTACACCCTTAATTATTTAAATAATCTTGTCCAGATATTTAATGGTAAAACCAAGAAGACATTCTTTAGATTAATTAAAAGACCTTTTTACTTTTCCTTCAGGAAATTACCTTTTTTATCTCAGTAATACAGATGGATATGCCAGCTGTCATTTAATTTCTCTTTATAGTGAAGAGAGAGGACATTTGATCTTTTGTCATGGTGTAAAATCAATTAAATTCAGTCAGACTTCTTCCATGGCGTTCAATGAGCTCTACATCAAAGCTGCAAATCTCAAGAAGGGTAGGGAGTGCAGCAATGTGGTAAATGGTACTCAGCACCTTTTGTTTATCCTGGTGAAGGGAAAATAGGATGGCTAAGAAAGGTAAGAGCTGATTTCCAAGTCTCAAGTAACTATTTTGGGTCTTGTTTATCACTAGACGAATTTTTTCCTGAACCAAACAGCAGCAGCACTATGGAGGTTCTCCCCTAGACACTGGGATCATGTTTGTAAGGAATGTGCTTAAACACCTCAGTGAGAGAGCATGCAGGGATAGGCAAATTTTGTATTTCTTGCAAAATAAGAAATTTGAAAACCTTGTGAACTGGCAGAATTGGTATCAAAGTTTGTACCTGCAACTCTTATGTAAATGGAGTTGGTATAGGGTGTTATGTTTTGGTTTTTTTTAAAGGAATCCTATGTTCTAGGAGTCTAGAAAGACATTTGTTTGGGGGCAGTTTAGTCTATTTTACCTGACAAAGGTTCTTTATTAGCTTTGTTTTCATACTTTTGGTCATATCTTAACTTAATACACTATCAAAAAAAAAGGTATTTTCAGATCTATTTTCATTCTGTGTGTGGTCTCATTATCATAGAACGGTTTGGGTTGGAAAGAACCTCAAAGATCATCTGGGTTTCACCCACCCTGTCATGGGCAGGGGCACTTTCCAATAGACCAGGTTGCTCAGAGCCCCATCCAGCCTGCCCTTGAGCACCTCCAAGGAAAGGGTATCCCAAACTTCTCTGAGTAGATTCAATTATCACATGAATCTGTGCGGAACTGTAGATTAAACTCTGGAAGATAACCAGGGCATGGTGGGAATAATATAAAGGGAGGGCTGGGGTTGAATGAAAATCAAGGCACTACCAATGCAAAGCCCTTGAAGACAGAGGTTTCAGACATTTATTAGTTAATAGATCCCCATCCAAATTGACTAAGTATCCTGTCTCAGTTATTTAAACCTGATTTTCAGACTCATCTGTGTCCAGTTATGCACAAGTATCTATGGTTAGGTATGAAAAGAAATTGTACAAATAAGTCTACATGGGCAGTGATTTTTTAAAAAAATATTCTGCATTGCTACTTAGATATAATTTAAATGCCTGGAAGACTTAAAAATCAAGTGACAGAACAAAAAGCATCCTACCTATAGTTTGTCTGTTTTTACACAGAATAAGGTGAAGTGTGAAATAGCAGACCCAGAGGTTTTATTGCCTGGGCCATTGCTGGATATCACTTTAGCTCTTGTGTTTAGAGATTTAGAGATTTCTTAAGAAGGTAAGCTCTACATGAATTTACTATTTGTAGGCTGTTGCCAATTTCAAGCAATTTTGGCATAGGGAATGGTAATAAAGAGATTAATTTTATAGAAGGAAAATCAATGACTGGGTAGAGAAGAACGTTTAGCAGTGCCTGCGCTGAGGAAATTTTTGCAGAGAGACTTTATCCTGTAGTAAGCATCACAAATTGACAAGGAAGGGAGATATTATATAATGCCCTAAAAATTAGTAAGAAATTTAGATGAAAATTTGGAACCTGAAGGATCCAGAGAATCCTGCGTTGTTTTTTTTTTCTCTCTTTAATAATGGGTGAGTTCAAATTGCAGGCTTCAGGAAGAGTAAGATTTGCTGAAAATCTGATCTTGACAGAGCTATTTAATCTGATATGATCTCATATTTAATCAATAAATTCAGTCAATGGATTGAGTAGTCATGTAATCTTAGTTTTATGGTAGGATTAATAAAGGATGTTGGATTGTTACATGGCAACTGAACATTTGAAGAAATGTGCTTGCAAACATTTTGATTCAAATCTCTTTTGATTGTTTTCCAGAGATATGAAAGTGAAGGCTGGTGAATGGTTTTTTGAGGAACGAGCAAAAAAATATCCAGGTGAAGGTAATCTCTGGAACAGATGATTAACTGCTATGTATTGTGTAGTTGTCATCTAAGTGAAACACTGAATGGAGTCTGACACTGTATCCAATGTTTCTTCCATTTTACCATGCAGTCCATCTGTCTGTGCAGTAAATAAAACATGAACACAAATTAGCAGAATGCATTTAAAAGTGTAACTTATTTTGTCTGAGTAATAAGAATAAGAAAATTACTGGCCATGTAAATTGGATTAATATGTGTGTAAGACTTCTAAGAAATACAATTATGTGAAATTAATATAGAAATTTCATATGTACAGGAAGAAAATGATCTTGCATTCATCATTTGTCCAAGTCTAAAATTCAGTTGTTTTCACTGAGGAAGTTCTAAAGTTTAAATAAATGATAGCTATATAGGGGGGGTTTTATTCCATTCTATCAATCAGCAGAGAGCTAAACACTGTTTTATCTTCAGCCAGTTGGCTGTGCCATTGCCTTGTGCTGGATCCTTTCAGTGCCATTAAAAGTACAAAGCTCTAAAAAATTATGGAGGATGTGGATGGATTTCTCTATGGGGAATGTGTTTTGGCAGCAAAGGAGCTGTTTGTGTTTGTTTTCACTTACAATAACTAGCAAGGTGGAGATGATTTGTTTCCTCTTTCTCTTGAAGTGCCAATTCAGAGAGGCATCTACTTAATTTTGTGCCTGACTGTAGTTAAATGATGCAGTTTCACTTACAGTATTTGTATCTGTGTTGGAGAGTTGTTGGTAAAAAGGAAAGGACTAGGCCTTAAATCTCTCTTGGTAAATGTGAATAGGAAGAACTTCATAAATGGACGAGCATAATCAGACACATTTTAGGTAATAGGCGTTTGTGGAAGGCAGCATATTAAGAAACTAAACTTCCTGTTGAAACAATTCATTTAAAATTTGAAAGATTTCATTGAAGTCCATTCTAGATAACCCAGATTCTAGATTTCTGATTTTAAAATGTTAGTTGACTGATTTTTTAATTTTTTTTTAAGTACAGTTTCATCCAATAACCACTGATAATAATTGCCCCTCATTCTTTTCAATGAGTATAAACCTGATAATTTTACCAATCTCTCTGTTACTGGAAAATGTTGTTCTTGGATATGGAATCTGATAATTCAAGTTACTGACTGTCCCTTTTCCCAGCAAAATAAATCACTTCTCAGTTTGAATTGTGAAGACTTTGTGGGTTCTTGAAGCATTTTGCTTAGTTAGTCTAATGGTAATAATGTTAAAGTCGCAAAGATCTAAGGATATACAGAACATAAACGTGCAGGGAGAAATATGTTTTGTTTGGTTCTTTTGCTTAGACCAACTGATATATTTAAAGGAGTTTAAAAAGTGACAAATTTTGAAACACAGCAGCCTTTATGCATCCTTCAATCTTGGAGGGACAGTGCCCTCTTTTGGTTTGAAAACATAACATAACTGAAGTCATCACTAGAAAGTAAATTTAACTGAAAAAAATTACAGTGAAGTTTTCTCATGTTGTGTAGTAAAAAAATTTACATTGTTATGCTTTTTATTATTACTTTTGTATCTTCTACCTAAAGAATGAGATAAATATTTTCATAAAAGTGGTAGATTACTTTTAGTGACCAATCAATTTAAAATATAAGATAGCAAATCTTATTTATCAATAAGAGAGGATTATGGAATTGATTGACAATTCTAACATCCATGAGCTGATTATTGTTTCTATCACTACTAAGGTCTGTTACTTTTATGTAAGCAATGTTATAATTAATGACATCTTCAGCAAAACATGGATCACATGCTGCTTACTGGATCAGGAATTACTAGTGATTAAAGTCACTCCAGATACTTTCCATTTGCTGTTGGTAATATTTGTGATAAAATTACAGTTTTATGAGTCTTCATTGTTCATGCCTGATGGAGGTCTTGCTCCTTGGTGTCTTCATATCATGTGGCTGCTCACCTGAGCAATGTGCCATGGTTGCCATTTCCATGCAGGGATGCTCTTAGCAAAGGGTCTTGCTCATGTTTGTGAGCTATTCAAGCATTTTCATCATTGCTTGCGTCTCTAGTAGGAAAAGTGAAAAAAATTTTTCATGAGGTGCAAGAGTTGACCATGTGCCTGCTCTTGTACATGTTTTCAAGCTTCCCATAGTGTTTGAGTTTTGTGGCTGAAGTGCTCTTTAGTGCAGTGGGCCCATGCACCACCTGCCTCCTGGACCCTGGGTGGCTGAGAGCACTTGGCAACCTGTAGGAATGGGCCTGTTGGCATCTCTGTGTGGTTGTCCTTAGCATTTGTGAAGAGTTCATCTGAATGTGTCACCTGTAACACGGGAGGGTGGAATCCTGGTACAGTTTGAGATGCAGCAGAAACTTGTGTGTTGCTTGGCACACGTGCTGATACATTAGTTGGGAAATGACTTCATTCCTGAATTGCATGTGCATGAGCTTCTGTAAATGCAGGCCAGTTCCTGAAAGGCATGGATTTTAATAAGTGTCACACAGGCATAAGTAACTGGTGTTGCTACTAAGTGATCTCTGGACTTTTTTTTTTTTCCCCCCCTTCATAGGCAGACATGAAACAGTTGGTGCAAAGCTCTTGGAATCTTACCAGAACCTGAGGTGAGACTCAAAAGGACAAACAATCCTAGAACACTGTGAATTTGTATGGGTGATATATTTTATGTTATAAACCAACCAGTAGTTTGTATTCCTTTATTATGAAAAAAACCCAATACTTTTGGAGTTCAAATTATAAAAGCATAGAAAAATTTTCACTTTTAGCTCTCAGCAATCCACAGAACAGATCTCACATACAACAGAGAGTAAGTACCATGTTTGGAGTAATAGTATCTTACTTGAAATGGACGTGTATTAATTTTGTTTTATCTGCTTGTATTTTTTGCATAACTATTTATAAAATTATCTGTTAAATTTGCAGAATACTTTTAAATTATTGTAAATGAAAGTTATTTACTAGGTGTCATAACAGCATCATTATTTGTTCAATGGTAGTTTTGCAGTAAATACTAGACAAGAAGTTAGATGCTTTCACTTACTGAACTTTAAAAAAAATGTAAAATCTAGTTTGCAGTGAATAAATACTTTGATTAAAGGCCAAGGCATGACCATACTTAAGTTACTACCAGTGATACATAATGAAGTAAGCCTTCTTATTATGTTATTAAAGGAACCCCCTGCCTTAAAATAAACCAAACCAAAAAAACCACAGCACCAAACAGCAACAACTACTACCAAAACCTAAACCAACCAAAAGAAAATCCCTAAAGCCCAGTGTAAAATAAGATATAAAGAGATGGTCTCAATTTAATAGAATTGTCTGGCAAGGCACAGCTACATAAGAAAGAAATTTATATTCAGCTGGATAAGATCCTAACCAAGGCTTGCTTTTACCTGGATGTGGTAAAAACTAAAAAAGAATCGAGAAGGAAGTTCACCAGCTGCCTTAGAATCTGTGATTGTGCTGTGATAACAGAATCAGTTAGTTGGGTTTTTTTTCACAGACCAGGATTATTTACCGCAGATGGAATGGCAGGAATGTTTAAAGGGTCTTTAACAGCTCTGAACCCAGGCAAGGAAGGATCCTTTTAGTATTGTAAATAAAGATGACTATTTTCTGAAAACATCTCTGAACAAGACATGGGGTGCATTTTACAGGAATTGTGTTTTAGAACTGAGGACACAGACTGTAATACTGCCAGCCATATAGAAGTCTAGGGAGTCTATCCTAAATTAAGTCTTCGTGATAGTTCTAATTTAATAATTTTACCTGGAGCACCTCAAGATTGAGAAGGTAAAAAGGTAGTCCTAAGAACAGGCAATAAACCTGTGATGCGACTTTTACAGACATAAGATGTCAACCCAGACCTTTATAGAGTGCAGGAAACACGAAGATACTGTGCATGGACATGGTTTATTTATTCATCTGTTGGCTTAATGTATTAATTGTTTCTCTTAAATTTCTAGTAAAATTTCTGTTGTACCTCCGACTCCACCTCCTTTCACAGAATCAGCAGCAGGAACCAATGTGATGGGAAATGTATGTATCTGCAAAATATACATATAAATGCACCACTTAGAGTGTCATTCATATAAAAGGGTCAGCCAAAAAAATATGGTAAATAACTGCTGTAACATTACTCTGCAATATAAATACAGCCTTTTGTTAGTTTGTCAGTATTTTTATGCTGCATGGGTACTGGGAGAGCAGGTTTAGAGGCTATGAGGGCTGTTTTCAATGAGTTTTCAGGTTTTTAGGGAAGTGGTTAACCACTCTGCTTGACATTAGAATGTTGCACCTGGTTTTTGGTGCCTCATTACAGGAAGAGTGGACTGACATCTGAGTTCCACTGAAATCTGAAGGATGCCATGTTCCTATGACATTCAGTAGTTATGTGTCACTTTCATTACTGAATGAGAAACATTGAATTTGATGGCTGCCTTTGCATTGCAGTTTCTAATGGACAGAATAATATAACATGGCTTGAAACTCACAGAAATTGCACTAAATTACTGTTTTATTTAATTTTGGACTGGATCCTCAGGCCCTGGTTTTGAAGCCCATTGCGGTTCTGTAAACATTCTTATGTACTTACCTGGAGTTTGATGAAAACTTTGTTCTGTCATAGATAAAAGTATTAAATACCTTACAACAAATCAGTGATGTAATTAGCTGTATTTATTAAGTTACTATGTGATCTTTCCTCAAGGAGTTCCACTTAAATGTGAAAGACCATGGAACTGAAAAGATTATTTTCCATCTTCGTCCATTAGTGTGATAGTTTCCAACTATGTCAACATATATCCTCAGATGTATTTGTCTACAGAAGTGAACAAAAGAATAAAGTGCAGCCTTACCATCTGATTGTTATGTGGTCTATAGATATGTAATCATGGAAACTTTAAAATTACAAATATTTTGTGTTTTCTTACTGTTTGCATCTCCCATTTGCAGGAACTTGGAGAGTCTAAAAGGTTTAATAAATCTGTGGAAAACTTGTTTTTGTCTCTCACAACACATATGAAAAGTAAGTAGCTTTCACTGTCTTTTCATTCCAAAATACCGTAGTCAAATATTTCAATTTTTTTGGCCACAGTGCTGGCCAAGAAGTTGTTATAAAACAAGGCTGTCAAGTGATGGCTGAAATGATTAATGCCAAGGCTCTGCCAACCTGAAAAATAATACAGGAAATCTAATTCTCCTTCAGTATTCTGCCAGTATATTCTGTATAATATTTTTTTAAATTTACCAGATGTTAAGATGCAGCGTATTTAATTCATGTTAGAGTAATAACCAATTTCTGATCTTCATATTATCTGGCTGAACCCCAACTGACCCGGTCAAAGAGTCTATAATTGAACAGGAGTTTAATATTTTCATTCACTGGCAGTATTCAGGAGGATTTCCTTCCTCTTTCTCGGTCTAGTTGTGTGGAAGGTTTCAGTGCACATTTCTAAGTGCTCTCCAATCCTAACAGCTCTCATTCTGTTCTGATGCCTTTGGTTCCTTCCATTCTCTTACACTGCCTGCTGTTCCTAGGCATGCAGACTGTGTGTACACCTCTAAGGTTAACTACACTGAGGACAGTCAGCCTCTGTGAGAAACAAATTAAAGGCGTCAGTGACCAGAGGAAAACAACTTCTGAGCCTTAAGAAGATTACAGGGGCTTGCAAATTTGCATGGATTTGAACAAACCATAGTATTTTCTTACTAGCTTCAACTTGCACAACCCCACATGTGAGATTAGACCTGAACAAATCTGGCTTCAGTGCCTTTCTGCCTTTCCCTGTAACTCTTGCTTTTGCTCTGCTTGGTCTTTCGTTTAGCTTCTTCCACCCATCTTAAAGACCTATTCTCCTTTAGCTATGCAAATTTAATGTTGTGTCTGTGAGAACATAAAGCTATGCAGAGACATGGTGACTTGCTCCTAAACAAGACACAGTGGTGTAAGACACTGGGAACAGTAATAGTGGCAGTGCAGAATTGGATGCAAAGTAATTGATTCAGCTTTCTGTTAGTTTGAAGCCTGGCCATATCCCAGAGTTACTGGTAAAGACTGTCCAGACTGCAGCAAACTAATTTATTAATTCCCTGCTACCAAAAGGAACGTTCTACTCCACTCACATCTTTCTTTTCTCTCTCTTTCAAGCCTTATGCTTGAAATATAATTAGCATCTGGAACCCTCTGGAAACTGGTTTAGCTAATTTAAAGGGAAGAACATTAACCTAGACAAAACACATAGGTACTTTTCAGCTGTTTTAGTGAGTTTGAACGGGCTCAAGGTAAGATATATGTTGGAACATATACAACAGAGTGCTGGTCCATGTGATCAGGAGCCATATCAGGGATGGAGAAGCGCAGAGCAGGGACTGCAGAGAGAGATGGAAGCAAGTTGTTAGTTCAGTTCAGCTACAGGTGAAACTCCACTCAGGTGCTCTCATCCTCGGTTACTGTGGAGCAGTTTAATTTGGGAGAAAATAACAGGCTTTTGCAATCATTGAAGTCAGTAATTAAAAAGTGTAGAAAGTCTTACAAAGAGAAAAACTTGGATTTCTTGACTTAAGAAAACAGCTTTTTCAGGCAATATGGCCTCTTAAATGAAACCTGGTACTGTGCTGATAAATGTTTTTGATCACAAGTGTCTAAAGTTAGTACTCTGTATCTTATCTAGATAAGTGTCCTAGTTTGCAGAGGTATTTAATACACCCAGCTCTTGTGTATTGCAGTAAATAAACCTGGGGAACCTCGTTCTGCCTCTGACTCTCTCATTGGAGCCACTGTGTGTGTGTGTGTGTCTGAGAGCAGTGGGAACGAGGGATCAGTGCGTGCAGCACAAAGCTGCCATTGTACAATCTGCTCCTTTATACTGCTCCCTCCTGTTCCAGTGTGGCTTAGCACCAAGAGGAGATTATAATCCAGTGGTGGCCATTTGGTGAATGTAAAATGAATTGCTGGTTGTAGTTTTATTTGCAGTGAAAAATTGCCCTTGGCACTAGAGAGAGTGTCAGTCTTATTGTTATTTGGGTAGAGAAGTCAAAAGAGGAATAGATATGACAACTAAACATTTGTGTTTTCTCACACAATAACCTGTTCTGTAACCTGTTCCTTGTAAGAGAACGTGAGGCAAGGCTGGTGTTTCTGCCTCCACTGCTGATCAAGCTACTCAGATTGTATCTATTCCATTAGAACTCTCAATTTCAGTCTCTTTTATGATCTCTGATTTCACTGTGTATGTTAAAAACCTGGTTTCATTTACAGAGATGGCTTAATTGAGCCTGCCTTTGAATAGGTCACATGGTGCCTTAATGGTGTACACAGAGTACAGTAAACATCTGAGGACTGATTGCTAAGAACAAAACTAACCCAGAGTGTCTTTAAAAATCACACTTGAGTGCCATTGTTTTTGAATACCATAATGTCGTATTGTCTGCTGTCTGAGATTCCTCCACAGAGGTCCGTGTTGTGAGAGAAATGTTTATTTCTTCTGTATGAATTAAACATATGATAGCTATTTCATGTGCTACTTATAAATTTTTAATTCTTCATGAGAGTCTATCTGGGATTGACAACAAAGTATTTGCAGTTTAGCCTGATCATATTCAACTTCAGAAATCATGGATGAGTGTTGCCCTTCCCTTTAAGTGAAATTCTGAATGTACACTGAGGAATAAGAAGTGAAAAGTAGGGCATTAGATGTTCAAATGTCCTGTAGATTTATTTGCCAATGAACTGCATATTGTTGAAGTGCTAATTCAACAAGGTGAGTAAGTATGGACATAAGCTTATCCATATGAGTAATGTTATTGGAGTCAATGTGGGCTATTCAGGTTCTTAAAATCCTATGTGGTTTGGGACCAGAGTATGTAATATCCCTCCTTTCATCCGTATTTTGGATACATTTCTAAATGTTTTCCAATATGATCTTCTTTTTACTTTTCATTGTCATGTTGCTTTATGTTGTTATAATGATTTTGCTTTTATTCTGAACCAAACCAAATCGCTTTACAAATCAAACTATACATAGGGACTGTAGTAGCTGCTTCTGAGAGGAAAGTGTGTTTGATGGCTTACAATTCCTTGCAGCAGCTATAATGATAGGCAGCAAGGAGTATAATTTCCAGTTGAAACAGCATGAAAGATTTAGGCAGGCAAAATATAATTATATACAATATGACAACCACTTGTCTTCCCATCTGTTTCTTACTCTTAGGAGATCAATGCTGAAGGAGCAGGATGACAGTTTGAAAGCTACAGAATTAGCCTATAAATCTATAGGATTGCTTGCAAAGTTTGTTATAGTGACTTTTCTCTTTATTTTCACTTCAGAAATATCAAAGTCCCAGAATGATATGGCTGACAGATGTGTCCTAACCACAGATTATGGGAAGAATATGGAAAGAAGAAAACAAAGAAGGAGCCAGTCTGACACTGCAATCAACATTACAAGCAGGGTACCCATATTATTGTACACAGTCTCTAACTGTAAGAGCTGTCTCAGAGTGAAATATATTTGTGAGAGCAATCATATACACAGTGGAATTTTGCTTTTATTTTATGAACAGGACATAGCTGATGTTCACTGACTGTGGTCAGAACCTTCTTCACAAGGTTTGTGACAGATTCTGCACAATTGATGTCAGTCCAGAGTTGAAGTGTTAGACTGAGAGTTTTACAAAGTGAGGGAAGGATGATGAGGATGGAACGTTTTGCTCTCAAGTGCTCACAGATTCTCTTGAGGTTGAATTGATACCTGATCTGTCAGATTGTTGGGCTGCAGGGAGGTGCTCTGTCTTGTCTTCTTCCTGCCCCTTTTGCTGCTGAACAGGACAAGCTATGACCATCCCAAACCCATCCTGATGTTTTCTGAGCATTTTTTAACTTGGCAGGGAGAAAGCATTGCTGTTAGTTGCTATGCAACTTCCCTTTTCCCTTTGCTTTGGTTACAGTCTCTAGCTCTCAGTGTTTTCTTGAAGTTTGAGAAAAATCCAGTCATCTGTTTTCTTAAAAATTGTGCAGGGCTGAAGATGATCTCACACTTCTGCTTTAGAGTTACACAGAAGATTTTGTTTAGTACACTTTCAGCTCTCAAGTGACTGAACTTTGTCCATACTGTTTTCCACATTGTGGGTACTTACTGAATTGCCTTGTTCATCTGAATGAGGTCAGTGCAGTTCGTTAAGTGCCTGGATTAGATGCTGAGAAAAGCCCTTGCTTTGGGCCAGACCTTGTGGCACACATTGCCCACAGCTCCTTTGTGCACTTTTTTGCTTTCCTCAGAAGTGTTAGGTGCTGATAAATGGAAGAGACAGGATGTCCAATTGCATGGACTGGGCAGTTTGAATTGGCCCAGCAAGGTCTGAGAACTCAGTGAAATTAGTCCTGGTACTTCCGTATGCAATTAAATTATCAATAGAATTGGCAACAATTATTGGTTACCTGAGTGCTGCTTTCATTGTGGCAAGCCACACTTTGGTGTTAACTTTATTCCACAGGCAGAGGGCTGCTCTTCTAATGCATTGAAAAACATCACAGTTGGAGACAATGTGAATTCAGACTACGTTTCATTGCATGCTGATCACAAACAATTTGGCACCTTTAAAAGATGGATATGCGTTCTTTGGCTTCAGAAATGGATTGTATGAGAATCCAAATTATTTGTCTGGGGTTTTAATTGCCCTTTTAAATATTTAAGATTTATGTCCACACTTTGCATTGCAGGATTTGAAAAATAAATTTCAATATTTGTGTGCCAGAGCACTATTTCTCCAAGTCATTTGAACCAATTGGACTGTATTTAAGCTAGAATTTTAGTTTTGCTAGAATTTTTTTTTCTTGTAAATGTCCTTCAACTTTGTTTTCCTTTAGGAAGGATAGCTGTTTACATCCTTACTAGAACTATGCCCTAAGTTATGGGACAGAACCTGTTTTAAATTACACTTGCAAAGCAACTAATATATTTATAAGAAAATACATGTTGAATTCTTGTTATGGTTTCCACCCCAGAAAGAACTTTCATTTTCAGAGCATGATTCAGAACAGTGGCTTTTCTCCCTAGAAACTGTATTTTTCTCTAAGGAATGACTGTGAAGTAGTAACTGTAACCACAAGTTTGAATGTGCAGTATTTTAAGACTGGGGCACTGCTTAAACCTCAAGAACACTACCTGTTTCTTAAGTAAGTTTTCTAAATTTGTGACGTGTGCAGAGCTTGATTCCTTCAGATTGAAGTTGAAAGAGATTATACTTTAACTTCAGTATTAATGAAAAAATCAAATCCAATGGCAAGAAGTACCAGCCAGTGTAAAATCTGGATTTTGAGGGCCTCTCATCATCAGAATCCCTAAGTTTATTAAGGGAAGTGCAGTTATCCCTCACTGGGGGAACAAGCAGGCATGTGCCACGTTTGGGAGGTGTTTGTGGTGCACTGGTAGCTGTGGGAACCTCTGCTGTGGGAACAGCAGCAGCCATTAGAGCTGGGCTGTGTGTGACCTGCTGCTGAGTTTAACACTGGTAGCTGTGCTGCCTGGTCAGTCTCTTATGTTCTGTACTGAACAATAGCAAAGCCTTTCTGATCCAAGTAGAAGCAAAAATTCAGTGTGTAGTAGCTTGTTTTGGTTAGCAAGTGAAATTGTTGTGTTGTGTTTCAGGTTTTATAAAGGAGAAGACAGTTTCTCTGCTAGGAAATACTATTTTGTGTTTGCTTGGGGTTTTTTTGAGACTATATTCTGAATGCATTTTCTGTCTGTTTCCCTCTCACATGGTAACTTAATTCTTGCATCTATTCTTAAGGCAGGGAACTTAATAGACATCATAATTTCTGTGTTTACAATAACAGCAGACTGGTTAGGATTTTGCACATCCTGTTTTTTCAGAAGTAATCTCACTGTATTATCTCATCTCTTGTTCTCATTCTGTAGTGCTTTCTGCTGACTGTGCAGGAGATTTGTTTCATATTTACCATTTTCTTTCTGCAAATAAGTCCTAATCCTTTTTATTGATTCAGTCACGCTATATTCTTTTTAGTCTTTCAGGTAATCTGTTACACAACTTTTTAAAATAAATTATTTTCTTAGATCCTAACCATGTAAAAATTCTTACCTTGCTTTTTTTAATCCATTGAGGTGTCAAGATACTTTTCATAGATCATATTATCTCCAGGAAGTGGTGTGCCAGAAACACCAATATTTTGAGCATATTTCTGGCTCTATGCATTTGTATTTTGGCACTTCATTCTAATTTCTTGGTAACAGAAGTGGTTGAAGATATATATCAATCAAAACTCCTTGAGATTTTTAACTCTCTCAGAAATTATCAGGGTTTTCATGGGAAAATTGGAAAGGTGAATGGGCTTAGTCAAAGCAAAGTCAAGAACACCTTGGAAATTTAAACTTTTTCTATAAACAAAGCTCAATAGGAACTTGTCAGTCTGTTTCTATTTTCAAATCTCTTTCAATTTATGTTCATTCTTGCATAGGTAAATATGGGCATGTGTCATGCATATTGCAAAATATGGTTTTTAATTTCCTGCTGGCAAGATTATATTTTTTCCAAAATTACTGTTTTGTTAAGGCCTAATAAGGACTTTCATTAGTATATTGCTACTTTTGGTATGTTATTAGTAGAGTGCTGTTAGCAATTGCTGTGGTTGTGACTCTTAGATTACCTGATGCTATGTTGATTTAAAAAAAAAACCTATTAATGATTGTACCACTAATTGGGTTGAGAGTTATAGATCAACACTTAAGTTACTACATTATCTTTGAAGGGGTGTGTCACCTGAATGACCTTAATCAGAGTCAGTTGTAGATATTTACTAAATTTTCTTCTGATAGCATTCTTGAATCAGGACATTTTTCTTAAATTCAGAGAAAGATTTTTTTTTTTTTTCATTTTCTTACAGATGAAAAGTACACCCAGTCTGCAACACCTTGTCACTGGGGCCCAAAATGACAGTGAAACTCAGAGCAAAAGTAGTTGCAAAGAGGAAGAAGACATGACAACCAGTCCCACAAGTGATACAGTTTTCTGTGATGGCAGAAAACATGTAAGTTGAAGGTGAAACACACCAGAAGAGGTGTTCAAGGGGAAGAGATATAAAAGCTTGTGCAGAATGTTGGTGTATTTTGGATTATATTACAAAATGAAGGAAGAATTCCACTTGAGTTTCTATCTGATGAAAGACTGGTGCCTTTGGCACAGTCCTCATAGTAACACTGTGAACTTTTTGAAGCATAAGGCAAATTAATAATGGATAATTGATGGATATATCATCCACTGATAATGAATAATTGATAGAGCAGCTTCTTCTGAAATTTGCAAATGCAACTAACATTCTTCCCATTTGGTTATTAGGATCGAGATTATGAATGTGATACTTTCTCACCTAGTATCTGGCTTTTTCTCTTCAAGCTTCATTTAACCAGAAGGGTTTTGTCAGTCTGCAGGAACTGTGGTGTTGGAAATGTCAGTGGAAATTCAAATGTCAGAATGCCAGTGGATGAAGAGGAAACTGACAGTGATGGAAGCCAGGGGAGCCGTTCATAGGCTTAGGGCATGACATTAAATCATCCTCTGTTGGTTGACATTTTGAATACTGCAAATGAGAGAGAAGGAAGCTGGTTATAAACTAATTCAGCACATGCTTTACAGCCTCTGTGATTAGCTGTGGAAGCTAATTTCTATCTGTTAGTGATGAGGTTAAGCGAGGTGAAGTATCCAAAGAATTCAGGACTGATCTTGTAAAAAAGGGAACTAGAATGACTTGGAATCAAAATTAAAACAGGCTGCTCGCTTGACAGAGATGCAGAAGCACACACAGTGACCTTGGTTCTCTCTCATAGTTCATTGCACTGGGGAGTCTGAGGTGTTAAGCTGACAAATGGAAAACAGTTTTGTATTACATTTGTGATTCCAATGACAACCATTTGAGCTGGGCTATAGAAAGCTCAGGCTTGAAATGGTAATATTTTCTACTGTCTTATAAAGGTGGAGGTCAAATTCCATTAAACTTCTCTTTATGGGTAATTGTTAGGTATTGAAGGTCACTCCATAAAAAATATATCTTCCAGAACAGCAGATGGCATGGCTTCCAGTCATGCCAGCAGAAGTACAATATGCTAAATCCCTGCTCACTGAACCAAAAGTGGTGACTTCCACATAGAATGTATGGGATGCCTGATCAGGTGGGAGACACATGTAGTGATATTAAGTCTGAACATCATTAACCATAACACCTATCCAGCCTTCCTAAATAAATGGAGTGTTCTATGGAATAAATATGAGGAACTTGCACAGATCTTTGCTTTAGGACATATGAGCTTAGGACAAAACTTTGTTTTGCATTCCTTTGCCGTAAAGGATTTTGGTGGAAAATAAGCATTTTCTGGTCTAGTGAATGAAAGTGTTAGTGAATGAAAGTGCAGAGCTGAAAAAAGCTGCAAGTCAGATTGATTACACTGATACATTTCCTGTGGAGGGAGCAAGATTTTTTGCGACAAACATCAGGTCAAAATAGTCCTTACACATCTTTTGACTTCCTCAGTAAGAACTATAACCCTTCTTTTGACATGTGTGTGTATTGCTTAGAGCTTAAAAGAGAGAGCAGATAGCCTCTTGAATCTAATAAATCTGTTGGTGTGAATTGAATATTTGGCATGCTGTACAAAGGAAAAAAAAGCATCTCCACGGAAGAGAGATATGATCTTGCAAACACTGCTTTGCACACTGCTGGGTTGTGCAATGCAAAACTCCTTGGTCAACCAGTCCTGTGTGGGTTGGTGTTTATTTTCAGGGGAAGGAGTGATCTAACACAGATATCTTAGCAATCTAGGGCAGAGTTGCTGAGAGACTGATCACAACAGTGGTGCCTTTGTGACAAGTGCTGTGTAAAAGGTTTCTAGGGCTCACCTTAAAGAATATCATTATAAATCAATAGAGATCATACTGTTCTGAGCTGGTAATTTCTTACAGTGAAGGCAAGATAGCACCCTAGATTTACGTGTCTGGGCTGGGCCACACAAAGTATTGGTCTCTTTCTTCTTTGCAGTGTCCTGCCTTCTGTAAATGCTAGACACAAGTGCTCTTTATATGTGTGGATGGACCATATATATAAAGCATCCAAACCTTTGCCCCAAAAGTGGAAGTAAGTGAGCAGAGACCAAAGTGGCTGAGGTGAACTAGGGAGCATCATCTTTATGCACCCACATACAATAGATGGAAGTATTAATATTTTAACCTCTCCTGAATGGTCTGCAATACAGAGTACATCATTTTTATATAGAATTGGGACATCTTGTAAAGTATTTACTGAATGTGCAGGCCACTTTGGTATTTACTCTAATACATGGTAGAACCAAATGTCTTGGTAGTGTACCCTACTATGAGCTATGTATTAAAAGCAGTCTAATTCAATGTTTTTTTGATGTTTTTAGATTTCAGAGGGCTTTTTCACTCCCTTTCAGACACGTAGCCCGTTTTTCTCATGGGAAGCAACATAGCAGCTCTATACTAAAACAGTTTTTAGATCTGGAAGTTACTTAAAGCAGTTTATCAGCCTAGAAAGTTTACTGAAAAGGAGAAAGCAGTAGAATTGCAATTAGTCATGATTTTCAGGGATGTTATGGAAGCAATGGAATGTATTATACAGATTACCCTAAATTTCATGATTTGCAGTAGCTTTACAGTGATGTCTATAAAGATACTGATATTGAGGGAAATAAATGTTTTGTCCTGTTTGATCTGAAGCTGCTTTTACCAGACATTTGTCTTTTCTTAGGGGAGTTTGTATAGTCTTAGCAGCACTTGCACTGAGTCTGGAAATTTTGGCAAGGCTAACATCACAGGAGAAATAGAGTTTGCCTTAAAGTACAACTTCAGAGCTTGCATCTTGGAAGTTTGCATCAAGGGATGCAAGAACCTAGCTTATGGAGAAGAGAAGAAGAAAAAGTGTAACCCGTAAGTATTTCTGTAAAGAAGAAGAAACATAAGGAAAATATTCTAATTTTTGCAATACTTATACATGTTCTGAGTGAACTGGATTGCTAAATGACTGTGTGCCATACTGGCACCTTCAGAACATCCAACATGTGCACATACAGACTGCAAGACAAATAGATTTCATACCAGTTCTTATTCCATTATTACCATTTTCTGCTAGGAATTCTCTTTCCCTGCCTGTGAGCAGGGAGTTGGGTGTGTGTGTTGCTGGAGAGTACCTTTGGGCCTCAGGAATAGCTGTTCAGTTTTTAGTTCTGAAGTTGTGGCTGAAACATGAGATGTCCAGTTTCTAATTCATCTGCTGACCCATTGTGGGTCACTGGATGGTTGCTATACTACTTGAGTGTTTCCATCTTCTGTGATAAAAGTAAAAATTTCAGGTGCTACAATGTATTTTAAAATCTAAAGCTGTTTAATAATTATGTACCATTGTAAGAGGAAGAAGTAGATATTGCTGTGCATAAAATATGCTGTAGAAAATTTTGGTTGGATAATTAAGCCTTGGTGATTTCTCAGTTTATCACTAAAGTGTCCTGTCTGACCATGCAGTAATTAACCACTGATAGAAAATCACCAGGTAGAATCCCTAACTACCTGTTCTTGCCCCTGCTGTCTCACTGTGCTTGAGCATTTGAGTGCCCACATTGGAATTGTGGACTTGCAGTCCCCTTCACCTAGAAGGACAATGGATTTTGTGCAGATCTTGCAGGGAATATTCATAAAGATAAGCTTGGTGATGAGCAGTGCCTTGCTGGAAGCCTGTGGAGAAGCTGTTTGGGAGCACTTCAGAAGTGGGTCAAGGTTCTCAAAGTCCCCTGGTAATTAAGCCAGGCAAACAGTTGTAGGAAGCCTGAAAGGCAATGTGGGAAGTGCTGTGTAGAAAACATTATGTTCTCTATGGGTATATATTTATACATTTCTGTTGGTTTCCAAGCCAACTGGAAAAGCACAGTACACTTATTTGACATGCTTGCTGAAAAACAGGCTTTTAATTGACATTTAAAACCTGATTAATTATTTAGCTTATTTGCTGTTTTGAAGTCTGGCTGGCTACATTTTAATTAAAATGATCTGGGCTCATAGAACAAGAAGCTAAATCTTCTAGTACTTGCATATTTTAAAAAGTAGCTTTACCTGCGGATCAGTTTGGAAAAAATAGGGAATATATCTAAGTTCTGCACTGATGATATGAGATACAGCTGATTTTATTTACCCAGTAAGTTAATCAAGAGGCTGTTTTAAAATTAATTTATATCATAATATCTGAAATATGTATAAGTACAGTTTTAAAATGCTTTGTATTATGTAAACAGCCACTCCTTTCCCTGACAAATGGGAAGCACTCTCTATTGCTGAAATTCTTCAGTTTTGAAGCCATAACACAAGTACAGCCCACTGAACTGATATTAAGGGGAATATTTAAGTATTAGCATTCACTTGACCTACACTTGAGAAACTTTGGGTATGAATCATTAGTGTTTGATATAGATCCAACTCAGCTTCCAGGAATTTTTTTGGCTGGATTTTCTTCAATCAATGTTAGGGCAATTTGGAGTCCTTTACATAATCTCCCATTTTCATTCTAGCAGCTGTTAGAATAATTAGCATTTGTAAGATCTATGAGTTATTCTGTAAAATTTACCTGATGCTGTGAAGATGAGATTTTCTTCATGAATGCTGGGGGACAAGTAGCAGTGATTATAAAGTTAATTGAGTTTATTTTCTTTTTATTTGAGCACATAATATGCTGTTTGTTTCATCATAAAACTGTCACTACAACTGACAAGGTGACTTCTTTAGGGGGTTTTTTGATCAGAGGCTGAGAGTAGGACAACAGGATTCCTATTCAGAATACAATGGAATTGAAACACATTAGCTGAATGGTTCACAAGGATCCTTATAGCCTATCTGGTTTTATTAAGAAAATATATAAATAATATTTTGCCATTTTATTGCTTGGGAGCTTACAAAGTTGTTTAAGAATTTAAAAAAAACCCCTCTCATCTAACTGTTTTTTTCATTCGATCCTCCCTGCCCCTTCTGATCACTTTCTATGTATCTTTATCTCCAAGGTATGTGAAAGTTTATTTACTTCCTGATAAATCTCCTCAGAGTAAGAGGAAGACAGCTGTTAAAAAGAACACAGTGGATCCGGAGTTTGATGAGACTCTGAAGGTATGGTTTGCAATTCCATGCTGCTAAGTGGGCTTTTCCATGGTAATTGTGCAAGTTCTGAACTGACCTGATGGGGCAAATTTAGGAAAAGAATAATTTTTTAAATTATGGGTTTTTTGGTCTAAATAAGAGAGAGTTGCTTTTGGAACTGCAACAGTAAATTGCAAACCATTAGAGAAGTCTGCTTTTGTCCAAGAAAGTACTTTTAGTTAATAGTATTGCTCTGATTTACTATGTGGCAAAAGCAAAGTGTCTTCCATAGATGCTTTTTCTTGTACATTAAGAAGTTGGGTGTGTTGCAGAACAGTTGAAAGGGATATTTGTGTAAAATTCCAAGTGATACCCCTTTGGTCAGTGCCACTGGAAATGTCTCTGTACAGTTAACTGTGTGCTAACTGAAATCCACTATCTCTGAAACAGTGTCTGCTTCCTTTTCCCTCAGCAGCTGATGTCAGGCAGTTTCTTTGTACTGTCTAATTTCGAACATTAATAATCCCAGCAGAGAAGAGTAGCTATGATTTCAACTCCTTAATGCCTTTCAGTATTGCTTCTTGTATCCTTGTTAGAATTGTGTATAGGAAGCAGGAGTCATTATTCTTACTTCACAGGCACTTCATTAAATATGAAGCTGAGTACTGTCAACTGGGAGAGCCTGCATTAGTTTGGTTGATCCCAGCTTTCCCAGCTCCACTTCTGTACTCAGATCACTGCAAACCATTTCTTTGTGTGTGCTCTTTGGCAAGCTGCAGTAGGACATAAGATGATGAGTTCTTTAGTAATACATTGTCTTGGAAAAGATATGATGCAAAGTTAGTGAAGAGGCAAACTTGTGTTGCTTCTTGAACTACATAAAAGTTTGTGTTACCTCCAACTCTTGGTGTGTGAGAACATCAAGAATCAATAATGAGTGAAACAAGCAAAAAGGTTTGTAAAGGCCATAGTTCAAGTTTGATAATAACATAAAAGGATTTTTGTAATGTGTGTGATTCTTATACAGCCCAAAGCCTGCCTATAGGGTTTAAGTTGGCAGAAAAAATGGCCAGAAGTTGAAATGACTGGCCCTAATTTTATAGTCCTTTTTCAATGCCAGTCATGCAGAAGTGATTAAAGGAGAGTGAGAGTCATGCCTGATCTGGATGCATAAACTCCAAAGGTGTTTACTTACAAATATTTAAATAGAGTTTAATTATTAGTTTATCCAGAGCAGCAAAAATGGTCAAAAGTGCAAAGTACTACTGCAGATGAACTCCATCATGACACTGAGATCCAACTGGATGGGATTGAGCTGCAGGGTAAGGCACCTGCATTTGGAGGTAGCTGCATGTGTGAGAGCTGTGTAAGTGCTCTTGGGAGTCACTGGAGCCCAGGGTGACTCAGGATGATCAACCACAGAGCCCACACCCAGCTTGTGATTCAGCAGCCTAAATATGGGTACTGATTTCCTTGCCTGTGCCATTGCCTCCAGCTTTCCGTGCTGGTCACCTGTGGGCTGGCTTTGCCAGTCTCAGGGGGTGTATTAGATACCCAGCAATGTCTCAAAGGGCTCTAACTATGTTTGGAAGTGGATCGAGGCTTTAATTAGTCATTAGCAGAATTACTTCCTTGCCCCTGCTGACTGCATTAAGTAGATGTCCACTGACCAGAATGGGAATTTAAGAACCACCATTAGGTCTCTTCTTCTTGAATGGGCTTCCAGAGCAGCCACATTCTGGAGTGTAAACAGATATATATATATATATAGATAGATATAGATAGATAGATAGATATAATGTATGTAAACATGAACATGCATGTATATGTATAAAAACAAAACACACGAACAAAAAAACCCAAAAAAACCAAACCAACAAAAAAAACCCCCTAGAACTCCCCAAACAAAAAATAAAAAAATAAAGTCCAAAACCCCAGCAAAAATGGCCAGGAGTTATTTAAAGTTTTGAATTTATAACCAAAAACTTTAGCAGGGCAGGTCAAGGTATTCCTGGAATGTTGTTTCCTATTTGAATGAGCATTATTCAGCATGTATAATATATTAAGTAGTCGGGTTTTTTTCAGATTGCAAAACACACTCAGACAGCATAGTTCTGTCTGCATCCAGAGGCCTTCAGTCATGCTGTGGCTGGGCTTCCTGGGAGCAGGTGATGAGTGTGGGCCTGCATTCATCCTGTGCATTGCTCTGTAAATGCTGTTTATCTTTCTAGTACAAGATTGAATACTCCCAGCTGAGAAGTCGGCAACTTCAGATCTCTGTGTGGCATGCAGGAGCTCTCAAATACAGGGTGTTTTTGGGGGAAGTGGTGATTCCCCTGGCAGCATGGAATTTTGAAGAGGACTCAATGCAGTTTGACTGGTACCTGCTCAAACCCAAGGTGACTCTAAGTTTTTGTTCTTAATTGTACCTAAGAGCAAGATGTAGTGAAAGCCATGAGAAAGATCACCCCTATGAGATCATTGAGGGGAAAATGCTGTCAATCCAGCCCATTAGCAAGATGTGTTGGAAACACAAATAAGCTGTGAGAAGGGTGTGAGAATAAGCTGTGAGAATGATTGCAGTAATGCAGACTTCTGTGTGTCCCTTTCTTCAGCTTGAGAAGCCTGAAGATGATCTTACCCAGTACAGTGGTGAGCTCCTCGTGTCTGTAAGGCTGTCGGTACCAGCCCAGTATCAAAACCTCCACTTTGAAGGTATAAAATGTTTTGGCATACACAAGTGCTTAACAGTTGCTCTTAGTGGTCTTAAAGGTCTTTTCCAACATAAATGATTTTATGAATTCCTTGGCTAGAAAAGAATTGAGATCAATGAAGGACTGGCAAAGTGTCCATGTAACATTCCTGTATGCGTTTTTTAATAGCTACAGCAAATGGTGCTCTGTGGTGTTTTATATCATAGATCATTTAAAATCGAAACCTTTCCAAGCTTTGTATATTTGTTCTTTTTAATGCAAATAAAAGTTGTACACTATAATGTATGATGCATCCGGCTGTTTTCCAAACTTGCACCTGTCATGATGTTACCAGTAGAGGTTATTCTGGAGGCAATTTTGCTGTCCAAGGCAGAGACTGCCAATATGTGAAAATTTGGAAGGGAAGTATCTGCAAGGAAACCAGACCAGCACCCTTGGTTCCTCCAGTGGTCTCATCTTAGGGAGATTGTTTCACTTGGAAGGTGTTAGGTTCAAAATGTATAGTCAGGACTCCGTTTCTAGTAATGAAAACTTGTCAAGTACACTGAGTACTGCTGTACTATGTCAGAGTAAGCGCCTTCAGTGAAATAAACACTTGGGGAGGGAGGGATAGGAAATCCTTTTCCTTACCTCCCTAGCCCATAGTGAGGTGTACAGACATTCAGAGCTCTAGTAGTGCTCTCTGTGTCAGGACCACAGCAGCAGGTAGAGACCAATAGGAAGCTCTAATTAACTGTTTTGCTATTTTTTTCCCTTTTCCTTTCCAAGTGACCCCAAAGTTACCAACTCTGTCTTTCTTCTGTCTTTCCTCCCTGTGCACGCCTGTGTTTTGGGTCTCTGCTCTGTGCCTCGAGCTGTGAGTGGAGCAGTATCACACCATGGGTTTGGCTCTCTCCCCTGCTTCTGACTGTTCCAGAGAAATGCTTCTGTGTGTACTGCCCTGTGTTTGCTTTCCACAAACACAACAGAAAGCTTTGTCTTTGGAACAGGGATCACAGAGCAGCCTGCTGCTCACTGCTTGGTTTGCTTTGTGTGTGAATCATTCGCTGTACAAACATTCAAATCTTTGAAATGTTCCTAGGCCAGCCTTATGACTCCTTATCTCAGTAGTGCCACTTAGGCATTCCCCTACTTACTTTTAGCAGCATCTTAAGCTATCAGCTGAACTAACTGGGCATTTCATGTGATAACTGCTCCTTTTTCAGGAAACAAAGACCAAGGAATTCTTAACTGCCAGCTTCAGGTTATGATACTTGGAGCCAAGAACTTGGCCTTGCTGAGATCTGCTGGAATGCCGAACTCCTTTGTTAAAGGGTATGTCTGAGACCTAACACTTCAAATAGAGACTGTCACATGTGTTCCATGCAAACGTACATATTAACATGTTTTCAGCAGGAGATTGGCATGGGAAAGTGGCATTACCCACACTCTTAATCAGACTTCCTAGTAATGGTGACACCTGGGTGTGTGCACAACAGCAGCAGTTTGCAGGGTAGTGATGGGTCCCACCTGTCCTATTGGTCCTGAATTTTAGATTTTAATTATGCCATTAGATGTAGAGTTCACTAGTTTAAGTGCGTGCTCTTAGATATTAGGGGAGTGGAAAAAGAGGGTGTTGTCACAGTTTCAGCTGTGCCTTTGCAGAATGAAGTATAGCTCTGGATACGCTGAAAACTTTTATTCTCTTTGTTCTCGACATTTTGAAAAAGAGAAGGAACTGAATTTTTCTTTGGTGTACTGAGTAGCTTGTGTGTGGGATAGTTTTACTTCCTTGCTGTCAGGCATCAGATGCCACTGGAAGGACGATACCGGGGTAAACTTACATCTCATAAAACCGTTTCACCTGTTGTGGCACCCACCTTTGGTGAAATGAGTGAGCACTTCATCTCCTGAAAGGCAGGTTTCAGGCACTATTAGGTAGCAGCACGTGGAGCAAAGACTCCTTCAGCAGGAGTGACAGCAGAGTCAAAGCAGACAAGAGTCTATTTGCACCTGCACTAAAGGCTAGTGTGAAAAGGTGCAGGTCCCAAAATAAAGACAAGAGCACCATGTTCTACCGTGCACTGAGGCTGACGTTTTTTCCTATGTAAGGCAAACCAAAGGGCTCTAGTTGGTTATCAAAAATGTTGTTTTCTGGTTGAGAAATCAGTAACCTAACTATTTTTTTGGGGGGGGGGAAGTTGTCTTATCCTTCCAGACCAAGCAGATGTAAAACAAAAGTCTCCTGTCCTGAAGAAAGAAGCCTCTCCACAGTGGAAACACTTGTTTGTCTTTGATGGTGTGACTCCAGCTCAGCTACAGCAATCATGTCTACACCTGACTGTCTGGCACAAGTCAAATTTCAGCGCAAGTGATCAGTTCCTAGGAGGAGCCAAGCTTGGTGCAAGTAAGTTTTTTATCACTGGAAGTTGAAGGTAATTTGGGGAAAAGTGCATTTAGTTTTCATCCCAAGCAATAACAATTACACTGTGCTATTTATTACCTGCTATCATGTGCCTACACATGCAGTCCCAGCCTCTGTCCTAAGCAACTTGCAGTCTTGGGCTCTGATCATGCAAGAGCTGATGCACGTGCTTCTGTTCAGGTCTGTGCAGGTTCAAGGTTGTCAGTGGAAATTTTCAGGAAAGCCATTTGTTAGCATGGTGATTTTTATGGGTCAGAGCCATGTAAAGACAAGCACAGAAATGATGTGGCTCTAACTCACACAGAGCTCTACATATTTTTAAAGACTTATTCCTTTAATTATTTTCTGTGGATTGGCTTATTTAAAATAACTTCTTATCAAAAGAAAGCAGGAGAACGAATCATCTCATAGACTCCAACCTTGCTTATGTCTGTGCTTATTATTTTATATCTGCAAATCAATCCAATCAGTGAAATACAGGAGGTGAAACTTCTCCGAAGGGGCTGTTGGATGTTTGAAGTTTTGGGCTCTAACATAAGAGTGAGCTTTCTTTCTCAGGGCTGAGCAATGTCTGAGAAACCCTCTGCTCACTGAATTGGACCCTGTTTCACTGGTAGTTGAGCAGGGAAGCATTGTCCCTTGCAGGCTGCCCAAAAGTCTCCCACCCTTGTTCTCACAGCGAGTTAAGTGCCGTGGGTTTTAGTATTTGAGAGGAAAGGGTCAAATGTTGTTTTGGTATCTGCATGCAGGAGTATCTGCAATACAGGAGTATTATCACTAGTGATAACTCAATGTCATGCAGGCTTCCTCATTAACTTTTTTTGCTTATCCTAGCCAGCATTTCCCTATCTGCTTGTAAGTGATCCAAGTCCTAAAGCTGGAATGAACTGGAGCAGGCTTAGTGCCATTATGAGCATACACACTTTCTCTTCTGCTTTTAGTCATACAGCCAAAAAACTTCTTTGCTGCAGGTTGCACTCTTCAAAGAGTGATCCGGTTTAACAGGATGTAAATAGTAGTTCAAAAGTATAAATACCATTTATTGCAATTAGTGTCTTAGGAGCTACAGAACAGCTGAAAATACTAGAATGTAGAAGTAGATGAAAGGGTTAGCTAGAAGTTGCATATGGCCAAGTGAAAAGTAACTCTGATCTTTCCTTTTGCTTTCTTGCAGAGGAATTCTTTGACTCTATGGACCTTCCTTCTCAGGGAGTGCTCCAATGGCAGGAAGTGCTCCACAACCCAAACACATGGATGGACTTCCTACTTGTACTGCATTCAAATAAGGAAAACTTTAAATCATGAGAGATTATCACACAACTGAATGTTTTAAACTGAAGTGGTACATACACTTAAAGTCTGGGAAAGGTACACTGCAACAGCACCTATTCCAGTTTTTTTGGGAAGAGAATTATGTATTTGAATATGTGTGACATTCTGAATGTTTTATTTCTTCAAAAGTGTTAGTGCTTTAATGTGTCTCTAGCTGGAGTGTAAGGATAATATTGTTTCTTTAGGAATGACAGCCTCATTTTGAGATGCATCATGCTGACAAAGCAACAGGAGCCAGACACACTGCAGCTTTCCATTTGCAGGCCTAGCAGAACTGTTACAATGTACTTTAAATCACGACTGCTTCAGAGAAAATAACTGTTACAACAATAAAGTTACATTATTTCACTCTTACATTGATGTTTTAGCCACAGAATTCAAAACCAGCTTGTCTTTGTCTGCTTGCTGCAAATGCTAATACCTCTGTGCTTCAGCATTATCTACACTGCCGCTTTATTTCACGTGACCTTAAAAAGCTTTGGCCTGTGGCCATGTCTCTCAAATGTGTGCTATAGCATGGTGCTTAGACACTTAAATGTATAAATTCTGTCAGTAGCAGGGTGGGACTACAGCCAATGGAATAAGGGTGGGTGCAACAAGTTCCTTCTTATCAGCTGCCACTGTAAGACAGAATTAACAGCCCTGATCCATAGGATGTACAGCACATGACAAAAGCTTAGCTAAGTTTATAATTTCTGCATGTGGACAACTGTAACTACTGCTGTTGTGTTATACTTCTAGTCCTTATTACAACTATTCCCCCTTCCTTTCTAGGTCAGTGTGGCTTTTAATGATTTGAGATTTAAAGACACAGGGACTCATAAGCTAAGCTCAGGAACTAAAAGAGCAGTAGCACAACTTATTCAAAATACACCCCATACAAGAAACACTTCACTCCATTGCCTTTGTTACTTTGCAGATCTTTTATTTAGATGGTTGTTGCTGCAAATAAAAAAAACAAAACCCCACACAAGATTCAACTCAAGTATAACGCAGCATAGATATCATAAATGAAGAGGTGACAACATACTGTATCTCACTTTCTAACAGATTTTCAAGGAAAAAAGGGGAGAGTGGGGGAAGGATGGTCACAGAAATGCTCTCTACTAGAGAGAATACAACTGTGATATAAACAAGTAGTCCCTTCATCTTTGGAGTCTGAAACTTTAAATCAAACATTTAAAAAAATTAGAAAATTTGTTAGAAAAATAGGTGCAGTAAAATTGTATATATTGGATCATGTGTACATATAACAGTTTTCATTAAGTAAAAAAATGATCTTTACAAATAATGCTTTATAGTAAATAATCAGTTGCACTGTATCAGACTACAGTCTTGTTTAGGCATTTTTACAGATGCAAGTCTTATTAAATCTGAAAAGTAACAAAATATACAGAGCAAAACTATTTCCCTTTAACTAGTACTGCAATTCACATATTGCATGTTTATATATATATATAAATACTACACTATAACTGATCAGTAATGAAGCTGGAATGCAAACACAGTGGTGTCTTAGATTCCAGGAGTATTTGCTACTTGTTACATGAAGAGAATATCAGTGTCCCTATGCCACTTCTGAGCCATCACTGCACAATTTCTCCAGTTGAGAACAGCAACTAGAAAATATCTAATTTCTACACAAAGTAGTTCTGAGGTGTTGTCAGTTCTTTTGTGTGGGGGGGCAGGGGAGGGGAAACATGGGCATCAAGACCAAGGAAAAAACAGGATCTACAAGCCCCTGTCCGTGGATGTACAATGGATATACAGGTGCTTGCAAATCCTAAGTTCCACAACCTGTCTTCTCAGCTGTTAAACTTTACACTGTAGCTAATAATACAAAGACATATGGCACAAAATTCACCCACAGATGCTTATCTTTTAAACCAGGCTGAATCCAGCACCTCCACAGGACAAACATCTTTAAATAGAAGTGTGGCCTGTTAAAATTTGTCTTGCTTAAAGAGAGATGTGACATAGGGCCTTTTGGCACTAAGCAAAGGCATGAGCAAGTTACCAGGATCTGTGGTACAATAAGTTTTAAACTATATCAAATTTCACAGCAGGTTCAGAATAAAAGGGAGATTCAAACACCTCTGGGTTTAGAGAACATTGGTTAAGTGTCATACAGTGACACCTCCTCAGGGAAAAAAAAACAAACCAAGAAACCAACACAACAAAAACCCCAAAACAAGAACACAGCATTAAGATCTGCCTTTCCCACAGTCCTGTCTTCTTCCAAGCATCTTTACATTGCCTCAAACTCATCGATTCTCTGCTTGGTGTTGCCTTGCCGGATCTGCCGCAGCGTCTTGTACTTGTCCCGTCCCTGGCGCATGTTCTCCGAGTGGATGATGTCGTTTTGGGTCATCTTGTTGCTATGTCGAGCCTGGGCCAGCTCATCTGTCAGTGCCTGCGATATGAAAACAATAAATACAGGTTATACGGGAGAAGCCCTCTGCTCCTGTCAGTCGTGTTCTCTGGGGAGAGCTGACAGTTGTTAATGCCTGGACAAAACCATGATGTGGATATGACCCAGGCTCTCCAAAATCTTTATGGATGATTTAAGCAATCTCAAAGCTTGAGCAATGTGAGCAATCTTTATATACCTTGCTTTTATTTCAAACTTCCTATAGGAACTGTAAACAAAGAGAAACTATTGTGCTCTGTGTGTTTAACCAAGTCCTGTTGTCCAGGACTGATTGTTTCTATTCCTCTGCCTCCTCCAAGCAGTGCCTTACCCTCAGCTGGCTCTGCACTCGTGCGTTCTTCTCTGCCTCAGTGATGCGCGACTCCTCGTTGCGGTCATTCCTGATGCCCTCGCTGGAGAACTCGGCGCTGTAGGCTGAGTACTCAGAGCCCTCATCTTGCAAGTTGTCGTGGACGTGGTAATTCACTGGCTCATAGACAGGGGGTGGGGGTGGAGGTGGAGCAGTCATTACCAGGTGTAACTCTTCTTTGGTCTTTACCAAATCCTCCTGTGCTTCTCTGGCCTTCGGGAAAAGAATGAAAAATATTTTTAATGCATTTCTTGCTTTAAGTCAGCTTAATGAACATTCAAATGCTTATATTATTTTTCAATCTACTACAAAAAACAAGAGAGAATTAAATGTCTGCAGCTGATGGTACTCTACTATTAGAGAACTTTTTTTTTTGCTAGGGATGCTATCATCATCAGCCTGTGTAATGTGCAGGGGGTCTGAACAAAGAATATTCTTCCGATAAAACAGCCTAAGAAAAAGTTCTATGGAAAGCTACAGCATTCTGTTCTCCATTTGAAGAGCTATGGGCTGAAGACACACAAGTTCCACAGAGACTGAGAATCTAATTTGCCATTTTTAGTGCAATTACACACCAGGCAATCACCTTCCCTGCTACTGCAGTGATTCTGCCCTCCCACGTGTCTTACAGTGCACTGGGAGCACCAGCACTCTGAGCCTTGTGTGGTTTTGTCTTTGGTTTTAGTGCAGCAGTTTATTAAACTCTCCTGATCCAGGTACCAGGAAGCCACTCCCAACAGCACATGCTCCTCAAAACAGATACCTGCAGTGTGGCTGCATGTTGCCCTTGTGTTCTTGTTGCCTTCTGATTATTGACAGATAATTTTTACAGTTTCTCAGTAAATTTTTACACTCTGTTCTTATAAACAATGAATGTTTTGCATTCCTCTTTGGAAAAAGAGAAAATTAATAAAACTCTTGATAGGACCTATAGGGTCAGGAGGTAGTATCCTCACTGTCCAATCCATGGTCACTGTTAGAATTTTATAAATAGATATGAAATGTAAATAAAAGACTTCTTTTTCCTGCTTAGTTCCTCAGAGTCATTGAGTGTAAGTGCCTTTCTTTCTGTGTCATTCAGTAACAGCTGCATTTGCAGCATCTTCTCTTGACTGATATAATGTTTTCACATATTACTTCATGGACTACATGCATCATTAATTCATGTGCCCCTTCCTCTCCAAGGCTCCAAGACCATGATCACATTTTTAGGTTTTTATACAGGCTTTAATTCTGAGTTTTGACCGAAGGGTTGTTGGAAGAAAGGTGTTTTTGGAGATGTATTGCACAATCATTACAAGTTTGGTCTTCTTCACTGCTGTATGCCTCCACATGTTTGAGAAGTCATACCAGGCTAAGCACCACAGTACGCTCTGCTTAAGCATAGAACTTTAGAGCAACTTGTAAAGCAGATACTCACTCTGATTTGCCACTCTTCAACCTCACTCTCTTTGCGCTTCCTTGCCTCTTCAAGAAGTGCTATTTTGGCTGTATACTCTGCAAGCTCTGTAGCCTGTTGAAAAATAAAATGGGAATTATAAGGATTCTAAAAATAAACACCAACCCAGCCAAAAACCCAAACACAATAAAAAAATACTGTTAATTCTGAAAAGGAAATTAAGAACTAAAAATTAGATTGCTTATGATAGAAACCAGTGCCACAATGATGGTCCAGCACTTCACTGCACTGTTTTTCCCTGGACGTGATGGCTTTGCCTTACTCAAGGGCACAATAACATGCCTGTGTATCTTGTTCTCAAAATAACTGTGTCTTACCAGCTGTTCCTGGTTCTTCATCTGGTCCATAGTTTGTTTCTCCAGCTCTTCCTTGGCCTGCAGAGCTGCCAAACGGTCAGCTTCCAGGCGTTCTGCCTCCTCCTGGGCCCGTTTCCTCTCCTCCTCCAGCTGAATGGCTCTTTGGATCTGATCTGACAGCTCTGCAAAGAGACATCAATGTGGTTAGTCCACAATTCTGGTCAAAGCTAAGGAACTTCAGTCTTAGGTAACTGAAGAAGTCATGACAGGACTTTACTCCAGCTTGTAATACTCCCTGCATTGTGCTCCTCAAATTAATTATTTGCATAATACACCAAGTAACTGGATTCAGAAGTAGTCAGATGTGCACTGTAATTAAATCTTCTGCAAGATGCTTGCACTGAAGTCTGTAACATTGACATGACTCTGCTGCCCTTAATTGACAGTTTGCTGCACGGACCAGATGTCGCCTCCAATGTGTTCTTCTGTGCATTGAAACAGAAGCTTCCATTTCACTGGAAAGATTTGTTCCCAAAGTAATTTTTCTGCTAGGGGTTAGTGAAAAGTATTTGAGGGCTGAACTCTTGCTCATTGCTGGAAGAAGCTGTGATACTTAAATCCTCCTGGCAACAGGGGAACACAGAGCTCCTACCCTTTAGTTCCCAAATAAAATCTGCAGATTTTATGCTACTTTCATACTTTGGATGCACATTTATACATTTAGCTGTAGAGGAACCATTAGTAAGTCTTGCCAAGTGATCCCAGTGTCACCAAATTTAGGCAAGACATGGGCAGCAACCCATACAACCCCTCTATGGAGCACAATACATGGTCTGTACTTTACCTTTCTCTGCTTTCTGAGTCTTCACTTCATACTCTTGTAGCCTCACCAGCAGCTCCTCCTTTTCCCTTAGCATTTGCTCTTTCTCCCTCTCAATTGTCTCTCTTCTTCTCTTTTCATCTTCTAGTTGTTTCCTGTTAGAAACATATTTCATGCTGGAAGCTCACTTTCAGACCCAAGCTACTGCCAGACAAGAAAGCTGGCTGGGAATCTCTCCAGGCAGCTCAATGGGAAAGTGGCTGCCACGAAACAGGAGCCAGAAGACAGAAATAGGCCGTTCTGTCATCTCTTCAGAATTTTTGCTCAGTTTTAGATACCCCATTTCATAAAAGCATTTGTATTTTTGTTGGTTGCCACAGAAATTTAGAACACCAAATAGCTGCTAGACACAGGAAAAACAGGACTTGTACTGCAAGGCAGAGGAGGTGTAACTTTGTTACTTCTGCCATATGGCAAGTCAAGGAGGTGTGAAAACAACAGCACTGAGGCAATCAGTGCTGAGAGGGAAACAATCCACAAGGAGAAAAGCAGCATTATTTCTTGAATCATAAACAACCTGCAGCCAGTGGTAGAATTGCTATTCCTTTTTCCTTGTCTGTAAGAGATCTCCCAATTCCTTCTGTCTTTACAGTGTACACAAATGTGAAGGCTCCCAACCATCCCATGGCCCAGCACATAAATCAGATGCCAACGCTCAAGAGTCAGGAAAACCCTTCTCCAGGTGCACATCATCACACCAGAGCCAGCTGTGCCTTTACTTGCACATTTCCTTGCAGCTCTCAAGGCTGCAGCCAGGACAGCTGACTGGGCACAGGCAGGAGGAGTAACAGAGTCCCACTGCAGGACACCCTCAGTCCCTGCCCCTATTCCAGAGCTCCAGGGCCACACGTGCTCCTCCTGAACCTGGGATGGCTCAGAGCCTCTCCCACATTACTGAGCCCTGCCCAGGGGATACAGCTGCTTGCTGAACCCTGGCACTTCAGTGTCATTTATTTCTGCCATGCCACCTCAGCTGCCTGTATCCAAGCCCACCTTTCCAGTTGTTTCTGGTGCTTCTCCTCCCGGGCCTGGGCTTTCATCTGCTGCACCTCAATCGTGTCGGGCTTCCTGCGCCGCATGTACAGCTCATGGTTGCCCATGCAGAGCTGCAGGATCCTCTTGTTAATTCTCAGACGTGGGGCATAAAATACAAAGTCCTAGGAGAGAGACACCACAGTCAGTTTCTTCCAGACACTTTCTCTTCTCTCAGCTAACTGCAGACAGAACATTTTGCTACTAATTTCATTCTAATCCAGGCATACATGCAAGGCCATTTAAACACAGCAGCAGCGACTACAAATGTCATCTGAAACCAAGACTATTGTAATTTGTATTCTCCATTTAAAATCTACATAGAATTGACAAGTTACTCTTCTAGAAAAAGCATCTTTTAGAGAAAATCCCAGATTAATGAAGTCTCTTTTAAATGGAAATTTTTAGATGTTGCAGAAGGTTCTGGGTTGACAGGTAAACATCTGGACAACAGACCTCAGTTTGCAGTTTTGTGACTGAAAGACAAAGCACAAACTACAAACGTGACTTTGTAGAGTTTCTTGATATATCTGAATCAACATTCAAGGCCCCACATTTGTTTTTTCAGAGCAAAACATCTTTCAGTGTAATTCTTTTCCATTCCATGGCATTTCCTAGTTAAACTGACCTAGGCTGTTACAAGAGTGTCAAATGAAAACTAATTTTTTTACCACAAACCACACAGATTATTTGGAATATCACGTTGTAGGCAGTAATGAAACACAAAATACTCTAAAATTTCTGGTTCAGTAAAAAGGACATTCCCAAATTTCTTATTATCTGTCTTATAATTAGACCTTTATAGAAATTATAAACCAGACTAGCTCTTCTAGAAGAAAACCAGCTAAGGCAGGAATATGGAAGGCCTAAGTTCATTACCTGCCTGATGATATTTCTGAGTCCACAACCACACACATTTACAACACAATCTAAACTTACACAGTGGATAAACATCCTTGTGCCTTTTCTGTGTACTACATGGATAGTGGGCAAGCTCCCACATTAGCACCATAAACCAGTGCCCATTCCTTCGAATTACTCTCTAATGGATTGCCTCACTGTTAGCAAGAGATGGAACCAGGAATGGAAACAGTGATCATGTTTTTAATTGCCTGAGCTCGAAAGCACAACTGTGGCTATCTCTGGGAAAACTAGAAGTCATACTAAGCAATTAAAAGCTCCCTAAGTGGAATTGAGATGAATATGCTGACAAAGACTGATTTTCTCCAATGCATTTCACTAATGCACATACTGGCTGCAGAAGAGGCAGTCAGGGAAGTGTGTTGTGCTCTCTAAATCCTGCTGGAGCCATTCCAAGTTGCACGGATCTGATCCTGATAATTGAGATTGTAAGCTGCTCATCCAATCTCCTACTTCTGACAAATAATTGTAAAAACAAACAGTCTGTGCACATTGTGATGAACAGGTCCTGTGCTGAGGCTCACTTACACAGAAGTAAATGCTGAGGGTATGGACGGTGCTTGAATTTGTCATTAAAGACCATAATCAAGGCACACAATGTTCAAATACAAATATAAAAGAATCCCTTTCTTTCCTCATCCCCAGCCTACCCCAGATCTCACACAACTAGGAGAACTGCACCTCAATATTTTAAAGGTAATGTGCTGAAGATCTTGGAATATATGGGCAGACAAAGCACAAAAATTAAAAAGCTTATCCTGGGTAAGGTGCCGCAGGATACCCCTTACATTACTGTCAATTTAAACACAGGCATATAGAATCCTCCAAATTAAAAGGGAGCTTCCAACCCACAACTTTGGTGGACTGAATATTTTTCTGTAGTTATAAGGCCTGCCTTTTTCAAAGGAGACACAAGCACACACAAAGACCCAGACAACTTCCTGAATACTCAAAATTAGTGCCCAGGTAAATTCTTCTTTTAGGCACAGCTTTAAACATACCACCAGCCAGAGGGAAAATAACAATTGACAGAGAAGGAGGAAACAACTCAGATTTTCAATGCTGACACCTTTTTGTATCGGCCTTTTGCAAGCCTTCCATTTCAAACTCAGATTTACTCTTTGGGAGTGGGTGGCAAGCTGTGATCTGTGTTTTGTAATTATGCACAATACATGCAAGAGGCTCTTCTATTGAGAAAAGCATGCCTGACAGACCAGCTTTCTATCTCTGGGGAGTTTTGTTGGTTTTCACTAACAGCATCATAGAAAAAAGCTCCTCTCCCCCAGGTTCTTATCTGGGGGAAGGAAGAAATCCCTGCAGCACACAGTGCATTAGTATCCTTTAAATTACTGGGAGGATCTTTTTCTGTTAGAGATATTTATAAGCCATCATCTTTTACCAAAGCCAGGCTACTTATTATTTCTCTGGGCTGTACTTACCCACCAAGGCCAAGTACTGGGGTGGAGGAAGAGCAGAGGAGGTCTTTCTCAACTACTCCAATAATTTCACAAGACTGACAGAATGACATCCACCTATACCAGTTATTCCACCTTACATTCTTAACAGGTCAAATTAAGTTTCTTAAGAGGTCAAATTAAGTTTCTTATTTTAAAATAGCTCTAAAAACATATTTTAAGTATTGAAAAGCAACATTCACAGGTAGCTACATTTCAGTTCTCCACCAAAGTCATATCCCTGAGATTTACCTTGGTGTTCAAGAAAGTTAATGAACACCACATTTTACTTAGTAGTGTGGAAGTGAGCAGTGATAGATGGGAAGCCATATGTATCCATGTGGTTTTGCAGTAGCATTTGAAATACTTTTTTTAATGAACATTTTTTGATGTTTGGGTTTTTTTAAATGAAAAAAAAACCTACCTGTCAGCTTCCATGCAATGAAAGATATACAGAGAGGACTCACAGAACTAGCAAACTAGCAAAGAATCCCAAATTTAAGTATGAAGTTACCTAGTTTGCTACAAAAAAAAAAAGGACTCTGTAGTTGTAAAATCCTTATCTTTTTCCACATTAGCTATCACTATCAGCCCTTCACTTATGCTGCACAGAAAAAAACAGCAGCTCTAAATACAAATGCTTATTTTGCACCTAGAAAAGCTGCGGCTTTCTCCTCTCCCAAGACTATTTTGGGATGAAACAGTGTCAGTTGTTCATATGCAGTATCCAGGAGTCCCTTCTAGATATACTTACTGGTGCCTTCTTGTCAATAGGCTTTATAACAAACTTCTTGTCATTGAAAGAGATGTTTCTGATTTCACTCCAGGGGAACCCAATCTTCGGGGTTAGTCTGGAAAGAAGAAAAACTTGTTTTTAGAGATGATGCAATAAACATTTTCCCCCCATATTGCTTCCAACACACAGACTTGGTGGAATGCAATGCTTCACAAAGCTTTTCCAACAGAGAGAAGACAGTAATTGAACCAGAATACTACAAGGAGTAAGAAAAGAAGCCCAGTAACCTCTCTTACTGAGTCTCTTCTCATTTTCATCAGCCACTCTACTGATCTTTGGCTATGTAATAGGGATGGTCTCTACTGAAGCCACATGCTCAGCTGCTTTTAAGCTTGTTTCTTTTAAGTCTGGGTGCAAAATCCACAGCATGCAGACTTTATGTGCAGCGCTTCCCTTCACATGCCTCTCACACATCATGGGAGGCATAAGACAAAATAGCTGAGCTGCTCCCCATACCTTACAGCACCCACAGGCAAACCCATGCTGCTTCACTCTGAAGTGCTGGACAGGCACCATTGGTAGGAGAAGATTTATTTTCTTTTGTTTCACAGAATGGGTCAGGTTGGAAGGGATCACAGTGGATCATCTGGTCCAACCTCCCTGCTCAAGCAGGGTCATCCCAGAGCACATGGCACAGGATTGCATCCTGAATACCTCCAGTCAGGGAGGTTCCACAGCCTCTCTGGGTAGCCTGCTCCAGTGCATGGTCACCTGCACAGTAAAGTTCTTCTCCATATTCAGGCAGAACTTCCTGTGCATCAGTGTCTGCTCCTTGCCCCTTGTCCCACTGCTCAGCACCACTGAGAGAAGCCTGGCTCCATCCTCTTGACACCCTCCCTTCAGATATCTCCTCCCCTAGATTACAGGCAAGGTTAATAACAAAGGGCCCTGTTCTTTCCTTCCATACAAACTGCTCTTTCAGCCCATCCCATGAGTCACCAAGTGGAACTTTACTCGCTGGTCATGCAATGAGCTGTGCCACGTGGCTCCTCACTATTGAAAAGCTCCCCTGTGAAGCAAAGGGCAAGATTCAGACTCCCAGCTCTTCCTTGCTGCTGAGGAGTTCAGGTCTGTTGATTTATTTGAAATTTTTCTATGTGACTCACTAAACATTTGAGATTTTCCTTTGCCTTAATTTCTCCAGACTCTTGCATATAAAAAACATCCAGCTTGTCCTGAGATCAAATGTTTCTGAGCCATTCCAATACTTCACCTTCACACACCTGATCAGCTCTGCAGCAAGTTCTAACATTGCAAGGATTTGTGCATTTGACTATAATAAAGTCCTTTAATTTCCCCAACCAAATATTTTATTTTTTAATTTAATATCACATTATTATTCTTTTATTCTTTTCTTATCAAGGGAGGGTATATTCTCTAGAGATAACTGTTAGTGACTAAGAATTGGGTCTTATATAAAATAATACCAACAAGTACTTTCTTGTTATTCTCTAACCCCTCCAATATATGTCTCTGTCACAATTATTCTTGCAAATGATTGAAGACAAGTATTTAATGTTTAGCATTTACAGAAGTGCTTATCATCGCAGTGGACCACTCAAATTCTGTAAGAATTCTATGGAGCACATTGATTAAAGACAAAAAGAGCAATTTTGGGAGGAATTTCACTCATTGTCAAAGAGATAGAAAGCTACTACATCAAAAGATCTTGCTGGTTGCTAGCACAACCCCCCCCCCCCCTTGCTTCATCTAAATTCAGACATCAAGAATAAAATTCACCCTCTTCATAGCTTTCCACTCCCTAACCTCTAACTCAACTGTAAGATTATGCAACAGTGTGTGTGTGTGTGTAACATGAAGAACTGTAAAGAAAATGATTTGATTAGACTAAGATTAACTAATTACTCCAGCCTCCAACACATTAGTACAAACGCTTAAATCCTAGATAATCCTAGACAACTAAAAGAATTCACTCATTTGTAAGTTCTACTGCAGATTCTTCCCTTTAATGCAGGGGAAAAAAAGCTTGAATATACCTAGAAACAGGACATTGAAATACGCTGCAGTATAGAGGCTCACACACCGACAGTACAGCTTCATTTTCCTCATGTTAAACTGTAACAATGAAATCTCTGCTTCATCCTTGTCCTCAGTCCCCAAACTTTGCACCTACAAACCAGAGGTGCCATGCACGTTACTATTTTTCTAGTCCCCATATCTGCTGAAAGACTTAATTATATAGTGGCAAGAGTTACAGCAGAAATAAGCAGTTTATTTCAGCACTGTATTTGTTTTGCAAAGGCTCTCGATAGGTCTTTACAGTCAATGGCTACACTCTGCTTCTGCAGCTTGAAAAACCTGTTTGTGTGACCATGGTTACATAGCAAGACCAGTCATTCAAGACTGAAGTATTACATGAGCGAAACTACTTTTCTTTCAAGTGACACTCCTTGTTTTCTGGGTGACAGCACATATTAGCATTGCAGAAAAGACTGCCTTTCTCTTTGCCTTATCAACAGAAGATCCAGAGAGTTCCAATTAATATTTGGGTTGCATTCAAAGCTTTTTGGTGGCAAAGATGTAGAACAGGTGAAATCCCCTCTTTATTTCAATGATAGTCTGTTACAGACCAGTGACTTGAAACAAGATTTGAAACATTTGGGAGAGGAAAAGAAAGCAGTCTAGACAGCAATGCTCCATCTAAAAAATATCTATTTTAACTCCCTTCAATCCTTCAGTTGCAGAGTATTAGAAGAGACTAGCAGGCTTAGACACAGCTGTTCTCACCTTCTTATTATGTTTATTTATAGATGTAGTCTATCATTTCCCACCTACTATCCAATTAATAATGGCTCTGCCTTTACCAGAAGGCTGATTAAAACTACACATACCTCAGCAAGCCCTCATTTCATTCCTTGCTCACAGTAACTATTTAGGTTAGCCTCTCCCCGGGCTCTGGGTGTCACCCACCTTTGTTTTTGTGTCCACCCCATAATCTGCCTTTTTCAGAACTGGGCAGCTGCACACACATCCATCGTTAACTTCAGGACAGGAGTGTCCTTAGGTGTCTGAACACTGCAGATACCTTAGCCTAGCCAGGTTCTCCTGCTGTGGCCACTGATGGCAAACCTGGTGGCCTGACTCAAGTTAAAACCTGATAAACTCCTCAGTCCACGATTCAGCTCCACCACTGTGCACGATTATGAAGAAGACTTTGTACAACTGACATCTCTCTTTATATAGCAGGTATAGCAGGTCAGGAAAGACATGAAAGCACAGGGGATGTGAAAGCCCATTTCCTAGCTTCACCTACTGATCCAAAACTGGAATATAAGCATTCCTGTAAATGAGAAATGCCCCATACCAGCCCTTTTTGGAAGATCAGAGGTAAAAACAAAAGCCTTACTTATCGTCCTTCTCATAGATGTTGAGCCCCAAGGCATCGACCCCCAACCAAAGGTCAGTTCCTTTCTTATTCTTGATTTCAAAGTAGTTGATTCCATACATCTCCAGGTCTTGGGCAATCTTCAGGTATTCCAGCATGGCATTCTCTCTGATTGAGACATGAAAAAGTCAGATAAATGAGAAACCAACATCTGCTCTATCTCAGAAAGCACAGACACCTCTGAAGAAAAAAAAAATCCTAAACCTCACTTCAAGTACAGAAGTTATAACTGAACATTCACCATTTACTAATCACTTTAGAAGTTATGATATCCTATCTATGAGTACACACAGAATATTCCCATATACCAACCCCTAGTATTTCCAGATAGAAAATCAGCAACATTCACCTCTCAGCATTCATCCTTGTCTCAAGGGTACAGTGAGTAGGAAAGGTATAGGATCTGAGCTTTCCTCATCTGCCAGTGCAAATATTTTAATAACTGTAAGGTTTGACATACACCTTTACTCTTTTTGTCACTCAAAGCTATCACTAATACAATGTGCACAGGTTCAAGATCTTCAGGAAGTCACTGTTCTCAGCACCAGTACAAAATATACTACTGTGCTTTACCATGTGATTCAACACTGAACTAGAAAATACATACCAAGATTAGGCTCACACAGGCAAGTCAGAGTCTAAACCACAGACTAACAAAACTATGTTATAGAAATGCAAACTTAAGGTAGTCAAACAAGCAGCAAGGTGACCAGCCCAAGGACCAACACTCACTTGAGCATGCCACTGTGCTCAGCATGCCACACCTGGATCCGTTCTTCCCACTGCTCTCTGGAGAGTTTATGCTGGTCCATCACCCTACACAAGGAAATAGATATCAACAAGATTAGATGTTTTGCAGTATCCACTGATGGTGATCTTTGCTCTAGTCTTACTCTCATCTTGGTGGAAGCCTTACTGTAGCCAAAAGGAAAACCCTACTCAGCCCAAAGATGTTCTCTGTGAAGCAGAGAAATTCAGAATGAGCAATAACCTTCTGCAAAGCCTTTCTGGTCACTGACCAGACACATGAGAGGTATAAGCAAAACTCCGCAAACAAATCACACTCATACTGTAGACACCAGGGGATTAAAGCAAAGCAAAAGTTGGTGCAATCCCTGGAATCAGACATTGCTGCAGTGTCATCAGGAAGGGTAAACAGAAGCCATTGATCTGATAGCATCCACTGATCCTGTGTGGGGATTGACTGTGTAGCCAGCCACAAGACATGCTTTCCACATACAAGTGTTTTAGGACTGTACATTAGGATTAAAGGGCAACCCAACACAACCCAACCTTCTTCAGGAATGACGTATTCTTGACTTAATGCCTCTCTTTTCTTCTGAAAGAGGAGACATTCGTACTGCCACATTACCAGCATGGCAGCAGTGTTTAAGAAATAAAAGCTGAATACAAAACTATATTTCTTCTCTTACCAACCCAAGGAGAAGCAAAAACTTACCCAAATATGACAGGTAGAAATAAAATAAGGGAAAAACCCAATTATATACAATTCAGCTAAAAAAACCCAAACATACTTTCAAATGAAACTCTTTGCATGCAACTACAATTCAAATTAAAAAAAAATAAAAAAAGAGACTGCATCAGCCAATTCCTTCACCTTTGGGGGATCAGACGCTCTGAATTGAGGTATCCAGGCTTGTGCACCTCTTTGTTGTAATCTCCAAATTTGGCCTGCACAGCATAGGAGCCAAGAAGTACTGCTGTTTCAGGAGGACAGTAGATCTCATCACTGAGGATCCCTTCCTTCACCTGCAGGAAGAACAGCTTCTGCGTGATGTCCTGAATCAGCTCTTCAGCCACATCCTCTGGGAAGAACTTGGCACGGAATCTGAACTGGAGGGGATTCTCCTTTCTGATTTCTTGAGCAGAAACCTGAGGACAGAGGTGATACCACAACTGAGCAGATGATTTTTTGCAAAGAATAGAATAGATCGCTTTTACGCAGAAAAAAGAATTTGGGGCATTTGCTGTAAGAAGCGAGTGACTGGTGACTATTGGAATTCCTTAATTCTGGCTGTTTACTGGTAGGAGACAACATGGACGACATGCATTGTTTTCCAACTAAGCCAATTAACTCCTGTTTCTACAGCAAACACTGGTCACTGGAGAATGATTTACTGTGCTGTATCAGACTGCAAACCTACCCAGCACTGTGTGTGTTTGACAGACAACAGCCCCCTGACGGTAAACAGGTGTGTCACCGACTGCCCCATCAAGAAAAGCAGTTCATGCCCTCATAAGTGCTGGGAATACTCGAACAGGAGCACATCAGAGGCGTCAGCACTTAACTGCCCAGCCTGGAAGTGCCTCTTTTCCAAATAGCACACAACTGATCCTGCACAGGCAGGGCCTAAGCCCATCATCAGCCAAGGTGCTCCTCCAGCCACAGAAAGCACAGCTGCTTCCTCCCAACAAAGTACAGTATCAGGGCGCTGCTGCACATCTGGCAAATGCTTCCTGCAACTTAGAGAGTGAAAGGGCAGACTTCTACCGTGCCACACCTCACTCATGGAGATCACAATGTTATCTCTAAAAACAATCATGGAATTATGAAAATTACGGCACAATCAACAGCAGGCACAAGGTATATGGAGTCTCAGCCAATAACACATCAGGAATCATACGAGCTTTAACCTTTGGCCAGCAATTAGCCCAAAGTCTGTTACCTTTTTATCAAGCTTCAGCCAAGTCTGGAATCCTTTGTTGTCCACATACTGAAGACCAAAGTACCACACTTCTCGCAAACCTATGGTTTTAACCACCTGCAACAGAAAGGTAAAAAAGAAAAAGCTATTGCAGCTAAAACTTCACTTGAGGTCCAGGTGTCCTTTCGAGTCCCACATCACCTGTGATGGGTGCAGGCAACAGCCTAAGCCTACTCATTTGGCATCTCTTAATTTCACCTTGTAGACAAAGATATACAGCTGCCATTGTAGATGATGATGACAGCACAGGCTAAGATACTTGTCCCACCCAGTTTCTAGAAGATGATGATCCTGGGGAAGGCAGGTGAGACAAACAGCAAGTGACAGGCCACCAAGTGCAAGACTGATACACTGGCAGCAGGTGGGACTTCTGCTTGCTTTTATCTGCTGACCTATCTTAAAACTGTACTTAGTGAAGCAGATAAGTTATGTCACCAAAGTTTTTGGTGGGATGGTCTCTAATGGTATTAGTAGTAACTACAGCTAGTTAGCAGTACTAAGGGCTCAAGTGACCTTGTCTGCCAGTCAGCAGACTATTCCTTCTAAAGGTAGCAATTGAGAGGTGCTTCATACTGCTGCTGTGAGGCTCTGAGAGTTAAAACAAGATGAAAGTATTCTCAGTCAAGGTTACTGTTTTTTTAAACTCCCCAAAAGGCTGAGCTTATGAAGGACAAAAATACATCCATGTCCCCACATTAGGAGAAGTTTCATTTCATATATTGTAAATGCTAACCAGCTGAAAAGACACAGAAACACCATTCATTGACTGGATGGCACACTTACTAGTAAAGCAGTCCTGTTTGGACATGTTACTTTTCCTCAGTGGAGGATAAAGTAAACCAGTCCCTGACCTTCACCTACTCTTGACAGCTTGTTCTCATAGCCACGTGCTTGGCTGGCAGCTCATCTACCTCTAAAGCTGTGCTCTAGACACAGCCAAAATCTGCAAAGATCTACTATGCAATAGCTGGATCACTTCCATGATGTTATTTGCAGAGTAGCTCCTCAAAAAGTGATGTAGGCATTGCTGCAGGGAGCTCAAGTGAGTGGAAGGCAGGAAGTTTTTAAAACGCCTTTGTGAGTTAGGGAAGTGGGACAGACTTGAGAATGTGGAATTATATGTACTTCAACAAATCTAAGACCTCAAACAAGGATTTATTTCATCTCCACATTTACGGTTTTGCTGCAGACACTCTGGCTGGAGAGCAGACTTGAGAGAAACGATGTCATGTTAGCTAAAACTAACTAGAGTTTATCAAAAAGACAATAAAACCCACCAATCCAAACAAACAAAAAAACCCAAACCCCATGTCCTTCTAAAAGGAGAGATGGGGTCTGAAAATAATTCAGCTTTTACTTGACTAAAATTCCTTTTCCTCCCTCCCTCAAAGTGCCTTGTTTCATCATGGAAGAGACAAGTTTCTCGACAGCTGTATGTATTTTTATGAAATCTAGCAGAAAACCAGGGGTATGTTGAGTGTGGTACTTCCTGTTGCACAAAAGAGTGTTGCAACTTTGTTAAAATAAAAAGTTGCATAAATCAAGCAGTGACCAGGTCATTTTCTCCGAATGTCTCTTACAAGAGAAAAAGTACACTTCCTATAAATAGAGCTAGAAATCTTGCAGAAATTATGATCCCCTCAAGTTCTTCCCAAGATCTAAAAGCAAGGAAGGAGAAAATATTAAGTTATCTTCATAATTTGACTGTTTGAATTTCAATACAAAGAACAAAGAATGCTTTAGCTGTACTGGGAAATGCTGTGTAAACTTCCTCCATGGCAAAACAAGGAAGAAATAAGAAATGAGGCATTATATACAAGATGAGAGACACCTCCTCTGCTTCCTCAAATGCATGAAACCGCAAATCTCGAGTCTGCCCATTCCATCCAGCTATGCATTCACTTCCAGAAAATGCCAGTTACATTCTCCTCCATTTGAATTTCTTTTATTAATGGTCAGGAGGGCACATGACTACCTAGGAGATACTCCAGCCAGCTTCAGAGCCCACTGAGTTGGTTCTTGGGACAGCTCAGACTTCACTGCAGCATAAACTCTGCACAGGACTGGCTTGAGTGGAGCAGAACTTAATATTTACAGGTTTCCACTATTTTCCCTCTCCTGTAAAAGGAGTTATAGTACACCTTACATGCAGGATATATTTTAGACTTTGCTAGCATGACTGTAAGGGCACTGCCAGAGTAGCTCTGCTAGCTAGCTGACAACCAGTCCAATAAATCACCTTGTAGTTTTTAAAAATAGCTTGCTTCTTCAAAACTCCCACAGTGGTTCTGCAGTTCCAGTTGGGCCACTCCCCATACCTGTGAAAACCTGTTGCCTCCACAGGCTTTATCTGAGTGTAAACTCCACCCAAGATAAGGGCCTAGTGAAAGGCTTGCTCATCAGAACTGAAGAGAGAATTTATGGTCTTCACCTTTTCTGGTTTTGTGCTGCACAATTCTACCTCAGTCTTTTCCTTGATATGCAGAAGTACCCCCCCAACAAGGTATGAAATATGGATAAGAATTTAAAATCACAGGTTTTAAACCCATGCCACTGGATCTAAGGAGCAAATCTCCATGAGGAATAGGTCTATCCCAATTATGCACTAAGCATTCTTCAGAAATCTCAAAGTACCCAGACAGCAAGCTAAAATAGAAGTATCTTGAATCTGAAATATCTTGCCTTTTCCATGTTCTTGGGATTTTGAACTTCTCAGCTGAAAGCAGAGAAAGTAGTTTCTCTTCTGCCAGAGAGATGACCCTGACTCTGAACAGATGTAAACATTAATTAATATATACGTAGGAAGGAAGTACTTGTTGAATGCTTGTCATAACAACACACTTACAGTCTAAACTAAAGCATTGCTTTTAAAAACCTGGCTTTCAGTAATTTGGATTTTTGTACTGCAGGAGATAAAATCCAATTTCTCTCTTTTGGATTAACATGAAAGGGGAAAGAAGTTACTCTGATGCCATGGTGATCAGCATGAATGGGATCATCGAATCATAAAATGGCCTGGGCTGGAAGGGACCTTAAAGATCATCTAGTTCCACCCCCCTGCCATGCACAGGGGCACCTTCCACTAGACCAGATTGCTCAGAGTTCCATCCAAGCAGGCCTTGAACACTTCCAGGGTTGGGGCATCCACAGCTGCTCTGGGCAACCTGTTCCAGTGCCTCACCACCCTCACGGTGGAGAATTTCTTCCTTATATCTAATCTAAACCTGCTTCTTTCAGCTTGAAACCATTCTCCCCTGCCCTGTCACTACATGCCCTTGTAAATAGTCTCTCTCTAACTTTTTTGATGGTTCCTTTCAGGTACTGGAAGGCTGCAATTAGGTCACCCCAAAGCCTTCTCTTCTCCAGGCTGAATAATCCCAATTCTCAGCCTTTCCTCATAGGAGAGGTGATCCATCTCCCTAATCAACTTGGTGACTCTCCTCTGGAAGATCAAACAGCTGGTACTGGTTCCAGAAAAATGCAAGTTTCAAATGCACTTCAGCAAATTTCCAGTCACAGAACCATAGAATGTTCTGAGTTGGAAGGGACCCAGAAGGATCATTGAGCTCAACTCTAAAATGAATGACCCGTATGGGGATTGAACCCTTGGCCTCTGTTCAATGAATACTTGATGTTTATCCCATATCAGTAGTAATCAAAAGGAATTAAAGTTAGATTTAATGCTAACCACAAGCTGGAGTACTCGGTTTTGTACTGTGAAATTCTGCAGTGATTAATATTTGAGTTCCTTCTTTCATTCTTTCAAAAACTCACTAAAAGCTTTTTTTTCCCTTGGTTGTTGGGGGTTTGGAATTTTGTTTAATTTTTTAAGTGGTTTATGGGTTGTTTGTGTTGGGGGGGGGGTTGGGTTTTCTTTTTAAGTACTTCTCAATGCACAATTGCCATAAGGCCTAGCAAGTTCTAGTTAACTCACTGAAACAAAAAATTGTACCAACAATGTCTCAGAAGGAATGGATGTTGTTTAGCCAGTGCTGCCTACTTGAGTTAAAGCTCAACCACCCTTAGCTATCAAGGTTAGTGTGTGCAAGGGGAGAAGTGCAAATAACAGTTTGTGAACACCTTAAAATGAGTGACTGAAGTCTGCATAGACCAATTTTTATTTTTCAGGTCTACAGCAGAAATGGCTAAAAGCAAGGGTTTTTTTGTTTGGTTTGGTTTTTTGTTTGTTTTGTTTTTATTTTTCTTTTTTGAGTTCCAGAGCGGTAAGTAACATTTTTTCTGCTAAAATCTAGACCTTGCTTCAGTTTTATAACAGCAAGCTACTTAAGTCGATAATAACAAAGTTTCACAAATAGCACACAGTTTGTTTTAGTTGTCTTTATCTTTGCAGGTCCATCTTCAAGCAGACCTGTGTATTGTTATAGCAGTAACAGGAAGAATAACAGTTAGGGAGGACAGTCTTGGCCACTCAAGCCCTCTACTTCCCTGGGAATCCCTGAAGGCAGGCTGCACTAATCTCTGCTCTGTCCTGCTGCACAGGGGTTTCTTACAAGGCATGTTGCCCGTAAATGCTGACAGAGATCACAAACTCTTCTGGTTTTCCAGTATTTTGACAAACACCTATGGCAAAGTGGTTCCTTGAACTCAGCATTTGAATGAATGCAGCCAAGCCAACTTCATCAGCCACCTGAAGACCTGATTCTGAAGAGTTTTATGCACAAGAGCATTTCAGCTTTAGGAATTAAGAATTATATAAGAGCTAAACAGTATTTCAAAGCAAGAGGTACATTTTTACATGCTACCTATGCTAAGTATACTTTAGATCCCCTGTGACAATTCATCATCCAACATGCTAGGAAGACAGGTTTCACTGGAACATAACATACCTGCAAGGGTTTTTGCTTTTTTCTTTTACTGTGGGGCCATTTGATTAGGACGCAGAGAGAAGAAAAATAGGTTTGGAATCCAGTCTTAAGAAATTTCACACTATAGTCCAAAGCATACTCCAAGATTAAACAAGAGCCCACACCAACCCTTCACTGACCTGGTCAAACAGCTGTTTGCCTGTAGTGTTTGGCTGGATGGCAAACTCCAGCTCTGCATCCATAGTAACAACCCGAACGTTGATCTAAGAAAAGAAAAAAAAACAAAAAGTATTGTTTAAGATGCATTGAAAGTTATTTCTAGGTGTTAACACATTACTTTGTGTACAAGAGTCTCCACGCTTTGATGCACTCCCGTAACCTCTATAATAAATGCACTTAAGCCTCAAATAGAATCGTGTTATCACACCAGCAAATTTAATTGGGGCACTCATTCTGCTGTTTTAACCAAATTGCTCCACACGTTTTCCTACTCAACACAGGATTGGACAGATCTTCTGGTTCAACAGGAGGGTATTTTAGACCTGACCCTTTCCAGGCCTAAACCCTCTTGGACTAAGAGCTACTGTGAGTGCACAGTGTAGCTGCCTGCAGGCCATCCCTTGGATTACGAAAGGCCCTAATGACTAAATTAAATTTAAGACTTATAATTTAACTTCCATTTATATTAGAGCTGGAATTAATCTGAGGTTTTAAAGGCAAAAGGATGCAGATTATTCTTATAAAGCAATCAGCATTAACCTGATAAACGTTCATTCTGTCCCTCATAAAAATCCTCTACTCAGCATATAAAAACAGCAGTAACAGGCACTGAATGATACCACAGGGCAGGAGTTCAATAAGGTCTTGCAGTCAGTGAAGAAAGAATATAACCAGATTTACTGCACTAGACTTCGAGACAGAGGTTACTACTGAATGCAGAAGGCAAGGGTGTTTAATGACTAGAAAAAGTCTATTAGCAGTTAATTAGGATGCAAAAGCAGCAACTAATCTTGCAGGGAATGGCATAAGGACCAGTAAAATGGCAAATCGGGAAAGGATTATCTCCAACTGTTCTGACTACAGCTTGCAATATTATACTACTTCTCAAAAAACCCAACACTCCCAAAATAAATCTAATAAATCCAAACATGTATGATTGTGTAGTATGGTTATGCTAACAACTCGCCTTTTAGCTCAGTATTTTTTTAAAGAAAAGAGACAAAAAAGTAATGTTATGTAAATGTAAACACAAAGTCAGACAACATGTAAAGTACAGGCAGATGAGATTTCATGACGATTTCCCAAAAATTAGTAAATGTCACACCCAGAAAGCCAAAGGTTAAGAGACCAGGAGAGCCTGGCACACATCTGAAGAAATGAGAGGTGAAAGAGGCAGGAGAGGAACAGAATCACTCACTACAAAGCTTTGGCCTTAAGCAGTTCCCAGCAACTAAATTACATATGTTTAAACTCTAGGATAAATGTCAGGTGTAACAATATTACAATTAACACAGAACAGTGAAAAAAATAAGTTGCTTCAGCTAGTTTTAGTAAAAAATATTACAAAGCTTTGCACTCCTTTTTCAGTGAGACACTGAATGTTTAACCAACCTTTTTCAGTTTAATGGTGGACCTGGCAATGTTAGGTTAATGGCTGAACTTGAGCTCAGAGATATTTTTCAAACTAAATGATTCTAGGAAGGGATCAAGTATCTTTTTAGAGTTGCTATGCTCCCACATGACAGAGAACCCTCCCAAAGAAAGATGACTGAAGGCAGTTTCCAAGCCACAGGACCCCAGAACTGAACCAGAGAACATGATTTAGTGATGCCACTTTCAAGTTGTGTTTTTAAAGCATTGTCCTTTAAATTAGGATTTTTTTTTAAATTCCCTAAATGCAAAATGGAAGAATAAGCAAGAAGGTAAAAGGAGTTCTTGGAAAACCTAACTGTAGTATTTGAAATCATAACGGAGTATGGAATTATGCTTAAGGTTTTCTTCCTGTGCCTTAAGAACCAAAGTTTTCCCAAGAAATGTCTCCAGTGAAGGAAAGGAGGGGAAGTTTCAGATATCAAATTCTCTGGAATAGCAAGTCTGCAATTCAAAGATGTGACCTTAAAAAACACCTGTTGTTTAATCCCTCTCAACAATAAATCCCTAATCATATTCTAATCCTTTTCTACCCACTTCAAGAAAACATATGCTCATGGTCTTCAGTTTTGTGCTGGGCAAGTTATTTGTGCTTCTGGCTGAAACACCACAGAAGTGTAAAATAAGTATCACTTTACAAACTAATGTACTTAAAAGGAGGTGCTTCTTAATCCTTACCAGAAAACCTGCAGAATGCTGCTGAATACTAAATTCCAGCTCATATCAGTATGTATTTTCCTCTATCTCTCCTTAGTGATTATCTGCTAGTAGAAAAAGTTAAACTCCCTAGTCCTGTTTTACTACAACCCTCAAAGACTGTAGGATCAGGTACATAGTGAGCTATTTAGTGCTAAAGCCATTTAGCTGCTACATATTTTAAGAATTATTTTAGTATTAAGACCAAAAATTGTAGTAATCTACTTTTCCACTTCAATCATTTAAAGCCAGAAGCATGAAGGCACATGACTACTTGGTTATCCAAAAAGCTTTCAAGGGCACTTGGGGCCTGCAGTAAAGGTTAATTTCTGTGTTCTTTAAGAGCTGGATAACCATCAGGACAAAGAGGAATTTCCCTGGTGTGACCTCAGACAAACTGCCAGCCACATGACAGGCAGAGCAAGAAGAGACAGGGCCTTCTGTCCCTTCAATGAGTTGATGACTGCCTGGGAACATCCTTTGAGTCTCCTTCCTGCCCTATTCAGCGTCCTGCTTCTCATCTCCAAACCTTAGCCTTGACTTCCAGAACATAATGGTTTTAACAGTGTTTCCAAACAGATGTCCTACAACCACTCCATACAAGCTTTTAGCCACAGAGGAACTCGCAGTAAAGCAGCAAACAGAGGTTAACCCACATGCAAACTTGGTTTAGACAGCCTGAAGAAACCTTGTTGCCTGTTACACTGAGAGTGGATAAGTTTGGCACTCAGCTCAGACTCGGCTCAGCTCAGATTCAGCTCTGAGCTCAGCTCAGATGGAACTCCCCATGGCGCCAAGTTGATTAAATCAACACCCAAGATGCTAACCAATTCAGGTATTGTTGGGGAGAAAAACAGTGAACAACTCAAACTAATTTCCATGAGCAACAAAAAGAGGAAGACACAGTTAGAACAATTTTCACAAGTCCTGCTCACCCTGTCTAGGCAAGACATGTCCTTTGTATGATCCTACCAAATCCTGGCAGTAATCCAGGACAATGTTAAAACCATAACCAAAATGAAAACAGCTCTTCATTTTTAAGAGCACAAGAGTGTGGAGGGAAGAAAACAGCATATGACTGTTATACATGAAATAAGGGTTGCATAAGAAATATGTGCATTTGTGCACAAAGCATGCTAAAAATCCTGGACAGTAAGATGTGACTTCTTTCTTGATAGGCCAATATCATAACACCTTATTATTCTGGGGGTTGGAAATAGATTATATTTAAGGTCCCTTCCAACCTTAATTATTCAATAATTCTACTTTTATATCTGAGGGTAACACACTTAAAATGACAAATAGGGCCGTTAAGATTTGCTTGTGCATACAAAAACATTACAGAACACACGTTTTTCCTCTTCCCCTGTCTTAAGATGCATAAAATTGCTAAAAATTTTGATCCAGAAGGGAAAAAGCATGCTGTTGAAAAGGCAATGTCATTTGCATTAAAAGGAAACTCTCCATGAAGCTGAAGAACTTAGTACACTGAAAGACTGAACACCAGTTCCATGACTTCATACTGGACTGTAACTTGTTAGCTACCTTGCCAACTCAAGCAAGAGAATAGAAGATGAAGGCCAGAGCTAGAAAGAGCTTCAGAGTAGAGTTTAAATAATTTTAACACTATGGAAAGCAATGGTAGTTAGAATGGAATCTTCTGTGCTTTAGCAATGCCCTTAAGTCATGTATTTGTTCTTTTGTTCTCACCAGAACAGCATCTTTTCTAATGCTAAGTCAGTAGATCAATCTGTGGGGCAGGTGCAGCATTTCATAGCCCATGCACGTCAGTAGAGTAACTTGAAAAATTAAAGTGCCATTTGAAAAACATTCAGAAAACATTCTTTTAAGGAGGCAACACACTGCCAACCAGCTGTGTGGCACCATCTCTGTGGAAGAATGAAAACCTAGATAGGAACCCAAGAAGACATTGCCTCTTCAACCCCATCCTCTCACAAATGTGCCATTTTCAGGTGTGTTGGGCACTATGAACACACAGCTGTATTTTTTTTCTAACATCGGATTCTTGAGCACCGTGGTACAGAACCAGTCTCTGATTGCAGACAACACGGTATCTTTGAAGTTAACCATTTCTCTGCTGATACTGCGGCTCCATTGAAAAACATCCCACACTAAAGGGAAAAGGGCAGGGAGAACAGGGAAAGAACAAACCCACAGCTCTCAGACACACTGTGCTATTGTGGATATTTTGCACTCTGATGCACGTAATCTAATAGCTCACTTGCATAATAAAATAGTTCAGTGAAACCATGAAGTTGTGCAAGTCATTTAAATAAGACCATACAATTTAATTTCAGTGAATACAAAAGATAAAGGGCACTAAATACCAACTTTTACCCATTAACACAGGACAAACCGGTACTTAACTGTGTTACTTATCATTAGGCAGGTCTAAATGCCTTAGACAATGCCCAGGAATGTTTTCGTCCTCTTTCCAAGGAGGAAGAAAGACCAGAGTCTCCTAAACAGTAGGTTTCCAAGTGCAGTATCTTTCCAAGTGGTGGCAATTAGCAGCGGACAAACCTATATAGACATGCCTTGTTTCTTCAGTCACTGGGTGTCTGGAAATCCCAGGAGTCATGGTACATTTAAGCAAATGAGCCACATTTTGAAGTGCTGTACTGCACAGCACATTCTATGAAAAACAGCTTGCAGAGCTGTTATGCCTTATTGCACACACACAGGACTGTACGGATATGGACTTGCTTGTGCTGAAGGAATACAGAGGTCTTAACAAGCAGGAAGCAGTGGTAATAATAGTATTAAGAAAGTAGTAGCATTAATCCTCACTTCTCCAGGTCTACTCTTTCACCAGGCAAGCAGCAACTACCAATGGAATAAATAATAGGCAAGCTTCTTGGCCTGGGCTGTAATGCATCTGCAAGGACAAAGTAATCTCATTTTGACCTTAGCAACCAGAGCTGTTCATAGACGCCTGTAGTGATTAAGTATCTAGTAATAGGAAAAACAACTTCATGTAGCAGCATCAGAAGGGCACTGAAACTGCTCTCTATTCTTCCACATTCCATTCAGTAGTGTTCACTGGTTCCAGGTCCAACAACAAAGAAAGATATTGTCCTAACTGATGGAGTAACTGCTGTCCTAGCTCCTGGAAACGGCTACGGGAAAATTTTCAACTTCCACGAGGGAAAGAAATCCTAGCGACTTCACAGCTCAGAGCTAATCTGCTAAGACTTCAGTATTTGTATTCCTCTGTCCTCCACAATTTACTTAAGTCAACAGGTAATGGACTGGGCAGAGAAGACGACTCTGAGAAGGTAAGCAGCACAAATAACACAGAAGCAACTGCAGAAATGCTAGTTCAATTTATGATATACTTCTTAAGAATTTTGAACACCAGCATATCATTTGAACATAACATTTGGAGACAATTCTGTTTCTTCTCTGACAGAATAACCTGCCTGATGGATCAAATAACATGTAATAACATATTTGATGTGGTGCCATATAACGTAGACTAGGCATACAACAAATCTGAGCCATGTGAAATTACAACCAAATGATGAGTTGTGCACCTACATTTTTCATAGCTTCTTTCAGAGCAGGAGACAAATGTCATGACTATTAAGCAAATGATTAATTCCACTCGCTGCTGCAGGATTGCCAAAACACAGCTTCCCTCCCAGCTGGGCTCAGCACCTTCATCTTGATGGAACTACTGCAGGGACACATAATCTGACCTTTTCCTGTCAAGCCAAGGTCTTGAAAAGGGGATGTGAGGTGGTGGGATTGAGGGAATAAGAAAACAAAGTTTTCTCACAATCCCTGGAAGATGTAGTGCACTAACAAGATAATGAACTGCACCTAGTCAAGAACAAGTCTTTTGGGAGGACAAGGCTGGAATTCAAAGATGTTGGTAGATCTGAAAAATAGCTAGAAGTGTTACACTTGGAGAGGTGAGAATGGACAAGAGGTAGAGATGAACAAATTACAGGCTTGCAAACAATGGGCTACAGCAGGACTGTAGACAAGGATGTGGTTTATTATAATCCCCAGAAAAACACCACATTTCCTGGTGTGATGTTATTACATAGAAGGGAAAATTACATTCTTGAGTGCATTTGTCACCGGAAGCATTACAGAAGGTGACTATTCTGTTCTGCCTGCCTGATGACTTGCTAGATGGAATGCTGTCACCCAAATTTGAATGCTTCTGTTGGGAGGGGGCAAGTTAATCAAGGAAAGTCTACACTGATCTACAGGTCAAGTGTTTCTAGATTGGTTGCCACTTGGGTTTTTTTTAATCTGTATGTGTTTGGGACTTCTTATTTGTTTGTGGGGTTTTTCTGTTTGTTTCAAAGTAGATTTTATTTTTAAACATGTCACTGATCCCTTTCCAAATAGGAGTTATCTAAAACATGACACGTTTCATATAGAAGACTATATAAACTTCAAAACCCATGAGGTGAAAGCCAGCAAAAAGCCCTCTTATTGCAGGCTGGGTAACACAACAAGAAACAATAATTGCTGGAATGGTAAGATACTATAATATTACACAGCCACTTCCATGCAGCCTTCAGAAAACGTAGGCCCAAGTCCTTCCCACTGCTACATTTTTATGATTTAAAGCATGTCCAAGAACCTGAAATGAGAAGGCAAATGACAGACCCACCATTTCTCTTCTGGGGGAAGGAAGATCTGATTCCTATGAGAATGGGAAAGAACTGCACAGCCCAGCAATGAAGAAAGCCTTTCACACGCTCCTCCCCTGCTCCCATGGCAGAACTTTTCATGCACTGCCTGCCCAATATGGAGCACTTCAGAGAGGGCAGTGGCAGCCCAGCACAGCAGCCACGAGCCTTCTCTTGCACACTGGGGAGCAGTTTGCTGACAAGGAAAAGAGCCTCAGCAGCTCACAAAATGTGAATAGAGGACAGCCTCACTGTCATCCCCTTAGCTGACAAGGCAAGTTGGTTGCACCCATTTGACCGACCCAGCTTCTCAGCATACCATGCTAAATCAAAAAACTCTGTGAACTGAAAGACGTGTTCCATTTCAGATCTCATTGTGTTAAACATTGCTTCCTCATTGCAAATAAATGGGAACATTAAGTCACGTTCCAATGGAATTCCTCAGAGTCTATGAAGCAGTTAGGTATTGCTGCATTTGCAACAGGTAAAATTAGAGCTGAGTAGACTGGTCTTTGTTCCCTAAAACCTTGCTTAACTTCCCAGGAGAGGGAGAAATACCACTGAGGTTAAATTGATTTGTATATAGTAAACTGCAATCTAGCAGTTACTTTAAAATTGTCCAGTACAATTGTTAGCCTTAACTACTAGTCAGCTTTAATACAACAGCTGGCAGAACCATATTTTTTGAGGGTACTAGTCCTCAGTATTTAATGAACAATAGTTCATTAATATCATGTTATACTTAAGTTTAGTCAAGGCAACAGGAGCCCGGGTATTTGTTGCTCTCATTTATGGTGAAAAACACTTATGACTTCTTTTGTGGCAGCTTTTTGGAAGAGAAATAAAGTACTTTGAGGGAAAGCCAAGAAAAATTTTGGAGTGAAATCTGAAAGCTAGACTTCGGGATGAAGTGGAAGGAAGTTCATGTGAGTAGGAAAACCCTTAATACCCAGATGTGGAGAGTAATCCAGAAATTCCAGTTTTAACAAAGTGGGTGGAATTTTCAGAATGGATTTCCCCCTCCCTGCCTACACACACAAACAGGTCACAAGAAAGCAAATTCAATGTGTTCAGTATTGCAGCTATGCCACTTAATTCTTCTCTGTAATATAGCATGAAAACGTCCTTATAATTAAACATGAACATAATCCTAGAATGCAAATTCAAACTTTTTTATGTTTAGATGTGCAGAAGATGCTTACATGACTATCTCAGTTCCCTTAATGAAGGCCTGCTATCTCTTCTGTCAGCATGTAATAACTGCAGAGTAGGCATCTGCGTGAAAAATCAAGAAGCAGCCATGGCTGCAATTCAGTCCTTTATCTTAGGTCAAGCAATAACACTTTGCATGCCAAAAGATCATGAAGATTTCATGCAGGTGTGGCAAGGGCAAGTGACAGTACATCTCTGACAGCCCTGGCTCCAAATGCCTAGGCCCCAGACAGACTTCCAGCATTCTCCGCCTCTGGTCAGCTTTGTATAGTTAACAGTAACTGCTCAGTGAAACAGTAAAACCAAGCAAGTACTCTTCCCAGAAAAAAAGAGAGAGATTTTAAATTTCTTTCACCAGTTGCTGAAGAGTCCCCCCAACACTTTCCTAACAAGCAAACTGCCTCATTCTGTCCCAAGCTAGGAACAAGTGGAAAAACAGAGACAGAGGCCTATCAAACTCTATTTTTTTTTTTTTTTATGTGAAATTACCTAGGCACAGCTCTATGTTCTGGCAAGACATAAAGCAATGCAGAGTAAGTCTGAAAAGCTCCAGGATACTGCCCTTGAACAAAGCCCTGTACACTTGGGGAGCCCAGGTGTTCTTCATGCAAAACACTTGCCCTCACTCTGTGTGAGGGCTGTAAGAATGATTTACTTTGAACACGATATTACGAAGAAGCAGGAGGGTTGACGGTGTTTCATTGAAATACATTAATGTTCGCTTTAAAGACTCTCTGAGGCTGTATGATACTCCATTAGCATTTTCAGAATATCTGTGTACAAGCAGCAGTCTGTTCTTTAAAGAAGGAACACACAGCCAGTGACAACAGGCTCAACATAGCACCACTGCCTGGATGTGTCACTTGCCCTCAATGGATGCTAGGATGGATTTAGGAACACAGAGTGCAGCAACAATAGCCTCTTTGTATATAAAGAATAAATACAGAGGAAAGTAGAGGCCACTGGATCAAACTCCTGCATACACAGACTGTTTTATCATGACAGCTGTTGCATCTAATTAAACATAATGAAGTTGTGAGACTAAGGCTTTACACATGAAGTTTACAGCAAGCCCCACAAACAGTCCTCAAGCCTTATCTCAAGAAGTTGCTCAGAATCCAGAACAGATCAGATCTTCTGCTGTCTTCCATCAGAAACTAGCATGGGGCCAAGAACTGGAGTTTTATCATCATTTCAGAGTCTTCTAAACAATTTAACATCTCCAATGTTTATAGTACATAAAGCAATATCATCCTTCTGCAATCCCCTTGAGGGACGAGAAAAAAAAATTAGTATCTAATAGTCTTGATCTGAAACACAAACATGATTTTATACCTCTGCTTGGCTTTTTCACTTGGAAGCAACAAACACACAACAATTTCTGGAAAAGGTGAACTCCACAGTACCAACTCACAACAACCAGGGCAGGATCTGAAGGTGTGAATAATCTAAAAAAAAAGCTACAATAGCCTCAGAGCTTCCCCTGAATCCAAGCATCAACATTGGTGCCTTTTCATCCAATGCTTATGCAGAGATCTATGTTCTAGAGAGCAATGTGCATGGAAAACCCAGAGCCATTCAGAAGCCATTCTTCCCAGAGTTGGAAGTCTGACAGCAGCAACACAGTCTGACAGCACACAGTTCTCAACACTTTCAATAGACCCTGTGGTGGTTGCTCTTCTGGAGTGGAAGAGCAGCACGTTACAATGCAACAGGGTGGGCTGAATGAACACAAGTGTTATCTGTCACCCTGGGAGTTTAAGGCATCCAAGAAACAACTACTGGAGAAATGTTCTCAGTAACTGTACTGTTCCCAGATGGAGATGTTACAGGATGCAAAGCATCAGATGTGAACTGAAAGAAGGTCAAGGATGCTCAATTAATTACCATGCAAGGATCAACTAAGCTAGCTAGGACTTCTCAGTTTGGAAGAAAATTAACTGAGGCTAGGACATAAGAGCATATAAACTCCTGAGCTGCATGAACAGACTAGACAAGGAACGTGTGCTCATGGTTCTAACAACAAAATAACTATAGGGCATCAACACTGAACAAGGAAAAAAAATACCATATAACACTATAGCAAGGAGTTTTGTAGATAATTTTCCAAACAATGTGAAGGTTATCTAGGACAGCCTTCGTTAAAGTACACTATGGATGCTGGAGTTCACAGGGTTTCAAAGTGAGACTGGACAAGTTCACAGAAATCCATTTAGTAACTCATTATATAGGACCTTTCAACCTCCAATACCACAGAGAAAAGCAATGATGCATATCTTTGAAATACTCTTCCTCAGGCATCAGCTTTTGGCCAACATCAGAGGTGCACTATTAGGCTACAAGGGCTTCTGCCTGACCTACAAGGCCAGCCATGTTCATATAGACATCAAAGTGCAGAAGGAAAATTAACTCCATTTACTTGGGGAGAAATAGCAGTGCAACAAGTCACACAAGGCCCAGTAATGTTGTTTGTTCTTTCTGCATTCTAGATACAAATCCTTTTGTCAGAGAGATTTTTGTTTGATATTCTACCATTCTATTTTACCTGTTCCATATTAGCTTCTTTCATTTTACTCATAGACTTCAGTGGAACACACTTCATGGCATTTGTGAAATTTCTTAGTGGGGTTATGTGATGTAATCACGTCTGACAGCTCGATAATCTGATCTATGTGCAATACACTACAATGCTTCCACTTCCCAAGCAGGTACTTCAAACAGCATGCAACACGTACTATTTGCTCCCAGATAAAGATAGGTCATGGCAAGTCCTGGAATGTCACCTAAGCACAAAGATTGCTCTTGAGCAGCTACAAATCATAAAGGAAAAGTGATTGCAAGGATTGACAGAGTACTCCTTCATAACCCCTAAAACAGCTTAAGGGCTTCTGAGATGAAACTCTTCCCACTCCCCTCACTGTAGATGTGTGATGGCAAACAAATAGGCTCCAGTGGTTCCCAAAGTGTACCCTGAGCACAGTAAGGGCAGAAAAAGTACTTTTCAAGAGTTTATCTGCACAGCTGTGACAGTTGTTATGGAGGAAAAACTATTCGCCCCCACACTGAGATTACCAAGTATCAATTATGCAAATCATCCCACCACACACCACAGTTTGTGCAGAAGGAACTGTACAAGTTATCACTACAGACAAAAAGTTAAGTCAGCCAAGTATATTCAGCTAGGTGTTGAAGAACAACTTCAGCTCCCACAAATGATTCTGAAGTCCAGAACCTACAGTACAGGCTTGAAGTAACCTATGGGCTACACAGGCTAAATTCAGGTGCCCGGGTTCAGAGGTAAGATTTTTTTCATCTCTGCTTCTTCAGGTAGCAGACAGCTCACAGACCTGCTCTCTGCATCTACACAGTGGTGGTCTCTTGGAAGAACTGAGCCGCCCTAGAGTCATTTTGTAAGCCTGTTCAGGATTCAGCAATAGGACATCCGTCCACTCATCCCCAGAGAACTCTCTCTCACACTCATTTCACACTGAGGTTGGAACAACTACAGCAAGCGTGGACTTCTTCACACAAAAACAAGAGAGGAAGAGATGGTGATAGTGACACCTCAGAGTTTTACACAATAGCTACAGCACTTGACTATGGAAGTGAGAGGGAGAACTAATGCACAAAAACCAAACGGCAATCACACACACACCCCTCTCAAAGGAAGCAAAAGGCTACAAGCTTTGTGTAGGGCAGTCAGTATCTCTTACACTGATCCTACACAGCAGGTAGCCAAATACAAGTCCATGCCCATCAGTAACAGTTTCTCTTACTCAATTAGAAGGCAGAGTCCAGCATGTTAATTCTTAAAAGTCGGGATTTTTCTTTAATGGACAGCTATTACTATGAGGTGTCCATTAGCCTCAGCTGAGGACATGGCTGCTACTCATGCTCTCTCAAAGATGAGAGTAGATGAAGAGAAGGCAAGTGAATTTCCCCACTATGAAGTAGGAGGTAGGAAGAGAAACAAAATCTGGATCTGAACAGATAAGCAATACGGAGGCAGCATGGTTAGTTGCTACACTGAGCTATGCCTTGTCTCCAGCCTCGTATAGCAACAATTTTCCCTTCTAGGTGAATATGTTGCAGTTCTTCATACTTCTCAGCTCACAGGGTAAATGCTATTTGTTGCAAAAACCAGGCAAGAGCACAACACAGCTAAAGTACATTACTTAACAGTGTGCAGCATGGTTCAGTGATCTTGGACAGCACTGCCTTCCATCAAGGTCAATCGAGTGATTATGGGATTTACAGCGTATGTAAAGCTCTTTGGGCACAGTGTGCCAAACAAGAACGACACTGATGTGGGAATCTTCAGTGGTCATCAAGAAGTCTTATTCTCAAAAAGTCCTGACATATCACAGCTTTTTTTCATGGGCAAAGGAAGATGTTCATGTGGGTGGAGGAAGAGAACAGAACAGGAAGGCTTATCTCCCTCCTTTTGACCTTTAAGAAGGCTAAGAAATTCTTTAATTAGTGACTAACATAACAGTTAACACCCTTGGTTTCTCTGTAGCAGCTAACATCCCACAACAAACTGCCCTCGGAAATGCGTACTCGGCTCATGCAGTAAATAAGGGTTTTGGCAAAACTGTGAATTCATTTTCTTGTAACTTTACTCATCTCCTTAAATTTACTACTCATAGAATCCTTCACTTTTCTTTTGCAGCAATGAGTGACATTCTTGGCAAATGTAAGGGAGTTCTTACATTTGGTAAACGTAAGTTTCCTTGGGTTTCCATTTTGCCCCAGAGTGAGTATACATCACCTGGTATCAAATACGCCACTGTATCCCCTGATGGACTGCAATTGGTGCTTACAAGGGTAATACTTTATTCTTGAATAAATCTATAGCCAACACTTAAAGATATGAAAAAGTATCTTTATTTCAGTCCAGTTACAGGAATCTGCTGTAAAGAGCTTGGAGATAAAACCATTATGTGTAGTTAGTGGACATATATTCAAGAATAAATTGAGAAGATCTCAGAATAATTACTAATATTAATTGTGTATACTTAGAAATAAATTCCTGTCACTACAATTGCATACTTTTTTGGCTGGCTTATTGAAAACTTGTTAAATTTTAATGCCATAGTGCGTTCCCAGACAGATAAAGGTTTGGCAGAAGACTTGTATTCTGCAAAAACAACTTGAAGACAGCATGCATGTATATTCAACATCAAACAGGTATGGAGGACTTGTCTAACCACTTAATGCCTAGCACACACCAGCCCATTATTAACAACACAGAGCTGGAAAACCCTTTTCAGACATCAGTTCCAGTTCCCCACTCCTCCAGGCAGCATCATTAAATTGTGTACCATCAAAATATTTCTTAAGGATGTTAGGTCTTGGAACAGTCTTCTAATATGATCAACAAGGAAGGGGGGAAAAAAAAAATCCTACCCACTCACAACCCTCTTGCTCCAAACCCCCTGCCTCCCTCCCTCCCCATCCCATACATACTTAACTGTTCTAAAACTTTAAAGTCTCTTAAACCACAAATTCTGCTTAAAGCAATTCTTTCTCCTCTTTGGCATTTAAATTCCTTACATTTTACACAGGTGAAGGAAGAGATAACTCCTTGAATTCTACCAGGCTGAAATAGCCAAGCATCCTCTTATCTTAAGGTGGAATTTTGTCTCTGGTCATCCCAAACCCACTCTCTAGGTTTTGCTTTGAATTTGTCTGTCCTGGGCACCTACATTAAATGAAAGTTCTCACTAGAACCTTCTATTAATGCTTTCTGTTAGAAAAGCCCTACACATTGCAGATGACATGCACAACAGAACACTTGTACTACCACTGATTAATCCATCTCTTTCTAGCCCATTTAGTGAAGGATCTTCTTTCCCCACCCCTCCAAGTTTAACAATATGCAAAAGGAGCTTATTATCCCAGTTCTTCAATCCCCTTTATATGTTGGCCCTCTACATCAATAATACTTCCCTCTCAACAGCACGACATGAACAGATTTCATTACTATGCTTAGCTTTCTGACCACAGGCCCTTAATAAAGGTATTAAAAAAGGTGCCTCTGGATATTATTCACTTGTATTTTCTCTTTAGGACCAAAAACTGCTAGACTGCATTTACTGCTGTCCTCTCTTTACACAGTTTTATATATTTCCCACGAGTATTTGAAGTTCTTGTGTGACACTACATCAATCAAATGCTATGCTGCAAAACTAACTTAATTTCTTGTTAAGCTTTACATTTTGTTTCCCCCGCCAAGAGGAAACAGAAAAAACCCAACCCAAACCAACCAAACAAAAAAAAAAATGCACCTTCAATAAAGTAACCAAGAATGCTGGTAGATCAGATCAAATTAACAGCTCTATAGACCCGAGATCACGTTTCCTTCTCCTTCGGTAAGCACTGTTCATTAGCCCGCAGCCATGCTGTTCTAGCCACAATTTATTAGATTGGTTTGTTCTGCAAGAGGATATAATCCACCTAAAACACCATCAGAAATAAACTAGTACCATGAATCTAGGAAAAATGCAGAGAGCACACAGACACTCCAGTAATGAAACAAAGCAAGGCTGAGCAAGTAAGTTTATTTAGCATTTCACTCATTTCCAGATAACACAGCAAGATTTGGACAAGACGACGCCTTTTACATTTCCTTACAAAATAATTCACTACCGGCAAAGCACAATTAACCTCTGTACAGACTAGATAGAAATTGTGCATCTGAACTGTTGATGAACTCCCAGCCATAAACCCTCATGAACTGGGTATAGGTTATATATTTATAGCTTACCTTGGAGAGATCTCGTTACTTTGTAACTGTTACACATGACAGAATGGCTGTGTTAAATTATATATTAAAACGTGTCTGTATTAACAAATACACTTATTTCAGTATTATTTTCTGGACTTTTGCTAAAATTTATTTTGAGCATGGTAAGCATGCATCAGATACAACCAATTGTGACCAAACATTACCACAGAATCGGGAAGTTGGTTTTCTAGCACTTCATTTTGGTACTCAATTAAAATACAAAATCACGAATGTCCTATTTTTAATGGATTTGCTAGTTGTTTAGTGTGAAATAATAAATTACAAACATGGTCAATAAGCGTTGTGTATGCTTTTATAACTTTCGTTGAAACAATAATTTCATATAAAGATTTATCTTATTGGGTTGTGGGTGGAGGGGCCAGAGGGGAAGGTGTTGCCAAAATGTTGCTTTCTGACATCATAATCTTTACTTGTAAATAACTGATGACCAGTGTGTGAGACTTCACACACAGCAGCATGAAGTCTGCCAAGCAACACCGTATTTACTTATGCCATGTAGACAAGACACATGCAAACAAGCACAGATAATAAATATTTAGCATCCGTGCCAACACCCAGCAGAAACACACTGCTTCCCTGTGCATCCCAAGAGGTCGCCCTATCATTCCTCACACATGCCAAAGGCTGTTGTCACATTCGTCCTGAGCACAGTCCTGCCTCTGGAGTGACAGCTTTACATCCTCTCTCCATGCAAACTGACACGAATCCTATTTAGCTGTATTAAGATTAAATGAGCTGAGTTGGGAAGGATCCAAATCCAGTCTCAGTCTAAAGCAGACAGACTGAACAGTGTGTTTTACTAAAATAGCCTCTGCAAAATTCCTCTTTTCTATTTACAATAAGGTGGCAGTTAGCCCCGCTGAACAACAGATTAAATAAGAAAAAAGCTTATATTTACAAGCCAGTAGGTCACATCTCAGAAGCCTTTATAGTACTACTGTCCTTCCCCAGTGGATGGTGGTTTACACTATCCACCTTTGTTATTCACTGGCTAGTCAGCCAAGAAACAAAGAAAAATCACCATCTCTGAGGGAATACAAACACAGCCCTGCCAAGCAAAAGGATAAACACAGCTGCATTTTTTAACAGATTAAAGAGTTTTTGTACACCTATCCATGGCTTCCAGTGTGACTTAGGCCTAAACCAGGACTTCAGATTATTCTAACCAGGATATTTCAAGAAAGGACTCTGTAATTAGCAAACAGCTAACAAGGCAGAAAGTGATTATTCACACACAACCTTTTATATCCATATTTTGTAAATTAGATATTTGCTTCCCCAGTTACAGAAGGGTCCTCTCAGCCGAATATTATTATATGCAGCAATATATCACCTCCTACTGATGAAATACAGCCAGGGAGACTGAAGATTTATCACTTCTTATGACTGAGCACAGTTTGGTTTTGGTGTGTTTTTGTCTTTTGTTAGGTTGGTTTTGGTGGTTTTTATTTTTTGCTTTTATTTATTTTTTTAGGTTTACAGAAACTGCAATTTAAGTTAACCTGGATACGTAAATTGAAAAAAAAAGTTCAACTAACTTGAACGTTATGGTGGTAAAACATCAATTACTTATTACCACAAAGATAAGCTTGTTTGCTCTTATTTCACATTTCATTTAAGTGAGCTAATACTCTCATAAGTCCTTCACTGCATTGCATTTTAAGAACTATTGCCTCTATTGAAAATAGATAGTAACAACACTCTGTTCTGATTACGCTTTTCAAAGTTCAAAAGTGCGTCTGCCCCAACGACTGCTCAAAGCTCTGCATTAGGCAGTTGGCTCCCCAAGGGAATTACCGTCTCTAACCGGCACAGTAGCAACAGACTTTAAAATAAAACAAACAAAAAAAACCCTCTAGAAGGTCGCAGGGGAAGGCGGTGAGGAGGTGGTGGTGTCAAGAGAAAGAAGACGGCTCAGTTTAAAAAAAAAAAAAAAAAAAAAAGAAGGAAAAAAAAAAAAGAAGAAAAAAAAAAGAAACAGGTCTTCGATAATGACTGGTGAAGACCAGTGTGGAGAACTTAATTAAAATCGAGTCACAAGCATCTCCTTTTTAGATAGCAACATAAGGAGAGAACAAGGTTTTTCCTATGTTTACAGATGCATACATGTTTCCTGTAGATAAATGCATAGGCCACAAGCATAATAAATGGCAGCCAGCGCAGTTGTATCATTCTCGTTAAGCGGGAGCGTGATGAAAGCTCTTCTTTTCAGAGTTGCTCAGGAGCTCTGTGCATGTGTAGCACAGAAGCGCTACACAAGACGAAGCAACCCACCGCCCGATCTCTGGAGCTCACAGATCCGGGGCTCCGTGCCCCCTTTCCCGGCGGGGGGACGGCGAGGAGATCCTCCAGCCTACCCGAGGCGCCTCCGTCCTGCCCGCGGCCCTGCGCCCGCAGGCAGCCGCCCTGGCGATCCCTCCCGCTCCCAGCAGCCGCTGATGTGGCTCCCGAGCGGGCTGCCCGCCGCTCCCTCCCGGTGCCGCGCACAACTTCCCAGAGCGCTCCAGTCGAAACGCCCCGTTCCGGGATGGAAGGACCAGCACTCAGCCCTTCCAGCCCGGCAAAAGCCCGCGCCGCGACACCCGGGGGTGACCGCCCCGCCAGGCGCCCGGGCTCGGGCAGTCCCCAAAACGCCCAGCGCCAGCCGGACGGGTGGGCGGGTGGGCCCCGGTGCGGCCCCGCGGAGCGCCTCCTTCCCGCCGCGCCCCACTCACCGGCTTCGGCATTTTGAGGGTTGCTGGTGCTCCTGCTACTCCCGACACAAACGTTCATGCAGCGCCTGCCTCGCCTCTGCCGAGCGCCCCGTGCGGAGGAGGTGGAGGAGGAAGGAGCCGCTCCCGGCCACGGCGGCAGCGCAATCCGCGAGTGCGGCGCCGGCCGCCCGGCGGCGGGTTAAGTACGGCAGGTGGGGCCCGGCGGTGACTCACCGCCGCCGGCCATTGCCCGCCGCTCCCCCCGGCGCCTGCCGAGCTCGACACCGGCCTCGCCCAACCGCCCGGCACCCCCGCCGGCTTCGCTTCGACATCCCCGGGGCGCAGGGGGCACCGCGGCCCGGAGCCTCCGGCAGCCCCCGAGCCGTGAGGGACGGGCGGGCAACAGGTGCGGGCGCGCGGGGGCGGCGCGGCCCCGACCCCCGGGCACGGCTCGGGGCTCCCTGCGGCCCCCGCCCCGCACGGCCCCGGCCCCGGCCCCGGCCCCGTGGGACACCCCCCTGCCTGCCCTGCCCGCACCTGCCGGGCCGCGCCGCGCCGGGGTCGGTGCTCCCCATGCCCGTGGATGGCACGGGGAAAGCGTCCGGCACAGGGGTGATGCTTGTAGTAATTGCTGTGTTTATTGAAGTGCGACGTCGGAAAATATGATTACATAACAAAAGACAAGCTTGCTCTGTGTAGAAAAGCATATTTTCAGCAATGTCAGCAAAAGAGGAAATTTTGAAAATCCATCTAAGCTCAGAAACTAGAGTATACTTCAGTTGGTTCTGACTTTTCATAAAGCCCAGAAAAGTTAATGTAAGTAGCGTAACAATTGATAAGCATACACAGATAACGAAGTTTGTGTCTTTGCCCCTCGTTCTTTCTCCCTCCTCACCCATGAATGTAATGCACTTCTGTGGATAGTGTCTGCCAGGAGCTGCTGGCCTCCCACTGCCCCTCCTTGCTTGGCTGGTCACAAGAGCACATTGATTTACATAGTCATGGGCAACGGCCTGTAGGACACAGCTCTTCCACTGTGCCAGCTATGGCACATAGTTGCGCTGTGAGATTGAGGAAATTTTGCAGCCTGTACCCAAGCTGCTGCCTGCAACATCCCGCTTCAACCACTCTCTGTCTCTTTGGCTTAGGACATAGGAACAGGTAGACACAGAACAAGGAGAATAACAATCCACTACATGGAAAATATATAGGGCAGGAGAGAGCCTGGGAAATATCAAGGAATGATGACAAAAAGGACAGCCCAAACAATACAGGCCCTGCTTTGGCAGAAATCCAAATAGTGTCTTCCCGCACAGAATTCACCAAGCAGCACTTGGTTGTGCCACATTAAAATAAAAGAATCATTACTGTGTCAGGTCTGTGAAAGAAAGGGGATGGGAGCTGAGCTGGAGGCTGAGAGAATTCATGGTAATATTCCTTTCCTGTTGCATGATCCTCAGAAATTAGAGGCGGCTTTACCATCAAAACAGAGCCATGGGGGTGGCAGCTTGCAACAGCAGGTGAGAAGAAATAGTCTAAGCTGAACAGCTTCCACGAAAAGGGCCATGGGATCAAACACCCTTGGGAAACAGATATGGATTCCATTTGCATTTGAAACAATTCCACTGAGATTTACTTGGGTCGGGTTAATTTAACAAAATATGCTGACACTCAGTTGGAGTGGGTTAATTTAACAAAAATATTATTTATGAGGACACTTTCTATGCTTTTCTGTTGAGCAATAAGTTTATGGTGGGATTCATGCCTTATTCAGTAGGATGACACTGGAAATGAACCAGACCAAATTATCACAGTGTTTTGGGTAGGCTGCCAAGCACAAGGAACAACTGTTCCAAGATGTGCTGTAGGAACCCATCAGCTTCTGCATGTCTCACTCAGAGCCCTAAGTGACATTCTTAGATTTTTTGGGGGGAATGAAAAAGGATAGAGATGAGATATTTTCAAGCCATAGTCTTAAAATCCAGATTTTGTCTGTAACTCAAAAAAGAAAAGTCAAAACAAGCATGTCTGTCTGTGTCCCCTTGAAACAAAGCATTGCATGAATCTAATGGGAAGCCCATTTCCATTCTGGGAGATTTTAATTCTCAAAATCCTTTCCTGTCCATCGCTTAACATGGGCCCAAGAGGCCATCACCCTGGGGCTTCAAGTTGAAGCAACTCCATGTCAGAGAGATGTCTCATTTAATACATCATGTTTAGTCAGGTGACTATTTGTTTCCATGAGTTAGTTACATATCCAAGCTTAAACCTCTGTTTTTGTTGGGTTTTTGTTGTTTGTTTCTTTTTTGTTTTTTTGGTTTGTTGGTTTTTTTTTTCCTCTAATGCTTACCATTGCTTCCTAGGGGCAAAAGGAATTTAGGTGACTAATAATTAAGTGTGGCAACATACAATCTCTAGGTTCCTGTTTGCTGCAGCACATAACCTTGTGCCATTCTCCCACAGTCACCTGCAATACATGGGGAAAGGTAGATACCTCAATGGCATCCATAACTACCAGCTTGCCCAATGCTGCTCCACCCAAAACCAGCCACTCTGAACACACTGAGCTTCCACAAGAAGAATTGTCTTCAGTGGAAGGAACCAGAACAATTGCCAGCTTGGAGTATGTGTTGGAGTATTAGACACCCTTCACCTCCTTCCTGGGCTTTTGCCTTGTGCTAGGTGTGTTTTCAAACCCTCTTGCCTGCAGAGCTCCGTACCTTATTGAACACTTGGCTAGGTAGGTGTCCTTGTGACAGTACAAAACTCTCTTCTACAGCTGGGTCACTCAGCTCCTTCCTTTTTATTTCTCTCCCCACCTACCCCCTAGAAGGATGGGAATATATATAAAGCAAGCCCCTTCTTCCCTTTTATACAGAAGCCTTCTCATCCTTTCCAGACACAAACCAGTTCCCCTCTGCTCCAGAGTGGGGGTAAAAGCCCTTGGTTCTCTGGATTTCCTGAGAGTGGCCTGAAAATCAGTATATTGAATTTTCAGAGTATGGACATTGTGTATAATACCGATAAGCATTGTCTAAGAATGCTTTGAGACTGGATCCCCTTTGGAGTGTGTGTGAAGGAATATTGGAGAAGGCATGGAATGGGCACAAAACAATCAACCCATGTCAAGACATCCTGGGGCAGAAGTACAAATATAGAATAAACAGATACAAATATACAATCTGGGGAAAATTCCACATGAAAACTCGATGGAACTTGGTTACTTGTAGATTTAGGCATTAGCTAAGCAAGAGAGAGCTTTTATGGCCACCCAAACGACATCATCTTCAGTCAGACCTCACAATTAAGCATAAGACCCAAATCAAAATGAAGCCTTTAAATCACAGGATTAAGATCTGCTCTGATCCAGCACTTACTCTTAACCTGCTTTATTAAGAGGATAGCATTACCAGCCATTTACAGGAATTAATAAGGCAGAGGAGGTGATGAAAGAATCCCGATTGCTCAGCAGGTCAGTAGCAGAACCCAGTTTCTGTCTTCTTCCCTGTAACAGTTCCTGTGACTTACTGACCCCTAACCAAACTGTGTCATCCTCATCAAGCTGCCTTCCCTGCTTTGGAGAGAAGACCCATTTGAATTTCCTCTTATAGTTTAAGCTGTAAAAACATTTAAACTTGATGTGGATCATTTATGAATTCCGAGTACTTGCCTGGGTTTGCTCAAGCAAGCCCTATCACTATAAAGTGGTTTTGCTTCATGCCAGCCAATTTTTAGTCAACATAGAACTTCCTAAGCCAGATCATCCTGGAACTGAGAAACATGGAATCTTGTGCCCTAAATCCATTATTCTTGGTTGCTCGTGCAGAATCAATAGTCTCAAGAACAGACAGATCTAAACTCCCTGTTTCTCTGAATAGAAAGCTTCATCCAAGTTGGGTAAGGCATATCTGGAAGAGTTTTGCAGCATCTCTGCTGGTTTGTTTGCAGATTTTTTGTTAACAAAAATCTATAGTAGCTAACTCTGTCCTCTTGACAACTCATAGACTATGCATTTAGTATAGCAGCTAAAAGAAAGGACATTCATTGAGTAGTTAATGGAAAGGATGTCATGTTCTGATACATGTATGGAATTAAGGAGATTTACTGTCATTTAGGACAGTCAAGAGTCTTTGATTTTCTCTGTCAACTGGAAGAGCTGTAAAAGGAAAAAGAACCATATGGTATTACTAACAATAGTTTATTTTTCACTGTGCATAACTGGATAAGTAGCTTATTACCCATTGCACGTTCTGAAATTTTGGCATTATAATTCCTGAAATGTCAGACTTCAGGAAGAGTGACCAAGGATCTCGTGAGTTGTAGTTCTGTCTGCACTGAGAGCTACTTCTCCACTACCCACACTGAGCTTACTGAAAACCTGACAGATTGAGGTCACAGTGGACCAACATCTATTGGCAAAGCCTCTTGAGACATTCTCTGGGTTTCTTATGAAGGGGATAAATGGTGTAAAAGAGCGCAAGGTTTGTGCCTCATTTTTGCTTGCTCCTACAAGAAGCTGCTGCCAAGTTCAGTTGTTCGTTGTTCCTACATGAAAAGCTGCTGTTGCCAGGTTCAGTTGTTTGTTGTTTTGCTATTTTCTTTTTCAGTAAGCATAGACTTGGGCTTTTATTCCTGCACCTACAAGAGGTTAGGTGCATTCAGGCCTGGAAATAAAAATCATTCAATGATCCAATGGTTACATGCTGGGAGATCCTCATCTTTGCAATCATTTTGTCTTCCAGAAGCACCCCCAAGTAGTCCTTGGGATTATTTGACTCTCTGATTGACCATCATGGAGCCCTATGAGGACGTGATAGATTATGAAGAAAAGTATATATGATGAAGTTTATGGAGGATTATTTTTAAATGTTGTGAGAAAGAAAAATAATCAGACAAGACTGCAGGCTTTTATCTGGTTTGTTCTTACCCATCATAAAAGGAGAAAGCTTAAAGGAAGATTACGTTTCTTCTCAATAAGTTTTGAGAAGTCCCAAACATAGTCTGCTTTCAGTTCCCATGAGAGTTGTCTAAGTAATCTTTCTAGTAACACATTCTTCTTCCAAAGGAAACTTTCACAGGGAGTGATGCAAAGTGTGCAATAAAATCTTCTTTTCAACTGAAACAAAACATAATTAGGCATTTACATTTTTTGTACACTGAAAAATTATTTACAATGGATGGAGAAGGCAAGACTTAGTGGAAGGTAAAATACAGATAAAATATTACCCAAAGTTAAAGCAGGTTTAAACATGAATGTGACCAGAGAAGGAAAGTCTATGGTATCTTTGGAACTGAAATCCACAATGAATTATTGATTTACCAACAAATAAACAAATATAAAAAGCACTGAGAGTTTTCTGAATGTATTGAATGAAAACAATCATGCCACAAACCATTGTTTAAAAATGTGTGAAATGACAAATGAATTTCATGACATACTGAATTTGTAGAGATTATACAAATGTGTAAATCAAGCTATGTTTGTCCAAGGCTCAAAGCAAATGGAAACAAGGGCCAACGCAGCTTTTACGTCTTGAAATGAAATTATGATCCTAATGCTTATGATAAGAAAGGAAAGAGGAAGGGAGTTCCCCTGGTTAGGTAATCTCTATTTCACCTTGATATTTTCCTTTGTGCTTTCTATTTGAAATCTGATTAAAAGCAGAGCTGAATGCCATATACTGCAAATACCCCCTGCACATCTGAGCACTTTCTATGGGACCAGCTCTTTTAGTGGCTTTTTTTCGGTTTGTTTTTTTTTGCTGGTGGTGGTTTTTGTTGCTTTTTTTTCTTTTGGTTGGCTTTGCTTCTTAACATCAAAGTACAGATGTGTTAAGATGGTGCTGACAGAAACTGCATATCAAATAACATTAACTAGCTTAGTTCATGTGCTTCATAGACAGAGCACAGATCTGCATTTAGAGCAGGTGAGAGTGGTGTGGAAGGTGGAGGCAAAACAAATGTCCACTGATTGACAGAGGGAAAAATAGTTCATAGTCTATGTACAGTTGTTTTTTTTAACTCCAGGTTGTTTTATAATTACACATATTGCTGACATTTGTATTGCTCTGACTGTGGGAGTGAGGCTGCAAGAGTTCAAAATCACAAGTAGTAAGCTATTTCAATATAACTAAGGGTGCCCAAACTCAGAATTTCAGGGCTAAGAGTGCAAAGTTCAATGTACAATTAATAGACAGGGCACCTTTTCTTTTCCTGCGATATGATACTGACTCACACCTTTTAAGATTAATTTTAAGGTGACATTGTTTGACTTTCAGCATAAACTAAACTCTTGAGTTTCACTTGGTGATTGTCAAATCCAGCACGTAACATTAGAAAGGCCTTAAACCCCAGTCTCAAGACTGAATGGCAGTGGTTCTACCTCCTGCTCAGTTCTCTCCAGAGCCAAGTGCTCTTTCAGAGTAAGCTTTGAAAGTTGTTTGCATTGACTGGTACTTGTATTTCTCATTCAATTTCAGAAGCTGCATTATCTATAAGGCAATTCACAGTTAAATATTCAGCAAAAATATAACATCTAGCATGGCTCTTGCCTTGGCTGAATCAGTAATATAAGCTGGGCATTACTCTGCAGTTTGGTGCCAGACCATTTTCTGGTATTTTTCTCTAACTAAAACAGAAAACTAACTCTAACTCTAACAGAAAAAAAATTCCTTGATGGAGAGATTACTAGGTAAGGTTCAGAAGTCCCAGATATCACTCTAGCCTATTTGGCCATTCAGGACTAGCTCTTTCAGATATCTTCTCATATTTCGCCTAACCTGATTTAAGTGCTCTATGTAACAAGGCTCTCCCCCTTTGAACATTAGAGATCAGGTTTATTTTGTAGTTTAAGACTGGTTAACCTTAAAGACTGCATCTAATAGTGAGAGAAACAGAAAATATGTATTATTGGGGATGCAGATTATTACTGGTCCATACATTATCTCTCCTACTCTGCATCCCTTGTGTCTGCTGTAAACATGATCATTTCCAAGTGCCATTAGGAGATGAAGTTGTTTGTTCTCTCTTCAGACTGCAGCTTCCCAACAGCAGGACAGGCTGCACAGGGAGCTCTCAGCGCTGAATAAGGAGAGAATATACTAATGGAGATTCTTCACGCAGATAAAGGAGAACAGTTTTGACCTTAGTGTATCATGAGTAAGGCATCAAGCTGGAGTCTGAAGTACAAGTATCCACCTGTCTCTTGGGAAATCCTCTGTTTGCTCTGTGATTACAATAATGCTGAAAAAAGGCGGGCAACTGATGAAGACGTTAGACCAAGTACAAGGGAGGTACAAGCAGTGTGACATTTCTAAACAAAGAAGAACACTGCCTACTTCCACCAGACCTGAATTTTAACTCTGATATTTTGCAAGGGTTTACCTGGAACTGCACCTCAATTAAATATTCATTCATGAGAAAAAAATATTTGTGTTTCATAGCAAACAGCTCATATACAATTTACAAATGGCTACATATATCCTTAATTGGTTTTCAACCACCCTGCTAAACACTGAGGGCAAACTAAATCCATTTTATGTCAAGGCTGCAGATACCCAGTCACCTTATCTAATCATCCCTAGCTGCCTCAAAGGCAGTAACTCAGAAACAAAGAGGCTACCAAACCAAATAACTTCTGTGAGGCCTTGCTGGAGGAGAAGGGGATCAGGTTGATTACTGTTCACCTGCCACACTGAGGCATGCAGGTAACCTGAAACAAAGGGAGTTTTCAGTGCTTCCCAATGACACACCTACCCTGTGAAGTAATTACCTCTGACGCATGACACAAAAGATAAACAACAAGTCTTGTAGCATGTTGGCTAGCAACTCACCAAAACACTTCGGAAAATATCAGCATGCCTCTTTTAAAATACTGGGTGAATTTCGCCTGTTTGCAGCAGGTAACTCAGGACCTGAGTATTAACTGAGTAGCACTCAAGCCTTCAAAATAAAGTTGATGTGCTGCCCCGGATGTAACCAGGATTTCACATGGACTTGATTTGCTCCTAGGAAGAACACAGCTCGGCAGTTCATTTATTTAATAAGCTGGTTATCTTTTACAGATGGAATGATGAATTCTTTGGTCTCTTTTAAAAAAAGAGAAATGTCAAGATGAAAAGGGAAAATCTGTCATATGTAACCTTATGAACACCTTCTGTTCTACGGTTTCATTTGTGTGATGTCTCAGCATTCACCAGCAACACCTTTGGAGCCAGATTCATTGGTCCCCATTGCTGTTTTCACCTTCAAGCACTTCCAGCATGGGAGGAGCAGGGTGAGGTGCTCCTGGACTCCAGAAGTAGGGTGTTGTGTCCCTCCACCTGGTATCAGCTGAGCGTGAGGATTGGGTGACTCCAGAGCTGGTGCTTCATGAGCTAATTGTTCAGTACGTTTAATTATCTTGGAACGGTAAAAACGTTGTTGCAGCAATCAGAAATGAAATAGAGTTTCTGTATCCAAGAAGTTTCTCTGGTTTTCATACCCATGCCATTTGGCCTTACGGACTTTGCTTTTTTTCCTTATGGACTTCACTTTGGGTAATTTAGTACAAACATATATCCATTAGAAATCTTCACAGTCATACCTTGGATCATCTCCAAAGCCAGGCCCAGTTTGTTCCTGAGCGAGACCAGGAGTACAAGGGCTGGGAACACCTTGTAGTCCTGGGTGTAGAACCATATTGTCCCTAAGGCATGGTACACTGTTACATGCAGCATTTTCCTGTGAGAAAGTGGGTTGCCCTTTCTTGTTCTCCCTGGCTGTGTTCTGCCTGCCATGGCAGATGTAGAGGGAGGGGGAAGTACAGCATCAAGCTATGTCCTTCTTTTGCAGCATTCTGATGTAGGGCCACGAGCACTTGGGCTGCTGTCACGGTAAGGGCTGTGCCAGCTATCATGGCCTGTTTCTGACCCAGCGTTGAAGCACCCAGGACAGACTCACTTCAGAGTGTCCGAGTGCCCTGGATCTAGGGATGCAAGTGGCTTCTTTGCCTGCCCCTCACAGGGAATGTGGTCTTTGAGCCCTGTTTGCAAAAGCCTGCAAGAAGGGCTCAGCTGTCTCCATATCTACACAGCAGTCCTGACCTGCAGAGTTGGTTTTTCCACCCAGCCCTGCATGGCTGCTCTGCCAGGCAAGACAGCAGCACAGAATGGGAAAACTGAGAGTCCTGGCCACTGGCCTGGTTTCCCTTTACCTGTCTGACATGGTGAGGCAGGAAAACACAGAAAGGGCCTTAGAGATGACAGCAAAATAGGGTGTGCATGTACAGCTGATTCACAGGGTGGAGTAACAGCTGGATGCACTGACAAAGCAAGACACTGGTCTCTCAGGCAGGGACTCTCCATAGAGAAGATGTGCCCAGAAGTGTTCAGAGACCTTCTGGAGAACTGCACCTAAGGTGCTTCTAGAAAGTCACGTGGACAGGACTAACGATAACACTTCACACACTTTTTAGTTCTCTCCCAGTGCAGTCATCTCTAACGACACACCATTTTTTCCATTTTTGTTCAAAGTTATGGGAATTCTCCTGATCCCACAGGCAAGCAGTCTAACAGCAAGGAATAATTTTCTAATGTATTATCTTTCCAGATATCAAAATGTACTCCTTCCCTGCATTCCTCTCAATGCCCTCCACCCCTGTTGCCTGAAATAACTGCTCACTCATCACTAAAGTTTAGCCATGCTGTGCTGTACAAATCCAGAGAGATAAGAAACAATATTCTTTAGATAACAACACAGAGTATTGCACAATGTTCTTTCTTGTCTCAGAGTTCAGTCTGCACCTTAGTTAAAAAAAAAAAAAAGAAAGGAATGTTAAAGCAAAAAAACCAACCCCTCTTTACAGAAATTGCCTTAAAATGCAGCATGCAATATAGTTAGTGCAGTGCTAAGGACATTCGAAATAGTGGTGTTGTTTCAAGTAAGATTGTGGCCCCCATTTTCCCCATGGTTTCCAATGCCTAGCATGTGAAACGATCTCTTTTTCTGTGCTTCAAGTAGCAATTAAGTATTGTGTTTCAAATGCCACCACACATCAATGGTGAGTAAATAATGGCTTAAATAAGAACTAAAAAAAAAAAGGGGTTTGTTTGCTTTTGCAGGTGTTAAATTTCAGCAGGACAATCTAACTCAAACAAAGTCCTAAACAAAAGTTACTGGAATTCCTGACTGACAACCTGAGTTTCATGTTAGACAAGGCAGATAATCAAAATAATCTCTGCTGGCTCTAAAATCTCTAACTACTGATTCTTAGTGTGGCTGTAAATTTCTGAGATTGAGTTTTTCAACTTTAGTCAAAACAATTTTGTTTAAATTGCTATTGCATGGGAAAATGATTGCCGAAACTACATGATGTTAAAAGATTTATTTTGTAATGACTATCCTTAAAAAAATCCAAGAACTAAAATCCACATTGCAAGATTTAAATGTGGATTTAAGTTATTTTCTTGTTCTTCTGGCAACTCGCTTATTTCTCCCTTGAGAAGAAATGCAATGTATCTAGTACCCTGATGGATTCAAACTTACATCCTGTAAGCTATCTCAGAATATCAGGAAAAATATTTTGAAAAAGGTAATTGAATAATTTTAGACACAGTAATTCTGCATAACCCTTTTATGGTAAACTCAGCTGCAGTGAAACCCTGCTTGTAGAGATGAGAATGAAAGCTGGAGGTTGCTTCAGTGCAAGCTAGTGATGCTCGTAAGCGAGCCCCTTCCCACAGGACTAGAACTTGCAATCCTGTCAGAGCCCTTCAGAGTTAAGACAGTGGGACCAGACCTGTAACCGAGAGGTTTAGTGGAGAAAATTCCATGACTTCATTGTGATAGGCTTCTACAGTAATTCTTAATTGGTTACTTTAGATTAGCCTCTCAGCCAACCCTTGTTAATGTGAAATGATAACCTTGAACTATGTTCATGGTTTAAGTATAATCCAAAGACCTGCATGAAGCACACAGGGAAAAAGTCAGAAATTATTTTGTACTTGTGCAAGGACAGAATCAGATTCTGTCAATCCAATAATTACAGGATCACAGCAATCCAGCTGTTTATGAGCTTTATAAAATGCCAGATTTAGACTCCATGTGTATGCTAGTCATCTGGAAATAGATCTTACCAGCCTAATTCTACTACTTTTAGCCATGGTGCTGTTACCTGATTTCTTGTGCAATCTTATTTAAACATGAGTAGAGGTGGAAGAGTTGAGTCCTATGTTTCTTAGAAAACTTGAGATGACGTGAATGGAACAAATTAGTTGTTCAGCAATTATAAAAATCTGCGGTAATCAGGGAAAATTGAAATGGTCCTGGTCAGTACAGTTGTTTGTTTTCAACTCAAACTAAATGCCTATGCCTGTTGTTTGTCCCAGCCAGAGACAGAAGAGGAAGTCTTTAAAATAACAGATTCCTTTTAATCTGATCTGTAATGTAAAGATTCTCAGGCTGGCCCCAGGTGTTCAGGGCTAGAAACAGCCTGCTGTGGATTGTGCTAGAGCTTTCACTGGAGCATGCGTACAGGCTAGTACATGCAGGATGCAAAGGGCCTGCTACAGCAGTCAGTAAAATTTACGTTATCTTAAAAGTATAACAAGCTGGTTTAACTATTATTCACATCTTTTTTTTTTTTTTTTCATTAATATTCAGTTAATACAGCAGTAAGCAGAATGTACCAACGGATCTATCCATAAAGGAAGTAATTTACTGCTCGCTTTACAACAGTGTTGAGTAAACACTTGAGCTGCATTGAGGACTACATTTCTGTGGGAGTAGTGGCACTTTCGGTCCAGCCCCACACTGCACTGCTACCAGCCTGCAACAGTGTAAAAATAAATCAATGTTACTAATTAAAAAGACTGAGGAAGTGAAAAATACCCTAGCTCTTTAAAATGCAATGTTTGTGTTAGTTCCACAGCACTTCTGCTCAGTACAGCTTGAATATAGCATTAGAGAGATCTCGGTCTTACCCCAAACACTCATGGATTTCATTCCGTCAGGGTCAGGCCCAGGATCACCTAAGAAAGGAAGCCCAAGGGACAATCACTACTTCCCAGCACAGGGTGGTTTCTTGTAAGTGCCTTAAAATACTCTTCAAAGTTTATTTATTAATAAATAAATAATTCTACAACCCCTGTACAGTCCTGTAACAACTACCTCTGTATGAGAAGCATATCTAGATTCCTCTATTCTTGATCTCTCAAATCACAGTTCAGGTTTCAAAGGTCATTATTCAGTTGTTTCTTCTTGACAGGCATAACACTTTCTCACAGTGCAGCTTCACTGCTGAATAGCGAATGGAACTGACCCACATGGAGACTGGGATCTGCAAGATCCTGCTTGGATTTGCAGCGTTCCCGTGCCTTAATGTGCATATCTAAACTGTCTCTGGGACCCAGTGGCAAGGCGTGTTGTACCTCATTGCGAGGCTACTGATTTCAGCCTTGCTGCATTCTCCAGGATTCAGTGAAATTACAAGACTTGTTTAACCCTGTGCATGTCCTTTAAAAGTCTTGCTGAACTGGAGCCTGAATAAAGCCCAGGCCCAGCAGGCATTCCTGTACATGCTCAAGGATAATATTGACTAATGAGTTCAGGGAGAGCTGATGGACAACCTACAGTGACTGGGATCTTCAGTACAGCTAATTTACATCCTTAACATTTTTAGAATTTCAGTATGGTGTCTGTACATTAGAAGCCACTGTGGCATACATACTGCCCTGTTTCCTTGCAGACACGGGAGCTTCGAATTCTTACTCTCCACCCTCCTACATTCCAATGCAATTCCTTTCCTTAATGAGCATGCACCCAAAATGACCTCGTGTTCCATTCTGCAAAATGGTGCACTGTTTCTCTGAATGCTGGAGCTCACGTTTTCATGACAAAATTTGCAATTATTTTTCTTTGTAGCAGGATTTGCAACAAGACTGGCTTTGCAGACATATTTTTGGCCTCTCATTAGGCTGACAAGAATTTGGTCAGCCTGGTAAGAAATCTTTTGCATATGGCAAGGTAATTTTGTTTAAGCACGCCTTTACGTTAGCCTTTTAAAACAGCCTTCTGAATACAAAGGCAGATACTACTCCTCAGTCTGCCCTTCCCTGTGCATTACAAATTGTTTATTAATGAGGCAGGTAGAATCTGACTTAATGCAATCGATCACAACATTGTGTTAACAACTGTAATACAAAATTAACTTCTTTCACGACTATAACATAATTTCCAAATTTCCCTCAATCACATGCTGTTTCTTACTGGTTACAGTTCGCTTTTTGTCATTCTGGAGTCTCAGAAAACTCTGGGCTGTGCACTACACTGCTGACCAAGGCACTGGCAAGGCAGAAACTGGATCTATCTAATCATTAAGCACTACTCAGCCTTTCCCCCCCACAGCAGATGAGATTCAGTGAGCACAAAACCTCATTGACATTCCTTGATGATGCCTTTGATTTGTGGTGTGGCAAAACTGCTTGTCCCAGTAACCTACAATTACTACATTTAAGTGAAAAAATCCCACACAAATCAACATCTCCACTAACAATGCAGTTTCACTATTTTAATGTTGCAGAACTACTTGCATTTTACTTTTGGCATAGGTTCTGATTTAATTCCCAGTTAAGTCAATGGGAGCTTAGAGAATCCTTCCCTTTGCTTCAGTGATAGTGGATAAGCCCAGCAGCCAAGGCTTATTCTCCAAATATTAGCAGAAATGCTCCACTTATCAGGCAGTTGATACTGTTAGCTCAAAGGCAATAAAATCTTTGCATCCAAACATAAGCTTTTGTTAGATCTTAGTTGACAGATGGATTTATAAGTTGATAATACAATCCTGAATTTCTTCTTAAACTTTGTTAAATTTAAGCATTTGGGAAGTATGGATCTTTCCAAAACAATTCCTTGAGGAATAATACTGAAATTGTGATGCCAGTGAACCTTAACTTTCCAATCATTGTAAAGTGTCTTTAAAAGACCATTATAAAACTGGAATTTAGTTTTATTTTTGTTTAGATAAAAAAATAGAAGACACATGGACAAGGGCAGATATGAGGTAGATCGATACTAACCTGCAAACTTAACTTTCTGCTCCCTTCTAAACTTTTTCCCCAGTAAAGACAACTTAGCAGTAGGCTCTATAAAAAATTCCATGAACTTTTATGTGCTGAGGGCATGTCCTCAAGCACAGTGAAATTCCTGAAAAGACTCTCCTAGGCTACAACGGACTTGTAATCAAGCTCTGCATGTGAGCATCAAGAAATTCTCCAGTTTCATTTTCTAGATATGATCAACAGTGGTGGAAGTGCTCAGCTTTGTGAAATGTGTAAAATGTTATAATATGCTGTTGTATTTGGCTTGATAGTGGTCCCGATGTGGCACCTTGGGAACACTTATAGAATAGTACATGTTAATTCCTGAGTGAACAGCTTTTTGGAAGTAGATTTTCTTTTAATGAATTAATGAGCAGCAGCTGTTGGGAGGAATGCTTTTCTCTTTCAACAGTGCTTCATATGTAGATCAAACACACATAACTTGTGCCTGTACAAGAATGATATGCTACTAAATACATGAACAAAAGACATAGCCAGGATTGTTCTTTACAAAGCACTGCCAGGCAAACAGTAGCATAATCTTTAGCTTAAACAATTCAGTACTCCTGGCAATCACTTTCAAGCCATAACATAAGTGGCTTCTGAAACCCTACAACAGGACATGGACAAACAGAAACAGCTTCTGCAAAGGTTATGTATTGCACTCTACTTGTCAGAAATGTAGTCTAAGTCAGGAAAAGGTGTGAACTAAATAGTTCAAAGTGCAACTAATTGATTATTTGCTATAGCTGCTAGCAGACAAGAAATGTAAAATGTCCTTTCCGTCTGTGTGCTTAGCCTGTGGTAGACCTATGACCTGGAAGAAACTGCCCAGGAGTCTTTGGGCTCAGGCTCCAGATTAGCACAGATCTTGCCTGTGCAGACTAAATCCTGTGGGCCATGAAGGGCTTACACAAATTACTATTTCAGGGCTATGCCAATATGTTCTTGCTTTTCCAACCTGTATTGCTCCCAGAAGATGCTGGGAGCATTTTTTTCTACTGGCTGTAGAAAACTGGGGATTTCAGGCACCCAGCTCCATGTGGCTTAATTTCTACATTCTCGTGAGAGTTACATCCAAGAACTTCAGAGATGATGATTCCTGTAAAACTTAAAGAAGGCAATTTGCACAGCTTCTTCCATCCCATGCTACATTTGCCAAGCCAATAATTGCACCTTTCTTGAAGTGCTGTCTTAGCTGAACAGTTTGGTAAACTGGAGAAACTTCCACACTCATGTAACAATTATGGGAAGTTGGATCTTGACACTACTTACTGTGGAGCTCTCTGACCACATGAAATGGCAGTCTGCTCTTCCACCTTTCCCGGTGGAGTTTTCTGACCCTCCTCTCACGTGTGCACCAACGTATCCACCAGGCCTGCTGGAGACCTGAGGAACTGAAGCTGCCAAAAAATGTATATCCCAACCACCATCACACATTGTCTCTATAAATGGAGCAGAAAAGACATGCATGGCTTTTATGGGTGAGGTGTTCTGGAACATACTTTTGAATGGCACTGATTCCTGGTAACATTTAGCTCATTTGTTAAATGTTTACAAAGACACATGCAAAAAAAGCTCATGCTATATAAAAAAAAAAAAAAAAAAAAAAAAAAAAAAAAAAAAAAAAAGAAAAAGTCTGCAGTGACCTGAGCCATCAGACCCTGTGCTGTCCTCTCATTAAGGTCTGGGGATGTGAGGATGCTCCTATCTAGAGCCCCAAATCAGCAAAGCTGAATTAAGGTATTTTAAGGTCCAGAAAAGGGCAACAAAGCTGGTGAGGGGTCTGCAACACAATTCATTTCCTATGAGAAATGGTTGAGGGAGTTGGGGTTGTTTAGCCTGGAGAAGATGAGGCTCAGGGAACGCCTTATTGTTCTCTGTGATTTCCTGAAAGCAGGTTGTAGCCAGGTGAGGGTTGGTCTCTTCTCCCAGACCCTAGAGACAGGACAAGAGGACAGGATGGACATTAGGAGGAATTGCTTTCTCAAAACAGGTGATTAGACATTGAAATGGGCTGCCCAGGGAGGCAGTGGAGTCACCATCCCTGGGGGTGCTTAGGGAATGACTGGATGTGGCACTGAGTGCCATGGTCTAGTTGACAAGGTGGTGTTTGGTCATAGGCTGCGCTCAATGATCTCAGAGGTCTTTTCCAGTTTAGTTCTTTATGTGAAGGTGGCTTGTACACCTACACATGGGCACAACCTGGACGTTCTCTGCACGTTCCTTTTGCTGGGTGTCAGGGGTACCAAGGTGCCATAGCACACTATTTTGTTGTTAGACCAACACCTAAGGCAGCTGTGCCTGCTGTCACTGCTCCCTCGCACCCACCTCCCTCAGGCTCACAGCCAAGCCCAGCTGCCCCCGCCAGCCTTTCATCCCTGCGCTGCCCTAGAGACAGGCACAAGTGACTGCCGATGTTCTCTGCTCTGCAGCTCTGGCTAAGGACGAACGGCCTGAAATGTGCCTCTGGCACCCTGTCCCAGCCGCGCCATCCCGAGCGGGCAGCGGCAGCGCCCGGAGGCGGCGAGGGGCTCGGGCAGGGGCGCACCGCGCGTCCCCCGCTCCAACGGGGCAGGAGTAGGCCGCAGCAGCCCCGGTGCCCGGCCGTGCGCACCGAGCCCGCGGGGCGCCGCCCGTGCCCCCCCGGCGGCGGGAGCGGCGGGAGCGGCGGGAGCGGCGGGACTTTGCCCCGGGCGCGGCGGTGCCGTCACGCGGCGGCGCCCAATGGCCCCGCGCGCCCGAAATAGCGCGCTATAAATGGCGCCGCCCGCCCGGCCCGGCCTGGCAGGCCCAGGTGTGGCGGTGGCGGAGCGTAGGGGCCGCCGCCCCGAGCCCCGCCGCCACCGCCCGTCCCTCCCTTCTCCTCTCCTCGCCGGGGCTCACCCACGCCCCGAGCGGCCGGCTGGGCGCGGTCCCGGCCCGCGGGAGAAGCCCCGGGGCAGGGTGTGGCACCCTCGGTGCCTGGCTTTTCACTTTGTCCTCCCTCAAGGACTCGCTGACTCTTCCTGCCCGTCGTCGTTCATTCCTCCCTTCCAAGCGTGCGCTTCACCTCCCTCTGCAGAAACCGAGAGGTGCCGCACCATCGTGAAAAACCCGAACTTGTCCTGGCAGCCGTGTGTGTGCTCTTAAAACAGCATCAGTTTGAGACCTGAGACTGCCTGTTTCCAGTGGAGGAAGGGGGCTGATAAAGCTTATCGCCTTGGCCCGAGCTCTTCCATCCCTCCTGCATTAGTATGAGCCGTGGTGCCACGGGAGAAGCCTGCAGAGATAGCGCAGGGCCAGGCCTTTTCTGGGCAAGATGCAACTGGGAAGACACAGGCCTGCCCTGCCTGTACAGACAGGCACGATAAACGCATAAACCCAAACCCACCCATGGAGAAACCTACGGTGGGATTTTCTTTTTATTCCAGCTGGGAAAGATGGGGATGCATCACTAGGAGGTGAGGAGAGCAGAACTGTGAAAACTGACGTGACTCAGAATGAAAGCAAATAGTCTCCTATTTGAAGATGTGTGCCTTTTAAAAAAACACATGATAAGGAAAATGTTAAAAATATACCAAGTTCCTGACTATACTCAAGACTGCAAGGGCTGTAAGTGCAGTGGGCCCCTTCAAAGATATGTTCCTCTTTGCTTGAGCTGTGTTGGTTTTGTGGAAATGCTCCCAACACATGCTCTTGGTCTGCACTGTGCAATTGCACCTGTTCTCACCCTACTACTTGCATATAGTCCTTTGCTATTCTCAGATAAGGTATTTGCTGAAGGATCACTGGGTTTGGATTTTTTTTTTTTGGTTGTCTGTTTGTTTGTTTGTTTTGTGGGATATTTTGGTGGCTTCTTAACCTTTTTTTTTTGTGACACCTTGATAATAAAGAATATGCATTTTCTGTTGGGAATATGTTTTTCAGAGTATCTTACATAATTTTTATACATATATATATGATTTCATATAGCTGAATTCTCTAAATAGGAATTTATTATCTTTTTTCTGTTGCCACTGGATTCAAGGAGAGGTATTTACTGAAATGCTTAGTGTAACAGCTGGGGGAGAAGAGTGATTGTCAAATGAAATTACAAGTTGGCAGGTTCAAAAGAAGGTACCTCTTCACACAAAACAAGTCTTGGAAGTTACTGCTACAGGATACCAGGAAGCAGTTAAAAAAGCAATTAAGCATGATCACGGAAGAAAAGTCTGCTCAGGGATGTTCAGCACAAACACCTCTGATTCAGGAACTCTTTGAGGTGCAAATCCGCATCCTGCGGAAGCATTTTGGGGAGCAGCCTCCCCTGTGCTCATGCTGTCATTAGGCAATTACTGTTGCCTGCTCTGGAGATAGCCCTGGACTGGATTTGAAATGATGCTGTTCTGACCCAGCACAGTCATCCCTATATTTAACTGTCATTTCATTCAACAGAGGTTTTTTTCCCCAATCTTTAATAAGTCATAGAGAACTATTCTTGCAATAAATCTTCGTGACATGGAAATGTGACACGGAAATGCTCTTTCTTTATGCTCTGTACCTCTCTTGTTCTTTCCTGCATGTTACTTCAATTGAGAGATGGAAGGTTGATCTGCTGTGTGTTTGTATAATACCATATTATCAAGCTGAGCACTGGTCCATGCCTGTATTTCCTAGTTAATTATTTGATATAAAGAAATATTAATAATCTGTATTTCTGAAGGTGGCCACAAGCCAAAAGGTTTGCCGCTTGTTTAAACACTGGAAGGAAGAAACTGTGGAGCTCCAGTCCTCACGTGCTGGCAGTATGAGACAGATGGGCCATTTGAGAAAGTGATTAAAATACCAGCAATACCTGCCTAAACAGTTACAAATTCCACACTCCACATCTGTAAGGGCTTGTATTTTTTATCTAGGGCACAGAACCAGACTTTGTGAACCTTCTGACACTGAAGGGTGAGAGCAAGGATGAGATGCCAGCATAGCAGAACTGGCGTGGGGGGCTGAGTGGTGCTAGCCCCACACCTTTGCCCCGAGCTTCTTGAGTCTGGATGAGGCCCCACAGGGAGCTCCTGTTCCAGCCTTGCTGCTGGAAGGAGATGGATTGCCACGTACACTTTCTGTTGAGGGACAGTTTGGGCATATGAATGTTTGCAATTTTTTTTCCGAAAACAAGACAAATCTTAGTAGGTAGAAGTGCCCTGAGATGACATGGAGAAAAGGAGCATGATCATCCCATGGTATTGAACAATATTCAGGCACAGGTCTTCTGAAAGAAGATTCCTGTTAAGGTGGAGAACCTCTATAGACTCTCATGCGCTTTTTTGAACGTAGTGGAAATCCAGTGTATCAGTCATAAGACAGGGGGGAATAATCTGAGGGAGGCTGTTTCCCTAAGGAGAAGTGAAAAGAGGACCTGTTTCTGCTGAGGAGTATCTTTGCCACGTGGATTGGATTTTATAGTCGTGTACAGCTCTTGGGTTGGAGGCACAACTTCCCACTTGTACAAGGATCCAGCTCAGGATGGATGTGGGCAAAAGCCAAACAGTTGAGCTGTTGTTCTCCCTGTTTGTCTCACCCGTGTTCCCATTGCTGTGCTGATTCATGGGTGATCAGAGAGAGGCTGCATATAGAATGGGAGAACAGCAGCTGCTTACGGAACTTGACCATGCAAGCCCATCCTGCTGAGAATTCATGTTTCTTTTACATGACTGCCACTGCTGTTGCTGATAACCATGCAGATTGTGGCTTTAGCAGCCCCTCAGAGACAGCTGTTTCATGAGGATTAGTAGTTCTTCAAAGGCTGCTTGGACACGAAACTACCTTGGGCTTGGATGCTTTGTATAGTGCTTTCCCCTAGACATTAGCATATACTGTAAATAAAGACAGTAAAACTAAATTGATTCTTTAGTTGGAAGATACAGGCCTGGAAGGGATGGAATAGAGAGCTCAGTCCCACATAACCAGTGAGAGGGATTGGGCTTCAGCCCAAAAAAAGGGCTGCAGAGCAATTATTCCACCTGCCCCACATTAAACACACATTTATATCACATATATGGAAGTTTGCATTTCCATAGCTACCTTCTGTACTTCTCAGTAACTTTTTAATGAACCTCAGACTGCTAGTAGGTGTCCAAAAGTCCCAAGTCTGAAGTTACATAGGAAGAATGGAGAGGCCAGGGGCACTGGCGCAGCATCCCTGTGGTAGATGGATTTTCCAGTCTCAAGTCCCACGCTGCTGTGGCACCTATTCAGCTCCTGAACAACACCTGACTTAGATTCCCCATTAGTTTTCCTTCAGCTCGTCCAGTCCATTCTCACAGACACTGCTACAGCCCTGTAGTGTCTGCAAGGCCAGGCAACTCCTGCAGCCCAGCCATTGGGAGTAGGTTCCCATGGAGCAGTTCATCAGCACTTTTGTAGGAGCAGCAAGTCATCCATGACTGGGATGGCAGGAGATCTTGTGTCTCAATGGCATTTGGAGGGCAGCAATGTTTTATTGGAGTGGGGCAGTAGCTGAGACTCTTAGGAAGACGAAATCTTTGATAAATTGTCTAAAGGTACAGAGGTGGTGCCACACAGACATAAGGAAAGAAAAAAACAGTAAATGATTTTTTAAAATTTTCCAGGAGAAAAACTTATCTTTATTCACTGGTATGTTGTCGAACAGTGCTGATTTACAGGCACATACATAACATTTTCATTCATAGTGTTTTTCACTAACCAGAACTAGACAGTGGTTATCATTTGGGCAGTTATACACATGAAAATACATTAATTTGAATTTGTAATTTTTACATTTTAGTGAATTATATTTTTGCTCTTCATTTGGTATGTCAAATCTGCCAGGGGATCTCAGGCACAAGCACTGTGCTATAAGAAGAAGAATGTTGGCACAGGTGGCTCCCTAACCCCACGGAGAACATGGGCCCATGGGGATAGGATAAACCCATGCTGAAGCTTTCTCTTCTTCCTTAACCTTTGGCCATAAGAGGGCTTTGGCAGGCAGCTTGCAAGGCAGGTCACCCTGGAGTGACCTCACTTCGCCAGCCTCAGGACATTCACTTGCCTCTGCTACCCAGCAGAGACGCCAGGGCCAGTTGTCACCTGTCAGGCAGGGCTCTTTAGTTCCCTCAGCTCCCTGCCCATTTGTCAGCTTGTCCCTGCTGCACGTTTCCAACGCTGCTTTCTGCAAATGTTTTGGGGCAAGTGGAAGGAAATGCAGCAGAACCTGCCCAACCACTGATCTGTCTACTAGCAAGATGCCCTCTCTGGGTCAGTGCAGTGCAATTTTATTGGCATAGGAGCCTGTCTGGCTCCTAAGTAAATTCTGTTGCTACTGCTATCTTTAAGTTAGAGCAAACTTAAATAATTCCCACTTAGCTGAAGGACTGTGACTGCCAGGCTGACTGCAGAGCACAGTCATGTCCTTTCACCAAGAGTCACTTGCAAAAGGTGTCTTGGGAATGGCCATTATAATATTTTTCTTTTAAACTTAGGTACACCTTATCCATGCGAAGAAATATTTTTCATCAAATAAGCATTCTTGGTGTCCATGCTGCTGTTATCATTAAACAAATATTTCACGTAGGGGGTATGGAAACAGATTTATGAGGTTTTTTATCAAATACAACCATTAGCTGTTGACAAAAGAACACAGATTGCACCATATGTTAGCGTTAAGAGAATTGGCTCTCCTATTCTAATATATTCTGCAAATGTATTGCAAGGTAATTTTTACAGTGTAGTAATATTTTCGTGTCACTTTTTTTTTCTTAAGTGCAGATTTTGAAGTGTAGGTATTATTTACAGGCTTGGATGTATTTGTAAATTCTAGTGAAGTAAAAATGGCACTCTCATATCAATGATGCTACGGGAAAAATATCTACATGTAAGTTTTCACATAACTTTCCACAAGTGCCCTCCACCCATACTACAGCAGGTGGGGGGTTCCTAACTGTTTAGAAATAGTTGGGATTTGGACTATTTCTAAAGGAAATATTAAAGTCAGCATTCAGTGACTTGAACCTTCTTGCAAATATCCACAGCAAACCTCCCAGTGATGCTAAAGTCTCTTGTAAAGATACAAGAGGACATCCAGCAATGAGTAATCCCTAAAAACCAACATTCAATATTCCACTAAAGAAGTTAAAATATTTACAGTTCTCACATGCCACACCTTAATGTCCTTTTTATTTATTTTAAACCAGATAAAATAAGCCATAATAAGACTGATTTATGTGAAGTCATGATAAGAATCTCCATTCTTATTCAAACAAAACCATTGTGAAGTCTTGGTCCCATTGACTTCAATACCTAAACCAAATTTTCACTGCCAGCCTTTGAGTCCATCTTGTGTGTCACCAAAAGAAACAGAGCAATTGTTCTCAAATACTAACATGCAGGTGGGGTGAGCATGGAAAATTCTAGTTTCAGAGATGACACCTACTAGGATATTTCTAGGAATTAATGATAAATGAAAAATATAGCACAGTATGTTGAATTACTGTGACATAACCCCACAGTTTACAGAGGGACATTTCATCTTTACAACGTGTGCCTGTGCTGTGCTAGTCTAATTTTGATCTCAAACCATCTGACTGTAGATACTCAGTTTAATACATTCAAACCCGTTGATCCTCAAACCACCTGAGTGGATTTGTTGGTGGTTACATCTCATTACTTCTGATTTTTACCCATCCACAGAGAGGGTGACACCTTCCAAGAGAGCTTTTCCACCTAAGCAAGAGCTGCCCTGATTATCACTGAATGGTTCTAGCCCAGGATGGGTGGAAGGCAGGGCCTGCCTTTGAGGTCACACGTCTAAGTGGTCCAGGAAGGTCCAGTGGACCCTTTTGAGGTATGGGGTGTGGATCAGGTCCTTGGATGGTGTCATTCCTGATATTCCACTCTCAGACTGGGATCTACCCTGCTAAGTCAGCACATGTGGCAGACAATGCTCTGAAGACCTTTAGGAACAGTGGCCTTTGCTCCATTGCGTGCTGAGGTGCCTGTGTGAGACTGTCAGGGCTGAAGAGGCAGACATCATGATAGCTTTCCTGTTAGTCATTTCTCAGCTCCCTGTCAGTAATTTCTCAACTCCCTGTTAGCCTCCAGGCCCATCCTAGCTGGGGCTGTCTGCTCCATCTGCCCTGGACAAGAGGGAGAGGATGGCTGCTGGCAGCCCCTCAGTAGCAGCCACATCAATCTCCATGATTGTCTCTCTAAAGATGATCCTAATCCTCTGTTGCCCATTAGAACCATTTTCGTACAAGCCCAAAGGTAGAATTTTATTAGCATTTCAGTTTTCAGGTTTTTGATTTTTACCTCAAACTATGGAAAATGTGTTTTTTGGTACCTTGCCAGGTTGCATCAGTAAACCTGACACGAGTCTCTTGGTCACTGCCAGAGCTGTACATTTAGGGAAGCCCAGTCCTTAAGCCTATGTCCATCCAATCTGGAGAGATTCTGGAGAAAAATATTACACAACTCAAAATGTGTGATAAGCAGGAGTGATGCCAGGAAGGGCTTTACACTGAATAACCTCTGCATGACAAATGCTGAAGTAATGTCTGCAATGTCAACCACCCGTGGCCATGGTGCAGACTGTGGACAATAAATATGTGGGTGTGCGAGCCTGCCTTTGAGGGAAGGCTTTAATCACAGGTAAAGGTGCTTTGGTTAGTGTTATCAGTGACATCTGGTGGTAGCAGACAGTAAAGTAATTTCAAATCTTTTTAAAGGTTGTGTAGGAGTTTAAATGGCTCATCCTAAATGAAGTATTTTTGACAAGGATGTATTTCCCAAAGTGTATTTCTTTCTGACTTAACCACAGTGACCATGCTCCATGCCAGGAGCAAACACTAAACAGGTCTGTATATAGCATGGGATTTTTTGGTGATGGGAAACACTGGAACCAAGGAAGTCACCAAAATATTTAGTGCGCCTGAAAAGCAGCTGATAAACTCCTGTTCTTTGTTACTTTTAGCTACATAAAGTAAGTGTTCCAGATCTCAAACCCTAAGTCAATGAACATGGCAGGAATTCAGCAGGTGTGGGTGGAGGACCAGTGTCAGCTAAGGCAGAGAGAGTGTCAGCTAAGGCATGAGTGCTGCTGGGGGCTAAGTAGTGAGTGAGCTGGAGTGAGACACCACACACCCTCCCACAGCCCCTATGGGGACTGCCAGGGACAAGCTGAGCACTTATCTGGACCCTATTTCTGTGTTCCCAGTCCCTTCTTGGGCTGGACACCTGTAATAGGGGACAGCATTTCTCAGCAATGTAGTTCTTAGTTGAAAGTAGCAGAACCAGAGAAACATCTCCCTTAATTTTGCGCTTAACCTCATGGTGTAAATTGAAGACTTTTTTGTTTCAATACCTTATGTGAGAAGTTCCTTTCTGATTTTGCCCCAGGTTTGCATCAGAAGCTTTCTTCATACAGGAGACTTGTTTTGAGAGTGGCTGGGGGCTGCACCTCTCCTTTTCCTATTTACATTGTCACATGTACTCCTCTTTCTACTTGGGTGAAAAATGGGGAGGGTTATCTATCCAGAAAGGCACCTTCTCACTCCCTGTGTACACCTCACTTGCTGCTCTTCTGAACTCAGGTCTAGAATGCAAAACTGCAGGACTTTGCTGTGATTTTTAAACCTGACAATTCAGTAAGGTAAATATTATCCAATTAATGAGCAGTAAAATTAAACAAAACCCAAAACTCAAAACCCAACTAAAAACATACACGAGGCATCTGTGAATGTTGTAATGTCATGTTCTCTGTAATGTTTTCTGCTCTTCTGAAAATAGTTCTTTAGAGGACATTTCACACCACAGATTTCTGAAGCCAGCCTCGAAACCTTCAAGTTTCATCTCACCTTGAAAAACAAACAGTTCTTGAAGCAGTTAACTTTGATAAGACAAGTGCAAAAAAGGACACAGATAGGATATCAGCTATACTGAAAACGTGTCTTTCTTTTCATATCCTATTCCTCCTGAGAAGCAGTGACAAAATAAAGACCTCTGGATCTGTTAGGTTGGGAGAATGATCCTCTCTTTCAAGCCTGGCAGAAAGATCCTTGAAGGCTCAGCACATCTGTAACAAAATGTGCTTGAATCGGATGTTTAACATTGGGATTTAACTTTGGTTTGTGGGTGTTGTAATTTTGAATTTCTGGAAGGCATTCCTGTAGAAAAACACTTCATTAACATATTGAACTGTCAGCAGCTCTCTGTGTTTCCACTGATATAGTCATATATAAAGTTCAATAATTTGGCCCAGTCAGTGACATCTCCAGTCCCCTTTCTCATACCTGAGGAGCTGTCTGTGTGCTCTGCTGACTCCTGAGCCAAGGCACAGGCAGGGAAAGCAACGTCCTTCCTCCCCAAATATTTCCAAGCAGTTGTTTATGAGGAACTCCACCAACACTGTCACCTGCACACAGAAAACATTCCATTTCAGTCAAGACATATTTAAGACTCTTTCCTGACCCTGCTTGCTATCTTTGTAAGGAAGGACAGCACAGAGCAGGGTGTCTTCTGCCAAAGTCCTGGCTTCAAAGTCCAAGGGTGAGTCCACCCTGGGCCATAAGGCTGATGCTGCAGACAAATGGATCTGCCCCAATACAGACAAAACACCATCAACCACATTTTGGCCTCACTGCCCGAGGGCCCAGGGGTGACAGTGACCACGGGTGCCCCTTGCCCTCCACATGCAAGGTCTGCAGAGGCAGTGCTGTGACTTAGGGGGCTGCAGGGCAGCTGCTGCTTTTGCTCAGAGGAGGCGAGATGAGGGACAGCCTGGCCCATCCCGTCACAGGCTGAGGGACACCTGAGCTGAGGGGTGCCCCCAATGTCCAGGGGTGCCGTTCTGTTCAGCTGCTGCAATGGCAGTGGCATCCCTATGGATGGCTCTGAACTGCCCCAGAGGGAGCAGCTGCTTGGCGAGTTCAACGCACCTTGTCATTCATCTCCTTCTGCATTTCCAGCGGGAGCGCGTTGTCCGTCCCTGGGCTCAGCATATTTGGGCCAATGCAGATGGCCAGGTTGCTGGAGTCCATCCTGTTGGTCTCAGCATTTTGGCTGATGTGGTGGAGCAGAGAGAGTAAGAGCTTGAGCAAGACGAGGTTTGGTCTCGGCAGCTTGTCAGCCACCCTGCATGAACACAAACAAAATGTGACGTTTAATTGATGGTGCAGTGGCCTCTGCTTCTTGATTTGAGCAAGTCTCAATTAAACTTGGAGTGACACCACTTCCTCCAGAAAGGGGCATGTGTGTGCTCTCTGTATCTTTCAGAAATCCCCACCTGCAGCTGAGTGTGTGGTTAATTATGAGACCTTGAATTACAGGGTCTTGACTGAAAGGCAGCATTGCAGAAGCTCATGTCCTGCAATAGATGGGATGACATCAGGAGATGTCACTGGAGGCATCCCAATGCCTGTGGCTGTGCTGTGGGACTTTCAAAGCACTCCCAGTCAGCCCCTACACCTCCTGTTCCTAAAGAGCAAAACACGGTGGTGGTCTCCATGTGCCCGACTTCACCCCCAGCAGATGTGAAGGCTTTGTGTCTGTGCCTGTCCCACAGCACTGTGACTGTGTTAGCTGAGGCACTGCAGCCCCTGCCTTGTTTGTGTGCTATTCATTTTGTAGGGCAGCCAGCGGGGTCTGCCCTGGAGAAAATGGAGTGACTGGCAAAGGTGTTTTCCCATTCTCACCAGCCAGAGGCTCCTTGAGAGTGTTACAAATACTCAGAGACACATAGATAAAGCTCTGGCCAGCTTTAAAGGCCACTGTGAGCCAGAGATGCATCAACCAAGAGGACAGGAACATGGAGAGGGATAGGGACATCCTCTTTGGAAAGCCTGTGGGCAGCCACCACTGAGTCCAAAATCAAAGAGTCATTCAGATCCTCAAGATGCTTTAGAAAAACAGACTGTGATTATGTGATCCATCACTCCAAAGCTGAGGACACAGAAACGAAGGTGAGTGTTTGGATGTGGGTCTTGACTTCCAGAGGGGCTGCTGCTATTCCAGGCATCACTGCTCCCCAGCACATAGGGTCTGGCACACAGCCCTTGTCTGCACATGGGGCTGCATAGTCAGGCACGGGTGCTACAGGGTGCCTGGCTGTTGCAGAAGTTGTCAGCTGCAGGTCTTTTTGAGCATTGATGAAAAATGCAGTCCTGGATGTCTCAGCTGGAAGTAAGCAGCTTGGACTTTGTATTTGATAAGAAGTCTGCCACCTCTGTGGATCTGATAAGAAGACTTTCACTCTCCCACAGGGCTTCTCCTCCAGTTTGACTCTGCACTCATCATCGCACAAGGGAGGCCATGGGAGTTTCCAGTTCCTGTTCCCTACTCAGAGCCGCAGCATCATCCATTGAGTGAGTGAGCGTGCAGGGGGGAGCGGAGAGAGACCAGAGGGAGCGGGCGCTGCAGGCACTAGAGGGCAGGACAGCCCACGGCAATCCGGCTGGAGAAACGCGGGGAAGGACACTGCTGGTGTCACCTATTGCACATTGCACACCCTGCACTAGTGACACCTTCCTCTGCTAAACTCCAATGGTGTCGACCCTTCGGAAAATCTGGTCATGCTTTTAAGGTAAGGAACCAAAATTTAGAGTCAAGCTACACCGTCCACAGTACGAGCACAGACTCAGAATGGTTTGGATGGGAAGGGACCTTTGAAGATCATCTTGTCCAATGCTCCTGACAAATCCACATGTCCTCTACTCATTCCACACCACGACTGTGGGTTTCAGGGCTTTTTAACTGCAGTTGCTGAACGTTTTCACACCACACCTCAGCTGTCAAAAAGTTCAGCAGAGCTGTTTCAGTCTGTCCTTTGAGTGAGATTGGAGAAAAAAATACCTTATCCTGCCTATATTCAAGCATCTTTTTGGATGTTCCAGTAAGTAGCCCTTGTCACCTTCTTGTCAGAATTTGGTGTTTTAGCTTTCTGTCACCATTGTGAGGTGACTCAGCTGAAGGTGAGAGAAATTGTGCTCCACAGCTCCAGCACACTTTGTGAGAGTGAAGCAGAGGCTTCAGCATGCAGATTGGCAGGATGCTGAATTTCTGGCTTTTTTGTTTGCGGTTGTCACGGAAATCTTCCTGCAATATTCATGAAGAAGAAGGATGTGGCAAAATTAAACCACTGAAAACCAGAAGTTGTTCTCTGGAACAAATCTTTCAAAAAGTTTGTATCCCACATGGGCTGCAAAAAAAAACCTCCTGGGGAAATTTTCAGAAGAGTTCAAGCTCCTGGGTGCTTTGAAAATATGTCTAAGAACATTGTCCGTGTGGAAATCTAATCCCACAGCCCAGCTGAAATGACAGGACATCCCATTCTTTCTACTGCTTAACTTCTGAAATCAAATACACAGACTCAAACCCCAATTACATGTAGAGAATGCTGTATAAAACCAAATCAAACGCTCAACACCCACCTGAAAAATGCATGCTGTACCTCAAAAGGCACAGATTATTGTGGGCTTATTACCAAACCCTGTGCAGGGAGCTGCCTTGTTCTGTTTGCACACTGCATTAAACTCATTTAGCCTGCAGTCCCAGAGCTGCCACTGGTGATTCATTTCCTCCAGCATCTCTGGCTGCTTTCCCAAAAGCAGAGCTCCCAGCACAGATCTTTGACACTGCTCCTACCCCAGTTCTCAGCTAAGTAGCTGCTTGCATTAAACACTAACATTTTCTCCTCATGGAGGCCTGGAGGGAGAGCTCAGCAAGCATTATGCAATGTACTTGCAGCAGCGTTTCCAGAAGGAATGCTCTCCTGCTGTCTCACTGCTCAGGATCCACCAGCAACTCTTCTGGTGCTCTTTGGCCTCAAGGGACAAATTCTGCCTCATCCCATGCTGCCTGATGCCTGTTTCCCTCCAGACCACAGGACATGGGACTGGCTGCTTTTGCAAGCAACTCTTGCCAGTCAGGGCTGGAATAAAGAAAAGGATGCAGATGTACCTCTTTTCCAGTGTACAAACCTTTCAAGATACAGTTTCTGAGCAGTTGTGTGGAACATCCTGGCATACGCAGACCCAAATCACTTGCAGTGCCTGATCTATGCACAGCAGCTCTGGGTATGATCCATGACATACCTTCACCTTGGTAGCTGACTTGACCAGAAAAGTCCATCTGGGATGACATTAGCTCTGGACTTGGAAATAAACACCATAAGAGTCCCTCAAGAGCAACTGGAGAACTGAACAAACCAGCGTAGGCAGAGAGGTTACCTCACCCACACTACAAGGTGCTGGCCACCAGCTCTGCAGTGAGCATTTCCCCCAGGTGTAAGGTGTTCATGTGGCCCAATGCAAGAGTCAGGTACTCTCCGTTGCTAAATCTCCTTCCAGCAGAGACCTTCTGAGCTGCAGAGGCACATCCCTGTCCCCAGCACACACATGAAGGAAGACACTCCTTCACTGCATGGTCCCTGCCAAGGGCTCAGCAGATCACACTTCCAGCTCTCTGATCCAACCCACAGAGCAAACTGCTCACAAAGAGAGGCTGCACATCTCTTTTAGCAGAAGCTCATGGAAAGAAGGATCATGGTGTTTGTCTTCCCAAGCCACGGTTATATGTGCCGAGGCTCTCCTTCCCAGGGTGTAGTTGGATATCTGCCTGCTGATGGGAAGCAGGCAATGAATTCCTCTTTTTGCTTTGGTCGTATGCACAGTCTGCTTTTTTTACTAAACTGCTTTTGACCCATTAGATGTTTTTTAATCTTTATTTTCTCCCCCCATCCAGTTGAGGAGGGGGGATGAGAAAGCATCCAGGTGGATGTCTGGGAACCAGCCAAGAACAGCCCACGAGTCCTTTTATCTTGGGCACAAGATAAAGCCAGTTTTGATCTGGGCATACTATAGCTGCAGTAGCTGATAATTGGCAGGCTTCTGTGTGGCTCATAGGGCTTGCTTGATTTACAGTGTAACAGAGCCTCGGGCTCTGCAGTGGCTGCTTTCAGCTCCTGTCATTGCTGCAGCGCTTATCTCTGTGTTTTGCTGTGCCTGGAAGCATTCTGATAAAAGCAGCAGCAGCCCTGCACTTGGCCCTGGCACAGGCACTGCTCCTGTGCCAGGAGGGCTGTCCTGTGGAGAGCTGAGGGATCACATTTCTCTCTTTCCCTCCGGGACTGATGTGTCTGCCTTCCTCTCCAGAGGTCCTCACGACATCCTTATCTAAGCTGCTTGACTAATGTCATCTTTTTGTCATTTGCATAGAAACTACTTTTGGTCTGGTGTTATGGGGAACCAGTTTGCCAGTGAGGTGACAAGGCTTTAGGGCACTGCTCCCTGAGTTCCTGCATGGTGTGTGGAAGGATTTGGGTGGGTGCCTGGCAGGGCTATCACTTCCCATGGCCTGTGATGTTGCAACTTTACAGGCGTGTAATCCCGTTGAACTGGCACTTGATGGAAGGGTGCCTTGCCTGCTCCAGTGAAACCCAGCAGCTCTTGGCACTACACTGGGGCTTTCCTTGCGCTTCTCGAGCCTCCCTTCAGCACCATTAGGGGAACATGATTGAGACAGGGATCTAAACCACATGTGACAACACCATGGATAAGGTAGGGACCCAAGCCCCAACTACAGTAATTACCTTAGCAGTCAAAAAGAATCACTGGATGCAGAGGTCAGTGTGTCCATACCAGCAATTAGTATAGGAGCAGGAGGAGGAAGGAGGCAGCTGGTCCTTGAGCAAGGAAGCAAGAGGAGGAAGTGAGAAAAATGACCAGCCCTGAAACATGGGCAGGCTTCAAAATATGCTGAAACATTACAGCCACCAGCCAGGCAAGCAGATTGCTGCTGCCACCACTGAAGAGGGCATCCAATATGTGAGACTACGAGCAGTGCTGGAAAGTCTTCTACAATGACCTGGATGACAATCATGTGGATGGCCACTGTACATGAGCAAGTGCAGAGGGGTTGTCTGAAATTCACCAGCATTATATTCCATCTGCTTGGAGATGATAGACTGACCAGGCTTGAATATACCAGCTGTGGAGAGAGCATCCCACTCATTCTTTTTGCAGAAAGCCTGTCTCTCTCCCCGTCCCCACTGGTCAGGGCCTTAGCTAGCAGGAGCACCCAAACACATGCTATGTGCCACTCTCTGGTTCTTTCCTTCAGGAGGAAGTGGGATGGTGACCCTCCTCCGAGGTAGGAGCCCGTGTGCACAAATTGACTGGGAAGAGAGATGATAAGGAGGGCCATCCACGACTGCTGTCAGTTCAGCTGCTATTGAGATGGTGGAAGGCAAACAGCAGTCTTCCTGGTGTAGAAGAGGATTAAAAGTGCCTTTCTTGATTTTGGTGAAGGGACTTTTGGTCTGACACTGCAAGGATCTCCAGCCTAAAATAGAGGGTCACTGTCTTTGAGGAGGAGGAAAAGGATGACCAGCTTTACTGGGTTGTGTGGATTTGATGGCCTGGCACACTGGATCCACAGATGTCTAAAACATTGCTAGACACTGGTGCACAGTGTACCCTAATGCCATTAAGGCACGTCAGAGAGGAACCCATCTGGATTTCTGGATTGGCAGGGAGATCCCAAAAGCTGTCTGTGTTGGGGGCTGAAGTGAGCTTAACAGGAGACAAATGGCAAAATTACACTGTTGTGGCTAGTTCAGAGGTCTTGTGTATCCTTGGCATAAACTGTCTCAAGAGAGGGTACTTCGAGGACCCCAAAAGGCAGTGATGAGCTTTTGATGCAGTTGCCATTGATTCAGAGAAGTTGAAACATCTGCTTGCTTTGCCCAGCCTCCTGGAGGATCCCTGTGTCATGAGATTGCTGCACGTCAAAGAACAGCAGGTGGCCATGGCTGCCAGGATGGTGCACCACTGGCAATACACATAACCCAAGGCTTCCTGGCTCCCACCTATGATTCACCAGCTCGAGAGCCAAAGGGTGACCAGGAAGACTCACAAGACTTTCTTTTAAATCTGCTTTTGTCCCCCTGTCCTGCTCAGGGGGAAAATGAGAAAGCATCTGGGTGGGCATCTGCCAGCCAGAAAAGGCTAACCCACCACACTCCCGTGCACATACAAACTCACAGGATGGTACGTATGCTCATATACCTGAACATGTTGTCCTCTGAGCTGATTCGCTTAGTAACAGCAGGCAGAGAAGATTGAGTCAGCTTCAAATCACGTAAATAAATGTGAAAGAAACTTCAGGTTGGAGAATTGACACCAATTCTTTGAACAAATTATTATTGTTATTATTGTTAATAAAAACAACAACAACAATATTGCTGCTGTATTGCATAAAATTTCCAGGAGTGAGATAAAGCAGTGTTGAGTGAATGTCAGTGAAATGCCATCCCAGAACCAAGGAAAACCCGGGTGCTGGCACAGGCCCTGCAGTGTTCAGGTGGTCGGGCAGTGCTGTTGGGGACACCTGAGGGGAACTGTCAGCACAAGTGATGGTAGCAGATCCTGGTCCTCAGTACGTACAAGACGTGGCAGATGGAGTGCAAAAGCAAACGGGCTGCCGAGCAGCAGGCACTTTGGTAATGAAGCGTCACAGGAGCTCGCAGACTCCTCTCTGATTTTACTGGGCTGTGTTCCAGAGTTCGTCTTCACCTTTTTTTTTTCCTTAAGTATCTGCAAATGAAAACCTGCTAAGCTCTTGGATAAGTATCTCTTTAACTTCTTGGTCTCTTTTGAATTTCAAATAGCAATTTTTCATTATCTTAATTGGTGACTGCCTGTTTTAATTAGGCATCCCAGTTAATCTTACTCTGCTAAAACATATGAGGCTTAGTGCAGATCAAAACGGTTTCTTTTTTTCAATGAAAGCATCAAAAGAAATATGAATTGTAACAAATAAGATGACCATGTTTGCAATTCTGATTTCTCTCACTGTAGTCTTCAGTTGTCACCTTTAAATTAGCCAGTATTTTACATACCAAATGGTCCTGGCCTGTGTGAGCTCAGAAACAATTTCTTCCCTTTGCAGCAATACAGAAAACATTTCTGATCTAAACAGCAAAGCAATGGTCTTTCTCACTTCTCTGGAGGTCTCTTATCTGTCCAATTTGAGCTAATGTAAAATAATAAACACATTTGTAAATGTAGAAATCAATCACTACTGATCATGCTGTCCGGGAACATATTGCAACTTCCTGAAAATCTGGCTTGCATTCATGTCCTGGAGGGCCTAACCGAGCCTTCACAATAGTTGCAGTGATGGTGCCAAATCTCATGTAACTTCCCTGTTGATTTTTTGCAGGCTGCCAGAGGATGTCACAGAGCGGACTCAGCAGCTTGGAATGAAGTTTTGTTAATATTTGATACAAGCGATGTTCTCAGTAATAAAGCTGAAAAAATACAAGAGGAAAAAACCCAAACAAACCAAAAAGCCCTCCAGAAATCCCTGGATCACACAGAGCCAGGAAAGGGGGAGAAATGCTGGCAGAATTAGGTGGCTGATTGGCAGCAGCTGGCTGTACCCAAGCAGAGGCAGAGCTGCTGTCATTCGGAGCAACTTAATGTGGGGATCTGTATCTACCTGTCCTTTCAAGGGGTCTGAGTGGTTTTGAAATGTGCCATATTTTGCTATTTTGTTCGGGTTTTTTTTCCTAAGGAGTGCTTTGTGGGCAGTCAGGGACATGATAATTCATCCCTCCCCCTCCTCAAGGACAAACTGGAGCTCTTATTAACCGACCATATTTGACAGGACATTTGTACTTCTCATGGGAAAGAGCAGTTCCTATGCTTTTTTTCCTAGTGAAAACACCATAATCCAGACTGCAAGAGCAAGTGTCCCATCTGGAGACAATTCATCATTACTTGAAACAAATCCTGCAGTTTTAGCTGCCAAGCAGCACAACTCAGTGCGAGCAGGTCACTTGTAAATTATGATGGTTAAGTACAGGCAAGTCTGTGGAGGAAATAATCCACTTTGAAGTGATAAAGCTTCCCAGCGCTTGGGTCACTTAGATTTCAATAAGAAGATGGAGAACGTTGAGTACTAGAAAGTCAATCTCAGTTTCCTAAGAGCTCTGTGCCATTCTTACCGGAATTAAAAGGGTGATTCCCCAAACCTGTGCCCAGGACGACGATGAGAATGTGTTTTCCAGACCTAAGTGGACACTTGTATGGATGACGAGGACATTACAGACTCTTTACATCCAGGCCAGTGGTGACACAGACCCTATTCTTTATGCCACTTGGTCCCATCCCTCATTCCTTCATGCCTGATGGATGCCAATTTGGACTGCAAGTTTCCCAGGACTGGTGCTCATTATGTCTGACACCCTACGGTGTTACATTCGTACCTGCTTCTCTGCCTCAGTAATAATCCTGGTAGGGAGGGCTTGGCTGTGAAAGGTTGGCTGTGAAGAACCCATGAAGGCTTTTCTCTTTGTAAGTCACTTTTCACTTCATTTCTCCTTGCGCCTATTGATTTTTGCCTCCCCTTTCCCGGCAAGCGCTGCCCGCGGCCCGCTCGGCATCCCGGCGGACCCCCGGGGTTTGCTGCTGGAGGGAGCGGCTCCTCCCTCGGCGGAGAGGGAGGGCCGGGGGCGGCCGGCGCCGGGGTCTCCGCTCACTCGCTCCGGCTCCGCGCCCGAGGCGGACCCGTCCCAGCCGCGGAGCCGGCGCTGCCCCGGCCGCCTCCCGGCGCGATGCTGGGGCCGCGGGCAGGCGGTGGCAGCGCGGTGCCCGCTCCCGAGGCGGTGAGTGCGGGGCGCGGCGCGGAGCGGAGCGGAGCGGGGCGGGCAGAGCCGGGGGGCGGCTCGGGGCATCCCCGGGTGTGAGAAGGGATGCGGCTGCTGCTGCCGCGGGTGACTTGGGCATAGAGATCTGCCCAAGAGAGATCTTGCCATAGAGACCTGAGGATCTGCCGGGGATCTGAGCCTGGTGGCAAGCAAAGCCCAAGAATTCCCGGGCACTGGAGATGCGCTCCCATGCCACTGGGCCGGTCCAGGAGTGCTCGGCTCCGCGGGTTCGTGGTCCCTGCCCCGCACCGCAGAGCTCTGCTCATCCCGAGAAAGGGGCCACGGGAGCCGGGTGGAGTCAGGGTCAGATGAGCAGGGGGCCAGGTCGATGTGCAGTTCCTCCCTTCTTGCCAGAAATGGAATTTAAAGAGACTTCTTGGCGATATCACTGCACTGTCAGACTGCTCTGGCACCGTGTTTGGACAGGAGAGCCTTGACAAACGGAACAAATAAAAGAAAACCTTCAGCCACGAGTAAATGGACGTTGGTTAAAATAAAACTGGCTGGTTTCTTGCCTGTATCTATGTGAGGGGAAGAGTTTAAGATTTTATTGTTGTTGTTGTTGTTTTTGTTGTTGTTGTTCTGGAGAGGTTTAACATCGTTGTAAGAGACATGTTTCACGTTAGTGCATGCTGTGAACACCCTCCCACAGCACCTGGCAGTGTGGTGTGAGCCCGGGACCAAAGCCTGGTCCCCAGGGGGGTCTCAGCTGCAGCGAGTGCTCCTGTCAGCAGGGAGAGAAGCTCCGGCCACCAGCCCATCGATTGCGAGGCCAGAAGGGAGTGTTACATCATTTAGTCTGACCTCAGACAGGAGCGAGGTGCTGGCTAGGAAACAAAAAGAATATTGCTGAAGACTGAATCTCTGCACTGAAAAGTGACATTTCTTCATGACATTATCAGCTCTGACAAATAGACTTTTCTGCAAAAAATGAAGGGCTCTCTGCATGGTTCCCTTACACAGAGATGCTTGCATCATAACTGGTAGCTTCAATGCTTCCAAATATAAGTTTGTCATTTTACATGACAACTGATCTGGTTTTCCATTGTTCCTCCTGCTCCTCAGAAAAAGGGCTGCTAGCAGAAATTGACTTTTTTTCCAGTAAGAAAGGGTTTACATTAAAAAAAAAACAAACCAAAAAGGAATTAAGAGGATAAAAGAGAAACAAATAATAGTTACATTTTTTCAAAGTTGTCCATAGAAACATTGTTAAAAAGAGAAAATTTCAGATATGCTTATTTTCCTCTCTCTTCTTCCCATTTCTTTCTTTTAACCGCTCTTTTTTTCTGTTTCTGGTGAGAAAGTAGACAAGAAATAAAAATAAAAGGGTATGTGATTGCTTAGCAGAGAATATTGGGATGCTGGTGGCCCCAAGAAAATTTTTTACTTAGCTTTATAAAAAAGTAACCTTTCAATATATATTGGGAAAAGATTGCTATTTTCTTTATACAGAACACATTTTCTTTAAACTTGCACCCATAGCATGGGGATAGATTCATTTTGTTCTACTTTGACACTTCACTTTCAGATTTATCAATCTATTTTGCTTAAGCCTGATGCTTTTTCAGAATAACAGTGGCCTCTGAAAATTGAATAAGATAGTACCAAAAAAGGCTCTTCACATTACTTCCCACTTTTTTCGATGTTTACAACATCCACAAACCCCTTGCAATGGCACGGGAATGGAGCACCACAAGGAGGGCCAGGCCATGCTGGGACATGATCCCAAGAGGTAAGGAGGGTGACTAGCTTCCCCAGCCCTGTGCATCCATCAGCCCGCTGCACCATCTGCCACAGACCTGTGCTTACTCCTGGGAGCTTGAGAAATGCGTATCTGCTGCCCATAGTCATGGATGTCTGGCTTGCATGGTGCGGCAGGAAAAGGGACAGCAGTGTTTGTGGTTAATGAGGTCCAGTGCAAAGCTGCTTCCCGCAGTAATTTATTACCTTGGAAGGCAGGGGTGTGATGCCAGACAAATAACTGGCCCCGTGGGAGGTCAGGACACCAGGAAGGCAGGATCAGGAGGGTGGGAAGATGACAGGGAGGAACAAGGTCCCAGAACCACAGCCTCTGTCTCCAGCAGCAGTCCCCAGCAGAACTTGTGGGGGGATTTGTCACAGCTGGGTCTTGGAGAGCCTTCAGCAAGGCCCCTGTGGAGACTCTAAATCACACTGATTGCACAGTCAATAGAGGAAATCTCATCAGTTCCCATAGTCAGGCTGTCAGCTTTTAAACCTATTTAGATAAAAATCTGTTTATTGCTGTGTTGTTAGAAGTCCAGAGTAACTGCAGTGACTTGCGTGATGATAGTGGCACAAAGTAGCCTTGGGAAAGAGTTTTGCTGTAGACCAGATCAAGGCAAATTCCAGTGTGGTTTATTCTGTGTAAGCCTGGACCCGCAACCTAGACCCACACCTTGGGATAGCTAGTTTAAATTGAGTGCTGCTGCTCATTTCAGAGGGACCACTCTGCCCACACTGATACAACATAGACCAGAAATCCTCCACTTGCATTTATTTGTAAGTTCCTTCCCAGCCTGCTTGACTGAGCCAAACAAATTCCTAAGGGAACATCTGTGGGGCAGCTCTCGTGGGTACTGCTGGGGGCAGTGAGCCAGCAGAGCACCCAACAGATCTCAGGGGGTACAGCAGTGCACTGGTCCATGAAGGACATAGGAGACAGACAATGCCACCCATCTATGTGCCACTGGGAAATACAGAAATGTTGGCTAGTGGGACTGGCTGCAGAAATGGCCAGGGCATGCACCATTCAGGGGTTGTCTGCATTAATAGATTAGAAGCACTTGAGAATGCTCCCTGGCACTGCAGCATAATTATCTAAAATCAGTATAAATTATAAGATCACACATAAATTGTTAAAGCCAGCCCTGAACCCTCTTTGGTCCATGCCAAGTAGCACTGCCACGCTCAACCCCTGCCCTCTTCAAGGCAGCAGTGTCCAGGGATGTTCAGTGGGAGCAGAGCCCTGCCTAAGGATAAGCAGCACTGGATCACACAAGCACATCCTGAGCCATGAAACCAAAAGCATCTGCAGGTGGTTTGGTTTGGCAGTGGAGCAAAAACAATGCCTTGAAGACTGTTTGGATGGCATCCCCATACCTCTTGTCACCTCCTTGCTAGTGATCTCAGGTGAGAAGCAAAAGTGGGAAGAGGTCCAGGAAAAAGCTAATTTAAAGTACTCATTGCCCTCAGGAGCCCCTTTTCCTCCCCTTTTTGGCAGTCTGATGTGCTGCCCCTGTCCCAGCCTCCTGTGCCTTGTGCATGCGCATGTACGTGACATGACTGGGGAAAGGAAAGTTCCTGGGAATTTCATTGTGTTCCCTGGGAAAACCTGGTGAAGGAAAAGCAGGTTTACCTGCCACCACACCTCCTGGAAATCCTCTGGGCTCTCCTCTCTTCTTCTGCTTTTGGTGTCTTGTGGGCTTTGGTGTAAGTGATCACTTAAAGTGAACTGATGTTCATGTTCAGTGTTCCTGCCATTGATGGATTCTTTCAGGAGAAGGACATGACTTTGCTGTTTTCACAAGGACTCTCACCTAGTGTGGTAGAAAGTAAAGAGCCTTTTTGTTTTTCCTTAAAGATTATAGAAATATGTTAGTAGATGTGGGAGCATTTCTGAAAATTATGAAGAAACAGAAGTCCAAGGTTTTAGAAATGGCACTGGTTTTCAGCTAGTGCTGGCTGTTACTTGCTGAAGAATCTGGGCACCTAAAAATCTCTTCAGATGGCAAAATATATATACACAGTGTATATACACAGTATATACACGTTGGAAGGCTTTCTGAAGGAGTGAAGACAAGCAATACATTTGCGCCTGTAAACCAGCAGGCTGTGGTTAGCTCATCTGAGCAAGGATGACTGAACTCTGGATTTTCAGGGTTTTTGGTGGAGTACTTTGACATAATAAAGGAGATTTGATTTTTGTGCCAGTTTCAAAAAGGAAATAATTTGGTGCAAGGGTTGTTCAGCACCCTCAGTAACCTATATCCCACCACAACGTGCAGAGCACTGGGATACTTTTTAGACTTTCCCTGCTGTTTTTCTGATTATAGTCGAGTCTTCAGGCAGATCTCCTTGTGGGTGCTTGGCATGAAGCCCTTGCCTGGGGTGAAGCCCATGCATGGTGCGTGTAGGTGATTTCCTGGAGCAAATGGCTCCCAGTGAGCGTTCCTGAAATTCTGCCATCTGCAGATGCCATCCTTGCATTATTTACTCTGTGCCTCCAAATGAGAACAGGTCACAGACAGGAGTAAGAAGGGCTGGAGCTGAACTTGTGGCAGAAACCGTGATATCCTGTTAAGCAAAAAAAGATTTCTGTTAACTGGAGGAAAACCCTTGAAGGGAGAAAGTATGATGTAATTGATAGTGAATACTGACATAACTGTGTTCAAATTCTCCCAGATCTTGGAACATAGGGCAAAGTTAATTTGTCCTCTCTGCACTTGCTGCAGTGTTGAGTAAAAATCACATGCAGGTTTTTTTTCCACCAAAGTAGCAGCAACACTGGGGAATAAAGTTTTTATTCATGACACGAAAATAACTTGTTCAATAAATCAAATAATAAGTCCCTTGTAATTGAAGTGAGAGGAACATCAGGTCCAATATTTTCACTTGTGTTAAAGTGTGCATGTGTATACATATCTCACTTGAAATATACAGCTTATTTAATCTTGTCTATATGCATTTAGTAGATGAAATTGTGGCAGCTCTAGAATAGAGTTAATATAGGAATAGTAGTAACAGAAATACACTGATCTGGGGAGAGGAACAAAACCATTCTTCCCCACAGTGCAGCACTCTTTCCTTGCTGTCCTGTGACACATCAATCCAGGCACCCTGAGCACCCTGCTGTCACCATCTGCAACCTCCACGAAGCACGAAGACAATACCCTACATCATTTTGGGATGATCTTAGAAGGATAACCTTTCTCCAAAACACATTTAACTCCATGAGCTCAGCAGTGACTGCTGTGAGAGCAACAAAGGCTTTGTCACATACCGACCTTTTGTTGAGCAGCAGACTGCAGAAGAACTCCTGGTAATAATGAGTCAATACTTAGAAAAGACTTGCTTCTCTGATAACAGACACATGTACATAATTAGCAATTTCCATGTTCATTTCTTTGACTTCAGATTGCATATATTTAGGTATTTGTCAAAGGTAGGCAACAAAAAGGTCCATGATTGTACAGGGAACAAGCATTGCCTTCAGAAACCAGCTCCTCTGCAGGTGTGAAGCAGTGTCACCTACTCTTGTCACACGATGTCCCACACACAGAGAGGCCACTGGGATAAATATACCAGTGTCAAACTGGTATAAACCAGGAGTAAATATACAAATCTCTCCTGTCTTTCACTGCTACTAGGAGGCAGTGGTTTTCTAGTATCCCAGTGCAGTGCTGCCGCAGCTTCATGGCCATGCATTCCGGCACTTTTCCCTGCACCCAGAGCAAGGTGACTTCTCCTGCTGCTTCTTTACTGTTTTCTGCTGATAATAACAGGGAATATCACTCATCTCCTCTGGGAAGCTGCATTTACTTGGCTTACATGGGCCCTGGCACCATGGGGTGGCCTCAGCTAGCTGGGCTCCCCATTACCTTTCTCAGATCTCAGACACCTTCAGGAAACACACAATGCCTCCAGCTCTGCTCCATGTGGTGCAGGTGCCTGCCCTGGTGCTGGGCTAGTTTGCACTGACTTGGTGAGATTGTGGTAGAGAAGATCTGCAGACACCACCAGCAGGGCTTGTTTGCCATTCATATACTGCATGGGGTTGTATGCTGCTAACATACTTTCAGCAGTAAAAATGGAGAGTTAGAGGTTAAAGCTGATGAAACTCTGATGAATTTGAAACAAAGTTCAATAGAAAGCAGATGGTGTTTTTAATCATTCGTTTTCCACTCAGTTAATAAGGCCAAATGTTCAGAAAGTTCTCTGTAAATATATCACCCTGCTTTTCAAGTATCTCAAAAAAATACTGTAACTACAACTTTAATAAGACAGGCATCCTTCCAAAAGGGCAGTAACCTGCCCTTTATTGGCCTCATGTCAACACTTGGCAGCAAGGAGCCATTTCTTGCCTCTGATGCTCCTCTGTTATGTCACTTATTCCTAAAATAGCTTTGTTCCTTAGCACTTATACTCGTGTTCAGATGGCGGGCAGCCATACAGAACCTGCTGTCCTGAAGCACAGATTGCAGGGATTTTAGATTTTTAAGAGGCAGGGAGCTTCCCTGTGGATTTGGAGGGGGCATCTTACCCGGTTCTAATTGAAGCCAGCTTGGTTGCCTCTGCATGCTGGGCTCACTGAGAGCAGCCTTCTCTCACCCTGCATTACAGAGTGTGGAGGTCTGTATACAACCCTGTTGGTCCAAGGGGGTTTTACAGTCAGGAAAGGACATGGCTCCTGTTCTCCCAAGCCTGCTGCAGAAGAGGAGAGGGAAGAACAGTGCCCTGCAAGTGTCCATGTGTCGCCACTGCCCATAAATGGAGCCTGGGTTGAGCAGCCCCTGTGCAGACACCGGTGCCGAGGTTGCCCCAAGGTGGGCAGACACCTGCTGGGGTGCCTTGGCTGGTGGCCCCAGGGCCTTGCCCACAGTGCTGTGGCTGTGCACCAGCTTTGGCCAGTGCCCCTGAGCTGAGCTGACCCTGTGTGACAGCAGCTGTTGTGCTGACCACTACGGGGCTTGGAGTCTTCACATTTGAGGGGAAATTTGACAATATCCAGGAGTTAAGACCACAAACACATATTCTCCTCCTATACACACTTTGTAGCAATGACTCCTATAAGTACTCAAATCCCTCACCTTTGTGGGAGCTTTGCTGTAGGATGGAAACTAATAACAAACTTATTCTTGTTTTCAGCCTCTCAGGACTGTTCCTTCCCGCCGGTGCTCAGCACCATCACTCTTATTCAGCAAAGGTTTGAGCAAGCCATGGTTACCTTCAGCCAGGTATGTACATTGAGTGGCTGCACAAGTGTTTGACACCCAGGAGCAAGGTGATACACCTTGGCTTGCCCATTCATGTGTCATGTGGCTGTGCTGTCAGTGTCTTGCACTAGAGGATCCCAGGCAAGTTGCAGGTGTGGGAGTGTACCCGTGGTGCCTGGGGTAGCTGAGCTGGCAGAGTTGTGGCTGCAGTGGGGGCTGCTGCTGTAGATGGGATGGACTGGAGAGGTGGTGGGACCTGCACTTCCTGGCATTGCACCCAGCTGCTCATAAGCCTCTATCCTCCATCTCTCCCACCCCATGCCAAGGGCTGCCAGTGCTGGCTCTGTTCGTATTAATTTCTGCTAGTGCTGTTGAGAAGTCCCCGTTGGCAGTTACTCATTGGTGCATCTTGCTTCTTTATTTTCCTCCTATTTTTCTTTCTTTTGAATAGCAAAGCCTCCAAAACAGGCAGAAGAGTTGGTTATGATAGCATTTGCTGCCTTATTTTACTACAGGTCATGACTTACCTGCACGAACCAATGGGAAATACCTGCTAATGTTTGTGGCAGCGCTCCCTTCCTTGATTAAACTATTTCAAATAAGCAGAACACTGTTATGTGAACTGCAGCTATTTCACCACAATGCCCTGATTTCCCCTCGAATAAATCCATTGCAGTTAGTTAAATAGAACTGCTATCTGGGCATGGTGGTGTTGCAAGTGGGCTCGTTATGTTTTACAAAAAAATCATCCAGGCGAAAGGCAGAAAGGGCAACAGTATCTTGGGTCTTCATCTTTCAAAAATACAAGGCCTTGAGCACTCTTTGTGTGAGGAAGGGGGCAAGTTGTGCTGTGTGGCACTTATTAATTATTCGGCAGTTATCTCTCTCTTCAGAGAGAGCACATTTTTTTGCATTCATTTCTTGACATGAACATCAGGAGCTGTCAGACTGTGAGAATGGCTGAGTTTAACACATTTTTCTTTTGCTGGAAACATTCCTGATTGAAGTCTGTGAAGTGAACACCTCCTGGCTTGCCATACGGCTCCATCTCAGAGCCCAGAATGATACTACAGCCCAGGAGGACAGGAGGAACTCAAATACTGAACGAGTGCCTAGGACTCATTGCTCTGTTTTCATTGGTGCTATAATTTGGTAGGTGTTACGAGTGAAAAATACTATCAAACATGTCACCCTACCCTCCTCCCCACAATAGCTACAAACTCCAGATGCCTGCAGGAAAAAGGGGCTGTCAGTGGAAGGAGGCAGCAGCATCCCTGTGTTAGCTGGTGATGGAGCTGATTATCTGGAGGGGCAGTTGTGCCTCTTGTCCAGCCCTGAGTTCCTCCATCTTTCAGCCTCTGGCTTTGGTTTTTGGACATATGTCTATGAAAACAGAGTGTGCTGGGCAGGAAAGTTGTCCCAGTGCCTCATCCTTACTTCATGCCGTCCCTCTCATTTCTGCAGGAGGCAGCATTTACCAAGAGCTCCTGCAGAGCATTCTCGGTGGTCTAATCCACATTGTTGCTGGTGCCATCAGCTAATTTGCAGCTCATGCCAGCACCTAATTTTGCTCCTCTGAGCCACAGTTCAGCAGTAGCTGCCACCTCCCTTTGCCTTGAGCCTTGCCTCAACATCGCTTTCCAGGCAGTGTGGGCAGGAGAGATGTGATGATTTTTACTCTTTGCTCCTGTGCATGGCTGCCTGCTTAGCCTGTCCCTTGAGCTGTGCTAATCCCTGTAGCCTGTACACAGCCCCAGCTTTTTCATCAGCACCTGCCTCCCAGCACTAATGGCCATCAAGGCCTTGAATCAGCTCATCTTACAAAATGAAGTATCACTTCTACTGAATACATTGGAGTCAATAAATACACAAAACCTCTGAGGTGAAGAAGAGAGTTGTGAAAGTCAGACCCAGCTTCCTTTGTGCTGCACGCACAGTCCCTCCTCGAGACCTCACAGCCTCGTGACCAAACCACTGGTGGCTTCACTGTGACGTGAAACAACGGAGAAGGCCCACACAGCCCTATGGAAAGTGATTTTTAAGTGTCTGTGATCAGCACAATCTAATCAGCCTTAAAATGAAAAATGTCATTTGTGTCTCAAAAAATGCTGCCATCTTGGGCAACACTCCAGACTTGGTGTCTGCAGACATGGTCTAAAGCCCCTGCACCTACAGAAGCATAAAAGGAAAAGCTTCTATTACACTTTACAGTAGGAAGATGGAATCACTACAAGTAACCCACCTTTATAAAGCTGTCATATTTCAGGATGGAGAGCAGTCACAGTTGAAATATTCCCTGATTTTTTTTTCTGTGCAGACAGAAAGCCATGCATATACCATGGAGCACTTACTGGAACACTATCCTGCATAGCCACTATACAGTGAGGATGAATTTCACATTGCAGCAGTAATGTTGGTTGTCAAACTGTGAACCAACCAGTCCTAACTGTTCTCAGTCTAAATGTAATTTTTTCTTTCCCCTTCAGAACTTCATTAACAACTAGACTGGGCTAATGCAGGTGATTGTTGGGAATGAGCCATAAGTAATTTCCAGAAAATGGATGAATTTATTCATCCTGCAGGTTCAGTGGTTTAGAAACCGATATCATCCAGCCCTCAAACCAATTCCTTATTGCAACAGCACGCAGGTTATATTCTAATCAACTAATGCAGATCCACACATTGCATGAAGACGTGGCTTGTGAGATAAAAGTTACTGAATTGTCTGGTTTTTTAACCTATTGAGAAACTATCAGTAGCATTAGCAAAAGGTAACATAAGCATACTTCTGTGCTTACTTTCTGGTTATTAACCAATAGGCCAATCAGAAATCCTTTGGATTTATGTTGGAAATCTACTAATGATAAACTTGAGTACGTAAGGCAAACCTTTTGCTTTAAAGGAAACAGCCTCATAACAAACTGAGACCCTAAAAAAACCTATTCCTTGGGATGTATAGAGGATATTTTCTGACAGTTGATGTTTAATTTGTAGCAGACATCTTGTGTACCTCTGAGGCTGAGTTTGCATATCGCTCATTCAGTGCTAACTTCATTGCCCGCTCCTGACAGGGAAGACATTAATTAACGTGCATCCTTTTCAAATATCCATGGGGACAAGATTCCTACCCCACACATTTTTCACTGAGTTTTCCATTGGTGTTATGTTGGAGATCTCAGTGAACCCAGACCAACACTTGCCGTGACTGCAGATGCAATTGCAGGAGCTGAGAGGAGCAGTGTGCTGAGGAGAGCACTCTACTGGCTTTCAGGAGAGTGAAGCAAGTCTTATCTGCAGCCCTGAGTGTGACATTTGGAAAAGTCATTTAACTAATGACTCTCTTGACTTCCAACCTGATAATGAAGCTAGCACTGCATTTCCTTTCTTTTGGAGGGTTCTTCACACTGTAGGAACAAGGAGTGGGGTACACTGGGCCCACACATTGGGCTCTGTGTGGTCTTTTCTATGTTACCCTGGCTCCTTTTCCTGCCCAGGCAGCCAGGTCTAAGCAGGGAGGCACAGCATGTGCTGAACTCTCCTACAAAGATGCTGGATTCCATCCCAAAACTGAAGATCTGATTCCTGTCATCATGCAATCTCATTTATTTGCCTTTTTATTCTTGCCATGGCAAGCTAAGAAAGTTCAGGCAAATGTCTGCAGAGATGTAGAGAGGCTGAGTTGTGCAGAACCTGGGGGCTGACAGCAGAGACCCTTGCGTGGAAGGCTGTGGTTAAGGGAGGTAGGAGGGTTTCTGGCTGGCCACAGAACTGAAGTGGGCAGGTGTCAATGAGTCAAGTGAAAGTTACTGCAGAACACGATCTCTGAAGGTTGCTGGCAACACCACAGAGTTTTATGGGTCAGCTTAAAGACTTCCTTTTCATACCCTCCCATGACTCCTTGACAGCCATACTGCTCCTGCCCTTCACTTTTTCTCTTCATTCACTTTTACTAGCTTCCATTTTTCACCCTTTGTGTGCTTATACTAGCTAAATGTTTTAGCTCCCTTGTGTAACCAGCTGATAACAGTACTGTGAGTTTTCTTTCATAGACTGACCAATGGGAAACTAATGAACAAAAATGTAATACTATGACAGGACCAGCTGAATGGAAGCATAGCAGGCAGGGTGCTGCCTTTTAGGGGAAGAGTGGGCATCCACCCCCAGCTCTGGTTCAGACAACCTTCAGCATGACATTTCACTTCTGTACCAGAAGTCCCCATCTATAACACAGGGATGATAATGCTGTCTTTCCTCATAAGGAAAAGGATATGGTGAGGAAAGGAGAAGTTAAGAAGAGAGTGATGGGGCTGATTAATTTGGAGGTAGGTATAAGACAATCAGGGATTGCAGAGACCTGGAGCAAACCCAAAAGATTTTTTTTTCAGGGTATGATTTGTCTCTTTATTAACTCTTAGCATAATAGGACTCTGATCCATACAGGATCCCTCTTTTTTTTATAATACAAGTAATAAGTAAAAGTACTTCATATTAATTAAGAGTAATTTCCTTGAGAAAGAGTTTTGTGAAAACAGACCTATTTATAAACACAGAATAACGTATCCACCTTCTCATGTGGATTGGTTCAAAACAATTCAAAGAAATTGTACTGCTGAGAAATTCGGAGGCTGGCTGACATTTTTATAGAACATGTCTGCTTTCTTTGGAAAACTACATTTTTGTTGGAAAAAAGTAACACTGAAAATATCACCCAAACTAAAAAGCTTCTCAGTGGGGAAAATATATTATTGTTGGTAGAGACCTTTAAACTTGTATTCTACCTATGACCTAACTTAAATGTGAGCTTTAGAAACTTAGCCTGTGTGATTCCTCATTGTACTTTTGATAAATTACAATTTCATGAAAGCTGCAACTCAAATGTATTCAATAAACTCCGAAATAATGTGAACTAAATATGTCTTGAAACAATATTCTCCAACACTGGCTGATGTTGCCACAAACACATCTGTGACTCCATGACGAGTCCCAGTGGGCTCTGATGAGATGAGTTCAATGGGGTGAACTGGGAGCATGTCCCACCCAGGGATCAGCTCATAGCAGGATGGCCTGCAGAGCCCATGCAGCTGTGCGACCAGATGTGTCCAAGTTGCAGTGAACCACAGAGGCATCCATGCAGCTTTAAAAAGACTAAAGGGTCTTCAGGAGTTACTGCCTTGTTCCCACACAACACCATTCCCTGTCTGGAAGTTATAAACAGCAGCAAAGGTTGATGGGTGCTCTGGTACCAGTTCTGCTATTTCTGTATTACAATGCTGCATGATGGGGCTTGAAATAATCTGGAGACTTCCCACTGGAAATAAATTTGGGAGCACTCACTTGCTCTGTTTCACCTGCAGACTGGTAGGAGCAGAGTGCTCACGAGGTGGCCAGTGACAAGTCACAACCAGCTGCCCTCACAGATGCTGACCTGAACAGCTGTTCCCCACAGGGCAGAATCTTCCACCAACACATCTTATTTAAAACAGTAAAACTTTTATTATGCGTCCAAGCCTCAGTCATAACCAACTTATCTCTAAACAGCTAATAATTTCATTTTACTTCTAAATGAAACTCTGAGGTGAACCAGAAAAGGTTTTCATGACCTTTCTGCACACACACAGCTGTTCCTATCTATATGCCACAAGGAACGTGCAGCAGCATATGCAATGTTGCCTAGGACTTAGCTGAGTCCATCAGCACTGCAGACCTCTGGACAAACTCCATAAATGGCCAGTAGGCATCATGGGATTCTTGTAGAATACAGGATTCTTCATTAAAATTTTAAAAAAGTTGCACCTAGAGAAGACCTCAGAGGAATGGGGGCTTCAGTGCTGTGACCCTGTTAAAAACTGGGTCTGAGAAGAGAGAGCCTCAAACTGAAAGATGCACTGATGAAAATCAGGAGCATCACGTTGCAGGCTAATTTACACCCATGACAGCTAACATCCTGTCTGCTGCTGGAAAGGAAACATGCTGTGGGCGTCCCGAGGCTGACATTCATGACTGCCATCTCCCCCGTGCTGCTGCTGCAGGGTGGGCAGCACAGCTGGCAGTGTGCCAGACATGCAGACCACTGGCACCATGGGCACTCCAGAGCCTCCATCCAGGATTCTCCCGTCCTCTGCAGCATGAGGCAGCCCCAGAGGTCTCCCGGGGCTCACCAGGGCACCTGCTCTGCTAGCAAACAGGTTGCTGTCAAGGACTTTCCCCATCAGTCAAACAGGATTGTACTTCTCAGAAATGGCTCAGATGTTCCCAGTGCAGCACAATTCAGCCCAGGCCAGCCAGTCCTTGCCAGCAGCATCTTGATGCCATCTGGAAACTGGCACAAGCTGGACATCCCCAGCATGCAGCTTGGATAAGGTCTCCTTTGCTTGGAAGGGTGACAGCCTTGGACAGCAAAAATATGGATTGCCTCATGCCAGGTCACCACAGAACCAGGCTTGTGCCAGTATTGCCGTGGCCAGTGTTTAACATCTCCCCAGTCGTCGGGTGAGGACATTGTGAAGAGCCATCCTCTGCCCTGAGCCCAGGGTGTGAGCAGGGCCCAGCCATGCCAGCAGAGCAGCTCTGGTCTCTTTAGCTCCCTTCTCCACTTCCAGCCATGGAAGGACATTGCTAATCTGCATAGACCCACTCCAGTGCCCCAACCTCACGTAGGTGGGACTTCAAGCTAAAGCCAGAGCAAAGCCAGACTAAATGTTTCAGCCTTAGGAAAGTTTGGCATTTTCCCTTTCCACATTACTTCCAGTCCCACATGATTTTCTGCATGCCCAGAGAAAATTCACTTTGTTGTCCTCCTCAGCATATTCCCATGGAGTAATACTGAGATTTTTGGGTGAATGAAAAGCAGATGAAAGATGAATCCTGTTGTTACCCCAATGCAACGGCACTTGGCATGTCCTTGTGCAACCTACTTATAACAGTGGCAATGAGCATCTTTGAAATCAGGAAAGACAATGAGCTGCAGGGCCATCTCAGTGCTATGAGAAGCCCCAGGGCTGAGTTGAGCCATGTAACACTCCTCCTTCGCTTGCTCAGGTGTGCCTTAAGCAGTGCATATTCCCTGACAGGGAGTCTTTAGTGTTTATTGAAGCTAGGAGAGCCAGGCAAGGCTCATGTCATCAGGGTGAAGCATCTCCAGGTTTGTTTGGAGATCAGCTTCAAATTGTGCCACGATGTCAGTCCGTATGGACTGTTTTGCCAACCAGCAAGAGTGGAACCAGAGGTTTTCCTCCCACTCTCTGCCTGTGATCTCACATTTGGCAGGGTTTTTAAGTGCAGTCACACAGTTATACAGTGCCTGTACTGCCAGGCAACCTCCTGCTAACCAGGCCCAGGAATACTTAGCTCCCAGGTTTAGCCTAGCATGGGTGCCTGTAGCCTCACATGGCTGTGAGTGACTCCGAAGAGCTCTGTCCTTAAGACAGCTAAGGTCAAAATGGGTAAACATGCTCAGATAGCTCTTACTGCATGACATCTGCTACTCCCACTCTTTCTCCTTTCCACAGATCACCTCCCACAAACAGCACCTTTCCCTTCAGTCTCCACAAAACTGGTTAATAGTTAAATGTCAACCAAAACAGCAAAATCTTAGCAGTTCTTGACAGTCCTGCCACAGCAAGCCATGACTGAGGAGGAAGCAGTGTATGTGGGTGTGCTCTTGTTGCACGAGAGAAGGGGGTTACTGGAGCATCATTCGTGTTTTTCATTCCACATGTCACTCCATCACCTGCCCTGCAGAGGAAAAGTGAGCTTGGCAGACAAGCAGATGAAGCTGCAGCTGGCTGATGAAGGGAAACCTTCTTATGCCTCAGAGGTGTGCTTCACACTGTGTTGCTCTGACTCTGCTCTCTTTGAGATCCTTGAAGATTTGAGTGTTACTTGGTATGGGAACCAGGTGTCAACGAGATAGAAAATACATCTGCACTTCTTAACCCTGCATGAAGGAGGGCAGACTGGAAGGTGCAAGATCTCAGCTCAGCTCACTTGAGGATTTGCAGCCATGGAGGGACCTACAGCTTGCAGAGGTGAATGTCCTTTCTTCCATTCAGGGCAAGTGCAGGTGTCTGTAGGCCACCGAAGCCATTGGAGGACCCTGGTGTACTGCAGACAGGACCACGTGTTTGGGTTTTATGTGGCAACACAGACCTGTTACAGTCTCAAACACCATCCTCTTCTCCTCTTTTGTCCCAGGCAGCAGACACTTCCTATTGTTCCCGACTGGAAAACTAAGTGGCAGGCCCCCAGCCTACAATTAGATCTTTTAAAACACAGGCACCAAAGGAACCAGGGTTGAGGTGCAGTCACAGTAGTTCCACTACTCCACATATATTGGTGGATTAATAAGAAGAGACATGGGCATGGAAATTAATTAATCCCATAAAGGTGTGGCCTGAGGAAATGCTGCTGGCTTTGGCATGTGAAAGAATAACACTTGCTTAGATTTCAAGCATCCAGTGAAAAGCAAGGGACTTGAGGAGCTCCCAGGGGAGGATAAAGTATGTCTTGGTGCTTCCCATGTAACACTCATACATCAGTGGATATATATTTAATTTTAAATCACTTACAGCCATAAAGGCAAAATTCTACTTACATTAATGTCAAAATGGAGTCTCACTGAGTTTCCCACCTCTAGCTAGGAGGAGGGATTATAACCAAACTCATTGCATCTATTTCCTAGTAAACAATATAATCCAGAAAAAAGTAGTATATATATATAGTCAACTGTTGTATTTCTGAGTTTCTTGTACTGTCTGACCCCACGAAACTCATCCAGGAGGACGATCCAGGAGGATGCCTTAATCCCCCCCCCCCACTGTGTGTAAGCCCTTAAAAAAGCTATTGGTCAAAAAGACTTGTCTATTCTGTGAGTCAATCTCTACACTCTGTATCTGTATACGGGAGCTTTATCAACATTATTCTGCTAGGGTATGATTTTGAGTTTCCTTGAGACTGCAGGTGTAAAGTTTCTAGGGGTCCTGGCATCCCCAGAGTCATTGGAAAGCTGTCCCCACCTCTCCCGCAGTCAAAGGTCCACAGCATCTCTGGACAGCCCTGTCCACCAGTGTCTGCATGGCCCATGGCACCTGGCCTCAGCTTTCCTAAGGAAGAGCATAGCTCTTTTATCCTCTGTGTGTCCATAGTCCGTATCTTGCTTTAATTAAGATGAATGGTGGAGACTGGAACAGGTAACTTGTTTTAAGCATCTTTCAGGTGTTTTTTACCCAGACAACCACTTGTAAGGAAGCTTTTATACACTCCAAGCTTGATGTGGCATTTGGATATATATAAAGCAATTAGCAGAAGCCAGGAGATTAATTTTAAGTAAGAAAAGTATTAGAAACAGTGGGACTGAAGAACGTCTGACACATTGGTATCTGTATTTTTTAAAGGATTTGAAAACTTGATGAAACTGCAGAAAGATCCGTTAAAAACTGCAGAAGGGTTTGAGAAAGCCCTGCAGAATGAATCTGAAGGATATTAGCCTGGGTAACGTAGTAAAAGGAAAATCAGAAGATGACTCAGGTTATATGTGGATGTGTTCATGTAGGGGAAACAATTGCAAGATAGGGCTCTTGGAAGTAGGTGAAATTGGTGTTAGGAGAAGAGGTAGCTGTGCAGACTGCGAAAAATAAAATGTGAAATAACCATGCTGTTAATGAGCCATTGTGAAAGTCTGAACCACAGTGAACCACATATTGCTGGCTGGGTTCGTTCCAAGACTAACCAGATGAAATTCCAGTGTGGACATGCAGCCAAACTATTTCCTGGCCTTGTGGATGAACCTATGTGTTCATGCTACCTGTTTTCCTAAGGAAAAAAGAAAAATGTGTTTCTTCTGATTGACATTTCTTCATCCTGAAGTTCTCACCTAAGCATAGTTTCCACCAACCTCTTCAAGGTGTTGTTCACACAGTTCTGTAAGGCCCAGGCCAGATCTCACTCCTGGCCCTTTTTCCAGCTCAGAACATGACTTTGATGTGTCACTTCCAGAGCTGCATTGCAAAAATTAAGCCCTGGTTGCAGGACGGCAAAAGAATAAATGTCTAAAGGGATGGAACACATCCAGATGCATCGAGAGAGACAATGCCTCACTTTCTTGAGCACGCAGGAATACTTAACTACAGCCAGGAACGGAGTTTTAAGGTTTTCCACAGTTGTAACCTTTGACCCATGGTGACCTTGGTTCACAGCTTCCCAGAAACCCAGCAACGAGAAATCATCTCCCCTTTGCTAACAGCAGTAACCCTACTGATTATGTCTCACAAATATTAAGTAAAATAGATTTTCTTAACTCGTATATTTATTTCTTTTCATATATCTAAAAATAATCTTTGAAATCCCCCGTCTTAAGTGTTTCTTGGAAAATAACAAAAAACCCCAAGAAACTTTGTAGTCAGTTATAAACAGACAATGGGAAAATCCTACACTTGACCAATTGTAGCACTGTGTCTGGGCTTTGTGTTTGGGGATTTCTCAAAGTTTAACTTCTGCACGAGTGAGCTCAGAGCCAAACTGAAAGTGAAAGTCAGTCTCTGCTTGGAGCTGTGCTGAGCCAACCACAAGTGAGCTGGGTAAATGTGCAATTCCCCTTCTGACTCATACCAAACCAATCAAACAGGTATTTTGGGAACTGACTTGAAGAAGAAATTTGAAAGGAGCTTGATTTCTTAAGAACAGCCGCTCAAAATCTTATTTTTGGCAGGCTGCTGGGAGCTTTGGTCCTGAAATTGGAAGAAGTGTAAGAAATTGTCTCACATTTTGAATAGCTGGTGTTCAGCTGAAGAAATGCTATTTTTTCAGTGAAAGAATTTTATGTTCAGTTAAACTTTTCATGATGCAGAAATAATTTTTGAAACAGTTTCAATCTTCCCTTCATTTTGTGAAGAGACAAACATCACCTATTTTTTCTCAGCGAATTTACCACTTTGGCCCTGCTAGAGGCTCACATATAGATAGGTGGCTGGGAATAGCAGCACAGACAAGTGGCCTCAGCTTTGTCCTCAGCACCTGGCTTATCAACCTCGACCTGCTAATGGGCGTGTCACTGCCCCCAGGGAATCTGCTCGCATCATGTCTTCAGAGTGCCTGCTTAGGGCACAACTCTCCAGACTGTTATGCTTAGGTTATAAAAACATTTCCCAGGAAACCAGTAGCAGGTTCTTAATTTGAAAAACTGGTAACCTTCTCCTTTCACAGACCTCAGGTACCTGTTATGTCAGGCAGAAAGCTGGTCCCTGTGTCACCTGCTGTGCTCTGATTTGGCTGAGCCCCAAGCCCTGTGCTATAATAAGCAAGGGCAAAAATAATCGTGCTGATGGCGAGATCAACAACAGCAGAGTCAGTCAAGTGTGCCCACCCTTGGACCATAAACCCAGCCTTTCTATACATACATAACATACTGACACAGTAACTCTTCCTTATCAAAACAGTCAATGGACTCCCTGTAGAATCAAAGAACCATTGAGGTTGGAAAATAGCTCTAAGATCATTGAATCCAACACTTAACCTGATACTGCCGAGCCCACCGCAAAACCGTGTCCCCAAGTGCCTCATCTACACGTCTTCTAAATACCTCCAGGAATGGGGACTCCACCACTTCCCTGGGCAGCCTGTTCCAGTGCCTGACAGCTTTTCAGTCAATCTAACACTTAAGCATTCATCAATGAGTTTCAAATCAGCCATCTGATGTTTCCTGATAGACATGGAGCTTTCACATCAGGAGAGCAACTTGCATAAAATCTGTGCTCACCTTGAGGAAATCATCAATATCCACTGCTCTTCCCCACTGGAGTTCACCCACGGGCAGCTTTCCTCCTCCTCCAGCTCTACTTTTCTGACTGGATTTCTCCATTTAGGCTCTGGTAATACAGTCTCTGGTTCAGATGCTGTCTGATGAGCAGATCCTTCGAAACAAATGGAAATGAGAGAGACAGAATCTCTCCTTATTTTGAAGAAACTTTGAAATATAATCATTCAGGAAGACACTAAAGGCAGAAAGGGAATTTCCCTGGACAGTCTTAGTGGGAGGGGGACTGCTAGCATAACTCCAGGGAAGTCCACAGCCCAAAAAAGATTAAGTTCAACATTTAAATGTATTTCATCTGCTTCACATATCGTAAATGTTTCTCTAGACCATTTGCTGGTTAAAGTGATAAATTCAGGGTCCTAGCTCTTGTTTTTTGTAAGCTTCACAGGAAAAAGGAAAATGGAGGAGACCAGACATCCTGAGGGGAATGATAGTTTTAAAGCTCTTTATCCTCACAAAAATAAAAAAGGATTGGTAATTCAGGACACTGTAGGACATTATTCAGAAAAGCTGTCACTGTAAACAGGTGCCAGCTGGATGTGCTGCAGTCTAGTGTGTAAATCAAACTGACTAGTGACTCTTAGCAAAGCTTTTGCCCAGAGGACCAGGACAGCTCCTTTGTAGCAATAGAAGGAAAGGTTTTCTGTACCCTAGCAGGCACATAATGGGTTATTAGGTGTGATATTCCTGGCACCTGCTGTTTGTTTTTCGGTCAGGTTTTGGGGTTATTTTTTTGTTTTTTCCTCTAACTGTTCTGCATGCATGCATCTAAACTCTGTGCAGCTCATGCATGTAGTAAAAATGATGGTATCTTCCTGTGTCCTGCCCAAGTAATTGTGCTGCATATTTAGAAAAGCACACTACAAATTAGACTCATTTTCCTTTTCCTGTTAGCATTGGAGAAAGGGACTTGGATCATTCTCCAGGGCCCAAAGAATTTGGTTTGGTTCTTAGAAAGACCCTTTCCTTGGCTAAAATTATCAGTCTAAACTTTGAATTTTGGGGAAGAAAATATACCAACTTTTCTGAAAGACTTTCTGCTACAGTCTTAGACTGCAAAGATCCCTGAACATTCTTTCTCTTCTCACAGGCAAAACATCCAGCTCACGCACAGGTCAGTCAGGCCACTGCACTTCACTGACTTCTTGCTTTCCTCCTACATTCAAACAAGTTGGTACTTCTTCGTAAAGCCCACACTTCTTAAATTAGTCAGGGGAGGAATCAATTTATGGGTCTGAAGGGGTGAGAAATAGTAAAGGCTGCACCTACTGATTCAGCCTCAGTTGCGGTATTTGTCTTACTAATGGACAAAGAGCATCTTCTGCTTCCCATCAATTGCTATTCATGTCTACTCAGAAATGACTGATCAGAGAGAGATGACTGAAAAAGAACAGAAAGACATAAATATATTCTTATTAATTTCTTCTTAAAGCCAGTTCAGTTGTATTTTTTCATTTCCATTGTTTAGAGTAATTGAAAAAGTTTCAGTTATTGTTCAGATATTTTATTACTGTATTAAATGCACTTCGATGATAAATTTCCCTAGAAGGCACCCAAATGCAGAATTCCTAAAATCAATTTGCAATGCCACTTTTATGATACCATGGTATAGGTCTGTGTTTTGGTTTAGGTTTCTTTTCTGCTGAGAAGCACTAGAAAGAACAGCAGTCTTTCCTAGTTCTTTGGAGTTTGTTTGGTGGTGGAGATTTTTTCCCATTTATATTTTTCCTGATAGGGCTACTGAAATTTGGAAATCTTATCTTTATTTTTCTTGGCTGATTCTTGGGTGGCAGATGAAAGTGAATGGTAACCCCGGTGACACTCAGAGAAGAAAGGCTGTGTCTTTAATGGAAATGTTTTCATCCACCTTCTTTAGCAGACAGCACAAAAAAAGTATCTTTTAAAGGTGCCTTAGAGGGAGAAATAGAGTAATGAAACACAGAATTTTGAGCAAAAGCTCTTTCAGGCATTTTTCATCTTACTTATGTTGCATGAAAAGACTAATGCAATAAAAGAACACTTAGTGAATGTCCCCATTCTTTAACATGACTGTATGCTGCTTTACAGAGAACAGCGAAGGTAAGGATCTTTCTGTATATGGCTGAGAGAACAGAGTGGTGTGAAAAGCAGAGGCTCTGGCACAAAAAGGCTTTTCTTCCTTCGAGGGCAGCAAGCTCACAGTCCCACTGCTAAGACCTAATGCAAAGGGGCAGCATATATGTGACAGCTTGCATGGATTAGACAAAAGTTTGTTACGTGATTCTACTTTGGAGGGTAGAAGGTACCCAGAAAAATGCTCTGACTCCCTACCAGCAATCTTTCTTTTGAACTCTCTGCTATTCTGCTCATAGGGACAGAAACTGATGTACTGGCAAAACTGGAATTGTTACCAGTGTACTGTTATTCCAACTTTTTCTAGGAAAACAGTCTTAAATTAAAAAAGAAACTAAATCAGCCTACTCCTGTATGCTCTTCTTGAGAGTAAACAAAATTAGTAAACTAGAGACTTAGAAGAAAAACCTTATAAAGGCATGAGATCTGCAACTATTTCTGAAACAAGTAACATCATTTGCCATTAAAGATAGAAACCTGGATTAGGTGGTTCAGGAGAATGATCCAGTCTGCTGATTTCTCACATTCTTATGTCTTATGTACACTAGTTTTCTCCAACAAAGTGGCCCAAGCTGAAAATTCAGCTGTGTTCAAGGCTTCCATGAGCCGTTGAGTATTTGGGCATGGAGGTTTGTTGTGGTCATCAGTAGGGGCTTACCACTGCCACACATCTTCACAGATCTTGGTTTCAATCACAACTACAAGCAGAAGTTCCAAAATAGCCCAAGAAAGGAAATTCCCCAAGTTGATTTTAAAACCAGGAAGTAGAAGGATGCTAGTAAAGCCTCCAGAGCTAATACAAATGCTAGTCTCATTCACAGCATATGCCATTCTTACTGAATGCTTCTGTAACTCAGATTTTTTGGGCTTCCCCATCCCTGAGTATATTTTAAAGTCAATGCAAGGAGACTGTGTTTGGTTGTTCAGAAAACCACAGCCCCTGAGGATCACACTGCAATGAAGAAGCTTCAGATTAGGCACTGCCTGGGGATTTGCTCTATAGACACCTCAACACAGTCAGCAAGGAGAAAGGGTAGGGTAGTCCCCCTAAACGGACACTGTATGGCTGTAATAGAACTATTATTGATGTGAATTATAAATGTAGTCTGCAAATCTGCCCAGGATGTCCCTATTTTTTTTCCCCCAAGTAAAAATGACAGAATTGTGTAAGCACACAAACGCTGACTACCTATGTATATGGATGTCTGCATTTATTGGGATTGATCCTGTTAGTTCTTTCCTTACACAGGGCACTTTTATCAGGAAATAAAAGTAATAATACTCAGAGAGACTCTGGCCTGTCTCTTCAAAACGCAGATTTTCTTGTTCAGTTTGGGATAAATATATAGAATACCATCAGCTCAGAGCAGTGGCCAGGAGGTTACAGTGGCTGTGCATCCAGTGCTGTCTGCTAGCCATGGAAGACCTTCCTAAGGCTGGGAGCACTGTCTGCCCTTCCCAGCACAGAGTACACAGGCTGATAGCAGCTGATATCTTGAGAACCAGTTAGAGCTCCCTGACCTTCCTCCCTGCCCTAGGGGTTGGGGGTCTGGCTTCAATATCTTCCAGGTTAGAAAATATTTGCAAAAACCTAGATGAGTGTTAGTGTTATGTCACAGAAGAGTTATTTGTATTTGGACTGATGGATACAGGTGTTAGTGTGTATGTGTGTATGTGTGTGGTTTTCTTCTAGTTTCTGAAGGTCTCCAAAGACAAAAATATAAAAAAACAGCTTGAAGTCACCCACAGGTGGTATTGACAAATAACTGTTTCCCAGGGGTCCAAGAGAATTTTCACCTTGTTTTGGGCTGATTGAATGCTAGTTAGTGAGGCATGAATGTGACAACCACTCTTCTCTGGGTTACCATGTAATCTGAAACCTTTCTCTGACTTTTTCAAGTATACTGTGGTTTGTAATCACTAAGTCACTCAGCTGCTGAGAGGATGATAGAAGTTATGTTCATCTCAGCACTTGGGGAAGACCCAGTGGGGCAATAATGACCAGCATGTCACAGAAAACAGAGGATTCTGGTCATGGGAATGATCAATTCAGGAAATTTCTCAGACAACAAAATGCACTCAGTTGCCTTCACAAGAAAAACACAAGTCGAGCTATGTCACTTGGCTGGCAACAGAGTCAAGAGCTCATTTAAAAGATGTGTATCTGAGTTGTAGAAAACTTTCATGCTTGCACAACAAGCCTCTAGCTGTTGAGGCAAGAGAGGAATCAGCTGCCATGGATCTTATGATGCTGTCAGTCATGTGAACCAGGTTTGCAGAGAAAACCTCTCTCATGTGCCTTTTAGACAGTTATTCAGCAGACCAGGTGCCATGGCCCTGGTGGAAGGCTTTCTATGCCCCCCAATTTGTATCATTCTGTATGCTTAAACCTTTGCTCTCAGTAGTCCCTAGCAGCCTTAATGAGAGAAATGGGCAAAAGCCCCCAATCTCAGCAAGGTGAACCTGGGCAAACTCTTACTTTTCTGTACTCTCTCGTAAATTACTGCTAGTCTAAAACTTATTATAACGGTCAGATTAAAGGGACTATTTTTTCCCTACTTCCTTGTTAGCTCATTGCATGGAAGCAGACCCCACTTCTAGTTTTGTCAGCCTCCCACACACAAACCCCTCAGAACCTGCCAGTTCCTCTCTGAGGAGGAGGATGGTGTGAGGAAATGTCACCAGTGATTACTTTCTGCGTGCACAGTGGGCTGGAACATCCTCTCACTGGCACCTGCTATTATGTAGCCTTCACAGGAGGCCCTTGCTGACACGTGCAATCCCATCTGCTGATCTGCCCCTGCTCGCATTCCTTTTTTGCTTGGTCTGGAGGCATAAACCCAACCGCTGTCCTGGGAGTGTTTGGCATCCTGTGCCCTCAAAGCTGGGGATGACCCAGCTTAGGGCATCGCCAGCGGCATGGCAGGCTAAAGCAGCTATTACAAAACCATCCGGAGAAATGAGACATGGGAATCCCAGGCTTCTTTTGTCACAAGGGAGGCATGAGAGTAGTAGCTCTCATGCTGCTGAAGGGAACCTAGGCAGCTCAATGAGAAGCACTTCAGGGCACAAAAGAGCAGAGTGAGAACTTCTGCTGGGAAGAACAGTTTAAGAGCAAGGTGCTACTGTTGAATACTATGAGCAGTATGGGTGAAAGGAAAATTGTGGTGCTGGTTCCTAATTGTCTTTGACAATGTTTGGCACTTTTTACCTTCCCAAAAGCTTAGTGGGCTTGAAGAAAATAATGCAAGGGTATTTGTATCACTCTGTCTTTAGGCTCCTTCTACAGAGAGCTACAGTCAGAAGGTACATCAGAGGTTTGTTACTAGCTGCTCTTCAATGGAAGTGTAACCATTCCTGGAGGTGTGGAGAGGAGTGTGAGCATACATGCACTCTCCCACAGGATAGCTGGTGAGTAGGAATCAGGTTAGGCAGCATTAATGAGGTAAGCCCAGTGAGTCTGGGGAGTCTGTAGTACAGATCAGCCATGACATGTGCAAGTGTCCCTATCCATAATCAGATGATACAATAGGATGACTTCTTGGTTTTCTCTACACTTTTGTTATTGTTGTGTATTATATGGGAAGATCCCAACACCTCCTGAATTCCTGCAAGATCTTAATGGGATTTGTATTTTACACTTTGCATTTTAACTCTGTTCATGGAAGAAAATGATACCTTCCTCTTTTTCCTGTGGTCATGTGTATCCTTTTTTAATGCAACAGGTTTGTGGAGAAGGAATGGTTCCTGCCTATGCACAAGATTATTAGCATGCTAAAGTCCTGTAAAAGGCTTATACACATGGTACCATGGTGAGGATGTGCCAAAGGATATCAGTGATCCAGTGCCCGCTTACAGTAAGGGAAATTCCTCTAAAGGAACATCTTACTGTGGCCCCATAAATTAGTCCAAGGCAGAGTTTATTCAGAAGAGAGTTCCTCTAGGGACACAATGAAATCTCTTCATTCATAACATTTTGGCTGGAACTAGATCTTTGAATCATACTCATTTTTTTAGAGACGAGTCATTGACTGAGACTTGATTCAAGCACAGTTTAGAGCAATTCATCTCTGAATCCCAGCTTAGCAAAATTTTTGTGCCATATTCCTGTGACAACTCAAACCAAAACCTAGATGCTGAGCCACATCCCCTTTCTCTCTGTGTCCCCAGACCTAGAATTCCAGGCAAGCACCCTGATATTAAATCCATCCTCTATATTATCTGGTGCAGTCTAGTTTTATGTTTTTACCATCTATTTTCTATAGACGTGATTTGGGGGCTACATCAGATAGACTCCCTGTATGTCCTTTCACTGGTACTGAAAATAAAAGGGGCCAAATGGAAAGCACTGCCTAAGTGCAGGTTAGTTTTTTCTCAGCCATGCTTAGTGCACAGTGTCATGAAGAGCAAACTGAAAGGAGTTATAGCTCACACTGCTGAAGCTTGCCTGACCTCTCCTTGACACTAACCTCATTCACAATTTGCCAAGGCAGTTAGATTCTCAGCTTCTATTTTAATTCAGAGTGAGTGGGTGATTAAAAAGACAATAGGTCCCTAAGTGTCTTTGAGGATCTGATCCGTGGCTCCACTTCCTCACCAGAGACCTCAATGGTAACTCCCCAGCACAAGGATGCCTACAGCTGCCAAGGCCGGCTCCAGCCTGCTCCTGCTAAGATGGTGCAGAAGTTGTGGCAAAGGAGATAAAATCCCACCAGTGGGCATGTGCTGTTTCCATACCCTCTTCTCTTCCAAGGAACAGGGACTAGGATGATACCCATACCATAAAAGCAGAGCCCTCATACATGTGCACCATTATGAAACCCCCGTTTTGTGGTTCCTAATGGAAATTCCCCATTTTGAGGACAGAAATTTTTACTAAAAGTGATACGCTATTTCATGACAGAAGGCTTTTATAAGTGCTCTCTCATAAACCCACAGTCCAAAAACAGAGACCTAGGATTTTTTCCCATTTTCTGTAGAAACTTATCCTTGTTTAATTTTGAACACCACCTAAACAGAATGGTGGTATTTTATACCTGGGATGCCTGGAGAGTCAGGCTGTAGGAATGAGGTCCTATTTGGTTATACCTACACAGGTACAGAAACAGCCACACAAACTACTGTGAGATAAGGCAGTTTTGGTGGGAAAATTAATTCTGCAAGACTGGTGTTATCTTGCACATTGAGAAAAAGAGAACAAACAAAAACTGAATTTTGAGGAACTAAAACTCAGATCTGCTAAGCAATTGTAAAGAATAAAAAAGAGAAGGAAGAGAGGAGAACAATCAGTGTCTGACAGTAATTCCCTTTTAATGAATTGCTTCTGTATAAGAAATTAAGCAACTACTTTCAAGCTGGTGAAACTTTTTGATTTTTTTTTCAGTAAGTACAATATCTAGAAACTAAACTGGAAAATACAGGCATGGGTTTTTTTCCTTATTTTTATTAAAATCACTTTATCTACATAGAACACTGGCCAAACCACAGCCAAAATTCTCTAAGGTAAGCTAAGGAAAAAAAAAAAGGTTGACAAAAGAGAGCATATTGTTCCCATTTGTTATTGGATTCTTCTCCTACTCTTAAAAATAAGCAATCTGTGGGGCATAAAATAGGCCTTTATTTCTTGACCAAGTACTCCAGTGTATTGAAAATGAAAGAGTAGAATTTTAAGCTCTGAACTGATACATAAGCCCAAATGCAATGATTTTCATTGGCTGATGATGAGATTAGAGGAAAGGGGCAAACCTAATTACAAGGATAAAGCAGTGATTTCTGCCTTGGTACCAAAAGTATGTAGTTCATCCTCCACCCCAGCATGTTCAGTTAAGCTTTTGTCTGTGTGCTTTCAGCGAAGTGATGAACTGAATCAAATACTTTGGCTTACTGAACATCTCAGCATTCACACAGAGATGGTGCCACAGTAGGGGAAAGGAGTGTTCAATGGCTGGTCATTGGGATATAGAGCAAGTAGTCAACCTCCATACATATATCTCTCCAGTCACCATTCCAGTGATTTTTGAGTATTAAATGTGATGTTTATGAAATTGGCAGCTACCTCTTATCTTCAGCACTTCTTTGCTGACTATACAAGGCAAGGACCTTCTTAGGAGCTTGAAGCTACTGAGTAGTTGCAGTCACTTCAGTGCCACGGAGCTCTTCCCAAGCTCACATTGAAGGAAGCAGCTCCTCATAGAGCACGTAGACATCAGGTGACAACATTTCCCACTATCAGCTTGATGATAAAAGCATAGCCTCTGTTGTCACCACGCTGGAGTCCCCATGTCAAATCCCTTGCTAGAGGCCAGGCAAAGGGAGGGGAGCTCATGCTCAGAAATGTTTCTAATTACACAGTCTAGATAAAATGGCTGGTTCAGTCATTATATTGAATGTTTATTTCATTGTCACATGATCACATGTTGTCACATTTTCATATACTATCCTGACGATAAGCTGCATGCTTAAAATAAATGTGTATGTGACATGGCCAGAAGGTGACTGCTGCATTCTGATATGCCAAGTACAAACGCAAAGACCTTGGAGGGACACAAATAATGCCCAGAAAAATAATGTATTTTTCTCATGAGTGATACACTTCAAAACATGGTTTCATTTGTCAAAGGTTTGCCAGAAGGGCTACAATTAATGTCTTCTCTTTGCTATGTAGCACACAGGAGGCAGGAGAGGCAATAGCTGCTGAACTGTTTACAGGATTCTCCTGTATATACCCGTTTTCACCAAAAGATATCAAAGCACCTTATCCAGAGCAGTGACGTTTTATTTTCAGCACATTATTAATAAGAAACTGAGGCAGAAAAAAGGCAGGCTACCTTTCAGATGTTGCATGGAAAATCAAAGGACAAACTGAAGCATCTTCCAGAGCTCAACACAAAGATGCAATTAAAGTCTTTGGTTAGTCTGAAAATTCCCTAATAGGGGGATTACTGTGTTGTAGCTTGTTTACATTTATGGGTTGATTACTGAGTGCTGAGTAAGCATGTTCAGATGTTAAAGTAATGACTTTTTCCATGCTTGTGACGTTCATTAGACCTTTAAGGCCAGAATGAAAATATTATCTGCATTGTTTATTCATGTCAGTATCACAGTTGTGACAGGTTTACATTGCAGCACACTGTCATCCAAAGAAAACTGTGGGAATATTTGGTTCTGGAAGCAAATAGAAATGTTGCAGGGAGGAGGAACAGCCAGGGACATAAGAAAGGCCTCTCAAACTCCTCTTCCAGCAATCCAGGTCTCCTAAAACAGCCCAGACAGGTGTCAATTACTATGATATGTTGTATCTTTAAAAGTTGTTTTGCTGAGCATAGCATCGGAGGTGATAACTTAGAGCTATAATGATCCCAGGAGGCTACATTTGAAAGATAAACTGGAGATTTTTGTATAATGCAGTAACAGCCACTTTATTACATATTAAATGGAAGAAGGACCCCCTGATACATATACCATCATCTTCAGTTTGGCATTACTTACAGGATAATGACAGGTCATGTTTATTCTCTGAATACTAAGTTCAATCAAGTTACATAAGGAAAAGATTGGTTCACAGCATTGCACAAGCAGAACTAAGACTCTGTAGCAAATACGGACTTTAGTTTACACAAATGTTACAGCAGTTGCTGAACTGTACATCTTTTGGCTTAGTATGTTAGATCTAGTAAAATTTAGAGCATTTCTTCTCAACTAAGAGTGAAGATAGAAATTTCTTTTCAGGCTTGAGAAAGGGTTTTGTACCTGTATCCATTGGCCTGGTTAAAGATATATCCTCCCCTCACAAAGTTTCATGTTATTTCTGAATAAGGCAGTTTGAGACTCTAAGAATGCACACAGTTACCATTTTCAGAGAAAAAAAATCCCAAAGAAACATACTCTGATAAGTGGGAGAAAAGGTAAAGCTCAAACGAAGCACAAACAAACTTCCTTTAAAAGTAAGTGGAAATAGAGAACAAATTCTTCCTTTCAAGCCTCCACCATCGCTAAACAGGGAAATGGACACTGTGGCATGCAGGGTACCTTCTCTACATACTCCTTAGTGTCATCTCTGTGCTGTGACTGCAGGACTGAAAGCAAATACAGAGTCCAGAGCAGGCACACACAGGCAGAATAAGTAAAGGCAGCGTAATAGCACATGGTTTGCATGTCAGCAGCATAAATTAATGGCCAACTTTGTAGGAACGCAGGCCTGAAGGGAACAGCCTGACCTTCAAGCTGAGCCCTCTCCAGCAATGAGTCAAATAACTGAACTCAAAAGCTGTTTTTCTTCCTCTAACCCCACTCTCACAAGAGGGAGATCCCAGCTCCTGCTTGCCATGCAGGGTGGGAATTTCTCCCTTTTTCCTGGCCTGGAAGTGTCACTGTGCTTTTGCAGGTGAGCACCTGACTGCCCTGGCTCTGGGTGTGGCAGCCCTCAGTGCCCTCCAGTTGTGTTGGTCAGAGCTGGTACCTGAGGCCAGCCTGGCCTGCCCTGTGGGCACCTCCACTCTCTGCACATCCCTTTCTCCCAGAGACCTCTTGATGCCCTGCAGCAGGAGGCAGAGTCTGTGCCATGGGAAGCATTTGCTTTCAGAAATCCTCATAAGGTAGTCATGCTTTAAAACGGGAGAGCAGTACAGAAGTGGAGTGTTTATTTCAAACACTAACAGGGCAGCTGTTGCTAGTAGCAACAATAAGGCAATCACCAGCTAATATGGAGATGTTTGTTTCGAATTTATCATCTTGATTTTGATGGGTGGCCAAAACTTCACAGAACATTTTATTTTGCAGTGTGTGGATGTGCATGCACAAGAACAGCACATGACAACAAATAATCCTCTCGAAGCTTGGGGTCAGATGTGCTCAGGGGAGTTCAGATGTAGTTAGCAGAGTTGTCCCTGGAAAGACTTGCTTTGCCTGACACTGCTTTTGCCTGGAGGATGGAATCTAGATGTGTGGTCAAAAAGGTTCCTATTCTTGGTGAATTTAGTGGTGTTGAGGACCTGATTACTAGCTGTTGTACTTACTACTTAGGAAGCAGGTGCAACACAGGAATGATGAACTCACAAGTGCAAAACAATCATGAAGAGTTTGGGGATGTTCCCATCAAATCCCTGGGGCTCAGAGGAAGCTAGTTGGAGAAAAATGATGGGCAAAATCCAGCTACTTCTGGTTGTTTCTCCTGGGCACCTGTGGTAACAGCTGTGTTCAAGGCACTTGCAATGCCTGGAGCAGCTCCCACGCTACCAGGGTGGTGGTAAGGTCTTGCATTCCCAAGCCTGCCTTTCTTTTCTAGTTTTTGTATAAATGGGGCACATGTATGATGAAACCCCAGATTACAGTTGGGCCAGGTTTTCTTGGTCTTATTCCAGACTGGTTCCTAGGCTAGTGCCAGTCTAGAGATCATATTTTATGTGAAAGTGAGATGACTTATGCCTGAAAATCACATGCAAGTTAGAATTCAATGTCAAATCCAGGTTCTTTTTTGTTTATCCTGATTCACATTTTGAGATCTGAGATAACCTTGATGCTGAAATTCAAAGCAAAACAGAGGGTGCACAAACAAGAGAATTACAAGCCTACATGAAAAAAAAATCTAAAAGAAAACATTCATGTCAATCCTGAAAAGCAAAATCAAGGTTCGCACCTATCTGTATTAGATAAGAAGCATAATCTGTCCCTGATGGCAAATGAGCTTGGCAAAAAGTCCCATATCAGTTTCTGATTTGCAAATGAAGAACATAAAGAAGCAAATCAAGTAAAAACCTGATGGAGTAACAAAAAGAGTAAGCATATCCCTATTCAATATTGTTTGAGTACCTTCAATCAGGAATCTTGAAAAGAACAGATTTCAGACTGTATTACACATCTTCTCTACTGTTTTTGTGTAATAAGCAAAAGATCTGCATCTGCTTAGTCAGAAATGATAGGCAACTGCAATTCCCTGATGACTTTGTGCTGGTCACCTCAGGATTCACACCAAGGAATGAGTAATTCCCAAGTGCCACAGAGATACAATAAAAAGCTAAACACAGACATAGCCAAACAGCACAGACCCTTAGGAAAAATGGCCCATATGCACCTGCCCTCCACAACTAAAAAACATCCACTGAACCCAATCACCTGAGGGTGAGTAAAAATCTTTAGAGCTGCCAACTTAGTCTTGGGGAAAACACCCATGAAAGAATAAACAAACCATACTGCAAAGCAAATGCAACCAAAATGGTGTCAGAGGAAGGGCACAGAATACACACCTTGTGCTGTATTTATAGTGTTACCTTTGATTTGTAACTTTTTCCTGTGCAATAGTAGCACAGTGTGTAGAAGGGTAGTGCAATCTAACCCACACTGCAATCTAATCTTGATATCTAATTGAGGATAGAAATCAGTTGAACAGAGCTGGGAAAAACTGACAGTGTATTTCACTTTCCAAAGGCAGGTTTAGCATGAGCCCAGATTCTACCTGACTAAACCTGTGGCTGGATTGATGGTTCTTGCTCTGAATTGTTACAGGTAGGAAGTAGAGACTGGTCTGATCAAAGGATGTGTCTGACTTCTGTGATCAAATCCTGAACCATGCCTATCATCCCACAACACATTCTGGAGAGTGATAAGAAATCAGAGCTGCCTTCAGAAGGCATCTATAAATGGCCTGTTTCCAGGAACCCACTTGCCACCTTGTTCTTTGAATTCATGGACAGATTGTACAGAGTTTTCCCTTCCAAAAAAACAACCAACCCAACAGCTTTCTGAATTTGGCGCAGCTGCTTTCCTTATTTTGGTAAATGTTCCTGTTGTTCCCTGGGGAGACTGCAGCTGTGGCAGTGAAGACAAAACTGGAATAGAATCCCTTTTCCACATGGAGAGGCACTGATGAAGGCTCTTTCTGCTCTATATGGGCTTGAAGGAATCCCTGCTCCAGGCATATTCTGCCATACCCTTCTCACAGCTATGCTCCTGCTGCCTCCTTAAGGGCATGATAAAAGGGCGAAGGCAAGGTGAGTTTCAGGATTCATTCACACAATCCCGCCTTCCTAAAAGCCATGGTGTCAAACATTTGCAAAAGTAATAGAAATAAACAAAAGTGAGCTGTGGCTGGGGTTTTCCCATTTGTGGTTTGATAAGGAGAGAAGGAAACAGACACTCTACAGTCACAGCTGATTCATTCTTTTGTTCTTTTTTCACTGTCAACTACTGACTTCTTTCTCATGCCAATTGATGTTCTTTCATTGCTATGATCTGGAGTCCTTCACAGAGCCACAGTGTAAGCATAAGAGAAGAAAAGAGGAGAAAATGCCTAGCTTGACTGGAGCTCACACTAAAGGAAAATCACCATTTGGTCCATGTTTGAAACAAGTGCTATATGAATCCCCTCTCCAAACACTGGTTGGGCAGAGGGCTTGGGAGTGAACCACAAAAGCAAGTCTGGGAGGGGAAAGGGGCTTGCTAGGACCAGAGGAAGCAGAGGCATCAAACTGATGTCTTAGCTTCTGTAAGGAAAATGCTTCATATCCCAAGGGGCAAACCCAGTCCTTAAGAGGGCTGGATCCACCCAGATTTGGCTGCTCTGCAGGACCTCCCTGCTCCTGCTTTCTTTCCGGTGAATGTAAAACACCTCACCAGAACTGAGGGAAGCAGACTGGTGTACAGCAGGGGAAGAGCTTCTACACAGACTAGTACATCAAAATCCTTGCAAATCCACCCAGTCTCCCATGCACTGATCTTTGTGTAAGCATCCAGTGTCTTTGAAGGGCAGTGCATTCACTTAGTCAGGGATGGATTGGGAGAAACAACTTGACTGCAAACAGCTCCAGGTGTACCCAAGCCACCGCCATCTATTCTCCTTGTCCCAGGGCAGTGGCTGAGGTACAACAAACACATTGCTTTGATACATCATGGTGTAAGATCTGTACCAAACTGAGGGAGGAATGGACCATAGCAAAGGTTTCAAATCTGCAAAGCAGAACTGGGAGATAGAGATGGAATCAGCCTCTTCAGGGAGAGAAGTTGTTCATATAAGGGAACTTAACTTGTAAATATCTCATATGACAGGCCTTTTCTGTTAATATTCAGGGTGGAGACTGGCTTTGGGCCCTACATCTGTGTTACCTTTTCCATGCTGATGGGGAAGCTGTGAAGCTGTTCTGGCTGGTAGGCATGGGAGCAGCTCTTCTGACCCTGGCAGCCTGCACACAGCTCTGCAGTGTTTGGCAGGAATCAGCATGTGCTTGCTTACTGCTTCTCACAAAAACAGCCAAGATTCCCTCTGTGTTGCCATACAACTACTCTGCCAAACCACAGCATTTTAAGATGCCTGCTTATTTGTAATAAAACAGCCTGCTTTAAAGTGATGTTGACATGATTTAAGTGTTTGTGATACACACCATAAAAGAGCTATTAAATAAAGAATGCTATCAGGAGGGTAAAAAGTCAATTGTTTTTCATATGGGCAGGCAGGCCTATACACACACCCTCCACATGCAACAGCCATTATATCCCCACAACTGTTAATGGATGAGAACTAACTGGATAGAGATACAGCAGTGTATGCCAGTGGGCAGTCTGGTGATGTGCTATCAATACACTGTCCATTGTGGGACTGGGAAACGCAAAGCACAGTGTCCTGTGTACACAGGTGCCAGAAATGTAATCTAAGCTTCTGGTCTGGCTAATCACCATCCATTAAACCCACATTTTCTTCACAAGTCACACATTTTCCAGATCAAACCCTGTGTCAATCATGAAACGGACATTAGCTCAGAAATACATCTGTACAGAGTGCTGGAAGTAAGGGCAAGGCAGAATTGAACTCCATAGGTCCTCTGTGAGATACTTAACAGACAGGTATGTTTGGATATACATTTAACAGATGTAATGAAAAATAGATGCTTCTTGTTGAGGAATCCCACTGAAACTATCAGCACTGATGCTGCAGCTGCCAAGGAGCCTCCAAAGAAATTCTCAGGAGAAAGTGATGACAATATTTTTGCAAGCATGTGCAGCAACCCATGGAATTTAGTTGGGAAATTACAAATGTAATGAGACTGATAATTAACGAAAAATCAGAGCAGTGAGTAAAAGATCAGTAGTAAATGCGCAGGGCTGCAGACTAATTGATCGAGATTGCTGTAAATTTCAGCCCTAAACAAGTCACCAGAGTAGTGCCACTACAGGAACATGGAAATGATGGGCCTCAGGAGGACTTAAAAAGTGACCTATAGCAGCACCTCCCACAAAAGCAGAGCAAGTCTCCATTTGCTCTTCTGGACACATCTCTATTGAACCAAAATGAATTTTGTGCTTTGGATTTCTGCCAAACAGAGATCACCTTTCTGTTCTGCATGAAACAGGGTCAGTACTATACTGGCTGGGTCTGATGTAGTTCCACAAAGAACAGCTTTGAGGGTGAATTCAGCAGCGGATGCAGCCATTACATGCATCTGCAAGGCACTGGGCTAAGAGAGCCTCATCCTATGCACATGTGAAATGGAGCATCCACGAGCGAAGCAGCAGAAAGGCCATAGTTTCACAAGTGTTCTTTCAACCTATGTCCACTACTGAAGGATTCCCAACCCTGACTCTCAGCCTTAACTCCTCCTTTTCACAAGACCAGCAGACTGGCACCCAGAACAGGGTTGCAATTTGCCTCAGTCAATAAGTCAATAGAAATAATTTAATCTATTTAACATCAAACCTTAATGAATTTTCATAATGGTCTTGTAGAATAAGTGGTATATGCACAAGTTGGGGGGCAGTCAGCAACAGAATGATACAGGTCAAGCAGAGGTAGATTTTTCCTAGATTTTTTATCTTTTCAGTTGAATCAAATTTTAATATGTACACACAAATATATTTTATTAAAATTTATTTTAAGCAAGACTTTTTAATTACATGTTGTCATACATTACTAAATTACTACATAACACCACTTCCGATGTGCGATACCTTGATTATTAAGAACTACTTAGTACTGACAAAATGTGTCTGCTTGTAGACAGTAAACTCTTGCAATTAGCTTTTTAAAAACTATAAAGAATATTTCTTTGAATCTTGTCTATTCCGCCTCCCTGTTATTTTCATTGTTCTTAGTGTGACTTGATCTGGCAGTGCATCTTAAAACTGCCAAATCTAATGTCTCTGAGCAGTCAAAGGACAGACTGTACCCAGTGCCCTTTAATGGTAAAGAGAAGCTGCCTACACTGCAGCCCCCTCTGCACATCTCACCTCATGCTGGTGATGATAGCTGGAACCTTTACCTGGCAAGTGTCTCATCTTTTCCGTCCATAACAGCTACCAGAGCTTCTTTTTTTTTCTTGAAGTAGGGGAAAACCAAAAAAGCAGCTCCTCTAAAAGGAAAGAGGAAGCCAGAAATTTGGTAGCGTCTCGGTCCTGCCCCATGATGCTTCTTCCTGCCTGTGAATTTCCACCTGCCCCTTCTGAATATATAAGGCAGCACATGTGGTATACACTGTTTAGTCGCCTGCCTCTGTCCAAAGGATTAGTAGCAGTGGGGAGTGATGCTGTTTCTCCTTTCCTCTGCAGTTCACGGGAGGTGAAGGAGCTCTGGCTGGACTCATTTCTTGGGTAAGTACCACCTTTGAAAAATCTGCAGCATGGTGATTGAAATCAGTGGAGAGGTTCAGATGCAGCTGCACAGAGATGTACAAAAATATACATGGGGGAGAGGTGCACTCACTGCTAAGCATAGCTCATGGGTAGAGCTGACCGAATTGCTCAGCCTCGGGTGTGCAGATTAATGACCATATGTAGCTGTCACCACTTGCTCACTTTCTGCATGGATTAAAAATGGAAAGCTGCTTTTATTTTGTTTTAATCAGGAGGCAGATACAGCAGCAGGGCTGAATGCCCTTCTGGAGAAGGGCTTTATGGTTTACTTGTGTGGGAGATCTTGCTGGTTCAGGATCATACATGCTAGATTGGTTTGCAGAGGAGAAAGCCAAGAAAGGTGCAGTTTTACAAGACTCTTTGTCCATTCCATGTTCAACAAACAGGCAAACAAAAGGACTAAAGGAAACTAGAGTGTCCAGAGCTCCTCCGATCAAACTCCTAATGAAAGTGTTAAGCAGCTGTAATACTGTGAGTATCATAATTATTTCAGCTCTGTCAACATAATGACTTTGAAAAGCTCTAATTTCTCAATCATAGTATCCAGTTACTCACACAGTGTCTTTGTTTTCTTGCCTAGTCAAAGACAGTAAATGCTGGGAACATGGAGAGTCTGATTGAGTGCCAGACAGAGGTAAGCAGCCCTCATATTTTCCTGGATCCTTCTTGGGTACTGGTGTGAGATACCTTAGCAAAGCAGGGGTGGCTCCTGCAGTGGCTGCCGGCTGCCTGCCCTCACCCAGGAGAGGGCAGAGCCCTTCAAAGGCAGCTCTGTGCTGCACTGAGCAGGGCGAGCAGGGCATTGCTGTGGGCAGTCCGTGCATTCTCCCGGCTCACAGGGAGCTTTGCTCGGGGATCTTGCAGGCTTCAAAGCCATCAAGGCTCCCCAGTGGAGTTTGGGAGGAAATTTCCAGTGCCAGGGGAGAACACAAAAAGGAGGCTGTGTCCGGCTATGGCTTCTCTGGATCAAAAGCACAGCTTGAAAGAGCACAGAGTTGTGACCTGCTGGGCACTACTGCGGTGTCTGCCTGCAGAGTTTAGCACAGGCCCTCTACTGGGCAGCAAGGCAGTGTCAGTGCTGGGGCAAGGCACCTCTTTAGCAGGTGGTGGGCTTGTCTGGTTATTCCCCAGAACCTCCCCAGATTTCTGAGGACCTGCAGCAACTTGCTGGTGATTCTCATTACCGTGGCACCTCTGTAACCCTAAGATGCTTTTTGCAGGCTGATGCCAAGAAATGTCCCCTGTCCGCCCCAGCAGATACTGAAGACGGACTTTGCCTCTCAAATGGTGAGCTTCAAAAATAAACTGAGGAACTACCTTCTTATATAATGCTTGCAAGCTGGCACTTGTGCAAAACCACCCGAAACTTCCTGCTCCCCCTCCCGGAGAGCAAGCCACAGTCCCCGTCCAGGAGAGGTCTTAAGCCCTGGAGTTCCACTCATTTGCAAATTACTTCTTTCCTATATGCTCAATGGCAGAGGTGACAGTGCTGAGTGCCAGAGGTCTTGTATTCCCGTTCCCTGGTCCTCAGAACCAGGCTTCATTATGTTCCCTGGTAGCAATGGGAAGTAATGTGTTTCTTTCTCACTCAAGCATTGCCTTTGAGGCGTGGCACTGCAAGTGGCTACTGAGTACTGTATCAGCTGTTGCACACTAGAGCAAATAAACTCTCTTGGCAGCAGCACCAGCACTTGTTTTTTCTAACCATGCAAAACCTCAGCACCTGTAAACAACCCAGAGCAGACCATTAACAGGGCAGGGTCAGATTTGGAGCAGACCATCATATCAGACCAGTTTTCAGGAGTATCAGAAGCTAATATTTTATATTACACTATAATGTTAGGTGACCTTCTCAAATTTATTAACCCCTACCTAACAAGAGCTTATGCTAAGTCATAAAGAGAAGTCCTGAGAATTTCTCATCTGGGTAAGACAACTTCATTTTGGAGTAGAAGGCATGACATTTTTTGCAAATTTGCAGAAGGCAAATCCTTTAGAAAACTTTCTTGAAAAAGTTTCCTTCTCTCACTGTTTGTGAAGGGGGAAAAAAGGCACATCCCACCCCAATACAACTATCATCTTCAAATTCCTGGCCCTCCTCTTTATGAAGCAGATGCAAAACCCACACTAAGAGACTTCTAACCCTGAAGCCAGTGAGTTCCTATTGTGATGTTCCCATCCTCTAGAGCAAGTATCACATTCCACTGGCTGGGGACAAGCACTAGCTCTAGAAGCATTGTCATTAGAGCTGGCTCCAGAGCTGGCAGAGCTGGAGCCATATGTTTTTGTTTCAGGCTGTGGAAGAGGTCAAAAAGTAGGAGCCCCTACTTCTACTCTTTCCCTAAGGCTGGGGCACAATCAGACCATGAAGTGAAAATTGTTGTCATTGCCAGCTGCCCAAGTGGTATATCTGCCTCAGAGTTATCAGAGAAACTACTGCAATATCAAAAAATCTCTATAAATGTTGTTATTTCTGTACTTTGCATGTTCCCACTCTCTAAGAAGAAACGTGACTAGAATGTAAAAAACACCCAACCCAAAACAGGAAAGGTGGTGGCCTTAGAGGGATGGCCACAGTTTTACAGTTTAGGCAGTTGTTTCCCTGGTAACCACTTAGTTTTCTCTCAGTTTTTCCCGGTTTGGTTTGAGTTGTCTCAATATACATCTCTACTCTGTACCACATAGTGCTCTGTTGTTTTTTTTAAATTTTGAATCGATCTTTTGTTTGCCTTTTACTTGGAGCAGACGGAACAAAGAAAAGAAAGAAGGTGATATCGCAGTCATTTACTCTGAGGCGAAGCCTTACCAAAAGAAATTCCTCAGGACAGCTAGATTTGGATGCCAAAATCACTCTCTTTGGCCATCCTCTGGCACTTATCTGTGGGGAAGATGACACACTGCCCCAGCCAATCCAGGTAAGGAGGTACTATTATAGTGGAACTGTTTACAAAGGCCTGGAGTGTCAGGACAAGGGGGAGATGGCTTCAAACTGACAGAGAGCAGGGTTAGATTGGACATTGGGAAAAAATTCTTGGCTGTGAGGGTAATGAAGTCACCCAGAGAAGCTGTGGCTGCCTCATCCCTAGAAGTGTTCCAGGCCAGGTTGGATGGAACTTCGGTCTAGTGGATGGTGTCCCTGCCTATGGCAGGGGGGTGGAATGAGATGATCTTTAAGGTCCCTGTCAGCCCGAACCCTTCTATGATTCTGTGATTCCTCTGACTTCAGTGAGAGACAGGATACCCAGTACTTCTGCTGCATCACCCAGGAGATGATTTTGGTGTTTCCCCTACACACATATCCCTGATAAACTCAGGGCCCATCCCAGATATAGAAAGAGTCAGGTCTGAGGGTTTTGTCCAGCTCACCCAACTTTAACTGGAAGTAACTTGGTGTGTAGAGAACCCAGGACCAGGAATGGAAGATCGGCTTCTTAATAGAAATATCTGTGATTTGAAAGAAGTAATTTAAATAAATCTTTCATCAGCATAAACTTCTAAGCATTTCTGTATTTCCACAAAAAACAAGTGTTCAGCTATGGACTGCCACAAAAAAAATACCTAAACAATATCTTCTGGATAAAAATGGTCTTGTAATAGTTCTTCCACTGAATTGGCTTTCCCAATAGTCATGCATTTGTCTCTACCAAGTAGTATTTGCCTGGCTTATGAGAGAGATGATGTGAACTAAGATTTAAGCCATCCTTTGCTTCCTTCTGGAAGTAAGCAAGGATGACTCCACTGAACTTAGTGGAATTCATCAGTTCAAAAAGAAGGTAGATTAGGGGAAAATCAAGAGTAGTTCTCATGCAATGTACTTGGAGCAAGAACTAGATACTGAACTCATCAGAGTACAGTGTACTTCAAGACAATTTTTCTTATGTTTCTAAAGAAATGCTCACCTGCTAACTTCCTTCAAGTAACCGTTGTTCCATTTCTGTCTGATTTTTTTTTCCCTGCAGGATCTCCTAGCCATATTGTATATGAAAGGACCTTCTACTGAAGGGATATTCAGAAAAGCTGCCAATGAGAAAGCACGGAAGGAGTTGAAGGAGGAACTAAACAAAGGCAGGAATGTTGATCTGAAAAGCAAATCTGCACACCTGCTGGCAGTGGTTTTGAAGGTAATTCTGAGCTACACTGGTGGGAGGACATTGCTAATATGCACAGGCACAATCCAGTGCTCCAAGATGACCTAGGTGGGGCTCTTGGCTAAAGCCACAACAAAGCCAGACTGAATTCTTCAAATTTAGGAAAGTTTGGCCTTCTCCACCTGATTGTCAGTCCTATTTGTTGGGCTGCTGATTTCCTGAGGAAACTCACTTTGTCCTCTTGCTCAGCATCCTCCCAGGGAGCAATAGTGAGATTTATGGGTGAAGGAAAAGCAACTGAAAGCTGGATCCTGTTACTACACAAGTGCAAGTGCACCTGTGCATTGCACTGCTCTGTCAGTGCTGAAGGTCAGGTAGCTCAAGTTAACCTGCCTCCTAGAGAGCAAAGGTGACAGTAATACTCTCTCTGTGCTCAGGGGTGGTGTCAAAGCTTCATCGAAATCTCTTGGCCTTGCAGGACTTTCTCCGAAATATTCCCTCCAAACTCTTATCAGCTGACCTCTATGAGAAATGGATGCAAGCTCTAGAGAAGCCAAGCAAGCAAGAAAAAATTGAAGACTTGAAAGAGTAAGTTTTTCAAAGAGGAAATTTTGCAACCAGTGTGAATGTAATGGAACAGTGGCCATGTAGAGGCCAACAATGCCATTTGAAATCAAGAGTCTGGTTTAAAAGCCTGTCATTTATATCAGTTTGCTATTGCTTCATGGGGTTTGGTATAGGGGCACCAGCAGCAGCACTTCCTGAAGTTACTTGAGATTGCTTTATGAAACCACCAATGCAGGAAGAGGGCAGGGGCTGCAGTGCCTCAGCTAACACAGTCACAGTGCTGTGGGACAGGCACAGACACAAAGCCTTCACATCTGCTGGGGGTGAAGTTGGGCACATGGAGACCACCACCGTGTTTTGCTCTTTAGGAACAGGAGGTGTAGGGGCTGACTGGGAATGCTTTGAAAGTCCCACAGCACAGCCACAGGCATTGGGAAGCCTCCAGTAACATCTCCTGATGTCATCCCATCTATTGCAGGACATGAGCTTCTGCAATGCTGCCTTTCAGTCAAGACCCTGTAATTCAAGGTCTCATAATTAACCACACACTCAGCTGTAGGGGGGATTTCTGAAAGATACAGAGAGCACACACATGCACCTTTCTGGAGGAAGTGGTGTCACTCCAAGTTTAACTGAGACTTGCTCAAATCAAGAAGCAGAGGCCACTGCACCATCAATTAAACGTCACATTTTGTTTGTGTTCATGCAGGGTGGCTGACAAGCTGCCGAGACCAAATCTCGTCTTGCTCAAGCTCTTACTCTCTCTGCTCCACCACATCAGCCAAAATGCTGAGACCAACAGGATGGACTCCAGCAACCTGGCCATCTGCATTGGCCCAAATATGCTGAGCCCAGGGACGGACAACGCGCTCCCGCTGGAAATGCAGAAGGAGATGAATGACAAGGTGCGTTGAACTCGCCAAGCAGCTGCTCCCTCTGGGGCAGTTCAGAGCCATCCATAGGGATGCCACTGCCATTGCAGCAGCTGAACAGAACGGCACCCCTGGACATTGGGGGCACCCCTCAGCTCAGGTGTCCCTCAGCCTGTGATGGGATGGGCCAGGCTGTCCCTCATCTCGCCTCCTCTGAGCAAAAGCAGCAGCTGCCCTGCAGCCCCCTAAGTCACAGCACTGTCTCTGCAGACCTTGCATGTGGAGGGCAAGGGGCACCCGTGGTCACTGTCACCCCTGAGCCCTCGGTCAGTGAGGCCAAAATGTGGCTGATGGTGTTTTGTCTGTATTGGGGCAGATCCATTTGTCTGCAGCATCAGCCTTATGGCCCAGGGTGGACTCACCCTTGGACTTTGAAGCCAGGACTTTGGCAGAAGACACCCTGCTCTGTGCTGTCCTTCCTACAGAGATAGCAAGCAGGGTCAGGAAAGAGTCTTCAATATGTCTTGACTGAAATGGAATGTTTTCTGTGTGCAGGTGACAGTGTTGGTGGAGTTCCTCATAAACAACTGCTTGGAAATATTTGAGGAGGACATTGCCTTCCCTGCCTGTGCCTTGGCTCAGGAGTCAGCAGAGCACACAGACAGCTCCTCAGGTATGAGAAAGGACTGGAGATATCATCAACTGGGGCTGCTGGGCCAAATTATTGAATTTGATAGGTGAATATATCAGTGGAAACACAGAGGGTTCAAGATTGTTGAAGCCCTCTTCTGAACTCTCTCTATGTAGTTCTTTCATCCCCAGTTCGCCAGTGAAAAATAATGTCTGCTTTTTCCCCACAGAACAACTCTGTGCAGCTCATCAGAACGACTCTGCCTATGAAAGCCCAGATCCTGAAGCAGAAGGCAGCCCCTGTAACTCAGAGATGGAGCAGGCCAAAGGGAGGAGTGCTACTATGAGCAGAAAACTTCCAACAAATATCTCTGCCCCTTCACTGACTAATTTCAGAAATGACATCAGCACAATGGACAGGAGGTACTCGGAGTCAGACCTGTCCTTCCAGAATTGCCTTGATGACACAATAAGGAAACAAAGACTAAATAAAAGTGAGGACAATTTTCCAGTTCAGCAGAAACAGCTATGTATGAAGGCACTGGAGGAATGTTTCTCAGGCTTACCTTCACAATTATCAACTGACTCTCTACCCAAAACATCTTCCAGTTGCTCCCTGGAAAGCTCTGATGGCTCAGTTTTCACCAGCTCCCCAGTAGTTTCGCCCTCTAGTCCCAAGAAAACCTTTTTAAATAGGCCTCAGTCCTTTTCTACCAAGCCCACTGAAGACTGCAGTACACCTAGCAGAGAGATCAAAAAACATTCCATGTCATTCTCTTTCGCAAACCGCAGGAAAACACTAATAAAAACACAGAGTTGGGAGCTTGCAAAAACCACGTTTTTTCAGAGGGACAGTTTCACAAAGAAAGAGGATCAGTTCTCCTGCAGACTTGTCCAGGAGGACAGCTGTAATGATGACAGACTATTGCCTGTGGAGTATCAGCAAAGGCTCCGTCTCAGGTCAGTTGATGAAGTGTTCAGAGAGGTAGACCAGAAAAACCCTGGAAGACCACCCTCCTATGAAGAGGCTGTTAAAAACTGCCTGGCCACTAAAGTTCCCTCCCAAAATCTCACAGTTCAAACTCTGAGATTAGCAGTGTCAAACCAGGATGTTTTGCTGCCTCATCCATGCAGCCACAATCCACAGGACAGAGCATATATGGGTCTGAAGGATCTACGCAGTGCCAGAGTTTCTTCAACAAAGGATTCTGACATGGAAACTGAAACCTTCAGCATCACTGTAGGAGTAAACTCCCGTGTGAATTTACCCGTGACCCCAGGAGTCTACCGGATGAGAGCCATGTCTGAGTCCTGTGAAAAGAACAAACTCGAGTATGTGGCTCGGAGGTGCAGCCAGCCGGTTTTTGAGGTGGAGCAGATCCAGTATGCTAAGGAGTCCTACGTTTAAAAAGTCTGTCCTTCCTCTTTGCACTGTATAAATATTGTAAATATAGACATCTTGCTAATCATTTATAGGATTTTACTTTCAAGAGACAAAGAATAAGCTAGCTCTGCATGAACGTTTTTTTCTGAAGTGTCAGTCAGCTTGACATGTCATATCCTTTCACCACAAGAGTTGTTGCTGGTGAAGATCTGTGTATCATTATGTAAAAATATAAGTTAGTATGCTGTACATAACCTGTTGTGTGGGAAGACTAGTTAGTAGATGATAAACAATATTGTATTTGTTTTCCTGAAATGACAATTAAAAGGTTGGCAGGTCCAAAACCTGCCTCACCTTTTTGTTTTCTGTATGGTCACAGACCCTGTACCATTTTTCATGTGTGTATGTGTGCCAGGCTGATGCAGTGCTTTACTAATTTTCTGCATTAAATGTGGGCTGGCAGGTACCCCAATGGGGGAAGAGCTATTCCGTCATCTAGGCCACTTCAGAACTCTTTCATGAACCCCCTGTACCTGCTGCCATTCCATCTTCCTGCTTGCTGGTGATAAGAACTATCTGACCATTTAGCAGCATTAGTGTTGTACACTGAGCCTGGGGTTAGAGCCCTATGGGGTCGTTATGGGAATGTATGAAGTAACCCTCATGTGTCCTGAGGTGCTTTTAGACTAAATAAACTGGACAGGAGAAGAAAGGAAAAGCAAGAAAAGAAAAGTAAGCAAGCAAGCAAGCAAAAAACCCCAAAAAATCCTACAAGGAAATATCCTGGATTCCAGCTTTAAATAGTTAAAGCTCATTGAAAAAAAAAAAAAGACAAAAAATAAAATACTAGGTTGTATCCTTATAAACTGGTAAAAATGACTGGAAGTGCAATGTGCTTTTATGGCTCAGCATAGCCTTAAACCAGGAGCAGGGAGATGTTTTTCTCCTGTGTAACTTCACTACAATAAAACATTTTTCTGCATGAATGCTGAAGTGTCCATTGTCTGATTTTAAAATATCCAGGCCCTACATGTACTGTACCTAGTTTTATACTATTCTACAGGTACTGCAGGTCTGCTTGAATGACGTAGCATAGCTGAGTAGCAGGAAGCAGACCAGCAGTATCACTGCTACTGTTGTAAGAGGCTGCAGGCTACAAATCCCTCTCTGTCAGGAAAACAACTTATACTACCATGTAACAGCAGCTAAGCTGCAAAGAGGCGATGCTGCTCCAAAAGTGAAACGCATTAAAATCGGCACACCAACTTCTCAGGAATTGTTTTCCAGGTGTAAGTGTTCCCAGAACAGAGAGAAAAGGGAAGGTAGGTGCCTGACCTGACAGAAGAAATGATAAGTAGGACCATATTGGTAGGCTGCAACTAGAGAAAACATCACTTCTCTCAGCCATTTGAACAGTGGCACTCTGCTTCCAAGCAAGCTGAATGAGAGGGCTCTGATGCAAAAGGTGTTTACCTTTTTCTAGAATCTGCATCTCCATGGTCACAGAACCAGTGAGGCTTGAGATCCTCCTGTCCAACCCCACTGCCCAAGGAGGGTCAGATAAAACAGGTTGCCCAGGATAGTGTCCAGTTTTTGAATATTTCCACAGATAGAGGCTCTGCAACATCTCTGGGCAATCTATTCCTGTGTTTGACCAGCCTCACATGGAAAAAGTGTCTCCTTCCATTCAGATGGAATGTGATTGCATTTTAATTTGTGCCTATTGCCTCTTGTTCTGTGCTAAGTGGAATTATACTTTTCTTGTGTAAAAAACCACAGGTATCTTACCCATGTGACACAACAAGTATGAAGAGATAGTCCATGTGCAGTGAAAAGGCTCAGAAGCCGCAAAACAGAAAACACAAACCTTGAAATGTTATCAAAACCCAATACAACTCCTTCTTTGTTAAGCGACTCACTCTATTTTGACTGTGAGAAGACTAAGTCTCCTAAGAAGATTCCTGCTCTGTAATCACACCAGAAAACCCAGGGTGAATAAGCACTGTCACTTAACCAGAGATGAGGAAATTCTCTCTTTAGGTCTAAGGTGTCCTAAGACAATATGACAATCTCACTCAGAAAGCTTACCTGGGCTTAAATATGCAGTATAGATGAGTCTAAATCTTCCAGCTCCTGGATAAGAAAGACCATTTGAAAAACATCACTCAATTGGTGGAGGAAAAGGAAGAGCGAGAAGCTCTGCAAATTAACAAAAAAGGGCTAAGGTGAAGGACTTGTATAGAACTTGTATAGGAGTTGAATATGTAGGATTAGATATTCAACATTGTTGTTGGCCTAGTCTCCCTCATCCCGCTCTTGCATTTCTTCAATGGGAACACCATAATTTAAAAAAATCTGAATACAAACAGACACCAAAAGATGTTTACCTCCTTGTTAGCAGATAACTTTTGACTTCCTTCATCCCTTCAGACTTGACTGTTTAGTCAGCATTATTTTCATGTCATATCTCTCCACAGAAGTGATTTTTCTTCTATACAGGCAGATAAGCGACCTCAGAAGACTAGAATGACACAGGAAGTAGAGAAATTTGCTTTAGCACTTACTTATCTGCCTTTGGCTCAGGAAACCATTTCATCATGCTACCAGTCCACCCTACAGCATTCTAGGATCCAGATCAACTATCCTGGACTCTAAGAGTAAGACTCTTTCACTCCTATATCTAACAAGTGGATTATCTGTCTTACAAGCTCAGTGCCAAAGCTGCCTTTAATTCCTCAGCCAGAAAGATCAAACACTCATTTACAACTGGGTCAACTGGAGATGGATTTTGGTAGAAGAGCTGAATGATGACCGTCAGCCTCTCACTCTCCACAAGTTTCTCCATCATCAGTATCACACCACTTGCTTCACATACAAAATTTTCCAATTAAATTTCATGAAGACACTCCAAATATGAGCTTGGAGGTAGGACTGGAAGAAGGGGAAAAAAAACAATATTAAAGCAGAAAATCCAAGCCATTGCCTTGTAAGGTAATGCTGGAATTAAGGCTGTTGATGCAGCTTGAATTCAGTTCCTTATGCTTGTATCCTACTATTGTCTTCAAACACATGGTGCACTCTGTTCTTCCCCACAGGATGCACCTGCCCCAGTAAGGAAAAAAGGTTATGCAGCAAAGGAGAAAAGTTTAATTCTGGCATTACCCAGTACCGTTTGCCTAGCAGGCATCCAGATTTTGGACATATAGCTATGTCTCATTTGCTAGGATTTGAAAGAACAAACAAGAACAAAGAAGAACAAGGAGCTCCTCATGGAGTACCTCCTTCCTTAGCCATGTTGTGCACCAGGAAGTTGCAAACTTGTTCCGTGCCACTTGAATTAGGACGGAAACTTACCAAAAAGGGATGATGGTATCAACTCTATGTCCGAACATTAGTGAAGACTTAGAGAAACATGTCTGCAGGTTTCACAAACATTCAGACTACAGGCATTCAAACACTCAGGTGGAGACTGCAGATGTAGACATATACATTTATTTATCTGTTTGCAAGGCTTATATTTATGTAAGCCTCTGCCTCATCTTCTGCACAGTCTGCAGAAAATGAGCCATAGGCTGTGTCTCATTTCTCTGGATTCCTGGGACTGAATTGAGTGCAGGTGTACAACACAGTTGTCTGAAAGGTGTTCCTTCAAGTCATTGGATATCTTACGACCATAGGAATTTCCTAAGGCATCAAAATGGATACAAGTCCAGGTATTTAGGTTGCAAAATTCTTTCTCAGTCTTCTCTGACTTCTGGGTAACTCCCACCTCACACATACATGATACATGTAGATACCTCGAAAGTAGGTCTCTGTAATCTAGGGCTGACATAGAAACCAGAGAAACAATAACACTTGGGATTTTAGGCACCATCTAAGCCTTCTTTTAGGCACCATCTAAGCCTTGAAAAGAAACCTTCTTGAGCAGGTATAGACTCTCATGCTTGCCACCCTCCAGAGTTTGGTGCTTTCTGCTCCATCCCACCACAGAAAATTCTGTCTCAGACCTTTATCTTCTCCATCCCTGACCCCTTATCTCTGCCTCATTTTCATTCCCTCTCCATTCCCAGCCTCCATTCCTGACCTCATCCAGCTATTTCTCTTTTAATTGAACAAGCCTCAACCTTCGACTTGCTCTCAAAGCCCCCATTTAATTTCCTCTCCATCCCTAGACTCACTTCTCTCAGTCAGACAGTTTCAGTTTTCCCCTTCCAATTCTTCCACATTTTCCTTTCCTATCTGCACTGGTTGTTATTACAATAAGCCACATCAAAACTCATCTACTCTCAGCTCCACCCACGTGCCCCACCTTGTTTTAGTCTCTGTTAATACAGAGAATCGGAATAAGAGAAGGAAACCCCCAGCAAGCTACAAGAAAAAAGCATACAGAATCCATAAAATCCGATGATGACCTCAATTCACAGCTGTAACCATGAAAAGCCTCAGGATGAACCTTCCATGGACAGAGGTCCTTGAATTTTTGGGATTTCAGCAAGCGGTCTGCACGTCTCTTGTTGTGTGGAAATACAGGCTGTCAGCTATGATGGAAGGACATTCTGGAGCTAGATTAAGGTGAAATAATAAATCAAAATAAGTCACTGCCCCTGTGCCTCATGAAAGCAATGCACCAACTATGATGTAAGGGATATTTTCAGTAATTTGCTCATGTTCTCTGAGAACAGGCATTGTCAGCAATTTTTTTTCTGCCTCTGCAAGCAAGGTCTTGAGGGAGAAGCCTTCTCACTTGCCTGACCTCTTCTCAAAGCTACTATCTGAAGAGCACTTATTTCTGGGACCTGTGAAAACTAAAGAGATCATGAATTCACACCTGAGGAAGAACAACTTTTAGCCACTTAGCAATGATGCACAAGAGAATTGTTACTGCCATGGTCGTTTCTGTGATAGCTGCTTCAACATAACCTGAGAACACCCTTCAGTGGACACAGTCACAGAACAGAACCACTGCTCTGGGTAAGATCTTTCTTCTGTATCTTCCTCTCATAACTGCTACCTGTGTACCCCAGGCACAAGATGCAACACTGATGTAATGTTTGCTGGTACAAATCCATGGTAAAAATATTAGTGGACGGAATTACACCAACCTTGTTGCCCACACTTTGTATTTCATATTTACCTCTTCACAACATGGACAGCTGACTTTTCCTTTTGTTTGTGTGCATTTGGCTCTTCAGAGTTCCTTATACTGTATCCAGTTTGAAGAAATAGGATTTGAAATCTTCTTCAGACATCGTGTAACAAGTGGACAAGACTGCATACCTTGCATTGACAGGTAGTATTAGGGAAGGTCGAGCATCCTGTTGGTCACTCAGAACTCTGTTGCTTTTGAGACTGAACCACTCTGTAGGATGTCTTTTGCTTAGAACTAGATCTCTAATTTCTTGTAACACAAAATCCAAAATGGATATTTTGGGGATTCTGCTTGGGTTATGTATATTTCAATGTAAAAAAGCTAATACTGATGTTAAAAGCTAATAATAAAATGACTGCTTCATAGCTCAGTTCCATATTGTAGGGAGTTCCACACAGACAGTTTTTACACAATGGTTCCTCTTGTAATATTGCTATCAAATGTCTCCAATTACAGCATGAGGAAGTATCAGATGATAAAAATCCCATCTGTGTTTTTTTTTAATCTGGGAATAGGAGTTCTTTTTTCTGTACTGACTGTTCTGATTTTGGTGCTGATGCATCACAGGAGATCAGGTGGTTTGCTGCAGCACCACACCAGGTTATTCCCAGGTTGACTCATTCCTTGTTCATAAATTGCAAGTGGCAATTCCAGCTTCCCATTGTACCCAGGCAGATCTCAACCTGATAAGAGAATATTACTTTTTACTATAGTGAGGCCACTTGGCTATCACAGGGGTAAACTGAACAAATAAGAACACGATGCTACTCTGGTAGCATGAGTCAGACCACAGTTAGTGTGGCTATTGTGTGCTTCCAGGAGGACAATTTCTGACTACAGGAAAAGGAAACCCACCTTGGGTAGGCGTTCTGGTTACATTTTTCTCTGAATTTTGTTAGCAGTCAGTCCTTATCACATGTGTCATCAGAACAGAGTGAAAACTTCAGAGGATCTTCTGAAAGAAATATGGACATACCATATACGTAGCCATCTGCAAATCTCTGTGGATGCTAGGTAAGAAATTGTTTTTCCTGCCTCTCTATTATTCAGAAATGCTAATTATCTAATAATATTTTCTTCTATAAATACATCGCTTTTATTGTTTTAATCAATCTTCACCATTCACTGTGATAAATACATCAATTTAAGTCTCACTTCTGGGTGAAACCCATTCCAAGTTCTACCTGTTTTTCTACAAAGGGAGAGGAAAATACAGATTATTTTCTGTTTCTAACCTGAGGTGTCAGCACATAAGTCTGAACAAACGGTTCACAAATTCTAAACACGGCTGACTCCCTTGAGCTCTGCTTCCTCTGCAAGGTAATAATATGAAAAGGTTTTTACGAAAGGTTTCACACTTTCTAAACAAAACGTGCTTCTCAGCCAACAAGTCTATTTACAGAACTGATCCAACGGCTGCTCAAAACTCTTCCTTCCTACAACCCACAAACCTCCCACCAACTTCCTCGACAAATGCAACAGTTCATATTCAAACCCTGCACCTTCAGTATCCCTCAGGTTATGCTGAAAATTATAAAACTTGATTAAAAAAAATAATTAAAGCCAAATCCAAGCAGTTTCCAAGTCAGGTGATCAGAGAAGATGCTCTTACAACACAGATTAGGGATTTTTCTGTTCTTCCTTATGCTTGCTGCACAGTCTTGAGCCATGCAGTCCTCACTCCATCATAAAGATTTAGCAAGTGCACCTGTGCAGCAGTGCCTGTGATTCACCTGCTGGATTTCTTCAGCACAACTGGTGACCAGGTGGGAAAACAACCACGGCATCATTCAACTTTGCAGGGCTGTACTCTGAGGAGTACACAATCTTATGCAATACAATACAGAGATGCAGACCCATCTTGTGAGCTACAGGCACCAGAAGATATGGCATTTGAGAAGTCCTTGGGTATGAGAAAGAGCAGAGCAGCCACTAGTTCTCCATAGGTTATCAGGGAGGATGATCTTCAGACAAAGACCAGAGACTTGTAGTTAGGGTGTTCAACATCCGGGTCTGCTTTTTCCAAAAGGCTTCCTATCCAGTGCAGTTTTTGGACAGTGCAGTTTATTTCAAATTAAGCATAGGTGATGCTGATTTGCCTCCCAGAGATGTGATAAAGGGAAATTTATATCAAGATGAACAAACACCAAGACTACCATGAAGGAGCAATAGAAGCTTATCTGTCTTGTTTCTTACTTTGCAAATTAAATGCAGTTGAACAACCGCCCTCAATACAGGGAGATGCAAAATAGGGCAGAGCTTCCTGGGGCAGGAAAATGGAGTGGGAGAGCCCTGTTCAAGGCAGGGAGTGGTAAGAAGGGGCTGGAGCAGGATAGCAGCACACAGTCTACTTGAGCTTAAATAAGAAGGTCTCCAACAATTGATTTTCCATTTGGCAGCGTAATGAATGATAGTTCAAAATTCAATGTGCTCCACTTTTTAAGGTGCTTTATTACACCTTCATAAATTTTTTCAAGTCATTCTCTCTGAAAGTACATGATGGCAAAAGGCAAGAATGCAGTCTCAAGAGCAGGCTTGTGTCACTAAAAATCAAAGCTTGTGGGAAACATGGAGGAAAGGCAATCTAGGGAAAATGGCACTGAGAGTCAGAGGTGAAGTGGTAGCGGGAAACAGCATTGTAAATTTAGGCTGGAAACGTGATTAATAAATTCTGGGTTTTTTTACTAGTGTTGGAGAAATTAAGGTCTTGAGAACTGAAACTTTCCAGTCCTGCCCAACCCCACAAACTCAGAACCAGAGTCAAGAGGAAACTGTGCTGTTACACAGAAAAGGAAGCTTAATAATTTGGGTTGAAGATATAAGTGATAGGATCTTTTTTTTTTTTTTTTTAATGTTTATATACCATTATTAACAACCCTTATTAAAAAAAAAAATATGTCAGCAGCAGAACTCAAATTTAGCTCCAGTATTTATTTTTCCTTCTATGTCTCTCATCAGTCAAAACTCCCAGGTTGGCACATTATAATTTCTTAAAGCTGAGTATCTCCCTGTTAGGACCAGGCCTGCTTATCTCTGGTGCACTGAACCCAGCACCCACAAACAGCAAACACACCATCTGTGGGCTGATGGATACCAGTGAAACAACACTGACACAGTATTTGCTAATTCTCTCTGATCACATCACTGCAGCAAGCTGAAAGTTAGAGGGCACTTCTATTAATTGTTCTCTCACAGCATCAGGACAAATAGTACATATACACCTCACTTGGGCTCTGTGATTTTTTCATCTTTGCAGTCACACTGACGGCTCTCCGTGTCTGTGCTTTTTGTATTTCCATCAGACATCTCAGGGCATTGATTAGCAATGGCATGATGATTTCTGGGATTTTCAAGGCTATTTCAAGCATCTCCATCCCTGGAGATTTTCAAAATCTGGCAGGAGAAGGCCCTGACCAATCTGATCTATCTTTGAATTTGTCCTGGCTTAGGTAAGAGTGTTACATTAGAGACCTCCAGACTCCAGTCTAGATTGCTCCGTGATTCTTTGATGCCTCCTTGAAAGCAATGGCATTTTGGCCTCAAGTAGAATTACTTTCAAGACTGTGAGATCCACACCTTTAACTGCAGACTCAAGGGTGTAAGAATCACACATTAAAATTCCATTTTAGGACCATGGAGAACCAAATCTAACCCAAAGTTCATATAATTACACAGTTTTACACCAGGGAAGCATTCCTGTGATTTTAGAAGAGCCATGGTGCTCCTCCAGACAGAAGACAATGCTCTAGCAAGGCATTATGCCCCTCCCTGTCCTTTCTGACAATTAAGCTTGCCTAGATCCTTAAACCTCCTGCCTTTCTTAATTATGAAATGCTGCAGAAAGCTAAGGTGATGGAAACTGGACTCAGCTAGTCTGCTCAGCATTATATTGTGTAATGCACTGTGGCACAAGGTCTCCCAGTCTAGCAACATCCAAGGTGGGGCCCCAGGAAGACCCAGTCTCAGCACTGTAGATCCCTCATATTGTATTTCAAGGCGTCATTCACTCGTTACAGATGCATCCCAAGTGCTGCAGGAAATAGTGGGTGTACATCTTCTGTTACTACACAGTGACACCTTCACATTTGCTTTGCTGTGAATAAACTTGTTTCACATCCAAAAAAAGAAAGCCAAGGGCATGCCATAAGGCATGGTACAATGCCAGGAAATTCTCATGAAAACAAACGAAAAACCAAGTATGTTCAAAGCCTTCTAACAGGCCCACAGCAAACCTGGAAGGAGATAAAGCCCTTGTTCTGCTGCTTTCAAATCAGCTGAAGGCACTTCAGAAGATCTTTCTTAGCTGCCATATGGGAGATAGGCTGATTCATTCCTTGCTAGCTAGGCCCATTTCCCATGCAGTACCTCTGACACTGTGATTATGCAGGTCCAAGAAAATCCTCCAAAGGATATGTGAAAAAACCGTTGCTACTCTAGGATCCAGAAAGCAACTAAAGGCAAGAATGTGATTACAATCAATGTGTTTTTGGATCCTGCTCCACTCAGTGTTGTGATGAGACAAAGTGTTCCAGAACTCACCAGGTATTTTTAGAAAAAAAAAACCCAAACCAACAAAACACAAAAAAAACCCCCCAAAAACCCAATCCCCACAAACAAACAAAAACAAACAAAAACCCAACAAAAAACCAACACCCTCCCCGCAATAAAAAACAAACCCAACCAAACTAAACCTTTAAAAGCACCAGCATAAAAGGGGGCAAAGGAGAAAAGCTGCCTTTTTTTTTCTGGGCATGGCTTTGTCACTTATAAACTTGCAGAGACCTTTGCACTGAACTGGTAACTCAGGAGGTAGCATTGTTTCACAGAAAAAGAGGAGAATCGCTGCCATTCAACTAGTGAACATATTAGGCGAATGAGAAATTCTCCCAAAAAGTGTGACACCAGCTGGGGCCAGCTTAACAAAATGAACTTTTGATGCAAGACCTTCATCTTCACAAGATTTGTGGTCAATAGGGAACAGGCAGCTCTTCAGGAATCCTTGCTCCAGTGGTTACAGGCTGTCTTCTTGTTGTCTTCCTATCCAGTACATTCCAGCCAAATTTCTAGTGTTATTCAGCAAGCATGCTCTGGACAGCTTTAGACTGACATTTTTAAGGCTATGCTGCAGCTGTTTTTCACATGAAGAGAAACTCCAGATCCGTAACAATCTGGAAAGGTCTACCCAGATTTCAAGTCCCCAGTCTAAAAGCAGTACAGCCAAACTTAAATTTTCAGAAAATATGAGTCAGGTGTCCAAAATCAAAGGATTGTATTGGTTCTGGTCAAATTTAAGGACCATAGTGCTTTGGCTTGGCTGGACCAAGAAGCCATTCATTAGCTTTGCTTGCCCAAACACAAGCAAATATTGAAGGACTGCTCTCCCCTCCTACCCTGGTGACACTTGCACTGTACTTCTGAAGGCCCATGTCCACTTGTCCCCCCACTCAGCCAGCAAGTGTAGTCAACACGATTTCCATTCCTCTATTTTTTTTTTGTTTTCTTTTTTCTTTTTTTTTTGTTTTCTTTTTTTTGTTTGTTTGTTTGGTTTTTTGTTTTGTTTTGTTTTTTCAGTTCAGGGTGGGTTTTTTAAATTTGTTTTTCAAATAGTTTCTCCTGCTCCACAGCTATTCCCATGCCTTTGAGGCCTCCTGTGAAGTACTTGGGGCTGCAGTGGAGCACAGATGTCTGCAGCAGTGACATAACTGAGCTGAAATAAATAGAATTTAACACAAGAGTTACATTTAAACCAAAGATTTCATAAACAAAGGGCATGGGCTATTTTATATGCTAAGTCTTGCTAAAAGAATCAAGGCATATCTCTACCCACATAGGTTAAATAAAGGGCTATCGCTGTATCAGTAACCCTTCAATGCTTTAATGTTTCTCTTAATGGAAATTTTTCACAGAAGCTGAAAACACGTGTTCACGATTTGCCCTGGCAGGGCGGGCAGCTCACCACGGGAGGGACAGCATACTGAGGACTCACCTCATGTTCTCTCTGTCATCATAGGACACCTTTACACTATCCAAATCTCCAGCTTGCGTGAAAAACACAAAAAATTGGGGTGCAGCTGTTCGAGTGGTTACTTCCAGGACACCGGCACTTAAGCCACCAGCACGCCATCCAAGAGGGTTTCGCGACCCTCCGGCCAGCCTTCGCACGCAGTGCCAGCGCAGATGGAGCTGAGCCACCTGGCGTTTCCCTGGAAAGCTGAGAGTGCCTGGGGAGCTATTCCGGCGGCGGCGGGAGGACGGTGACCCCTCGCGGTCCCATGCCCGCATTGCCACGTTTATCCTTATTGGCATCCACCGCTGAGGACCAACACCGAGTGATCTCTTTCCAGTGCCTAGCACCGCTGGAATGAAGAAGGGCTATCTGGCTGCCAGGTTTACAGGAAGCAAATGATGCATCTATTCAGGATACCTCATGTGCTAGTTTTCAAATTACTCTTCCACTGAAAGAGGGAGGAGTGGTTTTGTCATAGTGCATTTGGACTCATTCTGGCCAGCAGCTCCCTGGGGGGAAAGGCCGCGCACAGCGAAGGGAAGGCTCCGGGGTGACCTGACCGCGGCATTCCAGTACCGGAGAGCCGACAAGAGAGCTGGAGAGGGGCTTATTACAATGGCATGTAGTGACAGGACAAGGGGGAATGCATTCAAACTGGAAGAGGGTAGACTTAGATTAGATATTAGGAAGACATTGTTTGCTGGGGAGGGCGTGAGGCACCGTAGCAGGTTGCCCAGAGAGGCTGTGAATTCCCTACCCTGAAAGTGTTCGAGATCAGACTGGATGGAGCTTTGAGCACCCTGGTCGAGCGGGGTGTGTCCCTACCCATGGATGATCCTTAAGGAGCCTCCCAGCCCGAGCCACGCCGCGCTCCCCGCACCGCCCGCGGCCGCCAGCCCGCGCATGCGCGGCGCGTTGCCCGGGAGACGGACGCCGTTAGCGCTCCCTCAGGCGCGCCCGGCCCGCACGGAGCCGGGGCCGCCGCACGGAGCCCACCATGGTGCCCACCCGAGCGCCCGAACTGTCCGTGCCCGCCGACCTGCCCTACAGCTTCTACAGCCAGCCCCGCTCCCTAGGCTCCCGCCCCAAGTACCGAGAGCAGTCCAATGCCGCCGAGAAGTGAGTGCCGGTGTCCGGCGGGCCGCGCTGCCCTCCCCGGGCCGCTGCCCCGCTGCCCTCCGGTTTCCCCCTCGGCCCAGCTCCCTTCCCGAGGAGCGCAGCCCCCGCCGCCCTGCCTTTCTCCCGCTGGTCGGGGGGAAGCCGCAGCCGCCGCTGTCTGTGCTGTGCCGCAGGGAGAAGGTCCCGGTGCACTACTGCAACATCATGATCGACCCGAGAGTGGTGCGCGGAAACGTTCTGTCCGTCCGCCACCCGCCGCAGGTATGGGGGGTCTTTAAAGTGCATCATGCTGCAGTTTTGTTGGAAAGTCATAGGTAGGGCAGCAAAGCTGTTCCTCATCTATAATTTTAACTACCGGAGCTGTAATTTTACTTTCAGCGTTTTGCGTAGTCACAGGCTCTCGAGTTAAAACCTGTGTTAAGCAGCCTGTGACTGTTTCCAGCTCTTCTTTAAAGCACTTAGTTTCATATGAACTTCTGCAGTTCTGATTTTTTTACCCCCCATTAAGTATCTGATGCCTCTATTTTCCTTCTCCGTTTCCTTAGTGTAATGGCCCTGAGCACAAGTCATTACTTGATAATCTGTTACTATATGCAAGATGTCAGCAGGGAGAATTGCAGCTCTTGGGAAATTGAGTCGTGGGGTAGGCTTTGGTTTATCTTACCACAGAAGCAGAGCTAAACGGTCCAGCTGTATGCAAAAGCTGCTTGTGAGATTGCCAAAGTATTTTGTTTGTATTAGTGTTATAACCTGATATAATAGTAAATCATAAAATCTTAGAATGGTTTGGATTGAAAGAGACCCTAAAGATCATCTGGTATCAACCCCCTGCCATGGGCAAGGACATCTTTCACTGGTCCAGGTTGCTCGGAGTCCCACCCAAATGTGATACTTTTTTTTCAGAGAATATTTCTACATAGATAATTTGATCATATATGAATTTAAAGCAGTCTGTATCTTTAAAAGCTACTGGTTGAAAATAGCTTTGTGTTGTTCAGTAGCCATTTCTTAGAGTGAATTTTATGTAAGTTTTGTTTAAGAAATTCAAAGCTGATGCTTATCTTAATCTATAAGTAGAATATGGAACTTAAGTGTTATTATGAGTTTCTTTTATCAGCAATAAGTGGTCCTATAATTTTTATCTAGCAAACAATTCTGTTCATAATATGATAACTGGACTTAAGTCCATTAAGCCTCTCAAAATTTGAGAACATACCGTTTTAATATACTTTATCTAACAAAATTCTGTATACAATATTCACTTTCATATAAGAAATTAATTAATTCTTACTCTTAGTATGAGATGCCATTATTATGTGCCTGTAGACAGCTAGCATAACTTATTAATTTCATGCCATACAGTCTTTATGTCAACTGAAAATTTAGGGCCAGGACCCAGGAAAGTAAATCCAAAATACTAGATAGTCAGCATTAAAATCAAAGAGCAACCTTCATTTTTCTGTAGAGGCAATTGAGTATAATTTTCAAGTACAAAGTGTATTCTGTTTTGTGGGTTTTTTTGGTCTTCACCCCTGCTCAGAGTACTGAGCCCAGTACCCTTGAGGTTAAAAGGCAGAGGAGAGCACAGAAACAAGGACTGGCCAGAAGGCTTACACAAGAGCAAATTCGAACAGGAACGCCGGAGCCTGTGGAGGGCAGAGAACATGTTTATGTGCAGACAGGTAAAAGGCTGCATTTTTTTTGTATCTGTTTGAAAACAAAAGCTTGCTGATCTATATTCACTTGCTAAGTTGGTGATGAAGTTGGTAGAATCATACAGTTTAAAATCATAGAATGCTGGAACCAGAGGTTGTAAACTTGTCTAAGTAGTGACGTTTTCTCAGAAGGTCTATTTTTCAGTGTACATTCTTGAACAGTAGTCAAGACTGCTTCATTTATTCTTTCAATTTTCAGTATAATCAGAGAAATTTCATATATCCTTAAAATTAAAGGTTTAAAAACTTTTGTTTAAGGTGAACTACTGTTTTGGGAATCACTTCCATGAAGTGCACCTGACATTACAGAGAACACAGCATCAGATGCCTTTACGGCAAACTGACCTGAGAGTCCTTTTTTCTAAATTTATAGAAAACATTTTATTGCACTCTTTGGACGTAATTCAGAATGTAGAGTCATCAAAAACAGTTGAAGACTAAAATAAAAGGAATCCCACTTTGAGTATTCATTGTGCCTTTGTTTCTAGAGCTGTATTTGGAAGAGATTAGTGATCACATAATAGAGGTTGATGAAGAGTGTCAAACAGATGAATTTTTGGACAGACCACCCACTCCACTCTTCATACCAGCCAAAACAGGAAAAGATGTGGCCACGCAAATAGAAGAAGGAGAGGTATGAAGTCAGGTCCACAAGTGCTGTCAAAATATGTCTCCCATACAAAACACATTTCTGATGCAAAATTGAAGTAGAAATAGAAAGTAACTAAACCTCACAGAACATGCAAAAAAAAAAAAAAGCAACAAACCAAACCCCAAACCCAACTCACCAATGTCTGCTTTGAGATTAAGTGCAAAACTAAGGAAGATGTGTCTCCATGTGCACAGGTTCTGCTGCTTTCAGCTAAGCGATACAGTGTTGAGAAATGTTCTCTTCAGTAAAACATGTCCAGCCCAAGAAGGGACTGGGAACACAGAAACAGGGTCCAGGCAAGTGCTCAGCTTGTCCCTGGCAGTCCCCACAGGGGCTGTAGGAGGAAGTGTGTTGTCTCAGTCCAGCCCAGTCACCACTTAGCCCCCAGCAGCACTCATGATTCTCTCTGCCTTAGCTGACGCTGGTCCTCCACCTGTGCTTCTCCAGCCTGACTTTGGTACAAGGGCCTTGTTCGTCCTCTTTTTCTCCTTGCCAATCCTTGTTAAGAGTAATTGTGATCAAGGGATATTTATCTCTGTTTCTCTGACTCCCATCCTCAGTTGTTTGACTTTGATATTGAAGTTAAGCCAATCCTGGAAGTGTTGGTTGGGAAAACAGTTGAGCAGGCTTTGCTGGAAGTCATGGAGGAAGAAGAGCTGGCCCAGCTGTGGTCACATCAGCGTGCCTTCGCAGAGCTGCGTAATGCAGAGTTTGCTGAATTGCAGCGCTTGGAAGAGCAGGACAGGCGAATCAGGGAGGAGAAGGTAGGACTTCCTAAGAGCAAAACCTGTCAGAAAGGAGAAAAACATTTCCAGTACTGAACGACAGGCTATGATATCAGCTGGCTATGCCCAAAAGGGTACTGTCAGCTTTGATATACCTAAAAGCATTTTGATGACACACAGCTGCACTCTGCCACTTGTTGTCATACAACAGCACCACACTGTTGTGTTTATTTGGAGCAGTCATACTTGAGTGATTTGGTATAGTTGGACACCTGGTCAAAAGGCCAAAACCAACAGCATTTTCTTCTGTACCTGGTGCAGCTGTTTCTTAAGCCTTTTCATTATAATAAGTGCTAAACAAATAGTCAGAGGGCTTGGAAGTAAGAGACACCTCCTTGTCTTGAATACACGATGCATGCTGTACTCTGTGTACACACGTACATCTCAAGATTGCAAAATGTTATGCTATATTAGTAATATTTAGTAAATAAGAATAAACAGAAAAGGCAAGTCTTAATTAATTACTATTCATCAATCTTGTATAATTGTGTTTTCTAATGTTTTCCTGTACCAATTTGAGTTTCAATATTTTTGTACATGCAATAGGATATAATATGGGAAGATAAAAAGTTTGGGAAATACTTATCCAACTTCATCGCATTCCAAGGCAAATAATCAGCTTGATCTGCAATAGTAATAGCAATAGTAAATAGTATAGTAAATACTATATAGTATAGTATATATATATAGTGTATATATATAGTATAGTATATAGTATATATGACTATACTATTTAATAATAGTAAATAGTATAGTAATAGTAAAGCAAAAAGTAATGAGATTAATGTATACTAAAGCATCAGAGAAGGGTTTCATTTGGCCAGCTGCAATGCCCTTATTTTATAGACTTGCCAAAATCAGAAAAGGAATACTACAGAAATGTGTTTCCCTGTAATTTGGGGTATTTTAATACTCCACAGATTAAGTACAAACTTGCTTTCAAACACACTTTCATGTGAGGAATTTCAGTGGAAGTTAGAAGCTGCAAATACCAGGTAAAGATCATAATTATCTGTACTTTTTACTATCTTTGCTATTTATGGGACACACACTGTGATAATTCTTCAAAGTTTAGATCAAAGGAGTCACAGCTTAAAGCCTCTAAGTTTTACATGTATAATTGCCTTGACAGGAACGTCGCAGACTCGAGCACCTGGAAAAGCTGCGGAAACAGAAAGAGACTGCAGAGAAAATTGCAGCTCGGGCATTTGCTCAGCGTTACCTGGCTGATCTCATTCCTTCAGTCTTCAACAATCTTCATGAGAGTGGATTTTTTTATGACCCTATAGAAAGAGGTTTGTGTTGTTTTTTCTTTTTAAATATGTGAGCAAAGTAATATAAAGTTCAAAACAACCATAGCATATTATGCTATTATTTAGAATAATGTAATAAGACTTTATTTATTTACATTTGTGGTTGAACACAGAAAAGTTATTGGTCATCTGTACAAATCGTGAAGAATAAGCAAGACCTGACAGTGTGACAATGAGAAGAGCTACTTTGGAATTGGATAGAAATAAATGGGTGGTTAGACTTGGGAGAGACAGAGATCCAGATCGACATACTTGTATTTTTATAGAACAGACAAAGAAATCAGTATGTCATTCTGAATATTTTTTAATTATTATCAGAGCAAGGGACAAATTAGTAAATTAGAATTAGGCCCTGAAAAATAATTTTGGAATTGTGTATCAGTGACTTCCAAGCCCTTAGAATCAGCAGCATTTCTTATGAGCTACCTTGCTGCACCCTACTTCACCAGTCCACACGGGCACAGACCACAGCTTGCGAATGGTTACACTCTCACAAGGGTAAATCATGGAGTCAATGCAGAAACTGAGTGGGTTTTGCAGCCAGGGCAGGCTTTGGGATCACAGTATACAAAAAGTATAATTTGAGAAATACATAGGTAAGCAAGAGCTCCTTATTCAGACAGAACAAATGCTTTCAGCAGGCCAGAACCCAAATGTCTTTGGAAAGCAAGTCAGGAAATGTTATTCTCCTGACTTGTTCAGGATAGTTATTTGGATCTCGCTAGAGCATGACTGTATATCTCATCTGTGCTGAGCCCTTCAAAGGTGCCAGACCTCTTTGAAAATAACTGCAGTTGAGAGGACTCTGCTCTGAATCTATAATGATCATGAACCTCAGTAAGACAGGTTGGAGATAACAAACCAAACAGCATCTGAGAGATTTCATCTGACTCTTACAGGGCAAGTGCCTTTTGGCAGGAGGGGTTCATCCCTTAATTGTTGTAGCAAAAAAAACAGCCACTAAGTCCTGTTCGTCATCCTATTTAAAGTGATATTTTCCCTTTTTTTCTTCCTGCTAAATTCTTACAGATATTGAGACAGAATTTCTTCCATGGTTGATGTCAGAAGTGGAAAAAACACTACAGAAGAAGGTTCTAGGAAGGATGATGCTTGACTGTAAGTTACCAAATCCTGGAATATAATCTAGGCTACCTGATGTTCTTGACTGTTTTTTCGCTGGTCAGCACAAATGTCATGTTTATATGGTCACTGTGGCTTAAGGTAGGAAGTGTCATTTTAGGAAAAGCTCCAAATATCCACAGTTTTTTGTGCTGAGCGTTTTGTTTGTTTGTGTTTGTTGGTTTGGTTTTGTTTTTTTACTATATTAACATGTTTTAATGTTGGAAAACTACTACTACCTACAACTAAGTAACTGATTTTCAGTCTAAAACAATGGCAGTGTCATTCATGCTGCACTATCCACTCTCTTTTGACTTTATACTGTTTGAGGTTTGTTAATGCTGAGAGATACAACACATATATCAGGAACAGAATAGTTAAAGAACACAATTTTTTTTTTCTGCTATAAAGCTTCTATTTCCTCTGTATTACACAGCCACCACTGCTCTAGTGTTCTCTGTAGTGCACCTGATTGTGCCAGTGGGAACAGAAAAACCAATCTTGTTTACTGCCACATGTATACCATGAAAGTATCTTAATTTGCTTGTGTAAGCTCCCAGAGCTGTGGATTATTCTCCTATATGAAAGGAGGATGATGGCAGGCCATGGCTGACTGAGAAGGGAGGTGACCAATATCTTTTATCAAAACAAGGGCTTACCTCTTAATCAGTCAATAATCATGTCCTTGCTTTTGAGAGAGATTGAAATATCAGTCTTCTTTGGGCTAGTTCAAGCTAAATATTTGGGCTCTTTTATTAATTCAGAGGCTGTAGTTGAAACACCTGAAAAACCTGGATTCTGTCTTGTGTAGAAACACAAAAGTATGGTGTATGTGTGCCTAGCAGTGTGCTCCTAGATCAAACCACTTTTTACACTTGCATTACATCTTTATTCCTCTAGCTTCCCTCTTGCTGGGATTTTGGATTTGTATAAAAATTGTGTTTGCTTCTTTTGGTTTATTTTTAGTTTAATCAGGACCCTGAATTTTATTTATTAAGGTATAATATGATTTGGACAATTACAGCTGGTGTGTTAGGTATTTTATGCTGATACATGTGCCAGTATGTACACTCAAGGATCACTTCTTCACATAGCTCTTCAGAAGGAAGGAAAATTTCTCTTCTTTTAAGAAAAAATATTGTATGTGACTACTGAATAAACATCCCAGGGAGAATGGTGCTGCAGGATACAGTATTGATGAGAATATATATTGTATTTTTGTTAAATCTGTTTAAGTCTTTAACCAGATACCATTGTCTTGCTCCAGTCCTTAGGTATTTCTTCATTTTTAGAGTTATCTCAGAGTTCTTTTCCTATTTAAGGATTTATTCGTCAGTAATATATATAAAAAAAATCTCAAATTATAGGGTTTTTCTTCTGTGGTTGTAAGTGGTGCCTATCTCCGTTTCAGCCTTGATTCGTATGGTGGTTGAAAAACGCTTAGATGAATTTAGCCGTCCACCTCCATCTGATCAGACAGAGGCACCTGCTGAAGAGCCCAGGGAAACAGATGCAGCTCCCCAGGTGTCTGGTGAGGCAGATGCTGCTGACCAACCAGTTGAAGAGAAAGAAGAGACTGACCAACCTGTTGATGAGGAATAGCCTTCAGATTCCACCTCTTCTCAGTTAGAAGAATAAGGTCAAGAAGGAACAGCGGATTTGGAAACTGAGTAACAAACAGGCAAGTCATCAAGTAAACGGAGACCAGTGGCTTAGAAATAAAGAATTAATTCCTATCTATTTACAGGTATTGTGCCCTAGACATGCTGAAGGATGAACCTAAGCAACAGTAGAGCATTAAAACATGTTTTTCATGTGCTGGAATTGCTGATTTCAGGCTGCTAGAATCAAGAGAGAAGTTATTAGTGCAATGAATGGCACGGAAATTCTGTCTCCTTTTACACAATCCAATCCATCCAGACCTGGGAGGTTAAAAGTAATGCTGTCCCACACCCTGTGCTAGAAGGTCATGAGAAGGATCTTGAGAGCATCATAATAATTTTTACAAGTGCTTTGTATAATGTTCTTAGAACAATATTTCCTTACTTTCCTGATTTTGAAAGGTAGTTACTACAGCAATTAAATAAATTGCTTTTGACTCATGTTAGTCTTTCCTCACAAACTTGAATGGACATCTTAGCAGTTAATAGAACCAAAGTAGCTGTTCCTCAGGCTTGTCAGGTTCAGTGAGTTACCTGCATCAGGGAACTTCTGCCTGTGCAAAATCCTCCTCAGCATTCTCGTTTGGAGCCCCTCCTGGAGGTGAGGGGCTGGAGCTACACGCTAAGTCCAGTCTTGTAATCGTCCTTTCCTGGTCCTTCCTACGGGTTCACTGGAAACAGTACCAGGTATGACTGACAAAATGTGCCTTCACTGCCATGTGTAGTTAATTGTCCATTCACAGGCCAGTTCCCCAGGTGGGGCAGTCCCCCACACAGAAATACATCTGTGCTACATGCAGCAACACCATGTCGTTGCTAGATCAGTGTTCCCAGCCGCAGATGTCCCCGGCAGGCAGGTAGGGCCGCAGGCTGGATAGCTCTGCACCCACGGGGGCACGGGGGGTGCACGGGAGTCTGCAGCTCCTGGGTGTGTGCGTGCAGGGGGGAGCGGAGAGAGACCAGAGGGAGCGGGCGCTGCAGGCACTAGAGGGCAGGACAGCCCACGGCAATCCGGCTGGAGAAACGCGGGGAAGGACACTGCTGGTGTCACCTATTGCACATTGCACACCCTGCACTAGTGACGCCCGTCTGAACTTCCCTTCTCTGCTGAACCCCAACGGTGTCAAACTTTTGCAAAATTTACTCATTCATAGCATGAGGAACCAACATTTGAATCACCCAGTGCAGTCCACGCTGGCTCATAGAATGACAGAGTAGTTTGAGTTGGAAGGGGCCTTATAGATCATCTAGTCTAATCCCACGCCTGCCATGAGCAGGGACATTTTTCACTAGGTCAGGTTGCTCAAAGTCCCATCCAGCTTGGTGGTAACGGAGAAGGTGGAATCATCTCCTCCGGGTTGACCCGTGACAGTAGAAGAAACAGCCACTGGTCGCTTCAGGGGATGTGCACACACTGCCTTCCCCTTCAGCGTGCTGGGGTGCGAGTCTGCAACTGAAGCCCAAGTAAAGGAAGCAAAACGGGACGCTTGCAGGACATTCTAAATGCTGTGAGATGTCTTTCTGGGAAGCTGTTAACGACCAGCAGTGCAGGTCAGGACGTTCTGTGGATCCTTACAAGCACGGACAACTCCGCGGTCAAGGCAGAGGCAGTATTGGCGGCCGGAGAGCCTCGGCACCCGCACTCGCCTGAGAACAACCTTCCAGGAGCGCCGCCGCACAGCGAGCGCTCGGCGGCGGCGACGGCGGAGCTGCCCGCCCGGGCCAGGCGCTGCCCGGGGCTCCGCAGAGGCGGAGCGGGGAGGGGACGAGGCACGGCCGCCCCTCGTCCCGGCCCTCCCCCGGCCCGCCCGCTGCCGCCCCGCCGCCAGGCGTCTCCCCGGGGCCGGGCAGCGCCGCGGGGACGGGAGGAGCCGCCGCTGCCGCCACTGCCGCCGCTGCGCTCCCCGGCCCGGCGCTGGGGGAGCGGGCGGCCCCCGTGGAGCTGGGCCATGAGGTGAGCGGGGCTGGCGTGCGGGGCCGGGCCGGGGGTGCTCCGCCGTCCCGCAGCGGTCCGGGGCGCTCGGGGGAGCGGGGAGCCCGCTCCGGGCGGGGCGCTGGGGGCCGGGTGCCGACCACCGGGGCTGTGGGACCGGGCCCGCCGCTGCAGGAAAACTGTGCCGTAGTGTGTCCGCCTTCAGGAGACTTTCGTCTTTACTTGTTTTCCGCTTCTCCCCCTCGACCTTCCCCACGCCCCAGCCGCTGTGCAGGCTCTCCCGCTTGTTCTCCTGCAGCGCCGCTCACCAGAGCCCCGGGATGGGCGCCCGCCCCAGCCCCTCTTGCCTCTGGGCACAGAAAGGCCGCAGGACCGCGAATCTGGGGGAGGAGGGGACTTCTCCTCATCTCTCCTCTGCCCCTCTCCAGCCCCACGGTCCTCACAGGGCTTTCAAGGCAGAACGTGGGGCAGCGGGCGGTGCGGTGACCCGCGGCTGGCGGTGGCACCCCCGTTCAGAGAGACACGCGTCGTGGTCCGGGAGGTTTGTTCCCGCGTGGAAAAACTTCTGCGGCTCCAAAGGTGCGCCCGTCGCTCGCACACGGGTCTCGACTTCTGCATCAAAGCCCCCGCCGACAGAAGCCGCCGCAGCACGGTTTACATAGTTTTCCGTCTCTCTTCAGGAGGCTGACAGCTTGCCGAGGTCAAGCCTTGAGCTGTCGTTGACTCCTACGGGACACACGACTTTTTTTGGTTTTTTTTCCTGTGTGGAAAAGGGATTTACTACATTATAGGATTTGTTTTTTTCTTAACTTGGTTAAAATTTAACTTCCAGTTGTTTTTTTATTTCTCTGTTAGAAATTTCCATCCCTTAGTCAAATTACAGTTCATTTTTTAGACAGGTGGATATTGGACAGCCAAACTTTCTCTGAGGGCTGTTGCTTCCCTTGTCTGACTTTAACAGAGGTATGTTCCACCTTGGAATGCATGGCCAGTAAGGCAAGCTGCTTTTGTAGAATATACTTGAAGTAGTTGATAAAGCGCAAAAGTACTAGCTGCCTTTAAAATGTGAGTTTAAACACAATCTTCCAACCTCAGCTGATATTTTTAATTTATAAAGGACTATATAGGACAGAATCCAAGCCATGTTTTTGGTATACAATATCTCTACATACATGTTTTTCTGTGGCCACTTTGTCTAACGTGATGAGGATCTTAGTGAATACATATAAATGACACAAACGCTCTCTTTCCAGGAACCAGTAGGAGAGGATGTGCCTGGCATTATTACCGGGAGATTAGCAAATCCAGCTCTGACAGAATGGGGAAGAGGTTCCCAATCTGAGCACTCAGACTGGATTGCATTGCAGTTGTAAAATTAACATCAGCAGCATTTGGTTATCACAAAGATTAGAAGAAAATCTGTCTGTTTAAGTCTGAGATACCTAATTACATGCAGCAGCACAAGGTGTCAAGCAGTCCTGTCCCTTCTTGGCACCTTGCAAGAGTGACCCTTTTTTCTTGTGAGGTCTTCAGTGTGCCAGTGACCCTGCAACATCTCTGCTGTGCTCTGACCCTTCATCGGGGAGAAATAAAGATGCTGGCATTGGGAATTTCCCTTCACTTGTCTTTCCCGTCCCTGTTGGTTTGGAGAAGCAGTGCAAGGAGCACCGCTCCGCCTCTGTGCGTGGGGAGTGGTCACACTGCACGCTGCAAAATGGGGCTGTGCAGGGCAGGTGGCTCTGCGTGGAACACAGGGAGTTGTGCTAAACAGAAATACAGGTACAGTCACAGGATCGGTGACAAACTGTGTTTTTATTCCTCGATATTGTGTGCATTTGCTGCTCTGGTGCCACTCTATGTGCAGTATATTTTCCACTATTAGTGTGTTACTTGTTCTAAATTGTAAGTCAAAGCAGTCAGAATCTCATTCGCAAACCTAACGGGAGCTGGTATAGATCCTGGAGTACCATAACTGTGTAATGGACTGACTGCCACTGCTCTTTGAATTGTTCAGTGCTCTGACATGTAAATAGGACCTGGTTGTTCTGATCATGCAGATGCTGAATATTGATAATAGGATTATTAGTGTAAGAAGCAGAAGATGGGATGAGTGGGAATAAAAGAGAGAAATAAGAGTAGAAGTCCCTCTGGGCCTGTGTATCAGAGTGAGAACAGTAGTGGGAGGTTTGGAGAGTTTGGTACAAAAAATCACACAAATACAAGAAAATAATTATTTCCTAAAGGGGACCATTAAATCATGTAGTTTATTCTCTAAGTTTAACCAGGACAAGTCACAAATTCATGCTCTCTAAATAAAGGCAATGACTTCTATTTCCTCTAATTTCTGTAATTTTCTCTGCATCAAGAACCTCCTTGTTGAGAAGTTCTGTGAGCACTTGTATGTCTTCTCTCAGTGCCTGCCCTTCTGCCAGGACTCGGTGGAAAGGAAGCATCGTAAGATAATTCCGCTCCCCTTTATTATTGAGACACATTTAATCTACAGCATATTTCCAGGGATCTGATCTGCTGTCCCTCCCTCAAATTCCTAATTTCTTGACTGATGATTAAACCCCAAAAAACATTGACCCCTACCCTGCCCATAAGTGAATACACATGCTATACTTAAGGCAGTCAGTGCTGGCATTGTAAGTTTGATGTGTTTGAGCACTTGACCTTACACCTAACTTTATAAATCTGAATCGTCCTCTTCAGTAAGAGCAACCTGGCTCACAAGATGTTTTCAAAACAAGAGTATTGCCAGCTAGTTCCCTACTGGCCCCTCCGAGCTTTTATTTTAAGATGTTCCTGCTTTGAAAGATAAGCATGAGGCAAACAAGACTGCTCCAAACACCAAGGGAACAGCAGTCACACACTTCTACTTTAGCCTGTGCCACCGTGCAGGCGGCTGCATCATTTAATTGTCACTAAACCCAGAAGAATCTGTTTGTTCTTTTCTTGCGTGTGTGGAAAGAAGTAGGAAATCTCTTTGAATGATGCCAAGGATACTGCTATTTTGTGATAGCTAGCAGGAAATAACAAGAGTTAGGACAAAAAGAAGGTCAGTTGACTTGAATTCTGAATGGGAAAATATTGAAAGTTGATCATAAAATTTAATCGCGCACGTATCCTGGGGATAATAAAATAAATACTTTGCTTCCAATTTTACTATTTTGCTGGCTTGTCTCTATGTTCCAATGTATCCTTCTGTATATCGGCTATTTGCAATTTTCTGTGAAAGTATGTTTTGGGTTCCAAATGTCTCTGGATGACAATTCAGAAGCAAGAGTTATTTCCAATGGACGTTATTGTCTGTTTCTCATATTTCCTCTTTTTTCTTGCTTTTTCTGCTTGTACTGATTGATCTTTTGTAAAATGGCATGATTTGCAGTGCTAAATAAGGATCAAGGATGCCTCTGTAAACTAGTTCTGTCTTGGAGTAGATCAAGAGTAGATCTGCTTTTATCTCTCTATTTTGCACCTAGGGCACTATTTTAGTAGAAGCTATTTCACAAACAACTTGGGATAGAAAAATATAAGCTTAGGAAAGCACTTAGGAAAATATTAGTGTAGCAGTATCTAACCTGTGTTAACATGCGTAACACCAAGCAAATGTAGTGCATTGAGCAATATTAAACTTTGCTCTTCTACTCACTCTCTTGTTTCCAGGTTCCTATTGCTCTTAATGGTGTTGAGGGACTCTTGAGGAGAAGCGAGGATGTCTTGTGCAAGAGTGACACGTGTCTTTCAGAGAGAACTGCAACAGCAAGAGTCCCATGCGATTTTTTTGGTCATAAACTGTCACTGCAATTTTGTTAGTATACTTTTAGCTAGAATATTATTTCAATCACTGCAGCTGTAAAATGTGATGGACAACTTTGGTTTGTCCTGTTCTGCAGAAATAAGTAACTTTAGATTCAGTATGGTTTTTTTAAAGGTTACGATTAATGCACTGTAAAACTGAGCAACAAACAAGTTATTTATATAGCATTAGAATTCTGTTTTGCCAGTGCCTTGACAAGTTGATGCCCAAAGAAGACACCAAGTGTCTAATCATTATATTGTCCTGCAATAATAAGCAGCGGAAGGGCCTGTGAAGCACATATTAAAGACATAACTAAAGTAATTCAATGCTTATTTTGTCCCCAGACAGGAAGACATGATATTACTTCTTTTCTGGGTGGAATTATCTCTAGAGTCACGGTCACAGATATAGCATACAAAGAACCAAAAGGAGTTTGAAAAGAAGGGGAGATGCTGAACAAAGATCTGGAAAGAGGGAGTAAGCAAGAGGGAGAGGGAAGGTGATGAAATGCTGAAAGTATTGGCTGAGAGAAAGAAGTTACTAAAAGCATAACTGATGCTTGATTGGCATAACAAAAGAGAGGCTCATAGATAGGAGTACAAAACCCCCTGAGATTTGTTTTCTAATTACAAGTTCTATTTTAATTCAGTTTTCATTTAGTCTTAGCAACCTTTGTAATGCTCCAGAAATGTTCCATATATATTCTAGGATGCTTTCTGGCTTCTGTTTTTTTTCTTTTTTATGTGCTGAGAGTCACCTGGATCATTGAGTAAGGAAAAGACATTAAACCCTTTTAAAGTGATAAAGACAAACCAAGAAGATGTAGCATAATCTTTTTCTGCTTCAACTGCACTTAGGTATCTCAGCAATCACCTGTATTAATTAGGCAAGTGACTTAATATCTCTCACAGTGAGGAAGAGCAGCAGATGATTTGCCTGCTGAAACACTATGTTTTTGTATTCTCGGGGCTCATCCAAGAAAAGACCAGGGCTGCTGGCCAGAATGAGTCCAAATGCACTATGAGAAAACCACTCCTCCCTCTTTCAGTGGAAGAGTAATTTGAAAACTAGCACATGAGGTATCCTGAATAGATGCATCATTTGCTTCCTGTAAACCTGGCAGCCAGATAGCCCTTCTTCATTCCAGCGGTGCTAGGCACTGGAAAGAGATCCCTCGGTGTTGGTCCTCAGTGGTGGATGCCAATAAAAGTAAGAATCAGGTGAGGATTTCCACAATTAGGCTGTTAGACCCCAAACGAAGGTGAGTGAAACTTCTCTTGTCCAGAGAAGGGCAGCAGAGCTGGTGAAGGTTTGGAACACAGGTGTTATGAGAAGCAGCTGAGGGAGCTTGGGGTGTTTAGCCTGGAGAAAAGGAGGCTCAAGGGAGATCTGAATCTCTACAGCTGCCTGAAAGGAGGCTGTAGCCCAGTGGGGTTGGTCTCTTGTGCCAGGAAACCAGAAACAGGACAAGAAGACATTGTCTCAAGATGGCTCACAGGAGTTTTAGGTTAGACATTAGGAAGAAATTCTTCCCAGAAGTGATTAGACATTGGCATGGACTGCCAGCGGAGGTGGTGGAGTCACTGTGCCTGGAGGTGTTTGATGAAAGGCTGGATATGGCACTTAGTGCCATGGTCTAGTGGACATGGTGGTAATTGGTCATGTTGCATTCAATGATCAGAGGTCTTTTCTCACTTAGTTGATTCTGTGATTCTGTTACTAACAATTTCAGCAAAATGTAGCACAGCCTGGAGCACCAATTCATCACAAGCCAGTGAAACTGATACGAGTCTGCAAAATGTTTTGGTTTCAGTTAACTCAGGGCATTCAGGCAAAAATAAGTTTACTGGAAATATTTTGACTTGTTCATGACTCACTTGTTTTTACAAACCTAACACTCCTTTCCTCACAAAGCGAGTAAATATGCAGGCAGAGAAAACGCATTTACTATAAAATCTGTGATACCAAAATTCTGCAGTTCTGAAAGATATTCTCAGCTTGTCCTTACTCAAAACCATTTGAGGGGGTCACGGAGCTGTTCTTGTGGTGACACTCACTATGTCTTGACTTGGAAACATGTTACTTTGGATTTCTAGTTTTGCTTAGAACAAAAGATTGACGAGGCATTTTGCTTCTCTTTGGGGTTGCAGATGGATCATAATGATATTCTTGTCACTGGTTGTGCCCAGCAAGGCTTCTGGACCTTATTACTTCTCACATAGCAGCTGCCAGAGACAAGAATAATTTTCACACTTGGAAATCATCTTTACTTGACTTGTGAACATTTACATGCTGTTCTTTCTAAAATACTCTTAGTGAAAGTGATAGAAGGAATTGTCTCCCTTTTTAATCATTGAATTTGCTATACAGATTTTTCACTGAGTCTGTGGAGGGTTTTGGCTTGTAAAAATGCCTAATTTTTAGGCATTTATTGAATGAAAAGAAGAAAAGCAGCCCTGGCCAAAACAGAGAGACTGACAAGATAGAAAACAAAACAAGGATGAATGGGAGATTAAATTGCTTTCCACCCTTTGTCTTACTCTAATAGAAAAGATAAGACTTGAAATGATTTTGTTTTTCCTTGAAGTTGTTCTTATTGTTTCAGCTGTTTGTCAGTGTTTATGCCTGAATCTCAGGCATAAACAAGTAAACACTTGTTTATAAACACTTCAAGTCTTTGCAGGCTTCAAGACCTATACAGCCAAATATTTACAGATTTTTAGAATCTCTAACAAAGATGAAATGCTGGATTACAGGGTGTATACTACGATGTTAGAGGTCATCAAAGTGACCTGATTGAGAGTGGGTTGTGGTCTCAGTCCTTTCAAAAATAAAATTATCAGATTTTATTAAATTTTTCATACCACTTTTACTAACATCAAAAATCTCAGAAATATAAAATAATTTTAAAATTAGACATTGTCTAAAATAAAATAAATATGGACTTCTTAAACTGGTAGAAAACAGATAATATAAGTAAGATTGTTTTAAATATTTTTTACCCAAGTCAAAAAAGCAGTTCATGAAATAGTTGAAGACAAGGTAGAATTAGTGTCTTTTTCTGATCTGTAAAAATATCAGCAGAACATATTACTTTGAAAATTTTTACTTGTCAAATTCACTGATTTTTTAGACTGTATAAGTATGAATTATCTTTGTGGTCAGTGATTTACACTGATAACTTTATAAATTTATTAAGTAATCATCTAATTTATTAAGTAATCATCTAAGGGTCTAAAGACCCTTAGTCAGGTTATAATTTTTAATATTAAATTCCAGCTTGCTAGCAAAAATTGTAGCACATCTACTTAGGTGTTATGGTTGCTGTCATAATTTTAGTAATATATTTGGATCCCAGAATCTGAAATGGCAGTAAATTTTAATATTACGTGTTTTGACAAGGATATTGTTCCAAAGTTGAATCCACAGAGTTTACTGAACCACTTGACAGCAGAACACTGACTCTTGAATCATATGGATTCTGCCAATGTGAATATAGTCAGCTAGTCATTAGCAACCATTTATTAGAAATATGTTCGTTTGTTATTAAGATTGTAGTAAATGTTGGAGATTAGAATGTCATGGTGCAACAAATAAAATACACTTTGGTAGCTGTTGATAGAAAACATCCAAGCTTTTCATAGTGGGCACTTTTAGAAAACCCTAAGTTCTTCCACTTGCAGACCTGACATGCTGTATAAACATCTGACAGAATATGTTCATGTAGGTTTTTATAAATTACTAAACCAGCCTTCTGGTAATTTGGGGTGCAAATGCCAAACGTGAGTTATTTCAGGTTATTTTTCATTAACAAACAGAACCATACTGAATGGGTGTTTCAAAAGTCAGAGTTGAAGAGGTCATGCAACTGGGTGAAGAAATGAAGACAAGTGACTTCTCGGTGAATTTTAATAGAAGGTTAGAGATCACTTAGCTTGTTTTTTCTACATTATTGTAATTTTTCTATGTCAGGATCACTTTTAAATGAAGAAATGGTGTTCTTGGACTCTCCTGCTAGAGCACATGGAGAAGTTAATCAGGTTCCAAGGCTGTCTGAAAAACTGGCATACAGACAAGTGACTGCAATAAAAATGCCAAACTGTTGAATTACAAGGTGTATTTTATATCAGCCTGCACTTGGCATTCATTAATCTATGGTGCTCCGTATTCCAAGCTCTTTATTTGGTATTGACAGGGGAATTAATGGTGACTTTATTCTAAGTTGTTTTTGTCATTCTCTGGAGGTAGTGGCTCCTCCTTGACCAGTCTCTACATCACTGACCTTGTTATCCTGTTTTCGTAATTCCTTTCATGTTCTCTTTTCACTGAAAAAAAGAACCTTGTGTAGAGAAGAGACAGTCTTTTAATTTATTCAAGTTTCAGTTTTGCTGGACAAAACAGTAGAACAAAATTGCCCTGCAGGATGAAACTTTAAACAGGCATGAACACTGTGCATGTAATGCCACATTTTTTTTGCTTCTTGTTTAAGTAATGTGCAAGAAGTGGCACAGAATCCCAAACAGGTTTGTATACCATGCTGTTCCAGTCCAGACCTCGGAAAAGCAGGAGTCCAGTTATAAGTCTGTGTTACTGGTTGTGAGTATGAGAGAACAAGAGGTTCAATTAATCTTTAGTTGACAGTGGGGAGCAGCATTTTATCTCTCTTTTATCTGAGAAACAAGTTACCGGGCTGAATATGAATAGTCTGCATCTATATCTGCTTTTATTCAACAATAATCCGTGACCCACAATTTGCAGATTTTTGGAGTCATTAAATGGCCTGATAACCAAAGGAAAAATGAAGAAAACAGCCAAGTAATATTTATGAACATGTGTAACTTTCATTATTAAAGCATAAATGGGCCATTTGGGGGATTTAGATATTATTAGAGTTGTGCACCATAGCCATTCTAGGCACTGTTATGAAAATATAACCTCTAAAACAAACATATATTTTAAGAAAAGGCAATAAGAGATCACTCCTCAAGTTACAGTTTAGTTCCAATAGAATCAGCCCCTGACAATTAATGTGATGGCTAATTTTAGTAAATTAGTTCTAATAATTATCCCTTGCCTCTGTGCCGTATGAAGTGGCAGCTTGCATTTTCCATGCAGTATCCTGCTCCAGCCAGTTCACATGTGTGAACAGAGGGAAAGGATGTGGGTGGCATTGCTGCTGAGTTTGCCATTGACAGGTCCAACTGCTGTCCAAAGGAAACCTGAGCTTGCAGGTTGAAGCAAACAAATGGAGCGATGTGATAGTCAGCTGTTACCCAGTATAAGTCTTGTGGCGTTGATTAAAACAAATCAGCTCCTGCTGTCTCTGTGCCTCGAGTATTAAGTTCTTAGTGAAAACTTCACTTATGCTTCAGAGTTACAAGGATGTATTCGTGTTATCATTGCCTACTTCGGGCAGCTCGAGCAAATCTCTGAAGTATGAGACCTTTGGGAGTGGAGAGGAAAAAGTAAACATTTCTACTAGCCAAGAAGCTGTTAACAAACAGCAAGGCATGTTGTGGAAGAGCATTAATTATGCTTTGCTACATAATTTATGTGTAGTTGCTTTTATGAAGCAACTAAAGAGGCTAAGATGCTAAACCCCTTGGAATCACTGTGAAGAGCACTTTGCATCTAAAATAACTGAAAAATACCAATATTCTTGACCCAAAATCTTTTTTCAGGTAGAACTGCCTCACTTTTACAAGTTTCTGAATGAAGTAGTCATTTCACAGCATTGAGATTTATAAAAGCTAAAAATGTATGAGAGTGAGCAAAACTGAGAAGTGGAATTTGACCAAATAATTTTAATATAAGTGTTTTTATAATACAGCAGCAACGTTACACACTGCATCACCTTATTGCAATAGTGCTTAGGTTGCATATGTCGTAGATAAAGTGCAAGTTTGTGAGAATTTTGAGGGTGGGAGGTTTTAGATTACCGTAATCTAAGCAAGATGTGTGAGGTAAGGTGTTGGCTTCTAAATGACAAATCTGTTTTCATGATTTCCTGAAATTTACTGACATTGCCAAAGTACTGGCTAAATGTGTATCCCCCTCTCTGGTCACAGGAGTGAGTGTCTGTTGCACCGTGTGGGAACTTGTCTGTTTGTCTGTCTCCGCTGTGGGTTTTGCTCACCACATTTGGAAAGTTTTCAGCTGCTAGTGCGTGTTATTTGTATCAAACTTATGAAAGAAGAGAGTGTTAAAACCCAGGTTTTCGTCAAACCTTTTTTGAAGCCACTGACTTGTTGACTCTTTGGGGACAGCTGCTTGAGGATGATACAGGAAAGGAACAGGAAATCTCCCTGCTTACCAGTCTGTCCAGCAGAGGAGTTGCAGTGCCCTTCTTGAAATAAATGTTGGGATGCAGGCTTGAAGTGATGAAAAAGAGTTTAGCCAAAGTATTGAGGGAGAATAGGAAAAAGTGCTTTTTCATGTGACCTTGTACAAGTGGGTTTGGTGTTTATTTTATGCTGGGATTCAGTCCCGAGTTTCAGCCGGTAGACCAGAGTCCTCTCCAAAGGGCTCATTGAAATGGAAATGGTTTTGCCCTGCTGCTGTGGAATGCAAATTATTTTAGGAATGTTCCTGGGTCTTGAGGCTTTCTAAAGCTCACACTTAAAAGATTTTTTTTAGCTCATTTTATCCAATTCTCATAAGAAAATAAGGATCCAGAAAGATGATTCGTGCCTTGATCCTGACCCAGCAAAATATGAAGTGTAGGTTTGTCTTCATGTGTACAAATAGTTCTCTGCAAGTCAGTGGTGGGAAAACATGGGAAATGCAGAATTGCTTTGCTGGATCGCAGTCAAAATTCTGAGTGCTTTGCAAAGCCAAACAACAAGAGCAGCCCTCAGTAAGGCAGGCTGGCATGCGATGCCGTTTGGTATCTCTTCCTAGGAGTTTGTCTCCCTTTTGTTACTCTCTTTTAAAAAATTCTATATAATAGCTTTCCTTGTTATCAGGGCACTAGAGGTGGGCAAAGACTTGTGTTTGATGCCTTGTCTGCCAGAGGTCTTTTGCTGACTGAAATAGGCCAGTGTCAAGTGATACAGGCTGGGAAAATATGGTAAGAGACAGTGCCATATTTCAGAACAGGAAGAATTTGCTTTGAAACATGGAGTGGGATTTGTTGGTCTTTGTGTTTCTGAGATGTAATTACTTTTAATAAAAAAGGGGGGTTTTTTTGCTTTAAACTGAAAACAGATTTGGATAGATTAGGTGCCTGTGTGTGGACCATATTTGTTGATGCTACATGTTGAGGTGATCATAACCAGGTTGGAGTATTGGTTGGTTGGTAGAGGGAATGGTAAGGCAGTACTTCTTAATGTATCCATATTTAATGCTCAGTATAGCTTTGCTGAAATATTAGCCAAGAGATAAAAAAATTTTCAATAGGATGACTCTTGAAGTCACTGGGAACTGACAGAGCTCTTGGTTGCTTGCATACTACTATATTTAATCTATGGAGATGTGTATATAAAGTTTCCTCCAGCAGCAGGACCAGTTTATGTATTTGTATAGTGTCTGTGTGTCTGTAAACATAATTTTAAACATTGTCATGAAAGTATACAAAATATCCTTAGTAAATACATTGGAGAAAACATCCTTGAGAACATTACTTTTGTCAACTCACTGACTTCCTTATTATTTTTTACAGTTCTTTTGCCTCTGCATAGTCCTTTGTAAAAGAGAAAGACATTACATTTCTAATTTTGGGTTTTCCTTATTTTTTACATTCACAAATAAGACTTACTTAGAGAGCTTCTGCAATATTCGTGAGCCAAATTTCTGGATTATGGACACAAACTTTCATGTGTTGTACTGCACAACCTTTTTTGCTTAATCAAGGGAAAGATGCAGAATTCTGTACATAAAGAAAAAAATGATGGTAAAACAGTTTTTCTCTTTTGTAATTAGAAAATAATACCATGACTTGAAAAAAAACCCAAGTAATTGTAAAAGTACAAACTATATTATTTTTATATTATAAATAAAGTGATTTATAGTTTCATCTATTTTGCCAGCGAGGGACTCTACATGTGGTAGATTAAAAAGTGCAGAGTATCACTGTTGATCAGTAACATCAAACAAATCATATGTTTAATGAGTTGTATTTAGCATGCACTAAATCCTCATATGGAGGTGGGACTAACATGTGGGACTAACACAAACTTCAGAAAATCTGTGTAGATTTCATTAGATGAAGATTTTGGCTGGGCATATTAATTTTTCCCTGTTAGTACTCTGTTAATCTTAAGTAATTTCTACATCATTATGATTTTCTTTCCTGTTCATGAATTTGGGAGAAGATAAACTATGTCAGCAGTTAGCCCAGCACAAGCACTAGCAGTAGCCAAAAGAGCACAAGTAGGGACACTAGTGGAATGCTAATGCTGTGTGATAGATGAAGGTGTTTTCTTCTGAGGGACTGCAACTTGAGTCATCAGGTGTGCTGAAAGTTAAACCCCAGCAACTGATTTCTGTGGTGGTGAAAAGAGAGTCCTTCCTGATTTAATCTCAGTGTAAGTAGGTTAAATGTGGTTTTCCTGTCACATCTTTGCTTGTGTATTTTAGACATCTTCAACTCCATTACTTACCATAGATGTCTTGAAAAAATACATTTACTTGTGTTTTACCTTTACTTAGTTAAAATACTATAAAAGGTACTTAGGTAACAATATCACTTACATGAAGCTGTTGTGAATCTATAAATGAGTTGTGCTGGGCATTCTTCTGAGTATCCAAGGAATAGCAGTGTCCCTTTTCAACTGCATGAGTAAGGTGGACAGATGACTTCACATTGTGAGATTAGTCTTTTGATGACTGGTTAACTAATGTGCCTCTTTGGTGGGCAGCATGAAACTGAGGTGCATTTGGGGGCTGTGTAACGTCAGATCACTACAGAGTATGCCTGCATTTACAGTTGTCACTGTTTTTGGACATAGTTTTTATGTGGAAAGCAATGTAAGGAATTCTGTAATAACCTCTGAGGACTTGGTGGGTGGCAGAAGCTGACTGGTTCAGCCATATTTCAACTCACAGTGGGTTCATAATTCAGAAGCTGCGATCCAGGTCTTTGTCTCTGCATGGCATAGGTCTCTTTTGCAGGCATTGTGTTCTCTTGTTATCTACAGATGTCATCGTGTTGCGAGCACAAGGGTGTCACCCACGGTGTGAAAGCTTTTCCTGTCGTTGCCACTTATGTCTCTTCCCACATCTGGGCCTGCTTTTCCCTTGGCTTTCTGTGGCATGATGCCAGGGAAGATAGATGTCTATCTTCTGAAAGAGAGGTCAGTGGAAGAGCTCTGTCACATGAACCCACATGAGAATCCTTGGGTAATGCAGGGCAGCTGTCTTGAACAACAAGTTGTAGTCTTGCATTGCAGACATTGCAAAGGTCCCTCACAGAGCAGTTTCTTGGCTTCCCTTGCCATGGAGTCTGTTGTCTCTCGTAAAGATGAACTTCAAGGCAAGGGAGACAAGTGCTTTTTGGTTAAACCTTGTCATTCTCCCAGAACTCTGCAGTGACCTGCAGCAGCTGTAGAAGGTGAAGTCTTTGCTGCCCTTCTTGCTGCCTCCCAGTATGAACCATGGGTAAGCAAGGAAGTTGTCAAGGCCATTGCTGGCAGCCTTCATGGATGTCTTGTGCATCAGGAACAGCCCTATAGGTCCTGCGCAGTCTGGTTTTCCTTGCTGTGCATTTCCTTGAGGAAGTCACCTTTCCTCTGGTGTAGCAGTGACCTTGATCCTCATTGTAGGTCCTCCTCATCAACCATACCTGGAAACTGCTGCCTATTTTCATTACAGATAAGGTAACAGGCATTGCCTTTCCCATTGTGGACTCTGGACATCTCAGGGCAGTCCCACCACCATCATATGTGTCTGTTTTGGGTCGTACATACTCACAGTGTGCCCACTACAATCACTTGTAAAACATAATATGCATAGTCTGTGAATTTTTGGCAATGGTGAAGCAACTGAAAATAACCCAAACCCTAAAATCCTGGCTCCTACACAAAATACACTATGACATGTCCTTCTAGGCAGTGCAGAACTCATCTCCGCTTCCTCTAACGGGTGCAAACCACTTTCCACCACCACAAAGCATTGAACTTTTCATCATTCAAAGTGCCTGTAATCACTGCTTTGCTATCTCTTGACTGTTAACCATCTATTATACTTAACCCATCAAGTCTTCCTCAACCTAAATGAATAAGCTATTTTCCTGATACCTGAAAGGCTGTAAAACCTGTAAGGCTTTGCCTTACATTTTCAAGGCTGCAATGCTCATGTATAGGAAACATCCCCTGCTCAGCTTCTCCTCCTCTTCTGCCCATTCTTCGATGAGAAAGGAGGATACTTAAGAGCAACTGCAAACAACTTCTTTTGACTGTGTGGCCAGCACAGCAAATTTGGCCAATGTACCTACTGCACTTCATCTAAAAGTCAATGTGGTACATGGCCAGCCACCTGAGTTTAGACGGACAAGTGACTGATGCGGCCAGAAACTGCCAGGCACTGTGCCTGTTTGGCACAGTATACGTGGCTGCCACAGCTCTGCATGTGTTGGAGCCCCCTTGGTCAGGGGAAAGTACACTGCACAAGGGATGGCCTTCGACCCTTGAAGAAGGAGAGGGATTTATGGTATGATTTTGTGTAGCTAGGATGACAGGCAGTTCTGGATCCATGTTGAGGATAACTGCAGGTAAGAGCTGGCATGGCTTATGAAGGAGCTTGTAGTTCTACTTAGACTCTCCTGCCCCTGCAAATACACTTTGTTGTATTTATCCTCACCCTGTCTGAACCAGCTACTGGAAGAGGAGCAGTTCCTTGTGGTAGTGCGCCTGCTGTTCTTCTGTTGTGTGAATGGGTTGTCTGGCAGTGACTGGGATGCCCTCACAGAGGTGCTCCCTCTTGATCTGTAGTTTCTGTGCCCTTCCAAGGGCTGGACTTGAGTACTTGGGGTTGCTGTTGCTAACACTATGTTAGCAATGTTTCGTCATAGAATTGTACAGGGGGAAAAATTTCTCAGATGTCAGTGGCCTGTGGAGAAAAACACTTCGGTGATTTAACTCCAAAGTGACATCATAGAACAACTCAATTAAACCTTAACTGGGGTGTTCATGGACTGCACTGTCACTGTAACAAGGCTAGATGGAGGATGTGTAGGGGCCAGGGAGGGCATGGACTGAGGCTGCACTTTCTCATGACAGGACAGTGCTGCAGACTAGATGTGTGGCAATGAAGGTATACTAAGGACTCAAACCATATGGGAGGGAAGAGCTTGTGTTGCGGTTTACCAGGTAATTGCCCTGCAGATTGAATGCCAGCACAATTAAATCATTTTATTGTGAATCTAGTTATTCAGTGGGGGAAATGAAATCTCTGTTAGTTGATGGCACTGCTTTGACAGTGATAACATGCAGCCTGCTGTTTCTGGGGATGACAAAGGCTAGTGCGTGTACAGTCACATATGGATGCCATTAAAGTCTACTGTTCCCTCTGCAAGGGTTATATTTTTAGAAATGAACACCATAGACAAGAGTCTTGCTCTCAGCCAGAATGGCGTCAAATGCCAGAGTCGATTTTTTTCAGAAATAAAGTGTTTTCTGGATGATGGAAATCAGACTAGGACACTTGCTGCTTAGGAAGCCTGCTGTCAGCATGCCTGTTTTTATCTGGAAAGAGAACTCGCTGATGTCCCTCTAGCATGTGGGTCCCTTTGCTGCTGCTTTCTCACAGCACAACTCAGTTCTTGCAACCAGCTCCAATTAATTTGGAAGTATCTTACTAACTATCACTGTATTTTTAAAAATGAAGATTTTGTTTTTTACCCGTTTCAGTCAGCAACAATATGCTGTTGTCTTCATCAGAGTCAAGTTTTCATAGAATTGTAGACTAGTTTAGGTTGGAAAAGACCCTTCAGATCATTGGTCCAACCATTTACCCAGCACTGCCATGTCTAAGCACCATATCTACATGTTTAAAAATATCCACAAAATATTCCTTTAAATACTGCCTGTTTATACGGGGCACAAAATGGCATACACTGATGTAATTCATACTGTTATTTGTGTGTCCTCTTACTAATACATGCATTATTATTTCTGTAGCTCCAAGTAGCCTTATTCAGTCATTGGGGATACCCATGTGTTGGGGATTGCTCAGACAGCTGCAGAAAACTGACTGTACTCCTATGTGCCTATAGTAAAATTTCAGTCAAAAACCAGCAGATGAATGGAAAGGGGACAAGATGAATGAGTTCAGCAGAAAACCAAAAGTCTCCAGAAATCCTTCAAGAGAGCAAATAAAATGTCTTGCCCTATATTTGGTTAATATTCTTTTTGACTCTGCAAGGGTCAGGAGTGTTAGAAATATCAGGCTTAAAAACAGAATAGCATGCAATGGAGTAAAATACACAATGCTTGAAAATTCTTTTATAATCGATGCCTGGAAAATACATAATAATAAAAGTTAATGAAGATATGGAATACAGTGAACTGCTCTTAATTAAAATGTATTACATTAATATTGTCAATTTACATTGTTTGTGAAATGAATTGGAATCAGTTTTTCTTTTCCTCTACAAACTGAAGTTCTTCCTTTTTAGATTTCTGTCGATATTTTTTCATTTCCTAAAGAACTAAAAGATTATGCATATGCTTATTAGCATGAGATACAAATATAAGTAGTCCTAGTTCAGAAAACTGATAATTCTTTTTTCATTTATTTTGTGTAGGTTTCCTTTGCCTGATCTGTAAACATGTCCACAGACCTGCTCTGTAAGTACATTTCCATCATCACGAAAATCACCACAGTGATTTTTTGTACCATATGTTTTTATCGGATTTCCAGATGTACTCATGATTGATGTCTTTTATCTGAAGTATAAAGTCTGCTTTTACATTTGCGTTTCTTCCGAGACATCTGTGGAACAATATTACCATTATAATCAACGTGATTATTCTTGGAGTAAAGCATGACTTAATGTGAGTAAAATTGTAAAAATCTGGCCCAAGTATAAGAACAGACTGGTTCATTGAGATTTAAAATTACAGTTCTGTCTAAAATGTTTTATCTATCTTTGGCACAAATACCATCCCAGATTACTACAGAGTGATGTGCTCAGGATTTTTTAATCATTTTGTGAATTTAACTCCTGTGCTTCCATGGCATCATTATCCCAGTCACATCCAAATCTCCTGCTTATCACTATTATTTGTCCTTCTTAACAGACAAGTGGTATATCTTATACTTTGCTGTTGTAACTACCACAGAAAGTTGCTGCTCACGTTTCCCCAATACTTGCACTCTCTCACTCCAGCTTAAGTTAGCTAAAGCATTAAACACATTTTTCCTGCTTATTGATCTGATCTACATGCTTTCTTTTGGAATCCCTCCAGTGCCTCAGCTGCCTTTTTTTTACCATTACCTCCAAGGGCTGTCCAGCTGCACACTGTGCAATATAAGAGAGGGAAATTTCAGACACACATTTATTTTATCATTCTTCAGTACTTCCTTAGAGGAACAAGGAAAACAAGGGGTATTTTTCATTGATAACTGCAATCAGTTAATAAATATAAAACCATCAGTGGCTTAATAGAAGATAGCAATTATATGTGGAGATCAAGTTATTTGTTAAAATGCATTTTTAAAATTTTTCTGCAAAATGTCAATTTCAGGGCATGCTTAAAGGCCACTTAGAGAACTCTAAAATAAGGAATGTAATGTGCCTGACTGTATTGTATACAACAGGATCAGGAGTGAAATATTAAAGTAGAGGGTGGGGTGGCTGCAGGGGTGTCATGGCCAAGACTCCTCAACTGTACTCAGATGCTCGTCTGTTTTAGCAATTTTATGCCCTGGCAGTTTAATTTTTCTTTTTATTCAGCTCAGCAACAGTGCCTTTCTCATGTTCCCCCAAATTATTCGGGTGTTAGAGAAGTTGTCACCTGAGTAGAGGTTGAAGGAGTTGGGTGTGTCCTGCTCGGAGAAGGATCAAGGGGATCTAGTCATGGTCTTTCAGTATAAAAATGGTGGTTGTGGAAAAGGAGTTGGAAGCAGCCATTCCCCAGGCATGCACTGTGACAAGACAAGAGACAATGGCCACAAATTGCTTCAGGGGAAATGGTTGTGGATGCAAGGGGCATTTTCAATGAGGGATCGAACAAACATTGGAATAGGCTGCCCAGGGAAGTGGTGGAGTTGCCCTCACTGGAAGTATTTGAGATCACTTGACGAGGCCCTGGGTAACACTGTTAAAGGGCCTGCATTCAGCAAGAATCTGGGCTAGTTGATCATTACAGGTCTCCTGCAACTTGAATAATTCTGCAGTTCTGTATTTCCTTGTGTTCTCAGCTGTCTTCTATGTAGCAAGCAGTCATCCCTACAATCTGTCCCTGGTCTTCTCAGGATTGTACTGCTTGTGCTGTGCTAGGCCCTGTGATACTTGCTCATGTTAGTGGGATAACATTTGTCTTCTCACTTGGAGATGTGTCAGTGGCCTGGAGGCAGTACCAGCGCTGAGGGAACTTTCCAGGTTCCAGCTGGTGGGTGTTTGTGACAGCTGGGTAGTGCCTTGGTAAAATGTCAGTGCACAAGAAAAATGCTAAAGAATGACATGGCGAATCTGTACAGGTGTGAATTGACTTCAGATCTTTATGTTTGTATGTATATAAATAAATATTTCAGGGCCAGCCTGTGAACTCAGTACTAGTGTATATTAACAAGCAACAAACATTAGGGTGTGTGTGAGGGATAATATCTACCAGGCCATGTTCCAGGTAAGGAATTTGGATATAACCAAACTGTTTGTGGGGAAAAAGAGAAGGCGATGACGAGCATTTAGGCACATGGAGCTGGTGCCAGGTAGTCTCAGCACCAGGTCTCTGGCTCTTACTATTTAGCAGTAGATGTGTAGCCTAACCACCAGTCCTTAAGCTTGACGATGACATTGTCTCTTGCTAATAATGCTTGGTTCAAGGTCAAATTTTAGCATTAAAAATATTTTTCCAGGTTACAGTAATGAAGACAAGATGTATAATTTAAAAAAGTAAAAATTCTAACCAAACTGGAACAAACCCCCTTAAATTCCTTAGAAAAAACCCCACTGCAGTGTAGGGCAAATTGCACGAAGAAAGTATCATGGTTGCACAATACAAGGGCTGCTGCAGCTAGACCTCAAACTCCAGCAGCTAAATCTTCAAGCTGGTGGAAATAAATCAGAAAAGCTAACATTCCGGAGAGGTTTCAGCACAATGAATTTGAGATAGCAAGTGTTTTTCTGATTTAGCTGGAGAAGCTAAGAAAAAGATAAAAAAAGACGTTTATGAAAAGTCTGTCAGCTACTGAGGCTCGGCTGGTTGGGGAAGCAGCAGACTTCCCTTGGAGCTTGTTTTTCTTTTTATCCTTGGATGAACTAGTGTGCAGTATATTATGCTGCCTGAATGTAGGGGTTTGTCACGGTTAGCGCCGGGGGCTGTCCCGGGAATGTAGGGAGGCGATGGTTGTGAATGGAGCGTGCAGTGGTCGGTGGGTAGAGAGCCCCGCTCCTCGGGAAACCTGTTGGTGCTCCTCTCAGCCCAGCCGGCCAAAGCCAGGCAGGAAAGGAGGTGGGTCTTTGATCTCTTTGTTGTAGCTGCTCCCTGGGAATTTGCTGAAATCAATGCCCTGTTTTCCTGAAGAAATGAATGGCTATGCCTAACTAGCTTTGTGAAGCGCTGGGGAATTCACTGCTTCTGTTTATTGACAGCTGAAAAGGAGCGCATGGTCCTGAATGGGTCCTCCTGGGGAAACAAAACAGAGCGGAGTTAGACTTAGTTGAATACAGGGACATTTGGAAAAGTTTGCTGAAGGAGGATGGCATGGTTCCTTACACTCTGTTCTAGCATAGCCTGACTTTTTACTAAAATTGCCATTTTAAATAAGGTAAGGTTTGTTTTGATTTCCCATATGTAGTGCGATTATGAAATGTTTGCAGTTCTGCTCTTGAGTGCAAAACCAATGTTTGAGTTGTATTCTGTCATGGGAAACACCTAAGTACCCCTTGTGCTGTTTCTAGCCTCTGTGTGAGTTCGTTTGATCTTTATCTAATGGTGATTAATTAATATGAAAAGTAATAGAAAATCAGTATTTGGGTCTTCCAGTCGGGTCCTGAACATCAGTTATTTATGTAAGCTGTGATATGCTATTTTTTTATGCCTTTGAAAATCAGCTGAGTTGCATCAGACAATTTCTTAACTTGTATCGTCTGCTGTGTCAATACATACACACAAGGCAGTGACTAGCAAGAGAGCCTGTTCGGCAGAAAATCTGGGAATCTGAAAATCTTTTGAAACGCGAGGATATATTTCCAAACCTCTGGTTCCATGCATGGAGTCAAGGCAAAAGGTAGACTCACCACTCTGCTTGCTGCTGGCTTTAGGTGTACATGTTTATTTTGTAAAGACAGAAAAGAATAGCAAAAGAAGGGCGATAATGAAGAAGCAGTATTTTCATCATGCAAATCCAGAACAGTTTATTAGACCAAGGGAATTTGGTGTGTAATTCATATGTAAATTTTCTACCGAAAACAGGAGAACAAATTGCCAAAGTTTCTATATTAGTTTCTTAGTATATTAGTGGTGACTGAAAGAAAATATTTCTGGGCTCATGCAGCTACAACTTCCAGGTGTGGCCCACTTATTTAGGATAGCAGGAAAAATGTTAAGTAAAGTAATTTCTGCCGTTCTTATTTAAAGTGTGAGGGCAAGCTCAGAACAGAGTAATTGCCGCCATGCAGCCTTGTTTTCACATGGCAGTAGGAATTGCTGTGTTTTTGTTGCAAACCCGATTAAAAGTGTCTGTGCATGGGTGCAGTTGTTTGAAAACTCTCAAGTAGTCCCCTCATTTTGGGAGAAGTCCTTGCGAAGTTTCATGTTTTGTTGGAATAGTTTGTGTTCCTCAGTCTGGCATTTTTTCTATGAGTGATTTTGAGCTAGTAATCTTACTAGTTTTGTCTCTTTTTGTGCTTTTCCCAGCAGAAAAAACTTATCTGTTTTTCTTGGAAGAATTTGGGCTCCATATTCAAACACGCTTTCTTTAGATTACTTTGTGATGCCTAAAAAAAAAATACGTGCCTAACTGTAGAGCATCAACATGTCTGCTTGTGGCTTGTGCTGTTAAGTTTCCAAGATTTTCACAGACAAAAAGCAAAAAAAGCAAATGCGTTTATGATTGTGACTAACATGTGAAAACACTGAACTCAAGCAGGCAGATACAAAGTTTGTGGGCTCTGTTGTCATTACTGTTATCCAAATGTGTCAAGACTGTTTTTTGACCTCACTTAAGTGTATTTATGCATGATAGGCATTGGAAGCCATTAAAATGCAAAGCTAATGCTAATATAAAGCTAACATTTAAGTTGGACAGGAGATATATTTGTACGTCCTTTTAGTGCTGTAATCTAGATGTGTTATGAAAATGTTGACCAGTGAGGGTTCCTGGGTACTTGTAATGGTGCAAATAGAAAGGAATCACAGTCACAGAAAGCTCAGTTGATCAGGGCTTTTTTAGTTGGTGTAATGGGGAAGAAAGTGGATGATTCATGTGTGACACGGAAGGTGGCACTTGTTCCCTGTTCCTTGAGCGATAAGACAAGGCAGAGTGTGTTATGTTTAACTTACTGGACTGGAAGGTGCTTAGGCAGATGTGAGTGGGGAGGTGTGTAGGGATGTTCTGGCAGGAGAGTTGTCCCTTTGCCTCTTCTAATAGCTTTATAAAATATGAAATTGTTTTGACTTATCAGCAATGTTAAAGTGGAAGAAGTATAAAATATTTGATTTCTAACCAACAGAGTAAAATATACCAAATACACGGTGAGATATGTAATCATACACAGCTTTAAGTAAATATGTATGTTAAATAACCAGAGTTATATAAATACATATCTGAGGAATTTTCCCCAAGATGATGCCTTTACCATCTGTTGATCTTGTTCTTTGAGCTAGGAAAGTATGAAAACAGGAACAAATTCTTTGCAACTTTGCATTGCAAGATTGCGTCTTAGATTCATGTAATAGACTACTGTTATTTGTCTGTATGTGTTTGTGACTTGCACAAATAATTTAAAGGAACTATAGATTAATCAGAAATCTATAAAAAGTGTTTGAATTTTATTTGATCTCAAACTGAGATGACTGTCAGCAGAATAAATAGAGCTTTATGGAGATACTTTATAATCTGAATCGAGAGCTCAATCTGTAGAAAAAAACTGCAATTTTTTTAAACCCGCAAATTTTTGCAACACTCATGCAATTATCTTATAATAATCTATAATCATGTACTTTGCATTTCTATGTCTTACCAGGCTGTTGTTATGCCTCAGGAAAATAGTTATTGTGAGGAAAATGTACTGTACTGCTGTCTAATTTGTTGCTGCCAATCTTATTAGCCTTTTTTAACTGGTGTGTTAAAGAAGTGCAGGTAGACAATTTCCTTATGACAGTATCAGTCAAGGCATTAGTTAATTATCATATGGTTCCCCATGAAAATATTTTTTGTAGGGAAAAAAAATGTTGGATCTTAGGAAGAAGAAAACAAATGAATGGAAGCATAGATATGATACTTGCGTATGTGAGTAGTATTTCAAAGAAATAAATTTTTGTGTCTTTTCAGCAGCAGAGCTTCCCAATGCCTATGAAGTTTTTTTAAGAAATCAGTTCATGCTTTAAAAGAGGAGAGTAATTTGACAGAGCCATAAAGACTAAGGATGAGAGTCTCCTGTCCATTTTATTCCCAGAGAGGCTGGGAATCAAGCATGCTTTTCCTGTTGGAAATGAAGCAAGGAATAACAGAAGATGTCTGTTACAAAGTGGATGCATAGTAAGAACTAAAGCTGCTCTGCTAAGCTGTTAATGACCCTTCATTTACAAAAGCCAATGCTTTTAAAAGACGACTCATTAATTTCAGTATTTTAGATTTATACTTTAGGGTTCATTGATTAAGAAAACAAGGTTTGTTTTTTTCTCGAGTGAGTGGGAATATCTGTAGGAAATTTGGATGGCTCACTCAGGAAGTTAACTTGTTTCCAGATTTATTAATAGCTTTCACTCAATGTAATATGGACTAGAGTGTTCTTTCAGGACTCCAAGGTCTCAGCCCTGACCAGTCCGAAGTGTCCATGTATTCACTTTTCCACATGGACTTCTTTCTTTCATGATGTGGCTACTTGCTCATCATGTGCACAGACTAATACCTGCAGAAGTGGGTCCTGGGGTGCAGACACTGCACTTTGATTGCCAGTAGCTGTACTTGCTTCATGTTGTTCCATGTGCTTCTAAAGACATCGGGTTCTGCAGCCACAGGATGAGTACAGTATTTCTTCACTCTGCATGCAAGGCTTCCTCTTTGCGTTCTACAGTAAACTCATATTACCTTCTCCAAAGTGTGTCTACCTGCCTGGTTCTTTCTTCCACTAAGGAGCTGGAAATATATCCCAGCTGCTAGTGTCTTTGCTGGTAAAGTTCCACAAGTCCATGTTGAAAGTCATCAGTGGAAAATGAAGGATTGATTTGGGCTGGTTTCCTTAGGAGAGGTAGCTTTTGTCACCAAGTTTTCCACCAGTCTCCTCCACACAACATCTGGACTTGGTGGCCAGTAACAACCAAGTTCAATGAAGGAGATAGAGACCCAACCTAAGGTTCCCTTTTAAGGGAATGTTGCAAGGCTTGGAAACATTTCAGCTAATCGATACTAAGGTTTAGTCATTGTAATTGCTGCACTTCCTTTATCAGAATTGAAACCCTGGTGTTGACCTACCATCAATAAAACTGCTGATGGTATTAATGGAGTTAATGTGGTGTGTGTGTGGCTATGTGCATGTGTATTTATACATATATACATTTAGGAAGATGTATTATATGGGTTTTTTTCCTGCTATTACAAATATGGGAGATTCTGGTGTCTGTGTTGAACTGCTACAGTAGTATTCACATTTTCCACTAAAACATCTGACAGTAAAATAAATCAACCGTCCTGCCAAAAATCTCTACAAGAGAAAAGTCCTTGAGATATATAAAATACTTCTGCTGTGGTGGGTAGAATCTGTGGTTTGGGAGATGCAGATTAGGGGGTCCAGCAAGTGGCCCAGGAGCCACAGGGTGCTTATGTGCAGCTTGAATATGACTCTCTTGGTGGCTGTTTCTGTGACAGGGGAATTTTAGTCTTGCCATCTGCAGTATAGAAGCAGCACAGTTTGGACAGTGCTAGGGAAGACCTATAGCAAGCAGAAGGTGTCACAGCCAAGGAGCCACAGCCTTGCACCAGGTCGGATTGCTGCTGGCTGCTGGGGAAGATGGGCACAGTGCAACAGCTCTGGCTTCCCTCTCAAGAGAGCTTGTTGCTGGGCTTTTCATAGGACCATGCTATGCTGACTCGGGTTCTTTTTCATAAAAAGTAATAGTTGTTTCTGTGAATTTGCTGTTAACCTCCTTCCCTGTTTCTGGATCTAATTTTGTATAACTGTATGCCAAGACAGTGGAGGGAAAGGGAGAGAAGGAAAAAAAAACCCTGGAAAATCCAACTGATTTTTCAATATGATTGTTTGAAATGTGCTCAGCTTTCAGCAGAGAGAGGTCTCTTTGTTTGTGCTGATTAGAAGCTATTACATGTAATAACTATGAGAGGTGACTTCACTTGAACTGTGCTTGTTTATGTATATGCGTTCTGATAACAACCAAACCTCATGTGGTGTGTTGGAAAGGTGACACGTAAGTTTTATCTCAAGAATAACCAGAAAATTATTATTTTTTAAACTAGCTTTCAATCAATAAATGAATTTTTTGACCTCAGGTCATTTTTAGATGAATGAACATACCAAGAACTTTGATAAACTAGTTGATCAGATTGCAGTGGAGTTTGCACCTACATACTTTCCCTCCTGTTTGGTTTGTTGGGGCTTTTTTGTGTTGTGGGTTTGTTGGGGCCTTTTTCTCCCTTCCTGCAGGAAAGATGTGTAAGTTACTGCCTTTTCAGGTGTTCAAACAATGAAGGTAACTTTTTTTCTGTGGAGTTTGTAAGATGCAGCAGAGCACAGGTATGCTTTTGCTGCACAGCCTTCATGGGAACATGCTGAAACTGCTGAATTCCATAGCCCAACTTGCTGCTTGGGTTTCTCTAACTTTTTTGTTCCTCAGATTTGCTAGACAGAACAGGCACGGTAGAAAGCCTCATTGGGGTTGGTGTGAGACTGACTTTTTATGGAAAGCTGTTTAAATTCCTTTGGGCTATGCCTGTTGTAGTAGCCACCAGGTGAACTTACTGTTCCCAGATGAGCTTGATTATCATCATGATGACTCCCTTTTAGGAACTAGTAATGAATCACAGTGTTTGTTACCTTGTATGTGTTTGTATAACAAATAGTTTTGTAGTTTGGAAGAATTTACATATTGGAACTTATGTCTGCCGGAAAAATGCGCACATGCTTTGTGTTAGGTTTCTTTACAGCCAGATGAGTGTTGAGCCACCCTTCTAGAGGCATTCTTCCATGAGAACAGCTGGTCAGGATCATACTGCTGTGAGAAAGGAGCAGATGATCTCCCACTGCTGAAAACCCAAGGGTGTACTCTCCTTCCAAATCATCATTCTTCTTGGGAGCAAAGACAAGCACAGGGAGGATGGAAGTGAGGTGAGAGAAGGTGTCGCAGCTAATCGGTGGCTGGGTCAGGGTGCCTGAGGGCCAGGTTCACGTGCAGTGCTGGGTTTCAGGGAATCAGCTTGACCTGCCGGTCTGACTGAATGTGTGGGGTGGGGTGGCATTAAGGCATGTTTGCTGTTCTCTTTCTCTGTTTCTGTCTCTAAATGTAGTAACTAATTTTTAAAGTTTTACATTTTAGTAGAGTGAGGTCATGTTCCCATGAATATGTCTAATGTTCAGAATGATTTCTGGGATGTTTGCAAACCACCTACCGTTCTCCTTCCCAGGGAGGGGGCCCCAAGAGCAGTAGGCATTTACGTGCGGGGTGCGACTAATGGCTGAGCAGGACCAGGACTCCTCCTCACCCTTCACCTGTGTCTCAGAAGCTCCCATCCTGTCACCAGAAAGCCTGGGCATGGTAAAAGCACAAGGCCTTGGTAAGGGGCCAGTATTGCCCCAGCAGTACATCCACAGTTGCTGTGCTGGTGCCGCCAGGTAGAGACTGCAAAGCTTTGGGGTTTCTGTGTGTCAAAGACATCAGAACTCTCTACTTGAAATCTCAAGCTTCCCTCTCAAGCACACAGGAGTAAATCTGCTTTTTTTTTTTCCTTTTCTCCTTCCTTGTGAGGGTGGTGTTAGTTTGGGGGCAGGGTTATGGAAAACACCTCACCTGCTTCCCAAATAATACAGTGTCATGCACAGAAGTGCAAGTTTTCAGTCTTTATCCAGGTGAATGATTATGATTGCAAAGTCAGCCTGTAGTGGAGTTTCTTGATTTATTTATTTTTACTTTTTTTCCATGCAGAGCTGAGCAGTTGTACATCTCTGCTAATACAAAGTTTTGGTGTGTAGAAAAGACATGAAAAGGAGACATTGAAGAAATGTTCCCCTATTTTGTTGCTGGACTAGGGATCAGTTTTTACAGCTAACAAGTAAAGATCAATCTGTAGACAATTTAGCATAACAAAATATCAGAAGTTAATGGGATTTGAATAAATTATTCTGAATTCTGGTAATTATAACAAGGTCTGTTTTACTTCAGTATAAAGAGAATCAGTTATTTATCAGTTAAAAGCTTAATTTTTCGCATCAAACTTGGGATTATAAGGCTTCTTTCAGAAACTTTTTTACAGAGAAAATATGTCAGTGGCCCACAATAATGGGAAAATAACTTGTGATTAACTCTTTGCTAATTGAGTACTTCGAACGTTTTGCCAAATAAATTGTAGAACAAGGATTTCAAGCTTTTCCAGCACAGAGTGCTGTAGAACAAACCACAGGCTGGAAACCCTCATGCACCTTTGGCTAAGAGAACAAGACTGGCATGTGCAATGTACCTCAGACAGAAAATATCCAGAAGGTATTTTTGCAGTGTTCCTCTCTGTGAAAGCTGAACAAGGCTAACGGAGTGCTACAGTTTTACTCCGGAATAAATTACTGTTGTTTGCTATGCAAATCTTATGATTGTAATTAGGCTAGGATTTGGACTGCTGTGTACACTGATCTTTGTTCCCTCTGCGCATGGGAGCTAATTCTAATGCTGCAAAACAGCAGAGCAAATGCCAAGGTCTGCTCAGCCTCTGATCATTTCTCACAGAGTGCATTTGCTCCAAGTGGACAATTGAAAAGGAATGATTTACCTCTGCCTTCACAGGGGACATAATTGCACCGCAGGCATCTTGTGGGCCACTGAAACGCTCAGGTACTGTAAAGTCTTGCTTGAAAGCAGGGGTTGGAGAAAACGCAGGGAGGAGGTCCTGATAGGCATCTAGTTTTTAGCAAACTGGTTTTAAAAAGTGATGTTCGGCTGCTGATTGGTTAAGGATCTGGTGGCATGTGTGAGCTATCACGACAGTGATTGCAGTTCCTAGTATGGCTATGTATAGCTCCCGTTATCTGTGCAGCAGGGCTCTGTGTAACCGCAGCCCGTGGCTCCTTGCCCGCACTAATGAGCTGTCCCCGAGGCCGGGCTTGTGCCTGGGGGGGTGGCACAGTGCTCCAACCGTGCTGCTGTTTTGGAAACCAGTTTGTTGACTGTGCTCAAGTCCAGCTTGCCCAAGCTGCCGTGCCAGCTTGGCTACCGTTGGCTGTGGGAGCTCGTCCCAGTGCAGCGTGGCTGCCCCAGAGCTGTCTGGAGGACGAGGCAGGCTGGCAGCTGAGGCTGCCAGGCTGTATGGGCTGCAGCAAAGGAGAACTGTCACCTAGACCTGGACTGGGGCGAAGCACCAGCATGGTGAGGACAGTACAGGTGAGCCACACTCACAGCCCATTCTCCTCCCTGGGAACACAGCTACCAGTGTCCAGTCAGCTCATGTGGTGGGAGTGCATCCTGCGGGCAGCGGGTCTCGATTTTATGATAACCCAAAGAGCAGGGAAAAGCCAGGGTTGGTTGCTGCCAACCATGGCTCCCAATATGTGAGAGAAAGGGGAGCAGAGGCATTCAGGTGCAGGGTACCAGCTGGGGGTGTCGGGGAGATGCACTCCTCTCTTAGCGGTGGCTGGCAGGGGTGAGCACCTCGTCCTTGCGGTTAAGGTGGTGGCTGCACATCCACAGCCTGGTCAGAGCCTGCACCTGCACCAGGGCTGGGCTCTTCGGTACAACTGCCACCCCGCTGCTACAGGAAGGTCCAGCAAAATAAAAATCTTAACAGCTACAAGATCTATTAGCTTGTGCAGTTTTGTCTCCAGATAGAGAAAAAGGCATTATTTGGAATTTTTTCAGAATCATTGTGAGGACAGATGAAGAATGAAGAAGTACCCTCTAGGGGACAATATAGCATTGTTTTTCTAAGGATATAGTGAATGACACAATCTGGTTTTTAACAGCTTGTAACTCCTGTAAATCTTGTTTATTTCTTTTTGTTGCCTACTCATCTAAATCACAACAAAGCAGAGGAATGGTGGCAGTTTTACTTTTTCTTGCATGCTTGCACATGACCTCGAATCCATTAATTTTGTTTGTGTAAATACCATTTAAGGGAGCAAGGAAACTGAAGAAGTGTTGAGGTACTAATGTGCCTAGCAAAAAGCAGAAGAATCTTCTTTGCAGAAAGTGATTTTTCTGACCAAGTGTTTTTGATTTCTAGTGCTAATACGACAAAGTGTGTGTTCTTTCCATAGCTGGATGTGCCCTATTTCAGAACAGGTTAGAGTGTGTTCTGAAGCTGTTGTTGAAAAAATATATTTTACTTAATTAGCCAAGTTAAAAAGGGGTATAAAATCTGTGTGAGCTTTATAAACTCTGTGCTGTGGCTCTATGTACATTCCTTTGCTAATGGCATCTGTAATTTAGCATTGTAACACAGAGGATCATGACTTGGCCTGTAATTATCTCTGAAGAAGAATGTGAACTAGACAGTTTTGCACTCTTAGTTTTGGGGAGAGAAATTACAAAGATCTCAGTTTCCTTCAGTAGCCCCTAAAGTTATTCTATTTGCAGTGCTCCAATCCTATTTTTTCTGGTACACCTGGCAATTTTTAGAATGCAATAAATTTTCAGTCAGGGTACTAACATGTTGGTGTGGGGTCAGAAATACTGTATAGTAATATAATACCAGTATGCCGGTATTAAATAACTTAAATCATTATAGTTATCTTCATGACCCATATAATGAAACATAGAAAGCCTTAGAACAAACGTTGGACAGCTCTAGATGTTTCACAGAATTGCAGAATATTCTGAGTTGGAAGGGACCCACAAGTGTGATCAAGCCACACTCCTCAGTGTACAGGGACTGAACCCACAACCTTGGTGTTGTTAGCACCATCTCTAACCCACTGAGCTGATCTCATATTTCAAGGTGTTGGGCAGCTATGCCAGGTCAGAATCCCAGGGCATGCTAGCAAGGTGCTTAATAGCACTTCCAGCTCTGCAGGGAATTTTGTTCAGGGCTAGCTGATGTCTTTGTGCTGCTGCTGAGCTGTGCTGTCTAGGGTGTTGTCTGTGGGGCTGCTCCGCTTGGAGGCCCTTGCTCAACACCCGGTTGGATGCAAAGCAGTTCCTGATTTTAGAGGAGAGCCTCCCTACTACCCATGTGTGAATCATTTCAGACCTATGTCTTGGATCTAGAGGGCCAAGGGGGGTTAGCTAATGGAGCTCTACTGCAGAATTTGGAGGCTGATTCAAGGAATACCCTTTGCCCCTGCTTTCCCTTTCCAACCTTCCTGTGAGCTGCCCACCCTGGAGCCTTGGAGGTGGGCACTGCCCCGGGGCAGCTGGAAGGTTTGCTCAGGAGTTTGCTAGTGATGAATCACAGAGGTATGGCATGGATTGATAAGGTCGTGTACTTTGTGATTAGACACATCCTTCCTCTAACAGCGGTTCTTTGTCTCCATTTTGCTTGTGGTAATGTGTTTCGGCCCGTTTGCATACAACGACTCTCCAAGCAGGAGCTGTTTGACTTGAGACAAAGTCACTATTATTCCAAGCAAGTTCATGAAGCCCTCATAATTTTGTTGCCCTCAGAAGGGTGAATTTATTTAAAAGCCAATTAAGTTAAATCACCAAGGGAAATATTTTTATTTTCTTGCAGCCTAGCTGTAAAGGACTTTTGGGTACATAAACAAGTGTATAACAAGAAAAATCTGCCTGGCAGCTATATTGTTGGGTTTTTTGTAAATTTTAAGTGATGGCTGTAGAGGGGCATGCTCTTTATCTGTAGCACTAGCAAAAATAAGTTATCTTTTTCAGCTATTCGCAGTGCAGATATACAGCCTGGGAGCCATGGCAAAAGAAAACTTCCATGGCCCACAAATTATTGAAAAATACTGACTGCTGTAGGGCCTGCAACCTGACGAACACACAAGTCTATCTCCTCAGCTGGAGTTGATGGGGAGCCCAAAGAACTCGGTAGGAATACTTCAGGCTTATCTGGGGAGATTTTTGACTAGACTCTCAAGGTGCATGATTTAGTCAAGTGCCTGCTTGTCTTCACAAACATAAACCTTTGAATGGTACCCTGAACATGACATTTATAGTGCTGTAGTGCTTTTTCAAAGACTATCTCTGTTGTCTCCCCAGGCAATGTCTCCTGAGCCCTTTATGCCCCTTGGTTATGAGTCCCTGTCTGTTATGAAGCCTTACTTCTCTGTCTGCCCCAGTCTCTGCTGCAGTGCTCCCTTGGACTCTCTTGGCTGTTCTGGCTCCCCTCCTCTGCTCTGTATTGTCACTTACTGAATAGACTTGCTCAGTAGAGTTTTCAGAAGGAAAACAAAACGAAGTAGTCATGGATGACCAATATCTTTTCTTTTTAACTTGGTCGTAAAGCATTGTTGGCTCACTGGTTTGGTTTCTACTGTCTATAAAAAGGTTTTGTGCAAGAAGTCCCCTTTTTCCCATCGCCCTGTGTGACACCAGTGCTGAGATGACCTTCTGCTGGAAAGTCTCATTGCTCAGTTTTGTCACTGCTCTGTATGAGTTTCCCTGGCAACCAGTTTGAGCTGCACTGAACCAAAAATATCTCACTGTGCTGGGGGAAAGTCAGTTTGCAGACATGTATTTCTCTTTAATGAGTTCTCTGGATGGTTTGTGTGTTCAGCCTGCAGATGTCATTATTGGGAACCAACAGCTGGGAGATGCTGTTTGCCCCTTTTCCTTACTTGCACAGGCAGAGTGGCCTATGAGGAGGCTGCCCCTGCATGATTGTCAACTGGGCTGTGGCTGTAGGACCCATCATACTCATTTCTCATGGTATCCTGAGAGTCTTGTCTTCTACTGAGAGTGGTCTGTGCAGCAGACACAAAGTCTTCATTGGATCTCTGCAAATTTCTGTATTTAATAATAACAGAATGGGTAAGGTTGGAAGGGACCAACCTTACCTAGGCTATTGCTAAAAACTTTGTCCATATTTCTGTATAAATATATGCATCTTACTTTATAGCTGGGCATGCAGTGAAGTCCAGTTTTGCTCCCATCCTAGTCTTTAAAGGCACAGTTTGTGACACCTCTGGATGAGCATATATGTAACTCTTTGGAGGTGAAGACCCACCATTTTACTCAGGAGAGAATGCACAAACTGGAGGTGTTATTTCAAGCCTTCCTCGTTTAGTTTTGACTTGCAGATAATCTTATCACTACCTAATGTAGAACACTGATGTGAAGAAAAGCATTGGTAACTCCAGATGTGTTCTCAAGATGACAAAATTAGAAAAGACTAAATTGGAAACCAGGATTTCATTTTTAGTAACAGGTTCCCTTTTCTGGATTTGTAGGGTGTGAGGATTGCGGTAAAAGCCTTATAGGAGAATGCAAACTCCACGGACCACTCATCAGGGCTAAAGATAGGGTTATTCCCAGCCGAGCCCGTCTCACCCTGCCTCACTACCTCACTTTGCGAGTGTTGGAGCTGAGAGCTGGAAACCAACAGAGTAAGTATTTTAGCTCTTTTTCCCACATTTGAGAAAGAGGAGGCAAAAACACTGGCCTGTTCTCATGAGTAACTCAAGGCATAATCATGGGGCATTAGCATTATGGAGACTGTTTTCAGCTGAGCACAGCTAAAGCTCACAGTCAGCTACTGTTTTTTATGACTGATTTCTGGTAACGGATGCATAAACTGATGGCAGGACATTAGCCAGAGCTGGTGTGACATTTAGCTGTGAGCAACCACTTAGCTCTGTTCAGTCAATCCAAGTTTAATGAATGTTGAATTTGTATCTAATAATAACAGCCATGCACTACTATTTTTTTTTTCACTTTTCCCCAAGCACGCAAAACAGGAAAGAGTATTCAATGAAAGGTCAGAAACAAAATGGTAAATGACATCCCTTATCCACCCCCTGCAAACTCAATAGATCACAGTGGGGTAATTTACCTTTTGCAGCATTTTTAGTTTACATTATAGGAAGACTGTTGCTTCCTTCTAAAAGCAAAGCAATTTGAATTCCCAAACATGAACAAAGGAATTATGTTCTTTGTGTGCAAATTTTCCACAGCTACCTGTGTAAAATTAGTCCTGCCTAGACTCTTCTTCAGAAAGAGAATGACAGGATGCCTACACTGTCACTCCATTGATCTGGCGGTGGAATAACTGGAATGATTAAGAAGGCTAATACTGTGTTTTTATAGATTCTCTCCCCTCTTATTGGGAGAGAGCAACCTCCCAAATTATGCCAAAAAGCAGAGGACTATGATAACAGCAGTTTGTAGATTGAGGAGTATCAACATGTTTGTATTGCATACTCAGTTTAATATCCTGTCATAGATTTTTGGTAATTCATTATTTGATGTAGTTCCCATTTAAAAAATCAGTACCTATTTACATCCTTTTTAGTTTCTTCACCTTAGAATTATTTACTGAGTTTATTTGTCTAGAAAAAGAATCCATGTGTTCTGCACTATTTTGTTTATCTCCATTTTCACAGCTGTAAGCATAGAAGAAATAGTTCGTGATGTCTGTACTAATATTAGACTGCTCTTTGTTTTGTTCACAGTCCTTGGTGTATTTGCAAAGAAAGTAATACAGAAGAGAACACAATTTGGCCCTTATGTTGGTCAATTGTCTACAAAACTGACCTGTTATGATGAGAGCAGGCTAGTCCTGCAGGTAAAAACCCACTTCCTTTCTATGAAGTGCATGTGTGTTTTTAGCAGCTCATACTTATTTAAGTATTTTAATCAGTCAATTTGCCATCTGATGTAGTTCATTAATTGTACTTTTGATGTGTGTGAGTGTAAATCACTTAAATTATTAGACAGTACAGCATAACCTGAAGTACCCAAATGTTCCTGTATACAATGTTTTCTAGAAGTTTGCTTTCCTGCTTTCTAGTTTTACCATTTCTAGGGTGTGTTAGGCCTATCAGTCTAATAGCTTTTGATAAGCTTTTCGGAGAGCGTAGCTACTGAAGTTTCTTCCCAGATAACACAAAAAGATTTGTGCTTTACACCATACCACTGGGAGGTTTGAGTTTGTGCACTGAGTTAGAGTGACAGAATTATGCACTCAGGCACGAGCTTAGTAGGGAGAAACAGTGGAAGGATAGGGAAACACTTCTTAATTAATTTTAAATTTTATTGTTATTAATTAATAATAATTGTTAATTTATATGTAGGCTTAGACACACAGTGCACTACCTCAGTTTATTTATTCAGATTGTTATTTAGAGCTGGTACGTTCTGTTGCTGCACACGTAAGTACTGACTGTTTCACCTGGACCATGGCACTATTATTTGTACTTTTTCCAGCAAAAATTGTGGCCTCTGAGGACTAGCCCAGCTGAAACAAATCTACGTGGATATCCTTTCCCACAGGAATTCCTTGGGAGTGAGAGTTGATTAGTTGGCTAGGACAATCCTCTGGGCCCTAGTCTTTGCGTTTTGCTGTTAGGGTCATGGCTGAGCACAGCTCTGTGTCATATGAGAGTCCATGGCCAAGCCACAGCCTCTGTGAGGACTTCCCAACAGGTCATGGTTCTTCCAGAGTTTGCATTTCGTATCAAGTCCTCTCACCCCCAAATAGAGAGACACCAACAGCAGCTGTCCTGTGACACACTCTGTGTCTTCATTTGAGCTTCCTCCAGAAGCCTGGGACTGGAAAGCACCATGTTGTGAGGAAATACTTCTGAACTTTAGTTAGAGAGCTTCAAAGTAGTAATAGCTTCAGTAGTTGCTGTGAACTTGATTTGGACATGGAAATCATGGGAATTATCTGCCAGGAAAAATAACACTGTCCATCTATGGAATTTTCATGGCATGTGGACGCCAGAAAAGCTTTATTCTTCTCTATAACTCAATATCTTCAGTCTTTTGATTAGACACTATTAAAAATGCAGAAAATGTGCTTCTCTAACAATGGATGGATGAGCTAAGCACCCAGTTCCTTCCTCTTCACCAAGCCATTGTAAACCACACCCTATCCTCTATCAGTCAGCACCATTTGCTTAAAAGTATACAGTGATAAGCACAGCTCTGGCTGATGAATGGACTGTTTCTTCAGAAGAGGAGATTAGAGTCCCAGATTTCCTACATGACAGCAGTAGCTGCCTTGACTTCTCTGTAGCATGAGTATGTGACCAAACTTGTCCAACAGGCAGGTGCTTTCATCGGAAACATGACGAAGTTAGATAAAATAGTTCCCAGAAGCAATAAAAATGCAACTTTTTTTTTGCAGTTACTTGCTCAGTTACATGGTTAGTAGAACAAATACAAGCTATGCTGACATCAGGTGTGCAGTTTTGTCTGTCCATATTTGAGACACTATCGCAGAAAAGCAGCTGTTTTGTTTGAGGTTGGTAGTTTTTGCCTCATAGGGGCATTCTCTTGGAGGAGAATCTAGGAAGAGTGAAGTAAAGGAAAAAGAAAAAGATCTTTCTGGTACAATTGTTCATTTGTATTTACTTTTGCATTGTTAAGGGGAAAAAGAGAAGACTGTTAAAATGCCATTATGTTGTATGCTACCTCTCTGGACTTACTAACACAAGCTATACAATTGTTCCATGCAAAATGTAGCAGCACTGAAGCTTGAGATTATCGAGTGCTCAGGAAGTAGATAAAGGCACAAAGCTTATCTTTCTACCTGCCTACACTTAGTTCTTATAATATTATCTTTATAGAACATAAAAATGATGAACTATAAATGGGAAATACATACAAAGGCCTACAGTTATTTTAGTAGCGGGGTGTTCAGCAGGTATTTGGTCTTCCCTTTCTTTTGCACTCAGTGTTCATTAAGAGTGATCTATTTCAAAACAACCATGATTTCAAGGGACATATGACCAAGACAAAGTAGATAACTGATAGCTGTGATTGCAAATTAAAGAAAACTAATGTGCCTCTATACAGGACTTGGTTTTATCATATTCGTCCTCCTGTTCTCCTCCTTTGTTTCAGGTATTGAAAGATGGAGGGAAGTACTTTCTGGACACTCCCAATGAGGACTGTGGAAACTGGATGATGTTTGTTCGGCTAGCCCGGAACCAAGAAGAACAGACCCTTGTGGCTTATCAGCACTGTGGAGAAGTCTACTTCACAACAGTTAAGGTACTTAAACCTACATTGCTTCACCTGTCATCCAAAAGGAAATTTATAGACAAAGGTTCTGAAAGACTAACTCTTTTACAATGAAAGATTGATTATATTCTGCCAACTGGATCATTACATACATACCACCTTTAATGTCATTTAATCCATACTAAAGCAAGCAGTGTTACAGAGTTTGTCAGGAAAAGGTGGTGTGTACTTGCTGTTGTGGGTAGTGAAGAAACTGAGCTGAGGGAACATAAAAATCATTCACAATGACAGTGTTTAAACTGAATGCTCTTTAATCCCACGTAGTTATATGGTGAGATTATTTGACAATATTACATTCAACAATATTTCATTCTGGAAATAAGAAACAAATTCGTTTCTTTTATTACATTTCTGGACGCATGTTGTTTTTGAGCACATTGCCCTGTGCTCAGGAACAGGGTGTTAAGTGAATCTTTATGTGCAATTTCCCATGCTCATTAAATCTGAAGACTTAACTGAAAAACCTAGAATACTGCAATGTTGCCATGAAATGCTCAATTTATGTTAGAGATTCTGGACTGCATCTTTGTCTGAAGAGAGAGAACAAGGTACTCTGTGTTTATAAATGAAACGAGAACATACATAGAAATTGGGTTTTACTGTTTTGGCCATTTTCTTAGGCAGAGTTGATTTTAATCAGAAATAAATCTTTTGCACACTTTGGAAACAGAAATCTATCTGTTGATCATAATGCTTGTGTATCATTGTGAGCAACATTAAAATTAAAAAAAAAACTTGTGAAAAGTAGTTACCATGAATTAAAATCCAGCATTTCAGTTTCATATCCAAGATTGGCACGTACTTCTGTGGCATAGTAGTAGTTAGAGTTTTTCCTACATTTTTGTTTCTCCCCCAGCACAGTGAAAAAAATATTTACGGTATAGTGGTGATGAGAGAATAACATTTCATACCCTCTAAGTCTTTTATAGTTTATGAGTTTGGGATTAATATCAACATAATTATTAAGAAAAAAAAGAAAAATGTGAAATAGTATATGCTACTCTGAGAGAGACATATTTAGGCAGGTTTTGAGGTGCTCATGCAGTCCGTATCATTTGAGACTTCAACTTGATTTGAAATGCATGATATGCTTATAAAATTGACAGGATTACTAATACTATATTTGGGAAGCATGAACTTTTCCAAGACGTAGTTGTTATAAACTGGTACCTTAAAATTTCCAGTATAATTTAAATTCTATTGAACCAGCTCTCTGTTGACTTCAGCAGAACTCTGCACATTGGCATTAATGAAGAGTTCCATCCTGTACACTGACACAAAGTGTGTCCTAGGATGAGGACCAGTCTTGGAACCTTTGCTGTGCTGTGTGTCCTAGGACATTACTTGGCCTTTATTTTTCTGAAGTCCCAGTATCATTCGGGGTACTGTGGCATCCTTCAGGTTTTGTCCTGGTCGATGAATGCAATGGCCTTGTGCTAAAGTTAGGCACACCCTGCTGGTCATGCTGTGGGGCTGGCTTAGGGCTGATTCTGAAGATACTTTCTCAAGACATTTTTAGTGAACTGTATTAAGGTGGGAGTAGGATTGGCGCCTTTCTCCACTATTTTTACAAAGAAATGGGGTTTCAGTGACATGAAACTACAGCTACTAAAGCAGACGTGTAAGAGGCATCCTGACACCACCGTTAGCTTACTTTCTGACCTGATGTCTGCAATCCTTAGATATAAGTGCTTTAAAAGGTATAGAATTGTGAGGAAATAAAAATCATCCGTGGTTGCAGTTGGTCTCATTCCAGGAGAGTTTCATGTGTACACTGCAGTTCTCTTATTGTCACTGGTGGCACAGAGGAAAAGACAACTTGTAGTGGATTTGGATACTGATATTTAATTTAAGTTTTATTGAGATTAGAGCTTTTGAATTACTTTACTGTTTCACACACTGATGCACTTGCTCTTTCCCCAAAGTCACATTGACCAGGTCTCAGCTTCCCATGAAGGAGATGGCTGCTAGTCTAGGAATGCTGGGCAGAAAGTTGTGACAGTGTCACTCTGTGCAGTTTTTTGTGAGTACCAGTCTCGCATATCACAGGCCAAGGTCCCAAGACATCCTTAAACATTTGCATCACAATGCATGATGAGCCTCCGAGTTAATGGCTCTGCCTCATGTTCTTAATTGACTGGAGAATTCAGGACAGACCATTTCTGTTTACGCCAGGTGTTATCAAAATGTACACCCAACCCATACTGGTTGTAGTTAGCAGGCAGGCTTGTGCTTGGGAGTTCAAATTCAGTTTTCAGCATTAAACCCACAATTAACCCCTCACTTGTCTGCATTCACAATCTACATTGTCTTTTCCCTACTATGCTTATCCCAGATCAATATTACAAAATAAGTGGATTTTATGATGTCACATTTTCTGGAATATAACTCAGCTGCTCTCTTTCCAGGCTAATTTGTTTTGTTTTTCTTTTTGGTGGCATGAGTTTATCTTAGTTAAAATAAAACTACAAGTACAGTGCAGTTTGGCTCTACTCCTGTTACAGCAATGTTGGTTTTTATTATAGATGAAGAAAATTGTGTACAGGGTCAGGGAGTCATATAAATCATGACCCCAACGTTTAGTTTTCTCCTTTGCATTTAAAGAACTAATAGATCTTTAGCCAGTGAGTGTAATCGCTCCTCTCTTTTTCTATTTGCTGTATTATTGACTGAAAGTATTTGTCAGAAGAGGTCATAGTCCAGTCCAAGGAGAGATTTGGGCAAGCATGACGGGATGGGAGACTGCAGATTATGGGCTCCCTTAATCCTCTGGGGGAAGGCTTCAGCAGGAGGAGGGCAGAGTTACAATAAAGCACGCTCACAGCAAGCCTGACACATTAGAGCGAGCGCATGGAAAGGCGCCGGTTTGCCTTGCAGTCCACATGTCTGCACCCATGCTCAGTGTGACATGTCCAGGAGCCATCCAAGATCTTGCACGTTCACTGTGCATTTTTCCTTTGCCTGTACGCTATAGTTAAATCTTCTGTCCAGTGGGCTTCTGCACATCAAAGAATGGGAATGGGATATGCTTGGTAAGACTGCAGGATGTCTGAACATCACAGACAAATACATCTCACTGAGCAAAGGTTATGAGGATTGCAGCATCCCTCCTGCTACTGAGATCCACCCAGATCCAAATCTCTGCATATACAATTCCACTTCTAGAAACAGAAATTGTCAAGCCCTAGTGGGCAGTAATGCTCAAAAAGTGCTTGAACCTTGAAACTAAGTTACCAATAATTTAAACAGAGTCAAAAATGCAGTTTGACTGCCCCTGCAGTCAAACTGCATTTGCCCTGCCCTTCCTATCTTTCCTATTGTTTGGTTTAGGAAAATTGACACAAGTAAGCACATGCTGGTTTTTTCCATTCACAGCCTATTGAACCGCACACAGAATTGAAAGTATGGTATGCTGCCGATTATGCCAAATTTATGGAAGCTTCTGCAGTCTTCATTAAAGAAGAATCAGATGTCTCTCCTTTGCCTTCAGTAGCAGTAAGTACCCCTATTCTGCATTGAAGCTATCACTAGACATAGTAAATTATGGTTTATTTACATGTTTTCTCTGTTTATATAACTCTGGTAATGCAAATGTAGACCATACAGTACCTTTAGCAATTTTAGCCAAGCAGCTATCAGAGAAAGGTTGTTCTTTCTGTCCTGTGTTTGTAATCCAATGGAGCCATCAGATACAGTCAGAAGTAAGTGGCACCACTTGATGTATTGGAAAGACTTAAGATGGACACTAATTTATGGATAACCAAGCTGTCCAGTCTCAGACGTTTTTCACCATTTCCCCTTCTTTTGCTCTGGCTGATTGGCCAGAGTACCCACTAATTACTTCAATCTTTCCTGTTCAGTAACCCTTCTCTACTAATTCAAATACCTTCCCCTCTGTATCATAGCAGAAATCCTTAAACTGATAGGAAAAGTTTGTTAAGTGATAGAAACATGGCTATGAAAATCAATACTTAATCTAGAAATAATGGGAAACAGGGAATACAAATGAACCAGGAATTCATATTCCAAGGCAGCTCGTGAGGCCTTCAGAATATTCCCCAGAAGGAAGGTGTGGGAGGGCCACAGCATCAGACACAAGTCTTCGCAGAGAGGAGAGCTTGGTCTGGAAATAAAGATAAAGCAGATATAGTTTCACCGTGCTCTCTAGAGCAAGCTAGCCCAAGAGCAGGAGAAAAGGAGGACAGTTTATGAGAAGCTTACATAAAAGGTAGATGAAGTTGAGGATGTACATGGTCATGCATTAATTGGAAGTACATTTCATCCATGATTGGAGTTTTTTGTAATTGCTTTTCATCAGAATTTTTATAATATCAGTATTTAAAGTGAATTCAACTGAATCCAGTAGGGCTCATTTCCATGGAAGTAATACTTCCAAATAATACAGTGTTAGCAAAAAAAAAAAAAAAAAGAGGCTTTAAGTCAGGATAGGCTTGAGATCCCTAAACCTAAGGTTTCTTATCCAGTTAATGGAAGTCTAATGCCAAGTGTCAGGCTAAGTGAGGAAGTCGCTCCTGAAGCTGTTGACCATTGCTATGTGGTAAGGCATGGAGCTGGCCCAAGACACAAGGAAATCTGTATACATCTGTCTACATTTTTGCACAGAAACCCATCCCATTTTTGTGTGGCTGGAATAGTAGATAAACTATGTCAGTCCAAGGATAAAGTACAATTTACAACTGCTTTTGTCACTAATTTCGTAAACGCAACAAATGTAGAGGCTTCAAAATTCAGTAAGCACAGATAAACAAAGGTGAAGGACTCAAGACTGTTACAGTAAATGGTAAACAAAAACATGTAAATCAGTATTTAGCCAACCTTACTTTTCCTTTGAGTTTTTACTCCTAGAGAGAATCTATTGCCAGTTGAACAACTAGGTGGTAGCACATGGAAGTAAATATCACCAAGGACAGTGATGGGTCTTAGAAAAGCACAGGACAAAATGAGTAAGATGAATATGACCTTTCCTTAGTAAGAAATACCTGTCTCCGTTCTCATTGCAGAAAGAGCCTGTAGACCCTTGGATATGCTCCAGCTGTGGAAGCAGTTTTTCAACTTTTGCTCTGCTGGAATCTCACCAGTGCATCCATAAAGACCGAGTCCTTCCTACGAGGTTCAGACCACCAAATAAGTTGGGACCTGTAAAAGCAAAAAGCAAACTCAAAGGGAAACTGAGAGGAGCATCATTAGGCAAAAGCATTACTCAGTGCTTTGGGACCATTTCCTGTTCCTCTGCTGCAAAGTTCAGCTGTGCCAGCTCAGGAAGCACTTGTGGTGCTCTCGTGAGGTTTATACCTAAATGGAGAAATGGTCGGTCTTCACTGCTGAAGGGAAAAGAAGTGAAGCAGCCAGATAGTTATCCCTGCCGACTCTGTGGGAAGATATTTGATTCCATTGACAAGCTCACGGTCCACGCTTATGCGCACAAAGGGGAGCGTCCCTACAAGTGCTCACAGCACGGATGCACAAAAGCTTTCATTTCCAAATATAAACTGCTCAGGTACAGCTCTGAAGGCATTCCTTTTCTTCTGGATGTGGGGTGGGGGGGGAAAAAAGACATATTTTTCCTTTGGTGTGTTCTAGTGACAGTTAATCCCAGAGGTCCAGTTTTTATTATTACTGTTTTTGATATAATTGGAGAAAACCAGTCTCCCTTAATTATGGTGGCTACTCAAAAAAGACGTTATTGAGCAGTTTTAATCTACTCTATGCTTTATGATTAACACCTTCTTCCCCCCCTGACAAAATTTAGGCTTTTACTTATAACCTGAGAAGTTATAACCTGAGAATGCTTTCCTTTGAGAATATCAGTGTTTTTAAGTTTTGAGGCTGCAAGAGTAAATATACTAGAATAAATATGAAAACAAATAACTTATTTTGTGTGTTGTTTTGTTTGTTTTTTTTTCTTAGGCATTCGGCCACTCATTCTCCACAGAAATCTCACCAGTGTGGGTACTGTGAAAAGACGTTTCACAGGAAAGACCATCTAAAGAATCACCTACAGACCCATGACCCCAACAAGATGGCCTTCAAGTGTGAAGAGTGTGGCAAGAAGTACAACACCAAGCTAGGCTATAAGAGACACTTGGCTCTTCATGCTGCCACCAGCGGGGACCTCACCTGTAGGGTGTGTGCCCAAGAGTTTGGTGGTACTGAGGTTCTGTTGGAGCACCTCAAAAGTCACGCAGGGAAACCGACTGGCAACATGAAGGAAAAGAAACATAAGTGTGACCACTGTGAGCGTCACTTCTATACCCGTAAAGATGTGCGACGTCACATGGTGGTTCACACAGGCTGCAAAGACTTCCTGTGCCAGTTCTGTGCCCAAAGGTTTGGGCGGAAGGACCACTTGACACGCCATACTAGGAAGACTCATCCACAAGAACTGCTGAAGAGCAGGTTGCAGAATGGTGACTCAGTGGGTCTCCTTGACCAGCTCTTTTCATACAGACTGAAGGAAGATGCCAGCATGCTGTCCCCTCTTCCTGAAAGTGTCCCTGTGCCAAATGGGATTGTGAATAGTTCAGAAACAGAGGAATACAGCTGTTCCCATCTTCATTCCCAGCCAACCTTACAAACTGCTCTTCCTCTTGAGTCTTCTTCTCCTCACTTGCAAAGGATGGGCTGTGCAGACAGCATCCCAGCTGTCCCTCCCACACCATGTTCAGCAGCTGTCCCTATTAACCTGAACCTTCATCAGCCCAACAAATATGACCTTAGTTCTACCTCATTTGCCGCAGGATCCCTCAAGAATCTGCCAATAAAAGTGGATGTTAAAGGTTACAATGTGCATCTTCTCGAGGACCTGCCTTTACCAGAACCTCAGTCTCTCCACAAAATCAGTATGGAGGAAGCTTCCTCAGGGCCTGTAGGGGATATTAACAAGTATCCAGTGCACAAAGAGACAGAGGCAGCAGCTGAAACTGCAAGCCTGCCTTTCATGGATCTCACTCATGTGATGGGTTTCTGGCAGCTCCCACCAGGTGACAACCAGAACACTATTGGGGACATGACAATGACATTTGGCTCAGAGGAACCATCACACAGGCTGAATGGCCTCAGCCCACAGCAAGGTCTTCAGCTAGCAACTGGTGGGATGGCCATAAACCAGCTGCATCATCTTCCTCGCTCCTTTCCATCCACTACAAATTCTGTAACATTGCCTCACTTTCACCATGCCTTCAAGTAACCATCACCCTGTGTGGGTTTTTTCTCTTTTTTTTAAAAGACTGTGCTTCTCCTTACTTAAATCTGTTAGGACTGGGGTGGTTTTGTTTTTGTTTTGTTTTGAAGAAGAACTGCCCCAGATGTTTTCAAAGCATGTTATGAACATGGTAGTTAAATTCAGGATGTTAATAAACAAGAAGCTCTATTTTTCATACTATTAGTTTTTTAGCATATGACAACAGTAGAACTAACATATTTCCCTCATCTCCCTCTATATTTTTGTTTCTTTTCATGCAAACAACTGAATAACTATCTTCAATGACAGCAAAGTATCATAACAGGCACAATAAAACTGTGGCTGCTGCAACAGGAGAAATACGGTTAGGGTGAATGGGAAGAGGGGGGAAATCACAAAGAAATCAATTTAATGAACCATAAATCACAGCAAATTTGTACACATGGCAAATGTAACAAACGATTTATCAACATCAGATAGATTTTTGTTAAGCACTTCATTAATGAACTTTATTAATCCTTAATTTAAATCAGAATCATTCCAAGAGTAAATCTTATATCCTTGTTTCACTTTCTTCAATGAAGATCATCACTATTATGATTATGTTAAACCAGATTTTGTTTTCTGGTGGGCAGTTCAGCTGTGTGCCTGTGCTGCCTTTTTCCTAGGGCTGGAAATAACTACCACTTCTGAATGACTGTGTAAGAACTGCTGTCTTGGATACATGCAGTTCTCAGAATGGGAAGTGAATTATCTCAAGTTAGACCAAAACATTAATTTTCATTTAGAGCTGGATCTGTCCAGACACCAGACACTTCCCTGTCTCTGTCTCTCTCTCTCTCTCTCTCTCTTGTAAAGCACTTGAGCATTTCCTTAAATTTAAGCTTACAGTATCCCATTGGGTCAACAGCTTGATTAATTTAACACTTAATAAAAAATAATGCATCTACCTAAGGGGCTTTTATTCACCTTTTGTTGATAAAAATGGCCAATGTTTTGTCTGGGAAATAATTAATAATTGTAACTGTCTGAATATGTGGGCTTTCACAGAAATCCAACCCTGCGCCCAAGCAGGACCCCGTATAGCCAGGGGCAGGTCCATGCACAGAGCAGCTGTGGTGGTGAGCTGACACTGGGCCCTGTTCAAAACCTGATTTTGAGCCTGCCTTACAAGTGTCAACTGATATTAGCAGATATGATAATCGTTGAGGCCATTTTACTCACAGGAGTTCTGCTCAGAAACATTGGGACTGCTGCAGTTGGACTCCAGCCTTTATTTCTTGGAGACTAGAACAATGGAGACTTCTGTTTGTTTCCTGGGGTAAATTGTGCATGTGGACAGTGTATTAGTGTGACAGTCCTATCACCTGATGCATGAGCAAGCATAAATTGTAAAAATCACATTTTCCAGTAGATGATATTATTAAACAAAGAAACAAACTCTTCACAATTTACTTTGTTGCCTAACCCATATTTACAAAAAAATAATAATGGTTTTAGTGGATGGCTCAGTTACTAATGGATTCTGTTTCATCTAAAACAGACAAAGAATTTCTGAATCTGAGTAAATTCTCAGCCCCCAAGAATTACTCTTCCATTAAATCTAAAGAGAGTTCATAGTACCCAATGCTTCTTACTAATATAACATAGAGCAAGCATATTCTCTTCTCCCTCCTTAATCACAGGAATATTTCCAGAGAGCTTCAAATAAAAAATAATTTTTAAATGATTGCTGTTTTGCTGTTACTGAGTTCTGGATCATTGTAGCTGTACAATGCCATTGAATATGCTTACAAGTTGATCGGTACTTGGATTAAGGACTGTCTTATTGCAGTTCATGAGAATATGTTCTGCAGATGTAGTGCTGAAGAGTATTTTTTATTGTGAAAATTCTTGGCATAAGACAAACCAAAAAGAATTTTAAGGACATTCCTGTAATGACAACAGCAGGAGAACAGGTACTACACATTCATGTCCAGTGAGTAGTTATTTTAATTATGAATTCCAGAAGAGGGAAAAGGTTGCAAACGGTCTTATATGCATGTTCTACAGGTAGGCTTGTATTTTCATCTGGACTTGGAAAGGTGTATGTGTGTATATTCACTTAACTGTATTTTTTTCTTTATTTGTGCAAATTGTATTCACTTGGCTTCAAGCAAGCTTATGTACTTGTAAAAAAACCCAAAAAACTAAACTACAACAAAAAATTATTTTCTACAAAAAATTTTGTAGCACTTCTTGATCATGCACATTTTTTAATTTTGGTTTGTGCTTTTATAAGAAGTGCCAGTAATTACTGAAATACTTGTCCTTGAATTTAAATGTGATGTTAAGAAGCAAACATGATGCAGACACTGAGCACGTCCTTTCAGCTGCTCTTGCAGTCCCTGGAGCAGGGTACGTGAGTTCTGGGCTGCCGAGAGAGGTGCTGCTGCCTGATCTCAGCCTCTTCCAAAATATGGAAAGATGATAAGTATTTCTCAGCAATTCATATGTGACTATAGGTTGAAGACTATCTCATTCAAATAAAAAGAAAACACCCACTTTTGATGCATTTTAAAATACTTTAAAAGCATGGAGCGATGGTGTCTGCAAGTAAAGCACAGAAGCAAAAGTTAAATGTGCAATGCTGCTTAAACCCATCAGCCCAATTTTATTTTTCCAGATTCTTGACATCATAAATGTAGCAGAAGCTGAGGATGTCCCATGACAAAGAAAGCCGAGTTATTTTGAAATGTGAGAAGTGGATGTAAGGGCAGAGAACTACCACGGAGAAGGTAGATAGGCCATGGCACAGCAGTTAAGAGATGGGACAGAAGGATCTGGGAGATCTTAGGATATTTTACCTCACATTCAAAGAGAGCTAAAATACTCTTACCTGAACTCTGCTTGAATACCTGCAGAGCAGTATGTCGTGAATAAACATCAGAGTGACTATAATCAAATCATAGTGTAAAAGAACTAAATTTAGTAAATATTTGGTCTCATCAAAAAAAGTATTCTTTTTATGAAAGAAAAAACACCTGAACCTGCTGAAATAATGTCAAGACTGCCTCCTCTATGTAGACACAAGTAGATCTATTACTAAGTTCCCATCCTCTGTCAGAAGGCAAGCTCATTTATTTTTCCTTCAGTTTTATTTACCAACTTTTCCTGTTGTAACTTTCCATTTTCTTAGCAATGGGTTGCTGTTAGTTTCAGAGAGCTTTTCATAGCCAGTCTGAACTGAGATGGTACATTCTGTACATTAATGATTGGTTCATTTCTAGTGGAATGTTTGAAATCCTTTTCCTCAATACACCACTCCTGCCCCTATATATATATATTTTTTTTTTTTTTTGTAAGATACTGGAAACTAAGCTACACTTCTATACACGGACAGAAGATAATGGAGACACACACAGTAACAAATACAGTAAAACACTCTAAATTTGAGGATACATTTATTTGGTTGTTAAAGCAACTCTGGTAGCATTACACAGTATAGTCTGAAATGGGTTTTGGGATTTTTTCCCTATTCTTCGTGGACTGAAAGAAAGGCTAAGCAGCACTGCTTTAATAAATCGAGGCTACTGTCATGCCCACTTTTTCTAGCTCTAGGAGTTAGAGTTGCTTCAGTGTCATCCTTTCTGTATCCATCTAATCACTACTAGCTAGAGTCTAAGTAGTTTAATTAAACTCTAAAATATGGTATTTATTACTGCTGTGTCCAACTACTTTTCATCTTCATTTACTTAATGAGCATTTAATAGGTAAGAAAATTCCTTATGGATTTTAATTGAAAGCCTTAATGAAAATTATGGGGCTAAAAAGCCCCTACTTGTTTCACCACTGAAAGTTTATGCAAGGTGATCCAAGGCTGACAGTGGATCAAGTGACCAAAAAAATAAGAAGGGATATACCTCTACAACATTTCTGTCTTTTTGATCAATTTTTTAAAAGCAATTAAAGTGTTTAATACAAGAATGAGATTTGGTTTTAGTCTGAACTCTCTGAAGAGATGCACAGCATACATGGCCATTTATCATGTATCAATCACTATCATTTATCGTTTACTGGAAGATTCTATTAAATATTCACATGAAGTTCCACAATGTCCACTTGTCTTGTTCAATATATCAAAGCATTAGGGGAAAGAAAAAGAAAGTCACATGGTACTGGATCTTCCTACATTTTGTTAAAACCATTTAATGAACCGCTGGTAATGTCCACCCCTCTAGGCAATCATCTAATTAAATCTTGGCAACGGATACAAATAATCTCACAACTTTAAAAAGGATAGCATAATAAGATTTGTAGCCTAGAGAGAAAAAACTCCAGCCAAACCTGAGCCAATGAATTGCAGTTTGCTTATTTAATGAGTAGCTGTATCATTTCAGGGGGAGTTGATGCTGAAAAATTGTGTTGCTTAAGATCTTCTATCATGTGTCAGAAGAAAGCCTTAACACATCCTTGCCGACTAGTCACTCTTTTTTTCTGTTGTCCGTTTGTGGTCTAAAAGCAACAACAAGCCATGTACTTGCTATTTCTTATTATAGAAAGAGCTTTCATATTTTACTCTATTTTCTCTAAGAAGATTAAACCTGTATTTATGGGAAGGTGATGGAGCAGCTCATCCTGGAAACCATTTCCAGGCACATTAAGGATGAGACCATTTATTTGCACCACTCAAGGCCTGTTTCTCACATCTACTTTCTCAGCTAAAAAGTGCTTTTGGGTAGCACTGAAACTGATTTCTCAGCTGCACAAAGTTCTCTGTAAAACACATGTCAAAGCAAGTTTAACAGAAAATGCAGCAGCAGTTGCCAACACCCAGCATCTGCAAGCTCACCTAGACCAGTCTTATTCACAGTTCTATGTCCTCTATTTCAGATGTGAGTGTGGATGTCTGTCCCAGGGACCTTCTGGGGGCAATGGCTGTCCCAAGCCTCTGCAAGCTGCCTGCAACTACAATCCCAGTGATACCTGGACTTGCTGGTATCCCTAGGGAAAGGAGGTGTCAAGCCTGTCAAGCCCCAGGTTTCAGAGTTCAGTGGCTAAAGCTTGAGAATAGTGATGGTATCAATAAATCCCTGTTGGTGGTCTGCAAGACCTTGTGTGATAACCACAGGAGTTCCTATGATAACCATAGGAGTAACTATGCTGTTAACATAGTCCCAGGTAATAGAGATGGCACCACTGGGTACTGACAGCAGTTTTCCTGTAGCTGACAAAGTCAAGGAGGTGGGTAGAGCCGATAATGGCACTGTGGATTAGACACTCCCATGCCCCTTGCAGTCTTCCCCACAGCTGAAGGATCCAGCCACTCACCACTAGCAGCCAAGGACAGTAAAACTGCACACAGAAGAACCCTGCAACAACTTTGACTACGAGTCTCTGCAGCTGACTGTTTTGTGCACATTCCTTTTCATCCCATGCTCCAAGCACTCTCACAAACTTCTGTCCCAGGCTCAAAATAACATTGCCAGCTATGGGGAATCCTTCTTGGCCACATTTCCTGCTAAGAACTCATGTTCTGCAGTTGTATATATTTCAGGGTGGTGCAAGACGCTGGCCATCTGAGCCATCCTCTTGAGAAACAGCACCTTAAACAACCACCTTAAACAGGGGCTGGAAGGGCTTCTTGCTGCTCTGGCATGGCTTGGCATGTCCAGAGATGGGAACCGCACTGACTACATGGTCTGAGGAGCAGGAACACCAAACATCAGGGTCTGGGAAACGAAACATTGAGGAGAAAGGAAGAACCTTCACACTGTTATCCCGGCATAGTTGTTACTGAAATGAACGCTGGCATCTTCCACGCTTGGTAAATGGATGTGCATTGTAAGTGCTTGTCTGCTGGAGAGGTGTGCACTGTCAAGTAGCAAATCCTCTTGAGATGTCTGTTACAGCAGAGCACAGCCACTGCCTACTTGGGATGGGACTGTTCCAAATCAAAGAACATTCAACACCAAAATTAGTATTCTCAGCTGCCTATACTGGGGCCCTGAGGAGCTCTGCAACAGGTTTCAGTGAAAATGATTACTTCAATTAATACAAAGGAACTTATGCTGCAAACACTGCAACAGGATATTCTATATAACAAAAGCAAGCAAGTTCTTTTTACATTAGAATATTGAAATAAGGAATAGTAGTAATTTCTTACCCAGACTTTACTGAAGAATTTTTTGCAGCAGATACACCCACAGATTTTCCTGTTTTCTTCAGTATTTCTGAAGGGGTCTCTGCAGATCATAATTTTTGAAAATTACTTGCCATAAAGGATGATAATCTACATAAATTCTCAAATCTCAGAAATGTAGGGATCAAAGATACTGATACAAGGAGCTGTATGTATTATCATTCACAGGTTATACTACAAATAACCTTTAAAATAACTTTTAGAAAAATCTTCTTAAAAAAGACTGATGCAGTCATGATTACAAGTAGCAATGGGTTCTAGAAAACATGTGGTATCCTGCTTAGAGGGAACTATTTTAGGGAAGTGGTGATGTTAATTTTAAGGCTGGATCAACAACGGCTTTTGGAACAAACAACACACAAACTTTGTATCTCATCTAAATGGACTTAAGGTAAAAAAGGATGGAATAAATCTCGAACTTGAAGATTGAAGGTTATGGAATTCTTTATGGGCAAAAAGAACCTCAAAGCCAGACTGCATACTTTAGGTCTAAATAGATACTTCTCTTTGAGGACCTCTAACTGAAAATGCATTTGGTTCCCTCCTGAGGACTCAAACAAAAATCTTGGTGCCTACAGACCACACAGTGGATCAAGATAATGAACAGGAAAGCCATTCACTATCAACAACATCCACCTGGAAATTTTTATCCTTTCTCATTTATAGCAAGTGTTGTGCTATAAGAAAAATGAGTTTAGGATTTCATGTCAGGACTTGCAAAAAAAGCCCAGCAAAAAAAGGCAAACTTTATAATTCTACATTATTCTGTCAGAAAACTGGATTCCAAAGCCTAGGATCTGCTTTAAAAATGCCTCCCCCACCTCAGATACCTCAGAGTTGATTATATGAAAAACATAAATATGTCTAAATGAACTCTTTGCCTGGCTTATGTTTGTCTTTTTGTGCTCTCTCCAGAAGTGATAACACAGCAGGTGTTAATGTTGGAATTTCTCTCTCAGTCAATGGTTGGTTGTCCTAGTAAAAAAAGATGCATAATCATCACTCAACTCTAGCAAGGAGATTATAGACCCTAGTGAAAACTCTCCAAATTGCTGTTGAAGCAGTGCTAGGAAGGAACAGGCCAAAGGTCCACTCTCTCAAATTTGCAAGCCATTTTTCCTGCTCCAAATAGGTGAAAGAATAATAAAATTTTTCAACATCTTAACAAAAATAAACTAAAACAAAATCCCCCCTAATCAGCAGTATTCTCCTAAAGGAACTGTTTATATTATTCTCTTTACCATAACAAAACAGGATCTCACTTCAAGACACTGATGATTAGCTCTACTTTTCTGATTCCCTCAAGGGGCTCTGCCCTTTAGCCTTTTGTGTAGTGACCAGGGAATAGAAAACCTTCCAAGAGCAGGCAGCCCTAAAGAACAGGAAGAGCTTTCTCAATGTACTGCAAAAGCTGCCAGGTTTCTGATTCTCTACAGCTGTTATCCTGGAATATAACTGCAGAAGAGTCTGAAGAAGTCATTGTCCCAAGTTTTTTTTGTACTGTCATATTCTGTCACTTTTTTAATTGGAAAAAGGGCTCCAGTTATGGGCAACTCCGAGATGATATTCACCATGTCTTGTTATAAGAGTTTATCAATTTCCCTGCAATTTCAAGTCTCATATTAATATAGGTCTTTACTGACCACGATCTACAGTTTAGCAAATCTGCTTCCAGCACAAGCGTGTCTGTGTTTGCTTACCAAAGCCAGTCTGGTGGAATTTGCAGCATGGCAGGCAGCTTGTTCACAAAAATCCATGTCCCTCTGTTGTGGAGCCTCAATAAACTTTTGACAGCAGTATGGACGTTGAATATGGTCTGACAGTAAGAAAGGAACAGCTTGTGTCACAGCTTATACAGTGGAGGAGAATTCCCCTGCTTACTGGAGCACTCAAGATGCAGTTCAACACCTGGCCCCACCAGCAGGTGTCCAGGATGAATTTCCACGGGTTTCCAAAGTACAAACTTAGCAGAGCTGCAAAACCTTCCTCTAGAAAACCACTTGGGACAATAAAATGCATGCTTATGGTATTAAGCCAGAAAACACTAATTGCTTTCAGGAATGAAACCTGGGGATTAATGAAATCAGATTTTATTATCTTTGTCCTAGTCCTACCCATTCCCAACCTCACAATTAACTAGTCAGAGCAGAGCTCCTCAAGAAGCATGGGAATATCCAGGCCTATGGCTGCAGGGAGTGTCTGAGTCCAGTGTTAAGTTCTGGAGGATAGTGGGAAAGACACCTGCATGCACAGGAATCATCCACCTGCATGAACAGAGGCAGAGCTTAAAGAGGAGGTGGGGAGGCTCAGGAGTAGCAGAGTTCAAAAGAGAAGTAGACTGGTGGAATCACATCCTTCCGTCCCTGAGAGGATGGATGAAAGATCAGTAAGAGTCTGAGGAGCTCCGCCTCTCTTGCCATTAAGCTGAAGAAGACTTAAAAGCAGGGAAATGGAAGCAGGTCCCTGCTCAGGGAGGCAGAAGAATCCCCTGCTGGCTTCCCTTGCCTTCCCAGGGGCCCTTACAGAATAGGTGTGAAGCCGTGGATCTTGAGGGTCAGGCAGATCAGTGTAGTCAACCAGAGGGATAACAACTACAGGTAATAGAAGAAGGGTGGTGGTTGTGGGTGCCTTGTTTCTGAGGAGAGCTAAGTGTCCTGTGTGTCAGCCAGACTCACACCACAGGGAAGTCTGCTTCTTGCTGGAGCCAGGGTAAGGGATATTACCAGGAGACTCCCTGGACAAATTAAGCACACTGATTACTACACACTAGTGATGGGCAGTGACAAGGACATTTGGTCATAGGTTGGAGTCAATGAACTCAGAGGTTTTTTCCAACCTAACTGATTCTGTGATTTAGCAAAACACTGCTGAAGCAGTTGTGTCCCATCAGCTGAGACATGTCCAAGAGCCAGGTTTCTGGGTGTGAAGCAGCATTGTGAAGAATATGCAGCAGTGCTTTATAAAATCTTTTTTTACAGTATTACTGTCCTGATTCTGCTAAAAGCTCTTCAGCAACTGTTACGGCAGGTACAATCCAACTCATTGCAATGAACAATCAATGTTCAGGGTCAAAGCAGTCAAATTCAGCCATCACACTGCCCTTGATGTTCTCAGATCCTTCCTCAGCATGTTTACAAACTATTTCCCTCAGTAACAATATAGAAAAGATGTCACAAGCAGCCACCAAAAGTCTGCTCCAGACCAGTAGCGTGGTCAAAATGGTTCTGAGCACAGAGGGGAGGACGAGACAGAGCAGATACCTGGCTTCAGGGGAGAATAGGGAGTTTGGGGCTCTATTTGGAGGAGAATGAGACAAAAACGAAATCTTTCTCTCCTTCCCACAATCCATGTACCTTCTCACCACTCCTGTAGTACAGGATATACAGTCCTGTAGTATAGGATATACATCCTCACTAGGCCACTCAGCAATTTGTCCTTCATAAAATGCAATTTTCCAATTCCTTTCTCCACAAGCACCACTGCTCTTGCACGACTTGGTTTCTTCCAAGAGGGAGAAGGAAAGGGAGGGTCTGCTCTTAGAAATGCTAAAGTGAGACCAGAAATAACAGTCATTAAAGAACTCAGCAGCGGAAATTCAGAGAGGAGCTTGACCCCAATCAAGGAAGGAAGATGTGTCCTGCTGCTTCTATTGCATTGCTGTCATCTAGGAGAGGAGAGAGGCTGGAATCATGGCAGCTGCTTTTGCAATCAGTCATGAATTCCTGCTCTGGAAGCAAGCCCTTCTGCTCTCTGCCTTCCTGACGCAGGCAGGACTCCACTGACACCCTTTTCAAGATTGCTCCCACTTTTTAGAAATCACACTATCATGAGATATCATCTGTGTGTGCATCTTTTTGGATCTGTAACTTTTAACACAGGGAGCTCTGTGCAGAGGCTGAACCTGGTGTTAAGTGGTAAACCAGACCTGTTCTTTTCTAAGTGCCTTTCCCTGTCTGCAAAGCTGGGTGGAGAAGAGGACAATGGAAAAGCCACCCCGTGGGAGTGGGGAAGCCTGTGTACACTACCTGTTTTGAATGGAGAGAAGATGTATTTCACCCTCTGTTATAGGATAGTGCAGCTATCCTGACTCTCCTCCTGAAGTGTTAATATCAGACCCCAGACTTGCTGCCCTTAAGTTCAAAATGTACGGCTACTTTCCTCTTCCTCCCCACTGCCTCTACCTTGCATTTTTGCTCAATTCAAGCCAAAAAAAAAATTGAGCTGAGAATTAGAGCCTATGGAGAGAATTAATGTTCACATTCTGTTCTGTCAGGGTGCAAAACTGAATCCCATCTCTGGCTATTAATATGTCACTGCCTTATCAAAGATCAGTACAAGAACTGCAATAAGAAAGCAGAACACAAATCTGGATTGGTGCTCGGTGGGAGAGAAGGTGGAAGAGGGTGGCCTTCCTTCACAGCTTTTGTGACCAGCTTGGCTGATTGAATAGTGTTAAGAAAATACTCATAATGCTACTTCCTGTTAGATTTCTTCCCTGGCTGTTTCTGTAATGGAAATAGGAGAGAAAACTAACTACACTTCCCTCCTGCAAGGGACAGAAGTATCTTAGAGCAAGGGTTCTTTTTTTCTGAGGGAAAAAGAAAACGTTAGAAACAAATGAAATTTACTTTTTTTGAAAGGCACAGGGAAACTGGTTCAGCCCTTAACTGTCTATTGATAGCATCAGAAGAAGGATAAAAAACAATACACTCCAACAAAATACCATGATCATGGCAGACCTAAGAGCACCTAGGAAGGATTAGAAAACACCATGGCCAACATCTTCCGTTCTCTATTTGTTACATTCTTTTTACTTTAAAACTTTATATTCTTCTGTTTCTTTCCACAACTGATTTTAAAGGACATTTTACAACATCAGTCAACCAAATCAGTAGCAAATTTGCATCTCTGGGTAAAATAATATCCATGCATATCCATGTGTGTTCCCCTCCTCCCCAGCCAAATGACTTAACCCAGTAAGAGCTTAAGCATCTTTTCCTCCATCTCTGTAAATAAGTTCAGCTCAAATACATCTTTAAACCCTTCAGTAAAATGGCAATGAAACTTTGCAACTTCATCTGTGTAAGGGCGGGTCTCAGGTTCAGCCTTGGGCATTCATGCACCAACTATCTTGAATCATGCTCTCTTTCAGATTTAGGTGAAAAGAAATCTATTAGAGATTCACATTACTTTTAATATATATATATTTGAACGTTTACTTGAAGAGCAAAGACACTTATGCGCCTAGGGTACGCATGATATCTACTCATTTGTCTTCTTCACAGAGAAATATTCCTGAACAGTAGCAGCACAGGGAGGGTGAAGAAAGAATTTGGCACCCGGTCAAGCACATATGTGAGACTCATCCACAACATCCAGGCTTTGTCCTTGGAGGAAACAATAGTGTTACTGGATGAAAGACTTCGTATGGAGATGACACACACACTTCAGTTTTAGCTATACCTTTTTCAGGGGCTGCTTCTTCACAGCAGCAATTTCTCTTGCCTATAGTCTCCATTTCAAGATGCTGAAGGGCTTGCACTTCCTGTTGAAGGCTTTCTTGGGACACTGGATCTGCTGAGATGCAAAGAAAAACCATTGTTTATGGGTTGGAGTGATGGTTTCTTACGCAGGCTTTAAAATTACTTACAGTCAGGAGCAGGGAGCTGCAGCAGTATTTATTTTGGGTTCAGTTTAACTCCTGAAGGACTTCATCAAAACTTTTAAAAGTTGTCAAACAAAAGTAAAAAGTACAGCTGTGGTTCAACACAAATAAGAAATAAAAGCCTTTTCCAGTTTGTTCTGCTCAGGGACAGTCTGGAGAGCAGTCCAAAAAGAGACATGCAGAGAAGAACAGATTGAGTCTGTGAACAGGAGCTGTCCCATTGGACTCCCCCTCACACACAGCTGGTTCTCTTTCTTTCTTAGTTAAGAGGGAGAACAGTCTGATCCTGTTCAAGGGGCCAATATTTTCATTACTAATTCTCTGAGTTCAGATGTATTCCAAATGGGGTCTCTCCCTGAACAACAGCAGTGCTGCCCATCCCACCAATACCACAGAAAGTGCCACAGCCCCAGGTTGAAAAGGAGCAGCTGCTTACCAGCACCGTAACCTAACAACACAGAAGTAAAACTAGGAATAATACCTGCAGCTGGAAGCACAGAGGAATTTTAGGTAGATGGGATACTCAGTGCCAGATTTGTGGAAGAGTCATGCATCAGAATAAAAGAGGTTGTAAGGTTCAGAAGTGTCTCAGATTTTAGCATCACTATCACTTTTCTGCAACAGGATGGACAATGCCTTTAGTGAGGAACACCATGGAAACAAGGACCAAACTAAAGCCTCTCTCCTGCACTGTGAATTGCATGAGTCCATCCACAGCTGGTAAATTAAAGAACCTATCTTATTAAAGACCCTGTTCCTATCTTATTTTGCTTACTCCCCCTTTCTAATTCTCAGTTATTCTCTTGATGTTCTTAATAATTTCTCTATGCTGTCCACTCTCCGTAGGAATTAAGCAGATGCCTAAGCAAGGCATTTTGGCTACAGCTCAGCTGGACTAAAACACACCTCATTCTACTAAAACACACTTCTAAATCCTCATTTCCCTTTGAACCTTCTACTAATATGATTCAGGTCCTTACCTTCTGTTTCTAGACATTTTTGATAAAGCAAAGTGAAGTTGAGAGGAACACTCCTCTCCAGCACGGGAAGAGCAGCAGACACCTGTGCCTTGCTCACTGAGGAGCAAACCAGTCCTGCATCATCAGGGCATGGAGAGTCATGGTAGGACTTGGATGTCACACTAGTCACAGCCACACAAAACTTCTCACCTCTCTCATAACACAGAGGTCTCTCTTTTCCAACTATTTTGCTAGATAAAACCATTATGCTCTTCATGAATCTTGAGATACCAAACATGGAACTACTTATGCAAAGTAATTGCACTTTTGTCTTGGTTCTTGCAGTCACTCTGATTTCAGTGCTTTTTTGTTTACTTTGGGTACTTTCCTTGCCAAATCAGGTTTTAGCACGATTGCACGGCTGATCTGATCTACCACAGAGACACAGGATCAGTAACACAAATGGAGGAGCAGAGGGGTACGTGCAACCCCGGGCCCTTGCAGAAAAACCCTGCATTTGGGTTGTGCCAGGCAAACTGTGCAGCCACGCATTCAGTTAGTAATCCAGGGATCAGGGAGGTCAAGGGGAATCTTTTCATTCACTTCAGCAGGCTTTGGAACAGAGCCTGGTACCCACATTATGCTGTCAAAGGGACTACTTATCAGATGGTTTATTAGTCTATTTTTTCCAAGACTGAAATAACAAATTCAGCCTAAAACCCTGGAACAAAAAAAGGAAGCTGCAAATTAGTAATTTATGCCTCACCAAGAGAAAATACATAATTTTCAATTCAGTGTATAGTAAACATGATTTTGTACAAGCAGGTAAATTGAGACAGTGCAAGAGTGAAGATGAATTCACAGTGTGTCTGTGCATGATAAATTCTCTAATCAAGTTCACTAATGAAAGCTGTTACTAGATAATTTGCTATTTTAAACTTGTTCAACCCACTTCTCTACCAGCAGTCACCTCCTCCTTCCCCAGTGCTCATTACCCATTTCAGCTAAATGCACTGAAATTCCCATTAAAAAGAAGGGGTTTCTACCACAAAATAGTGTTTTCCACAGGTTGCAGAAGGAGCAAAATGCAAAGTGTGAAAGAGTCTTGGTTACACAGCACAGGACGTCATGACTGCGGCAGAGCCGGCACTGGGACAGGGCCCTTGCTGGAACAAGTACTTCGTTGTCAGAAAGGGACATCTCCACAGAATTACAGAAGATCCTGAACCGGAAAGGACCCGAGAATTATCAAATCCAATTCTCCCATTGCAAACCAGGGTTCCTTTCTGCAGACCTCCCTCTTGATTTATCCTGTTCCAACAAAGCACAAGCTCTCCTTTGCTATGACAGGCAGCATTCTGTTTTCCACATGACTGCTCAGGTATGCACTTTCACAATGACATCACATTTGGCTGATGAGATGGTGGAACAGTACTTAAGTTCATCACTGCCTAAATTCAAGGCAGGTGACCTGCACCCACACAGATTTATGGTTTGAACATCAGCAGGAGCTAGTGATACCCACTTGGCTTAGGTAGAAAGCATCATTCAAAGATTTCCTTATTAAGGTGGAATGTTTCCATATGTTAAGCAGCATTCCAAGATGAGCTTACTTTGTAGATGTTAAATTTGTTGGTATTTGCGTTTAAATCACATTTAAAAAAAAAAAAAATAGGTGTTAAAGTTACATGGAAAGTAGTTACAGACCCTTCTAATTCCAAAGACGATCATACTCATTTCAGAGCAGAGACATGACTTGCATTAAACAAAAAAATAGCCTTTAGGAAAACTTCAGGAAAGAGTCCCTTTTCCTTTGACTTGTAACCTACAGAAGTACTTCATTAAATTAACTTCTGTAAGGACTTCTCATGTAAGTGTTCTTTACCTGCTCTTGCTGAAACAAAAGAAATCTTTCACTTTCGAAGCAATGAATGACTGCTTTTGTTTCTTACCTTTTCCTCGGGATTTTACCAAGCTGCAAAGCACAGTTAAGGTTACTGCAGTGTTTCACTGATTACAAGTGCAGAGGAACAAAGCAATTCTGTAATCTTTTTAACTCCTTTCCTATTGCCTCTGTTTAAATGTCTTTCCTCTTTTGTTTCCAAGCAACAGATGTGTCTGTCCTTAGTCGGGACTACACTCTTCCTTTCAAGTACCTTCCTCTGCCTCCCCCACCCCTTTATTCTGTTCTCATTCCCTCAAGGTTGGTTTTTTTTTTCTTTTGTTCTATTTTAAAGGACTTTAGGTATTAGCACAGTACCACTGAATCAGTGATGAGAAATCTAGCAAAGAACATGTGCACTGGCTTTAGTAAAAGATCGTCCTTTTTGGAAAACCACAAAACCATATTCCACCCCAAAGCACTGAACAGCGTCCATTACTTACTTGTTCCATTGAACTTATTTCCTGGTATCTGACTCATCTCAACAAAACTGCTTCTCAGATTTCCTCTTCTGTTTTGTTGTCAGGAATCATGAGTACTGGGTGGTCAGTATTCCAGTTACCATAGAATCAGTTATTACACAATTAGCAATTATGACCTAGGCAGACCCTGCTTAAGCTTGTCAAACACATGAAAACTAGTAAAGGTATCAACTAAAGGAAAACGCTGAAACCTTTCTTAATTTTACAGATTATTTCTATTGATTCTGTTAACAGACAATTCTTAATCTAGATGTGCATACTGTACTGATACTTCAGCTTTCAGAGCAGTGATCAAGACTTGCAGACTCAAATGTCTCTTTATTCCCTTCTCCAGAATCGTATTACTTTACCAATTAAAATATAAAAGACTTCTTCCAATAAAAACAAGTATTTTGAATTGTTTCTGTACATGAAAAGACCTCATCAGTCCCTGTTAGCTTGTCTCCATCTAGTATTCACAAAACTATTGAAGGAGTATCGAAGATGCTTTGAATTCACTAGTAGTCAAGCCACTCCACCCATGTGTTGGTTAACATGTTCCTTTCGGTAAAAAGGTTAGTTTTACATGTAAAGGCAGAAGATTGCTCTGTCTATATCATACAGACCTAAAGCCAAGGGGTTTTTTACGAATACAGATGGATTCAGGACTGACTACAAATCCTATTCATTTCATTCACATTATGGACAGGTCACTAGCAAAATAATTAATGTCCACAGTATAAACATTTAAGTTCGTGCCAAACCTACAGATTTTGAACCTCAGCTCATCTTCAGGAAGTTTTAATAACAATTGTAGTGGATAATAAATTTGTATTCCAATTAAATACATTTAGCACAAGACCTGAGGAAGAGTATTCCAGAAACACCAAGACAGTGACTATCTGCAACACACACTTCTTATCCAAGATTCTGCTGTTTGTTTGTCATCCTACTCAGACTGAGTACTTCCAGAAAAGCCAATTCCAATGGCAACATTAAGGGTCACTGACTACTGCAACTGTAACAGTCCTTACAACAGATTTTATTTGCAAGGAAATGTAAAACTCAGGGTTAGGTAACAACGATGTCTAGCTACACTAACAGCTTTTCAGACACCTTTGTTTACAAAAAGGCTTCCATCATAAACCAAAACAATAAATAACTTACCCAAAAAAAAGAACCAAGGAGGAGTGGGTGTAAACTCCTTGACTTACAAAACTGTATCATAGCAAGGAACTATATTCAACCATCAGTGTAAGAGAGAGAAGACATAAATGAAAATACTGTTTTGTAAAATGAAATAATTTAATAGAAGAATCTAATCAGTTCAAATCTGTAGGATTCTGCTGATTTGTTGAATACATTCAACATATATATAACTGTTCATTGATAACTTGTAAGAAAATACTCATAATTTTAATTCATTTCTACTGTAATGAAACTTTGCAGCAATTGCCATGTCACTCATGACAGAACAGATATCACCAATACATTATTTTATATAGAATTTCACTTCAGAAAAAATGACAAATTACTGGGTCTTGTTACAGGGAGATTTGAGCAACCCTCTTTGAGCAGGACTAGGAAAGGTGAGAGTTAGCAGTTCCCTTCTCAATGCAAATGAAAAATTAGGGATGTTTCCACAGTAAGTTTCTTAGTTTCATCAGGACAGCTTCAGACCTTGCACATTTTGTTTCAAGTTGAGCAACTCTTTCTCTTGTCTTGTTTTCTCCTGTTTGAAGGCCAGCTTGTTGGCTTTCTTCTCCATTCTGCGTTCCTGTACATAGGAATAATGAAAGATTTACAAAATAGGAATTCACATGCAAAATCAAACCATTCCAATTAACTCTTCTAATTCATGAAAACAAGAGAAATCTGGACAATAATATTATTTACGGCAATAATTATTAGCAGTTAAATTAATATGTGTACCAACAAGATAAACATCTTTAGTTAGCTGAAGTTTCTAATATGCTGGCAATTTCTGTTCCTAAATCAGACAGCTAAGATTTCACTGCAGTCCATCAGGATTTTACAGGTATCTGAGATAACACAAAGTGAAAAGTATCTGAGACATCATAACTATTTCCTTTGCTACTCTAGACTGCAAGGAAACTAATGTTCCTTCAGAAGTTGTATCTGCAGTAGTGGCCACAGTAACACACCCCAAGTTTTGATACTGGAAACCAGAAAGACAAAACTATGATGTTAACTTTCTTTCAGTAAATTATTTTTTTAAAGAAGCAATAATTAGTCCTTTGAGACCAGCAAGTTTTTCCCATTACCTTCAGACATAACAAGTGAGTTTGAAACAAAGTTCCTAAGACAGAATTCAGACAACATAAGATTTGCAAGGTTTTATTTCCAGTCAGGCGTACCTTTCGCTCCTCTTTTATTGCCTGTTTTCTGGCTTTGCGATCCTCTTTGCTCTCAGCTTTGGAACGAGGCTGTGTTGATGCTTTTGGCAGGTCACTGCCATTTATCATCTGCATGCGTTCCACCTGCTTAGCAGTGAGACCTTTCTCAGGCAAGACATGCAGGGGAATTCCAGTCTTCTGAGAGATTTTTATTGGTTTAGGCTAAAATAGAGAGTGCATATGTATTAGTGGCCCCTAGCTTTTTCTTCAAGAAGTGCACATGGCATTGCCTTATCAGTTTAAAAATTTCAGATCCAGACTTAACAGTAATAAATGTTAAGTCTCCTCAAACTATTTAACTTCCTCACAAAACACACATTAATCCCAAAGTGAGAAATCAAAACATCTGTGACAAAATCTGGTCTTCCAGAACAACAAAAACATTTTCCCCTTTTATTTTCAATATTACTGAAAAAATAAAGAACTTAGGTAGTCACTTAATATTCCTTTATAAGCTCGCAAGAAAAAGGTTTTCTTTCATATCTGGGATATCAAGCTGTGCTCTAATGATGGGGAATATATGGAAGAGCAAAGAACTAGAATAAATTGTTTCAGACCACAGGAAAATAAACCTGAACAAGTATGTATTGTGAGACACAGACTACATGAAGGTGTCTTACAGAAAACAGCAAAAGAAATTCCCTGCTGTTTCTGCCTAGCTATTACAGAAATTTTGAACTCAGTTTTCCTTCTAATAAGAAAAAATATATCTAAACTCTTCTTCAATGAAGAAATAATACCAGAGCCCTCCCCAATCCTCATTTCTGGCCCCTGTCTTTTAAAACAGATACCCATTGAGAAAACACATTTATCTCAAGTTTTCCCAGTGTTATTCATCAGAGTAAGTTCAGTAATTTTACCTTTGATGGCTCCTTAATAAGTGTTGGGTGATTATACAAGTTTGAATAGGTACCTAAGTCACAAAGGAAAAAACGTAGTCAGGAAAAGCTTGCAAATAGAAATGATGAATTGTACTGCTACTTAGGTTTTGGACATTCCTCCTGTTGTGCTCAGACAACACATAATTTTACCTGAAGTACTGTCAGGAAAGTTCTGAAATTACCTATCATTTACTTTGAAATGCTAAGAACAAATAAGCAAACTCCGAAATACTTACTCAAAATGGATTCACAATCCCACTTTTCTTTTGGCTCTTCAATAACGACAGTTACGATTTCTTCCTTTTCTTCTTCACTTTCTTCATTTGCAGGAGAGTCCAAATCTTCCTCAAGTTCAAGAGCATCCAATTTCACACAACTTTGAAGAAGTCCAGGGAAGAAAAAAATACAGTTTATCTATTTTTGAAAATGTATAATTATGTAAGCCCAGACTCCCTTAAGCAAAGCCCCAGACCCAAGAAAGGTATTTCCAATGAAATTTGCAGCAAGAATTAAGTTTCTGTAAGTAAGCCTCCTCAAAATAAACTAAAAACATTAGGACAAAGACATAGTCAACAAAAGAAGTATTTCTGCTTTTCAAGAGGATGAATGCCTCTAATAGATACTGCTTACATTAAGTTCAACACAATTATACAAAAGGAGCATAACCTACTCAAACCAACAAAATTCCTCCACTTGATTTTATCATACAAATAGATAATACTCATATGCAGCTGCTTTTATTGTGGGATGCAATCTTTGAGCACATGAACTTGAAACAACACACCCAAAATTTCCGTATAAACAGAGGATTACAGAACTACTTATGTGAAGCAGTACTTCTGGGAATACATACTTCTTTGCTTTCTCTTTGTAGTAATCATCCAGGACTTCCTGCAACCGAGCATTGTCTGTGTTAATGTAGCCTTCTAACTCCACATTATCTAAGGCTCCAATCTCATCTTCATCAAATTGTTCATAAAACTAAAATAAAGAAGTGGATATCTGTAATTAGACCACATTTGTCATGCGACTTCTTGATAGCTTAAAGTGCCACACATTTCTTTTTATTTGCCTCTTTCCTCTCCCCTCTCATTTGCTGAACAACTGCCAAACACATCTACAGTAGGATTTCCTCCTTACTTGCATTCTTTCCGTATGGGACTCACAAAGTCATAATAATATATAAACCAGTTTCTAGAAAATGTTTTCTGTTTGATGCATTATTTCAATCTATGCCTTAAGAAGCCTGTCACTGCTCAGAAAAAAGTTCCACCTTATTTCCACTGCTCTGACACCAGTACATGAATGTATACTTTACCAGGGACCCGTAAATGGTTTGCTGTGTTGAACTGAGCCTCTCAGACAAAAGTGTAACACTAATTATGAATGGTCATATAATCATCAGAGTAATTTTGTTTACCTCCATCAGTGCTAGGCCTTTCAATAACAATTAACACAATAACCTAGGTGACAGAAGCCTCTAAATGTACCAAGTATTAAATGCAGAATACCTGTAAAGAGCAATGGCTTGATGCCCTGATTACTACTAAAAGCAGTAAAATCTGCACAGGTTTACAGGATGAAATGAATCAACAGACAAAGAAGCATTTAACACCTTTCACAGTTACACTCTTGAGCTGCCTCACCTTCTCAAACCTGTCATCCAACAGGGTTAACTGCTCATTCCTTCTTATTACTGAAGATGTCATAGAATATTCTGTGAAACGACTCTTAGTTTCTTCTTGCATAAAAAGGAATTCTTTTGTCCGTCCATTACCCTCATCATCTGACAAAGGACCTTCTGAATCATAGTCTTTATCAGTACTGCAGCTATCCTTTTCATCACTATCATCTTCCATATCCTCCCATTCGTCTTCATCCTCAGCATCTGGTCCCCTGAACAGAAGTACAAAATAGTTTTAGAATAATCCGTGGACCTTTACATAGCTCTGACCTACGCTGGGTTATCTGAAACAATTTGGCAATAACAGATTTAAATCTTGAGTGAGACTTTTGTCTGAGAGCTGAAAGCATTGCTGGCTGGATCATGCATCTGTGCACTGACAGTCAAGTTATTTTTATATTCAGCTGTACATGTCAAAGCAGAAGAATATCAGCTGCATTCTTGACTATTAAAACAAGCAAAATTTCTTATTGTTCATGAAATTATGAGAATGATACCAAAACCGAAGTAGATAAAATGCTTACATGAAGCCTTTGTAAAGGTTTAGGAACACCCAATCGCCTCCATCAATACTATTACCGATGTATTTTACATACAATAGATGACAATGTTTTAAACAGTTCAAGAGCACTATTATTCCAAACATTGCATATAATCATGAGCTGAAAGCAACAAATGAAACCCATCTCTCGGATAATGTAAGAAATTTGATTTTGCAAACTACCATCCAAATAACACAAGGTAATACTTTTTTCAACACAGCGAAGTATTCAATTTGAAATCTTTAACCATCGTGGCTTCCTACCCCACCACATGCAACAGCAAATAGCATCTCTCCTATTTACATATGGCAAATACTTCAACAAAGCTCAATCTACCGCTTCTGTGGTTTATTTGCTTGTAGAACAAAATCATCTTCCAGGATATTTTCTGGATTGTCAAAGTCAAAATCATCATCAAGAGCGGCAACAATATCTGGGTCAAAATCTAGCCGTGGTCCTAGAAGTTGGAAAAACAAAACATAAATATTGACATTACAAGGCTACTTTCCTGGATAAAAACCAATCCAGCTGGACTGTTCATTTGCAGTAAGGAAAGCTTAAACCAAAGAATCACAAAATTCCTCAAGAATATTTGTAGATTTCATAGAAGCCAGGGCATGTCACCAATCTCTTGTCAATTTTTATCACTCAGAAAAAACAAAACCCAGGTCTTATACGTCCATAAATGTATTTTAATATAGAATATCATAAAAGAAAAAATATCCAGGTTAAAGTACCACATGATCAACTACCAGCATTTTATCTCCAACCCTAAAATTCCCTATATTACAAAAGGTTAGAAAGTGTTTTTCTGCTGCAATTAACAGATTTGTCTTTAGCATCCTTCTGCCAGGAGAAAGAGAGAACTGCTACAATTCCTAACTGTTATGAACTATGGAGATAGCTGTGGAGTCAATGTCCAGTGCAAACATGGATACATAATAAAAACCTACTCACAGCTTGTAACCCTGAAATGACACTAACAAAGGAATGTAAACACTACTCAGCATTTGAAAAGAAATTGAGTGAAAATCCAGTTCCAGACTTGGATTCAAACAGACGGAATAAGAAAGGTGAAAAATACCTGAAACAGGAGCAGCTTTATTTAACAAGCCTACATCTTCTTCAAACTCTGTGGCAAATACCGAGGAAGGCAACTTAATGGATGGAGCCTTAGAAAAAGAAACAGAAAAACATGATCACAATATATTTGTTCTCAGTTTCTTATTTGAGCTCACATTAACAAAATCATGCAGACAGTCCTGTGACCAAAAGAAATCAAACACTCTCAGCTGTAAGTGACTGGCAATGGCATACTTCACTGCTTCAAAGCATTTACTGCTTTTCCATTCCAATGTGATTCAGCATCATGAACTTCTACAAGTTATGCCAGCCATTGGAAAGTTCGTTTTTATTCTGTCTAGTTTCTATTACATTCCCCTTTAAAAACATGGTGTGCTGATAACACAACCTAGCATAACCAGAACTCCCAGAACACTCAAAAGTTCTAAAAAACCTTAAAAACAAACACCTACCCCAGAAAACACACAAATTGTTCAAACCAACACCTTTACAAGCCATCTCTGTAGAGAAAAGTTTGTAGCCAAAAGTTTGTTTGTTGAAACCCGAAGTGTTCCAACTCTGTGCTAGCAAAATAATGTTCATCAGTAAACTCTGGCTTGTGAGCTTTACTTGTAGGAAAAGTCTCGTTGTGGGTCAAAAGAATCCTTATAAATAAATAAATGCACACAATTAATGCGTCCAGAGGATGTTAAAGCTCCAAAAAGCAGCATTACCATTAGCAAAAATACTACTTACTGAAATTCTCTGAATTTCATCTTCTATGTGCCCCTCACTTGTGATGACAATTCTGCTTTGCTGTCCACGCACAGATGGGACAAGCTCAGAGGGACCAGAGGCTTCTTTGAGGTGCTGCAAATAGTCATAGTCATCATCAAAGAAGACACCATACTTGCGCTGCTCTGCCCTTCTTTGCTCCTCATGCCCCTAGGAAGCCGGGAGAAGAAAATAATCAAAAGGAATGCATTTAGTTACTCAAGTCCATTTAAAATTTACTAGCAAAAAGAAAAGCAACATATATACTGAGAATGTCTTAACGTTGAAGTCCTTGTAGTCCTCTCTCCACTACTTCACAGCTAATTAGACTGTTGTAGTCAGCTGGTTCCATGTCTGGGTGCTGAGCAGGACCTTCCCTGTCAGCGACATCACCAACAGTGCCTGTTTTATTGCAGGGAGCCAGGCAAGCTTTGCTATTGTTTTTAAAATACATTTACACCTCTAATGCCAGTCAATTCATCCTTCAACCATCAGGCAGTAACTCACAACTATGAAAATGCCCGACAACATCCCTTTTTAAAAAATAAGCTGAACTAAAAACTACCTTCTCTCAGGCTATGTTTTTTAATTGTAAATGGCATACCACCTTTCTTTCTCCATGGTATTTCTTATCTGAATGAACCTCAGTATTAAAAGTGAGTATTTACTTTCTGTGTGGGCAGCAGAACTCTTTGGGGTGCAGTATCATCAGCAGCAAGAGGATCCCTCTGACTTCGGTGCACTAAGTGAAATGTTACTGCTTTTTTCTTCTCTATGAAGGGCTTTTTCTTCTTGTGAGGCTGCAAAAGGAAATTTGGTTAACTGTTAACAAAAAATGAAATATTAAATGCACCTAAAGAGAATCTTTTCTCTGTAGTGTGCTGCTGTATTCATTTGCGTTTATTCACAATGTCTTATAAATATAAGCATGAAGACACCAGTGGGAGCTTAACTCATCTCCCCACATGCACAACAGACTGAACATTTAATATGTTCTAACAGCAAACGCAGCTTATTCAGCTGCAAAATGGCAACACATCGAACAGTAAATATCGGGTAATAGAACATAGAGTTTAACATGCAGCCCTAGAAAGGAATTCTGCAACACATTTCATCCAAGAAAGAAGAGAAACTGACATAAGGAAATTTATCTAGGCACATCTTGTCCGTGAGAGCTCTTTAGACGGCTGCTCCTACAGCAGCAATTCAACACCAGTCATGAGGACCATCTACAGACCCCTACCCAGCACAGCTCTAACATCGAAATACACGTGCGTGCTGCATCAACAAATCCACCAAGTATTCTCAATTGGCTGAATGCCTTTCCTATGAAAGGCTTACCACATCTGACCTGGAAAAACACTTCCAGCAAGGTTTCCGACTTCACTTTCCTAACAAAACGCGTCACAGCCCATACAGGCTATCTAGGGGGCGACCCTATTGCTCTAACCCACCTCCTTCCCTTGGCAATTCCCAGTACAGAACACGGCACACTCACCATGGCGCTGTCCCCCGGCCACTCCCGGTGTCCCGAACCCCACTCGCTCCCACGCGGGCCAGGCGTCAGCGCCCGCGGCCTCTGCCCTCCATGTTGGGATAGACCAGTGACCAACGGGGGGAAGCAGATAAGCCGCCAGCCCGGCCAGGTTTGTACGTTTTTGTTTTCCAGTGAAAACAAAACCACCAAAAAATCCGACCCTTTTCTCAGACTGCAACAGTATTTTTATAAAAGAGAGGCTCAGTGGACCCAAGCAGGATGCTGGCCGGAGACACATTTTCCCAGTTCTCCCCTCAAAATAGTGAGGAATGGTTGGGGCCGGCAGCGCCCCCAATGGCAGAACGCGGCGCAGGCGGGCGAGTGGCAGCGCGCGTGCGCAGCAGCCGGGACGGGGCGGGGCTCACTGAGGGGACGGGCGCGTAGTGGGGCTGGGTCTGAAGGACCGGGAGTAGATATCACGTGTTGGTATTAGCAGTGTTTTGCTATATTTGACTTCTTATTTCTGACGAGGAATGGCAGAGGGAACTGGGCCTGTTCAGAGGAGAGACGACTGAGGGGGGACCTCATCAATGTCCATAAATATCTGAAAGGAGCGTGTCAAGAGTTTGGATCCAGGCTCTGCTTAACAGTGCCCAGCAATAGGATAAGAGGCAACAGACAGAAACTGATGCACGGGAAGTTCCACCTGAATATAAGGACGAATCTCTTTACTGTGCTGGTGATCACGTAGTGGAATAGATTGTCCAGAGAGGTTGTGGGGTCTTCCTCACTGATAATGCTCGAGAACTGTCTGGACACAACCGAGTGCCCTGTGCATTAGGATAGCTCTGCTTGAGCAGGGAGGTCGGACCGGATGATCCACTGTGGTCCTTTCCTGAACCATTCTGCAGTATGACACTGTAGTTGTATAAATCTTACCTACACCGTGTAGCGGGGCTGTGCACAGACGCAGGCACTCATATACAGGCTCCTTGCTAAGAAAAAGAGAAGTATGCTTGGTATTTTAAAACCTGTTTTGTTACTTTTCGAAAGAAAGTGTAAAACACAGAGCGGAGCAGGTTTTTTCCATGTGCTCACAGGAAAATAAGGGTAACAGCTAAGAAGAGGTTTTCATTGAAAATTCAGAAAAGTTATCCACATTATGTGTGTATGGATGCAGCTAAATATATATGCATGCATGTACCTTAAAGTATTAGCTTTAGTCGTATTTGGGTGGATTTCATTGGTTTTCAGTAGGTGTCACTAAAGCTCCAAAAGAATCCAGATTTTCACTCTTCTGGCTGTTTTCTGAACTCTTGACTCTTTACCAAGTTTCATCACACTACTCTTACAGAAGTGCACAATCTAATCTGATCCACTCCATCAGCTGGAATAACTCCTGTACTCGGGATATTCAGATTATCTCTGCATATGTCTGTGCAGAGGCTGGACTTTCCTCTTTCTTGCAAAAAATGCCCGGTGAGTGTCTTGCTGCTGCCAGCTATGAGCGGGTGTTGTACGCACCCTGCGGCACAAGGAGATCAGCAATGACCTTTCCTGGACCGCAGGCTACGAATGGATTTTTCACGATGCACCCAACAGCAACAACTCCCTCCCTACAGTACGTCCGTACTGCCAACTCAGCGACAGCTGGAATAGCAGAGCTGGATTTTCACAAGGTAATTAAGAGCAGAATCGTTCAGCTGTTGAAAACACAGTACTTAGCATTTATTTGTGGGGTAATGATGTAGATTAGATTACTCCTTATTGCTTCCAAGGTCCTGATGTGCCTCTCTGGCATCCCCAGAAGTATATGTACAAAGACTTGGTGACAAGGATTACATTTCACAATCCCCTAAACCTGGTGACCTCTATATCTGGTGGTGGCAGTACTGTCATTCCACGTGCCCCAAATCTGGTTTAGAAGCATTGTATCAGTTTGGATGTGGAAAAAATTAAAATTTGCTCTCAGCTCTGTTGTTAGTCAGCTGTTTCCTAAGTGTAAGATAAGTTTACCTGTTCAGTTAAGTCTCAGTGTTTTCTCTCTTTCTTTAATTTACATCCTTCCCTTGAATTTCCTGGTTAGATTCTAAGTATTTAGGAGGAAGGATATTAAAACAGAGAGAGATTAAAACAGGTTCCTTCCCATATCACAGAAGGTTAATGTATACTAACAGTAATGTATCTGGAGATGAGTTTGAATCGAGGATTAGCAACAATAGGCATCACATTGCCTCTTTTGTTGATACCTGAGGGCAAGTCATCTCCTGTTTTTATATCAAAATTCAATATTTAGTATTACATGTCTGTGAACTGTGTATGAGAGAATGTCTCAGAGACTCTGCTTAACTTCTCATTTCATCCAAGCCTTACAAGGCCATCAATCCCACTGCACTCTGTCACTGGGTTCTTTGCAGAGTCTACTAACAGAGCTCAGCAAAGAGCATCTACAGAGACTGAGGGAGTAAGTGCTTGGGTCACTAACCACTTCTTTTATGCTTGCAGAAGAAAAATGGTCAGTATTGAAACAGTCTCATTGTCAAGGCAGCCACTTAACAGATAATATGCTGGAAGCATATCCTTATCATAATCAACTTGCCTTCTGTGTGGGGAAATTTATGCTCATTTTTTCTCTTAGTTCTTGCAAAGAAGAAATTATTGCAGAGTAATTAAAAATGGAAGTTATTGTCAGTCACTTTGAAAGTTAAAAGACTGGCAGATGCATTGCTGACTAGGCTGAACCCTCAGCTGTGCAGATCAGTTTTGTTCATGTGCAGAGGGTGTATTTCCACTGCAAATCTGCTGTCAATGAAACTGGTAAAAAACACTTCTTGCTGATAAAAACAGGGGAAACTGGGATATATACTAGGTCTCCAAACCGTTGACTACAACACTAACTTTATATTTTTAAACCAAGTATCACCTCTTTGAACACACCTCTCCATCAATGCACCACACACAGTGAATTTACCAGATGTGTTTGAAGGACTGCCAGAATTCAAAGAAAAGTTTCAGGAAACTTTTTTCATCTCATTTCCACAAGGAGGGAATTTGGTTTGGCCTCTGGAGGCTCTCTGAATTTAACTTTACTATGTGTGCCCATGTACATGCTAGAGATTCAAGAACAAAATATTATATAAGATGTTCTGAACAATTTTATTGAGGTGGATTTTCAAACTTTCTATTTATATATATTCATTCATGTATATCTATAGTTCAAAGTTGCAGTTGTCTAAGGCACTTGGAACTGTGCACAGCAGAGTATCCTACAGTGTACAAATAGGCAGCACACTTTCAGTTTTCTTGTTTAATAAAAACACCACAAAACAAGCATAACATATTGTGCTGTATAAACCCCCCAATACATTCATTTTTTTCAGGTGATGATACTGGACTATATTCGTGTGCATATGTATATATATATATATATACTACACTACAGATAAAATCTCAAGAAGCAGCTATCATTAATTTGTAACAATTGCAGTTACTTGCATTCACAGATATCACACACCTGTGTAAAATGCTGTATCAGATCTGCCACTTATTTTGAGTTACCATGTGCAATCACACTGAGCCAAGTAGATGCATTCATTTTATAATTGTTACACAAAATCCGCCCTGCGTAAGCTGAAAAGTTATTGGTATTGATTCTCCACAGCCTTCCATCTTTTGAAAGTAATGAAACATGTGGAAAGTATGTTTTAAAGGGACAGCAATTCTAAGCTGATAATGTTTCAGATACATTTTTTGTAGTTACCAGTAACTATTTAGCATGATGGGCGGTGGGGAACCAAGGCTTGAATTTTGTTTGCCTTATTTGACTTGTAAATGGAAACATTTAATGAAATCAAAGGAACTTACTTAAAGAATAATTTTTCACTATTTTTCATCAAATTAATAGAAACGATAAAGTCTAAGAACTGGCCCACTGTGTATGAATAGGTGACACTCTCTATGCAAAATTTTAATTCCAATGAATTCATGTGGAAATTCCATTTCAGGTGATTGTGGCCACCTCAGAGTCTATTTAGCAAGAAAGACTCTTCTGGCTGTACTGGACCCTCGGAAGCCCCTGCTGGAGCTTAGCAACCCGCACTGCTGTGGGATCGAGCCCTCCCTACTGGAGTCTCATCGCTCCGCAGTGGCCGCGTGGACTTGCTTGGAAGAGGCAGGTGTGCAATGATTCCCAGTGCTGAACCTGTCCTGGTGTACTGCAGCTGTGCCAGGGAAATACAGGCTCGTGATCTGCCCGTGTTTAAGGTACAGCTGGCTCCGAAGCACAGCACACAAACGTTGCCATGATTTACTGTTTGAGTCATTGTGCCACAGAACGAGGACACAAACTTACCAGCTTTATCAGCTCCTGTGTGTACAACAGTGTCTGTGCTCTGCAGTCTTCTTGTGCCTCTCCCAGATTTGCAGTTCGGTTGTAAAAGGAGTTCTATTTTTTTTAAGGAAACCCTCCCTCCCAAAACTTAAGAGCTATTTAAACAGTTGCAGACAATTAAGCATGTGCAATCTCCCCACCCTTCCCCTGCTGCTAATACAGTTGGATGGCCATTCAAACAAGCCATTAATATTTTTGTTTCAAATCACAGCAGCAATAATAATAATAATAATCCCAAACACAGTATTTCTTTAATTCCAAAATTTATACAAGTTTACAAATCAATATACCACCACACAAAGTAGTGAAAGGAAGAGAAGATATGTTTAGCAACGTTTTAAACGTTTTACTATAGCACAACAATGTTCAAATATTGTTAAATTTGACATAGTATTGCAAGATTTCTTTTTTTAATATAAAGAATTTATACTTGAACAAGAAGATACAGATAATATCATTGCTTTCTTTGTTTCTATCCAATGCAATATGCAGCTTCTAGAAAATACTGGTGAAATGCTGTATCTAGTTCATATGAGCTTTGTTTCCATTAAAATCTTGAAACAAAATGGAAACACAAAGTGAAACTTTATTGATTATTAAAGCTAATAAATAGAAACATGTTCGAACATTACAGAAAATATATTAATTAATGTATTACTATTAATTTATATATTAATAAATTAATTAATCTCACTCCATTTCTCCCTTTCTCTCTATAGATAGAGTTTCGTAAGTTTTGGTGGGGTTTTTTTTCAGATTTTTGTTAAATAGAAGTTTTTAACTCTTCTGGGGAGGTTTTTTGGTTTTTTTAATTTGACCTTCAAAATATTTTGGTATCAACCTTATAAAATCTTCCAGAACATATATTTTTTCTTTTCATCAGAATCTGTGTCTCATCAGTGAGCATTGCACTGATCTTGGTATAATAAGAATACAGCTAGCAACAATAATAGAACTAAATGTGGAAGATCCTAAAGGCAGGAGGCAAGTTTATCCATACTTTCTTTTTTTTCACCCTGAGTATGTTTTCAGTTTAGTTTACAGCAATGGCACAGGTCTTAACTCCCGAAGATCATTAAAACCAGAGGACATGAAAGTGTTAAACACACAGTTCATGTGTAGCTGACAGTGTCAGGCAAATGTAGACTTGTAGCTTGGTTTGCTTTATCATTAAAGCATTAACAGACATTAAGACGTGGGCCAATATTCTGGTCTCTGCCTAGGATGTCAGCAGTGCTCATACAGGCCTGTCCTGCCAGGTACCCAGGTGACAGTGTGGCTGTCCCTATCCTGACTCCAAGCCCTGCCAGCTGCAGACAGTCAGGGAGTTTCAGTTGATTCCCAAGCTGCCAAACTGGATTAGATGCTTTTAGTCTGTTGCTGGCTGGATCTTCTTGTACTTTATGATGATACAGAATCAGGGCTCAAATTGAGTTAATAGTCAGGTTAAGCAACTGTTAATTTGAAACTAATTCTCTCATGTAGCTGTAGTATTATTAGTTACAGGTCTGAGTTTGAAGCATCTCTGCAGGAAACCAAGGACTAATTTTACCTGGAAGCAAGGGTCTAATTTCTATAATATCCATGATAATTCATCCCTTCATTTCACAGCTTTCATTTGGCTTTCAGGTTAAAAAATAGGTGCTCATCTGATGTGGTTTTTCCATGTCAACACTGAGTTTGTAGTGCTTTTCTAAGAGGTGCTCAGGGTGGCCAAAGCAGATGGTGGGGCTGTCCTGCCCCACACCACATCAGAGGTCGGTAAAGTCCACCACAGCAAGGGACATGCACAACTGTAGGTAAATGATAAACCCAGTAAATAAATGCAGTCTTGTAGAACTACAAATGGCCATGATATACTTACAGTGATTTTGAAGAGATATTGCTTCTGGTCCTACCATGTTTCAAATCACCAGCTGAAATGGTATTTAGCTTAAATAATCATTAGCATTTAGTTGAATTTTTTCTTTTTTTGGTACTTGTTGAGTCAACATACATAGCACAAATAAAAAAAAATTCAGATAGCCTGTATTTGAGTTACAAAGATTAATATGTATTACCCAAAAGAAGAGATGAGACATTCTAGAACCATTTCAATTTTTTATGTGAAGAAGAAATTAGGATTTGATTAAGCATCCATTCTTTTGCACCCACAGCAACATGCTGTGATGTGTGATTAAATGGATAAATATATTATATATGAGATAATTTCAGAAACCAGTACTTCAAGCTGCTAATTTTCTTTCTGTGGATGTAGACATACCTATGTCTGTGGAACATAGGTATCATGTGTGTAAGGTTTGTCATATATTGTGGATGACATTTAAATGATTAGTGCCACTTGATAAAAATTATCATACTGATCCCACCTAGCCAACTGGCCTGTACTATACTTTACATGAAAAGTGCTATTTTTTCTTTGCCTAACATATTTTTATTTTTAACTCTAGAATTACTCACTCATGAATTTCTCAGGACTTGTCCCGGTTTTTCCCTTCTAGTAGGCATGCAGCACCATAACAGATATATGGTGTAATATTTCCAATGGGTTATTGATGCAACTGGAAAACATTTGAAATTATCAATACAGAGGACTAAGAGAGGCAGCAGAAATTTACTTCAGGCTTCTCAAAGCAAACTTGCTTCACATACCAAATTCTCTTTATTTTTTATTGCATGGACAACACTTCACAGCTGTTGTTTTTCTGCTAGGTGATAATTAGAATATAAAAATAGTATATACAATTCTATGTCTCTGTGTGGATACAATACACTGTGGATAGTTTGTAGTTCTAATTCTCCAAGTATACTAAATAAGATTTTACATAAGTTCCAATAAAGGCAACTCTTTTTGTCCAGTTACATAAATGTGCTTAATTAGTTTGCTGAACTGTGGGCTAAACAATGCATCTGATCATTATCAAAATAGTAAGAAATTAAAAATTAACTCAGCATCTCTACCAAGGCTAATGTCCTGCATCTAGCAATGGCTTGGAGGGAATACTTTAAAAAAACCCCTCCAGCCCCAGAAGGAGGATAGGGAAAGCCTGAGTGATACCTTACCTATGCATCCTTATTTCTTGTGACATAACTTCAGCTTGAAGAAATCTGAGCCAGAAGTTGTATCCTCATCTTTGTGTTATTACTCTTAAAACGAAAAGGTTGCCACCTGACTTTGCATCCATGGTCCAGGCCTAGTATAGAGGAATGTCTTCTTGCAAAGTCAATTTTTTCACTTCATCCTTAGAGTTTAACAAGTTAAAGTTTGCTTGTGTAACCTGTGCGTACCTTGGCACGGTGGTGGAGCTGCTGTCTTATATAAAATATTTATAGTCTGACCTTACCTTTGTCCAAGTTATTCTGGCTGTGCAACAGCTGTCTTTCTGCCTTCAGTATCTTGGCTGCTTTCAAATGTTTCAATGTGATTAAGGCAACACTGAGATCTATTTAATTGCTCCACTCATTTCCTTTGAAGTGAAATACTGTGTTTTATACTTCAAAGTCAACATAGTAGACCTTGATATGATTTTGGACACACATTCCTAAATTTGGCAACATCAGCAAAAAAAAAAGTTGAAGCAGAACTACTCTAGTGTAACTTTTAAGTTTACTCTTCAAATTCTAAAAAGTAAAAATTAGCATTCTACCAGAATTGCTGACAAACCTTAGCTCTAATGCCTTGCTAATTCCCATATGATTTAGTGCCAAAGAATACATTTTCACTGCTTCCTTGATGTCAAAGTGGTGTTTCTATATTTATAAAATGATGGGCTTTCCAGAAGCTTATTTTCTGCAAATGGAATCCTAATGGCTCTTATTGATTCCATTAAAAAGGAAGGTGCTGCTTCCTCTTCTTTGGTACAAGCATGCAGATGGCTTTTTAAATTTGGTTATTGATATTTAGTGGTTTCACATCATTAGACTTTTATCAAAGTGAAATGGATCCTAACAGTCATTTAAATCTTATGTTTTTTAAAAAGGTTTGCCAATGTCTTTAAAAATAATAGTGACGGAGAATGATGGCTGTTGGAAAGCACTCTCCTGTTACTAGAGGTGCTCTTCACTAAAATAATCCACCTCATTTATGCAAACCTGGTCTTGTAAATAGCTCTAAAGAGGGATATCTAATTTTAGCCACCAAATTGCCTTCCTGCCTTTAGGCTGACATCTCTAACAACAACCTTCAATTTTATAAACTAAACACATTCCACAAGAATCTATCAGAGGTTCTGAGGTAAAAATCACATCTACACAGACCTTTTATTGCCAGAAAAAGAAATACTTACACTTCATAATTAAAAACTGAACAGGACACATAAAAGACAAAAATCAGTTGTAATATGTACACACATTAGAAAGGATAAATAGCAAATATATTGTAATACTGCATTAAATGTATGCATATGTGAATTCCAGACCCTCCCCCCGAAATGTTGTGTACACTAATTCAAAGGATAAATAAGTGCTAATATAAGACAGAGAATTTCTTAGTGTAAACAATGCCACAGGTTTTTTAATAGGCCTTTGGGCCAACTTAGAAAAACCATGTATTGCCTTTCACACTCCATACCACTTAATTTTAATAGTACTGTATTCACATGTACAATTTCAAGATAGTATAAAAAATTACGAATCTAAGAAGCACTCTTCACACTCAACAGAAACAGGCTGGAGACACTCCAAGGGTCTTTCTTTTACTTTTGAAGGACCACTAACTGAAGACATACTGATTCATCTAGGAATTCTTCCTCAAAGCAGTGCAAGAGTCCTTAAATGTAAAAAGTTACATTAGTAATCACTGCTTAGGCCTATTAATAAATACTTCTGTGCCTAATTTCAATTCTGACTTTGGATTCACACTAGCATGATGTCAAAATTGTCACTACTGCCTGCCATGGATGACAAAAATAATGATCCCTCTGGTTTGAATGGCAAGCTACAGACAGCAAGGAGTGTTTCTAAACATAAAGCGTTTCATTGCATTCATAGTGTCACATTATTTGTCCTTCAAATCCTGTTTATGTATTTCTGAGGATCCAGAGTATGTCAAGATTAAAAAACCAAAAAATATATGACTTGTTCTGTATGAATGTTCCATGTGTTTTCCTGAAGCATGCGCACTGGGATTTAAAAAAAGACGGTTGAGTGATACTAGGACTAATTTCTGGCAACTGTATTTACTGGCACCAAAGAAAATGACAGTTCTTCCTAAACTGATGACATGAGGACTTATGGCTTGCTATCTTTTTAAGACAGGCTGCAGCCACTAAAAAACCTACATGCACAATTGCTCACACTCAGGTTTTTTTTTAAAAATAATTCTTCCCACTGGCCAAGTGCATTGTTGATCAGTCCCATCCATTCCACTTTTATCTGTGGACTGACAAAGTCTCTTTTCTCCAGCTCTCAGTTCTTTTTTCACACCCCCCCGCCCCTTGTTACCCTCAGTCCCAACCCTATGAAGTCCGATGAGATCCTGGCAGCAGGCTCTCCAGCGATTGTCTTCAGCACTTCCTGACTTGCAGAGCTCTGACAAAGAAGTCCACTGGCTTGTCCCTGTGGGCTTGCCACAGAACCGTGGTCTGTCTGGACATGGACAAATGCTTCCTGTGGGTTCTCCTCCTAGACTAATCATTTGTCTGCTGACAAAGATGAGAGCCGCTTTCTTCATTAGCCTCAGGGTAAGCTGTAGCACACACTCATACTCAATCAAGTTCCAGTGCAATTTTGGGTCTTCAGGACGCAATGATTTCCCCAAAGAAAACTGTTACTTGAATTATGGGATGTGGTCAAACAGTTATGGACGATGAAACCTGAAAAGATAAATTAAAAAACTTAGAATTATGTTATTTCAACTGACAATAACACTGATCCTCATCCTGCTCTCATTGCTGTTTCCTTTTGCAGGCCAATTATTCCTGATTTTCCTGATCTGTGTTGGTTTAGAGTCAGACTTGTCATTTCCTGCTGCCCATCCCTCTCTCCTTAGAAAACCAAACAGAGATTTGGTGTGGCTCAAGCACTGGTGTGTACCAGTGTGTCTGTCTGTACCATTAACCTGACAAGTGTGGTCCTTGGCACAGTTTTTCATGGGTCAGTCAGTGCTTTCAGGTACTGCCCGGCATAGTTGAGATTAGCACAGGACAGCAGGCAGGCTGGCTATGGGGGGGACACCCATAGTGTGTGAGGTGAGGGGAAGAGGTTAACTGCATGGATTTAAGCTGTGCCAAGCCTGCTGGCCTCGGGACCAGAGACCAGTCTCCAATCTGTTTTGTTTGCTGATACAGATTTAGCCACAATTGCATCCATTATTTGGAGATGCTACCAGTAACAATTATTAAAAAAGCTTTGCTAAACCATAAAAATTAAATTTCTGGGAGTTTAATCCTTGTGCAAATTGAAGCTAACAAAAATTTTGTATTTTCTTTTAAGTAAGCAACAAATCTTATAGCACTTCAGATGCTTTCTTCTTATTAGCAGCAGTAAACTGAGGTACATGAAGGCCCAAATATACCTCACATTTTTTAGGCTTTTGGATAGGGCATGTACATAACTCCAGATTGCCTGTATGATGGCTAGGGAAGTGGGTTGCTCCAAAGGGTGTCACCAACCCTTTCTATAATAAGTTAGGAACCCACCGCAACTGAAATTCTAAATCATGTTAAATGTAATGAATCCAAGCAAAAGGGTAAGGAGGGCACCAGTATGAGGTTCTCAATGTATCTATAATTAGACAGAAATCCCTGTTTAAATGGCTTTAAAAATTCATCTGTCCAAGAAGTGGTAAAAGATGCAGCAGCTTGAAAAAGGCATAGGATAATGATGTATCTACAATGCAATGGATTTACCTACGTTTTTGTTTGACACATTTTCTCTCAATGGTTCCACACATTATCCCTGTAAGTTGATTCAATACAATGCAGGGATGCAGTTCTCAAATGAAGGAGGTGTGCACAAAGCCTGACATTCACAACTTTGCAGCTTGTCTACTAAATGAGGGTACAGATGATTGCTGAAAAGACACTGGGGATTTGTATTTTTGTAGAAAAACATTATACTGGAGTATATATAGCATTTTCATTAGAAACACTTCATGAACACCTGCTAATGTGGTCCTCCCAAACTTGTACTGATTTCTCTATTGTATAAACTAATTTTCTTGGATTTTGTTTTGAAATAACAGAAAGAATAAGTCAAAATTACTAGGAATAGAAAACCTGTCAATTGACAGTCATTACAGTAAATGATGAACAATGAAACCCATTGTTCTTTCTTTTCCAAGTTTAATATAAAATTTTAACATTTGAAATATACTGTAAGTACTGATTATAACATTAAATAATCCATATTTAATTTTCAATAATATAAGAAACCATGTACTATAAGCTATTTCCGTTTAGTAAGCAGCTACCTTGTTGTCTCAGTCTATCACAGAATAACCTTTGCTAATCAGGTACCAATACAAGTGCCTTTTGGCTTGCATTATCTCAGTGATGTTCTTGAAAATAATTAAAATATGAGAAATTAATTCTCTGGCTAGAGACTTCTGTCTATGGTTCTCTTAAATCACTTTTGTTGTATCAATCCAATATAAGCAGAAAAGACATAACTTTTAATGAGACGTCCCAGAGAAAACAGGATCTCTTTTTATTTTCAATTAAAACATCTGCATGTTATTCTGCTCTTAAGTAGCTTTTCCTAGTGTTACTCTTCTGATTTCTGTGTAGCAACCCCACAACATGACAAGTGAAACAAAAGAGCATGGATAAAGAACAGAAAAGAACCTGACTTCCCTCAGATTGAAATTCTTTCAGGACCCTACAGAATCATTGCCTATATTTATCACAATTTGGCTATGCCTATTTTTTACTCTCCTTGAAAAAAAAAAAATTTACTTTTTAAGTGGTTTCTCACTCCACTAGATTCTGGTTCAGCTTTCAAGAATCCAGTTGCAATCAGTCTCAACTGTTCTCAAACTCATGAAAAAATATCCAATTCTTTTTGTATGAATCATGCATGTCTGTACTTAGGCTTCAATATTGCAATGCATCTCAAGAAACACAACAATGTAAGCAGGGGGTTGCTTTCTATACCTGCTATTTTTATTCCCACCCTTGAGAAGCTCTTTTTAAAAAAGCAGTATTTTTCTATATTCTGAAAAAGATATTCTACCTGCTACCTAAAGAGAAAACGACATCAGAAGCTAAATGAAAAGATAAATCTCCATGTTTGAAAAGGACATTTTCTAGTGGTCAGAATGCAACTCAATTAAAACCCTGCATCCCGAATCATCTTCTGGCTTAGGTTTGCTGTTTGTGAAACTGGTTTGAATTTTTAAAAATGAATTTGTTTATGTTGTATCTACACAGAAGTGACTTTAACTTACTATTTTTAAAGACTCCATGTTTTGGTGAGAAAGAAATCACTGAAGTTGCGAGATCAAGCAGTGAAGTAGCAGATACATGAAACACCCACCAACCATTATGAATTTTCCTTGTGATGCACTCTTTAATTAGATGGTTTACACTCACTAGCTCAGATCCTGAGTTTGGTTGGAACAGTAGCAGGAAACAGAAGGGACCCAGTCTTAGACAATTGTTTTTATTTGACTTAATTTTCTGCAGAAGCAAAGATATTAATACTCTGTACACAATGTTTTCATTGTGTACATAGTATTAATAGAGTTTTGATTGCTGGTGGCAATTTTCAGCCTTTGTAACTTTCAAGAAAAATGAACACATGCCATGGAGATTACAGAAAGTGTGTCCCTCCCCCTAGGAATAACTCTGCCAAATCTGAAAGCCTGCTAAAAAACGGTGGACACTTCAGACCTCCTTAAAATAGTAATGCTTCAGACAACATCTTGGTGTTATCCAAAGCAGAGAACAAAACAAATCCACATTAATACATTAGAAGTGGCAACAGGACAATCTATCTTGTTCCCCAGAAACTGCTTCCAGGAGCCTAAGTGACCCTTAGAAAGCTTGCCAAGACACTGGTGAGCTTTTCTGAAGTTCAAAACATCAAGTTTTCACTTAAAAAATGCATGTACACAAATGTATACTTTAATGAGGAAGGGAGTGCTGCCAGAGAAGGAAATCTCTATTTGGTGTGCTTGAGGATTACTGACTTCATCTGTAAGAGCTGATGGGCTCTTTCAAAGGATTATATTTTAGATTCCCCAAACAATCTTTTTCTACATAGTGACCACTCCACTGCAGTCACCTGCACTGCTGTATCAGCTAGAGATGGCATCAGCAATACTGGGAATTCCAACAGAATCAGTGGTGGGATTCAAGGGGATTCATGATAGGGATCCACACAAATCATGACACAACTACAGAGAGCTTGCAGAAAAGCAGAGGGTTGCTGTCATACTCATTTCTCACACTTACACAAAAAGAGGGATTCACCCACCTGGTAAATTGCCGACTTTCCTCATGTACTTCCATTTCTGTGCTTTTAAATTCATTCAGTTCTTTCCGTATTGCTGCCTAATAAACAATAATAATATATGCAATCTAAGAAATATGAATTTTCAGGAAAAAAAAGAGTCTGAAAGAAACGTGGCCCTACTCTAGCAGATTCCTTACAGTTCCCATTTCCATTCTCCTTTACTGTAATCCACAGTGCTTACACATTTCTGATCATTAACATGAATGACTTTTTTATTACAGCTGTTCAAAGCACTCATCCACTACAAAGAAATGCAAAGCATCAAGCACCGAAAGTAAACCAAGAAACACCAAATCAACTGCAATGGATGAACAAAGCCCACGCTGAAATAGAGCACTTTTACTGACAGAAATGGGCAAGGGGTTAGATTACCCTGACAATCACTTGCTAAGTAGGCAGACAGGAGGGGATTCTATCTAGGCACAGTCCTGAGGAGCTGGTGAGTCACTCTGCCAGGCACTGTGCACACAGCAAGGCCCTTGTATCCCCCCTCTGGAGACAAGACTTCAGGAATGCAAGATGAACAGCACTTTCCTTTTAAAGTGGAATTAGTCACTTGGTTTGATGAGTTTTATGTAAAATGAGATTAATTATTTGGGCATTTCAGGCTTGGGTTTTCAGTTGGCAGATACTAAAGAACAGCAGAAATTCAGTACAGTTGGTAAATGCATTGTTGCTAACACTAATTGTAATAAGCAATTTACTTCATCAAGTAATAAATATAATTTCTGAAATATTCTAGTACATACTATAAGGGGTTTTGTTTCTACACACACACCTTCCTACCTTCACTGTTAAAGAAAATGACAGTTTATTCTTACTCATTCTTTTCTTTCACCACTTGAAATAAAGAGTCTCATTTCATTAATCCCTAAAGAAATGTCATCTGGTGTGTATGCCTTTCAGTGCAGAACAGACAAGCAGCATGATAAAATTATATCATCACCACGCTGCAGTCTTATAAATGAGAAACTTTGTTTTAAGAAGGAGTTGTCGTGTTTAGCCACAGCAGCATGCTTACATGAGGCTGCTATAGAGCTAGTAAAGAGATAGTAATTTCTGAGCACCAAATCAGCAACAAAGACATCAGAGCTTCAGCTCTGTAATATAGCTACAGCAGAGTTTTCTGCTCCCACTGGAAATAGAAGAATGATTTCTCTGGAAAATAAAAAAGGACAAGGGAGTTTCCAGGCTTTTCAGGCTTTTTTGGGAGTTTCCCCAAGTCTGCCTTTCTGCTAGGACCAACAAACTTGAGGCGCATGGAATCAGCCTTGGGCACCTGTTAATTACAAAACGAACTGAGGTTAAAAACTGCTACCCTAAAGTAGGTAGGAAACGATTGGTTTTTTTCTAGTGCAGTTTACCCTGGTTGGACCTTTGTCAAAGTGGAGGTGCTGGGTCCCCTAACCTCCCACAGAGTATGGGACAACCAGACAATGCTCAGCATCTCCCATAACCAACATCTACAAACACTTCTGACTACATTTTTAACTAATTCACCTTGACCTGATAAGATTGTCAGACGAGCTGGCATTTTTAAAATATTAAACTACAAGCTGAAATAAAATCAGTGCTTCACTACCCTTAGCTAAAAGAGAGTGGGTTCTTGCACACACCACTCTTCATGTCAAGCACATCTCACAGGAGTTCCATAAAGTCCACAGATCTTGGTTCAGACCCAGTGCTTTAAGAGTCAGAACTTTTGGCTACCTGAATCTTACACCTCTCCTTTCATTAAGCAGTATAGGAGGGAAATGGAAGAGTACTTTATGGTAATCTTTGACTGATTTTTTTTTTTAAATTAGAGTCACAGGATCATTTGTCTCATCCTTTTTAGTCAGGCAGCAGAGCTATATTAACTGTAGGATGGGGCAGACTTCCCAAAAGTGTGCTGCATGCATGTGGTCAATTCCTGCACTGGTGGTTATGGCCAAGAACAAATGAGAGGATGGAGCAGATTCTACCTTTTTTCACTCAAGTGAGTGGCAAAAACAACTCTTGGTAGCAGTGACGCAGACTTCTGCCTGCAAATTCCTGCCTGAATTCCCACAGATCAGGGCCACCTTTGGTAAACACTTATCTGTCTTAGCAAGGATATAAAAATTAGAAAAAAAAATTAGAAATTCTGGCTCGAACTGTCATAATCGAGGTGGAAAACATGCTCTTAATAGGCACTTGAGTGGGTTTTCTTAGCTGCAAGCAGTAGATGCTTAGTAGTACCATGACAATCTTGCTGTCACCAGCAGATGTCATTTGTGATGCTGGAATCAAGAGAACGTAAACCAGAGGAAAGCTCCCCAAAAGTGAGAGATGAAAACATTTTCTTATAATCTACATTTGTCCCTTGCCTTGTCTGCAGGAGTTAACCTGGCCCAAGGCTTGTCAGCGCGACGGTCGTAATCTGGAGATTCCGTGACCTCCACGTACTCGTTAAATCGAAGGATTCTTCTTGCTTGAAGTTCAGCCACTGTAGGCCTCAGACTGAGCTGTAAGCAGGAGGCAGAAAATAGTATGCTTAATAAGATGAAATAAAATAAGAGAGGAGGGTATGATGTAATCTCAAGAGAACTTTAATGGTATTTCTAAATAGGGTCACTTTCAGGTGTCTAAAAAAAGGCACCATCCTGGGAGTGCTACGCAGGAATGGGGAGGCAGCCTAACCTGATTTCTTCAATTTTAAAAATAGTCTTTGTCGGGCAGGTCACAGAGAATCATGACAGTTATCCCTGGAATATTAATTGTGACTTTGCAACTGTCACTACCCCACTAGGCCATTTGCATTAATGATCATAGAGTGTTAAAACTGTAATACCAAAAATACGTGAGATTTGGAAGTATCTGCGTAACAAAAAACCCTGGTTTTGACCATCTAGGGGTCATTATGATGCCAAATTATTTCAGTCACCTCAAACAATATTCACTTTAATTAACTAAGGATGATCATATTAAGGAAGCTGTATTTTTGCAGAGATGGGCAGACCAGGGATACTTATGAAAACTCCTCCCATCCTCTCCCAGAACAGATCTCTAACTGCTCCATTTCCAGGGACAATGAGCATGATCTCACCTGCAGAAGCTAAGACCACTGATGTGGTTAGAAGAGCACTGAAGGGATTTCATAGGGGTCATATTGTTTTGCTGCCCTCTCCACTGCTCTAGGGAAGAGTGGATCTACAGGTGTGGCTGCTCTTGATCGTACATGACAGGGGAAACGTGTCACTTATGTCCCCTGCTTAGAAACACCGATATGGCCAGACTTGGTATGCTTCTCCTGGCGTGGGGAACTGGTCAGGATGGGTTTTCTCCCAGCACAGACTTGGCTTGTACTGATTTCTAATCTGGGGAAATGACTGATAGACATTTGCAGCAATGTCTATACACTGGTTTTCAGATTCTTATGAAACATAATTCTATGTACAAAAATACAAAAAAGTACGTCATCACCTTTCTACTGAGTCTACGTTTTATTTCTCTTTTGGCTTCCTGTTCCTCTTCTTCATTCTTCTCTGTTTTCAGAAGAGATAAAAAGGAGTGAATATTTAAGTATTATAACTGCACATACTGTATTTCTCTTGGTTGAAAGCTTCAGAACTCCAAGTCCTGGCTCATGTTTCCTCATATTTCTGGATGATGCCGCATGTGTTGTCTGCTTTTTGGCTTTTGTATGCTCTCATTCTTTTCCCTATCCGCATTTCCCCTGATTCTGTAGACATCTCAAGTCAACTGTGGGTCACGAGCACAGCAAAGAGAAGGTGCCTGTCATTTCCTTTCTGTGTACCAGCAAGCAAGTACCCTGAAAGAGTTGCCTGATGTTTCAATTACTTATTCTAATATTACAATCACTGTTGCTTTCACTTCCAACATTGATTTTAGAATAAGAGTCTAATTTATAAATGCCAAGCGAAAAAACTGGTCTGAGTATCTGAATTACCCAAGTTTCTTCTACTGCTACAGGACACGAATCAATGACATTTGTTTCACTGTCATTTGTTAGCAAATTGGTTTTTTGGTTTTTTTTTCTGGTTTTATAATGGGGACATACGATCCAACACTCAAGCCCTCTTGGTTAAGGGCCACTGGCTGGACCAAATGAACCAGTAGAACAGAAAGTGATGTCCATTTTTAGAATGTATTTGGGCATATGAATGAAATAATTTCATTTTAAAGAATTTCTGTTCTAACCAAACTTGATTTCTTGACTGCCAGTGAAAAGCACACTTAGAAAGATGTATTCATGTGGGCTCAGCATGTTTTTAAATTGATATATTTAAGCATTTTCCCTTTCAGTCCAACTCTGATGGAGAGTTTTGTGGGTGAAATATCCCACCTAGGGAAATACATAAAATTCTGATCCTGTTTTATTCATGGTTGGGGATTACAGACTCTGCATTACAGTTCAAGGCTAACTATAAATTTAAAGAAATTAATTTGTTCTGGATACAGCCTGGATAGATGAAAAGAGAGTTTTAAATCCTGGCATAGTTGCATTTGCCCTGTTTCCTACGGTCAGACTGCTGTGTTAGTAGAGGTGACCTGGCCACAAAAGAATTTTGTGACTTTTACACTGGAGCAAACGCTGTGACAGGACACCTCAGGTTACCTGAAGATACCCTTTGCTTACTTGAATGCTTTCATGTAAGAAGAATATCAAGGAAAGGAGGAGAGGACAAATTATAAAAATGAAAAAGTAAGAAGGGAAAAGTAGGAAAAAGGCAATGCCTGCCCAAGATCTGCTGCCAGGATTATTTGGATCCCAGGTTGATGGTGATGTTACTGAGATACTGAAATATGGATGTAATTTATGGTTTAATAATTACTTTTCTCTTAAATGGAAAAGAAATGGATAACCTGTTTCCATAGAGGAACTGTAAATGGACTGAAACTGAAGAATAATTTTAACTGGAGAGTTATAAATTAATCTACATTTTAATTTTTAAAATTAATGTTTCTATCAATAAATAAGTTGGGTATATTTAAGGACTTATAACTTTAAAGGATAACTTATATCTTAACATCCTCACCTAAAAAAAATCAAAAGGTCTCTAGCTGTTTTAGCACAGATAAATCATCTGTAGGCTTTTATTTGAACATCTTCTCCTTGCAATCAATAGACACAGTAGCTGAGGTAATTAAACACAAATTATTACTTTGGGGTTCCATTCACTTGGGAATCATGTGACATAAAAAAATTTGTCCCCTTATGAATGGAATTGCTTAAGTCCTACCTCAGACAATCTCCAGTAGCAGACAGCAGGAAAAAAGACAACACACCACTGTACTGCCCTTTTCTTACTTTAGTTTGTAAAATATGAATAATGTGCATTATTCATATCCTGGCATTTATTTGCTATCTAAACCACAGTGTCTCCTAAGAAGCAGCAATAAGATAGTTCATTTAAGAAACAGGGGCTCATGCTGCTTAATGCATACCTTAAGGAAGAACTAACAATGCCATGGCCACGTGAAATACTGTTTCTCTGTATTTTTGGGGAGGAGAGAATACCTTAAAAAACTTGCTCTAGACATTTAGGAAGGTTGAAGGCTAGCTGCCAATCCCCATCCCTTTGGAGAGCAGATGACTGCACATTGGGATGGCTGGACAAGGGAAAACCCCCCAAAAAGGGGAAGCATCTTAGCGACTGGGCAGAGGGTCTGGGCACCCCTTGGAGCAAGCCATCTTCTGGAGGACAATACCAACAGGAGGAACCAGGAGCTTCCTTAAATCCTGGGCAAAGCAGGAGGGGATCACACCCAAGGGGAACAGGCAGTCTTCTGCATGACAGGTCAGGGACAGGATGTGTTTTATACATTCAAGTTGGTTTACTTCTAGGAATAAAACTCAAGAGCTAAAGGAAATGGACTGAAATCTCGTGGCTGCTAATAATATACTGAATCTGCTGTTTGGCACATGGGCCCCTGTCTCTGGCACTGACTTGCACCTCAAGCACCAATTTCTCACCTCCAGCCTGCTGGGCAGAGTCTTGCTTTAAGCCTGGTGCTACAAAAACACTGCCTGGATACAAATTCCTAGCAAAAACTAGTGTGTTTTTGGTCTTTTAAGGTAGAAGTTTTTAAAGTTGCTGTAGGGAGTTAAGAAGACGTGTGGTGCTAAAAATAATGGGTCTGGTGCTCCTGGTTCCTGTAGGTGTTGTGGAAAATTCCAGCCAGAGGGCCAAGATTTGGCTGCAGGTATGAACTGACTCATTTGGCCAAACAGGAACACATTAATGCACAGGAACACACTTATGACTGCTTTCCACCTTAAAAGCAGATCTAATCTGTGTGATGTGGAGAGAGAAAATATAAACACAGCGTTCTCAGCTTCAAGTCCCCTCCTCAGATGTCCTGCTGCTGCCCTGCTGGCAAAGAACCAGCCCAGCAAGCGCCCTTTGCTTGCAGAAGTGTCTGATTAGATCCCAGCAAAACTATGGCTTCCCGCCTTCCCTGCCTGCCATTCCTAGGAGGTCAAACTGGGATTTGACTCCTAATTGAAACAATTTTGTTTATCATCAGTTATTGTGGCTGCCAATTTAAATAATCCACCAGTCAAAGCCAAACAAGCAGCTGTCATCTATACATTGTTGCTCTTGCAGCTTTTACCACATTAAATATGGTCACCTTCTGTTCTGTGCAACATTTATTTTGTAGCAGAAGGGGAAAAGTGAAGAGACAAATTGTCCTGCCTGAGGACTGCCCTGTTCTTGACCAAAAAGTACTCCTGGAGCATAAAACCGAACTTTCCATTGTGTCCCTATGGGATTAGCTATGTTTAGACTTCTCTGTGGGCTTGCTAAGGAAAGAGAAAGAAAAGACAAACAAAGCACTTGCTTCTTGCAGTGCTCTGAAATGCACAAAGCAGTTTCTCTTTCCTGGTTTTACAAGCAAAGATAACCATTAATATTCCTTAACAAGCATCGAGAGCTAAACTCCATTTTCTACAAAGCCATTACTGGCAGGCACACAGGTGCACTCTACAAGAGGTTCACTGTCCTTACAAATACAGGGAAAAAAAATACAGTTATCTTTATCTGAAATTCTTGGAAGACTGAAAAATTTCTTTGCCATAATGCAATACTATAAATACTGTTGGTTCAAAGCCAGTACACAAGAAGCCTGACTTTATAAAAAAGACAGGGCTTTACGTATTCCTTCAAGTGGACTCTTGAGTTATTGTAACTTTGTTTTAGTGTGGGAAGTCTCAGAAGTCTGGATAGTTTTATCCAAACAGTTTTTATACAAATCCGTCTGCAATGTCTTGCGACTGTACTTGGAAACAGGATTTTCAGTAACTGGTTTATCTGGAAATATTATCTAAACAAAGCTTTTTGCAGAACAGATTTCCTCACTAACTGGAAATACAAAAACAGGAAAAAAAAAGGATTTTTTTCTGAACCTCTTAGAAGATTTGGGCCAAACTTTATCCTGAAGTAAACATTTGGACCTCTGCCACTTAATGTAACCTCAAAGTCTTATAAATATTACTCAAAACAATACATCCCCTTAGCTGCAATTTACATACACTCAATAATATAACTCCTTCTCCCCATCCACTGCTTAAAAAATATGAGGAAGGAAACTTCATGAAAGAAATCCCAACTTACTCACAAAAGCTGACTACACCAACAAAGACATTTAAGACATATAAACATTTTCAAATGATCCACAGGAAGAAACTGCAGTAATTTTGATGTAAAATATAAGTGCCTTATGGCTTAGAGAGAACTTGCATCCTGAAAGGATTCTGAGTCAGACTGTCATCACAAACCCTGGATTGCTTTTGGTTTGCCTTGGTTTTTATAGATCACTTTCAACTTGAAATATTTTATATCTCAGTGGTGAGAAAAAAGCAGTTCCTCCATGTGCTCACCAGGGTCTCTGTGATTTTTTGTGATTTACAATTCTGCTTCCCAGCCTTTATTTTTTGCTCTCCCTGGCCTCTTTAAGGCACCCCCCAGCAGCAGCAGGGGAGGATGGCAGGAGGCACTGAGTGCAAAGCCTGGTGCGCTGCCAAAAGCTTAAAGTAAACAAGCTGAAACGGGAGAGGAAATCTATTAACTGCTTTCCAGTCTTGAGCTACTTATTGCAAAACCAGTGAATGGAATAAACACTGGCAAAAGGGATATTAAATACATCACAGGTTCACTGCTGGGTTGGTTACTTCGAGATAAGTGAGAAAGGGCAATAAGGGAACCCAGCTGGTGCTCCCAGCTCAGTGGCCATATCCTGGGCCACCAAAGATGTTTAGGATTTACCTTCATGAGCAATTTGTCAAATATAAAAAAAGTTCTTATTTCCAATTTTTTCTTTCTTTATCTATGACATTCATAGGTTTGGAAGTTACAGTTTTAGAAAGTCTATTCACATTATATGCTGGACAGGAGTCCCCTGATCCCTCTCCTGTGCAAGCATGAACTTAGCTTTCCTTTTCAATAAGGTACTATTTGGCATCTGAGAGCTCAGAAAACAGCAGTAAGGTTTTATCGCATTTTATTATCAGGATGGTTTGCCTGAAAGCCAAAAATTGCCCTCTCCCTGATTTGCTAGCCTGAGCAAGTGACAGAGTCCATGGATGCTGTCAGGTAACATCCCATTTTCTTTTCTTCCTTTCTCATTAGCATGCTACACATCAGAGCTGACACCAGGGCTGCACAGATGAGCTCCAACTTTACTGAACAATTGCTGGAAATAACAGCATTATACCAACTCTATGATCAGGTGTGAAAAGTTCTCATCTTAAGAGATTTTTTGTTATTTGTCTGATTTTTGAGTTATTGCTATAAAGTGCCTTTTCTCATTTATTTCTTCTTCTTAACCATCAGTGCTAGTGCTAGCTACCTCTGTAATATGAACACAGGACTAGGTGGAGCTGGGCATGTTGCAGTGTGTGTTTAGGTAACATCTTTATTATGGAAAGATTCATAAAGGAAGACAAAACAATGCTTGTTCTGAAGAGTTTGCCAGCCAAAAAACAGAAGCAACATAAGTTGGCAGAATAGATATAAAGGGTAAGTATCCAATGTACTTCCTCTGCCCTTGACTATTTGAATTAAAGACCTTTTTTCAGCAGGGATATGAGGAAGGATATAATCAATGGGAAGACATTCAGTGAGAATCTCATGCAGGTATCAGTACAGAAGACTGTTTATGTCAGAAGTGAATATGAAGGCCAGTATGGTGAAGTATCAGGGATATACCTATTGACTTTCTGCTGAACACTTTGCCTTTCCTCTTTCTACTCCTCCTCCAACCTCTGCCCTTTCATCCCACCTTCATCTCCTACAGATATTCCTTTCTCCTCCTCCTCATAAAAATCAGATGGAAGGTTAACCAGCCTAGAACTATTTCTAAAGGGTGGGCATCCAAGTCATTCCTGGTCTTTGGGACCAGCTTTAAGAAGTGAGATTGTGACAAGCAAAATTTGGCATATTGAATATATGGAATTTTCAAAGCTGCAGTGACAGGTTAGTGTATAAATCAAGTGTTGACACATTATTTTCTAGAACATCATTTCTCTCTCTAGTTATGGTTCTAATACTGGAGCAACAATGATGGGCTTCCATACGAATCCAACACATGCTCCTTTTCCAAGTAAATACTACATGAAACCTGAATTAAATACTTACGCTTCAGGATATTTCTTTGCTCCAGCTCTTCAGTTGTGGGCCTCTGGCTAAGTCTCCTGTGAGAACAAAGTGACTGATTTAAAACCAGATCTAAAGGACACATTAGGATTTGTAATAGAGCTTAAAAGATGTTACTTCTGGAAGTAATTTCCAGGCAGTTGCAATAACTGCTCGTGTAACCAGAGTGGCCATTTTTGAAAGATGTAGTGATGCCATCTGAACACATTAATAAGTGATACTTGAATAATACTACAGAATTTGCACCAGCAAATTTAAAGTCCTCACAGGTATAATTTTATGAATGAATTCATAATTTTTTGTTCCCAAGCACCATCATTATAATAAGTTGTGCAATTGTTAGATAATTCTCAGGTATTTTGTATGCATTTTGATATTTTTGATATTTTTGATATTTTTGATATTTTGAAGTCTTACTAAAGTTTTTTTAAAAACCAAAAACAACCAAAACCCATCCCTCATTAATTTGTATGTACAATACAATTGGGAGCTTTACCTGAAACTTGATTGTATTTGGTTACCTATATACAACAACTGCCATTACAAAAAACGCCAAACTGAGATATTAATTTTCTGATTTGTACTGGGGAGAACATGGTTGGTGTTGTCTCTGTGTTTACTAAACAAATCCACTTGTTCACTTGAGGAAAGGAGCAAGAAAAATTTCAGCAGTAAAACTTAATTTGCAGGTGTGTTCAAGATAGATGCCCATGTTCATCAACACCACACAGTTCACTATAGACTGTCTTTAGCCTTGTGAAATTCATCCAATTCCAATTACTGTCAAACTTACAGATTTGTCCCAGAGGATTGGCAGGTTTACCACAGGTAACCAGTCCCAGCTGGAGGAAGTCCCAGGTGGGGACTTGACTCAACCTTGACTGAGCTGTGGGAACAGATTTTCCACCAGATCTCGATGATGCCAGGTGCTGACCACCATGCCAGGAATTTTTAAGAAACTGGAATCACACTTGGATATGATTTTGAGTATGAGCACAGCCCTGATGCACACAGATACTGTCTCCTGCTACCAAAGCAGAGCTGTGTGCATTGCCTTTTGGCTCTCCAGCAGAACCCACAGAGCAGCTTCTGCAGTTCCAGCCCCCAAGGGAGGACTGGCAAGCAGGATGTGATCACCAGAGCTGGGATTTGTTCAGGAAAGCAGTGATAACAACCACGCCTCTTTATTAGCAGAAGAAAAATGACCCTTGGGCTCTACACAGTAGATATATCACTCTTACAGCTAAGTAATGAAATAGCTGCCTTGGCCAGACACCCAGTTCACAGAGCAACTCAGCTCATTTTCTGGGTGTTGATGCAGGGCTGTGTACTCTGTACTGGATCAGCACTGACTAGACTACCCTGTATCTGGGAATCTCCAACAAGCACAGGATACCCTCCACATCTGGACAACCTTCCTGAGCCAAAGAGAAACAAGGACAGGTCTAGCAAAATACAGGCATGCTGCAGTCTGTTTTCAGAGACCAGAAAAGCCAAAATAAACATGAAGAATTTTTTTATAAAGCCTGTAAAAGGCAAGTGAAATTTTTTTGCAATGTTCTCAAGTCCAGAAGGAGAAAGTAACATACATCCCATAGCAGTTTAACAGCTTGAGAAAGACATGCCTCAGAGGTGGGCATAATAAAACACTAAACACTGACTCTCTCAACTTCTTTTGCTGGAATCAGCATATGATATGAAAGAATGAAGGAACTGGAGAGCCAGGGAGGAGGGGTAGGGTCAGAAGGGACAATATGCACGCATGCTCTATGTGTCAGGAGCTACCACTCTGTCTGAGATGGGTATACAAGTGGAAGTTCCACTATCAAATTTGAGAAAGAACCTGAACCATGGCATTGATTATTGTGGACTCATTCTTACCCTCCACCTCTTCTTTCCTATTTTAACCGAAGTACCCAAAACCCCAAAAGCTCTCAGATTTTGTTTCTTGCAGGAGAGAAAATGTATTATTGACAGTTAAAAGTTTTGTGAGAAATAAAAACACCCTTTTCCAGACAGTTGTACCACAAAGATCCTGCAGCACATATTGGGATGCATTTAAAACATGAACCCAGTGTTCTCAATTCTCTTCCTCCTCCACCCAGCGAAACCACATTTACCCTGTGACTGATACCTCACTAGCTTCGTTCCAATCTGATGTCTGATTTCCTGCCTCTCCTCTTCGGATGTACGCTGCAAGATGTTTTTGTCTTCTAACTCTTTCTTAGATGGTCTGTTGCCAAGTTTGATAGCAAGAGTATCCCTACGACGAATTTTACTTGCCAAAGAGCCTGAGAAAGGAGGAGTATGGTAGATTTAGTTCATTCATGCTCAGGTTACAGACACAAACTCTGAGTAAGAACTTTAATACCTCCCCAAAGCAACCTTGTTCCCACATGCAGGAGAGGAATTTTAATTAACATCAAAAGAAAAATTTTAGCTCAGTTTATAAAAATAAAAAAGCTAAATGGCTTGGAGGAAAAAGCTACCAGCCAAACTGATACAAACATCACTTGTCATCCGTGAAGTGATAGGATAAAAATGACAAATCTATGCTAAAATGTCTTTGAAGTCTAATACATTACAGGTTGGCTTTTTTATCTACTTAGTATATTTAGCAACCTGCTGCTCTTTTTCTTCAGCCTTAAATGGTTTAGTCTCATTCTATCATAATTTCCCTGACTGTTTCAAATTTTTTTTTAATCAATTACCACTTAGTTCTTTTATAGTGCTTTCCATCTCTAAGTTATTTGTAAATTAAAACAAAAAATACAGCTTAGAAAAGTGCTCTGAGTGCTTGTAAAGTACCTAGGCAGGAACCCCCAGACACTGAAGCAATTTGTTCTCCATAAAACTGACACTGTAGGGACAAGGGCTTTGCAGCTTGGCCAGCATTAGCTTCAGACAGTGGTGGAAGGAAGGGCATTTTTCACAGCCTTTATAGTACTTTCCTTATGTCTTGACATTCTGACCGAGGTGGGCTACATATGCCCTAGGCTGGCAGATTTTCACTGTGTAAGGCAGCTTGGTAAGACCACAGGATCCCAGCTCACTTCTCATATGACACTGTGCTGCCGTGTGAACATGAGCTTTTGGTTTCTATCCCTTTGGGTTGTATTCAAACCCAACACAGAACTGCAGAAGACTTCAGCCTCTTGAGCTACCTGGCACTTCACCTGCTCTTGCACCACTGGCCAAGATTAAAAAAAAAAAGTTAATTTTGCCTCATGCCACTTTGGTACACTGGACCTTGGCCTTCTTTGCTGAGCACAGTGAAGCACCTTATCCAAAAATGCTGTGAGCAAGGCTCTCAAACCATGGTTTGATGGTGATTTCATACTGACATTAGGCCACCCTGGAGGAGGCAGAGGGAGGGCTGCCCTCCCTCCTGTTCCCGACAGCCTGCTGCTGCCACCTTCTTTGGCCAAGCAAAGGAGAAGCCTTTGGGTGAGCTGGATCAGGGAACCACCGATTCTATTGAAAATCAGCTCAACAACAGCTGCTCCTGCAAAAATAAACATGAACTCTAGCCTAAGGAAAGAGCAGCTGGGAGCAGGGATTAGGCAGAATAGGGGCAGGACAACCCCTTCAGCACAGCAGGGCTTCTGCCCAGTTGATGATGGAGTCATGACCTCAGATGAAATTTCAAAGCTGTAAAACTTAGATGTAATCTACTGTGATCTGCTCTGTCAGCTAAAGCTGCTCCAATGCTTAAAACATCCTGATCAAAGAGGAACAGTGTGAAGTTACTGACTGATGGGCTTCCTCTGTCATCCACCACACCTGTAATTCCCACAAGGAGCTCATGATGTGGGCAAGCCAAATGAATGGCTTGTGATGCCCTAGGGTGGAGGCCTTGTTCCACCCTCATGTCCTTCTGAGCCTGCTCCTCCCACCTCGCTCTCCATGCAATGATTGATCTGCTCTCACCCATGCACAGGCCCCAGCAGGTTTCTGATTGTGATTGCCTGGCAGAAGCAGGACACTCATATACAAAATACTAAATCACCTAAAAGCATTCCCTGCAGCCATTCCTCTCTCTGCCTCACGCTAGCATGGGTCAGGCATGCTCACAAACGCAATCTGTGAAAGGCAGCCTGCAGCCTCTGGGCAGGATGCTTACTTTCAGTACTTGCATTCTCATCATCATCATCATCATCATCGTCATCATCCGTGTAGAGGATCGGCCCATCCGAGTCCGAGTCACTGCCATGGCTCTCTCTGCTACTCTCACTCTCTGGAGGGGCAGCAGCATCAGAAGCCTCCTCCACTAGTTCAGAGAATGCTTCATCTGGAGCCTCCCCTTCTTGGTCTTCTTTGGTAGCCAAGCTGTTTATTCATGAGCAGATAGGGTGACACATTAATGCAAGCAGAACACAACACAAATGAGAAACAACTGAATAAGCAAGGATGACAATAAAAGTTCTGTTAATCAAAGTAACGCCTTTAAAAAATACACATATATAATATATTTTAACATATGCAGTTATGTGTATGTATCTCTGTATGTGCATTAGGAAAAAGGATGCAAGCAATTTGGAATGATGTGCTGTAAAGACTGCATGAAGACAAATCCTAATTGTTTGGGTTTTTTTTCTTGTGGGGTGGAACTGAGAGAGAAAACAGCTCATAAAACTGGGGGTGAGAAGAGCAAGTTGGAAAGCAGATGGGAGTGCAGAGTTTCCTGTTCTGGAAGCCTAACCCTACTTATTCTAAATACAGTTTCACTGCAGTTGAGTTCAAAACGTTCATGCTCATCACTGATGAGCATGGGGATCAACAGCAGATTGCCCTTTGCCTTGGGAAAATCTTTATGTAAAGGAAGGGTAAAGCAGGGGGAGATGCAGCGCTAGAATATAGAGTTGGCAACAGATGTACCAGCAAGAATTTCAAGGAAGGTCTCTAGGCTACTGGCATCTAGACTGAACCCTCTTGGATTTATATACAAGATGTGATTTTTGTGGCAGAGAAAAGTCAAATTAATAAGCCAGCTTCATTTTTCTGCCAACTATTTCGCCTAGAAAATGTAATTATGACTTTTATCTTGACCAGTTTTTACAGTACCTGAGATGTAGACAAGTTACTAGGCAGTGAAAAACCAAGCACCTACTAACTGAAGCCTGAAACCCTCATTTTCAAATGTTCAAGTAAATTCAGCTATTGAATTGAGAACTTCACCAGTGAGATATTTAATGACATCTACAGGAAAAAAAAAGACATCTACAGAAAAGAACCCACTTATAATTTGGCATAATTTCTCATTTGCCTTTATGAGAGATAAATAAAAGTGTCATCAGCTTTTAGCTGAACTGCTGACCCCAGTGCCAGCCACACAACAAAGCAAGAGACAGGTGATGAGCACCAAGTGAAAGGCTCGAAGGCCCTGGGAAGGAACACACTGTGCTGGGCTGCAACACAAACTGTTCCCAGTCAGCAGAAGAAACAGAAGCGATCCCCACGTGCCTACAATGCACAGAAATGTGGCCTCCCTGGCTGTGGTCTTACTGCTGCCCCAGGACAGCCACACTGTCTCACCTTTCCGTGTCTTCTCCTCCGGCATCTGGAGCGCTGCCTAGGGTGGCACTGCTCAGACTCTTGTCTGTGCCACGCTCGGTCTGGAGAGGAGGCTTTGTGTCTGAGCCAGGGCTGAGTGTCCCTGCCACACAGCTGTCTGACACGTCTTGGGCATCTGAGGAGCCAGCAGGCTGACTAGCTGCAGCAGGAAAAGGAGGTGGAAGTGGAGGTGGAGGAGGGGCAGCAGTGGGAGGAGGGGGCACAACAAGCTGGTCTGCGTTCTCCATTTCAAAAATTACTATGGAAGTTTGCTCAGGCTTGGGTTTTTCTGCCTTGGCTTCCAAACTGTCGGCTGTCACACCTGAGGGGGAAGAAGCAGCCCCATCTGGTGCTGTTCGTGAGGCTGACTGTTTCCCAGGTTTTTTCTTGCCCCTGGGAGTCCCAGATGCGCCAGATTTGCTGGAAGTTTCCTTAGAGGCTTTGGGATGAGATGATGTGGATGAAGGAGATGGTGATGAAGAAGACTTGGAGACTGGTACTTTTTTTGCATGAGAGGAACCAGCTAAAACAAGAAAAGAAATGGCATTTTACAGTCTTGCAGTTATATTATTTTTGCACTGTATTTTCTGCATGGATTGACTTATGCTGGTCTTTAAAAATGAAAAAAAATACATACGATACTTCTACAATACTCCATGTAAATGCTTGAGATGATTAAATGTTGCAGTTCCAATTTCACCTTTGTCTGGGAGATACTGAAATGATGAATACTTGCCCAAGAACAGCAGAGAGGACCAACCTTACAAACAGGTAAGAGTTTGTTTTGTCAACTACTTATTCAAAAAGTATGTTTTGTGTCCTAACTAAAAAAAAAAAAAAAAAAAAAAAAAAAGATAAAGCTCCCTGGCAGAGAAAACTGCCTGACCCCTACTACACGAATTTCTGGTCTGATTCCTGTGAAAACTCTGTGATTTTCCTTATACGTCTCAATGAACATCTGAGGACTGTTACTGAGTATCAGCCAATTTCCCTTCACAATGTTATTGCAATTGGTGTCCTCCTACTTAATGACAAACAGCAGAGGGGCAGCAAAACAAGGTGTACTTTCAAGTCCAGCTGGGTCTGTCCATAAAAGAGGCAGAACAGAAAGCACTGCTGTCACTCTGCACAAATGACCTTCAGAAGGGAGGAGGCACTGAAGGCCTCCTGTATGTCCTGGAAGCCTTCATCTCACCAGTGACCAACCCAGGCAGTCTTGATAATGTAGTGAAACAAGGTTTGACAGTAGCTGTACAAGCTGGCTGTTTAATCCTGTCATACTCACCATACTGAAGCATACATATATATGTATAATGAATCTCACGAGAGATTTCAGCTATCCTGCATTTCCATGTGCATTTCAGCCATATTTCTGATTGCTGTGTTAATGCACCCATCACCTGAGATGAGAGCTTCAAACTTCTGACTTTCATTTAAAAAGCAATAAAAATGACAACAATCTAATGGCCCTTTTCATCAAATTGTATCTGACTCAAATATTTCTGATGGAGTAAAAATTCATTAACTTCCAGAGAACAAAAGAAAGCAATATAAAGTTACATAGCAGCCTTCTGGCTAAGCTTACTGAGTAAAACAGAAAGCTGTAATAGAAATCTGATGAAAGGCCTACTTTACTTATAAGCATTTAAATAAAAACAACTCCCAGCAGATTGGGAGAGAATCAAAGTGCAGATACTGGCCATAATAAGTTCACAATATAAAAACAATTTTCACAGTGAGACTGTTCTCAAAGGAGATAGAAACTAATTCAAAAGACACATTTTACTGTTCTCTTCTGTACCTGTTATGGTTTATAAACATTTAGAGTGCTGTGAAAAACTTTCAGTACATCTGAAAAAATTCACAGAAACTTCAGGCAAGTCTCTTTGTGCTCCCAGGTGACTGTAAAGGGCACTGTCCTGAATCTACTGATACTGCACTCATCTTCCCCTATCAGGTACAAACCTCAATTTACATGCAAAACAAAATGAAGCAGAAAAATGGCATAGGCAGAAGTTCATAATTACAGCTGAAATAGCTGATGGTTCCAACTTCCATATAATTTAACAGAAATCTGAGTAGGTGGATGGTAGAAAGAAAAGGCTCTGGTTCTGATCCACTTCAGTGCACTCTGGAGGTCAACAGAACCAATTACATGCTTACGCTTCAGAACTGCAGCATAATACAAATATATGGCCATACAATTGTGGCTGGGAAAATGTCAAAATGTGTTTCCATTGTAAAAACCCTTTCATTATTCTCAGAACCTGCAATTAGATACAGAAATTTAAAAGATTTCTCCCAGAGAAAACCCCTATACGTGTCCACATGGGTCAAAAGTGCTACTGCTGTTGTTTTTGACTGGGCTGGCTGACAATTTTCTGTCATGCCTCTTTTTCAGTAGAAGATTTGAATTCTGATTAAATGAAAAATTTAATGGCTGTTGTTTGCCTTTTGGCATACATCCATGCCTACATTTAAGTCCCATTCTCCCAGCTCCACTATTTCAGTATGGAAACCTGCTGTGTTGTCCTCAGGAGAGCCATGGCTCAGTTGTTATTCATACTCCTCTCCTCCTTTATGGGACTTGATCACTGGCTGCCTCGTGTTCACTTTCATGGAGATCTGAAAAACCTCTTGTACTAACACTGTTCCAAACCAGCTCTACTTAAGTACTGCCTCACTTTGAATGAACACAGTGTATTTTTAATGTTGGAAGAAATTACCAGCAGAATAAGGGATATATGTGTATATATTTGACATCTGTATGGCCTCCAAGCATTGGCTGACATTTCAGCAAGGCTAATAGAAGACAAATCTGGAACCTGAATGTATTTTAATCTAAAAAGTCAGATACCTTACAGCTTGTTAACAACCACTGGTATAAACATTTCTTTATGTGATGGATTGTTTAATTTCTAAAAGGTCTGCTGATACAAGGTTGCTTCACCTAGGAAGTGCTGAGTTTTCCAGCTGCATGTGAAATATTAGCAGAAAATTCTGGATTTTCAAAATGTTTATTCTTGCAGTCATCTGATGTAGTAGAGACAGCTAATACCAAGTTAATGAATATTTTATGGCAAAGTTATTATTGTAATTCTAGAAGTCTTGCAATGTTTTCAGTCCTTTTCCGTATGCTGCAAATACAAAATATGCCAAAATGTACAAGCTGTGGAGAGAAATACTTACAGAGAAAACTGGAGGGACTGAAGGGCTTTGAACGACAGAGAGAGATTGAAAACAAGGCATGTGTAAGTTTGCCATGGAGCCCATTCATCACAATACTGCTTGTGTTCAAATTATGTGTGGATGTTTTAATTTTGGTCATTGTCTATACTGCAACCATTCAAACTCTCAATTAGCACCTTAAGAACATCAACCTATAATCTTTAATCTTGCATCACTGATGAATTTTGATGTAATGGTGTGGTGATAAACAAATGTGCTATGTGCCTGATGATTGATATTTTCCATTTCCAATATGGACTTAGAATCACAGTGCCTGAGGGATGCCTGACCATTTCTGATGGTTGTATTGGTTTTTTTTGGGTCAGCTAAACCAACTGCTGTTCAACAGTTTTTTAAGATGTCTTCATGGTTTTATTCTTAACTTCTTTGTGATCTTGTAATATTGTCAAATTAATTGGAATAGTTGATACTTCCAGTAGAAAGTTACAGCAATACCAAAATCATTTTTAGTTACGGGTAACTCGTTCTTGGTTTCAGAAGTCTCCTTCTTCCCTGCTGTTTCTTGAGCTGATTCTCTAGGTCATTCTTTTGCCAGCTTTCACACTTGAACTGGGAACTCAGTGTTGTCTCTGATGTGCTCGGAGCTGTACCCAGGCTCACTGAGCAGCGAGGGGGTCCGTGTGCTGTCTGGGGCGTTTGTGGCCAGCAGAACCAGAGCCCAGCAGGCAGCTCTCTCCAAACACACACGGCGTGCTCCTCCTTGTGTACCAAGGCACAAGTCACTGTAAGACAAGCCAAGCAGCCCCATGCACATGCACCCACCATAACTGCACTGCACGGGCACTACTCACCAGCTTCCCGATTTGCACTGGCACCTGTTGGCTTGGGCGGCGGGAGAGGAGGCTGCTTAGCAGGAGCCTTTCCCTTTTTTTTAGCATGAGGTGCTTCGTTACCCTTATGGCTGGTGGTGGTGGTGGAAGCAGCAATGGCATTTTTTGGTGGTAGCGGAGCTTTTTTAGGTTTAGGCTTAGGCTTAGGTAGTGGTGGAGCACGGGGTGTCGGTATTTCTGGGCAGTGACCAGTGCTCTCTACAGATAAGAAAGTGAACAGAAGCCAACTGACACAGACATACACCATGTAAATTCAACAGCAAGCCTCACAACAGTGACTACTGCTGCTGCTTGAGCTCTTGGGAATCAGGAGAGACTTCCATCTTCTGCCTCTTAATGAAGTATTACCTCAGAAGAAAATCACTGTTCACCTCAACTCAGGATCTTCTCATGGAAAATATTTATCTGGAACTTCTCTCAGACACATCTATTCTACTCTCCAAACATCAGCCTTTACATTCAGTATCCCAAACTAGAGTGCTGGCTTCAAACTAAACAAGGGAATGCTATTTACTTCTCTAACAAATCTCCTCAGCTTCTTTTCAACGCTATCCACCCTAAGATCAACAGTCTGTAAAACTCAGATTCATGTGAACCTGAATGTGAATAAGGCCATTCTCCCAGCCACAGGCTTGAAAGTGGCTACACAGTGCAAATTTTCCCAATCTTCCCCTGAAGCAATCCATTCGCCTGAGCTGCACATTGTTTGCTCTTAGCAGCTTTATTTTGGGTAACTTCCTCAAAGTATTTTTACCCTTCAGAAACAAATGAAGCTAAATAAGATAGGTTATCATTTGGCATGGAAATGCTCTCCTCTCCTGCAGGTTCTTTGGGTACTGTTACACAACTGCACTTTCAAGAGTCTAGAGCTCATTAGTCAGCAGGAATTTGGTCTTTATCTACACTGTGCAGTGCCATAGGAATGGCTCTGCAGAGTGAAAGAGGACTCAATATCCACACTGAGGACCCAATATCCACAGCTTACATTTCAGGAGACTGGACTTTCTTTAGGCTAGTTCTGCAGATTGCATGATTCATGGTAGAGGGAGTACAAGTTCCTGACTGCATCTTTTAGCTTAGTTTGATCCAAAAAACCCTGGTTTGTCTGTAGCCTGCAAACCAAAGAAGGGTAAGTGGGGATGACCAGGATATGAATTTCCAAAGTGCATGCCTAATGCCAGCTGTAATGTTAATGTAGGTGAGTCATTTACAGTCAACATTCAGTTTTGCAACATAATCATTACAGCTGTAAAACTTGGTGTTCCCAGGTGAGAAGAGCTAAAGTTCCCATATGGGAATCTTTATTCAACTAAACCAATTCTATGCTCATTTTGTCTCAAGATAGCCTTCCCAAACCTTTCTGAAAAAGGATATTGTAGAAGCAAGAGCATTCAGAATCATATAGGCTTTGTTTTCATGTTACTGAAAACTGTGACTGGGGAAGAAAGGAGACAAGCAAATACTGCAAAGACTTCTAACAGTCTCTATCACTTAAGAGAAAACCATTTCATTTCTTGCATTATATTCCTATTAGAGCCTCACTCTTAACACACATTAAATGGACATTCTCATCTCTCTTCTTTCCCATGTTAAAGATTCCCAAGAGATAAGCAACACATTTTAAGATTAGTAGATGAAAAACAAATAATATGCTAGACAACAAAGACATTCTTCCTCTCGGAAACAAAACTTTTCCAACTTCAAGCTTCAAGCTTGTTAACACAAACCTAATGCATCACCTGCAGTTATTAAAAGCAACATGCACACATATGTCTTCATTAACAGTCCAGTGTCTTCCTCCTTTATTTCCAGCCTATTACAGACTAATATACTTTTGCTAAAGCTTTGAAAGAACCATCTCATAGGAACGCTTTACAACTTTCAAACCAATTCTTTTGAGCACAGATTCTTGTACCATCTCTGTTTCTCATAGAAAGACTTTAGATGGAGAAAACAACATGCTTATCTGTTACATTTGGACCTCTTTTACAGCAAAAGGGTCTCCTTGTGAAATTCTTCATTCAAAAGTTGAAATGCTGATATAATTCTGAAAAAGCAGGACATTTTAAAATTTGAAGTCCATTAATAACAAACATGGCAAGAGAAGACACGATTTTGTAGTTTGAAGATCCTGAAGGACATGATGATCAGAAATAATTATAACTGTAAACAATTCTTTGCTATATGTATTAACTAGAGATCCACAGTGATAAAATTGTATTTACTAGTAAGAAAGAATTTAAAACTTGCTTACTTATATACCATTGCGTTTTGTTTCAGGTCATAAGTAGAGAAAATGTTAAAAACAGAATGATAGCCTAGAAAGAGCAATACACTATTCACCATATTCTAAAGTAATACAGTCAATCTACACTAAACTATATAACTGATTAAATAATGTATATCAGAATTTATCTTCTGAATCAGGAAAAACATACAAAATACAAGGCTAAAGTTGTATTTAGTTGCAAAGGAACACATCCTAGTGACAACTGATAATTTTCAATTTTTCTTTAGACAAATAACTAAAAACGATAAATGAAAACCAAAGCTGGAGGAATTCGTTTACATCAAAGTTCTTGCTCGCACACTTCACCTGCGATTAAAACTGGCAATTTATGTAGAATGTAACAGAAATGCCTTGCCATATCTGGAACACTATCTTTGTCTAAGACAGTTCTTTTCATACTGTTATGTACCTCATTCCAAACACTAGCAAAGACTGGCAGACTCTTGCACAGCTGAATCCTACTGCTCAGATAGTTACAGCTCTCATCCAGTCTTGACTGCCCCTTGATTACCAGTGAACCTTCTCTTTACTCACAGCCAGGAGGAAATCTGTGGTGAAGATTACTGTCTTTGACCATATTGTTCCTCCTGGCATCTTTCTAGCTTTGTTAGCTTCATTTTTTTTATCTCCCTATCGGTCTGATTTTGCCCATAGTACAGTTTCTCATTTACTTGAGACAGAGATTTCAAGTTCCTACCTGACCAATCCATTATAGCATTATATTTTGATAGTGACAAGTCAAGTTTGAAGCAGATGCTTTTCATTGCTTTTCCTCTGCTGACCCTCAGGCTTTGTGAATATTCACTGACTGTTTTCCCTCAAACTCCCCTCTGCTGTGATGTCAAAGCTGACAATATTTAGGCTGCCAGTATCGTGCTTTTTATCCTGGTCTGGTGTCCTCTTGTTTTCCAGTGCGTAATCATAATGTCCTTTCTTTTACTGCAAGTCTATTGGAAAATTTTTGTGGTTTTCTGCATCTATGTAAGATGCTATAATAAATGTCTGGTATATACAGTAACACTGTAGTAATACAAATAACTAATAACTGCAACAGGGGCTTGATCTTGAACAGTGACAGAGATGGTCTGATGTCTGTAAATGGCTACAGATACAATTATGTTGTAATTGTACCTCCCTAACATGATTCTGCTTGAATATGGACCCTTGGTCTCTATGCCTGCTCTTTCTTTCGCCAAAACAAGGAGGCATCTGAATCAGTTCAGATCCATCTATTTGTTCAAACCAATCCCCCAGGTACCTCAGGACCAGCTGCAACACTTTTATTGCTGTTGTTTTTCTTAATTTAGACATCTGTTCATCAAAAACTGACCTTTTAACAAAAGGTCTCCAAAACACACCAGATAGGAATATATTTTATCCACTGCTGCCTTGAGGGAAATAACTGCTGTAAAAGTCACTCACCTATAAATTACTTCCTTAACAGGAAAGCAAATGTTAATTTCTCATTAAGCATTTGGATCAATAATATGTTTATGTTTAGAATAAATTTTCCAAAGGATAGATTTTCAAGAAATCTCACTTTCAAACCAGATTTTCTTGTTTCCAGAAACTGTGATTGGGGCCAGACTCTTAACAAAACTCTGTTCTCATATTAACACCTAAGTGATGGGTGATGGTCCGATTTACAAAGTACTCAGTTACAACAGCTCTTGAGGGGACTCATCAAATCAGAAAGACTTCAGAGAGATGTCAGTGTGTCACACACACTAGAAAATCAGATTCATTATTTTCAAACTAAAAGTGTGACCTTTTGCAAATTCTGGGCCAAATCGACCTATGAAAATCCTGGGCATACTTTCAGAAGATGGGTTGTAAAATACAATAATTTTTTCTTTACTTCTGTGAACTTCTAAGGAACAGAAGGCCAGAGCTTTTCTACCCAAGGATTTTGTCCTACAGCACTGTCTTTTTGTTTGTACAGCTTGAGCAGTGTCATGGAGCTACATCACAGAAAACCAGCAGTGCTGCAACACAAGTGTATGATCTCCATCAACTGCAAAAAACCCTTCTCCCATAGGATGAACACAACATATTGGAGAAACACTATGTAAAATGAAAGTTGGAAATAATGTATGTTTGTTGTCTTCAACAGGATGACTCCCTGCACAATTAAGCTCTGTAAGAGTTTTGCAGATTGTGAATTTCCGTTGCAGACTATGCAGAGAGCTGTGTCTTGATTAATCAAAATCCAGGAAGCTGTCAGTCAGGAACATGGGACACAGGACAAGACAAGGTGTCTTTTGTCACTTTTTTGGACTCATTGGTTGTGCTGACGCAGGTGGTCAACTCAGACAAATTCTTTCATAAACTTCAGATTTAACCAGCTCCATTTTTTTTCCTGCTATTGCTAATAAAATTCTGTTCAAGAAAAGACCCATTCTAATTGTTAGAAAGCTTCCTTTAATTTCCACTCTAACTGTATTTCAAACCACTGTTTATTCCTTTCTACTTGTGCCAGCATTGTCCTTTAGCCATGTTCTCTCCTGGCTGTTTACCAATTTGCAACATTCATCAAATGCACTCAGGCTTGGCTTGCTTGAGCTCTGTTTTGCTACACTGAACCAGGACAGTTGTCTCACAATGCTGTTTGCAGCTCTCTCTACAGTTTTGAATTCATCCTTCTTGGAGATGGATAAAGCAGATCTGCACGTCTGCAGACTGCTAGATCTTACTGACTGCAATTTCAACACCACCAAGTGCAAGAGGCCTTATAACAGAGACAGTGTAGAAAACAGGAGGGGGAGAAAGGGACAGGTGTAACATCACACCTAAAGCAACCATATTCAGGTATTTTGCATTAGTTTCAAGATAAAAAAAGATTTAAAAACCCTATCATTTTACATTTTTAACTGCTCAATCTTTGTGTAAGAAGTAAGCTGCTGAAAAAAGAGAGAATGCCTAAGACATTCACTGTCAGCTGATCTGTGAAAATCTTGGAAGGTGGAAGGCATGTAGGCTTCTACATTCTCTTATACTTTCAGAAAAGATAGTTCATAAAAATAATGTACACAATCCTAATTCTGGAACCACGTTAGGATATCTTTCTTATAAAAGAAAAAAACCAAAACAAGCAAACCAGCTTTACAAGTCTGGAGCTTTCTTCAGGCACTCAGTTTTTGTGGTGAAAGCCTGTGCCTCTCACGTCATCCTACCAGCATGAGCCAGCCCTGCTGACTTAGTGGACAGGCTCTGGCCAAATACAGCTTTATCTAGAGTAGCTTTCCTTTTAAGAATACTTGGATTCAGCCTCATTTACATAGTTCAGGTGATGAACCCAAGATATACTATTCTTAGAAGAACTGGTTTTAGTCAGCAAATTAACTCAGCTGGAGTGAGAGATTCTTAGGGAGTCAGGCAAAAAAGCCCACAACCTTTTTTATATGCTGTTCATATCAATGATCTACAGATCAGGAGTGTAGGAACTCAGCTAGGCACACAAGAGGGATGAAAGACTGCCTAGTTTCTCACAGTGTCTGGTTTGCAGGTTTAATCTTCTGAGACAAAGCAGGCTCTTGTCTGAGACCCTGGAAGATGAGAGTTACTACCTTATATTCAGATAGGTTTTGTTCTGCTTTCCAGAAAGAAAGAAAAGATCTCTGAGAAAAGGAGCCTAGAAAACCAGACTTTGAAGAACATTCCTTGGTAGACAAACTAAACCACTAGAGAGCAATGATCACGGTCATAAGACCAGAGTTTGTTCCTCCAACTTTCTTTTCTTTGGTTACCCATATGAAAAAGAAAATATTAAATTTAATGGCAGATTTAAAGACAGCAGACAACCAACATACTAAGGCCTGGAACCTTTTCCAGCTCTCATATGAGAGTTAGCCTCTTGGGGAAAAAATATGCACATGTAGCTCAACAATTCATTTGGAAACAGGACTAAAAACTGTTTCCTTTACTCATGTTTGCTTCAGACATGAGGAAACCTGAGAAGATCAATCTCCTATAAATGGCCCAGAACATTCCAGAAGCTTATGCCCCATATCACCTACAGCACCTGTAACACAGCTCTGCCGTTCTGCAATGCAATTATTTATCAAAGCAGCAGCTAACACACCTGACTGATGGTATGCAAAACAGGACTTCTTACTGCTTTTTTCCAGGCAGTATCTTGCTGATGGTTACTGAGCCTTTCACTTCTTCAAGCACAAGCTAACTATGAAATCTGGAGCCATCTGCAAGAATCATTAAAAGATTTAGCTTGCTTTGACAAAAATGAGTAAGACCAAAGTTTACAAACTGAACTCAGATACAAATAAGGGGTTCTCTCATGCATCTGTGTTCCAGAGACACCTTGGGAGGATTGAAAGGAGGAAAGCATCTCTGACACAGTACCTGGAGGCTTTACCATGTGCAGCATGCATGCTGCATCACCATGCTATGTCCTGATATCCAGGGAGGCAAACAGTGACAATTTTGACACTTATTCTACTGATGTGGCTTTTGACCTTGTCCAACACTGCTAGAGAGGCAGAGACTCCTTGGATCCCCTTTGCAATGCTTGCACCCCACCAGGAACCTGGAGCTCTGGGCACTGCTGGGGATCCTGCAGACCCGTGGCATGGCTCAGGGGCCCAGGCACAGTGGGAGATTTCAGTCTGCTGCCCAGACATCCACGGTGTTCTTTGATATTGCTGCCTGTCCACTTGCTGCTCTGTATCTCTTGCAAGGCTCACAGATAAAATAGCTATAGTTTAGCTCTTTATTTTCTGCAAAAGATGCTAGTGACTTTCCTTAGTCAAAACAAAAGAATTCAGAAGTCAACTCAGAACAAACACAACATGAATAAATAATCTCAGAAAAATATTCGTCTGATTTTTCAACAGCAAGGCTTTATACATCAATTACCTGTTTTATGTTAAACTGTCACTTTCTTATCATCCTGCCACAAAGGAGAAATTTCCTTTTAAACACCCTGCTTGTATGATTGCCATCATTACTACAAATAGTAACAGTTACACTATTAAATTCCCCAAGAGAATTTTTCATCACGTATAAAAAGCACTTGTGAGCTGATAGGCAGCAGATGGGTACACAGCTTATGGAACTGCCTGGCAGCAAGGGGAGCAGCTTTCAGGGGTTGTCTTCTTCACTTGCTTCTGCTTTATTCATTTTTATATGCATGGCTGAGCCTATTGTTTGCCCTGTGGATACTGTATTTCCATAGCTCATGCTGAAAAACGTTTTTCCCTTAACTTGTTTTAACTCCTAATATATTCCACATTCTACAATCTGTTGCTGCCAACTCTCACCATACTATCACAACATCCCTGTATCGTGCTCTAAGCTTCTGGCTCCTGCAGTTACCTTTATATGAGAAGGCCATTTTCAAGACATTTTCAGCTGAACAAGAGGGCAAATAAAGACCAGTATAATTTCATAAGAGCATTTAAAAATAACCTTATAACTTCACCAGGCTGAGATGTATTTTTTTGCAAACTCTGATTTAGTGGGAGTTGGAAATGCAGCACACCATGACACTAAGCAGCAGGAATCAATCCTGTCTTTGGGTCTTAAAAACATGGAAGGTGTATACATCTTCCTTCAAGATTTACACCTAGGAGTTCTTGACTTTAGAAGCCTCACATTAGCCTCACCACAGATGAGCCTCTTGCAGTCATTACTCCTGACTGTCAGGTAGTATTCAATCCACCTATCTCAGTTCTCATGATGGAGGGTTGTGATCTGAAGCACCAGCACATTTTATGGTCTTAGCAGAAGACAGTGAGATAAGTGTTCCTGCTTCAGCTCTGATTTTGATGCTCACTGTTGATTCCTGGCTCTTCCAGTGGGTGTGGGTGTAATGCAAACCCTACTGCATCTGCCAAAAATAAATCACCCAGGATTAATATGTCAGGTGAGATGCTGTGAGCCTTACTCTTCCACTGAGTTCAGCAGGCTGGCTCACCTTCTTGTTTAGTGTGCTATAAATAAAGAATAACTGAAGTGTATTCACAATGACTATGGAGTGGCTTGTACTGAGTTTACACAATGTAACACTGTTTCTGATGCATGGAATTAATCCTTAACACCTTTTGTGGGGAAAATATTCTCTGAAAGAAATCTATCTCCTTTTGTTTCAGGGGACTCAAGATGTTAACTCATAGGAGAACTTCATGTTTAGGTGCAAGAGGAGAGTATACTTTAAGGGGTTTGCATCTTCTGGATGCTCGTATTGAGATTCACTGAAGCCTAGAATACCAGTTTTGCTCATTTTTTGTTTTCCTTCTCCTTCCCCCATATATTCTTAATTTTCTGAGAGGGACAGAAGTGATAGCTATACTTTCTTTTGTACTGATTCTACTCCTGTACAGCAATCATTTTTAATTTCTCCCTATAAGGTCAAAACAATATATAGGGAGTGCAGAGTCTAATAAGATGTTTGAAATAGATATTGAACCTACACTTCACTGGAGTTCTATATTCTGCAAAGTCAGCTCAAGGGGATTTCAACATGGTTAGAAATGTGTATTTCTAAAACAATAAACTGTACCTTAGGAAAACTTCCAAGTCCTAACAGTTCCAAAACTCTGTATTTAGTGATGCACAAAATAATAAATGGCCTGATCTAACCCCAAAGTTAAACTGAATCATTTTAAAGGAGTTTTCCATGACTTTTACAACTCTTTTCCCCTGACCCAATACACATCTGGTTCTAGTTGGCACCACAAGATAGACGTATTTAAATGTCATGACAAAGGCTAATCTTGTATTTCTGCCTTGTTGGGAGACAGGAAGTACTAGAAATCTCGTAAGATTCTCTTTGGACATCTATCCAATTTTTGCATAGTCAAGTGATTTACGTAGCTCTGAAAAGAATTCAAATTTTTGTGTTAGTTGAATTGACCCTCTCAACCTCCAGAGGCTCATTCATCACAAGGTAGAGTTTAATAGAAGACACTGGAAAGGCTCTTCTGTCCTGCCTCCATGGCTTCAGCCAGCCATGAAGGTCTTGATCTTTTGTATCTTTGCTCTTTCTGCTAGGAAAATCCAGTAAATTAAATAGTATTTAAGAACACTTTTAGACAGGAAAAAGATGTGGTGCATTATTCAAGATGGTAGAGAAAGAAAATAAAATTGGTTAAAATCCTGTGATTCCACACTAATCTTTACATTTCCTTTATGAGTCAGACTCAGATAGATCTGAGTAAAGGTAGCAAAATTAAGATGGACCCTGGGACTGCTAAATATTTACCAGTATTTACCAATTCATCTGCAGAAAACCCTATAGTTATAAAGTGCATTTTCCATAAATGCCCTAGTTTCTGCTTGCAGTAGTGACAAAGCCCCTTGAATGTTTATGAAGAGCTGGACTGCAAGTGTTTAAGATTCCATGAAAACCAACTGGAATGAGTTGCTGAAGTTACTTTCAAAATGACAGATGGTTTTCAAGTGATTTAAACACTTTTGAACATTCATCCCAGGAGACACTTCCACAATGATACTGCAAGGTGATGCATATGTACTCAGTGTGTTCTTTCATAAGAGGAAAACCTGACACCAAAGCTTGGTCATGGCTACAAGGAAAGGCTCGCAGTGAATTTAGAAACTGAACCTCCCTGCACACATTGCTGTGTTCAGAACATGCTTCTCTTTATGGCCTTACCATAATGCACAGGAAAAGGCATGCCTACCAGTGACAGAATACTGGTGTTTCACAAGTCTTATCTTCTCAGCAGGTTCTGTTGGCATCCTTGTGGCAGAAGAGAACTCACAGCATGTATAGGTGCTAGTGGAAGAATACGTTAATATCTAAAGCAGGCAAAAAACAATCTGTGAATATGCTAATTTACCTTTCTGATCTTCATTTTTTCCTTCTGATACTGATGCTTTCTCTGATAAAGTGCCATTATTTCCACTGGCTTTTACTATACTTTCTTCCTGTATGGTTTCTTCACCAATGGCTATGGTGTGTCCATTTGAAGTTTCAAAATTTACTGTTACATCACCATCTGAAATGAAAATTCAAAAGTTATTGCCTAGTTTAACTACTTACTTAGCACCTACTTACAACACACAGTATCCCTCTGCTTTCAAGCTTGTGTGGAAGAAAGGCAGAAAGACTTACTGAAATGTGAAACATCAGGCAGTAGATCTGCTCTGGAAAGTGACTCTGTAAAGAAACTCTTTAGGCTTTAATGTCCTTTGGGTGGACACCTCAGCAGCAGTAGGTTCGGAAGTCCATGCTGGTTTCCTTCTTCATGTCTGTTCATGAGCATCCTGTTCTCTCATCCCTGCATCTTGGTTTACACGGCAAAGAAATGTGTGCATGGACCACAACAAAGCTGTAACATGCTCCAGCATGTTCCAAAAATAGACAGAGTTGCAGAACTACTGTGGTGCTCTCCCAGCACATAAATGAGCCAGGAATACTCAGAAAAGTTCTCAGAATGTATGTGCCCATTTACCTAATAAAAATACGTCACAAAGACATCATCCAGTCTTAAGAACCAAGAGGAAGTCTTCCTGTATCACATCATAATTAAATTCTGCAAGTCAAATTCTTTCTCAGCTCTGATGATACTTTACTCACTTACCCAGACTAGCTCAGCTTGAGAGTTTTTTTGATCCTGAAAAAAAACTTATTTCCCTGTTTGTCTCTGTATTGCTGAAAAGTGCTGCTCTTGCTGGCTTACAGCTTTTTCTGTTCCATGCATTTTAAAGTTGCTGCGATTTTCTTCTCTGGTAATTTCTTTCTGCAGGATTCTCTTGCTGTCAACCCAAAAAATAAGCAAATCTACATGGCATCTCTTCTGATTTCTCCCATTGATTCTTCACTAACTCTGGCAATTCCACTCCTTCTCCTTGCTGTGTGTTACCACACCTGGATGTTTGGCACTTCCCTGGTTTCAACACAATTATGCAGCCTCTGTCCTACCACCTTGAGTGTTCCCACTAAGGTGATTGTTTCATTATCTTCCACATACTAACATCAACTTGATTTGTAAAAAATTAGTTCTGCCTTCCTAACTTTGTCTAATTTACTACAGCTGACACTTGCACTTACCTTAACTGCAACATTCAGTTTCTTCAGCTTCTCTCTTCCAAGGCTTCTTAAATCCACTCTCTCCTCTCTGCCTCCACAAGTGGCACTGCCACCTCTTATTCACATCTTGCTTCTGCAAACACCTCCTGTCTCCAAGTGGCACTTGCCACTTTCCACTTCATTCTTCTTCACTCCATGTGAAACGCTGTCACTTCTTCACATTCCTTACCTCTCACATTTCAAGTTTCCATGTAATTTCTGCTTTTAGCTTTCATCCCCATAGTTATTCCTTCTAACTACCTTCACACTCCTCAACTGTCTTTCCTACCTCTCTATTTTTAGCACCTTCAAACCAACCCCATATTCTTTCAAAACGTCCTTAAAAATTATGATTTTCATCAAACATGAAGCACAATGCGATGAAGATAACACAGACCAGATTGATATGGGAGGAAGAAGAGAAAATTGTTCATATTTATATCCTTTCCTAAGTTTGCTCAATCTCTGTTAGGAATCCAAAGTCCCATTCCCTTTTAGGGATGGAACACAGTCAAGGACACTGACGACCAAAGTAGTCATACTTTTATCACAAATGATAGTATTTATATTCAGACTGTAACCAACCTGAGAAGTTACCACATTTCATTAACTATCCCAACTGTAAATAAAATTTACAACTGTCAAAGGACAAGGTCACGCAGGTCCCTGGTAAAGCACAAGGCAAAACACATTCACAGATGGACAAACTGAGGTATGGAGAGTTTACAGGTCTTTTCTTAAGACAATGACAGGGGCAGAGACAAGTGCAGAAGCCAGCTATGCTGAGTATCATAGTCTGATAATTAGCCAAACTCTGTACAGACAAGTGATGTCACACATCAACAAACAAGCCCTTTACTTCTAAATTCTATGTGTATGATACAACCCATAGACACTGACACTTTACTGATTCTTCTGATCACACAGAAAAATGCAACTTCTAGGAGAAAATTATTTTTGCTAAACATGGAGTTCTAAGACTCCTTGATAAAATGACAAACAGCTTAATTTTAAGCTAGAGAAAATTATTTTACTCACTTGACTTTTATTTGATCTATATTTATAAAAGATTAAAATATTAGCGAGAATGCCACTAGAAACATAATTGGATGTAGCATAGAGGTATCTACATTGGCTTACTCATGCTTTTCAAAATACAAATTCTGGCTAATGCCAGTTACTAAACCTTAGAGCATTTTGAGACAAGTGATTTCTTGCCCACAGTTTTGTGCTGGTGCCATTTGTGATTGTGGCCTCTGTGATAGCAGTGGGATCCATATGATCCCAGCACTGGTACTTTTTGATACCTGAAATGCATTATATTGATTTTTCTGCATTCCTAATTTTTCAGCCAAAATTTCTCATTTTATACTCTAGTGGCTTTAGACAGCAGACCTTGACTCAAAAATAGTTTTACCAGTAATTAGAAAAAATTCTGGCAAACAGTAAGCAGGAGCCACAAAAGTCCCATTTTTTACAGGGATCGTTAAAATACTTCAGGATATGACCAGAAGTCATCTGGGGCACCTATGGCAGAAGCAGTTATAGAGCACAAATCCCTAAACTTCAGTTGTCAGCTGGCCCAAATTACCTCTCACACTTCTCAGTTTGTCTCCTCATACCTATTTATACTACATGGAAATGATGCAATACTGGCTTTATCATAAATGTTTAGTTCTCAGTAGCTAAATTCTAGTTAATGCATTATCACCTTGCTCAGGCATTTCCTTCAGCACTCCCCTTCTTATCAGCTCCTCTCTGCTTTGTCTTGTCGAAATCTTCCTTTCCAACACTAAAGAAAAAGCACAGTTAAGAATAGATTTACTCTCATACTGCTGATGCTTGGGAAAAAAATATAGAGAACTATTTTTATTTCATAGAAAGAGAGCTCTTGTTTCCTCTGATTCTGCAGGAGAAGTGGTCTGAGTTTTCATAGACAGTCTCTGAAAATATTGCCCTGCAATTTCAGGTGCAGAAAGTGGGGACTCATATGATCCGAAATCTTAATCTCAGCAAGTTTCCTCGAGGATTCTTTTATGGTCAATGGAAAAAGGTACTTTCAGGGTGAAATTGAACTCATCCTAGCATAGGCATTTAGCATGTAAAAGTACCTTTTTTCCCACTAACTAGATTGAGTAGCTCAGCTGGAGATACCTCCATCTGCTTCCTACAGCTTTTCTGTAGTGAGACACAAATCCTGCTCAGAGCAAGAAACTCATGGAGTAGCCCTTGTGACAGGTAAGCTGTTTAAAGGAAAAAAAAAAAACAACAAACCAAAACCAACAACAAAAGCAACCTTTAACAGAAGCCAGAAAGTTGTCTTCTTAAAGGAAATAACATCCTCATCGATCGATGCTGGTTGGCTTTCATAGAAAAAAATAGAGCATCCTGTTTTTAGGTTAAAAAAGAAGCAGCATACACAAAACCCCCAAGACTGTGGCATGAAGCATTCTAATTATTATGTTTATTTCCATGGGAAAAATGCTGAATAGTTTTATAGGGAAAAGCATTTACACATGTAAAAACAGAATAGCTCCACACTGCATCCCATCCCCAAACTGATGGAGGGGTCTGGGAGATTATTGTAATGATCTATGGAACCATGGTGCATAATGTCCACAAAATGTGAGCAACACTTGTAAAATCCTGTTTTCCTGTTAGGAAAAGGTAGTCTTCCATCCTGATTCTGTTTGCATATGGACATCAACACCCATGTGATGTTTGGACCTCAAGCTGTAAGTGTGCTGGACTTCATCCTGTTAATGCTATGGGATAGGGCTATTTGTCTCATCAACTAATTCAAACACTCTCTAGGATCAGTCTAATTGCTGTATGCAGAGTGATAATATCTCTTGCAGTGTTTCATCTCACTTGTGCCAGCCCAGTTGGAGTGACAGGCTCCTGTGAAGGCACAGAGAGAGGCAGTTTGACTCTTCTGAGAAAGCTGCCCTACATGCATAGCAAAACACCTTTCCCAGCAGCAGGTACTCACAACCAGACTGGCTGACCTCAGGTGCCTGAAGGCATCACTGCTTACAGCTTCCCACTCCCCTTATCCATCAGGGAAGGGGATGGTTAAACAGAATGACAGAATTCAGGTTTCAGCTGGAAGAGACCTTAAACCATCTCATTCCAACTTCTTTCTCATGGGCAGGGACACCTTCCACTAACCCAGGTTGCTTAAAGACCCATCCAACCTGGTCTTGAATGCCTACAGCAGTGGGGCATCCACAACAACTCTGGGGCACCTGTTCAGTGCCTTATAACCCTCAAAGTAAAGAATTTCTTCCAACATCTAATCTAAACTTCTCTTCCAGTTTAAAGCCATTCCCCCTTGCCCTTGTAAAAATTCCCTCCAAATCTGTGCTTCCCGAATCTACAGTACCAGATTTATTTCTCACACTGCAAAGTGCAGGGATTCAGCAGCTCCTCAATACAGGATGCATTTCCCCATCAAAATAGCATCAACTCCTGGCAGAAGAACTGTTTCTTGGGGACAGTGAAATGAGATGATCTCTTATGTATCTGTGGAGCAATTCAATGCCACTTGAAAACAATAATGCCATCAAGCTTAAGAACATTGAATTGGACCTTTCCCCATCAATGCCTTACTCAAGTTTTCACGACGATATATTTTTTTCAGTTCTACACCACTGAATTAACAACGGTATTGAATTAATTATCATGGGAAATGCCAATTGTCATTAAAAGGCTTGAACCCCTTACACTTCAACTAAAAAACCTCAAAGCATTTCATAAATTACACAGGTTTCATAACAACCCTGGGACATAACTAACTATCTCCATTTCACACATTAGAAAATTTGTGAACAGATAAGACGCTTAAGTCCTAGTCCTCCATCTTCTAAAATGCTAGCTATGATTGGTGTTTTTATTTAAACTGATTAAGCTCAATTAATTCAGCTTGAAAAGATAATTTATTTAAACTTTTTTTGGCTCATGGAAAGAACATAAAAATCAAGCTAGTGTTCACTACTAGTATTATAATTTTAATTCCTACAAAGAAAAAGGCAGAATCTTAATTTGAATCAAAGTGGCAAAAATATGTCCCCTTGTATAAGAGGAAGGAATAGCCTGTCAACTTAGGAACTTATACTGCGTCCTATTTAGTCAGTGTGGACTCATCATAATAATTTATGGTTTATTACAGACTTTTGATTATGCAATGTATTTCACATCTACACAGTCAAGTATTTTGTACTATCCTGTTGCCCAGCACCATCATTCAAACATTTCCTGACTTCTGAATGCTTGACTTTGTAACTCTGATTTTAGGAAAGCCTACTGAAACATAATGGTAGTCAAAAGTAAGTAGCTCAGCAGACTTGTCTGAGACTCTTAAAATGCTGTGCAATTAGGCTGAGTGACCAGCTGATGGTATCAGTACAAATCTTTTCTGTAATATGTGTATATAAGAATATATATCTCTATCTACATAAATATATCTCAACATGTCTGTAATATATATGATACATAGCTATATATGTGTATTATAAAGGTGTGAATATATATATATAAAAAATTCCAACATGAATGCAAACTTACTGTTTATAACTTTAAGCAATAATAAAGTGGAACGAACAATTTCTCCATCTGTGCACATATATGTATTGAGATTGATTACAAAGAGGTCAGTCCTAGCTGTGAGGGTAACTGGTTATGAGTCCTTGCCTACTGAAGAAGGCAGAGTGAGGCAGGCAGGCAGTCTCCAGTCTTATGCTCCAGAAGAATCAGAAAATCCCAGGTCAGAATCCTTCCCCTGTTGCAGTCAGAAGCAGAGCTTGCCCTGACTTCGGGTGTAACCATCAGAACGGATGTACATTTATTGTATTGTATGCAGCCCTCATTTACTCCAGTAAATCTTACTCCCCTTCACAAATATTTGCTTTTTTGCCCAGTATAAATAATAGTAACACTAATAATGGGAACAGTTTACCTCAAAAAGCAGCTTCTCTCTCCCCCTTCCTCATCCCCTCAAAAAAGACTGCTTAGTGATGATCAGCAGCTGCAAACCTCAGGCATTCTTACAACCCATTCTTTAACTCGAAGAGTGCTGTGAGATTCTGGATATTCTCCAGTATTTAGTTTTGTTCTTCTAAGAGAAGCTTGGGAGAATTCTGATTATTAATTTTTCTCTGACCTAGTAAGAGCTAAAATTGCCTTCTGATCCCTCTCTGTATATACTTTTGCAGTGAAGCTTTGAAGTGGCATCTACTTTGTGCCAAGACACAAACTTCTGCCTTTTCCTTCGCAGCAAAACATTGCAGAGGAGATAAACCCTTGGGATGATGGCATTTTATGTTTGTTTTTCCTAGATTTTGAAAGCCCTCTAGGCAAAAAGCATACAGCCAGTGCCCAGAGAAGAGATTTTCTGAGATAGAGCGTGGAAAATACGTTGCTAAAGGGAAAAATTCCAACCATCATTCCCACACTGGCACAGATATTAACATCTTACATGTAAACATCCCTCTTTTTTTGATGTTTGTGGTATTTGCTGTTTATGAACATCTTCCAGTTGCTCCTAAGACAAAAAGCACTCTATGGTACGTGTCCTGGCAGGGCTGTAGCAAGAAGCTATTTCAAAAAGCCTAGTGAAAACCCAGGGAAAGTAGTGAGATTTCCTTCCAACAGCCCACATTCTGTCTTAGAAGAAATGCTTTCTTCAGCTGCATGTGGATTTACCACGCTGAAGCCCTGTTGAGAGAACAGGCAATAAATGAGGATCATGGTGCTCCCTCCCATGGTCCCAGGCCAGGAAATGGGCTTCCTGCATGAAAGACGCAGGCACACACACAGCCCCCACTTGGTAATGTAAATACACCTCTGATGGAGTAGTGTGAGGAAGAGGATATCCTGTAGGATTTTTATTTTGAATGGACGTCTTCCCATTTCCTTCTCAAGTTAGATAAGCAAGTTTCTTCTGCCGTGTCACCAAGCAAGCAACAAGGGGCAACTTGCCACGTAAATGCATCTTCTCAGTCTCCACTGGTCCTGGGCCTATTTCCTCAAGAAATACAGGGAATACTATTTTTATTCATCCCTGAAACTACCATCTAAGGCAGGATGAATGCAAATCAAACTACGTCTCAATTCAAGTTCCAGCCCCACATGAAGCACATACACAAACATAAGAGATCCCACACACAGTTTAAAAGCAAAGCAGTGTCTTGAGGGACCACAACATCATGAACAAGACCACCAAATTAAGTAGAAGTGAATATCTAAGGAGGCACTTTTGAAAATGTTGACTTTAATTTCTTTGTACTTCATTCCCTGCTTTTGTAAAAGAGATACACATCTTTTGCCTTGGTATTATAAGAATTGATGCCTCATGCTTGCAAGACTGGATTCAGGCCCTCAGAAAAAAGACAATGCAAGATAAGAAATACTATCTTTAACGTGAACTTGCCAGATATTAGTTTTTTAAAAAAATAATTGAAAAATGATATATGCATTATTATTTAATGGCATAACAATTTAACATGTGCTAATAGGTTGTGAAAGTTTAGGGAATCTCTGTATACACAGCTTATGAATGGTCATTATTCTGAAGAACTCGTTGCATATAAAACCACATACCTGTCCAGGAGAAGCTGCAGAACATTCAGGAGTCATTAACAAGAAATAACTTTGCATTAGTAATATGATAAATGTACTGGGAAAGCTGAAGGAAAGGGGAAGCAATGAAGGAGATATCAGACTGAGGGGATTTAAATTTTTTTTTTACTGCAGTATTAGAAGAAATTGTGGGAGATATGCTGCAGGGTAGATGGGAAAATGAAAAAAAATCAAAGGGAAAAAGGAGAGAAAGAAGGATTTGAAGATCTCAGAAATCTGTTCAAAACTTCAGCTGGCATCTGGAGTGAAGAAGACACCAGAGAAAATGTCTTCTTTTCCTTTTTGTGTAAATAAAGTTTATTTTAGAAGTTTCGCTGACAAACCACAGAGCTCATTGCTGCAACTGTTAGGGGTTGGTGTGGGTTTAAAATGTCAAGCAGTGTACTTCTAAGAGTTCAGGGGAGCCTACTGAAAACATTTTGGGAGACTAGTGTTGGTTTTATTGCCTACAGCCTTGGAAGACCATAGACAGGGGGCTTGCACTGTGGCAATGAATCTAAAGAACTCACAGAAGCTCACTGGACTCTAATTAGACTCAAGTTTAGGAAACCACAACATCAGATGTTTGAATCCCAAACCAGAAGTTTGGGATTTTTGTAGATAAAGTTTGGCTAGAGGAGTGACACAAAGACACACACACAAATATGCAGGGTGGCATTTAGTTTTCTAAACATGGATGTCTACAGCCACTTCAGATGCCCCAGGATTTTGGAGCTGTCCACACAGAGATGACAAATATGATATCAAACTTTCTGGGAGAGCAGCCAGGACACCCTAGAGCATCTCAGGTGGCCCCAAACAACTATGTTTGGCTAAGTAAATCCCAGCCTTCAATATTCCTCTTTTTAAGATAGACTATAATTCCATCACAGCATTTGATTTCAGACCATCCTTCCAGCCTTGTCAGGGGGAAGTGAAGGGGCAGAGCAGCCTCTATGAAGGCAGGGGTTGCAGAGCTGATTCTCGTTCTGCTGGGCATGGCTACATCTGCTTCTCCCCCAAACCTCTGTCCCCACCAAGGCAAGTTTTTTTTAATTTTTTTTTTTTTTAATTATCAGGAGGACAGAGAGATTTTCCAATATATTTGAGGATATGTATAGTAAACAAATCAGTTGTGCATTTGAGGTGATAGGTTCAAGACAGAAGCTGAACAAGGCTCAGTGTTTCCTTGCCAAGGATCAAACTGTTTTTCTGTAAGTCAAATATTATGCCTAAATAATCCTTGCCATCTAATAAGTTCAAAGAGCTTTTCAAATATTACCCTGGAAAACCATCACAGTGTTTTCTACTATCTGCCACCAAAGGGCCACAGACATACCTGCTGATGTTTCTCTGAATTTATCACTGGTCTTCTTCTTCCGCCATTTCCAAGGTTTAAAGATTTTGCCAATGTTGGAGAGTTTGCCCTTCCTCTTGAAGGGAGGAGTTTGGGATCCTGGGGCTGGTCCATCTGAGTTAGCAATTGAAGCCTTGTCCAAACCATCAACTGTATAAAGAAAAGAAATAAAAATAACTGAAGGATGGAAAACAAAATAGTACCCAACAGCTAAACACCTCCACTACCAGATTGCAACAGGCTGTGTATGCATCAACATGGATTCTTCCTGTTCCAGGAGGCAGCCCTGGGCTTCACTGCTTCTCAGCACCTCAACTGCAGCTGTCCAGAACTTGTTTCTCACAACGCTCATCTGGCATATTTGCACAGTCCAGAGGTTTTCTATCATTACAGGGGAATTTCTTTCAACTTATGTTTGGGTGACTTTTTCCCAATCCTTGGTAAAGTTGAATAACTAGCTATCATCACATAGAAAACAAAACCCTTGCAATGTGAAAACATAAACTGCTTCTTTTGGGTAAAATTAATCTTTTCTTAAACAAACTCTAAAGATAACTGTTCTGGCAGTGGAATGGGAACAGGTCTGTTTGATATCCCTGGTAATCAGTTCTTCCCAGCACAGCCTGCCATGAGTCAGGCTTCTTATTAACAAAGCATATTTAACAATAAGCTTTTGAACTGGAGCCAAAACTTAAAGAAGGATTTCTTTACTGCTAAAACATATTGAATTATATGAAAGCTGATACTTAGCATCAGTGGCCAAACTTTGAGTTTTGTGAACTAAATCAAGACTCATCCCACAACATGCTGTAGCATACAGTTAAAATAAACTACCCTGAGAAATCCACTATTTTTAATTTCTATTTAAGAATTAAGGTTTCTTAAAGTCTTTCATTTGTAGTCCTGCAAACAATTCCAATGTGCTGAATTTTACTCCTATGAGCAATGAAGTAACTGCCATTACTTAGAGACACAAAATTAATCATGGACTTAACTGTTTGTGGCATATAGGTTCTGTAATTGCTTTCATTCATCTAAACATTCTAATTATAACCACTTCGGAAGAGAGTTGATGCCACTCTGAACAGTAGCAATAATCATAGATCATTAAATCAGAAATGCTATTCAAAGAAAGACATATCAATGTCCCCACTTTACAGATGGAAAATACAAGGCACAGAATTGTTAAGTGCTTAATTTTATATTTGCCAAATAGCTTCCTGAATCCTGGTCCTGTGTCCTAGCTGCTAAAAAGATTAATATTCAGCCACATAACATCATGGTGCAATCTTATTATTCTGTTTCTCATACAAATGACATTTAATGAGTCCTATATTTGTCCTAGGCTTTAGATTGATCCAGGATGCTAAAAAAAAAAAATCTTTTCTGTGAGAAAGCTGATGCAATGCAAATAGAGTCCAAGAAACTTTATTTCCAATATTTTGAAATAAAGTACTGGGAAGAAAGATTCATTGCATAACTTCATTGAAGTCTATGAAGTTAAAACTAGTGATAAACTTCCTCACCTCTGTGCTTCTGAGAACAAGGTAAACCTTAAGAGAGATTTAAAATGAGACCGCCTTAAAATGAATCAGCTACCCCCCAGCCCAGCCTGAGAAGCCAGGTGAGAGGTGGGGGGCGAGAAGATCACCAAAGGCAGTGAGCAGCTCTGCAGAGAGGCACAGGCAGCACAAAGAGCTCTGCCTGAAAGCACAAAGGGTGCCTTGCCTGAAATTAGGGATTGCACTTTTGTCCCAGCTTACAGGCATTGCCTATGGAGTGCAGTCCCCTATGGAATACAGAAGCCTCTGCTGGAAACTGTGGATCCAAGAGAGAATTTAAGTTATTTGGAGTGTATGTACAAAGATAAGAGAGCAAAATTTATCTTTGCAATTCCAGCTGACACAAGGAGGGATGAGGGCCACAGTTTGCAGCCAGGAAAAGCCAAGTAAGAGGTAAGGAAAACACCACCAGGAGCTGGGCAGTGCAGCACTGGAACAGGTCCTGGGAGGATTTGAAGGCTCAGCCAGGCAAACCTCCAGAGCTCCTTCTGGGGCTGACCTCACCTAGTGTCAGGAACAGTCCTGCTCTGAGTAACCTCCTGAGTGCCTCCCAGTCAAGATTCCCGTGGTGCCAAGGGATGCAGAAACACACGGCATCTCTGAAAAATCAGCACGAGTAAACCCAAATACTCAGAAGCGAAGTTGTGAAGAAAAAACACCAGGATCTGTTGGCTGTAGAGTTCTGCCCTGGGACAGGAGCCAGGCATTATCTCCCTGGCAGAAGCAGTGAGATTTTCAGCTCAGTGGAGAGAGAGGCTACCCACCCTTGAGGCAGCAGGACAAAACCTGTGCTCTTCTCTCCAGTGGCTCAGAAAGGCTGGGCTTCTGGGGTGAAGAGCCTGCACCCTGGTGATAGACACCATGGGCTTACAAGCACTAGAATGCTGATCTTTTCAGATCCTCCTGAGCCATGGAGCACAGCCTATTGCAGGAGACCACTGTCACAAAAACCTCATCTAGATTTTTTCTCCCTGTGCCTACCAGCAGAAATGGGGGAGGATTAGGGCTGCAATAACTTCCCACAGAGAAATACAGATTTGCATCTGTCCCTGTTATGCCCTCTGCTGAAAACTGGTAACTTCAAAACAATGATATTCATCCCAGCTACAGAAATCTGTCTGCTTCAAACTGAGCAAATACATGAAATTCATAGACAATAATTCTACTCAGGAAGATGGAAACTTTTGAAAACGGATGTCAGATTAATTCCTTCTGACAATAAAAGGCAAGGAGTTGATTTATCTAGTGAGTTCAACAAGTGTTCAAAATTAGGAATTTACTAATCCATGGTCCTTGTACCAATTCCCTCATTTGAAATATGTATTTGAAAATAAGGAATAAGTATAGCTAGATATCACAGACTAACTTTAAAAATAATCTAAGATAAAGTAATATGTCTAGAAAAAAGAACTTATTTATATTCAAAAGCACATATATTATGTGTATACATATGTATTCACAAGCTAGCACATTTTATCAATTAATAAACTATTTAGAAGAAAACCCACAATTTCAGCAATGACATTTCAGAGCATTTATGGAAAGATTTTTACAAAAGTTATTACTCCTCTTGTTTGAAACATCTACAGGAAACTGATGCTTCAGATGCACACTACCTGCTTTATAGGTCATGTACTACTTCAGAATAAAGCAGAGTGTTTTTCACCTCAGAGAACTTATCTACCTTCTATTAATCATTATAAACATTATACATATTCACTGAAGGGAAAATAAACATCTTAGCTTTCTGAGGTTTAGAGGAGCTTGCTGACTTGTGGTACTCTTCTGTTTGTGTATAGTGCCTTGAAGTCCTGCCTTCTTCCCACCATCTTAAAAAAGATGCTCAGTATTTTTTACTGTTGTGTATTTTTTCTCTTGGCAGTGAAAATGAAAAGCCAGCAGAAGAACCTAACCTGCACTCCCCTCACCAGCACATTTCTACACAACTGATCTAATCCAATCCTGCTGGGGTACTGGTATATATTTAAGGGATTCTTTCTCACATTAGGGCTTTTAATTACAAGATGATACCAGCAGAAAGTCAAGTTCTCTTCTTTCCCCACCGTGCTGCGCCTTTCATGCTGCAATCCCTTCTCTCACCCACATCAACCAAGGCTCACCCACCTGTACTGCAACTCTGCTCTGAATCCTTGTCATACAGCAAGGTTAGGAGTGGCAAGAAGGAGGAAAAGTCCTCCTCCTATTGCTGGACAACATAACCAAGAGGGAAAAAGGCACAGAATCAAGTGCCCCACTGATACCAAGGCACTAAGATAGCTCTGGTGCCTAATACTTTCACTAGCAATAGTTCTCTTACAGTATTGCCATACTATCACATCACTCTTAAAGCACGTGAAGAAAACTTTTCATCCTGTCAGAATACAGGTGACTCAGGGTATTGCCACATCTAACCATGAATGAATTGAGAAATGCAGCAGAAGATGCCTCCGGCCCAGTTCAGAGTTACCTTACAAGTGGATTTGGATACAATTTCTGTGCTTATTAACTACCAGTCAGCTAGTACAGTTATTTTTTTCTCTTCCTCTCACAGCACCTTGCAGCCTGGCAGGGATGTGCTGCAAAAGTCATCTTGGTTTATTGAGACCTCTTCTGACAACAATATGATTTTTTATACCGCCTTGCTAGAGGGCACAGAGTTGGAAATCATGGTTTTTATGTCAGCAAAATGAACATGTTTTTGCAGATGCCTATTATCCCTAATTAGCAGTAAGTCATAAACTTGCTATAGAGTATAAGCTACTTATTCCTCAAGCTTACTGGCAAACTTCAAGACACTGCATAATAAAAGGATTGACGTAGTCATTAAAAATCAGAAGTCATTCTGACACTATAAATGTCATTTTCAATAAGTATCTCAAATTATTATTTTTCCTGACACAAACCAGATGGAATTTTTTTTTCTTTCTCACATTTTTTGTTTTGTGGGTGTTGTTGTTTTGTTTTTTGTTGTTGTTGGGTTTCTTTAATCTACTTGGAAGGGAAAAAAAAAGTACAGCAAAGCCATGGTGGATAAACTGGTAAATGGGAGAGATATAATCTACCTCCAGGCAGCACAATGAATTGGCATCTGCATGCTTTTGCCTTGCCATACATCTGGAGTTTAGCTTTGGAGAAACTCTGTCATGAGCTAATTGACTTGATTGTGTTTTAATTAAATGAAAGGAAAAAGCTGAAGTTCAAATGTGGGCGGCAGAGTGGTAGTTTCCATATGGAACTGCCAATATTGCCAAATGTTAATTGGACCTCCTGCTGGCAATGAGCTAAACAGGCTGTGTGCTGGCTACTTCATAGGGATGCTGGCTGCTGCCCTGGAAGAGCCAGAGGGAATCCTCCTAAGATAACCACAGGAGGGATGGAGATGATGGCCCAAATACCTCCAGGTTTCTACAAGGATATACACACAAATGCCTTTGGGGTTGTTGGAATCACACTTGGATCAGCAGTGCCAAAGTCCAGAAAGGGCTTCAAGTCCAAACACTGCAACTCCCACTGCCTGCACAAGCAAAATGTTAACTTGCTGAAGAAAGTCAAACACAGCAGGAGTGGAAAATTCAGCTCAAAAGACCACATTCTGTTCTGCCTGTGATGAGCCCCTACCTAAGCTCTGCAAAAAGCACAGGAACTGCTACACAGGTACTTCAAAGGAAAAAGGGGAAACCTGTGCTTCCCTGAAAGTCACAGCACGGATGCTCAGGGCTCCACGTTTCACAGAGCCGTGTGGCTCAGAGGGATGTGCAGTGTGTGGAGAAGGGATATGACCAGAGTTACAAACAATGATGTGTTTATACCAATTCTCACTTTCTTAGCTGTACACCTGAGATTAACTGGCTGAAGGCCTGGAAAAGCTTATTTAGCTATTTGTCAAGTGCCCTAGTCCTACAGGACACTGATCCCCAGCCAGCAAGCCAGGGACCTGACTTGGGCTTCCCACGAATTACACAAGAAACAGGACATAAAACAGGGTTAACTTTAGGGCTTGACACGTGCTTGCTGCATCATGGGGGTAAAGCGCAAAAATCATTTTTTTTTTCCTGGTCACAATAACCACCTCAACTCAAAGGCTGTTGGTTGGTTTGTCAGGTTACAGGCTACCATTACCACAAATGCAGATAACACACTTGTAACATCCACCTTCAGTGTTACTTCACAATATAGTTTTCACTCCCATGGGGTTATTTCTACAGAAAAAAAAAAAAAAAAAAAAAAGCAAAGTTATGATTGGAGGACATTCTGCAGAGACACTAGAAACACCAAAGGCAGCACAGCCAGTCAGGGTGACCCAGCATCACTAAATTACACTCCCCATGCAGGAGCCTCATGGTTCAGAGCTCCTCTGCTCCATTTACACTGGCATTTGATCTGAGTTGGGTGCATTCTACAGGACTCTGAGCACTGCAGTCAGACCTCTACAATCACACCATATCTCTTCTCAACTTATGTTGAGGTTCTTATGTCAAAACACATCAGGGATTCTCTTAAGGTCTGAAAAAAAAAATAAAAAATCTGATGTATGCTTGCAATATGCCCATAAATAGGTGTTTGTAAATTAATTATTTACATTTTGGTAACATGCAATCCTTATTGGAACAGCTACACAACTTCTTCCTCCTCTTCAATAAAATTTTTAACTTCCACACGTTCAGCTTCCTGAAGAAGGAACAAGCAAATGCTCAGTCATCCTGCTATACAGGTTTGAAAGAAATCTGGCTGAAAATCTTCTCACTACCTCCTCTCTCACACTGGACAAAGCTGGCTTCAAACCAGAAGAAAAGGGATCATAGGTTTAATGGAGGCTGCTTATCCTTTTTTTCCTCAACCCCAAGACTTGAGAAAAAAATCAGCAAATGGAAAGTTACATTTCCCAGATACACGAAACATCATATCAAAGGTCAAAGCAACTCCTCCACAAAAACAAGGGGAAAAAAAAATCCAGGCACAATAACAGAGACGTGGGAGGACAGAAAAAACAACTAAAAGCAGCATACATAAAAGAGCAATCATACTACCTTGAGCATCTGAGCTGCTAATTGAAAATTAATGCTTCTTGTGTCTGAATATTAAGGGAGATAAATCTCCTTGGAGTACAACAGTATGTATTTCTATTTATAGTTTAAATATTTTTGGGGGATGATTTTGTAATTTCACCTAAAAGTAAGCTGCATGTACTCATCTTATTAAATTCTGTATTGATATTTTAAAACATCATATCAGAAAACCAGAACTGTAAAACTGGAAATACTTCTTTACTGACTTTTCTTAGCATAGCCTTAATACGAGGGAGAAAAATAACAGTAATAAATTTACAACGAATCTTTAGCTGCAGGCAAGTGGTAAATCTCCCCAGCAGATATTGGCTAGAAGTGTGAAAATAAACCGAAGCACCTGTGGCCCCTCTCCTGTGTGATGATAAAGAGGAATTAAAAACAACCATCTTTGCAGTAGTTAATAGGTGTGTTACACCAATGCTGAGATAAAACTGCATGAGGAGAGCCACAGGGAAGCCTCTGGCCCTGGTTTCCACCTCCCCAGCTAGCAGCAATTTACTGTCCATCTGCCCCAAACAGGCCAGGAGCTCCTGGATGCCTGGCTTTGGCAGCAGCACCTGCTGAGGCAAGGGAAGGCAGGGGAGGATGCCCAGTGCCAGCTGACTGACAGGAAAGATGGGGCTGTAGCTATGGCACACCCTCAGGTGACCCTAGCTACTCACTGTCCACTCTGAGTCAAAAACCTGACCATGCTTTTACTGTTTTGCTAAAGTTACTCTGGGCTGTTTATAGCTCCGCTCCTCTCCATCCCTAAGCAAGCTTGAGGCTGTCACAGGATGTAGGATGTTAGGAGATTATTCTGCTGCCTCACCTACTCTGCATCCCTGGCTAAAGAGCTCAGCTGCTGATCCCTCTCCGATGCCGTTCAGCCCTGCCTCCAATACCCCTGCAGAGACAGAGGCTTTTCCCTGCAGATCCCTGGCTGTGTCCCCCGAAGGCATCACCACTGCAGGCACAGGCAGCACACAGGTACAGCTTTACAGAGATGCTGCCCACACAAGTGGGCTTCCAGTCATCTCAGCCTGTGCTTCTGCAACACCACAACAGAAGCCTCAGGTGAGCCACCAGCCATGCTAATGACCATCTGTAAGGTGCATGCTATCACTGCACTGAGACAAAAGAAAAATAGCCTTTTGTCTGGGCTTCTAAAGCTGAGTCAGCTCCTACTTCTGAGTTGGAGAGTGTACCATTGAGCTGGGGCAGGAACAGACAGGAGTGAAGGGGAGAGAAGTCTGGGAAGAGAGGGAAGACTTCTGCCAGGAAGTGATCACCTGAACTCACTGCCAACAGGTGAGAGAGATGCTCTGATGCCTTCAACACATCCCATACTGAAGCAATGACCACCTGAAGTGCTAACATCATCAGCTGTTTTCCTCTTCAGCATGACAAAGATGGGGAATCCACTCCAACTCATTCCAGACCACCCAATGCCCTTGCCAAACACAATTCTGTATGAATATAACATGTGTTTTTCCCTTTATTATTACTATCTTTAACCAAATCTTCCGCAATTAACATGTTTAAATATCTGAAAGCAGGTTTGGTTTTGTGGGCTCCCATCCCAATGCTTCCCCACTCCTAAAAGTACTATGGCAAGGAGTTCCTGATCTATGAATAACAGAACAGTTACATACTCAAAACCTTAGCAGCAATTTGATCAGTCATGTAATTAAATGTCTGGGACAGGACATCCCAGAGCTCATTGTGCTGCCTTTCAAGAGCAACATTTTCTTCCATACTGGCACCACTTCAACACCTTTTTTTCTAGTACAGGAAACAGCATACTGCACTTGTCCAAATGTGTGCAAGTCAGCCTCAAAGCAAATAGTCTCTTTCTGTGACCTTGCAGGCCTCAGAACCCTGCCAGGGAGGTCAAGAACACTTTTAAACCCAACCAGCAAATTTCTGATTGTTGCTGTCGTTGCAAATATTTGTACAGGCTTGTAGCTCTGCCGTCTTTGTAGAGAGAGCTGTGTTTATTTTTAAGTTCAGTTTTTAGCTGCCTTTAAAATGCTTGTCTTTGTTGCTAGATACCAGCTTGAATAAACAATAATAGTGAAACTCCAAAATACTCAGAACAACCTATTAATGATTAAACACAGTCTTAGTCAAAATACTAATTTGCCAACTCTAAAACCACAGCCTTTAAGAATCATTCATAACATTCTGTACATATAATATCTCAATTCTTAATACAGTCTAAGTCATCTTCTTTGCTATGAGGGAAAGGGAGCTGCCAAGTTGCAGCTGACTTTTATTCTGCATCATGTTTCATTACCCTCTTCATCCCCAGCCACACAGCAAACAGCTGTTTTATTCTCTGTAACTTGCTCTTTACTAGAGCCAAGGTGGGGAAAAGCTCAGGCACAAGCTGACATATTTGTCAGCCCAGTTGCCCTTTTGCCAGCTTAAACTCGGACACTCGAGGCATATTCATGTCAAAGAACAAGTCTGTGCAACTGTGATGGGATTCACTTTTACTTTAAAAACCAGTATGGTCCCTTTCATACATAATCAAGAAACAGTAAGCAAGGTAAATCACTAGCAATCACTATAGTAAAACCCAGTGGATTGCAGTACCATCTTCATGAAGGTTTGAGGCTGTGTTCATACATATTTTTTTACTTCAGTCTTTCCATGAAATCAGTGTTTATGGAAGTGAGGTGCCGGTAATAAAAACAAATTTATTTGGAACAGATTACAAATGAGAAAGCTGCTGCCCTTCAGCTCATTGCACTGGGATGCTGGGCTGGAGCCTGCCCTGTTCACTGCACGCCCCAGGGGTGCAGGTGCTTGCCACTTGTGGAGGCAGGGCTGGAAACCAGGATCCCACTTCCCTGTGGGAGAGCCAGCAGCACTCTCCTCTTAGATCCAGGCACCAGCCCAGCACTAACCAGAGCATCAAGTACTCCTGGGAGGGAAAAGGGCTAAAGAATTGGCTTGAAGCTTCAGTTGGAGACACGTCATCTTGTCAAAGAAGGCACTGAGAACATGCTTTGCCATCATCAATATGGCAGATACATAATTCATACCCTCATTTCCCCACTTGCTTGTTCCCAATGTATTTGAGGCCTCCACTTCTCTGCTTTCTGTTAATAATGAATGACTGCATTATCATAGTGCTTAAAGAGGGCTGGCCATGGATCAAATCTCTTTGTTTAAAGAGCAGCATGGACAAACACCAGAAAGACCATTCTTGTTTCAACTCCAAATATAAAATGAAAGACAATAGCTTGAACAATAAATTTCTAAACAAAATACTAAGTTCAACTTTTATGTGCCAGTTTAAACTGAACAGCTTTAGCTGGAGTTGGATGAGCATCCCTTGAGCTGGAAAGCAAGGACCTACAGGAAAAATACCAGACCCCATCTCCTCCCCACCAGTGCATTCCAACACTATACTACCACATGGCCTAACAATATTCATTTAGTACTTAGCTCCAGAACACAGAGTGTCAAAGGGCACCTGAGGAAATGCCTGTTTGCCTGTCAGGGGCACCTGAGCCCACCCAGTTAATCCAGCATGCATCAATACGTTGCTGTGCAGGAAAACCATTCCTTTTTCTAAGTGGAATTAGGAGTTAGCAGTCATCATAGCCCAATTGAACATTTTAAGCTTTCCAATTACCATTAAGACGCATTCAGGCTGATTGTGAATCAGATAATATATTGATTTATTTACTTTGTACAAAACTCAATACAGACAACAAGAATAATTTAGCCTATTTTAGCCAGATTCATGCGGAGAGAGGTCGCTCCAACTGTATGGAATGACACACTTCACTGTATTTTGCATTTTCTTTAAGACTGTCTTTAAGCCTTTAGAAAATGTAGCTTTCATTAAAAAATATTTTTATTATTCCTTATTTATTTAGAGGTAAACCAGGATACATGACCTTTGAGTAATTACAAGCCAGAATACAAACCACTGACATGAACTACTTAAAAAAACAAATGAAACAGAAGCTGTTCTTGCAATTATCAGGTTTCTTTAGTTTTATGATTACAAGTGCCATGACCTTGATGAATTGAGCACAAAAGCTTTACTATTTAGCCATGTGCTTAAGAGTGCAATAATAACAACTTGATGAAAATAAAAGAGGTGGTGCAAAAAAACCCGAATATGACTGGCAAGCCCTGGACCTATTGCTAGCAACTCCAAGCTGCACTGGAAACTCCAAATCCTTGCAAATAAAGTATGGACAGTATCAGCCTTCACCAAATTCATCTTTGGCATTATTTAAGATCTATAAAACTTTCTTTTTTAAACTACTATCAAATGATTTCCTAGAGAGGGAACATTATGTGACAGAGTGCTCGCCTGTTTCCATCGGTCCCTGGGAAAGCGAGCCGTTTCTTAGGAAAGCCCACAGGAATACTTCAGAAATTCCTGCTTGCAATTTCCGCATGGCCCAACTGTCTCTCATCCTGGGCTTTCTGCAACTCACCCAGCAGCTGATGCACTCAACAAGGGAGAGAAAGGGCTGTTATCTGCTTAGTCAACAATGAATCAACACATGGACAAAGTGTCCCACCAAGAAATGAGCAATCACTACTTCCACTGGTGGTGCTTTCCCAGGGTCTCTCTGCAAGGCTTTCCCAGAGGTGAGTCCATCCTGGCAGGCAGGGCTTGCTTGGGTCTCTGCTCTTTCTGCTCTTCCCACCCAGCAGCCCCCAAAATAACATCACTGCAAGGATGCAAGGAGGGAAAGGAAAGCAGAGATCCCACAGGTGATGGACAACCTCCCCATGCCCAGTGGGCACAGAGGGAACACAGTGGAACACTGGAGCCCTGGAATGGCAAGCAGGAGCCAAACCCAGTCCCCGAGTCCCTCTGCCAGGCACAATGTCTTCACAGCCACTCCCCAGTGTTACTTTGTGCAGTTTGAAACCTGTTGAGCTCCACTCTCAACTGAAGGAGCAGAGAGCCTTCCTGCAATCCCTGGCAATTTACCTCGCTCAGAAAATACCTCCTGAAAAATTCTATGCCATACTGAAAAAAAACTGCCTTGTAACTCCACCTCCAGTGAAAAATGCTTTGTATAAGAACAGGTTTTGAAATAGAAAGGTTAATAATTATTCTTTAAAAGAGCACCCTCAAGCAGCTTACAAATAAATGATGGCAACTTTGTCAAGCTTAGCAAGAAGCTGTGACATTTTGGAAATGAAAAGAAGTGATAAAGAGTTCAGTCATTTTGCTTGCCTTGAAAAAGGTTTACAATTTCCCTTAAACCTCCCTCCCACTCTTGCTAACATTCAAGTACTTGGCACATGTATTCAACATTTTTAGACCCTGTACTCACTTTTCACCCTAGCTGGATGCTGAACTTTGGGAGAGAGTGGTAATTTTAACACCAGGAGAGACCCAAAAATGGACTGGTGCATTACACCACACAACTCCTTGCCATGGGCAAGCATTGTCTTTCACATTCTGCGCTCACAAGAGCTATGGTAGATCAGCAAAAAAACTGGAATTGTGATGAAACATTTATAAGCCATGATAAGCAAAAGAGAAAATGTCTGTATTTAGTAGGAAATTTTCTGCATATTAATACAAATGAAGAATACAAGGAATAAAGGTAAGCACAGCACCACAGTCTGACTCAAGTTTTTAAAAAGTGCTAGAAAAGCACCACAACCTTCACTTAGTATTTTCTTATTCTAGAAGGAATGAAATTAAACTAAATCAAGTGTTAACTGTCTCCTTTTTTTTTTTTTTTTTAAATTCCTGTATAGGATCATGAATAACATACTAAACTGAAAAGTATAGAAAAGCAAGATGTATCCCACTCATCTTTTTGACAAACGTCATGACATTTCATGCATTTATGAACAGTAGTCACTGAGAACCAGTTCCATAAGTATTTTCATTTAAACCAGAACACTTCAGTTTCATGTTTGTGAACATGTACATGGCCCATGCAAAAGGACTGTCCTCAGCCTTGCATTTGAAAGGCTGCCTTTAGTTTTTGGACAGATGTCAGCACGAGGAGGAGCAGCCTGGCCAAGCATCCATCCACTGTAAATCACCCACACCAAATCAGCTCAGCAATGCCAGAGCAGCTAAAGGAAAGGGTCCACGGATTGTGTCAAGGTACCAGGGAAAACAGGATCCTATTTCAGGTAACACCTGCTCTGAGGAGGGTGAAAAACCCTCAGATGTGTCCTCAAAGCTTCCAATCCAAACAGCTCTATCACCTACACCACCTTCCCACTTCAGTCAGCCTCTCTGCTCACTTTAAACTTGTCTTTTAAACCACGTGGGAACCAAAGGTTTGAGTGGACTTTTAATTATCTTTCATGCCAACACAGACTTTTAGAGATAATTGAAATTTGTGGGGAGTTTAGCTTTGAGAAAAGTTAAAGAGAAAAAAGTAATGAATAACAAGAGAAAAGGAGGAAGGATTATTATGGCACACACATTTTCTTCATGCTCAGAGCAAGACAAAAGACTGTATTTACCAAATTTGCTCATGTTCTAGGAATACCATGGTTTTTCACTAATACTGCACACTTTTATGCAGTAAAAGGGCCAGCATACAGTCTGGGAATGCCTCCTGGCTGGAGTGTGGAGCTCACAGGGATGCACAGTTCCCTTCCCCAGCAGTGGCAGCACTCTGGGCTCAGCACCTGCTCCCCAGGGAGGCAACTGAGCATGGAAAAACACAAACACAAAATATGAAGTGGCTCTTGTTATTCATGCAGAGGGAAGTGCCTTGTTACTAAATATTCTGGAATCCATGGCTCTGCATGGTGGCTTTTAAAAAGGACCTTGGACTCCATATAATATTTTAATAAACCCACCACTTTCACAACTAAAACAAGCCAGAGCACAAAGCCAGGGCGAAATGTACAGTGCTAGAATACTGCCCTTGGTGTGCTTTGGTGAAGCCATTGAAAAGAATGTAATCTCGATTTTATATGAAGTCATAGCATTTCATATGTCTGGGGTGTATCTGGATGTTGTTTTTATAAGTACAAAACTCTGCTGGTAGGAACAGGTGAGTAATTGGTGAAAATACTGCAAGGATTATAACTAAAAAATATTGTGTAGATTTTCGTGCAAGGAGAAGTTCTCATCCTTAATTTTACTGATATGCAGTTTAATGCAAAGGGCTCTTTTTTCAGGCAGATACAGAAACAGTGGAGGAAACAGTGGAGGGCTGTATCCACAAAAGAGAAGGATCCAGTTTACTTCTTATGGCACCTACTCAGAACTGGGGAGGCCCAGAGCAAATCCCTGCTACTGAAGGTACCCTTAACCTACCACATGTCCTCAACCTGCCTTATTCTACTACTGGGGAGCACTGCTTTATTTCTCACCTTCTCTCATGTACCCTTCCAAACAATTGCTTCTACCAGACCCCTGGTTTCTCTATTTTAATGGACACAACAAATATTTTGAAAAATTGTCAGTTATCTTGAAAATTGTGCTATGGACATTTGCAGCAAAACATAACATCAATCCCAGTCTGATGCTAAAAGCTTTGGTGAGTATATGTGACTAGGCACATACATGCATCACTCAGTGGGACTTCACTCATAATTCCTAGGTTAGAAGAAAAATGTTCCTGCCAATGTGCCAGAAAAACAGCCATCAATATGATACCAACCATAAATGCATCAAGATGAACTAATGGTTGCCTTTCTCACCTGACTTCGCAGTAAGCTGCCAGGCTAAAGGGGGGCTACTGGAAGTCCTCATAAAAGACTCCCAACTGTACTACCCATCTCCTTGAAGCATCATCTCTTGCACCACCTCAGCATTATCCCAGTTTCCCTCTCTTCTCTCTCACCTCAAACAGAGTTTTGTTTTTTTTGTCTCAAAACTTCTGCAACCACTCCATATGTTAAAAAAAAAAATTTTAAAAGGCACCAAAAATGGTAGGTGCAAAGACTGAATTATAAGGAAATACACACAGTAAGACAAAATAAACCTCTCTACATTTGCAAGTTTTCCCTGCATTGACATCTGAACATGTAAATAATCACTTAAACCAGAAAGAATGGGCTCCATGATGGTATTTTTTTAATGAGATTGAAGTGTCTGCTATTTGCTTTTAGGAAATGGTTAATTTAATTAGCAGTTCTGCATCTGTTCTTTCTTTTCTCTCCATTCAGTCTTACATGGAATATACTGCATGAAAAAGAAAAAAATTTAAACCAAAAGTAAGAAACCTCTGGGCCTATATACACAGAGGATGTATCAATTCTTAGGGGGTTAAGAAAAACTCGTCTGTGCCACCAGACACCTCCCTGCTGACTTAAGGACACTGGTCTCAATTCTGCCCTGCTGCTATATACAGGTCCTCAGGGGAAAAAACAGGTTGCCAAATATGCTAACCAGTAGCATTCCCATCCAAGAACTGTCAGGGTGCAATGATGTTATCTGCTAAACCACAGGCAGGCAGGGACTGAGGAGCCTGCTCCCCTGCAAAAGCTAAAGAAAGAATTAACCACAGCAGTGGGATAATTCACTAGCTGTCTTCAGCTGATTCCCTCATCACAGTGAACTCACCTAACATAGGATTTTATACAGCAATGCTATTTTGTGTTTTAGGTTCATCTCACCTTCTGGTAATGTTTCCAGCAATGTACTCCTCTGTAGTTGAGGAAACCCTGAATGCAATGTAGGATGAGCTACAGAAAGAGAGAGAGATGTTTTCTCTACAAACAGATCCCTAAGGACAGCTGGTGGAAAGGTAAAACCACAGACATCCACAGCATGACTTCAATCATTTGTGCTCACTTACATCCATGGTCTATGACTTTCAGGTCTGACATACTCCATCTGCAGCAAGGGGGGTAAAACAATATTTAATTATCACACAACACCCACCTTCAGGACTGATACTCATGGAAGACTTCAGAGCTGGGTGACATGAACCCTTCCAGATCACACCAGGGTGATTATCTGTGGCCTTTATTCTTACATCAGATCTTGCTGATTTTGCACTGAAGCAGCTGGGAAGGGTTTGTACCCTAACAGGGCTGAGCTGCAGCCACTGCAGCCATTGCCAAACTAAAAATTGGTCTATGCAATAGATACAGTGTGCAATGATAGACATCAGATTTTGTGTCCAGCTTCTCCTACTAACTAGAGAAACCTGAGAACTCCTGAGCTTTTGTTAATGGTTTAAAATGTATTGAAAATATTGCTTAGCTTTTGTATGCTTTCTAGTGACCTAAACCTGTATTCTCAAAGTTTTTTCATCATTCATGGATGTCAGCTAGAAAGGTACATTCTTTTTTCCTCTTTTTCTCTTTCAAAAATACATTATCCTAGAGATCCAATAGTGACATTAAATACCTTTTTCCTTCAACACATTTTTTACTATGCACTTCAAACTAAGCTACAGAGTTTCCAGGTGCATTAAATGTTTCAGAAACACACTCTTCATCTTGCTGGATCTGGCTAAAATATGTTCTCCTCCTCTTCTCCCCCCCTTGCCTCTGGTAGCAATGGGAAAATTAAATCAGCAGGAAGAGAAGTGCAGGGGGGAGTTAAGAGAGAGGTGTTGCCGTCAGTCTCCAAGATACTTGTTTTTTCAGTTTCAGGTTTCTGAGAATTCCCCTAGGCGTTGCCAACACAAACTTTCTTCCTCTTTTCAGAATCGTGTTCTCTCTGACACATGACACAGTTACATGACAGTACTGCCCAACAAAAAGCTTTTAAAGCAGAGTGACAGGTAATTTCTGCAATGCTTTGTAGTCAACATCTTCTTCTTTTTCCTGCTGGCTCATGTTTTGCTACTCTCTTATTACTTTCTCCTCCAACTAAAATATGTATTTCTGCTTGGTCTTTGTCCAGTTCTCAAGAAACTGGATTTATCCATAGTCTTAGTTGCCTACAGTTCATTCCCTTGCACAGAGTCTCTATTATGTCTCACTTATTTCTTCCATACCCTATTTCTATGTTTCTATGCTTTTCAAAAGCAGCAAAAAATTCAAGCAAGAATGAACAACAGCATGGTTTTTCCAAGAAATCAAATCTAGTGTCCTCTCATAAGAGTCAGACCAGCCTTCCAAAACTTTCCTTTAAAAATTTAAGCACGGGAACTACCCTGCAATTACTGTAATTGTTTAAAACCTTGTATGGATTTTTAGCACAAATTATTAATACCAATATTCTCCTTTTTTATCAATCACTTGAACAATTCATGAGAGTAGGAGAATCATACATGGTGGTAAAATGTGTAAGGCAGGAAAACCACTACACCCTTCTCTGTATCAACATAAAGGAGGCCAGATTTGCAGTGTACTAGAATACTCTTCACATTTTCAGAACAAGAATATTCCTAGCATCTGTGCCAAAACCAACACTTCCTTCCCCTCAGAAATGCAATAAATCTATAAAACTCCAAGAAACAAACCAGTAATCTTCAGACACATTGAATGAATTTACAGGGAAGGAAATGCACAGCCAGTTCTGAATTATTAACAATGAAATAAATTATAACACATTATAAATGCATAATTTAAACACATCTAATTTCTTGGCAATTAACTGTCTGTGTTTTTTTCTCCTTATAAAGACAGCTAGTATCTAAGAATCATTTCCCACCAGCTTAGAGGGACTTTAAGTTGTAACGTGACTCAAATTACTTGATTGTATCCCACTAAATCTCTTTCATAAGCATGCAGTGAAAGTGTCATTTCTTTGCTGATTCATCCAGGGTCTTGGAGGGGAAAAAGGGAGGGAAAAGAAGCCCACAGAGATTAGCTTTCAGCCTGGATGACTTTATATTGTTTGTTATGACATAAATGCTTCAGGTAAGTTGATCTCTGGGGGTTATAAGCAAGGAAAGCAATTGGGAGAAGAGTCACAAACTGAACCCTCTCTTACTATTCACATCACACCATGTTTTTAACTCAGGAAGCTGCTGCTGAGTGAAATTCACTTGTTTGGTGCCCAAGTACTAAAATCCCTTCAACAGCAGAGGTGAGAGATGTACAAGCCACACTGAGGCTTTCCATGGCCTCAGGGACAAACACTGGCTAGGAACAAGTGTCCTGGGCATCTCACTCCCTACAGGAACTGCAGCTGGGGCTCTTCCATGAACTCCTGTTGCTCCAGACACCCACCCAACAATACTTACACTGGGATATGCCAGCAGAGGCTGCAGTCTGCTGAGGATGCAGACATGGACACTGGCACATGGCACTGGCTGCCCAGCTCCTGGATTGAGAGTGAAGATCACTGGTGCACCCGACTGCAGCAGGCTGAGCTGAATGCAAAGCCTGGCTCCAGGAATCACAGAATGTTTGGGGTTGGAAGGGACCTTAGAGATTATCTAGTTCAAACCCCTCTGCCACGGGCAGAGAACCTTCCAGGTTCTGCCTTCCAGGCTCCCATCGTGGTAGTTTGTTTCTTCAACACACCATACTCTTTCCTGACAGGCTTCCCTCCCGTAAGGTTTCCTGGGCATTCAGACCAAATTTCACTCATGACAAATGCTATTTCACTTAGTTGATCTGACTACCAAACAGAAGTTGAGATCCAAATCACTTTCCTCCTGTTGCCTGCAGTCGCTCTAGAGCCATACAGGCAGAAGGCACAAAGAGCCAGCCCCATCTTCCTCCTCAGCAGAAAGGCTCAAGGGAACAACAATCATTTAACTGTGCATCAACAATGTTGCAAACCCCAGAAATAAAACCAGGGGTGACAAATCTCCGGTCAGGAGTTCACCTTCTGAGCTGAAGCTTCCAGCAATAAAGAAAAACTCTTAAGCTTAAAAGAGTCCCCGTGTGACTCTAACTCTTGTCAGCAATGTTTTAAGCTGAAAGTGTACATTATGACAGCAGTGAAAATATCAAGTTTCATCATTTATCACAGTTATTCTAATAGTGCAAATCACTAAGTTAGCTCAAATCAATAAGTATTAGAGATTGTCTGCATTTTTGGTGAATTATCTCGAGATCACAAACTACATGATCTGTTTGCATAGATCATGCAGTAGCCCAGGCTTTGAAACCCAACCAGCATCTGTGGCCTCTGCACCACTCTTGGCCTTTTACTGGTCAATACATTAAAACGTTCAGATTCAGAAAGTACAAAAAGGATTAAATAACACTGAAATTACTATTGTGCATCTACCTGATGAGGATTTGCTGACTGTTCGGGCAGACGGTCAGAGTGAAGACATCTTAAAACACTAATTAAAAAAGCACATTCTCAGGGGTGAGGAATGCAGGCTGATCTTTGGGAACAAAACTGGTTTTGCTCATATGATTTCACATGTTAGGACAGCTGTATCACAGCCTAACTCTGCTAGGCAAAACATCATTCTAATTCTATGAAACCAATGCAGGAATCAGAGAAGAAAAAGGCAGCACAGCCCTTATCGTTTCAAATAAAACTTTATTTTCACAAGGCTATCATTGACACAGATTTGGTATTAACCCTCTGATGATCTGTCATTCTCATTCTACTTACATGCAACCTGACAGCATAACCTACACTTCCATACAATGATGGAGCAGCCACAGATTCTCATTTCTCCCTAGCTTTTTCCCACCTACACCAATTATCACACTTGTACAAAGCAGTGAGAGAACAAAAAGATAAATAAAACTTTCCTTTTGGATAGAGACTTTATTTCTGAGTGTCCATAAACCAAGTCAGGGACAGAAGAAATTCATATTCCTTTGCAGCGACCTTGTATCAAGCCTTGCAAGAAACTCAAGTCTTAAGTTTCCCAAGAGTGAGCTGCCACTTGACTAACAGAGGTGATTTCATGGTCTCTGCTGATTGCTAGTCCAAACCACTATGTGGACTGCAAAAAGGCAAGGTGAAAATGAGTCACATATTTTAATATCTAAACCAAGAAAAAAACCCTCCAAACCCAGAAGAGAGAACATCCAGCCCTGTTACCCACGTAATTCTGGTCAAACACAATGAGAAGAAAAAAAGGCCATCTTCCTAACCTGCATCAACTGAATATCCATGGTGATCTTCCCACCTAGTTCCTACTGAACCAATTCATAAGACACTACAGGAAATGGCACACTCCAGACCCCACCATAATTTTACATTTGCCCAAAAATACACTTGACTGTGTAGGGCTCGTACAGTTCATGTATGGAGGGGATATAAATTACTCAGTGTCAATCTCTGGTTTTGCTTTGGGTCACAAAGAAATTAACCACCTCTCCTGCCCTGTCATTATGTGCCTACTTTCCCTGCCCATGGTTTGTAGTCACAGTTTCTTCTGGCTCAGAAGGGGCACCAGCAGCCAGCCTCACTCTCTGGGATCTGTGGGAGCAAAACAGACCAGAACTATCTCTGCCTGTTATTAATTTTATCATCACCAGCTAACTACCTCCTTTCTTTTTTCCTGTGCCTAGCACTAGCCCTACTTGAAAGTCAATCCTTTCGTATCAGAAAAAGAACAGGATCAGGAATCTGCCTTGTGCCAGCTTGAGAAGACAATGCATGGACAGTTCAGAAATGACCTCTCCACATGGGACTGAATGGTAGCTATTTGGGGTATTTCTGCCTATCAGAAATATTTTTCTAGCTGCTGTTACAATTTTAATACAATGGGTAGAAATAAGTTCTAGGAGCAGGCTGTTTGCAGAAGTATTTTTAAAAATCCATCAGTGATTGACACAAGGCATTGAGAGCACTCAGCACTGTGTTTTAAAACAATTAATTCAGTGAAAAACAAATTCATAACAGCATCGATTCAGAAGTATTTTTTTGCAATGTTACATTTTTTAAATCTTAAAAAGCATCAGTGTCCAAAATTAATAAAGGACAACCTTAAGGAAAAACATATAAAGAAAGATATAACTGTGGAAGTCTTTTTTGGTTTTAATAGATTGTACTGTGATATGGTGCAAACACTGGTGAGTATTTGAGAGCACTTTGGTTTCCTCCTGGCTATCTTAGGTGCTGTCCTGCTTCCTTGTAAAAAGTTTTCCCATTTAAACCAAGGAATGAAATAAAAAGGACTGGAAAGCATTTTGATATCTGTAACAGAAGACACCACCTAAGGATGAGGCCAGGTTACTCAGGAGCAGTAAGAAAGCCAAGGAAGAGAATCTAGGAAGGAAGGACAACTGATCCAAGGGGTGGCTAGGATCCAGCAGCGTGGGATCAGTTGTTAGTGGGGCTTAGCACAGGGGGCTCAGCAGGAAACAAGATCTCCCCGGAGCTTTTCATCTGGGGGAAGTATCAGCGTGGTCATCTGAGAAGACAACCCCCACACAAACACAGGCAGCCAGCAGGGCTCTGCCCCCTGCCCAGGCACTCCCGTTCTGCCCATGGCAGATGAGGAAGCTGATGATTAACACTGCGAACAGGTGATTAGTGGTGCCAAACATCAGCACATGAAGATATCTCAGCAAGCATGCCTGACATGAAAGGTCACATACCCTGGCAGCTAAAGCAGGAGAAATTCTGGTCATCTGGGAAGCAGCCTCAGAGGCAGAAGAGGTGAGACACCATCCTGTTGAGCGCTACACCTTTGTTTTCACACCATGCGGTGCCTGTGGTGTGGCTGGTGCCCAGTGTCCTTACGAGACCCGTGTTCCTGGCCGTGCCCAGGATGCAGGCTCAGGTTGCAGCCTCCTCTGCAGTGAGGAATTGCTGCAGCTGAGGAGCAGCGGCCATGGGGGCACTGCTCTGCTCTGGAGGATCACAGAGCACCGGCCAGCATGTACACTTTATATCCCATAAACATGCTATACTTAAAAGGGTGTACAATTTTTTCTCTCTGTATAGTGATTCATTCCACCCTCTTACATTCAGACCCTCACCAACAGCACCAATCAGAATCACGGTGTTGGGAGCATGATGAGACTTACACATCCAGCAGTTGCCATTGCTTTTCACATTTCAGCTCAAGAAACACAAGTAGCAACTATTTAAAAGAGCTCTTGTTCCAATTCGTAGCAGGCAATTTCATGACTACCCATTCTGCCTGAAAACATGGGCTTTTTATACCTTTGACTAGGTATCCAAAATATCCACTCAATCAGCCTGAAGTCTAAGGCATATTACATACTTAATTAACCCGAATTCTGGAGCTGTCACAGCTGTAATCCCATCTGATAACACTGGTAGGATGAAGAAAGAGTTTCCCAAAAAGCTGGAAAGGTTTGGATAGAAATTTAGCAGCAAATGGAAACAGTACATCTTTATATTGTACTTAAAACTCTTGCATAACTTACAAAAGCATAAAAAAGCAGGAGAAAATGTATAGGCTTCTCAGTGTAGTCTTATGAGGGTTCAGCCTCAATATCCCCAACCAGTTTAAATCTCAGGAAAAAGAAAAAGGGAGATAAGGCTCTCTGCTAAGAATGTCCTTTGTGGCTGTGGACAAGTCATTTGGGGCTTCACATCAAATTAAACTTACCATTTTATCTCAACAGCTCTGCTTTCCACTCTTTCAAGTGTAGCAAAACCTGAAATGACCAGCTGATAGGTGTGCTGGGAGTAGTTCACTGCACCTGTAAGTGCTTGGAAACGCCTTCCTGTAAAGTGCAACAAGTTTCAAAGTTCTTCCACTTTTGAAAGGAAAAATAGCCAGAGGAGAAAAATCAATTTCCTTTTTAAACGCTTTAAGAATTATTACTCTAAGGGCTTTTCTGCACATTCAGAGTCATAGTGGACTGAGTCAGGATGAGAATTTAGGTCCATGGCTGAGCATCTCCACGTCCAACTCCTCAGGAACAGGAGGGCTTGCTCCACAACAGTGCCCTCAGGAAGGCTCACAAGTAGCTACTAATGCAGAGCACTACTGGAATAACTCCTTTTACTAGACAAGTCTTGGAATTTCTCTGTGGATAACCAATTAGTTTGTTTACCATCACCCAGAAGTGCTGAAGCAAATATTAGTTTTCCATTTCATTTCGGGATTATGAGAAGTTTGCCCAGTTAATGCAATTACAATTCCTCTGCACAGACATAGGTGAAGCTGCTGTTTCCTTGTCCACGAACAGGAAATCCCATAAAGCCAAGAGAGATGAAAAGCAGCAGTCTGAGAAACAAGCTCACTTCTGACCTATGAGAATCATTTCACCGAGTGCCAAGGTCAACAAACAGGATCCTACCAGTGACTGCTTTCATCTCATGGGGGGAGCTGGGTGGGAAATGGTTTTCCTGTGCTGTTGAAGTACAGTTTTGAAAAAAACTGCATGTCTGTAAAAGGATGAAACGCAAGCCAGACAGTTTGTGCTCTGTTTCTGCAAAACGTATGTGAGGAGAGGAACTCCTCCCACCCCAGAGTAAACAGCCCTGCAGATCGCATCCTTGGCACAGGAGGTCAGCGCAGGGCTCTGACCCCGATCTTCAGCTGGCCCCAATGAGCACTCTGACAAGTGGGGCAAGAGTTTCCCGGGACCTTCCCTTTGCAACTTGTCCTACCCCATCCCATACCCTCAGCTTTTGTTCCACACTCCATGCTGAGCTACCTGACCCATTCTGCTTTTACTGGAAATTTCGTTCTTGACAAGGCATCGCTACTCAAGAAACAACAAAAATCTTTTGCCACCTAACTAGTTCTGCTTTGAAATGCCACCTTCCTCACATGCTCATCATGTCTCCACTGCTTGTCTCTCTGTGCTATGGCTGCTGCTGAGCTATCACAAAACAAATCCTAAAGGAAAAAAAACAAAACTGGAAAAAGTGCACAGCTCTGCTGCCCTCTGATAAACTGTAGATCAGAAAGTAGAAGTGATAGCTTTTGCACACAATGGCTGATAACCCCCAAAAGCACTCAACTCCAGCCAGTAAATGGGGAGAGAGCACGTTAATCAAGTCTTGCCAGGCGTGGGAAAATCAGAGAAGAGGAAGGAAAATGAACAACGACAATATGTGCTGCTTCTTATCCATATATCTGTACTGTCTATACTGTCTTCCAAAACTCCTGTGATTGATGTTTGTTCACATTTTCTGACCATGGCAAATAACAAACAAGCTTTAAAAAAAACTATCTAAATAACTGGAAAGCTGCAAGCTAGGAGAAGGAGCAAAAGCTGCCTACGGACACCAACTGGGCAATCCAACACCTGCTTTGGTGCCCAACGACCACTCATAGCTGTGAGAGATGATTAAAGCCCAGATCCTCCTGTCCAAAACACTTCAACACCCACTCACATGCAGCTGATGGCAAGCTCTAGCACGACGGTATTGCTAAAGAAAGTTCCAATGGAGTATGAAAATCTGAAATTATCCCTCTTTATAGGCATGCTATTCCATCTGGTATAAGTCTACATCTGCCCAGTTGAGAACAACTTCTGAATTTTATGATTAGGCCTCAGTCCTGTCCTTAACCCAATGGGAAAAGTGACAGTAGGACCTTGATCTGTTTGAGTACTTCAACATATATTTACATTTCCGAAAGTAAAACCTTTAATTTAAAGTAAATCTAAAGACCTAACCCTTCAGGACACTGGCTGAAGTCCATTCTGAGTATTGCATTATGTATATATTTTATCTCTTCTAAGTCATTCTGTGACTTTCAGGAAAAATCTTTCACTTTGCTATATCAAGCCTACATGTTCACTTTACCAGTCTACAGTGATTTACTAGTGGTTCCCTGCCCTGCACAGAGCCAACAGAGCCCTGCAGGGCTCCTAGGGCAGGATCTGAGCCCTCCAGGCCGGCATGGTTGGGGGAAAAGGGAGCAAACAGGCAAGCAGCTCCTCACAGCTGCTTTTGTGTGGCTCACTAGGGATCTGAATGCACTATTGATTCTGTAGCACTAAAACAGATTTGTAGCCCCTGCGTGTGCAAGACAGATATCTCCTTTAACTCTAATCTCTAGCAGCTGTCAAAGACTTAAATGGCTTGGAGCTGCCTGGCATGACAAAATCAACGAAGATTTTAGGCCTGCTTGCCTAAACCAGTGGAAGTCATTCTCCTGCCCTGATCACAGATGGACAGGGCCTCCCAAACTTCACAATGGATTAAGTGTCCAGACCATGTCAGTAAAACAGACTAGAGAAAACAAATGAGTGCACCACCAGGAATCCATGCCACCCAGAAAGCCACTTGCCCTTATGGTTTCTTGTTGAGGATGTACTCTCCCAACAATTTCAACAGCAAAGAAAGTGCAGTGGAATTACTCTTCCATAAAACCTCCCAGAGGCACTACCACTGTCTCATCACAAACTGTAGTGCTCTTAAAATTAAGTTAACTAAAATTTACTTGGCAATACTGGGGCAGCATCGTCATAACTTACATCTTCAGATACCCATCTCTTACTGCTCCTGATAAAAATTTTGGTTTTGATCAAGAAAGAATTCAACAGTGACTTTTTTCTTTGAGGTAAAGCTAGAAATTCATCCCAGTTATTGTCCATTATCATCCAGCCAAGCGAACATAGGCATCACAGTTATCCTTAGTCAAGATACAGGCACCCTCCAGCGAAATGCCTCACAATGGACTTTTGCACTTAAGAGTTTGGTCACTTTTTTTGTACGGGAAGTTTAACAAAAATTTTTAACCGGTCCATCTGTTTCCTTACATCTGCTTCCCGATGACTACCTTGAAACAATCCTAACACACTGGCTGCTGGGTGAGACCTCCAACAGGATGATAACATTTATTGGAAATGGCCCAACTTCTCTTTCATGCAATGTTTGACAGGTGAGAAAATCATCCAAGGTTTTGCCTGGGATGGTGTGACTAGGAATATAACAGATTTAGTCTGAAAATTATGCGTTAATACTAAAATTATTCTCTGAAACAGCCATGGAGGAAAAACAAAGGGGGAAAAGAGAAAGTTTGTTGCACTGTCTCCTATTTGACAAAACATTCCCAAATTAATAGCAATTAGCAAATTAAGGATAAAGTTCAGCCTTCAGCATTAAAGACCGCAACAGGATTTTGGGGTTTTGTTTTGGTTTTTTTGTTTGTTTTGTTGTTTTTTGTTTGTTTAGGTTTGGGAGTTTTTGTTTTGTTTTAGTGGATGTAAAGGAAACAGACGTTGAGGAAAAACAGGCATGCAGGAATTTCACAGGAAACTTCAAACCTCGCTGAAGTTAATTTAGATTCTACATCCTTTTATTGTAGGAAGAGACCCACTCTGTTTTTCAGTAACTAAAACACACCAGGTTATCCTAACATGTCTCCAAACAACATTCCCAAGAAGCTCGTACTATCTTCAAGAAGTTGCAAGCAGACAGGACTGCTTTATTGGGGGGGAAGGGGAGGAGGGCAAGAACCCGAAACGGTTCCACTCACACGCTATTTATTTATTTTCAACAGCCTACTTACACATAAAATGTCCTGGAGCTAAAAGCAGCCAGCTGGGCGGGTTACTAGCCGCGCTCCTGGGCGAGGTGCCAGAGCTCCTTCCCTTCCCTTTCCCTACGAAGGGGAAGCCTTCGTACTTACTTATTTAATAGCGGGGAAAGAAGGAGCCCCGAGCCCCGGGGGAGGTGGGAGGCACGGCGGAGCCTCTCTCCCGCCGCGGGCCGCCGAGCCGGGCAGCGCAGCGCGGAGAGCGCCCGCCCGCCCCTCCCGTTCCGCTGCGCTCCGGAGGAACGGGGCAGCGGCGGCGGCCCCGGCACGGCGGGCACCGCGGGCACCGCGGGCACCGCTCCACCGGCCCCGGCACCGCGGCTCCCCCGCCACCACCGCGGACCCCGGCGGGAGCCCCCCGCCCCGCCCCGGCCGCGCCGCCTCCGGTACTCACCGCCGGCCGGCTCGGGCAGCGTGGAGACCGAGGTCTGGCCCATGGCTTGGCCGGGAGGCGCTCACGCCGCCCGCGGGGCGCGCAGCCTCCGCCGCGGCTGCTGCCGAGGGCACATCCCGGTGCTGGCCGGGCCCGCGCTCCCCGCCGGCTGGCGGGGGGCGGCTGCTCCGGCTGCGGGCCGGCGGCTGCTGCCCGTCATCCCGCCGAGCTGCCCGGCCACCGCCGCGGCCCCGGCCCCTCGCCCCCGCCCCGCTCCGCCCCGGCACCGCCTCAGCCCCGCCCGGCCCGGGGGCTGCGCGCCGGCCCCGCGCGGGGCAGCGCCGCGATCGCGGAGGTCTTTAATAATTTTTTTTTTTTTAAATCAAAGAAAGAAAATTTTCCTTTAACTACACGGAGTTTGGGGAGGACGGTGCGCAGCTGGCGTGGCTTCCCGCGCTGCTGGCGTCCCGGTCTCTGTCTATCCCCGCCCGGCTCCAAAGCGCTAGTCCAGACACGGAGTTATTCCCACCCCTTCTCATCCCCTCTGAAGGTACAGGGGAAACTTGAGGCAGCCTCAGGGAGCGATCCCATCGCCCCGCTTGAGGTGCTTTACTGTTGGGAGCAGTTTTCAGGGCTGCGCTGCCGTCACGAGTGGAAGAGGAGCGCCCGGTCAGGGCATGGGATCCTGACCAGGCTCCTTTGGCTGTGGCTGAGGTCTGGAAAAGTGCCCGACCCTCGCTGCACACACGGGTGTATAATCGAAGGATCATGGAATCGAAAAGACTACTTTTAGTTTTGAAAGAAAGAAGATAGTCAAAACCAGCAGTGTCCAGACAGCACTCTGCTGTAACAGGTGACAAGAAGGGACGGAATCAATTGGATAAACTTATGGGGAAGTTGGGGGAAAACAGACATTGTGCATATAGCACTAGGGCAAAACGAACAAATGATTAATTTGTCTTCCTTTAAGCATAAATATCATCCAAGCAGTGATACAAGCTTAATGATAGAGCAAACAAGTAACTGTTTCCACTGGTGGAAAAATAAAGAGATAAAAAAAAATTAAGCCCCCCCCCCAAAAAAAAAACCTTGAGCACCTAATAGCTATGACTATGCAGTATCTAGAAATAAGCAGTGAGATGCATATATATCACAGGAGGATACCTGAGGCTCACCTAAAGAACATCTATTAGCAATACATGGTGAAATTACAATTTCCCAGTGGTCTGGAAATCCTAGAGGAAAATCCTAGAGGGGTTGAAGTGATGTCTGGCAAGCTGATCTTTGCATGTGTTGGCTCTGTGATGGTGTTTCAGGTAAAGAAGTGTGTTAGTGTGGGGCCCATACCAAGGACACAAAAGGAGCATAAGAAGTAACAAATGCCTGCGTGGTAGGCAGAAGAATTGTGATGGAGAATACAACTAATGCTAGTCTTAATGGTTTTTTATAGAAAATAGGTCCTGGTAAACAGCTCTTTTATTTCCTCATTTACTATGATTATGCATTAAATTGCCAGAGGCTTGAGTGTAATAGACTTCTGCTAGGTACTTGATTTAGTAAGAGAAAAAGAAGGCAGTACAGCACAGAATTAATAAAGCACAAACAGATGAAGAACTAAATGAAAAGCAGATCAATTGTCCAAGCAGCACTAGCATTTAATGAGGATGTTTCTGTTGGTGAGCTGCAGGGAGGCTCTTCAGAGTTTTCATCAGGAATCTAGAGAAGTATTATTTCAAACAGCTTTAAAAAGACTAAATAAATCACCACTGGCAGCAATTTTAGTCAGAGTAAATATTAACAGAGTGATAATGAGAACAATGCAGTCACAGAGCTATCTGGATTATCTAATAAACTCAGGTCTTTCAAGAAAGTAAGTTTTAATAGGGTCAAAAAGAGAAAAAAGTCAGACTTGTAGGATGAAACAACACAACCTACATGGCCAAGGAATGTATCTTTGAAAGTTAATCCATGTAGTAACTTGGAGAAATTCAGCATGAGCTCCCAGTGAGCTAGTGCTGTTAAAAAGGGATCGCTATGTATATACAGCTATGCAAGTAGAAAAAGGTAGGTAGAAATTCCATTACATCATTTTGCTTTTCATCAGACAAAAAGTGCTGTCCCATATCCAGTGTTGTTGTCTGTCCCTTAAAAAGATGCCGTGTAATGTGAGAAAGCTGGAAAGAGATCCAGAAGATTAAAATAACAGAAATCTGTCTCCAACAAAAGGTGTGAAAAAAACCAATGCACTTGGGAACGAGAGACCTTGCATTTTAACTTAACAGTGCCGTTGCAAGGAAAGAACAGCATTGCAACACTCCTGGGTGTTCAAGCACTGAAGGAAGGACTCTGTCTGACACCCCCAGGGGCCATACAAAGCACCATGTTGAAGACAGCCAAGAGGTACGCAGAGAACCAGGCTGAATTGTGCAGTGGGAGCCAAGGGCAAGGTAAATGGCCCAGTGGTCCCTTTGTCAACCCAAGGAGAGGCTTCCAGAAGGGCGGCTTGTTGTATAGACAAATTCTGTCATTAATTTCTCACGATTTTTTTTTTGCGTGCAATGTGGTATGTTCATTTTTTTTTACCTTGAAAAATTATTTTTAAGAGGTTTGTTTTGAGAAACTCGAGTTACCTCTTTGGAGTCACTTGTAAACAGGAACATAAAAGTGTTCCTGTCTGCCTCTGGTGTATCTCATTAATTTTATCAAAGGAAATTGTGTTCTCCTCCTGCGTAAAAGCCCAGTTTACAATGCAAAAGTGTATACCATCTGTCTGCAATGATTCACGTGAAGTAATAAAGTCCTCAAAGTCAATTTGTGAGCTAAAGAAATGAAATTTAGTTACCACATCCTTCATGTAATTGAAGAAGTTACCAGGGTTTTTTTGTTTAGTTGTTGTGTTTGTTTCTGTCTTTTTCTTCCTAAGTTAACTGATGGTGACGACTTTCTTTTCTATGAATGGTAAGGGAAACTGGGCTGTTGAAAAATATGTTACCTTTCTCATATGTACAGCTATAATTATATAATTGCCTCCACACAGAAGGGATTCTGACATCCTACTGACATTCGCATGTGAGCATCCACACAAAACACACACATTTAATATTTGGTTGTCTGTAGACTTGTTCTGAGTATGACAGAGGTGTTCTCATCTGTGCATTAAGTTTCTTGCCATGTTGATAGCTGACATGTAGAGCAGTTGAAAGTTTAAGGGTATAACAAATGATTCTAGCAGAGATTTGATATTACAGTTATGTAGATAAAACATACTTTTATTTTGTATACTTATTTTTTAGGGTGTAGATGATCTTATGATATCTTAGGCTGTATATTCCACTTCACATCTAAACAACTAAGAGGATAATATATACAAATGGACTTCCAAGCATTTAGCAGTATTTTAGTCCTCTGGGGTTTCTGGAAATCCACAATTGCAAACAAGGCAAAAACAAGCAGGGGAAATTCAAGTCAGAATTTCAGGATTAAAATTTCCACGACCATTTTATCCAGGGCTAGTCTTGTACTGAAGGAAATTCTGCAAAAAGGTGCTAAAATATGTGTGTCTTCCATCAGGTGGTGAAGCAGCAGTTCAGGTGAGGGGTTCAAGAGGTGCCAGTAAGTAATGACAGACTGTTCTGACATAACAGCATCAATGGGGTTCCTGGAATCTGTGTCCCAGCCAGATTTGAGATTTCAATGTGAGGAATAATGTCTGATTGCTTCATGCTACACACAGAGCCCTTCTCTTCTTGCCCAAAATTACTGTGTTGAGTACTGTAGAGAGTACTCTTAAAGAGACACTCTGCTGACCCTCAAGAGCTGAAATATTCCACCAAAAGGGAAAAAAATAGCTTCTTCATGAATTTCAGAGGTGTTTGTAAAACTAGAATGTCTGACTTGTTGAAATGGCTGATACGAGATCTCTTCATGGAAGATGATGTAAAACTTCCAATTTTTTTCCGAAGTCAGAATGACATAATACACACAATAATCTATCTCACATACAAAAGGGTGAGTTCCTCCCCCTCAATAAAACATCAAAGACAGATCTCTTTCAGTGTGTTTACTGTACTGGGATGATAGATGGCAACAGATCACTTATAACTTGTAGGATGTTGTTCCCTGGTCTTTACATTTCTGTGGGCTCATGTAAAGAGGCATTTTAGAAAGGTGAAATTGTATTACTATTCTCTCAGTTATTGAGATTAATTTATGGCCCTAAATATAACAAAAGCTATGAGGATGGTCTATCACATTTAATCTCAGGATTCCTAATGCAGGACTGGCAAATGTAACAGGAAAAGTCTATTTTCTAGGTGCTTACTAAGACAAACCAAGAGGATGGCACTGAGTCCCGAGCAGAAATGATCCAAACAGGTCATTTCTTACTTGGTCCACCCACTCACAGCTCCTGCCAGTGTGCAGAACCGCTGGAAGATGAGCAGCACAGTGTCTGGCAGGCTGCAGAGCTGAATGATACAGCAAACAAAGCAAAGGTCACGGCATGGAGCAAACACGAGCAAGAAGCTAGGTCATTTTTTTAGTCATGGTCACATTAAGGTTTGTGACAATGACATTGAATTCGTATTCAATGCCTGTAGCGAGCCTGCAGTTATTAAGGGAAGAGTTTGGGGAGCATATATCACCACAGTCTCTTTGCTTGAGACTGAAACATCAGCTGTGGTTGAGCAAAAGGGTAGTTCTGTTTTTGGTGAAACCAAAGGCAGTTCTTAAACAGGCACTGTCAAAACAAAATCACGGGCCATATTTTTGGAGTATACGGGCATCATATAAGGAATTTAGGCCATTTCCTTTTAATAATCAGAGACTTTTTCAATAACCCCAGAATATTCTCTGATTTGAAAACATTTTAAAATAATTTTATGTGTCCTTTTTTTACTTTTAATGGCTTAGCAATGCTGTGTCTCCACCAGTGTCACCTACCATTTTCAGTGCCCAAGTATAAGGTAAAAAAAGAGAACTTGAAAACTTCCTTTAAAAAGAGGCTGTTGTTTTTATGAGTGATCATCACCAGTCCTCCTCCCACAAAAAAACCCAAAACATTGCATATACTGTCTACATAATAAAATGGAAAGCAACTATGAAGAACTGAGAGGAGCTTCTGTAGTTCAGTCTCTAAATTTGGAAGCTAAGAGTTCAGAACTTTGGATCACAGGAGTTAATATGCAAATAAGGGTTATTCTGATCAAAACATACAGCAGAATTTTTTTTTGGATGAGATTTGCTTGTTCACTTTAAGATTGCACTGGGTGATGGGTAGCAAGGTGGCTACCTACGAAGGATCTGAGGGGCTCAGACTTGTTTAGCATTCAGGTGATCACGACTCCTGTTTCAATGTCTGTTCTTATTTATCCTTACTAGATCTTTGCCATCAGAGGCAGGAAAAACAGCACAGCTGGGCAAACCCATTACTGGTGATTTGGCACTGACAGGTTTTCTTTCTGCTCACAAATTATCTCCAAATGTATTGTGTACTTGCAAACCTGTTTGCTACTCTAAATTATTCACTGTAACAGTTTGCAAGCCAGTTTTGAACACTGGGAAGCAGGTACACAATTCATGGTGACAGGAGTTCAATAATTTATTACCCAGGCTGTGTGCTAGGTGCCCTCAGCTGTGGGCCTCTCTTTGTGCTCTCTGACTCAGGGGTTTTATCTGTGCCTGGAGGAAACTTTCATAAAAACACATCAATATGGTTTTAAATGGTTAGTAATGAATGCTTATGGATCTACTTGTGTGGCTTTATCATCTGATCTGTGGCTTTCTTTTGTTGTACCATTTAACTTAACATTGCTCTTTCCTATATTAAGTAACTGCTTAGCAAGTTGTTCTAGGAATGACTTTTACAGACTTGAACATTTGCAAGTATGTTGAAAAATCTACATTGTCATTTAAGTAACAGATTGCAGTTTCTGTCATACTGTGCACACTGGACTTTTAAAGTAATTTACATACTGTGTGTGATTGAAAGGCAGAAAATAGAAAGAAAACGGTCCCAACACAAATATTTAGGAGTCACAAAGAGCAGATCTACTCCTCTCCTGTGCATCAGAAACTGCCGTACACTCCTGCTGTGCTTTCTTCCTACATCTCAGTTTCTACATGCATCATTCTCAGCCAGTTCTGTTCCACAATATCTTTCAAAGGTGTTTTCTTTCCCTAATGTTCCTTAAAGGCAAATTCTAAAACTTTAAAGCCCTCTGAGATTTTAGATCTTTCCCTCTATCTCACAACTGTTGTTAATGTTTGTTTATTTTGCTTGTGATGATCTGGAGTCAGTTCCCTCACTTCACTTCATCAAGCCTGGCCTATGCAGGAACCTTCATTTTCTCAGACTCAGAGTATTTCACTAATTATTTGGAGTGATATTACTTTCACATCTATTGTTTTAAAAATTATCAGCTGCCTGAAGACTTCTGATATAAGTAGTAGAAGTGGCGTAATGCATTTTTGGAGAACTACTTGTGTAGTATTATGAAAGTGAAAAAAAGAGAGATTAATCAGACCCATCTGACACAAGTATTGGAGTTTTTAAATTTGAATTTACTGGAAACTCTGTATCTTATAAGAAATGTGTGATCTTCAGGGTAAGATTCTTGCCTTCTTTTAAGAAAGGCTAAGTAGTGTTCATTTGATGCTGGAAAAAGCTACCTTCTCTCTTTGTTTAAAGCACCAAGGGGAACTGGCATACTGGATCACATTATGTCCCTAAGCCTAAATCAGATATTCCTGAAAAACAGGTGAAGAGCCCCCCAGTAGGTAACATGACATATTATCCAAAGTCTGTAAGGTCACACCCTAATGCTTAATTATGTAAATGCCACAGTTCTGGTTTAAATTTTAAACCTTGAATTTTCAAAAACTCTTCTACATGTTTATGACTGTTAGTCACAAGAAATCTTTATAATAATGTACTTTATACACGATAATTTCCTTTGTGCCTCATACTGACTCCTGGATCCCAGCACCTCCTGTTGTGTGGCAGCACTATGACAGCACAGGACAGAATTTCCTTTCCAGGCAGAAACAACCATCAGACATTTTCCAATCAACAGTGTGTTTGTCACTAGATTTCAATTTTGTCCAGGGTTCCAGATTTATGATGAAAGATAAAAAAGGACTACATTAGAAATTATAAATAGCATTTTGCCTGTCCTAGTTCAAGCCACTGGGGAAGAAGAAAACAGTGGTGTAACAATGACACGTTGGAGTGTAGAGTTCCTCAACAGTCAGGTTTCTGCCAGGTTTTCAAAGCCTTTAGCTGCTGCTAAAGTTTGTATCAGCAGCTACAATAAACAGCATGAACTGGCCACTTTACTGATACAAGCTGGTATGTCCCCAGTAGAAAAAATGAAGTAGTGCAGCTAAAGACAGCTGGAGGCCTATTCTTACTGCAGGTCACCACCTTTTCTCTTCCACCTCTTCTCTCGAGGCCCTTTGCACCTTTCATTGTGTTCACCATAGTAGTGGCACGGTGAAATTCATCATTTCAAGGAAAAGCTCCTACCAGTTGGACCAATTCCCCTTGGGCATTTTTTCTCTCTGCCATCTGGGTCTAACAGCAGCCTCTGGCTGCTGCTGCTGCTGCACAAAGCCCAGCTATCCAGGAGAACTTCTGTGCTCTCCAGCCTGCCCAGCAGTGCCTCCTCACTTCAGAGAAGGCAGCCATGATCCTGATCCAGCTGCACTAACCATTTCCCTTAGAAAAACACGGCTTTCTGCTCTTCAGGGCACGTGTAGTGGTTGCTGGCTGTGGCTTTTCCTCTGTTTCCAAGCTCCTTAATGAATCACTGCTCTTTGGCACTGAAGCAAAATAAACACATCATTTTGGATGCCTTTGCCAAACGTATGTACACTTGGAGCAGGTTTTGAATTATAGAAAGCAAAAGGTTTGATGAAATGTGCAGGCTGCATAGTTAAAAGTTTCAAAAGAGCCAGAAAATATGAAACTGAGGGTCACAACAGTGTCATCAGCCCCCAAGTTGTTCAGATCTTGTGTATTTTCTGGAACACATGGAGGAAACATACCAGTAGTGTATCCACCACAGTTCTTGCCAGGAGATAACAGTAATAGAAAGCAGCACAGTGATGCAGGATCACTCATCAGAATGATGGTTAGATGCCTACCTCTTTCCTTTCCCTTTCTCTTCCCCTTTCCGTTTTTCTTTTCTGCTTATTAATGGATTCAGTGTAACTACACCCAGCACAGCAGAGTTTTGCACTGATGCATCCTAGCCTATGTGAAGAGGAAAAGACATCCAAGAAAAAATTTGGCAGGTGTACTGAATGAAGTTTCTCCTCAAGCCAGTCATGTGTGCATGACTTGTCGTGTGCTTTGGCCCTTTTGAAGTGCATCAGCCTGCCCGTGACTTCAGCAACCTCCACTTGCTCTTGCTGACTTGAGTGAGAATTGAGAAAAAGTTTCAAAAATATTTGGCACCAGTGTTCTTCTAGTTCCTCTCCATTCAATTAGATTTTAGAATGAATTCAAATGTATTGCTGGACTATAATTAGTTCTGAAGGGCAGAAGTCCACTGGGGATTGTCTCTTTTCTTTTTAAATGGCCAGCTGTAAAGACACTACCTTAAACAATATCCTGAATGCCAGCAAAGTTTCAAACCTGGACCCATGACTGATTAATTGCCAAAAATCAGAACCATCTCTGCCTTTGGCAAATCAAAGTCCTTCCTTATGAAGCTGGTTTACTCTAGAAATATCTGAACTAAAATGCAAGTTTCAGCCTTCAGTTTCCTTTCCCCGTATGTTTCTACTACTGTGAAAATGTGGACTTTTTTTTATCCTACTGGGAAAATGCATTTTTTCCACTCTCCCATGACTCAAAAACATCTGAAAGATTCTCCCTCCAAGCTGAAGAAAACGAAGGGGGAAAAACTTCACCTTTTGGCAAAGATACAGATGGAAATTTTTGACTCAAAAGAGGATTTTCAAAATAAAATAAAAGAAGCATGTGAAAACAAGGGGTTATAATGGAAACTATTTTCATAGCCAGCTCTAAAGTAAGCACTGCTGTTCCAGAGACACATGGTACTGATGCAAACATTGGTTTGAAGCCAAAACCCCTAGCATGCTAGTGGAATCCGGAAGCACTACAATATTAAATACACCTCAAAATATATGTCAGACATCTCCATGTGTCTGTTCCACTTATCCTTCCCAGCAAGACACTGTACACTTAATTCATCAGTGCCTGCAGAGGAACAGAATAAAGAGCTGGTGGTGAACGTTCTTTCCTGCACCACGCTCGCCAAACAGACTTCTGGAAGACTCGGGCTTATTATTCCCATTTTGCAAATATTGAGCCAATATCCACTTTCCATCTGCAGCACATACACAGCATCTATTATTATAGCATGTGAGCACCTCTAGCTGGTCCTAGGGAAGTGTTACTATCCCCAAGGTACCATTTCCACGTTCCATTTGGGGTGATGGGAGGAGGGAATATGCTACAAAAGGTGTGAGGGCATCCTATCCTGCTTAGCTACACTCCTCGCTGGCAGACTCTTTCTCCATTTTCTTTCTTTCTTTATTTTATCTGCTTCTTTCAAACTTCTTTCTTACAAAGCAGTTGTCTTGGCCCTGGACAGTTTTCTATCATGGAAAATCCCCTCTGTCTGCTTTGGTGAGACCTCTCCTGGATTACTGTGACTCACTCAGCACATGAGAGATGTGTTCAAACAAGTCCAGAGGAGGGCCATGTAGATGATTATAGGAATGAAGCCCCTCTCCTATGAATACAGGCTGAGAGAGAAGGGGTTGTTCAGCCTGGAAAAGAGAAGGTTCAGGGACACCTTATAACACCTGCCAGTACATTAAAGGGGGCCTAGAAAAGAGCTGAGAGGGACTTTTCACAAGAGTATATGGAGATGGGACAAGGCGGGGATGGCTTGAATCTGAAAGGAAGTAGATTTTGATTCCATATCAGGAAGAAATCCTTCATTGTAAGGGTGGTGAGACACTGGAGCAGGTAGCCCAGAGAGCTAGTACATGTCCCATGCCTGGAAATATTTAAGGCTGGACAGAGCTCTGAGCAACCTGATCTAGATGAAGATGGCCCTGCTCATTGCAGGGGGGTTGGACTGGATAATCTTTCAGAGGTGCCTTCCAGTCCAAGCTATTCCATGATTATTTTTGCACCTACCATGATTACAGCTGTGGGGTTTGGCCTACATCTTTGCTGATCTGTAAGAAAGCCCACAACCAGTTACAAGTGTCCAAAACAAAGGCATAAAATTAATCTCCTACTTTTGGGCAGACTGTTTTTCCTGCAGATTTGAGGCTTTTGCTCGCAGTTCTTGCCTTTTAATGGAATGCAAACACTAATTGAGTAGGGCTGGTGGAGCATCTTCCTTTCCACCTGCATTCCCCAGAGGTTTAACAGGGAAGCAGTGTCCCCTCCCTGCTGGCTCTGTCATGGTCTGGATGGCTGCAGAGACATACCAACAGTAGCAAAGCACTGACAGAGGCTGCTTCTTCTCTGCCTCTCTGGCCCCAGCTCCCCACAAGGCTCTTCATAAAGAGTATCCACAGGGTTTCACAGAGAGCAGCCAGAGGCAAGCAAGCGGGGCTGGCAAAGCTCACAGCCTGCTCTGCCAGGGATTCACAACAACTCCAGAAGGGAAATGTGTTCTGTGAGCCTTGGCCTTGGTGGCTGGGCCCTGTGCTTTGAGTGGCAATGTCAGAAAGGTGTGACTGGTTCAAAGATACCATCAGAGCCAATTTCATGCTAACATGCACACACCATGCACCTCTCTCCCTTCCCAAGCACTTGTTTGAGGTTTTGTTTCAGACCTTCAGAATCAGCCACTTTCATTCTCCTGATTGGAGGCAGCTGTCTTTGCAGCAGGTTTTACACACCACTTGCTTCTAAAGCCATCCTTGATGCTGGGAAACGTATCATCCCTTTTTGACTTCCATACGACCAAGTGTGCATGGCTGTGCATAGGGAGGGCTAAAAAGAGTCAGGTTTTGCATCCTTGCCAGTGTGCTGTAGCAGAATTCTGATCTGGCAACCTGCTAGCCTCTCCCTGGTGAGGGCTGCTTTTAACGAGGTAGAAAGCCTGGTGAGCTTTGCCTCCAGCTCCTCCTGGATGCGTGGCATTTGGTCTTTATATGGTGATTGTATAAATCAAGTGTCAATCCGTGACTCTCATTTTGCTATTTGAATCCTCGTGTGTCATTCAGTGAGTTGTTGGTGGCCAGGGGAACCAGCATGCTTTAACCACGCTAGTCCTGGGGGTCTCTTTTGTCCTGATTTATTTCAGGTTCATTCAGTTGCAAACCCACACATAAGGAAATGAAAACAATTATATTAAATAAGGCAAGAATGGTTCTTTGGAAAAGTGCTTTTACCAAGACTAAACATCTATATTGCACTTTTTTTTCTCACTACTTTTTTAATACAGCAGATTGTTAATGCAGCACATTTAGTCAGTTCAAATGAAAAAATTTCATTAAATTAAGATTCAGCAACATTAGAGCCAGATGGGCTGCAGATGCTAAAATGCAGAGACTTTTAAAGCAAATGTAAATGTAATATTATTGTTTTCAGCTACAATCCAATTAAATTGGGCTGACAGAAGAAATGCCCAGGAAGATAGCTTCTCTGTGAGGAAAATCCATTTAAGAGAAATAGTACATCAGATGTTTTCATGGTTCTGTGGCTCACTGAATTACATTCCAGTATAGAAACAGCAAAGCTGATGTGGGAGAGGCAGTAATAAGACCTTTACTGGTATGTCACCTACTGAGAGAAAAAGACTTAATTTCACAGTGCGTTTTGCAAGTATTTGACTGTAGAAAATGTTAACCCAAGAAGCCCCCTTGTGAAAGGAAGAAAATTCACATTTCTGAAAACATGACCTACTTGGGGAGCCCTCGTGGCCCCTTCCAGAGTCCCTGGTAGCACCAGGAGCCAGGCAGCAATGCCGCCTCTGAAACCTCATGTGGGTGCCAGGCACAGCCCCATGCCATGCAGAAATGCCTTCATGTGCACTGCAAACAGCTTGTTCTGGGCTCTCTGGATGGAAGACAAATGCCTTTGGTTGTAGGGTATGATCCACAAAATCCAGCTTGGCATTATTTTCTGTAAAGTCACTTGGAGAACTGTGCTAGCTGGTGATAAAAAGAAAGGTCTTACCCTACAGAAGACACCCACACCCACTCAATTTCTCTTTTTAAACAGTTACCCTTTCCATAATACCTTATATGTTAGCTGTGTGCCACAGTAAATAGTTGTTTACCCCAAAATCAGCAAGCAGAAGTCTATATAAAGTCTCACCTACACAGGTGATGGAGCAGGACGAGGGGCACTCTGAAGCATTCTCAAGCACAGGTCCCACTCATTTTAACTACTGAAATACAACACAAGATGTCTTTAGAGTTTTCCCATGAACTGCACAATAATTATGAACCACAACCTTGACTCACACATGGTGATAAAACTCAGTGCCTGTAAATCTGTGAATGTAGCTGGCAGTCATAAAGTAAATTATGTGGAGGTCAGGTCAATGGTCCCTTCTATGTTTATTCCTCTTATTTAATGGTCCATTGCTGGAGACAGACTGAGAACTTTCAGAATGTTTTACAATGTATTTATGCGATCAAGAATTGTGTCCTGTGCTTTCCATCCCCATTATCCTGACATGCTGAACATAAATCAGAGTGCAGTATGCAGATTAACATTTGAGGAAAGCACAGAGCACTTTTTAGGTTTTTAAATAATGTATACAGAGAAAAAATATCTCTTCCTTTCTAGAGTTGCCCTTAAGAGAGATCACCTTTTGGTTAAGGGATGAAATAAGGCCACCTTCATTTTGTGCAGCTGAATTTCACAAAAGCTCAATGTCCCAGCATGGGACATCTGGATCCAGGCAATTGATTCCATTCAATTCAAGACAAAGTGTGGTTAAAATAGCATTACATTGTCAGGGGTCAGATCCTTGCAGCTCAAGCTAATAAAAGTCAATTTTTTTAAAGGTATGGAGACTTAACCCTTGCTCAGCACTCAGTACTAACTCTTGGCCTCACAAGACAGGTTGAGTTTAAGTAAAATAATTCATAAAGTGAATGTATTTGCAGTTATGCATATATCCATATATAGATATGTGAAACGGATGCAAGTCAGTTTTATACTGTCCCAGGTAAAAACACACAAATTTTCCTGTGTGGCCAGCATCACTGAAAACCTTCCCAGTGCATAGACATTTGTATTAAACCATCCTATTAATCCTATAAATTTTTTAGAATTCTGAATAGGAGTTCCAGCAGCAAGACTTCCTGCAGTTCAAATATATGGACTCTAAGAGGTATAGAAAGGAAGACATAGTAAAGATGTCTATTTACCAGCCTAATAGAAAGAAAAAAATCTGATTCTTAAGGTATTTCATTATTAAACTAGTAGATTAAACACTTTAATAAAGCTAGTAGTGTTATTTAACTAGTATGGTGCTAGTAACCTATAAAAATCTGGCATTTCCTTATTGTATGATAGGAATTAGGTGGTTTTATAAATAATTTGGCCCATCAAGCTAACTAACATGAGGCAACTGGATCCACAATTCATGCAAGGCATTTTTTGTTTGTATAAGTTGTCTAGCAACATTGGTTAACTAATGGGCCAAACACCTTAGTAAGAAAAATCCATACATTTTCTGAAGTTTTTTTAGGCTTGTGTGTTAATTTTTACACTGAAAGTTATTTGTCTGACTGCAAACTGTTCCAAACGACGTGACATCATGTAGCTCTCAGGTTATTGCTTGCTAAAAGCTGAGTCAGTCTAAAGGACAAAAGACAACCCAGAACATGGGGGAGGGTGACCTTCTCCACAGACAGAACATTTCCGTGCACACATCACGAGTCTGCTGCCAACAGCCTGGTACTGAGCTGCCAAAAGGAGTCATCATCCTGCTCCTCTTCGGTGCTGCTTCACTCAGGTCACTACAATGCATCTCACTGACAGTAAGTTTTATACCTAATATACTACAAATTTGCTGGTGCAGTAAAGACCTGTAATGCTCAAGCACATGTGCAATGAAGCAGCCACACAGGAGCTCTGGGACTCCTTGTTTTCCCTGACAAGGCACTCGATCAGCATTTGTACTGGCTCAGATACATTGCAAGTATTTTTCACACACACAAAAAACCCTACACCCATTATAATTGCAATCAAGCCTTTGTGAAAGCTCTACTACCTTCATCAGGCTATGCATTTTTAGAGAAGAGATGTGTCAATATAACTGACAAGTTATAAAATAGCAGAAAAGAAAGCAGACATTGTGTGTCCCAAGGTATAAAATCCATTTCTTCCAGGAAGCTTCGAAGTTTTGAGAGTTACAAAGTTCCATGTGCTCCATCTTATCCAGTTCTCTTTCTTGTGCATTTTTTATCGACCTTTGGAAAGCTGGCATGTTTTATCACATTAGAATTCAATGTAAGAAACCTGAACACATGCTCATGCTTCACTGCTCAGTGGTTATTAGAACAATCTGCAGGAAACAACACCACAATAGGGCATTGTTTGTGAATGTGAGCAAAAGGTTACAAGAAAAGCCTGCACCCAGAGCTGACGCCTTGACTCCCATTCCCTTTGCTATGAAGAATGCACATGTTGTGTGTGGTGGCTATTTCCCCACAGTACCCAGCAAACAGATCTGCAACAGGCATAATACAGGCAGAGCTTTGTGAGAAATTATTTCCTTTGACTGAGATTTGCTTGGATCCACAAACTCTCAGTTCCACAATCCTCAACCCCCTCCTTCGTTGCTGCCCAGCCACACCAGAATGACCTGTACACTGGAGCTTTCCTCCTTGGTAACTAAACATCCCCCTGGGAGTATCACCACAGTAGTTGGCACCACAGCAATGCCCTGCTAGCACTCACACTGGTGGAGAAATAGTGCCCAGCCCCTTTTGAAGAGTCCCAGAGAGTCCTGAAGACCGTGCTTGCTGAGGAGCCTTTTCAAGCGACATGGGGCTGTCAGAGAAGGCATGGGAAAAAGTTTATCCTCTCTCCTAGGGTCCCCATTCCCAAGAGATGAGCTTAGATATCACAGTGCTGTGCACTGAGGCTGTCTGTCATCTCTATTTCCAGCCTAAATCCCACACAACACCAGCAATTAGATGGAAAAACCCTTAAACCCTTTCTGTCCATCCATGCAATAGCTTGGGCAGGACACAGAACAGTTTAGGGGGTGGTTCTCGAGGGTGGTTCTTGACTCAATATTGTTTTCTGCTTGAAGGGATTAATTCCTGCTTCTCTGACTTTCCAGTGACAGAAATAATCTGATCTTTTTGTTGGTATTTGAGGACTTTTATCCTGCCAGCTAGGATTAGGGGGATATACTGGCATGTTTTTGCATGGAGAATAAAGTACTGTTAACATAGTGGCATAGGACTGGGCTCTTGTTTCTAGTCCTCCTTCCAAAAAAACCCCAAAATAAAAACCAAACAAAAACAATACAAAAAACCAACAAAAAATAACAAACCAAAAAAAACCAACTTCTGCATTTTAAGTAGGTGCAGAGAAGGACAGATGAGGGCCCTCATCAGCAGACTGTATTATCTTATACATGGTCTATTTAAGGCCTAATGAACTGCTTGTTATTTTAGGAACTGTGGAGTTTGCAGACACTCTCTGCTTGCTCCAATGACAGCATTCACACTCGCCACAACCCACTCTGCTGCTTCCAGCTCTTTAGTCCCAGGAGGCCTCTTCTGGCAGGGGTGCCCTGTGGCGTAGGATTCTTAGCTGCCACACAAAGAATGACATAAAAAACTGAAGGATATGATTTAAACTACTTGATTAGGAAAAAAATTAAGAAAACTATCTCTCTCTGGAGTACACAAGAGAAAGCCACAGCACCTGCACAAAGCAATGGTAGTAAGACTGGGAAGTATAGCCTTGCAGTAACCCAAAGTCAGGTTTAGCCAGTGAAAGCTTCCTGCTAGTTCTAACATCCAGGCAGTGTTTAACCATGGTCTTCTCTGTAGCTATGTAAGAGTTCCAGCTACATTGCCAGGCTGGCAGCAACACTGAGAAATGGGGATGGTGCCTAATTTTAGAGATGCTGCAAAAATGCCAGAATCTGCCCCTCCATAGGTGTGAGTGGATATAAATGATTTAACTGGTTCTGACTTACCCCACCTGTCTCTCTCGCTAGTGCTTTACCACCTGCATGTAACATGAGTTAATGCTTTGTACAGGATCTCTGGCTGGTGCTGACTCTGGGGTGATGAGAAAGAATTAAACATATTTCATTTAACTACTTGTGCACTGAAAAGCAGTATAATAGGCATCATTTCAAGAAGTTTTTTTGGTGCTGAGAAGGCAGGATAGCCAAGGCTTGTATGTGCCAGTGATGCTGTTCTGTTGTGTCTGACAGGTGGCAATTAAGGCAGAAGCAGCCTTATGATCCAGTGGAAACAAAGCCTTTATTAAAACTGGAAGGAGAATTCCCGAGTTTTGATTAGGAAGCATCCTGCTGGCAGCTTTCTAACACCTGTGACCCCTAATTTCCAGCCTTCTTAGCAGTCTGTCTGATGTAAGTTGTGCAGAATTGTTTTTTACTTGTGCTAGTTAGTAGTCACCTTCCTTTTTCAAATTTGAAATAGATTCAGCATCACCAATGACCAATATTTAAATATAATATAGATACATACAGACACATTAATGTAAACATATATTGTTGTTGCCAACAATATATCTCTACAGAGGGATCTTTGTGGTATTTATTCATAAATGGGAACTAAGAGGTCTAAATTAGTATTTTCCAGTAAGAAGCAATGGAACAATATGTAGGATTATTATAGTTAGAAAGCTCCAAAGGGATTTTAGGGTTAGGTGCAAAGGAGATTCAGAATTACAAAATTCTCTTTTGCAGTAGCTCCGATTGCATTGTTGTAAAGCTTCCTGAATCCTCCTCAGGTTTTTGTGTTTCAAGGAAGACATGGGACACCAAAGATTACTTGGTATCCCAGAAGCAGCCACTCCAGTGCTCCAACCAGAGCAAGACAGCACCTTTCAATGCTGCAGATACATGTAAGGAGTGTCTCAGCTCTCTGAGACACAGCTCAGCAGTTGCACATGTGCTTCCAGCATAATGCTGCTATGCAAGTATTTTTTAAATTCACTGCCTCTCAGCACTGAGCCTCCTAATATGTAGATATGATCTATTTAGTCTTGTCCTTGATTATATGGCCTTTCCTTAGTCCATACTGAATGCATTTGTTTCTTGCCTAAATATAATTTTGCATTTTCTTGCTAGTCAGTGCCAGTAGCAGAGTACAGCTGGAGCAAAGGACCAGCTCTTGCTGGATGCCTCCTGAATCATACCTGGTGAGTGACAATTCCCAAAGCACTCTTGTATTTTGAAACCTGGCATTTGGGCACAGAAGAACACATCTGATACATAGTGTATAGGTTTTGAATAATTTTAGGTTCTACAAATCAGAACCAAGCCAAGCATCTTCTCTTGCAGCAAGATAGATGTATGAAATGTTTCCTTCAAACCTGTTTTTCCTCCAAGCCATATTAATTGAAAGTATTTGTATTTAATCTCTTAATTCTTTCTGGCTCAGTCCCTGTATCATCTGTTTCATATTTTTGCCTGGAACTGATGTCAAACTCACTAGCTAATGCTTATGAGCCTACCTCATTTACTCTCTAAAAATTGTTGCAAGGTAGATTAATAATTTCTTTAAGAGCGTGCAGTCCTCTCACAAGGGACACCAAGGGGATACATTGTGAACCTTACCTGGTAAACTTTGGAATGTTCCTGAGCCCAGGCAACTCGTTGCCTTCCCAGACCACAAACAGAAAACCAGAAAGCTATGCCAGCTTCATCTCTGGGCTACAAAATAAATGTCAGCTCTGTGCTTTTGTGTGGCCAACTGTTTGCAGCTCTTTTGCAGTACTCTCCCTGCTCACCATTACTGTAACACATATTGCAGCAGGCTCCCTGCCTCCCTACCATACCTGCATCCCTCCTATACACACAGGAAAGATGCACCTAGCCCAGCATTCCATCTCTGAGAGTCTCTAAGCACTGCAAACTCTCTACAGGGTCCGTGCAGTGGCTGAATGTCACCCCTGCAAGTCAGTCCTCCACATGCTGAGGAGTGCCTTGGTGTGCTTGGGAATCATCTTTGTTCCTTTGTGTTTGCAATGTCTCTTGACCTGCATAAAGCACGTGATGCAGCCATCCATAAATATCATGAGAACACAGCTTGTTCTATAAATGAACACGTAATGGAATTTGATTTAGTATAATGAAATAGGAGGAAAATATTGGGAGCAAAGTGGAAATGTTGATATGCTTAAGGATAGTAAATATCTTGGACTAGTCAGCTTTGATAGAGCAAAAGCTGAAATAGGTTAAGGGCCATTCTCAGTTATGGGAAGTCCTTTCACACCTATGTAAAGAATCTCTAATTTCTCACATTTGGGTCCAGCTGATGTGACCAGGGAGCTGGCAAGCAGGCAAATCATGGAGCATGTGAAAATTTTCTTTGCTTTTTCCCTTAGCTGAGAAGAAGCCCAGTTTGATACAGGTGTTTCTCTTATAATTTTGTTTCTGTTCCTAGAAACCAAGCTACTGTTAGTATCTCCCCTACTCGCCCTTCCAAATAGTATGAGATGGCCAATGGGTGATCCCTGTTGGAAGCAACCGAAATCAGCAATGCATACACTGAACTGATTCAGAAGACTCAGACAACCCCTGGATTTGAGCACAGCAGCCTACTTCCACGGCATCAGTTGCAGAACTGGAGCTCTGGTGCACAGCACTTAGCAAGATAAAGGGAAGTACAGAAGGTAAGCACTCCAAATTCCTCTGCAAAGCCACGGGAAAGCTCCGTGGTTGCCAAGCTACTAATATCGTCTAAATACTTTTTCTCTGTTTTCATTCTGCCCGTAACATACTGTGACTGTGAAAATGGACAGAAGGAAAAGAATTTAAAAAAAAATAAAATAAAAAAAAAAATCCCCAGTCATGCAGATTCACACAGACCATGCAGACCAGAATGAGAATGTGAAAGTGAAGGGGACCACAGGAGTTATGGGGACCAATCCAACATGATAGCAGGCAATAGATGCTTTGCTGTGGGAACCACCACTTTTGCACTCTGTGGACATTTCAGTGCTTTCCTGAGAAGCTGTAAAAGGCAAAAGTGTGAAAGACTAGTGTGGCATGCCAGAAGCTGAGAAAACGAAAGCCTGAGGTCACACAATTCCGTCCACCATGTGCTGAGAAGTTTATTTGTGGTGTTTTTCAGGCAAGCACATATTAGCTGTCATGGTGACAACCCCCTTCTCCATTAGAAGTCTGATCAGCTGCGTGAGGTTGCACATATTGCCCGGGGGATAAAAGCTTAAAGGCAGAGCAGAGGAAAATGAGATCAAAGCAAGAGGCAACAGTGACATAAAAGTGTAGTTAAATGCTGGTCTGGGAAGGATTTTGACTCCTGTCTTCACCTGAGGGCGCTCCTTTGAAATGGATGCACAACCTATCTGCATCTGGAAGATGTACACAAACTGTAACACTTGGGAGACATCTGCTCTACAAGGGGAAAAAAGCGGAATTTGCCCTCGGAATTTCAAATTTTGCTTCAAAAACCCCAGAGAAATCTAGCTGTGGTTGCAAGCAGTGATGAGGGAACTTAGGCCAATCTTGTCCCCAGACCTGTGAGCCATTCCACAAAGCAGCTTACAGCCTGTCACAACAGGCTGTAGGGGCTGCGGGGAGAAGCAGACTTCAAGACTTCACTGGTGCACACCCAGCGTTACTAGTGCAGTGGAAAAACACTACCCTCAGAAAAGTGTTCTTAAACCATAGCTGCACAAACTGCCCCCTTGGCTTAAGTGCCATATCACTGACTTCTTCACCTGCAGGGCAGAGCAGAGCAGTAGGCAGGCTACCACCTGAGAGAGGAAGGCAATCCCACAATCATCCTTCTTATTCCTCCCCGGGAGAAGATAACATCTTGGGAAATAACTTTGGCTCCACTCTAGCTCCTCCAGCAGCTCAAAATAAGACTCTAATGGTGCTGAGCAGTACATCTACTTTGCCACTTTTACACCTTTCTGCTCTTCTTTGCACTCAGGCTTCCTAAGGTACAGTATAAAAGAATATACATAACACTTAGAGAACTTGAGGGTTTGCAAATGTGACAGAAACTTGTGTGAGAATGAAGAGCTTTGTGTAGAGCTACTTCATCTCCCCTAGTATTTGAGTTAAAGAATTGTCTTGAGGTGACAACATCCACAGTTAAAACAAGGAATGTTGATAGATATTGCATTATGAATGAGTTATGAATTGCATTATGAATGATATCGATACTACATTATTTTGAGGACAATAGAATAATATAATGCACTGCTCATCACCCTTAGATGTTGCAAAGTAAATTGTTCATCTTCAGGAACCTCAAAACCTTGCTCAAGACTTCATCACATTTACTTTTGCCTGAGAACCTCCCACATGTAGGTTTAAAAAAAGTATTTTTTCCCCACTACCTAGACTATCTAACCTCAGGAACTGCCAAGATGTTCTCACATGGCACTGTGTAACCTTCTCCAGCTTCTAAACAAGACAGGTAGTTCATCAGGGTGGATGGCACCTCCAAAGCCGTGGGCAGGGGTGGGCTCTAAGGTCTGTTGGCATCAATTAACAGCACAGTGCTGAAAGATCCTCCAGCTCGAGCTACAACAGCAGTGGCTGTTCAGAGCTGGATGCTGTGCAAGACCCACCTAACCATCCCCTCCAACCCCAGCTGGCTCAGGTCCAGCCCCCAGTGCTGATGTGGCTGCGCTGTTCAGGGGCTCAGATTATTGTCTGCTGGGCAAAGGGCACCCCACCTTATCAACGTGCTCAGAGCTGCCTCAAGGACCTCCCGCTGCCCAGAGCACACACGGACTTCACGGGGCACCAAAGGAGAGAACAAACAAAGAAAAATAAAACATTGTCAAGTTTTGTAGAAAAACTGAGAAAAGAGGACTCTACCACAGCTGCCCATTTCTCTTTCTAACCCCAAAGCCATTGTTCCTAAATTCTGTGGTGCTTTATGCCTCTTGAAGCCACTCATGCCAAAGTAAACAGCTACTTCAACCTCTTACTGGTGCCTTGAGCTGTTTTGTAGGAAATGCATGTTTATGCCTTACAGAAGGCATATAATACATTACAATCACTGTGCTAAGTGATACAAACTGGGGAATTTAAAAGTTACGTTTGGCAACCTGCCCTTACTGTGCTCTAATTATTCCTTAATATCCCATTTTAAGGGCAGCATATTGGCCCCATTTATAAATTGTCTGGCTTTTATGAGTTGGTGTCACAGAATTAATGTTAAACAGTTTTCAGATTCTTTATTGAAAACTGCTGATTGTGTATTGCCTGACAAAGCAAAATGTCTCCATTAGAATAATGATTTATTGTAAATATGGTAGTATTAAGGCTGACTATTCTGGGTATTAAAAATGCATGGAAAAAATCCATTGTAAAAAGTGTTATGTGAGCTGTCATAATTTGTCAGTTTAATATCTTTGTCGTTTGCGTTTCTTTTTAAAATGCCAAGAGCAATTAAACCTTATCTCACCAGTAGAAGTTGCCAAATTTCACTTGAAATTAAACCAGAATAATGTGTCATGTAAGTTATTTTAATAATATTAAACAATGAAAACAGAAACAGAGAAGAAAAAGGAGACATAGAACAACTGCAGCTACAAAAAAAGCAGCTACAATATATAGCTTTTTGCTGTGATAAAATCACAGTCATGAACTCCATAGGCTACTTCCATCGACAAACCATTTTCTCTGGCATTAAGGCCATAGCAAAGTCTTGCTGAACTATAATTTAAATGTCAATAAACAGCTCCCAGCAGCACAAATTTTATGCCTGAGATCGCCATATTTTCAGTTCATCTCTCCACATGGTTTCCAGGCAAGCCTCCATAATGAAATTCCTCTTGTTTTTTGGACTGACTCAAGTCCCAGTGAGAAGGACAGAAGGGACTAGTGAGTCAGCAGGAGCTGGAGCTAGGACGAATCGATCACAACTTTGTCTCCTGTGGAAATACCAGCTGCTGTCATATTTGTGTTGGAACTACATTGTGCATGCCTTCTAGCAATGGTCAAGCCATGAGTGAAAAAATTGTTTCTGGGTTTGTCTCCCACTGTGCCTGCCTCTCTGCAGAGACATAGGGTTGCCTTTGTCATTGTCATGAAATACTCTGTTGCTTTTCAGAAATACATTTAAAGGGGATTTCCCATACAATAAGTTGTAAAAATAAGCAGTCTCTGATAGTTAACATTACAGGAATGGTGCTGCAGAGAAAACTAAGATTAAGAAAATATTTGGCTCTGGCCAATTCTTTTTCTCCTAGCCTTTTGCTTTATTTGAAAATTAGATGTTAAGAGGGACCTAATTCTTAACTCAAGTCCACTATTTGACTCATATATTTCCAGCAACTCAGTACCTCATTGCTGACAAGTCTGGGTTAAGTTTGTCTCCTCTGGGAGGCAAGCAGACAAATCACCCCTTCTTGTCTTCTGTGCAAGAAGTCCTTGTGCTGGTACCACTGCACCCACTTCTTGGAGAGGATGCTTCTGTACAGGTATCAATACAAACCACAGTAGCCTCAGTTCTCCCAGTATCTGCAGTAAAGGTGATAGGTCTGTTCAAATGGCTACTTCCTTTTTCTTGCATCTCCAGCAGCAGATGGGACATCCCTTCTGGTGTCGAGCTGTGCCCAGAGTCAGGCACACACAGCTCCATGTGTTTAGGATAACAAATCCAGTTTCCCAGTCTCCTCCAACACCTGCCTCTCCATAGGACACTGGTTGGGGACACTCACTTTGGCCTTGATACTCCACACTCACCCAGAGACTGCCGGGCCCCCCTTGCCAGCAAGAGTTATTAGAGACAAACTCAGCAGTTTATTCAGGATTTACTCTTGTCTGCTAGGAGAAGGTTGCTGGATATTCTTATAGTCCTAAGCTACTTATGTTTTCCAATTATACTTCAGGAAGAAGTCTTGTAAACGCTTTATGTAAAAGTATAAAAAATGCTTAAATAATGAGACAAAGGGGAAAAATAGAGAAAGTGAGGATTTTTTTGGTAAAATTCCATCCAGCCTACTTTTTGAGCCCAAAGAAATATCCCTGCAAATCACCCCACAATTAAGTATCACATTTCATAAAAGACTCACTGTTAGAGACAATGAATGATCATGAAACAGCAGCAGACTAGATCCTTATTATCAGCCCCTAGCTCCTCGGTCACGCAGTCTTGCTTTCCCCCTTGCCACTGACTTCCAGCCCCCTCAGTTTGGGGTGTTCAAAGCCCCTTGAACACAGTCTGGTTTTCTTGGAACGATTTGTGCCAGTGCCTTTTAATACAACCTTTCCTTGTCTGGACTGATTTCTTGTCCTGTCAAAATAATTGGCTCCTGCAATTTTGGTTTCATTATTGCTAGAAGCATATGGTGAAGTGCTGCCTCTCAAACTTGGATTACTACTTCTGTGCACAACACTTGCTTCTTCACCATAGGTGGCAGTGATGATCCAGAGCACAGAACAGAGGTCTGAAGGCAGCTGGACAAAAATGCCTCACAACCAGCAGATGAAAACATAAGGCATGAACTCAGAACGTGATAGTTTGATGCTTGCCAGCTTTTACCAGAAAAAAGAATCAGAAATTATTAGTGAGTAAAATCAGTCTCATACCATCTCTCCAAGCCAGCTAGAGTTCATGCTGCTTCTCCAAAAGAAGCACTGCAGCAACTGGAGTAATTGCTTAAAATATCATGAGTGCATGTCAGCACAGTGGAACCACAGCATTTCTAGCTAAAGAGAGCCATTTGAAGCAGGGTGGGTGGACTATCTCTACATTAGAAGATGTTCCATCATTTTATTGCTATATGGTATTTGGCTACCTCTAGTGCAAGTTTCTATATAGTCATTCTATGTGCTATGTGTATAGGCACTCGAAAATAACACAGGGAGCAGCAGCAGAAAGGAAGTTTAATCCTCACAGAAATGTTTTACAAGGTCATGGATTTATAAGCACACTGTTCCAACTTCTGGGTAAAGGGACATAAGCCATAAATATTATTCTAAAATTACAAGAAGAAGAAATTCAACTTTCTAGCAGACAGTGACCTGTGATACATTAGAGTGTTCACTTCAGCTGGGGCCATGAGTGAAAATAAGAGGCAAACTAGAATACACAATATAGTATAAAGGAATTGCTTTTTACTTTATTGTCCATGAGCAAACCATTTTGTGATCTATAGAACATGGCAAATGGACCCAATAAAAGAAACATGGCATGGATAGCTGCATTTACATAAATGTGGGACCGAGAAAGGAGGTGCTGTTGTCCCCTCTAAAAGCACCTTCGCATTTTGGGAGAAAATGGATAAGGTACCATCAAAGATCAAAACAAAAGTTGCTAAAGGATGTGACTGATTTTGCTGCTGGAGTTGGGAATTGTCTCAAGGACTCACAAACCTGTGGTGACACCGTCTCCATTGCAAGTGGTTTTGTGTTAATGGGTTTCCAGATTCAGAGGGACAATTCAGAGGAGCTTAAGCCTTAGATGGCCAAAGGATTTCAGAGCCCTTTTTGGGCAACAAATGAACCTTACAACTCACTGAGATTGTTAGCTCGCCTAGTTCTGCGCACAGTTCATTAGTTCATTTTGAAAACTATGAATTGATGAGAAATCAGGATCATAAATCCACCTCCCAGTTTTGTTCTTCTGCCTGTTATATTTTTTCTCCTCTGTGTTTTAGAAAGATGTACCCTGTTTTCCTCGAAATCAGGTAAGACATAACAAAGTATCTGTAACATCAAATCCTTAACCAGCATTTAATCCCAGCAGTTTTACATGTAAAGGATGCTAAATAAGTCCTATTGACTTACAGAAAGACAAAAATGACCAGTTAGTTCAAAAGCAAGGGAATTTCCATCCACAAACAGTTTCCTGTGTCTCTTACTCTTCCTGTGAACACATGATGTCATGCAGAAGGCTAAATTAACCACTTGCTATCCTCCCCATCCCACAGCATTTCAGGCTTCAAGTTAAAGTCTCACCTCAATGGAAAGCTCTAAATTTCACTATAGGTCAAATATAAAATTGGATGTTGTTACTGGATATTCCTCAGAGATAGGCTATAGGACAGATAAGACCTCCAGTCCCTTTAAAACACATTTTTACTTGAAGGCATAGCCTGCAGCCACAGCTGCAGAACCTACATAATTCAGGGTAACAATTAACCACAGCTAGCTCATTACTGCTAAAATAATATTCCAAGTGCAAAGAAGTCATATAAATCCCCAAGAAACATGAAACAAGGCCTCCTGGTTTTATTCACTACTGGTATGGTATGCATGACACAGGATCACTGTGATGCCATTCACCCCCATGAGATTCTTCCCCCAAGCCTTTGGCACATCACACTGGCATTCTTCTTGGTAAGAATGAATGTATAACACTTGTCTGTTTTAAGGCGAGGTGCCTGTCCAAGCAGGACACAGCTGACTAGGAACTCTGGGGGAAGGGATGTTGCTAATGTCACTCCTTAAAGGAAATCCCCCTCAAAATGCATCACTTGGGAGCATTTCTATTTCCACAGCTTCTTTCTTCTTGCTACTGCAAGTTTCTTGCTGCTTTTATATATGCTTCCTCCTTACCCCCCACCCCGCCCAAAAGTTATTTCCAAACCTTCCTATTTTTTAAAAATGAGTTTTGTTACATCACTGCTGTCTCCAGGCTTCATGTGTTCGGCCCAAAGTAGATGTGTGCAGCAAAGCTGGAGCCCAGGACCTGCCAGAGGAGGCTGCTGGCTGCCCTCCCCTGACGAGAGCAGCAGGCAGCCTTGCAGCTGAATACCTGCAGACAGCCTGTCACAAACAGCTGATGCCAAAATAGGCAAAAAATACAACTGGAACTGTCCTGTTGTGCCCTACACGGATGAATATTTTATTGTTATTCCAGGAAAGGTTTTTAAAAGAACACACGAGACAACGATTATGTGGAGCTGTCTCGGTACACAGATAAAAATAAGAGCAATCTAACACTTAAAGTAAAGGACTTTTTTCTAAACCCCACAAAATGGCATCAACCGTAACAGCTAAAAGTGTACACAGGTGACCTATTAGAAACACCAATCTTTTTAAATGACAGTTTTGGCCAGAAAAAAATTTTAATGATGGCAGAGGAGACGAGTGATGAATAACAGAGATATTTCTGTTATGCAGAGCAGAAAATGGAGTTTTGCCCAACAATTATCCATGGTCTGACTTTGAAAGTCTCTTCAGCAGCATGATGAGTTTAATAACAGAGGCCTGATTCACTGACACTGATACCAAATTGTTATTTCTAACACTCAGTAGCTAAAACAGGCAGCTTTGCTAATATTCTGCAGTTCTGTATTGGCAGAAATAGCATTTCTGCAGGAAGAATTTGGGCAGGTATCCAGTTTATATACATCAGTGTGTTTACATTTTAGTTGGCTGCTGAAGAAAAAATTAATCAGGCATTTGGGCTTAGGGATGAAAATAATCCTGCTGTTCTCTGATCTCATAAGTGCCCAGATGACACCACAAGGGTTTCAGAGGTGTTCTCACATCCCTGTAGATGTCAGAGGGACAGGCCAGATATACAAAAGTATTCAGCTGCACAGTCCCTACTGTGGCATCCCAATTAGGGATCATGAGCCCTAAACATTCCTCTACAGACCTGGCTGTGTTTACCCAGCACTCTATAAGCTCTTTGGAAATGGGTGTGATCCCCATACCACTAAAGTATGGAAGTGGCTGGACTCTTAGAAGAGGTGCCTGGAGAAGGGAGCATGTCCATACTCCACGTGGGGCTGAAACCCACTGGGGGTTTGGGGCAAGTTGACCACAGGCAGCAGGAAGATCACTGGTAACCATGGAAAAAACTTGATTACAGCCTTCCACTCTGCCATGATGTCTTCAATATAGCTTAGTTTCATCTGTTGTTGGATTGGTTTGGGGCTTTTTGTTTTTCTTTTACAACTAGATTTTAGTTATTGTCTGAAAGGATTGCCTTAACCAATTTCAATGGTATATAGGTTGTTTTCTAAAAATGGAAAGCATCAGTCACTGTTTCCACATGAGAAAAAGAAATATCTGGAGTTATTCAGCAAACTAATGTTATAAGAAGCTTTGAGAATAGCTGGTAAGTTGTGCTGACATCAAGCCTTATTTTAACTTTTTGCAGATAGTAACCAAACTGGATTCTTCCTTAGGACAAAACAAAGCAAAACAAAACAAAACCCAAACCAAACCCCAAACAAAAAAAAAACCCACACAGAGGAAAATCTGTTTCTATGGTTTTCAGACACTAGCTTCCCTCTTCATCCCCCCAAAACTGGCCTTTAAAATAAATGTGACTCATTCCAGAACAGATTCTTATAGCTGGATTAAAGTGGAATCTCCATCAAGACTTCAGTAGTATTAATTGTTGATGCTGAAGAGTGTAAAAACCTGGAGGAATTAGCAGCTCTGCCTGCCAGGGTATCTCTTGCCCACAGACATTCCGTGTCGGAGAGCAAGAATCCTTCTCCTCCAGCAGAAAATTCTGCCTCGTCATGCAATATCAAACTCAAGTCATTATCATTTATTATGTTAAGGCTTCTTAAAAGCTAGCCAAAGCACAAAGTGCAAAGAGTATTGCTAATCTTATTTATTTCCAAAAATGAACATTTTACTAGGACCATGTCAGGTTTTTGGATGCTGGCAATGTAATTTTCCATGATGTTACATCTTAAATTCTAGAAAACTTTTTTTTCCTTCGTCTTGAACTTTATAGAAATAAAGGCAGCAAGACCCTCTTATCTGTTTGTCACAGAAACTGGTAATGATACATGTGAGATGAGAATGACCTGGACAGCTCAGCAGACATAAGCAAGAGTTTGCTTCTACTATTAAAAAAAAAATCAACCCAAAACACCCACAACTCCCCCAAAATCACTGAAACCTACTGTAGAATAAGCCTTGCCACACACTGTAGAGGTGATTGTCACTTTTAAGGTCAACATTAGACAAATCTGATGATCTGAGCAAGTTTGAAAGGGCACTGAATCTACTGCAGATTGTGTCTCTTAACATGTATTGCACTAGTACCAATAAATCTGTGAGATCTTGACATGTTCAAGTTTCACAGCAGTCAAAGCAGCATGCAAAATACCTGTCCCAAAAAGCTCTTCTTTTTCTCTGCCTTGTGATACAAGGTAATGCAAAAGTGAAATGCAAATAATGCATTTCATCACGGATGAAATTATGTGCGTGCCTCCTTAGAAACCGTGAAGTGCATTATTTGGGATGAAAATGCATGATCTAAAGTTGGAACATCAAAGAAAATAAAAAGTGCAAATATATTCAGTATTTTATGTGCTAAATATGAAAGAGAGTAAGGCATTATACAGAGAAAACAGAGCCAGCCTTAAAATAAGACAAATGTAAGCTAACCATTATCTACTTTTTGTTAGCTTTATTAGTTACCTATCCACACCTATTTCAAACTGTGAGAGATATTTCTCTCTGAAGTACATGCATTTTCCGTTCCTGCCACATTTCCTGCTTATAGCTTCCAAAATAACACGGAATGCCTTAAAAAGGCAGATCATACATTATGGTTTAGGTTCACATTTCCAGTAAACAGACTTAGAGCAGGAAAAACCAGACTGTCAAGGGGTTAACAACTTAAGTGTGTCACATTTTAGACATAAAAATTTGCTTTAATAAAGGACATTTAAAAGGAAGAAGCCACAGAGGCTAAAGAAACACATCTCCTGCAGCAAGTGAGAGAGGATACAGACGAACCCCGTAGCTGCACTAAGAATGAAGATCTGTTTTATTTCACTTACCGGAATTATCCATTATTCCCTCTCGGTATTCAAAAAGCAGAGTTCCCCAGAAAAGCAGCCGGAACGGTCTCAGGCTCGCTAATGAAGCTGGCTGCCCTTCTCCTGGTTATTAGACCTTGCTGGCAGTCAGAGCATACTTCATGTACTGACTGCAGTAGACATCACCAGGAAATTTATATCTCCAAGGATGACAAACAGCCATTAGCTCCATTATAGGCTGATTAAGATTGTGTGAGCCTATCAAGTAGATACTTAAATCCCCCAGGGTTTTACATCTATGAGGGGAAAACAAAAGAACTCCTAGCCTATAATACTGAATATTTGTTTCTGAAAAGTAAAAGAAATGCTGATGAGGAGAGGTTTAATGGGTAGGAAGGCAAATCCTTAAATACAGAAGGAATATATTACCGAGCAAAGGGCTGCTATTTATCAGTGACGCAACAGCAAAAGTTTTAGGGAGAAAAAAAAAGGGGGAGGAATCTGTGGCTGAGAAAGTGTTAGGTTAGGCTACAATTTGCAGCCATTAGCCTTGGCTATGCTTTAAATCCTGCAAGTTCTGCACCTGATGTTCTCTACATCAGGTGTTCTAGTTTTTGTGAGAAACACAGTAGAGGTGCTTATCTGTGAATGCATATCAATATATTAATTGCCTGGAAACAAACATTATTATAGTGATCATAGCTGAATGTAAGAAAAGGGTGAAAAGTAACTACAGGGCTTTACTTCTTTCAAAGTCAAAGTAAAACACACTGAATGCTGGAGGGATTGGGCTCAACAAAATCTGAGTGACAAGCTGAAATGAAGAGGTATTAATTCTAAATTTTCCATATCGCCTGAGACTCTGAATCACTTTTTCTGAAGGCTTTTCCCCCACAGAAGTAAACAAACAAACTCAGTATAGACTCATAAAAATTTCCTTGTAATGGGATATTAGGGTTCCATCCCCCATTTTGGCACTGATTTGCTGTGTAACCCTGAATTAGGCATTTGGTGCCACAGTGTTTGCTCAGTGGTGACAGGGGCACCATTACACCCGTGGCCTTAGGTGACAGAGAATGTCACAAAGTACTGACACTACATAAATAATGCACAGTATTTTCTCAGTATTTGTACCTTCCAGTAGATAATTCACTCCAGTCCTCTTTATTGTAATGGGGAAGGAATATAGGTTTTTTGTCTCCATTATATTGACCCTCTGCCTCACAGCATCACATAAACAACAAAATATATTTTCAATTCATCATTTCAATTCAATGTCCCTTTGATCTTATATGTCTTTTACAATTTTTAAGTAAAATATGGTTACAGCACTGATCTATTTACACTGATTAAGAAGTGGAAAGAATCAATGGCTGAGAGCTAAAGTCATCAGCAAGAATGGAGAATATCTAGGGCATACTGGATATATTTTGTATTTCCAGAAAGGAAGTGCTTGGAGGGCTAAGGAGAGTCTAAAGATTAGAGATCTGTCACACTTCATATTAAGCTTCTATTTATAAATGGCTTATGAAGAGCTTATAAAAAAATAGAAGTTAGCATAAGCATGTTGCATTAGTACATGTCACAGATAGCTACAACCACACTAATACAAAGGGTTAAAGATGACCAATACGGAGCTTATTCATTTGCTAGATCCTGTATCAGTTAATGACAATTGATTAATGTGCCAATTTGTGTAATTGGTTAATGTGTTTTTGGTGAAATCTAGTTGCAGAGGAGCACTAAACTGGAGTCTGTATGATGACCATCTGATAAAGGCAATCACTTTTCTCCAGCTCCTCCGTGGGAGAGAGCTGCCTGGAGAGTGCTGGGTTCCTGCAGAAAAGAGAAAAAGTGCAGGCTCTTGGTGCATCTTTAAAGCTCCTCGTCCTGGAGAGAGCTGGGGGATGTACTACAGCACTGGCAGACTGCTCAGGAGAGAAGGGCAGAGGATTGTGCCTTTGTGCTAGGATGCTACTGCTCTACTATGGAGCCAACCAAGGGAAAAGCATGCTGCCTGTGTGAGAAGAAGAGATGGCTTGGTTTTGACATGGGGCTCTGCAGAACTGCAGGGCAGAAGGAGAGATATCTTAAATCCCACCAAGTAAAGTACACAAATGTCTTGTGCTGACTGAAACTAAGAGAGATTGATGTTGAAACCAACTTGTTTACTTTGAGTTCCACTGGAAGCTGGAAATAGGGAGCTCTGCACTTGAGAGGCCACCAGGCAATGGTGCAGCTGTAGGAAACCAGTCCTGACCCCTGTGGCTGGGGAATACAGGTGGGCAACTCTCCCTGCCAGAGAGTCCAGGGGAAGATGCAAAGTTGCACCTACATAGACTTCAGGGAAGTTAGGAGCTCCAGATAGTGAATATTTCTATGTGCAGAGCAGTCCTAGTGTGCGTGCTGTCGCTGAACCTCAACTGCAGGACAGGTGAGCTTCATGATGTCCTTCAGAGTGCTGGTCCTCCAGTCACACAGATGAGAAAACCTGCAGGAGCATACCACAGCTCCCTTCCTGCCCACATGCACAGGTTTCCTTCCAAGGATGCCCTGGAAGAGGCTAATGTGTGCCCAGGTCCCTGCCTGACATGCAGGTCAGATTCACAGCTTCAAGTCAGCTAAGAATCAGGATTGTAAAGTGTTCAGTTAAGGATCAGGATTGTAAGGTGCTAACTAAAGTGTGGGAAGTCCGAATTGCAACAGCTTGGTAAGTATTGAGTTTGGGTGCTTCATCATGGCTGTGTGACAGGAACGGTTAATGAAATTAACTGTTACTGGAATTTATTAGCTCTCGAAAGCTAACTATAAATGGAAATTTCATGTGACGTGTGATGTAAATGTCCTCCATTTGAACAGGAAGTATCTCACCAGGAAACTTCAAAAAAGAGAAAACTTTACAAAATATGTAAATTAGGGTGGGATTTTAAAAAGTAGATTATTGCATAGAAATCAGCAGATGTGTATGATCAGACGCCATTGTTACAGGATTAAAGCAATGTCAGCCTGACTGAACATGGGGGAAAAGAAAGATATAGGTAATCGATGGAATTCAACAGACACCGTGATTGTTATTGTATATTTAGAAGTAAAATATACACATATCCCAGGCATACATTTACTTAATTTGTGAGTACAGAGCAGCCCCATCACACTGCACAGTTGCATGACACCAAAATAACTCAATCTTTTTAAGGACAATTTTAGGTAAGGGCTAAAAAGATCAGATCTCCACAGGTGCAAAGCTCTGTGTTCATCTTGCAAAAATCTCATACTCCATCAGACTGTATCCTGGTTTTCTTTGCCTATGAGGTGGTCCTATCTAACAACCCATTTCAGCCATTGACACTTAAGTCCTGGGCTCAATTCCTTGTTCATCTTGATTTTGTGCAGGCTCCTCCAACACCTGACCTAGGAATGGTTTGTACCGTGCTCGCTTCCCACACCTTGGCTGTGTGAGGATAAACACACTGGAGGCTGTGTGAGACCCCAGTGCAGAGCTAGGAGCCTATGGAATTGCTAACCCAGACAATCAGGGCCAACCCCTGGAGAAGAAAGCATTCCAGGGTACATTAGTAGCACTGCTAATTACACAGAGCCCTAACGATCCCACTCTGCAATAGACCTGATGTACACGGCCTGCTGCAGCAATGACATTTCACTCCCAGGAAAATCAATGAGGATTCACAGAGGCACAGAAATCTGCGCAGGTAAGCAACAAATAAAGAGATCAGGGTAAACAGAGACCTCAGAGCCCAGCCATCAAAAACACTTAGAGCTGACAAACCTGCAGAATTGATGGACAGCTTCAGCTGTGGTGTTTCCAATCATGACAAAGATGCCTAAGAACACATTTAGAAAATGTGAAATCTGTCTCTGTTCAGCGCACATTTGTCACTGCAAAGATCTGATTCTGTAAGATACCATTTTGGGCAAAATGTTCCACTTCCCTTTCACAGTGTCTGTTTCTTCCCACACAGAAATCATCAGGCAGGTGTCTCTGGGATAAGTTATACTTGTTTTTAGATGCTGTGGGTTTGAATACTCATCGCCAATACTCTAAATAGACAACTTCATGCAATTCTTGTAAGTATCCACCGAGTCCCAGGGCAACGACTGCACTGAGTACAAGCATCTGTAGCCCTCCAGAAGGTATTTCCTTCTCTGAAGTGCCTTTCCATCCACCAGTGGTGAGGTGGTTTCACTGAGAGAGAAGGAAGGACCCTGTGAGAAGGTACGGGAATGGCAGCAAAAGATCTGCACTCTGCTACAGACATGTCCCAATATTGCAGTCAGTAACTAAGATTGCTGCTTGTTACAAAGTGGCTTGGGTGCTCACGGACTGCACCAAAATCCGAAATTAGTAATATGTCTATAAATACAAAGTTGCTAAATGCACATTCTTCAGGCTTTATGTTTATGAAAACCATCTCTGGCACGTTCTTGAAAATTGCTAGGCAAAAGGGGAAACCTCTTGAGCATGTGCTGGGCAGTATGCATGGAATAGGCTTCCCTTGGAAAGGGCTGAGGATTTGGCAAAGCGCAGAAGCAACCTCTAGCACAAGCCTTCCATAAGCCTCACTAGCAATTCCCAGCATTGCTGGGAAAAGGTTTTGCCAAATGCCTTTTCCCAGCCTTACAGAGGCAGAAGAGTTTGAGAGCAGGATTCTTGGGAAGAAGTTCCATTTCGACCTGGAATATTGCTAATACACAGCTGTGAGTGCAGAGAGTGCTTTGTTTTGCTGAGACAACAGCAGGAGCCTCCTGTTCCCCAGGAACTTTATCCTTGAACAGCCCGGGCAGACGCGGTGGTTCTGACTCTTGCTGAAAGCTGCAAGGGGAGAAGCAACACCTCTAAGTCAACAGATTCAAACTGAGAAAACAAGGAGAGAGTGAGATCCAGACAGCAATGTGGGGTCGCTGTAGGTGGGGAGTTTCACAGCACAGATGGGTTTTCAGAAGGAGCAGGAAAGGGCTGGGAGTATGGGAGAGAGGGCGGCAGGGCTGAGTGAGAGGAGGGACAGAGAGGAAGTGGGAGGGGAAAGCAGGGACATGGGGACAGGTCAAGAAAGAGATTTCAGCGTATCGTAAAAAGGGGAGCTCAGCAGGAGATAAAAGCATGGACAAGAAAAACATCTCTAAACACTTGATTATTTAAGAAAATTGTAATTTTTTTCTGTATCTCGGATTTAATGAGTTCATATCTACAAAGCAGCAAGGCATGTGTTCAGTTTGAAATACCTAGAAAAATAAACACAAGGTTTTCCTCTTTAGCTTTCTCACCGATTCCTTTATGGAGGCTTTGCAAGTATCTAACTGCCTACCCAGCCCTGGAAATATTTAGAGGATTTCTTGGATTTGGATATGCTTGAATGAATTGTGCCTGGCATGGCCAAAAGTAATATATATTAACTACGTGCTGGTGCCACCATGAGCATGGCTGCACGGCTGGTGATGGGGGCTCACAAACAGGATGTCTAATGGCTTCAAGCATTTTTACTACTATTAAACCAGCTTAGAGCTATTGGCAGGCTGTCTGCCTTCAGAAAACAATTAAATCTCCTCAGAGTCAGGTCCAGTTGACATGCTGGTACAAATGCAGACTTGTCCATGCTCCATCCTCCCTCTTGGCCAGCCATTACTCCTGCATCACTTGCCCTTCTTCCCTCGTCTTGCCCTCTCATGAGCACAGTTCACACACAGCCTAGGCTGTGGTTATTCCTCTGTGTTCTGCCCTTACTCTAAGTCAGTCTCTGTGCCATGTACCAGCTCGCACAGAGCCAAGGGTGGCTGCTACAGAGGGAAGTTCTGCAGATCTGAAGCTGCCACACGTCTTTCACTGAACTGCCAAGCATTTGCTGTCAGGATCAAAATATGCCCTTCTGTTTGCTTTTTACAGTCTCCCAAAATTGGAAATTACTTGGAAATGCAAATGGCTACCAAAGGGATTAGGGCTCTGATTTGGGAAGGTCCAGAGGTGTGTTTTCCTCTCTGTCACAGAAAACGGGGTAAGTGTTCCAGGTGAAAGGCTACAAGACCTGGGCAGCCATTTACAGTGCCTGGCGTGGGTGCTCATGCCTTAATATAACATATTGCTCACATAAATGAATTCTGTCAAGCAAACTGAAATAACCTCTCTCCTTTTCTCTTTAAATATCACAAACAAACGCTTTGAAACAAGTTACTATTCCTATGGAAACAGAGATGAGCTCCAATCAAAACCTTATCTCGTGGCGTGGCCTTTGCTACCCAGAGTGCTAAGCCAAACCAGGTATAGAAAATAGGGAAAATCAGTTCAAAATAAGATTTTTGAAGTGAAATTTTAAGGTATCAGGCTGTCATAATCCTTAGTACTATATAATCCTTATAACAAGGAATAAAAGATTTGCTTCCACATATGTACTGAAATAAAGTTCCAGACAGAAACTCTATGGGCTGTGGGCTTTTCACACCTGAGACAGACAGTTACAGAGTCTGTTACAAAATATTCTGACTTTGGAAATCTAATTACATCTTTAAATGTTCTGGAACCATTATGATATTTGACCAGATCAGGTATTTGTCTTAGAACAGATTTTCTACAAAGAGGTCAAACTGAAGCTCTGCACACAGGCACAGCCAGTTTTGGATCGCAGTTTGTCTCTGTCTTGGTCATACCGAGGCCGGTGCAGTGACACCTCCATCTCAGCATTTGACCTCATCAGGATGGTAATACAAGCAAAAATACTTCAGCTTTCTATTGCAATGTGAAAAGTGAACACACTTTGTGAGTCACAGGGGCCAGGGCACCACGAAGAAACAAAATGCCTTTTAGTCTGTCAGTGAAAGAGTGAATAAAAAGAAATGGTCAAAAACTGAGACTAAGCATGTTCAAATAAAAACATGTATCCATTGCAACGGCAAATGTGATTAAGCTACCAAGGCTATCAGTGGATTTTCTGTCTGGAGGTCATCATATCAGGACTAGATGTCTTTCTGGATGACAACAGTAAAATACAAGTCACTGAGCTCAACAGAAGTGTTAATGGGCATAATTTAAGGGCTTGTATCACATAAGTCAGACCTAATAACCCCTCTGGCATTAGTGCCATGAATGTATGCAAAAAGGCCAGTCTTCATTATCCTTGCCGAAGACAAATGTCACACTTTTATCATGCCTTAATGACCGCATTCAATACATTTACAGAACATTTTACCCTGCTTCTTATCTCAGGACCTTATTCTTACCTTCTGCCCTCTATTTTTCCTCTTGTGTCTTCTGCAGACTTTTCTCTTGCAATCTTATGAGCAATAAAAAGAGAGGGAATTTAACCTCACTGAGAGGCATAAACATAGTTCTATTTCTATTTTCCCTTAAAGTCTGTTAACAGATAATCCAGTAAAGAAAAAAACAAGGAAAGACAGTATATATCCCGGTCTGAGGATCTGAAGTGATACCAGCTTACAGTGAAGCCAACAGCAAAACTTCCACTTCAGTCAGGCCAGGACTTTGTCTCTGGACATAAAACATGTGGCTACATTTATGTTAAGAATAGAGGAGATTTTGGGTGTTTCAGTTTGTTTTAAGTAGTGTGAGTGAAAATACATCAATAAAGTCTTAGGCAATGGAATAGAAGACTGCATTTAAGATATTTATTGGCATGGCTTAGCCCTGTCTCCCAGCTGAAGTAAAATTTAGGCAAGGAAGAGCTAGATAATGATCACTTAAATGTCAAATGCCACCTTTAGGAAAATGAACAAACAAATACCAAGAAAGAAAAAGCTTTTCAAACTCCAAAGGCAGACAAACAACTGCTCGTGTGCAGTCATGTGCTGTAAGTGATGCACTGTACATTCAGCCAGACAAACTTGATTGCCTCTTTGGAGGTTATGTTTTGTAACTTGATTTGTGAGACACAAACCTGAGCAGACATAAACTGGAAACAAAAGAGAAGACATCTGACAAGATGCACTACAGAGAGGTATAACTTCTGCTGTCTTTTCCCTCCTGGTACTGCTAGTTATCATATAGATCTTACCACTAACCTGCATTGCTTTTGAATTCCATCGTGCACATTATTAAAGTAAAATCCATCACCCATCAAATAAAGGACCACTCTTAGGTGCTGCCAGATATTCTGCAATAGTTGGAAAGGATAATGGCATGAGAGCCTAACTAAAGCAGAGTGGAAAACACCGCTTGAGCGTGTTTTCCTAATTGACTTTTAAAATAACTATTTATCTATATTTATCTATTAATATACTCTATATTTTAACATATTGGGACTGTATTCTCTCTTAATTAAGCTATGTTACCCACATGAGCAATTGGTACAAGGTCTGATGGAATTATGTGTCATCTCTTCAAGCTCGGGGTTACTATTACTTCAGTCCTTGGGTTTCCATGGAGTTGCAATCATTGCTTTCCTCCTTCACTGTCAGGAGCTCAAGCTGAATGGGCTGAGTTACTGTGAAGAGTGCCCAGCATGCCCGAACAGGGTCTGTCTGTGTTCTGCCAGAAGAGACCCCTGAAAAAAACCATCTTTTTTCCCCCCGTATCTATTTCTCCTGCTCCTTCCTGACTCAAAGGGAGAGATTCATGACTGAGAACTTTGTCTGCATGATCAAGCTCCTCAAGGGATCCAGCTGGACTAGAATCACAGCTCCAGATATTGTACAAGGTACCTCACACTGGCACCAAAGGATATTTCTTTTTAATGACTAACAGTCAGATTGACTTCACCTATTCAAGTGCAGAAAGTGTGGTGAATTGATTGCTGGTGTGTGTGTAATTTAACTCTCAGCACCCTGGTCAGTTACAGGAATGTCTGATCAATTTGACATCTTCTCAACTCCTGTCCTGAACTGCTTTAGCTGCCATATAGAAGATTACTTTAGCTTGTGCAGCCTGATGATATTCTAATACCAGCAACAAAACAGATGCTCAAATGCACCTCAAAGGTACTGAAAGAATGGGTATATTTCAATTATTATAAAACACATATTTTACCTGCAGAAGCTCATTAACAACACCAGTTATTTTAATCTTATTTGGTAGCTAGTGTGCTTGCCAGAACTTACTGTAAAATGTGTGTGACAAACATAGCCCAGCTGATATCAGCAAAGTACATCAGGCAAATTGGCAAGCTGGAGATGTGCCACATGCAGGTGTTGGGAAAACATGCATTAGAAAGAGTTTGCTTCCGCTGAATGAATAGACAAGGTAAATATTTTCCATTTCAGGATGTTACTGCGTCACCATAGGCTGTACCTTTGTTAGGCCACAGCTAGCCAGTACAGCAGAAGTGAAACCCTAGAGTCATTTCAGGTAATAATGCTGATAATTCAGCATCCCAAACCTTTTCATTCTGAGTCAAAACTCCAAGTGTATTCCACTGTAGCATGGAGCCAGAGGATAAACTGCTGTTTATACAACAACATAAAAACAGTACAAAATGTGTACTGTTTATACAAAAACTTCCAGTGCTGAGAGGTGAATTACAATGAAATCAACAACACGTTGTAAATCTGGTTCAGACTGCTTGGTTGCTTTGCACAGAAGTGTCCACATCTGGGGAAGAAAGGCAGAAAGACCAAAGACTTTGAGCAAAGAGGCAACAAGAAAGCCGGGGAACTCTGAAAATACATCCCAAGGAAAACCTGACCAAACATCAGCTGAAAAAGATTGTGCTGCTAACAGTGAAACAATGCCCTTTTGTTTGGCTCCTGCTGGTTTTGGGAAACAGACTTGGTATATTGACAGATGAAGAAATTGAAGACATTTCTTTTCTATGATCAGTTTGTCATCCTAAGTGAAACAGCACATAAAGTTGTGTGAAAGTTCAAAGTGGGGTCAAATCCACATGGCAAATTCGTTTTTGCAATTTGTCTCCTTCCTTAGCTGTTACCCAAAATCCCCTGTTTATTGTAAAGTCTTTCACCTAGGCATCCCTTTCCAGGGCATCATGCAAGACCATTTCATCCCTTTTGGGGCAAACAAGTCAGCTCTCTTTTCCTGGGGTGGTAATAAGATGCAAAAAAGAACTCCAAAGTGACATTTGTAGGGCATTGTTCCTTTTCTTTTCCCCTTACAATAGCACCCACTGGCAGTTGCAGTGCCTATTTTGTGCACAATCTGGGATGCTGCAATTAACTTCTGAACACAGGTCTTTCCATAAAAGCATCGACAAAGGGGTAGGAGGGGAAATTATGTATCCTGCTTCATTTATTTCTAAAAATAACAACATTTCATCAAGAACATGATGCTTGAATTTGCCTGGAGAGCATATTTAGATAACACAGGGAAAGGTGCCCTCTTGAGAGCAAGAAGAAAAAGCTCACTAAAGCTCTTACAAAAGGTGGTTGAGCTATGTTGCTCTTCTCTTTGCATTGCAGGGTGGTGGGAAGTATAAGCTTCTTTACTTCAACAAGAAAGAGAATATTATAGAAGGGTGCTGACAAAAAAGTGTTTGAAATATTTTTATTTAAATTACTAATAGTGATTTGATTATTAAAATATAATGAATTTGAAATAGCTAATTATTTTGCTACTATTGTATTTTTATTTTGTTCCTGAGGTCAGCCTGGACAATAGGATTACAATGAAGATTTCCTCTTTGATTCCCCATTTTCCACGGTGGTTTTAAAGCACAGGTGTGCTGTCTTTCAACGATTTCCTTCCTCCAATTTGCATTCAGTTTAGCAGTGTGGGTAAATGGTACAATCACATGCAGTCTTAATCTCACAACTCTTCTGTTCTCTGCTTGTTCTCTCAGGTTGCAGCCTTCAAGTCTGACAAGCCCCCCCAAACTACAAGTATTTTGATGAAGAATTGAGATGGTACATTTCTTGTGGTAGTTTCAGCATTTCTCTAAAGCAGTTTTTCAAGTATCTTTAAATCCTTGCAAAACCTTAGTATTGGAAGTAAATTACTTGACAGTGATTAACCTCTCAAGTGACTTGGAATTTTACCTGGATTTTGATAACTCTTTCTTTGTGCACCCTCTTTATATGAAAACCACACCAAAGGAGGAGTATGTCAATTGACAGAAGAGCATTTTGATTCCCAGTGCTATCCTCTCCAGTGCTTGCAACTTTCCTGGCTTGGCAATAGCTGCAAAATTTGCAAGGATATTCTGTAATCCTACATTCAAATCAGAACTGAAGCACTGAGTAAGAGCTAGGCCAGGGACTGGCACATGAAAGATCCTGCAGGAGATGCCCTTTTGGACTGGCAGAAAGCTACAGATACAAGTTTTTGAGAGCAATTTATCAAACTGTTGTATACTTCATTCATGAAGATAACATTTAGGCCATGTTTCCATGACATTGATTTCTGAACTAGACCTGTCCACAAATACAGGACAAGTTTAACAATTGCATTTCTATTTTATACAGGAAAAAATCAGTTGAAAGAGATAAACCTTAATGTGCTTAGCCAGAACCTGAAGATTCTCTGCTATATATCTCCCACAGGTTTTTAAGTCCAAATCAGGAATGAAATACCTTTGGAAGCAGGCCAACAGTTAACCTTAAAGGAAAAATTCATATATCATGTTGTTCTAAGGTTGCAACAAGCAATGTAGTAGATCACCCTATTTATTGTATCTTTAGATCAATGTTTATCTGAATCCAAAACAAACTAATCCAAAGATTAGTGAATATTTTAAAATTCATTTAAAAACCCAGACCAAACAATCAACCAACCAACAGAAAAGCCTAAACAAACAGAAAAAACCAACAACGTGTTTTTCATCCTGACATAAGAATATTGTCAATTACACATTTCAAGACCTGAATGGAATTACACCAAGCTATCTCCCCAGAGTCCAGGAATGAAGAATTTCTACCACCTTGCTCTAGCAACAGAGTCTGCCCCAAAACTTTCAGAAAACCTGCAGCAATCCTGGATACTCTTGAGCCACTGGGGCTGAAGTACACCAAGCATTTCTTGTGGATGCTGTGGAGTGAAGGAGCTTTGGCTCCTTAGTCTTGCAGGTGTGCAATGGTTGCTTGAGTGTGGCAGCTCAAGGCTTGTTCTCACCTGAGACCTGGCTAAGAAGAGCAATTTAAAGGCTTTTTTTCCCCCTCTCCTTATTCATTTGCACATATATGTGGGAGATGGCCAGGACTTACAGATGTAATTTTCTTGGCGTGGATTACATTTTATAAAATGACACAGTCATTTTTCACTGAGTCACTTTTTATGATCACTTCAGGCAGTATTGAATAAACAACAGAGAAATGTTTTGGTAAGTTAGTAATAGTGCTCTTTTCATGTTTCATTTGGTGATATGTCATGGGAAAACTGCTTTAGCATACTTTTAGTCATATATCTAGTATCTATAATTTTTATTATTTCAAGTAGAAAAATATTTCTGTTGCAGATGGACTGGTATACATGAAAACTTTGATGATAGCTTTGATACTTATCAATTGTATATGAACCACTTAACATTACTGTGGGGTTATTTTTCATGAAATATAGTCTAAAAGCCAAAATCTATCAGGCCCTCCTCCTCCAAGAACAAAAGAAAATAAATTTTAAAAAGAAAAAAAGGAAAACAAAGGATTTTTCCTGCCATAAAACTGTTTTGAGGTTGGAAAAAATGAGAGATGTCTCTCTTTTAGGCTTCTGGGGAAAGTCTTTCCAATGCTGGAATTTTCAGGCTGGGAGAAGGAATTACTATTTCCAGTCTCATTCAGTCTAGTCAAGGGGTTCTGCGCCTGCCCCTAGAGCTGCATATACCAATTCTAAATGTCTACCAGGCCAGGAAGACATCAGGGTACTTAAGTGCACAATGCTAATCAGAGCCTAGATGTGTTTCTGAACACATTTTTTATAGATTCAACTGACTTTTGACTTAGAAAACAGTACTTCAGGTTCAGCACACATAAACATTATAGTCCAATTATTTTAATGATTTCTTTCTCAGAAGACTACATAATAAAGGTGCAACTCAGCCTGAGAGTCTGCCTTTGCAAACTTGCTGTGGACTAGGGTCAAAGCACTCTGCACAAATACTGGAAAACCTGGTACTAATTAAAGCCAGATTCCCTCATAATGGATCAATACCCAAATGTGCAACAGGCTGCTGGCAAAGAAAAAGAGCTTCTGTTAGGTCCCAAACAACACAGACCTTGCTCCCCCACTCCTCAGCAGTTTCTTCGGCAGATCAATACAGAACCCACAAGTCCTGACCAAAGTACATCAGAATCAATCCAACAAGGAGATCCAATTTCACCAGTACAACCAATAATGCCAAGCTTGCAGCATTACCTTTGCTGAGGGAAGAGCAATGGCTGATAATAACATTTTGTGTTGTTTAAATATACATTTTATGGATTAAAAAAAAAAAAAAGAAAAAAGGTGGAGGGGAAAAGCGAGCGTTAGGAAATTTAAAATGCTGACACACCATCCCCATCTCATCCCACTCCAGCTTTGTGCCTTTAAAGACACTTAAGGCACCAAAACTAATGATGACCCTGCTGTGACTTCCTCTGGGGAGGAGCAGAAACCAGGCGAAACCAGCTCGGGGCAATCTGCTGCTGGTCGCTCCGTATAAACAAGCCGATATTTCAGATCCTGCCTGCGGGCAGGTGCCTGAGCCAGGCAAAAATCCAGCACAGAGAGGCAGGCTTTGCGGATCAGCATCACAACCACTCCATCTAGTGTACCAGCCTCACACAGCAGCATCTCCCTGAGACCCAGAAGCTCTCCCAGCCCAGCTGTCCCCAGCAGCCGGCGGGGCAGCCGGGAGGTGAAGGCTCCCCAATGAGCTGTGCAGGTGACACACGATGGGAGGCACACGGTGTCTGAAGGCAGAGAGGGAATTCGGGAGCACATGGTGTGAGGCATTCAGCGTGTGTGGCTGGGCCCAGGGGAAGCTCTTTGTGTGGTGACAAGGCAAGATGCTGCAATAATTACGTTAAGGATGCTCTTAACCCTAAAATCCTACCAAAAATAACTAGAGTAAGGAAGATGTAACAGAACAGGAGGCATAAGGGGGTTAATTCTACCTTATCACTAGACAGTATATTCTGACTATATATTGATGAACATAAGCATATTCACTAAGCCCAAAAAGCTTGGCTTTTCCAAATTTTTCCCATTTCCCTCCTCCTGAGGGAAGGTCACTGAAGCTGTGGGGCCTTGTAAGACAGGAAATAGCACAAACAATTACACCTTTATTACACAGGGAAAAAAATAAAAAGATTGTTCTCATAAGTGAGGCTTTCTTCAGGCAATCACTATAATGCAAACAAAATGTTTAAAGCCACCAACCTAGTCATTTGCTGTTTCCTGTCAATATTTTCAGACTCCTCCATACACCTGTAGGAATATCTCAGTCTATGGACAATTCTCCTCGTATCTATCGCAGAGGAGAGCAGATAAGCTGGTACAGTTCCATCACATCATCTCTGCTGGCCACCACAGGCAGATGGACTCCTACAGTAATTGTTGCTAGATGGAGGGTATCCCTACTTTTCCCACACTTGGTGGGCATCATAGTAAAAAAGACCTGGAGAATAAAGATTTTCCACCAAACAGGAATCAGAGATGCTGAGCCAAAAGGTAGTTTGTTGGAGATAAAATGAAAGAAGAAGAGCAGAATCAATGGATTTTTCTAGATAAAGAAATAATTTGCTCTGTTTGTGGACATAACAGCAGACTAACATAAAAAAAGGTATAAAAATTTCAGTTAACTAATTTATTTTGTTTCTAATGAAGGTCTTTTGCATTTTAAACCATTTCAAATTTTTGCATTTCAATTTTCCTTTGCTGTCTGAGTCAGTACCTTTTCATCTTGATTTCTCCTAGCCCTTTCTACTCCTCTTGGTACTATAATAAAAGACCTTGCTGTGTGGAGGGAGATAATACTGCTTACACCAGAGAAGAAGAGCTAATAAACTCCTCTCTCCTACACACATCCAGCAGAGGAAGCGAGTCACAGATAATTATGGAAAATCCCATCCTCTTTCTGTCCTTACCTGAGTAACAAGGAGCCAAAGCAGGGCTCTCCTCCCATGAGGAGACCCTCTTCTCTGAAGGTTGGCTGCCTGCAGACTCCCACATCATCAAGTGGACCTTCATAGGGCTTTCACAGGATAAAGGTAGAAGCTGCTGTGTATTTTTACCTACTATGGAATTGCTTTGTATTTGGATGCATATGGATGCTTTGTACTTGCTCTGTTTAATTTCCTTTGGAAAACAATCTCACATTTATTTTGGCCCTTATTGACCCTGCTCAATCACAAAACTTGTTAATGCATCTCATCCCTGCTTACATCAGGATTTTCTTAAGAGGCTGGAACTGAAAAAAACCATTCTGTTCCCAAAGGGACTTTTGCCTTCTGGAGGACTGTGATATTTAACTTCAGGTCACTCTCATCTTTGTAAAGTGTTGTAAAGAAGCCTTCCTGGGATAAAAGCTACAGCAATCTATTCCAGCCCAAGCCTTCGCATTGACTCTTTGAAGTCAATAGCAGCACTTCCAACCACAAGTGCACCAACATCATGAATCAAGCCTCCAGGAACATGGAGATGCTGTAGAAAGCATATTACAACTTCTCTTGGAATAAAAAAAGAACAGTAGCTTTTCTGCCTCTTTCTCCTAACCTCTGAATGCCTGGGCATGGGAGAATTGTGTTTTCAGAAGTTTTCAACACCAAAGAAGTCCAGCAGCTACTGGAGGGAAAAAAACCCACAACTGAGAATGTGACTGTTGGAGCCAAACCAAAACAATGTAAAGCACTGGAAAGTCACTGTGAAGTCACAAGGCCAGAGACGTGGCAATAGCCTTCACTGGCAGTGCACTCCTGCATTTCAAAGGGAGTTGCACAGCATCTGATGGTGAAGCTTGGGTGGGATGCAGTCACAGGGATGACTTGGCTGGACCACTGTGGCTTAGCCTGTGTGGCATTCTCCACTGAAGGATGCTTGGTCTACTGGAATTGCTGCGTCTCCTCCCTGTTCTCAAAGCCAATGCATTTGCTGAGAGGTCAAAATGTCTGTATTATCTACTTACACTATCTCAAATCATAGAAATGGGAGGGGAAAATGACAGCATAGACTCGAGAGGGAAAGGAAAGAGGTGCCCAGCCCCTTCTCCTTCTATGGCATTCTCAAAGTGCAGTGACTGAAGCCTGTTACCCTGTCCAGAGCAAGGGCCCATGTGGCCAGTCTTCAGCATTTCTCTCGGAGATACTCGGTAGCCACCAAGAGTTCCTTCCCTCCCTGTGGCTGTGTACCTGTATTTTGTAGCACAGAAAGCAAGGCCCCACCAATCTGATGCTTCTATTTCAGTGGTTTAGAAAAATATCACTTAAATGAACTGGACTGAATTGAAGCTGAGTAGTTTTTTTTCATTTATAGACGTTATCATACCTAAGAGCTCTTCACTGCCTATGTACAGGGCACCCTTCACATGCTCTTCTTCCTAATGTGTTGTGAATTCCCAGCAGAAGAATCTGTACTGCAATTTTACAGAAAAAAAGAATGCAGCCCTAATAAAAACTGTCCTGCAGTTCTGTGGCAGCATTTATTTCAGTGCCTGCTATCCACATGACTCAGCCAATGTTCAGTGCTAATATAGAAATTCCAGGGCTCAGAGAAATCCACTTAGGGATGTTACATTCCTCAGACCAGCAGAGAGGGGAAGTATTTCATTAAAAGACAAACAAGGAATTTTGGTTCCTTGAACCATACCAGCCTTTATCCTATAGAAGTCTTCAACATTAGAGTGAATCCCACAGATATCTGGTATCTACCAAATGCCATTGAACTTAGCTTCTGGTTTTGCCTTGGTATAATTATAAGACTGGCCAAATTACTTTTACAGGAATCCCAAATTGCTGCAATAAAGTCACCCTTACAATTCTGCTTCTATAGATTAAGCTCATACTAACAAATGGAATTTAGGACTACTCCACAGTGCACGTATTTTGTAGCTTTTATTGACACATAAAATGATTAGAATCAGAAATAACTTGAATACATTTAAAAAAATCCAGTCCTTCTTATAAATGTGCATAATTTGAAGCATCGAATTCCGAGTCTGAGAGAAATGCATATTGCCATTTGCAGAGTTCTTTTTGGATTTTTTTTCCCTCTCTCTCCTATTATAATGATAATCAATATTTGTATAAAAACATTTTGGGTCAAGTATCACTTACTTCATATATGATGTGCATGAAGTTTAGTTTTTCTGGGATTTATTTTCTCTATGGGGCATATATAGCTGAGACAAGTTCATTGAAGCAGAAGTATGAGTTCTAATAAATATCAGAATTTACTTCATTAATTAGTGACTGAATTAAAATCTCTTTGATATCATTTCTTTAATAAAAGCGTTTGTCTTAGAAAGCAACTTGTTTAATTGAAGTACTTCCCACTGTCAAAACCCTATTGCTTAGAATTCATCCAAATATTCTAGATATTCAGCCCAAATAATTTAAATATCTATTTATCTTAAGCTTAGGATAAAACTGTGTGCAACAAAACTCCTCATCGAAATACTAAGGGCAAATTTGGCTTTGCCTTTCATTTCACTTATCTAATTGTCAGATTTTTTTGCTGCTTGGGAGAATTCCTTTCCATCTCTGTCATTTCTGTCTGTTTTTAAAGGACTTAGAGAGGACACCCTGCCACTGAGGGTGGGTCATGGACATGGCTCTTCCATTCACTAACAAAGAAAGATCCATCTTTATTTCCTTCCTCCACTGAGTCTGGTAGATGGATGGCTTGTATACTCAGTCCTCTGTCCCTCTGATGTCATTCGTGATTTGGCCTAAACACAGAAATAAAAACTCAAACCAAAAACCCCCCAAAAAACACTCAGAACTGCAAAAAACCCTCTTCGTTGTTGTTGCAAAAAGTTTATCTTCACATACTTCTTAGTGTGTTTCCAGCTCTGGTTTTAAGTGCTTCCAGCACTTAAAGAAGAGCAACTTTCACTGTTCCTCCAGGGAGGCCGTTCCCCAGCCCAATAAATCTCACTCCCAAGAAATCTTTTACACATCCCCTCCTGTGCTTACAACACTTTTCCAATCTTGGCCTGTCATGAGTGGAATAAATATCTTTTCCCCCACAGAGTTTATACAATAATGCAATAAAGTTGCAAAAGCTGTGTGCTCCACTGAGTTACTTCCACTCACCAGAAATTTATGGGATAACAACTTCTGTGTTGCCAGCAAGATGTAATTTCAAATTTCAATAAATTACAAGAGTTCTAGTGAAATGCAAAGCCATCCGAAACACACAATATTATTGCAAACTTCATAGAAGATGTAGGAAAAGAAGCATGGAAAACCTTTAAACTGCTGGCACCAAAGTAAAGTCTGATGGATTGCTCTCCCCCTGAATTCAGCAGACTGGTTACAGATATCTTGCCAGCACTCACTCTGACTGTGATGTTTTAATTCTCTTTTCAAACGAACAGCAACGGACTTATTTTACAAACTTTAAAAAGATGTGCTTTGGTTGCATTTTACTTAACCCAGCTTGAATTAAAAGTGATTTCAAAGTAATGCCTTAGCTGCTGTTAGGCAATTACCTTGCTATTTGAGACGTGTGATATCTTTGCCATCTTCCCTCACCCAAGGATAGGCAAACCTGTGGAGCTGCCTGGCACTGCCTCCACATCAGGCACTGAGTGAAAGGCAAAAAACCAAAAAAGAAAAAAACCCAAACCAAACAAAAAAAACACCCCACACAAAAACCCCCAAAACGAACAAACAAAAAAATCCCCATGGAAATTGCAAGGAGAGGAAACTTTCTTCCAGGGTCTGGTGATCGTCAGGACAGCTATTTGAAACAGAGCCAAAAAAGGGACAGGCAGCACATCTGAAGTCCTGAAGTCTTCCGCCCCTGTAGCGGAAAGGAAATCATTCACTGCTCATCCTGCTCATTCCCTGCGGGTCTGGCAAGCGCTGCACTGCAAGGGTGTAGCTTTCAGAGCTTGTTTCAGGTAGAGCACTAAATGCAGGAGTGTACAATGCTCTATTTACCGTGTGTCCAGTGATAAACATTGCTCGTGCCCGGTGAGCTGAAATCACCTACAAAACCACACACACATTCACCAGTTTGCCATAGGAAGATCCCATTAGACAAATCCCAAGATGACCAGCTAAATATGAGAAAGCTCTGGAAATTACTGCACTCATTTTTTGGAAATCTTTCCCCAAAATGATTTTTGCTATTTGTAGATCAAAAGCCATTGTTTATCTCAACTTCCAAAGAAAGGCAAAATTCATAGCAGATGTGTCTCCAAATACTTAAATAGCTGGGTGGCAGACATTTTTTTATTTGCTATTCACTAAAATAAACATGATGTGAAATTTGCCATTCAGTTTTGTTTTCAGGAAGGCGTAACAGGAAGGCACCATGATTTTTAAAAAAATGTTAAGAGCTCAAAAGTCAGAGAGCTGGAAGAGAGATGCCATGCCCCTGGGGAGGTGAAATTCTCTCTCTTGGCTCACTCCTAAGGATATAGAGTCGAGAGTCTACTCAAACACAGGCAGAGGCACCTATAAACCTAAGTAACAAAGGCAGCTTTGCCGTATTTCATCCTTGGGGCTGGAGCAGTTCTTGTCGTGGTTTGGGATGTCCACTAGTCCCTGATCAATTACCCTGGCTCTGGCTGTGCAAGCAAAATAACATATTTCAAATCGCACCCTTCTCAGCTTGCAAAACTGTTTTAAATCAATATAAAAATCAGAATTACGCCTTGCAGACTCTGCTTTTTTGTGCTACACCTTGGTATCACTCATCTTTTTTCAGATAAAAAAGTCACAGTTTCGTTGGTGGTTTAAACCACTAACATTTACTGGCAGCCCTGACACTGGGCAAGAGAGTAATTAAATTAGAAAGTGGCAAGCAGATGACTGCTAATTATCCTTTCACTGACAAAGTTCAAATATAGCTGCCTGTGTTTGAGCACAAAGAAGGCCTGCAATTAGGGCACATTCAATTGCAAATGCACCACAACCCCTCTTTACTGTGCTTGTAGAGGATGCAAAACAATATCTCAATACCAATTCTATTTAGTGGCTGTAATTTTCTTCAGTAATGCGTGTATTAGTCACAGATACATCTTAAAAGCTGTGATTCTACCCCCAAAAACAGGAAAAGCAAACACACATGCTCTGGAGAGAGAGCTTTGCTCAACATGCTTTTTACAGTCTGGTTCTATGATATATTCAACATCCTTATTCTGTCAAAAGAGCATTTGTACCTTTTGCTATCCAATAATTTGTAAAGGAATCTGGCAGTGGTTACCCTTGCCTTGGGAGGGTGTACATTTAATAGACAGGATCCCTTAGAATAACCACATTTCTGCGGTGGGGAAATTCTGGCAGTTCTCTGCAGCTTTAATTCCTCTTCCTGATCTCCAAACCAGAAGGAAAAAAAACCCTTACACCAAATATCTGTGTAATGAAAAGTTGCAGAAACCTCAGTTAATTTTTCAAAGCGATAATTTGCCATTTTCAAATTTTTGTCAGATATTTCTCCTGAAAATTAAGAAATATGCCTGAAATCAGGATCGTTTCTACAGAAAAAAAAAAATCAAAAGTTGATTTTCACAAAACTATTATTTTATCAGGAAAAAACTGTATTCAAAGAAACTTAAGCTGATTTAATAACTTTAGATAAGGTAAGGATGATGCCAGAGTTCATGTTTCCTGATCTTTGCCACTGTGCCAAGCTTTATCTTAGAAAGGCTCTGAAGCACTTCTTCTTCATTCCTAATACTCAGCAACCCTTTCTTTTCGAATTTTTAGATCTTTTACCTTTTCCCAATGAATTCTTAACACTGAAGGAACCTCTGCTTGGCCTGTACAAATTCTGATGACAGAAAATAAATTTACTGTTCACTTACTTGATGTTATTATTAATTGCAGGCGATTGCATTATTATTTTATAAACTTAATGTCATTAATTGGAGGTCCTAGTCCCTTCACATCTCAGTGCATTAGACTCAAATGGGCAGGATACGACAACCTCACATGTACCTAACCAGACCTCAACAGAGGATCACCAAAAATGATGTGTAGGCTATCAACACAATATAAGTTACATTAACTGGAAGCTATGGAGAATGCAGAAAAGAAGTTAGCAGGAAAGAGGAGAGTGAGAGACTGAGCAGGAGGTGAAAGGAAGAAAGATTCTCATTTCCAGTATAGTTTGTATAGGAACAACCTGGTAGAGATGCCAAAACAGAGCTGCTGACTGATGCATCCATCTAGGGGAAATAGTGTTTGGTGCTGTGCAACTAGGTAAATTCCCCAACTGGGAGCCACCACAATTTGTGTAAACGTTAGAATATGTGGGCCAAGCTACAAAGTGCATATTTTATTCCAAGTAACTCTTAAATGC